>NC_091826.1:98725140-100010973 GCF_038994185.2 Dermacentor albipictus
CTAATCTAGCATGATTTCAGGCATAGCTGTTGCCCCTGAAAAATATTTGGATCATCTGCATTGGCATTGTTTTTAGAGAGCACCAATACTGCTTTGATAGAAGTAGCCTCGTGGAACATGAAGCATCGCTTCTTGCTTAGTCAAGGAAATATTATCTGCATATCTGACGTGCATGTGTCATATGCTCGAATGCTGTTTAAAGGCTGCTAATAAGAAAATTACTTCACTTGCCTTCCAGAGATTGCTTCAGTAGTCTATGCTACTCGATCATAAACAATTTACCAGAGTGAACTTTCATCACAGTTGGCTTTGCAATGTTTATGCAAAATACAATTGCCTACTAGACATGTGACTGCACTAAAATTTGGAATTAATGACCAGTAAGATTGATGGGACCAGCAAAACTTAGTTTATTACTCCAGAACAAAATGCGAGGCACTTCGGTTATTTCTGCCATAGAGTTTCTTACAGTAATTACTGGAGGGAACTCTGGCGCTGCAGTCGTACCGCCATGGGAATGATGGGTAGCACATGGATTTGTCTGATATTCGTGCTTGTGAATTCAGACGTTCTTGTGGCTTCGTATATTATACGCTATATAAATCTTATTGTCGTAAATTTCAGCGCAGTCTATACTCTTCGAAGTGCAGAAGACGGCGCCAACACGCACAATTGCTATTAATTGCAACGGTTGAGCTTGTCCAGGTAGCCAAATCGATGGACACCAAGCGTCTCAAGGCACTAGTATGCCCGCGATAAATTCATCAGGGCGTTGCACTCGCTTGTCGTTACATGCCTCCGTTGCTTAATGGTTTCAATATCAGACTTCTGTTCTAGAGTTCCTGTGTTTGAATCCTGTTGTCGGATGATTTTAATGTTTATTTATTTATTACACAGTATATTGTTGAAAATGACTAGAATACAAAGTCACAAAGCCGTTTGAAGCCAAACAGACGAAGTTTAGGCAAATCCATGTACTTCCCATAATTTCCATGCTAGTACAGCCGTTCTTGTTTGATCTCCTGTGGACACTAACGTCAGAGTTCCCTCTAGTAATTATTGTATGAAACTCTGATTTCTGCGCCTCGCTCATGCAGAAGCGGCACCACACCTGCTGCGTAAACATGCACTACCTTTCGGCCGAGTGCAGGGAATGCTGTGAACTCGCCATGTACATAGCCTGCACTAAGTAAAACAAATCACAACGTGCAGTTGCTACCACGTTGAACTGGTGGAATGAGTAGTGAAATGCAGTACCTCCTGAACTAGTTCAGAAAGTGCAGGTTAATCAAGTGGAGATTATATAGCAACAGAAGTTGAGTGATTCTGCATTACATTCACGAAATATACTTCATGATACTTTTCCATTTATTTCCTCAGTTATTAAGAATCCCTTTTGCATTGTTGGACAAAACTACAGAATGCCAACACATTTTCCAGCATTCGCTGGTAGCAAACATGTCAAAACATGTTCTAGTGTCTCGATTGCCGCTTTAGCTGTTAACCCCCAAGCTAATTCCGGAAAATGTACCAAATGTTTTACGTACTCAATTTTCGGTGTCATTATCTTTCTAAAAATATATTACTTCATTGGTCTCTGGTGAGAAATAACACAAAAATAAGAGCTGCTCTTGGGCAGCTTTCCCTCAATGCCGACTGTAACTCATCTTTGACAACAAGAGCAGCATAACGTCGGGCAGAAAGAGTGCAACTAGTCATTGGCGATATTGGTACTACCTCCAGTTACTAGTACAGTTGTGATCAATGGTTAAAGGTTGCGACTTTGTTGCTGCCCAATTTTAATTCTGCAGCTGTTACACTTGGGTGTAGCATGTGTACGTACGTGTGCATGAATTAAAATGACTTCACGCTAGACCAAAGCAACTAGTGCAGAGAGGCATTAGTCATCTTTATATATTTGCTTTGTAAAGATGCACTAACTTTATCTTTTGCAATATAGACTTGGCGCTCATTGGCCAAAGATGCCCTTGTGCTACTAAAACCTACCAATTAATTCGCTTTTTGCAGTAGCAGGTGCTTATTCCTTTTTCAGGATCGGTCTGTGAGTTCTAATTTGTTTTTCTTTAACTGTGCAATTCCCACTCACAGGACCGCATGTCATCTAAGGTGTTCCTTTTTCAATCAAGAATGTTGAGGTTGTGTTTGTGAAACTCGATTTCTTGCCTCAAATGAGCTTGTACAAACTGACCAAGCTGATAATTCTACCTGCTTATATAATAAATGTGTTGCGGTTATGAACCCTCATAATGAATGACACACAGTATAAAAATTTTATCTAATGAAACAATTTAATGAAAATTTTCATATTTTTCGCGTTTGTGTTCACTTCTCTACTCCTGTCCGTGTCCTGTCTGCATGCCTCACCTCTTTTTTTGCATATTAAATATCGTATAAACTTAACCATGCTTTTTTACCACAATGCAGGGGGAAAAGGTTCCGGTAACACTGCATTCAGTATGGTGGCCCAGACGTGTATGCAAGCAACCTCCTTCATGTGGACCAAGAACTACTCTGCAGTGTCTCACAGACTTCCATGCGAAGCCCTCAACATTCTCGTCTCAGTGGAATGGCTGCTCATCTATCTGCGTGTCCATCACCAAGATGGCCAGTTGTAAAGCTCCTGTACCCGTTTAAGACAGCTTAATGATTTTTTTTATTTAGTTTTCATGGTTAGCCGTATAATCTTAACATTTTTTATGTTTCTAACGTTTTTACATGGCCCAAAGTGGTGCAATAACTTTAAACCAGTGTAATGTATTTAAGTGATGCTCACTCTAATGCCTATCTGGTTTTGTTTGTGTTTAAGAAATTTGAATGTCTGATGAGGTAACAGCATTTAAACTTGTCATCCTGGCTCTTTTCAGTGAGCTGCTAGGAAATAAGATGCAAAACTTATCACACGCCAGTTGTAGCATTTTTGTTTTAAAGACTAAAGTATACATGTTTCAAAAGATGGAAAGTGGGGAAAAAAGCCTCAAGAACATAATCATCCTAGGATTGTCATGTCCTTACAACTCTGCAATGACTAATGCCTCATACATTTGGGAGCACATTGGTCGCAATGCCTACAGGTATACTTGATAAGAGAATAGCTTGCACTCAGATTTGCCACGCAGCTGATGGCTGATAGCTTTTGTTTGTCGTCTTCATGTTACTACTATGTATTCAATATTCATTTACATGTGCTGCGGTTTTTTGCAGTCACACACACACACAAACACACACACACACACACACACACACACACACACACATATATATATATATATATATATATATATATATATATATATATATATATATATATATATATATATATATATATATATATAAATATAAATTCTTCGTTTCAATAAAAATGTAGTTGAGAGTTAGCGCTCATCCTGTCTGCTTCTAGTCTGTGTCCGTGTCACTTCGCGCTACAATCCAAGATCAGGTTACTGTACCAACTTGCTCAACTTTTTATCCTTGTGTTAAAGACACACTCAGACTTGTTCTTACTTATGTGACCGGTTATTTTTGTGGTTTATAATAAGATGCAGTGCTTTTCAAATGAAAACATGTGATAGTTCTTAGTGAGGTTATTTAAAAAAACTGTTCTGCTTAAAATTTAATTGAGCAAGCCTGTGCCATTATTCGGTGCTTATGCCTTTGTATTGGTATGGTTTTACTCATCTTCCTTTTTACTTTTAAAATGTGCAAACATTATTATGTAACCATTTCTCTTGAATGAATAAATACTTCTGACATTTCGTCACAAATTTTACAATGATTTTGTTCAATTATGTAACCTTAGACTAGCTGATTGTTATTCTGGTAGCTTAGCTTACAATGCCTGTAGAATATTCAATGCAAGCACATGGTGAAAAATACACTAAGTTATTGGGTATAAGCAGGTCACTGTCAGTAAATGGAGCATACGTATATTTCAGAAAATAGTGCATGCTTACATATTGAACAGCATGCACAGCTACACATGCTGTTTTGTTCGTAAATGCTGAAAGATTATTCGACGTGGAAGCACTTTGTTCTTGGGCTTTCAGTGCTACCTTTAAGTCATATATGTGAAGGTACTAGTAGAAGCATCCCGTGGAGATAAATGACAACTTTGATGAATAGAGGTATAAAATATGTGCTTAAAACGGCAAAAAACTGCTTGACAGGCAAACGTATGCTTCTGTAGTACTGCACTTGTTACCGTCGCCAATACATGCATTGCTTGCGCTCTATTGCATTCAATATGAGCTACAGCAGCGAGCTGTGGTGTCTTTCCCTCCTGGTCGAGCTGGTGTTGCGAAAATTTTTGACCAAGAAAAGTGGAGGTTTTTAATCATTTCTGAAATGCATGTAACTATGCTTTTGGCTGTGTGCTGTTTCCACGGAGTTATAAGTACTGGTGCACCAAGGTGCGGGAGATCCTGTGTCCTTAGTGCAGCGCGCATTGTTATTGCGCTCTGCATCCTGCCGGCAGTGTACTATCACTGCAGAGGAAGATTACGAAAGCATGGCGTGTGTGCCTTGCTGCAATGGCGAAACCTTAAATTGTTTGCCTGAAAGGGCCGCACGTTAGGCTACCACATGACGGACCAGAAGCGCAATATGACGACGCCTCACAGATTCTGGCTCATACTGAACAAGGTAGTACCATAGCTAAGGCTAGGCAGCATTAACAACAGCTAGTCTGCCCATTAACTACATGGCTGTAGTGAACGCTAAAATACTTGCAGGGTTAACACCCTTTTGGAAGGGTGTTGTCACATGCTACACCCATATTGAAAGGGTGGTTGTCTGTGTTACACCCCATATAGAAAGGGTGTTGTTTGCTTTACACCCATAGGTGAGGTGACGTCATATTAACACCCCTTCTTTTGTGAGGTATTAATGTGCACCCTTTGCTTGGGGTGTAGCAATACACCCAAAAAGGGTGTCACCCATGGGACAAGAGATTTACACCCTTAAGGGTGTTAAAATTTTTAGAGTGCACTCGCCGTGATATTGCCATTCTATTGTTATTTCATAGATTCATTCACACAGATGGCCTAACCTTGTCAAACCTGAAAAAAGCGTCCTCGACGTCACAAAGAATGATCAATCGGTTCAGCTACACTTGAATTTACGACAACACATACGCTTTTAATTTTTCAGCTTTGCCCCGTGCGGTCCGTTTACAGAACGCTCTACCAGATAGCATCGCTTGCCAATCTAAACACATCGCATTTCGCCATCTTATAATCGATCATTATGCTGTTTCAACCGTCTAACACGTCTTGTCTTGTACTAATTTCTTTCCTGCATTTTTGTACATGTTACTAAAAGAATTTCAGTCATTCAAATTTTTTTACTACTGTACACGTGCAAAAACATTTATAATGTTTTTGCATGTATCTCAATCATTGTATCATCAACATCATTGTGTTTACCGTTCATCGTTATTGTTCAACATACGTATTTGCTGTCGTATTAATTTCCAATGTTGCGTGTATATTCCTTTCAATATACTGATGTTTCTTTTTCACGATTCCATACTAATATGTTACTGTATTTCCCCCTTACCCAATGCCTTCTCGAAGGCCTGTACATGTAAATAAATAAAATAAATAAATAAATAATAAAGTTTTTGGAATATACTTGAAGTTTCGCTTAACATTCAACCAATGAACAGTGGACGAGCAAGGGCACTTATCTTCGCCATGGCCCTCACAAATATGTTTGGTTGTTCAAACGTTGGCTACAGGCTGAGGCTTCCCTTACTTACCTATGTAACTCAGCTGAAGTGGTCGTCTCTTTCACGGTTTGCCTCTTCAAACAATGCAAAAACGTTAGATGTTGTTTCAACATCAAACCACAAATTGCATTTTACAAGGATCCCGGGATTTAGTTGGTTATACTTATATGTTTATTTAGTCTCCTTGTTTATACACATTACCCGAAGTCTTTGTAAACACTTTCGTCACCATAACGTTACTCGCCTTTCTACGAGTACTCCACTTGCGTCAAAGCCTTTACTGCTGCACCAAAACACTAAATGTGCCGTAGAAATATCAAGAACACACAATATGTTACCTAAAATTTAGCATAACGTTTTCTTTCCTGTCGACAATTCGTGCCTATCGTCAATGCGTTATGAAAACAATGCGACATTGCAGCTCGAGCCTACCTTACTGACAGTACATCATTGCCGAGCACTTCCTATGTTTCTTTTTTTCATCTAGATGAAATCGTCGAAGGCAGACAGCATACGTACAGTATGGAACTTGTCAAACAGCACTGTACACAATACAAGTACGCGTGTAGCCGAGCACAATATCCTCTTTGCTTCAGCGGCACGCAAAACACGATGAGAAATCTTCGGTCGCTTTCAGTTTTTAATCCCGTTAAATAGATTACTATCTGTGTTTCTGTATGTTGTAAACTCAGTGATTGACAGCATTAGCTGCACTTGACCTGTACGAAAATTGTGCGCATGTACTGTTTCATTCACTATTGACAATAAACAATGTAAGCTTACTTGTCTCGCGTGTTTGTTTTTTTGCCAGTTGAGGCCTCTCGGTCACCTAGCAATATAATAAAAGTATCTCATAGCCAGTTTAGAGTATCGTACACACAAACACCGCTCGGAAAGCTCTAGCAAAACGCCGAAAACCAGCGGCCATATTCCTTACTACGTTATGATGATGATAAAAGTTTCAATTTTGCCAGCGCCATCTCTCAGGCGCATACTTTAGTTCATAACGGTGCCGCTACTCTTATTTCCATTGCACTGTGGAAGGTACAGTTTCCTTCCTTCTCCATGTTTGTATAGGTGTTTTGTGAGGAGGCCCTCAGCTATCGCGTTAAAACTTTCTGTGAAGTGTCACTGATGATCTACGCCTGCCTCATCTGAAAACGTGTTCCAAAACCTTGCTTGGCGTTTACATTGATCGCTATTTTCGCAGTCTCCTTTCTACAGCGAAGCTGTTCATGGCTAGGTTTTCGCGAAGCTCGTCTCCATGGCCATTGACCAACGATTTCAAAGCGCAGCTCATTAGCGCCTGTTTCGGTGTGCGTCGTGGTCAGCCCCGACGTTAGCAAGGGCATCATCAGCGCGCTGCTCTACCTGCGCTAAAGTTCCTCAATCTCCCAAAGTAGCGCCATTCACTTCTCTCCTCCTCCGCTCGGTGCGGCCTCGACGGTCGCGGCACCGGTGCTGGGCCTGCCGTAGCAGACGACGGCTAACACGATACGGGAGGAAATCAGCGGAAAAGCTTGCTCGAGCCCTGCGGAGCAGTTTTTTAACGCGACAGCGTTAAGGAGCTGGTGTCGCAGAAAAGACCGTGAGCGACAAATACCGGGAGGCACTTCATGTATGAAAAACAACTTGCAAGATGGGCTGGGTGGGAATCGAACCGGGGTCTCCGGAGTGTGAGACGGAGACGCTACCGCTCAACAGCGAGTTTTTTTTCTTTATTGCCTCGCTTTTCACAGAGTTTACGAGATCACAGGAACAGAATAACAAGATAATAGTACCGAGAACCGTCAGCTGTTTGCTGACTACAAGCCATCAGTATTTCGGCATCTGCAACAACATTTCTAATCTTGGAACCCACTCTGGTACATACGACTGCACCTTCTGGACTTCGAGAAAATGCGACACCGATTCGCAAAAATATTCGCGAACCGGTCTAGCGTCAATATCCGCATTGTGCGCAGCAGTCCGAGTTCGCCATATACTGTGCAGGCCCAGGAGCATAACCAGATCGAAAGGCACACCATGGTCGTTTTCGACCGTGAGATAACGGATTCCGTGCGGACTTAATGGCAACTCTTTTTTTCAAGGTCTGTAAGATGTCGCAGAAGAACACTCCACCCCAGCAATATAAAAACACATGCTCAATTGTCTCTGGTTTTTTGCATAACAAACAATGAGTACCCCACGGAACAAATAAACCCTTTTCTTCTAACCATGTTTTAACAGGTAAGGTTCCTGTGTGCAGCCTAAAAAAAAGGTTTTAACCCTTGGCGCAACAAGCATTTTTTTAACATGTTTAAAAACATCTTTTCCTTTGCCTGCACAGTATATTTCACGGTACAATGGCACAGGAAACAACACATCCACAAGGTCCTTGTACAGTTTTTTGCGTGACACATCTGTCAATTATTGCAAATAAAAACGCACCAATAAGAAGCGGAAAGATGACACCACTTCTTTTAGATATCCACGTACTGGTCCTTGCTGACACACCGAAGACACAAGAAACTCTGGTAGCACTTTACCCAGCCTCAGTTGAATCGTAGTTCTGAGAAAGGTATTATCTACATTTCTGAGAAAAACAAATCGACTGACGAGTTGTCTCACATACAGATGCACTGGACCAAGCCCACCATCACTGCCTCTCTTAAACAGATTTGTTCGGCTCGTTTTTTCCCATAGAGAGCTCCAGATAAAGACCGCAAACACTCTGTGCATTTTTTGTACATTTAACCTGCTGCAATGCAAAACTTGCATTACATACCATAGCTTGCTTACAAGAAATAGGTTGCACGTCGTGGCCCGCGCGAAAATCGACTTATACCATCCTTTCCACCTAACACCTCTGTTTGTTTTTTCCAATAAGGCTCATTGTCAGGGTAGTACTGTAGGGGTACTCCTAAGTATTTTGTCGCTGTTTCTTGCCATTTAATGTTCAAAAACATCCTTGGTGCGATGTCCCATTCCCCATGCTAGAACCCAACGCACTTGTCCCAGTTTACTGCACTACCACTTGCTTGACAGAAACTTTTACCAGCATTGACGGTATGCATTATACTTTCATGATCAACACAGAAAACTGCAATGTCATCGGCGTAAGCAAGAACGCTTACCTCGGCTTGATGTAACTGAAATCCACGTATCGCGTTGTTCCTAATTGCGCTTAGACAAAAGGGCTAAATATATATGCAAAAAAGAAGCGGTGATAATGGGCACCCTTGTCTGACCGAGCGCTGTACTGGTATGTATTCACCTACTGATTTGTTTACTATCAATCTCGTCGTACATCCGGCGTAAGCCATCCGCACACGTTCGCTGATCACATTGCCTACATTCCCATATTCAAGCATACATAGAAGCAGATCGCGCGGCGCGCGGTCGAATGCCTTCTCAAGGTTAACTTGCAGCATAGCGACACTTAGTTGCATTGCGTCACAGCATTCAAGGATTGATCGTGCTATGTGTATATTTGTCATAATTGTCCTTCCTTTTATTCCGCACGTTTGATGTGGACCGACTCAATCTTTCATTACGGTCTGCAACCTGTTAGCCAATACTTTCATTATTATTTTATACTCAATATTTGTCAGGCTAATCGGCCTATACGATGTGACGTTACGTATTTGATTGGGTCTTCAGTTTTGGTATTAGGACCGTGTGTGCTGACAAAAAGGACGGCGGTAGATGTTTGTTGGCGTAAGCCTCGTTGTATACTTCACTCAAAACAGGCGCGATAACACCCTTAAACGCCTTGTACAATGCAGCGCTTAAGCCATCCGGTCCCGGTAATTTGCCATTATTTAAATGGTCAATCGCATTCTTAACTTCCTCTACTGTTATGGGCACTTCTAATACTTCCTTAGTTTCATCATCTAATGTTGGCATCAATGACATGAAGTCTTTTTAAAATCTATCAGTCTCAACTTGGCTACGAGAAAACAATACTTCGTAATATTCTAAAAAACAACTTCCTATTGTTTCTTTGTTGGTAGACAGTAACCCATTATGTTCTGTTTCTGTTATTGCATTTTGGGAAGCATATTTCTTTTCGACTCCCAAGGCACGTTTTGTCGGCATTTCTCCTGTGCACCATTTTTCAGCTCTGGCTCGAATCAATGCTCCATTGTATCGCTCTTGGTCGATCAGCTGAAGTTTTTGCTTTATGCTTTTTATGTCTTCTAAGAAATAACCCGGTTGTATACTTTCAGCTTCCAATAATTGCTTCAGATTCACGGGACTCGAGTTCTTTTTCCGCGTGACTAAAAACACTGGCCCTTTCAAGTGCTTTCAATTTAATTGTTTGCTTACAAACTTCCCATTTATGTCCCCCACTATCTAAGTTTTGAGTTGTTTTTTTGTCTATAGCCTTGGGAAACTGCTCACAAACTCGTCGTCTTTCAGCAAGCTTGCGTTAAATTTCCAAAGATCCCAGGAAATTTCTTTGCTATTTGTTTTTTTTTCCTTTCCAACACGGAAAGAAACCAAACAATGATTACTAAATGCAACAGGTGTGACTGGATAATCTCGACATGACGGAATTAGTTCAGCCGACACGTACACTCTGTCAAGTCTAGCATGGCTTGCACCCTAAAAGTGGGTAAAGGTGACCGCTTTCCCACCACAAAGACATTCACCCACGTGTTCTAGATTAAATTCTGCAATCAAGTCTTTGAAAACAGTAGTACTTGCATCATTGTGTTTCCCACTTGTTTTGTCACGTTCCGTACAGACACAATTGAAAACTCCCGCCAGGATTATTCTACGCTCGCATTTCACGTACGTCTCCATTTCTTCAAAAAGAAGCTCTCGCTATTGAGCCCGAGTTGGTGCATAAAGATAAATTACTCGCCAATTTTCTGTTGCCAGGGAAAAGTCAGATACAATGAAACCGCCTGACTCACAGGTAGCCACCGACTGCATTACAGCACCAAGGCTCTGCTAATTAACAAAATGCACCCCGAAGTCCTCCCCACCGCATGGGCAATACACACGTTATAGCGTCTCGTGAAAGGACGCATCATACGCTCTGTCTGATTCTCTTTCTGTACTTTGGTCTCCTGAATGGCTACAATATCAAAATCGTGCTCCGTTACGAGGCGGTAAAGTTAGTTTTGCCGCCTCTTGGCACTAAGCCCTCGGACGTTTAGGGTTGCAATATTTATCGACCTCTCTAAGGACTCCATATTGGCGAGTGACACCAGACCGAGCCTACGGCGCTCCCCTCACAGACCTTGCCTTGTAGCAACACACAGTCCAGTCGACGCTCAGGGCGTCGACTTGCCACCGCCACGTGTAAGCGATGCCGACCGCTGATGGCTGGTGGCCACCCGAGGCTTTCAACGCGACAGCGTTAAGGAGCTCGTGTCGCAGAAAAGCCGGTGTCGTTGGCGTCGTTGGCCGTGAGCGATAAATCCCAGCAGGCACTTCGTGAATAAAAAACAACTTGCAAGATGGGCTGGGTGGGAATCGAACCATGGTCTCCGGAGTGTGAGACAGAGACGCTACCACTCAGCCACGAGTTTTTTTTCTTATTACCGACATGGCAACAAGGCTACAAAACAAGACATTTTGACAATAGAACGGTCACGACAACATCTCTGCCATTGGCTGGCAGTCAAAGGGCTAAAAACGCTTGAAATTCGCTAGCTCAGTCATCACACTGAGCCATATTGGTTTTTCTTTTTGCAAATTATACCTTTCCTTAATATGACAAATGCATTCAATGAAGTATTCTCTAACAGACCGGGCATTTACTTCGGCATGTCTCACGGCCATTCTAGTTTTCCATAAACTATGTAAGGACATCAGCATGAACATGTCATAGGGTACTTTGTCTTCATTTAGAGTAGGCAAGAAACGAATCCCATATGGTGTAATCGGCAAGCCCTTTAGTGTTCTCTGTAAGATGTCCCAATGGAACACAGCATCCCAGCAGTCAAGAAAAATGTGTTCTATTGTTTCGGGTTTCCGGCATAGTAAGCAGTTGACGCTCCAAGGCACGGAAAGACCTTTTTCATCTAGCCACGGTTTCACAAGTAAAGTATTGGTGTGGAGCTGGAAAAAGAAGGAGTTTACCGACGCGCGTACTGGCATTCGTTTTACTCTTTTTATTACGTCCTTTTCAGGTCCAATGCAGAACATCGAGCGATACAATGGCACCGGCAACATTGTGTCTACCAGGTCCTTATATAAGCGCTTTCGTGGTACCCTACTTAGGTATTCTATGGAGAACCGAACCTTTAACAGCTGAAAAGCCAAGACTACCTCTTTTAGGAAACCACGCGCTCTGCCTTGACTTCACCGATGTGACGATACAATAAACTCAGGTATAGCTTCGCTCAGCCTTCTTTGAAACATAGTTAATAAAAATGGGTCATTTTGGTCCCGTAAGAAAACAAACCTAGACACAATCTGCCTAATGAACAAATGTGCCAGACCTAATCATCCATGTTTAACCGAACGAAAGAGATTAGTGCGACTGGTGCGCTCCCAGCTTGAACCCCATACAAACACTGCGAGTACTCTGTGTAAACGTCGTATGTTAGCCCTTGACATGCACAACGCTTGGAGCACGTAAAAAATTTTGGCAACCACAAACAGGTTGCACACTGTCGCACGAGCAAATATAGAGAAATTGTGGCCTCCCCATTTAAGTGTACCTTCACGGACCCTTTCAGTTTCGGCATTCCAGTAATCAACGGCGTCACGGTAGTGCTCAAGCGGCACCCCCAGGTACTTTGCCGGCGTGACTGTCCAGCGGATATTTGCAAACGTACTCAGATGGTCTTCCCAGTTGCCGATCCATACCCCTAGGGATTTATCAAAGTTGATAGCACTGCATGTCATTCTGCAGTATGATAAAGCCTCTGCAACCGCGATTTCGATGCTTTCTTTATCCCGCCAAAACAACGCGATGTCATCCGCGTATGCCAGCACTTTCACTTCCGCGGACTGCACTCTGAAACCCGATATTCTATTGTCATTCTTGATTTTCCTACAAAGCGGCTCTAGGTAAATTGCGAATAAAAGAGGCGACAAACCACACGCCTGGCGCACAGATGACCGGACACTAAAGGTTTGGGTAACCTCCTTGTTTATAATGAGGCTGGCGGTACAGTCTTGATAGCACATCTTTACCCCATCTAAGATCAAATCTAAGATCAAATCAAACCCTACCTTTATGTGTTCTAGAATACTGAAAAGAATTTTATGGGCCACACGGTCGAAATCCTTCTGCATATCTAACTGTAACATGGCACCGTGTTCACCTAGGTCATTACAGTATACTAAAATGCTTCTGGCAATATGAATGTCTGTGTAGATAGACCTCCCTTTAATGCCGCATGTTTGATGCGACCCTACTATTCTGGTCACCACTCCCTGTAATCGCTTTCCCAGCACTCTTGTAAATATCTTATAGTCTACATTCATTAGTGATATCGGCCGGTAAGCGTCAACAGCTAACAATTTTTCTGGGTCCCCTGATTTCGGTATCAGGACTACGTGTGATGTCCGAAAAGAAGGAGAAACCTGTTTTTGCGCATAGGCCTGCTTAAACAACCGTAACAGGATCTCACTGACATCACTCTTGAAGGCTTTATAAAAGGCCGCTCCGAGTCCATCAGGTCCAGGAGACTTGCCTACAACTAAATCATCCATGGTTCCTTCCACTTCGGTGATGCTCAGAGGCCACTCCAGACGCTTTTGAATGTCTTCCTCTAATTGCGGCATGTTTGACAAAAAGTCCGTCTTGAATTCTTCTGTGACGTCTTTAACAGTCCCGAATAATTTGCTATAATGGTCAAGAAACGCCTCTTCAATTTTTTGAGGTTCGCTCGTGATCTCGTTCTAGTATTGAATCATTCTGATTTCATTTCGCCTCGCGTATGCCATTTCGTCAGATAAGGCTCGTTTAGTCGGTGTCTCACCTAGCCAAACCCTTTCAGCTAGTGCCCTTATAACTGCTCCTTTGAACTTCTCTTCTTCGATAAGCTCAAGCTGGCTTTTCAGTTCTCTTATCTCCTTTGTTCGGTTCCCGGGTCTCTCGCTTTCCACGGTGTACAAAACATCAAGCTCACGCTTCATTTCGTTTTCTTTTTTCCTTTTCATAAATTTCTCTTTACTGGATTCTTCTATAGCACTGATCTTGACTCCTTGTTTAGAGTTCTCCCATAATTCTAGCACGTTGCCATCTTCGGCTTCGATCAAATTATCTAACTTTTGCTTCACGCTTTCGCAAAAGGATTCGTTCATTAACAGCCCATCGTTGAGCTTCCTCAGCTTACAGTTAAACTTCTATTTTTGTCTTTGGTACCTACACTTAAAGTTACGAGGCTGTGATCGCTGAACGAGACGTGTTTCACACTATAGCTGCCACACATCGGGACAAGCTCCAGTGCGACATACCCTCTATCTAGCTTTGCGTGACTTTGCCCTTGAAAATGTGTGAATGCAGGCGTGCCGGTAGTACACAGGAAATTACCGACGTCATCCAGATTAGATTCTTGCACTAGTGTGTTTAAAAGTAAAGCACTTTTGTCACGCACTGGAAGGTTTTTCACTCGATCGGCCGCGTAACATACACAATTATAATGTCCTAGCAATACGACTTTCCTGTCACACTGCAAATGTTGATTTACTGTCTCAAAGAAAGGCACACGCTCACTTTCAGTGTTTGGGGCGTAGACACATATCACGCGCCAACCTACCCCTAAAAAGGAAAAATCCATATAAACCAGTCTTCCACTTTCACAAGAAAAGACCCCTTCTTCTCTAATTCCCAGGTTGTTTCTAATGATGATAGCGCACCCCGCGGAAGTCCCAACAGCATGTGATACACAAACATTGTATCTATAGCGAAACTGCAGCACCATGCGATCCGTTTGTGCCTCACTTTCTTTGTCTCCTGCACAGCTGCTATATTAACATCTGTTTCTAAGAAAAGCCGGCTAAGCTGGTATTGCCGCTTTTTGGCACTCAGCCACGAGTTCGATGCTTCAAAGCGGTAAAAAAGCGCCTCTAGTGAATGCGGTGTTGCCTTACAAACGAGCTGTTTCTAAGGCTGAGGCGTGCGTCGCTTGCTCAGGCGCACATTTCGTTGCCGCGCCGAACGCGGCGTTGCTCGACGCTCATCGCGTCCGATGCGGGGCGCGTAGTCGCTGCGCCGTAGCCCATTGTCTTACCCTTTGGCGGGTCGATGGGAACGCTGTCGCGTTCCACTCTTGAAGGCGAAGCTTAAGCGTCCTCCAATTTTTTCGGTTCCAGGCTCAGTCCCACGCCTCTCCGTTGCTCGTAGCCGGGTGTCTTGAGAAGCCGTGCTTGCTTTGCTGAGTCGGAGCTTCGTAGGTGTTGCCTCGGCGTCCATTGCAGCCTCATCCGTCGAATCACTGTCTTCGAGCGTCGCAACGACCTCGCTTACTGCGGTCTTGAGTTCAGCTATTTTCTCACCACTCCCGGACGCACTTAGTGGCAGCTGCTTTCCTAAAGAGTGGGTTTCAGAAGGGCGCTCTGCCGAACCATCTTCGTACTTTCCTGTCGAAGCGTCTTCCAGAGTGGCGTCTGCTGCCCGAGCGTCTGCAGCCCCGTTTTCTTGCGAACCTGCTGAGTTGGTGGACGCCGCCAGTGCGGCCGCGTCACTGATAGACGCCACCATACCTGCCACGCTCTCCGCTTCCTCTTCGTCCATGAGCAACTCGCTCCGGTCTGCTTCACCGCCTACGCTTGCAACTCTGGCGTACGAGCGAGTACAATTAGCCTGCTCGTGCCCGAACGCTCGGCTAGCAGCACACCTGGGCACTCGGCATTCACGTCGTATGTGTCTAGTGTTGTTACAACGATGGCATAACGGGGCACGTCCAGGCGCAACCACTAGCGCATTGCTGCTACCAAGACGCATCTGATGTGGGATGCGGTCTGGTGTGACACCATCGCGCAGCAGAAGACGCACTAGAGGAGTCGTTGACTCGGCGCCCTCAAAGTCCTCGGCCTTTCACCGATCATTGATGACTTCCTTTATCTCGCCATACTCTTGGAAGGCTCGTCGAATGGTCTCAGAGGTGAAGTCGAACGCGACCCAATGTAGCCTAATCCTGAGTTCTTGCCTCGCTGGATCAATGACGAGGCATGGCCGGTTCTTCACCAGTAGTGGTCCGGCGTCTAGCAGCGTCTGCTTTTCCTCATCTGTCTTCATGTTGAGCAGCCACACGTGCGACATTTGGTAGGCACCAATTCCACCTACTTGCTGAATTACTCCTGCATCTTTCAAGGGCTTCCGGAAGTCGTCGATTCTATAAGGCCGTCCAGTGACGTCGCAGTGCAATACAACTGCGCGCCTTTGTCCTTCACCTGTTGGTAACGGAGGCAGGATGACATGGTAATCCTTGGGCAACACAGACCACGGGGTATCACGGCCAACGTCGGCCGCTTTCGCAGCTCTCGAGGAGCCCTCCATTCTGCGTCCGTACTGCACGGCGTCCAGAAGCAGAATGAAGCAGAATCCTCAACCATGAGTTCGATGCTTGAAAGCGGTAGTGAATGCGGTGTTGCCTTAGAAACGTGCCCTAGAAAGTTATACTGCAGTTTATATCGGTATTTATGAGCATGTAATTTACAGAAGTCGCAGTTACACGAGTAGCGAAGTACGTTTCTGCTACATTTCTTCTGCGCTTTGCGCACACGCAGAGCCATCTTGCGGCAAACACAGAAGACCCCCTCCTCGCAATGTGCGGCGCTGCCGACACGTGGCACGCCACTTGACTGCTTCTGCCCTTCGGGCCGTGCGGGGACTGCTGCGAGGATGCCCCACTAGCCTTGCGTTTAATCAGTTTTCTCGCTCACTCCCTTTCCAACTTCGCTCGCACCCTCGTGTTTTGGCGACGTGGCTCCTCTTTCCGCTCACAGCGCGTTTCCTAGATGCAGCGTCCGATGCGGGACGCCTCTGACCTGATCACTGTGCCATGGCGCGTTTGGAGGGAAAGCGTCCCCTGCGATGTGTGCCGAGCTGCTTCCGAGGAGTCATGCGTCTGCGTGGTGCTCCCAAGTGAGATAGAGGACGATCCCATCGAGGCGTCAGCCCCATGATCACGTCGGCCTTCATGGCGCGTCGCGGACCGGCTTTCCGTGCTGATCACGACCTTTCGCACGCGTAGATAATTTGTCCCTCCGAGACACGATGTTTTTTGGTTCGTTCCGCTTGCTCAGGCGCAAGTTTCGTTGCCGCGCCGAACGCTGCGTTGCTCGGCGCTCACGGCGTGATTGGTGGGTGCAAAGTCCGATGCAGGGCGCCTCATACGTGATCGCTGCGCCGTAGCGCAATGTCTTACACCTTTTGGCGGGTCGACGGGAACCTATCGCGTTCCACTCTTGAAGGCGAAGCTTAAGCGTCCTCCAATTTTAAAATAGAGATCTTGCTTCGTCAGTCAGTAACTGGCCTTAAAAATGTCGTGTTGGAATTGTGGAAGAAATAGAGAAAATGACTATTATTCAAGGCGTATTTAAGGCGTAAAGTGCGCGCACGTTGAAAGTTCGAGTTGCTGAAACACGATGCAAGCACCAAACCTTCAGGTTTTGACAGCGTAAAAGTGTGTGTACGTGGTTTCGTAGCATTATTTACGTAGCTGCAGGATACTTTTGCTTGGGTGGCGCGTGAGAGATTCCGACTGTCTGAGATCAGCAATGCCTGGCAACAGGGCCGCTTTTTTCATTGCGGGTGGCTTTCCTAATCGTGACGATAGGTTGTTTTTTTTTTTTTACAAGTACTGCTCCAGGAGGGCACATGCAATGGCTAACGGAGGTCTCTGAAGAGCACGTGACTTTACAATAAAGCAGGCGGCGCAGGGAGTCTTCGCATACAAAATTGGCTGTCCGCTATAGCGGACAGCCTATCTTGTACTCCCTTAGCATGCACAGGTTTCGGCAAGCACCATCCAGCCCTGGTTCTAACTTTGGTGCTCCCGTTGCAGCTTTGGTGCCCTGGAGGCGCCGTCAATAGTACGAAATATTGACACTTTGTAACAACTAGTAAATAAAATATATTGAAGAAATACAATCGTGCCGAGGCGCCACCTTCTAAAGCAGCGCTAGCGCGCCCGCGCGAGAATTATGAAACGCCAACAAGGAATTTACCGGCCCGCGTATGATCAAAGTGCACGTTAAACATCGCCTGACGATCTAGATAAAGTTATCCGGAGCCATCTACTAGGACCTCCACAATAGCTTTAGTCGCTTCGGGACGTTAAAAACGTTAATCACCACAAACCAAATCAATACACGCGGGCGTACTTTCGAAGGTAAAAGACTGCATCCACAAGTCATAGGGAACCTTGCGAAAGTGTCGAGAATATGCTAACTTCTGGTGGAGCTCAAAACACACCCACAATGATGATGATGACAAAATGTATTCATTAAAGGATGGCGCGAAGGCCTATAATGGGGAATAGGAAGAGGAAGGGGGACGCGTATTCAGATCCGTCCTAGAAGCTGCGCGTCCTTGGCGAAAGCCAAGAGCGAGTGCAAAATGGCCCTGTCAGAATCCATCGATCCAGTTGCCGGTCTAATCCACTCCTCGTAGGACGACACTCGCATCACCCTCAGGTGGTGGTGCCGCTGTTGAGCGTGTCGCTGGCACTCCCAAAATAGATGGGCTGCGGATGGTCGCGTAGCCATGTCGCAGTCAGGGCACCTGTGTGGCGTCTGGAGCGCTTCTTGGTCCGCGGAGGCTGTGGGATGGCCGAGTTCCTGCGATGGAAGGGAGTTGGGAAACGGAGATGGAGGGCGTCCTTCCCGGCGTGGCCGGTACTGTCGCCACCGTTCCAGCACATCCGGTGTGAGGACGATGCCGGAACGGAGCCTATGCAACAGCACCTGCCGCGACCTGGGAAGACCCGCTGGAAGTGGGTCTGGGTCTGAGGGCACACTCGCGCGGAGTTCCCTCCTGCACCGGTTGGCTGCTACTCTCAGAGCTCTGTCGGGGTCATACGGGGCTCCATTTGTCGTGTTGCATGACACACCCAGAATAAAGTCGCTTCTATGTCACAGGCCAGCTGCAAATGCGTGCACTTTCACCGCAAGAGGAAACTACATGAAACAAAGAGCACATTCGAAAAAAAAGTCAACTTCAACGCGCTAAAACCACGCAGAGCATGAACACATGCACTGTTTCGAAGTGGAAGTTGTGAACTAGGCTCAAAAGAAGAGGTTGTGAGGAGCCGTGGCACACACTTCACGAAGCCGTGCGTTCTTTGCCACTTCCCCGGAGTGAACCCACCCGATCTTGTGAATCTACACTTTTCTTTTTGCGTTCAGCCCGCCAGTTGGCAAAGCAAAAACTGGCTGTGGCTTAGCTAAGGATAAGCCCAGGATGCGAAGCATATTAGCCTTTATTTTAACGGGACAGCGTTAAGGAGCTCGTGTCGCAGAAAAGCCAGTGTCGTCGGTGTCGGCTTAAGCGTGCGGCGCTTGCTCAGGCGCACATATCGCTGTCGCACCGAACGCTGCGTTGCTCGACGCTCACCGCGTCCGATGCGGGGCGCGTAGTCGCTGCGCCGTAGCAAAGCCACCTAGAAACAGTGTCTGTAGCACGCCGCAACCTTCGCTTCTCATTCCAACGAGCAGCTCTGTCTCCAGGAGGCATCTCACCTCGTGAGTGTCTAGCAGAGGCAAGCGCAGCTGCTTATATACCGCCGCGACACCGCGAGCGACGGCACGAGTTGGAGCCCCATTTCTGCTCTGTCGTGACGTGACGGTGTCACGTGGTCAGCCTTGAAGGTGATGCCGCGAGTGACGGCGCAAGTTGGAGCCCCGTTTCTCCTCTGTCGGGACGTCATGGTGTCACGTGGTATTGAAGGCGGCACCGCCGCGCCTGAGGAGCTGGGTTGAGCTCTAGTAATATGCTTCGGATAAAAAGCTTTTTTGCTCTCACTGTGTCTGTTGCGGCAACCGAAGGCGCAGCAGCATGGCATCGCAATTAAGTTCTCGGCCCTAACACATTCTATTACGCTAACGCATTCTGTCAGTCCGCCTGCCGTACTTTCGTCGCGCAGGCCCTGTAGCCCTGTAGTTGTCGTGAAAACTCCAGCGGATACGCTGGAGTTTTCACGACAACTACAGCGCCGCCCTGGCGGTCAAAACGTGCACAACTCAGCCGCTCCAGCGGACGAAAATTGCTACTGGTAGCAGCGTTGCATGCGCTCAAAGTCGAAGGAAAACAAAAGGACGCCGACGATACTGTTGCGTATACAAGTGCCGCAGCTACGTCGGGATGAGGGAGGATGTATCCTTCTGCGTCTTTCCATCTACACCCTACGAACAAGAACGGAGGCGGCATTGAATCCAAGCAGTCAGACGAGCGGAGTAAGTTCCTGTCTTGTCGCCCTGTCAAGCGGTGTCGGGCTGGTTTCTAAATCGAATTTCGCGTGTGTGCCTAGTTTATTCGATAGTGAAGACGGTCACCATGGCAGCCAGTACCAAACAGCAGAATGTGCAGTCGGCATTTCGTTGGAAACAAAATGAACAATAGCATGCACCATCCGGCATATGTCCAACCATTTTTCCTTCGCAATACCACCGCCAAGCCCCTTCCAATGCCACCGCACGAAGCGAACGATACGAAAAGTAAATATTATCCATTCATTGCCAAGAATTATGTGGGAGGGAAGCTGCCTTGTAATACGAGTTGTGTGCGCATACTGCCGGTGCACGCGCGACTAAGCCGCCTATGTGTTTTTTAAAATGCCCATGCGGATGAGGTCTGGGTGCCGAGATGCATCCGGTAAATTTATGTAATAAGTGCTAAATGTAGCCGGCGTTGTTACAGATCCAGCAGCGGAGCACTCAAAGCCTTGCTTGCGCGAGTCAGCTGATGCGATAAAGCTTTCTTCTCCATTGACTGCTCTGGCGAAGTAACATCAGAATTTTTTATGTCTAGCCAGAGAAATATGGAAAGTCTTCAGGCCATCTAATACTTCCGAAACCATAGCGCAGCACAACCGCAGCCATAGCTGCTAGATTTGCGAGGCAGGCTGCCCGGCACGCATGGCAACGGCACACGGCGCGACCATTAAAGAAACACACGTGCTCGTCGCGGCACTGTGAAAAACATATAAAGTTTAAAAAGCTTCTTTCGTCATTTCTTCACTTGATGGCGCTAGCTTCTTTACGAAAACTGTCCACTTGAAGCGGCGCGAAAACGGAAACAGAAACTATAATACGGCCGCGCACGTGTGTCGTCTGGTCGAGCGGCTGGGATATGCCGCGTTTCGTCGCCAGGGCGACGTGCAACGCACTCTTTTCGACGCGCCGCCTATCCAGCGCTGGTTCCCCTAGCAGCACCTTCTTCCACGTGACACAGATTGGCCAATGGGAGAGCGGAGGAGGCTGGGGAGGCAGGAGGCGTGGAGGAGGAGGCACCAGGGTGAGCGGGGTGGCGGAAAGATCTAAGAATGGCGCTACTTTTGAAAAATTGAGGGGTTTTAAGCTGCGCGCGCTCCTGCTGCCATCTCTCGCGCGCGGCGTGAGTCTTGCTCGTATCTTTTCCTCCAAAGCTCGATCTCCTGTTCCCGCCTATCCTCTCGCCCCACTTGCTCCGCGCAGTGCCGTTGTGGTGCGTGCGTCTAGATGTCGTTAAAAAATCCCTCACGTGACCTGTTCCTAGGTGCCTAGGGAAAAGATACTTTAGGGATTTTTGAGAAGGCATGATGGTGGCGCCGAGCGACGCCGTGGCGTGTTCGTTCTCGGCGTGATCGTTCTCTGGCCAGCGCGGACTGCGCGTTGTTCAACGTTGCATATGTGATTGTGCTTGCGTTGCTTGTGCGTTGGTTGTAGGTTCTGTGTCACTTGGCGGAAAGCCGCGAGTAGTGGTGGTGCGGCAGGGCGGCTTTCGACTATGTAAAACGTGTAAAACTATGTAAAACGTGTTCAGAGTTTCTGTCTTTATTGTCACGCAGTCTGTCGTAGTATATTCTTTATATCATTTGGCTGGCATTGCACTTCATGCTATAGTGTACCCTTTCCATTTCTGTCTTGTAAATTTGCACCGCATTTCACAAGACCGTTTTGCCGTCGAGATGACTCATCTATGTTACGTATTTTGTTACTTTTACCACCTGTGCTCTGCTGTATCAAGATTTTGTCACATGTTCACTTTTCTTCAATTTGTCCCCCCCTGCAATAATGCCCTTGTGGCGCTGCAGGTACTTGTATAAAAAAATAAAATAAATAAAATGCTGTGTCCCCTGAAAAGCTGAAGAGGTGTACAAGATCCTGACACCCGCAGCGGCTTCTACACTGGGCAAAGAAGCTACTATAAGAATGGCTGCCTTTACTAATCTGCTAATAACATGAAAATGGGCAGCAATTTGGCTATTCGATGGGCCCAACTGCAGGTGCAAGCCACTCTCCCACCATATGTGTGTTGTTCACACGAACTGGAGCTATACAAATGCAGATAAAACAATGATGTTTGAAAGTAGTAGAATGGAACTATATTCTTCACAAGCAGAACTACTTACAGCGCTGGTACCTTATAGCTACAATTCATGACTGCTTCACCACGCAAAGGCACTATTCTTAAATTATTAACTTCTATTTATAATATTTGTGGGGGCCATGTATTGCAAGTACATATTGTTACGTACGAAGACGCATGACGGTTCAATAATGTTCTTGGCAAGCATTTTGCGAACTTCTGCGTGAATAACTTGACGCTCAGCTGGGGACACTCAATACGGGCGGCGATGAATAGGAGGGGCATCGCCGGTATTAATGCGATGTTTGACAGCTGTAGTTTGGGCCAAAGGACGATCGTTAAAGTCAAAAATATCGTGGTAGGAAAACAGAACGCGGTAGAGTTCACGAGCGTGCTCGGAAGGCAAGTCGGGGGCAATCATTTTCCGTAAGTCAGCGATGGTACAATTTGTCGACTGCGATGGTAGAGGAGTATCGGATGAAGTGTCGTCTACTGCAATGGATGCTACTGAGTGATCCTCGAATGAACAAAGCTGGGCCAAAGACATCCCACGTGGCAGCCCTTGTGTCGTCAAGCCAAAGTTGACCACTGGCAGGCAGACGCAATTCGCCGTAATAGATAAAATTGTATGGGGTACTGTGATCCCGTGTGTAAGAAGGACGTCTTGCATAGGAGCCGCGATGTAGTGACCGTCGGGGACTGGTGGGGATGAAACTAGGTCAACGTAGGTCAGTGCCGAAGGTGGCAAGCGAACGAAGTCGGCGAAACTGAGGCGACTGGGGTGGCGTTCAGCAGGATCCAGAACAGGCAGGTCAAGGCGGAGAGTACTAGCGGAACAGTCGATGAGAGCGGAATGTGCGGAGAGGAAGTCTAAGCCGAGGATGATGTCGTGGGGACAGTGGGTGATGACTGTGAATAGCACGATTGTTGAGCGATCGGCGAAGGAGACGCGGGCGGTACACATACCAATTACGGGGGCTGTTCCGCCATCGGCGACACGGACAACAGGCGTCGTGGCGGGCGTGTTAATTTTCTTGAGCCGGTTACGAAGGTCAGCGCTCATTACGGACAAATGCGCTCCAGTGTCTATGAGAGCAGACACAGAAACACCGTCGACTTGCACGTCAAGAAGGTTCAGATGAGTGGGCAAAGTCAGTAGATGATTTGGCGGCGTAGGGAGCAATGAAGCGTCACCTCGACGCGCTGCATCATCTAGTTTTCCGGCTGGGAGCGGCGTCCGAAGAGAGTCGGCGAGTAGGAGCGACGGGGCTGGGGAGAGCGAGATTGTCGTCGTTGGGGCGAAGGCGAACGAGAATAGGGGCGGTTCGTTGCAGGAGAATCAGTGGCGGCATTATCGGAGCGTGCGGCAAAGGGACGAGAAGGGCCACCTGAGGGACGAGAGTAGGCAGTATAAGTAGACCGGATCGGGGAACTCCAGCGACTACGACAGTACCGAGAAATGTGCCCGATTCGATGGCAGTGGAAACAAATAGGCTTGTCGTCAGCAGTGCGCCATTCAGATCGGTTGCGGAAACGTGGTGGGTAAGAAGATGCGGGACGGGGCGAAATCGAAGAAGCCGGGCGGGTATCAGGGCGATGGGCCGAGCAGATGGTGTGAAGACCCATGTTTTCAAACTCCTGGCGGACAACTGCCTGGATCAGTTAGACCGTGACTGCAGATGTGTTGGCGGGACTGGAGTCGAAGGCAGCCGGATAGGCGGCCTCGATCTCACGCCGGACGATCCTGGTAACATCGGCAGTGTTGTTGGGACGAGGAGCGTCGGCACAGGAAGATGTCGCTGGGGTGTTGGGCAGACGGGCAAACTGCTGGTCAATACGTCGGCTTTTGGCGAGTTGCAGGCGGCGGCACTCTTTTATAACAGCATCGACCGTGGCTGCGTTGTTGCTAACGAGCAAGTTGAAGGCGTCATCGGCAATGCCTTTGAGGATGTGGGAAACCTTGTCTGACTCAGTCATGTGGGTGTCAACTTTGCGGCACAGAGCCAAGACGTCCTGAATGAACGTGACATAGGGCTCTGTTGACGTCTGCACACGGCCGGAAAGCGCCTTCTGCGCGGCAAGTTGTTGACCGTAGGGGTTGCCGACCAAGTCTCGAAGCTGTGTCTTAAGTGAATCCCAACTCGTGAGCTCATCTTCGTGCGTGCGATACCAAACTCGAGGTGTGCAACCGAGGTAAAAGACTACGTTGGCGAGCATAATAGTAGGGTCCCACCGGTTATTGCGGCTGACGTGTTCATACAGGCTGATCCAGTCACCGACGTCTTCTCCATCTTGGCCCGAGAATACGCCAGGATCACGGGGAGCGGGGAGAGTGATGTAGGTCGGCGAAGTGGCAGCAGGTGTCGGAGCCGGCGGAGTCGGGTTGTCGTCACCGGGAGCCATGAAGGAAGGCTCGACGTACCGTCCACTGCGAAGCTCCGTGACGAAGTACAGGGAACGTCCACCTTCACCAGATATGTTACGTAGGAAGACACAGACGAAAAGCTATGTACAAATATATTTACAAGGAAAATACGCTGCGCTTGGCCAAGAGGCAACAGCCCGCGCAAGCTTCTAACCGTCGTCGTCGTCTTCACACTGCTGGCCTTTCGTGATCGTACATATTGTGCCGTAGCAATATCATCCACATTGTGTGCCACATAGCTAAATGATGTCAACTATGGTAGCCATTCCTAATCTGAAATGCAAGAAAAGAACTAATATAGCCAACAAATTGTAATTCAAGAAGACAACCAGTGGACAGGATAAGTGACAGACGTCCTTTTATTGAACAAAAGTAACATGTGTCACATGTCACCAGCAGTGGGTAGCAAGCTTGGGTGACAGACAGACAGACAGACAGACAACGAACTTTATTTGATCCTGAGGAGCTTCAGCGGAGGCCCCTATCGGGGACCCGCGGAAGCCGCTGGCCGCGTCCAAGTCGGGGCACGAACGCCGTGATGTTCCGCCCTTTCTCGGGCCCTCTGGATTGCCTCTAGTTGTGTCTGGAGCGATGGGCTCCGGAGTGCCTCTTCCCAGTCGGCTTCGCTGGAGAGAGGGCCGTTAGGTAACGCGGGGCATTGCCAGAGCATGTGCGCTAAGGAACAATAGATCTCATTGCAGTCCGGACAGCTCGAATCGACGTCTCTGTAGATACGGCTGAGAAAGCCCAGCGAAGGGAATGAGCCCGTCTGGAGCATTCTAAGTAAAACTGTCTGAGACCTGTCCAACTTCGGGTGAGGAAGAGGATAGGCCCTTCTGCTAAGCCGATAGTGAGATGTTATCTCGTGAAAAGTAAGGAGCGGATCGTTCTGCTGGATTTCATCCTGTCCCCATAAGGCCTCCATGCCGCCGCGGCGTGTTAGATCTCGCGCACGGTCATGGGCAAGCTCGTTGAGGTTAGGTATGTTCTGATGAACGTCCGCACCCATATGGGCGGGAAACCAAGAGATGAAGTGAGTGCCAGGGTTTGTTCTCTTTTCCAGAATGGAGGCAGCCTCGTGGGCTAGGTTACCCGATTCGAAAGCTTTGATGGCCGCTCGTGAGTCGGTGAAAACGTTGGTGCGCGAGGGGTCGGTCATGGCCAGGGCTATGGCGACCTGTTCCGCGACTCCACTTGAAGCAAACCTAACCGACGCCGAGGAGCGTAATTCCCCTTTGCCATCAATGATTGCCAAAGCGAACGTGCTAGAGTTGCCGTACTGAGCCGCGTCGACAAAGACAGTCGAATCCTGATTCTCACTGGCCTTCTGTAAAATCGCCCGTGCTCGGGCTTTTCGTCTCCCTACATTGTATTGCGGGTGCATATTCCGAGGGAATGGGCTGACCACAAAGGTTGACCGTGCCTCCCTAGATAAGGTTATTTTCCGTTCATTGAGTATTCTTGGAGCCATGCCGGCCTCGTCTAGGATGCGTCTCCCTGCCCTGGATGACGAGAGCCTGACTACCTGAGCGGTGACCTGCGCTTCGATCACTTCATCAATGTCGTTGTGCATACCGAGTTTGTTTAACCTGTCCGAGGAAGTGCTTACAGGTAACCCCAGTACCTTTTTTATGCTCTTGCGCATGAGAATATTCAGCTTATTCTTTTCGGTTTTGGTCCAGTTAAGGGCTGAGGCTACATAGGTGATGTGGCTCATTAGGAAAGCGTGATGGATCCTGAGGAGGTTGTCTTCACTTAGTCCCTTCTTTCGTCCGGATACTCTAGCAACTAGTCTAAGCATGCTCTCGGTTTTCGCCGTGATGCGCGTGAGCGTTCTGGCGTTACATCCACGCGCGTCAATCAGTAATCCTAGGATTCGGATATATTCGACTTGAGGAATGGGCTGCCCGTTTCTCGCAAAGAGGGATATGGGAAGTTGGTTTAGGGGGGTGAGTCCCCGAACACCTTGCCTGGCTGGCCTGTAAAGTAACAGTTCAGATTTGTTTGGTGATAATTGGAGGCCTGTGTCTTCCAGGTAGGACTCCATTGCGTCTAGGGCTGATTGTAGCGAGTGCTCTACCTCTGCAAGTGATCCTCTGGGGCACCAAATCGTGATGTCGTCTGCGTATAGCGAGTGGCTTATATTAGGAAGGGATTTGAGCCTTTCTGACAAGCCCTTCATGACTATGTTGAACAGTAAGGGGGAGATGACTGCTCCTTGGGGAGTGCCTCTGGCCCCTAGCGTGAACTCATCTGATTTGAGTTGTGCAATCCTGATGGTGGCTGTTCTGTTCATGAGGAATGATCTAACAAAAGCCTGAAACCTTGCTCCCAGACCTAGGCCGGCCGTGGCCTGCAGGACAAATCGATGAGATACAGTGTCAAAGGCCTTGGTCAGGTCAAGGGCTAAGATGCCCCTAACATCCCTAGTGCTGTTATCGAAAATTTGCTTCTTAAGGAGTAGCATTACATCCTGTGTGGAAAGGCCGGGCCTGAAGCCGACCATGTTGTGCGGGAACAGTTCGTTGCGTTCTATGTAATCCGATATCCTGTGCAGGATCGCATGCTCCGCTACCTTGCCTACGCAAGAGGTTAGCGATATCGGCCTTAGGTTGTCAAGGTTTAGGGGCTTACCCGGTTTCGGGATAAGCACAACCGAGGCCGCTTTCCACTCGTCCGGGACGCACCCATTCTCCCAAGTTTTGTTGACCTCTTTCGTTAGCAGCTCAATTGATCTATCATCCAGGTTCCTTAGCAGTCTGTTTGAGATGCCGTCCGGACCTGAGGCCGACCTGCTATTTAAGTTGTGAAGTACTGCTCTGATTTCGGACTCCGTGAAAGGGTCATCGAGCTCCTTTACCGTGTCACATTCGATGTTGGGATATTCCTCTGAGTGTGCTGCGCCTAGCGGGAGATATCTATTGGCTACCTCGTCTAAGAGCGTTTGTTCGGTTCCTCCTTCTTGTTTGTACCTGTGAATGAGGCGGCACAATGTCTGTCTTTGATTGCTTTTGGTTTGCGTGTCATCTAGCATGTGCTTGAGGAGATTCCATTTTCCGCCTGTGCGCATGCGCCCATCGACTGCTGAACAGATTTCATCCCATTGTAGCCTAGCTAACTCGGTGCAGTACTGTTCAATCTCCCTGTTAAGTGCGGCAACCCTCTTTCGCAACCTCCGGTTAAGCCTTTGTGTTTTCCATCGCCTCAAAATAGAGGCTTTAGCTTCCAAGAGATGTGCGAGGTGCGGGTTCATCCTGGAAACCTCGAGCTCGGTTTGAATAGTTTTTGTAGCCTTTTCAACGTCTGCTCTGAGTCTCTCGACGAGTTCGCTGAAGCTGGCGTATTCGCCAGTGTCCTCCTTTCTGAGCTGACGGAAAGCATCCCAGTCCGTAACTTTAAATTCCCTGGCCGGTGGGGCTCTGACCTGAAGGGTAACACTAATGATGAAGTGATCGCTGCCCAGGTTTTCTTGCTTGTTATCCCATGTTGTTTGCTCTACATTTCTGATAAGGGCAAGATCGGGGGTTGTGTCTCTGGCCACCGACGTGCCCAGTCTCGTGAGGAAACGGGGGTCGGTGATGACTGTTAGCGCTAGGTCATCGATGGCCCGCGCTAGATTTGTGCCCTTAGCTGTCTGCCTGATGTACCCCCATGCGTTGTGTGGGGCGTTGAAGTCTCCCGCGATTACTAACGGTGCCTCTCTAGCGAGCGAAGCCGCCTTCATAAACAGGGAGTGGAAAGACTGTCTCTGATCGGATGGTGGGCTGTAAACATTGAGGATGAACACGCTTTGTTTAAGCCAGCTGTTGGGGATAACCTCAACCAGAAGCGCCTCCATTCTGCCGCGACCTGGCTGAATATCATGTTCAACGTATGCGAGCTTTTTGCTCACTAGCGTAGCTATACCTCTCTTGGACTCCCCCCTTGCCGCCACCGATTTGTAGCCTGCGAGGCTGGGTGTAACACACAGTGTCTCCTGTAGCAAAATTACTTGCGGCCTTTTAGCCTCAGCTGTAATGTACTGTTGCAGCGAAGTCTTGCGCCTTTGAAAGCTAGCACAATTCCACTGCCAAATTACTAGATCCTTTTGAGTGCCCGCCATTTTGCTAGTTTAGATTTTGATGACCCTTCGGGGCTATCCCAGTGCCTATCCCAGACTAGCAATCTCCTGACGTAGTAGTTGAATTTCCCGCTCTGCACTATGCTCTGGCGATACCAACCGCGTTACCTTTCTGGGCTTGGGTGTCTTCGCCACTCGATCCGCCCAGGTGAGCTCCTCCTGAAATCTCGTTCGAGACGCCGAGCGCCCTCTGGAACGGGAGCGGCTCCGCTTGGCGTCGCGCCACCGCGTAGATGGCGTCCTGGAGCGACCTCTTCCAAGGGTGCTGGCGACGCTGGGACATACGCTGGAGTCGCGTGACTGCATTCCTCGGGCCAGCTGCATCTTCTCGGCACGCCGTTGACGTTGGCGTCTTCTCCTTCTGAAGATGTAGGGGACGTGAAACCTGTGTTTGCATACTCTGTCCGCCGTGGGATGTGGGCCTTCGCATAGCGAACACTTTGGAATGCACTCAAGATCATCCGCTGGTGATTTCTGTCCGCACGTGCGGCACCACTTGCTGTTTGGGTTAGGGCAAACGTCGGCACGATGTCCTAAACCTCCGCAGCCGTAACAAACCTCCGTGTGTCTCCTGTATAGCGTGCAGCGAAACATGCTGGCGCCGCAAGACACATAACTGGGCAACTTCATACCCTTGAACAATACTACCACAGCCGTGGTGTTCTTGATTCTTTTGGCCTCGATGGCTCCTGGGTTGCGGCGGTTCACGATCCTTGCTCGGAGTTGAGCCTCGTTGACATCCACGTCGACACCCCGTATTACTCCTTTACACGTGTCGTCAGGGGGAGCCGGGTACACAGAGATCCGGTACGTGCTTTCGCCTAGTCGGACTTGCTGTGCCTTTACGTAGGCGCACGCATTTTTCTCGTAAGGAGTACACACCACATAGATGTTTTGGGTACCGTTGGGGCAAATGGTGTCCTCTTCAATTTCGGCCGGAGCCAGGGCCGCCGCCATGGCTAGGGCTTGCTCGAAACGTATTTGGCTAACCTTGGTCACGTTCAGGCCGTCCCTTGGCCTGACGATGATGCGATACGTGTCCCTTGGCAGTCGAGGGAGCCTTGAAGTGGCGACGATGCGCTGGTACGCGCTCCGTGGGGCGGCAGTGCGGCCTCCGTCCTTTCGCTCACCACGTCTTGGGTTGCCTTCGCGGGTAGTATTCGCCACTCTCATCCCCTTGCCGTTCTTGCGGCCATATGCCGTCATCCAGCCAGGGCTGCTTGCTTCTTCTGGAGAGATGTCTTCTCCGTCCACGATCTCCATCCTGCGCTCCATCTTGGCCCGTGGTCACAGGGCTAGACCCCGGTCTACCCGCGCTGCCTCGCCGAGTTTAGGCCTAGCTACCGCGCTAGGGTTGGCTGTGCCGCGGCGCAGTCGGAACTTCACACACTCGTAAAACGTCGAAAACGTCACCCACCGTGAAACGTCCGGTACCGGTGAAGTCCTCACAACTTGCTGCGTCGATTAACGCATAATTTACTCGGTTTCGAGGAAGGAAACCAACCGAAATCATTGAAAAAACCAGAAGCCGAAATCATCGCATCCGCACTAGTCGGCTTCTTCGTCTTCTTCCTTGGGTGACAGAGGCAAAACTTTGCGAAATGCTACACTCATACTCAAATGTAAAACAGCCTATGACACAAGAAAGCAGTATATTGACACACGTACTTATCTTTATCGGGCGACCACGTTTCGCTGCTTAACAACTGTAATCGCACAGCGAGGGACACATCCGACATTTCTGGAAAGTTATCGATGCTTCTACCCGCCTGTCTGTTGTCACCGAACCTTGTGTTATCTCCTTTCATCGCGTAACGCGAATGGTGTAGAACTTTGTGGAAGGCACGCGGGTCCGAACGATTAGTCTGGAACATTCGACGACTGCTCTATAAAAGCCGACGCGCTTGACCCACTGATCAGATTTACGACGATCGCCGAGCGTGTTCGCCGCTATCGTTGTGCTATACGTGTAGCCTGTTTTGTGGGCACAGGTTCACGCAATAAAAGTTAGTTTTGTCGTTCACAGTATTGCTACTCTGTTATTCAACGTCACCACCACGTGACAATATTGTACTGAATGAAAGGGCAAGACTCCATCTAACAATACACTATGGCACCACATACATGACATGGTGTAAAAGATGTTAACATGCCCTCCCCATAAAAGAAGAAACACTGAAAACATGCCATAAAACGCAATGTGCAGAGCCTGAAAGCAAGAAAAAACAACCCAAAAAAGGTTTCGCCAAGTCTTTCAATGATTAAAATTGTCAAACTCTCTCGTCACTTGTTAATAAATCTGCACAGCTGAAAAGGAAGGAAAGAAAGCCCAATAGCAGGGCCACAGAAAATGTCACCATATGGATAAACCTTGCTTACCAAGGATACCTCCGGTTTAATTGTCTGACTGCACAATAATTGTGCATGAGTTTTCTTGTTTAGAATGGTTTAGCATATAGTGGAAAAATTGGCCATGGGAGCACCAGGTGTATGCATAGTCGACGCATAAAAATCCACTGTTTTCTTACTTTCATTTTCCTTTCTCTACTACTATTCACGAATATTTAAGTGACTTAATAGCACTGCTAACATCCTACTGCAAAACACAAAATTGGGCAAGTTGTGGCATAAAAAAATGGAGTTTCACTCATACAGCGAAACAGTGATGCAGTAGATGGTGAAATATGCGCAGAAAGCTTGCTTCATACGGTGTTTGTTGAAGTGAACACTTGCCAGTGCAAATCAGTAATCGCGTGTAAAGAAGTAAAATAAGTACGAGTCGTATTTATTTGTGGGAGTGTTGCCTCCCAGTGTTGAAGTGGAAAGACTACTTTTCTTCCTCCTCTTTCACATCCACACATGGTCACTGGTGTCCACCAAAACAACCCTTTAGCTTCCTACTGCTGAATTCCTTTGGTTTTCTCAAATCTATATTTGAGCTACCCATTGCTACGTCTCACGCTCTACCCCATCAACCAGCCCCATCCAGTAAATCTGAGAAGCCCAGCACTAGAAGAAGAAAGAAGCAGATGCACCCAATCCCTGCCCTTACATGTAATAAGAAAATTTAACATAGGACTTCCTTCACAAGTGGGGAAAGTGATGAGTAAGAACTTGAAGGCGTGGACACCAGCTCCATATACAGTACGCAGACATAGAACAGGTGTTAGCCAATCATGGCACCTGTTGGCTAGATCACATTCTCCAGGATTAGTATTCGCCACGACTGTACCTTCAGCAGAGTGGCTGAAATGTAGAAATTTGGACTGCCAATCGTTTGATCATATGTTTGAATCCACGTGGCACAATGAGAATTTTATCTGCAATATTCTAGCAATAAATTTGGGATTTAGAGAGACAAGACCAGTAGACATCAGAACCAGGAGATTTTACCCATAGCAGCTATTGGTGTAAAAAAGAAGACTGGCCTAAGCACATAAATTGACATGGGCACGCTACATGCCTTTGTTCTGTTAGTGGTCCACTACTTTGGTGCTTTGGTTAATGATCTCGAATGAGTTCAAGGAGCAAGAATTTAGCCCAGAAAAAAATATCACGCTTAACAGCTGTATCTAGTATCATTTTGCCTATGCCACTTTATATAACCCTGTCCACACTGCTAGGAAGGAAAGCGTAGCAGAGGGCGGCCGAAAGTTAGGTGGGCGGATGAGTTTTAAAATTTGCAGGGACTACATGGCCACAATTAGCACATGGCAGGGGTAGTTTGAGAAGTATGGGAGAGGCCTTTGCCCTGCAGTGGGCGTAACCAGGCTGATAATGATGATGTCCACACTTACCTAAAGCACATGAGTGGCATCCTGAAAAAAAATGAGATTTTGATATTACTTTGGTGATAAATAACCTGTTTCCGCCTAACAATATGTACACATACTGCACATTCCTGCATTCGGTATACATTATCACCAACTGTTATGTCACCTTCTTACCTCATCAGCAAATCACTCCTGCAACCAAGTGTGCTGGTCCGGGTTTTACCTGCATTTCCACCTGAGAAGTTGGTAAAAGTCTTTCGCCGTTTACTGTAATTTCATATTCAAACATTTGGTTGCATAAGAGGCTTTGGCAACACTAATGCCTGGGCAGGCTTCACGAAAGGCCACCAGTACCTCCTCGTTGCCGACTGTGCTCAACATCCTTCTTGGCTGGGCTGTGACTAAGAACCCACATATCGTTCCTCCAATGCGGCTCACATTGGCGATAGTTTAACGCAGAAAGAGGCTAATGTGACACATGCCAACCTTAGGCTAGAAACCAATCTGGCACAGGTGAAAATCGGCTTGTCTTTGCTAGATGCTGGTTCAGCCTCGCGAGCCACATTCCTTCAGTCAATTTGCACACTGTCAATGTGAGTGAAACTGATCAAAGGTTGTCTATGGTGTCAGGGTTTTTGCATGGTTTCAGTAGTGGCATTCTAATATTCCCGATTTCATTGCTTACAGGCAGTAGTACTTGCTTCGTCGTTTCAGCAAGATTCTTCAACATCTGCAAGATGACTCCATCTTTGCCACGTGCACTTTAAGTGTTGACATGCTCGAGAGCAACAACAGGTTCTGCCATCTTATATAGAGGCGTTCCATTCCTTCCTTCGCAAGTGGTCATTAAGGTGCGCACAATTGAGGTGACGGTCAGTCAATGTGAGGTGGTCGGGGAAAGCATCTGCAGCTTGTTCCTCAAATTTCTCAGATGTGCACTCAAGATCGAGCAGCGCATTTTAAATAGTATTACAGGGTTTGGTTCATCCTGTTATAACCGAGAATGTGTTACAGCTTACTGAGACCTATGCGATTAAATGATGCGCAATGGTCGATCCACTGGTCTCTGGCAAGTTTCTTAGCATGACATCTCGCCTGCTTAGTCTTGTGCAGAGCATTGATCAGGGTTTGCTGCGTTCAGCCACAATTTATTTATGCAGCTTGGCTTGCTCACCCCAACGTTGCAGCATGTGCTTGTCAGGGCTAGATGTTGCTCCAGTAAGCTCTAGTTGGCATGTAGCACTTTGCAGTGTGTAAAGGATGCGTGTTGCTAGCGATTCTTCAACACTTTCACAATCTGCATACTCAAGTGCATCACGGAAGTGGTCCAAACCTGAAACCCTGATTTTGTGAATGTGGCACATTTTCACCCCTACATCAAGTATTATATCGGATAAAGGTCACTGCCTTTTGGGGCAGAGTCGCACTGACACTCTGGATGTAGGCCCTAGTTGCACATGCTAGGTAAGTGTACTGCCCTCCTGGTTTTAATGGAGGGTACGGTACTTGGGATAGTTGTTGTCATGTGTTAATTCGAGGTCTTTGGTGTGTGCTTCATCAAGGTGGCATCCGCTTGGCCGTACTTCTTTGCATCCCCAATATAGGTGATGTACATTGAGCTCACCTCGACTGAGTATTACATGCTTTGGAAAGCGAATTCGAAGATGCCAAAGCCAAGTGAAGTTGCCTTGGCTATGGTGCCTGGTTTTGGGACAGAGGTAGACCTTTGCCAAAACGGCTTCATTTCACTACCTTAGCCTGCAGCACACTGCCACAACTTTCTTATGAAACATATGTTTATTCAAGCTGTTCCTTCCTTGCCCTAATTGAATAATAGCCAATTTTAGCAGCTGCAAATCAAGCTGACTTCAGAAGACTGCAGATTTTTTAGCCACTTCTAGTAGCTTATTGCTTGATTATTTGTCTAATTGGGCATGACATGCTTCGTGCTTAAAAAATGAACTGTTTAAAGAATTATTGCAGTAATAGTAGGACAGCCAACTCTGACTGAGTCATCACTGCTTTTGTCACAAAATGTGGCAATGAGCTGGGCAGGTGGTGTCACAAAACCGTAGGTTGTATGAGTACAGAAGAAACAAAATTTGAGTTGGGAAATTCAAAGCCATATTTTTACAGCCTCTCTTTATACTGCTGACTTTTGAGAGCTTTAGATTAGTGGACACAAGCAGCATGCGTAAACAAGCACCATGTTTGGGTATTTCCGGCACCCATGTGGTTTGCATAACGAAGCAGCACACGAGTCGCTTGCATCTTCTTATGCAGTACTATTATTTGCATTGTAAAGCAACCAATATCGCAGGAAGTCTGATCAAGCTGCATGAATATGATAGAAATTTTTAAGCACTTCAGGTGTGCTGGTTGAATGTTTAAAGCACTTAACCACACCCTTGGCCACTGGACTTGCACTTTCCAGTTTTACTTGCTAATCAACTCTTGAGGTGTTTACGTTGTTTTTCTGTGCTGTAAGATTAGTTTGACAGACCTAATGAAATTGTTAAAGTGAAGGTGTGGGCTGTTGTATTGGCCATGTCATTCTAAAACTGCTAGAACTGACACTGTCTAAGCATTTGGCAACATTAATAAGCTTCATCTCGCTATATATATGTACTGCGGTAGGACCATTCAGCATGTGAAAATAAAAATACCGGCAAATTGAGAGTTCGAGAGCACCTGAGATTATAGTAAAGCGGGCGTAGCAGTACCTTCAGGGTAACAAATGTGCTGCGGTGGAGTTATTACAGACGTATATACACATTCATTCGTCCCAACTTTGCACAGAACCCTGGGTCCCTTTGCTAAAACTAAGCGCAAAAACGGGCAGAGATGCAGCTGAACATCACAGGGCACATTGTTAAGCTCTACTTCACTGTGCTTATCGCGCCCTTGGATGCCAAAGATTTTGAACCACCGCCAGAATACGGAGATGTTCGGCGCTGCCTTTACTCATCTGATCCAGTATCACAATAAGGGTGATGATTTCTTGTCCGCAATTATGATCAGAGACGAACTATCATGCCACTACTACGAGCCTGAAACATGATGGCAAAGCTTATAATGGAAACGTTCGAATTCACTACGCCCAAAGAAAGCAAAGACCGTCATTTCCGCCGGAAAGGTGTTGTTGACTTTTATTTTTCGATCGTCAGGGGCCATTACTAATAAAACTTGCAAAATCTTGAGCGACTATCTATACTTTCCGAGATTTCTAAACGCCGGATCGGCTGCGTGTCGCAATAAAGAACAAACTAAGTCAGAAACTGACGAATGGGGTCATCTTGTTCCACGACAATGCCCGTCCCCACGTCGCTGATGTGGTTAATACAAACTTGGCAAAGTTCAAGCGGGAAACGCTGCAACATCCGCCATACAGCTCAGACCTGTCGCCTTGCGGCTTCCACATTTTGGGGCAACCGATAAAAGAGCTCAAGGGAACCAGATTCTTCTCGGACGATGACGTGAAAGTCAGTTGCAGACGTTTTGAAGCGGCAACCCAAGGAGCTCTATGAGACGGGAATTACGCGACTCGTTATTCAAAGGGACACATGTCTAAATGCAAATGAAGGCTACATTTAAACAAAGTACCCCATTTGCCATATATTCGCAATGGCTCACTTTCCCTTGACTCGCTCTCGTATATTCTGCAGAACTCCTGCTTTTAATACGCGCTCTCTGTTGCGACTTTAATTTCGCTGCAATTACACGCGATACACGAGCGGTGACAGCTGCTCCTGCGTAATACATTGGAACAAATGACAGCGTCTTTGAGGTTTTTCACTGGCCGTTGCATATGTTCAAGAATGTAAATAAGCATCTTGAATGAAAAAGTTTCATTAACACATTTGTCCTCAACTTGTTCATTTCATGGCCTTTATATTTTTATATCAGCGGCATTCAATGCTTTGCTGGTTTCGAACTGATGTATATAATTGTTCCTGTGATATTTTCTTTACCTTTTCAATAGACAAAAAACATGGAAGCATTGACTTCAGTTATGTTGGGCACAATTTTTGGCGCATACGAGTATAATATCTTATAAAAAATGCATATTTTACTTGTATTGACAATTCGTAGCGTTCAAGAATTCCTTCGCAGAATCTTTGGCGATGACAATGAAGTTATTATTCATGTATTTCATCTCTAGGCAAATTGTTTATGAGGAAGCTTTAGCCCCGGTCGAACGCCGACGCGGCCTATCAGATATATTTAGAACGCATAAACGCTTTTCTGAGATAACCCCTGAATCGCTATTAATAAAATTTGTCGCATTTGAGAGAGTAAGTAAAATTATAGTGTCTGTTAGAAGCGGAATTTCGATTTAGGGCCTGAACATTGTTTAAATATTTTGAAAAATTCCAAACTTCGAAAAAAATAGAAGCACGAAGTTTGCAAATTCGCGGTTCTATAAACAGCATCTATTACACCATTCAATGTGAACAAATTCGATATGTCTAATTGTATCTTACGTGAATTAGTTATGTTATGTACAATGGTTCTGCAAAAGCCGTATTTTCATAATACTTAATTTTTTAGACTCATGTGTAACATATCAATTTTGTCCGCTGTAGATTTACTGTTATGTGCAATTTACAGAATTGTTATATTGACACGTGTACTTGTATTTATCGGGCCACTACGTTTCGCCGCCTAACAAATCTTATCGCAGAGAGCGGGACGTGCCTGCATGTATCCGAAATTTCTGGAAAGTTATCGATGCTGCTATCCGCTGTCTGTTGTCGCCAAACCTTGTGTTATCTGATTTTATCGCGTGGCGCGAATGGTGTAGAACTTTGTGGAAGGCACGCGGGTCCCAGTAATTAGTCTGGAACATTCGATGACTGCTGTATAAAAGCCGACGCGCTGGAGTCGCTGATCAGATTTTCGAATATCGCCGACCGTGTTCGCCTCTATCATTGTGCAATAAGTGTAGCCTGTTTTGTGGGCACAGGTTCACCCAATAAAAGTTAGTTTTGTCGTTCAAAGTACTGCTACTGTGTTACTCAACGTCACTACCACGCGACGATATCAATTTTCATTCCTGATTTACAGAGTTGTAAACTTCATTTTTTCGTTTTCTGAAAGTTATTGATTTTTGCCACTTTTCAATAAAACATGTTTAAATTAAGGGGTTTTACGTGCCAAAACAACTTTCTGATTATGAGGCACGCCGTAGTGGAGAGCTGCGGAAATTTCGACCACCTGGGGTTCTTTAACGTGCACCTAAATCTAAGTACACGGGTGTTTTCGCATTTCGCCCCCATCGAAATGCGGCCGCCATGGCCGGGATTTGATCCCGCGACCTTGTGCTCAGCAGCCTAACACCATAGCCACTGAGCAACCACGGCGGGTATTCAATAAAACATTCGCGACCTAAATCGAAAATTCGAAACAAACACTCACTGGAATTTACGTTTTTCTTTCAAATGCAACAAACATTATCAATTTAGTGCAGTGGTTGCCGAGAAAAACGAATTCTCTTTCGACTTGTATTTAGATAGGAGCATCCGACCTAATGTTTCTCCTTAGGAGGAGGCCAAACTCCTAATTCCTTAGCCCAACCGTACCACGTGACTTTGGGGTGCCATATACCTTCGAAGTGCCGGACGGCCCGGGCCGGCTGAGTTGGAGCGTAGGCAGCGCTGGTTCCCCCCGTTTTTTTGTGTTCTCATTGTCGTGCGCGCGTTTTAGTGCAAGCCTGGATACTGCGCCTTCGGCTGCACCAACCGGACTGAGTCTGGAAAGACTTTTTTCTAGATTCCGACTGGGCAAAATTAACGAGAGCGTCGTTCTGCGTGGTTACAAAGAATCGGCCGCGAGAACTTCAAGCCTACAAAAAAAAAAAAACGCCGGCGGGTGCGAGGTATAAGTACACCTTGCTTGTGCTTTTCGGCACTGTTTTAGAAGATATTTAAGTGAAGTGCACGCGGTGTTAGCCATGCTACGAAAATAGGAGTTGAGTGCAAGGATCGTAAGCATCTTGCACATTTGACGCGGGTTCACGTCTACGCGTATGTTGCTCAAAACACGCGGTTATTCCGTGCTCATGGCACGCGAAAGCACACTTGTCGCGGGAGAATTCCGCGTCCTCACGTGCACGATGTACTCGCATGATTTCTCAGCGCACGTGAGCGCGCTCTCGCCTCGAGTCACTCAACCCACATGTCACTTGTTTTTCGCAGATCGTGACGATCGCAGTCAATAAAAACATGGTTAGTACGAGGCCAATGATACTTCTTTTTTTCCACTTATCTTTTGCTCACTTATACATACGCATTTCGAGCTTGAAAGCAATAGCCAGGTGATACTCACAACACATACTTCAAATTTTGAGCTTGTAAGCCCAGCACATGCAATGAACTGAAGTCAGCATACATATTATGTCTTATGTTGAAATGCTACGGTACATATCCAAATAATGTTGTGCTTGATGCATAACAAGAAATACAAAACAACAGAACGCCCAGTAGCTTTAATTTCACTCTGTCACTATGCATGTTACATAAACGGCTCTAAAAGCACAAGAATTTTATACATCGCCTATGTAACTTAGAAAAAAAAAGTGATGCTTAACGAGCGGGTTTTCCTGCTTTTTTATTTACACAGGCAGCAAATCTTCGCAGTCTAAGAAAACAGTCATAAATACGTTGAGAAGAGTAGCCGCTCATGAACGCACTAGACAGCCGTGTTCATAAATCGCAATGTAGCAAACTCTCGCTCATTACCAGTGTACAGAAGCACATATACGTTGCTGTAATCATGCAAATAACTCATATTAGCCTTCCACAAGATTTAGTGCGCAAAATGGTCATCTAGGTTGGTTTTTACGCCGGCTGTGCACAGATCGTCTTACGATCATGGCCAAACACCGGTGCGCACACGGAAGCCGCAGTGTGTCGTTCCTATACGGCGGACGATGGCACCCGGCAGAATCGATAACGCGCGGTATCCGTTTACAAACTAAATTAAATGTATCCAATTTAGCTTGTGAAATTATACAATGAAGGTACGTACGTGCCTGTGACACTGTCAGGTGTTAGATTCCTCCTGCTTGGAAACATTCAATAGAAGCCGACGGCGGTCCACGATGTTCATGTCGAAAAGCACAAGCTTGCCTAATTCTGCCTCGAAGTGACGAAATGTTTCCTTCGTAGCTCGCTCCGCGGAAGGGGGAAAAAAGCGCGTGCATAAGCTCCCGATAGCATCGCTAAGCTGCTGTCCGCAATCGCAGCACAGTTTCAGCAGTAAACACGATCGGCGTGCAAAACAACCATCGGCTGCATTACTTCGCACAAAATAACATAATATTTTCGTTCTTAGCCGCCGCCAATCGCCGCCACTGCTTGGCAGCAGTGGCGGCGATTCGAACAGTCGCTTACAACCAACGCTTCCTATAACTATATGCCTGGAACGTCGCTCTCTTTCCCATTAGCCCCGAGAAAGAGGAATGGCGCCCTCTCGCGAGTGACGTCACGGCCAGGACGCCGCTCGCTCCGGCTCGCTCGGCTGCCGCGCGCGCTCGTTCCCTTCGTGTATGCTTGGGGTATAGGTGGCTCGAGCCGTACGTATTGAAGAATAAGTCGGCTTCTTTCAGCTGCAATACCTTAACCACAGTTTCTTCTTCAAAAGCGTGTGAGTCGAGAAACCTTGCGACTTGGATATCGCAAGCTAAGTAGCGTTAAAGGGGTCTACAAGTTTTTGCAATGCATATATGCGCCGTGTCTATCGGTAAATTTTGACTGAAAAAAGAATATCTGCAAATTCAACGCGCGAAGTTGTGTATGATGCTTCGCTAAACACTTAACATTCCTTTAGTATTTAGCTATGAGAGGTATTGCATTTCACGTGGAAGAAAAATTTGGTACTTGGCGTCAACATGTTATCCGATGTTAGAAAGACACTGGCCAGCGAAGCTGTCATCATGATTCCTATTACGCTGGTGTGTTATTCTATTCAAATATGGCCATTCATTAATGCGTAAAAAAATAGTTAGGCGCGCATTTTTTATGAAAATGTTTGCTGCTACTTTCATCCCCCTCTGAAACAGGCCTCCAAAAAACGAATTGCTCATGGCTGCTAACACGACGGCGTGTCATGTAGAGTATTTACATAGTTAATTCACAAACACCATAGTAGCAATCCCCTGAGAGAAAAGTTTCGTTGTTTAGTTCAACAGCCACTCAATTGAAAGTGATGAAATGTATCATAGTGGCCCTCAGTAGCCTTTATCGACAATAAGGCACACCCCTGATCACGTAACGGTAGCAATCGACTGTCCGTATGGCGAGGCATGCTATGTTCGCGAAACCCATCAGTTCACTTCAACTTCGAATTAAAACCATAAAGCATTTTTTTACAGCGCCAACTGGAATGGCTAAAATATTCTCGAGCTACTACTACGCAGCTTAGATTGCCTACAAAAGGAAAATTCAAGCACCTTTTGTCTCACCATGTCTCGATCCAGCGTTATTTATTTATACAAACGGATAACTATTCGCTTCGTCGGTACTTAAAAGAGAACCTTGCGGGCTAATTTAAGTTTGCTCCAATCTAATCGCAAACATTCATAAAGAAAGCACCACAAGCCTTGCATATACTTTCACTTGATTTCTGACCCTCCACAGGGGGAATTTCGATATCTTCAATATGTCCCATACTACTAGTCATTGACGCTTCGACTGCTTTCTGGCTGCAGCTATGCGGTCCAGCAGGCATACTTCACTAAAAAAATTGGGCTGAGCAGCCTGTGTCAGTTCGCCAAACAGATTCGTCATGTATATTCCTCAAGCAACAAGCACCAGTAAATTTCTCAAGTGAGTTTGATTTGATTTGATTTATTAATTTCCATTTACACACACACATGTACAGAGGAGTGGTAAATGGAGGTGGATGAGGGAAAAAAGCCGCACAGACGCGGCTTGAGGTAATCTCACCCTCTTAGGTACAATATGGCTGCATGGGGTAACACATCAAGCGCCATATAAATTACATTTATATAGTTGCCATAAAACATTGCAGTTATACAATATATGAAAGCACAGTGAAATATTTCCACGATAACAATGCAAAACACACTGCGGCATTGAAATAAATAAATGATATACACCTGTAACATAGACAAAAAAAGAGGAACATAACATGCATTATTAATCATTAACAAACAGGCTCTAAAGAGGTGAGTTGAACGTGTAGCACGGAAAAGGGAATATATATTGGTACATTCCTATTCGTACTCTGTAAGTAGCTGTAAGCCTTCATTAACTTTACTTCAAATTTCCGCCGCTTAAAAAAATAAACACGTGAAGAACCGCCTAATGTTGACAAGCAGTTAAAGAAGCAAGTGAGGCGTGTAGAATCTAAGCTCCAGTATTAGTTAAGTCACCGTGCTACTGCTGAGCGTTTCTGTGAGGAAATGCAAAAATTCGATATTATACCATGAACTACTCGTCGTGAGCAAACCTGTTTTAGCGGAATAAAATCAACGTAACTGCTGTAGAAGTCATATATAGCCAGCTTTGTGACATACTTGTTGCACCGCGGCAGGTATGGTATCATAACTGGATTACTATAGGCTATGCTTTAGCGATTGTCTATCCGCGTATGAAAAACCCGCAATGGGCTGGTCTGCGTCGCTTCGGCTGGCACTGTAGCGTTGCCTTCGAGAGCTGCATTGTTGTCTAAGAAATTAGCTCTTTGAATATATGTTCGCAAAGGAAGACGTCATAAAAATATATTTGAGACCACCACCATAAGTATACAAGCAGAGAGAACGAGGGCGAACAAACGAAAACACCGCAGAAAGCGCCCGTACAACGCACGAACTGTAGCAGACGACAGGCGCGAGTCCGTGCCCTGACGTCACGCGAGCGGCGCTCGCAGCGCCGCTCGTGTTCGTTCTCGGGGCTAATAGGGAGCTCTCTGCCGAGTGTTGCGACCATGCGCCGCAGGACGGCGCGCGCCACCGTACCGGTCCCCATGGCAACCACTGCCGCCGCCGCCGAAAGCTCACGACGCGCCAGCCGCTTGGCTGCCGACGTCGCTCCCGGCTGGCTCCCGGTAGCCGCGCCACCGACGTGTTTACAAGGGCTGGCCGCAAGAGGCGCTCGCAACCGTACCAAAATAAAGCCCCTCAATCCAACGTTCTTAGACATACACTCTAAAAATTTTAACACCCTTAAGGGTGTAAATCGCTTGTCCCGTGGGTGACACCCTTTTTGGGTGTATTGCTACACCCCAAGCAAAGGGTGCACAATAACACCCCACAAAAGAAGGGGTGTTAATATGACGTCACCTTACCTAAGGGTGTAAAGCAAACAACACCCTTTCTATATGGGGTGTAACACAGACAACCACCCTTTCAATATGGGTGTAGCATGTGACAACACCCTTCCAAAAGGGTGTTATCCCTGCAAGTATTTTAGCGTTCACTACAGCCATGTAGTTAATGGGCAGACTAGCTGTTGTGAATGCTGCCTAGCCTTAGCTATGGTACTACCTTGTTCAGTATGAGCCAGAATCTGTGAGGCGTCGTCATATTGCGCTTCTGGTCCGTCATGTGGTAGCATAACGTGCGGCCCTTTCAGGCAAACAATTTAAGGTTTCGCCATTGCAGCAAGGCACACACGCCATGCTTTCGTAATCTTCCTCTGCAGTGATAGTACACTGCCGGCAGGATGCAGAGCACAATAACAATGCGCGCTGCACTAAGGACACAGGATCTCCCGCACCTTGGTGTACCAGTACTTATAACTCCGTGGAAACAGCACACAGCCAAAAGCATAGTTACATGCATTTCAGAAATGATTAAAAACCTCCACTTTTCTTGGTCAACAATTTTCGCAACACCAGCTCGACCAGGAGGGAAAGACACCACAGCTCGCTGCTGTAGCTCATATTGAATGCAATAGAGCGCAAGCAATGCATGTATTGGCGACGGTAACAAGTGCAGTACTACAGAAGCATACGTTTGCCTGTCAAGCAGTTTTTTGCCGTTTTAAGCACATATTTTATACCTCTATTCATCAAAGTTGTCATTTATCTCCACCGGATGCTTCTACTAGTACCTTCACATATATGTCTTAAAGGTAGCACTGAAAGCCCAAGAACAAAGTGCTTCCACGTCGAATAATCTTTCAGCATTTACGAACAAAACAGCATGTGTAGCTGTGCATGTTGTTCAATATGTAAGCATGCACTATTTTCTGAAATATACGCATGCTGCATTTACTGACAGTGACCTGCTTATACCCAATAACTTAGTGTATCTTTCACCATGTGCTTGAATTGAATACTCTACAGGCATTGTAAGGTAAGCTACCAGAATAACAATCAGCTAGTCTAAGGTTACCTAATTGAACAAAATCATTGTAAAATTTGTGACGAAATGTCAGAAGTATTTATTTCATTCAAGAGAAATGGTTACATAATAATGTTCGCACATTTTAAAAGTAAAAAGGAAGATGAGTAAAACCATACCAATACAAAGACATAAGCACCGAATAATGGCACAGGCTTGCTCAATTAAATTTTAAGCAGAACAGTTTTTTTAAATAACCTCACTACGAACTATCACATGTTTTCATTTGAAAAGCACTGCATCTTATTATAAAGCACAAAAATAACCGGTCACATAAGTAAGAACAAGTCTGAGTGTGTCTTTAACACAAGGATAAAAAGTTGGGCAAGTTGGTACAGTAACCTGATCTTGGATTGTAGCGCGAAGTGAAACGGACACAGACTAGAAGCAGACAGGATGAGCGCTAACTCTCAACTAAATTCTTATTGAAACGAAGAATATATATATATATATATATATATATATATATATATATATATATATATGTGTGTGTGTGTGTGTGTGTGTGTGTGTCTGTGTGTGTGACTGCAAAAAACCGCAGCACATGTAAATGAATATTGAATACATAGTAGTAACATGAAGACGACAAACAAAAGCTATCAGCCATCAACTGCATGGCAAATCTGAGTGCAAGCTATTCTCTTATCAAGTATACCTGTAGGCGTTGCGACCAATGTGCTCCCAAGATGTATGAGGCATTAGTCATTGCAGAGTTGTAAGGACATGACAATCCTAGGATGATTATGTTCTTGAGGCTTTTTTCCCCACTTTCCATCTTTTGAAACATGTATACTTTAGTCTTGAAAACAAAAATGCTACAACTGGCGTGTGATAAGTTTTGCATCTTATTTCCTAGCAGCTCACTGAAAAGAGCCACGATGACAAGTTTAAATGCTGTCACCTCATCAGACATTCCAATTTCTTAAACACAAACAAAACCAGATAGGCATTAGAGTGAGCATCACTTAAATACATTACACTGTTTTAAATTTATTGCACCACTTTGGGCCAGTTAAAACATTAGAAACATCAAAAACGTTAAGATTCTACGGCTAACCATGAAAACTAAATAAAAAAAAATAATTAAGCTGTCTTAAACGGGTACAGGAGCTTTACAACTGGCCATCTTGGTGATGGACACGCAGATAGATGAGCAGCCATTCCACTGAGACGAGAATGTTGAGGGCTTCGCATGGAAGTCTGTGAGACACTGCAGAGTAGTTCTTGGTCCACATCAAGGAGGTTGCTTGCATACACGTCTGGGCCACCATACTGAATGCAGTGTTACCGGAACCTTTTCCCCCTGCATTGTGGTAAAAAAGCATTGTTAAGTTTATACGATATTTAATATGCAAAAAAAGACGTGAGGCATGCAGACAGGACACGGACAGGAGTAGAGAAGTGAACACAAACGCGAAAAACATGAAAATTTTCATTAAATTGTTTTATTAGATAAAATTTTTATACTGTGTGTCATTCATTATGAGGGTTCATAACCGCAACACATTTATTATATAAGCAGGTAGAATTATCAGCTTGGTCAATTTGTACAAGCTCGTTTGAGGCAAGAAATCGAGTTTCACAAACACAACCTCAACATTCTTGATTGAAAAAGGAACACCTTAGATGACATGCGGTCCTGTGAGTGGGAATTGCACAGTTCAAGAAAAACAAATTAGAACTCACAGACCAATCCTGAAAAAGGAATAAGCACCTGCTACTGCAAAAAGCGAATTAATTGGTAGGTTTTAGTAGCACAAGGGCGTCTTTGGCCAATGAGCGCCAAGTCTATATTGCAAAAGATAAAGTTAGTGCATCTTTACAAAGCAAATATATAAAGGTGACTAATGCCACTCTGCACTAGTTGCTTTGCTCTAGGGTGAAGTCATTTTAATGCATGCACACGTACGTACACATGCTACACCCAAGTGTAACAGCTGCAGAATTAAAATTGGGCAGCAACAAAGTCGCAACCTTTAACCATTGATCACAAGCTGTACTAGTGACTGGAGGTAGTACCAATATCGCCAATGACTAGTTGCACTCTTTCTGCCCGACGTTATGCTGCTCTTGTTGTCAAAGATGAGTTACAGTCGGCATTGAGGGAAAGCTGCCCAAGAGCAGCTCTTATTTTTGTGTTATTTCTCACCAGAGACCAATGAAGTAATATATTTTTAGAAAGAAAATGACACCGAAAATTGAGTACGTAAAACATTTGGTACATTTTCCGGAATTAACTTGGGTGTTAACAGCTAAAGCGGCAATCCAGACACTAGAGCATGTTTTGACATGTTGCTACCAGTGAATGCCGGAAAATATGTTGGCATTCTGTAGTTTTGTCCAACAATGCAAAAGGGATTCTTAATAATTGAGGAAATAAATGGAAAAGTCTCATGAAGTATATTTCGTGAATGTAATGCAGAATCACTCAACTTCTGTTGCTATATAATCTCCACTTGATTAACCTGCACTTTCTGAACTAGTTCAGGAGGTACTGCATTTCACTACTCATTCCACCAGTTCATCGTGGTAGCAACTGCACGTTATGATTTTTTTTACTTACCCCCGTATTCACAAACCAAACTTAACTTATCGCGATAAGGTCACTTATGAAAGGACGAGAAAAGTATAAGTATCAGGAAAGAACAAGGTCCGTTTCGAAAACGCACCTTAACGCGCCATAAGTGTGCCTTATGAAAGGCACCCTTCACTCGTTAAGTGTTTTACGTGGGAGCGAGGCTAGAGAATTTTTTGCTACGAAATAGATACTTTGACGACGTTTAAACTGCTTTTATTATAAGAAAGCAATAATGGCATGCACACAAGCATCTGTACATAAATAATGTATAAACGCTTGATAAAACTTGATGAAACGCTCGCCGTTTTTGGTGAGTCCGCTATTTACGCCTGGCCACGTTGGTCTAATCCACTCGACGCAGCGCACGTTTTTGTACAGTCTTCTCCAGATTGGTTTTGTCCGTGTTGTGTTTGTATTTAGTTCGTCCGTGTTGTTTTGCCTTATTATTACTTCCTTCGCTTTTTCTTGCTTATTTATAATTAGCTGTGCATTATTTTACTCATTTTTTATCAGTTTAGTTGTTTAAATAGTCTTAGTATTATCTTTTTTTTTGGTAAACCGCGTTGAGAATGGAGCGGCGCAAAATTAACTTCACGGACGAAGAGCGCACCATCCTGATGGACCTGATGGAGAGGCACCGCGATGTGCTCGAGTGCAAACGCACTGACGCGGTGTCGGTCAACGCAAAGAAGAAGACCTGGGAAAAGTTGGCCGAAGAATTCAACAGTCGCCACAACGTCCGGCCACGAACGTCCAAGCAATTAAAGAAGTGCTGGGATAATCTGAAAGAAAAGTGGCGCCGTGCCAAAGCCGAAGACACGCGGGAGATATTCAAAACAGGTGAGCATTATTCCTCATGTGCCGAAATTTCTGCTTCTTGCTTGTATATAGATTTGATGAAAGCACGGGAAGCCATCGCTACAGCTGAATTCTAGCGCACTCTGCAACAGCTTGTGCGTGTGCATACGGAACAGTGGCGAGGACATAATAAATTCATCGCCAAAAATAACGTTGCAGTAAACTTGCTTGATCGTAACATGCAGGCAAACAAAGGACGTGCCTACGCATGTTTGTTTTCCGCGACACACTTGCACGATCGGCAAATTTGCTCATGTTTTGGTTTCTTGAAGGCGTCGTTTGCTACCTCAAAGGACGTCTTGCTGTGAAAGAAACGCTACCTTATTTGTTTGCAAAGCGTGCTAATGCAGTCCTTGGGCGAACGCCATCAACTAGCTTTGTGTGTAGGCTTGTCGTGTGCTGTAATGAAATACCAGGGGCAAGGAAAACTTGGGCACAGTTGCAGTTCATTAGCATATGCCTGGTGCTATGTGCGTGTGAGCACGGCGACCTGTGTCTGTATTTCCCTTGTGCTCAGCTAGCAGGGCTTCAAAATGACTTAAGCTACATCATGATGTGTTCATATGTTTCTGCCAGTATTTTCGAAGCGGTGAAACTGAAGAGGTATCGTTATTTTGCTAACGTTGATGTTTGCTTTTCAAAGGTGGTGGCGCCCCGGCAGGACGCCACATGAATGACGAGTTGCTCAGGGTCGGTGCAGTGGCAACTCACATGGCCACACGCCTTGTCTATCCATTTGACAGCGACTGCACTGGCCCTGGCACAGAGCCGACGCCAGCTGTAGCAGCACTGCTAACTTCGTCACAGCCGGGACGAAGCACTGATGCAGATGGTGAGTATGAGTTTATGTGCAATATTATATCTGGACTAATTATTTAGGAAACTAGATTTGCTAATACAGAAAGGCACCAAATGAGGCATTGCAGGTGGCTAATGAACAACTCGTTCTGTATTACGCATTTGACACAGCAGTATTGCAAGAAACTAAGCTACTTTTTAATGTCGAAGTGCTGACATTACTTTTGGGCATCATGGTGATGAGGTTGGAGCAGTGCAGCAAGGGTTTTATTTATGGTTTCGTATAATGGACACTATAACGAGGAATGATCCAGTCATTGGTTCTGTCTCAAAGGCTTCCAAAACTGGTTTTTGCAGTTGCATTTGTGCATTATTTCATTGTTTCCATGTCAGGGTTGCAAACGGAAATCCCTTATTTTTTACAGTGGAGTGGTTACATCGCCAAAGTTGTACGTGTGCAATGTACAGTACACATGGATCGATATGCTCTTGCACTGTCTGGATCCAGAGGAGATGTCATAATGTTATCTGCTATGAACATACGAGAGGCACCATGCCTTGTGGAGATAACTGTAAATTGACCATGTTGTGTCGTGTACTCGATATATGATTAGCTGTGTATGTTCATGGGTGCCTATGCTGTGTGTTTGTTGTCATACATGTGTTTCAGTTGTTGCCACATGCGTGTGGAATAGCAGGTACACTTGCTATTGGGCAAACCTCTCCAGCGTTTCCAAAGCGCCTCTTTTTCCCATGCAATAGTGCCCATAATTTCCTGTTTATTATGTACCGTCAACAAGCAATATACACAGAAAGCCTACCTGTGATGCAAATAACTGTCAGCATAGACACCATTGGTTTAGTTATATTCATGGCCCATGAAACAGAGAATGAGTCCTAATATTAGGATGAGCGGCTTGTATGCAAAAGTTTGAATGCAACCGCATAGTTATTACTGTCACCGTTTCATTCAACCTGCTTCAGCTGGATGCACCAGCAGGAACATGCTGTATTGTTGTGTGCTCACGGGCTTACATTGTGTCAAGTTCTTTAGTATGTCCTAATAGTAAGTACAGTGCAGTATTTTGTTCAACATCGGTGCATTATGTAGCAAGGCAAAAATGTCTGTATAGCTCACAGCGCACTCGTAAAAGTGGATTGTAAAAGGTACAAGCACTGTGGTAACGACACTAATGTCAACTCTGATTGCAATAACTTTGCAGATGCCGACATGGACTATGATGACTCCTGGCAGTGGGACATCGAAAACCAGGACGAAGCAGCGGCTTCACAGTGTGCAGCGCCACCAAATGCTGAAACTGCTCAGCTTGTACCAGAGCCAGCAGCACCCCTAGCTACATGCCCACCAGCTCCAGCCCCGCCAGCTGCTGTGCCGCCAGTGCCGACAGCCCGCCGGCGGATAAACGCAAGCCGGTCATCCTGCACAAGGGATGATGCTGTGAGGAGCGAACTTGGTGCTCGGCTTTCTTCACTCACAAAAGATGCTCAGAGAAAAAGGAAAGAGCACTTGCTCAAGATGAAGCTAACGCGTGAAGACCATGCACTTCGCATGGAACTCGCTCGTGAGGATCACAAGGATAGACTTGAGAAAAGGCAGGCAGAACATGCACAAATAATGGAAAATCTTAAAGCAAAGAAGGCCCTTATTGACCTAAAAATGAAGGTTCTGCAAAAACAGAATGAGTGAGGCAGAAGAAAAAGTTTTCGTATATGATCATATGCCGTATTTACTCGCATAATCAAACTTCTTTGTCAAAAAAATTGGTGCAAATCCAGGGGTGCGATCATTGTACGAGTTAAATTTCCCACGAAAAGAAACTTTTTTTTGATCCCGCATTTGCAGCACGGTGACAAGCAGGCGGCTGCCGTTGTCAGTGTGGGACACCGAAACAAAAATGACGGCCGGCGGAGCAAGCCGAACGCGATTATTGTTCTTCTTGTGAGTACATTACATGCATTGAAACAGTTTCTTCCGTATCAGTAATGAATAATGGTAATATCGGCACGTTTGCGACATAGCCATGTCTACTTTGAGGAGACAGAAACAGAGATGGGCACGCTTAGCTGCCAGTGACACAGAAACACATAGCGGGCATGCTGTGGAAACTGCGACATATGTCTTCACTGTTATCCTAATATGGCACGTTTCCACTAAGGGTGGGCGAATATCTTAGCTGCGTTACAAGCATGGGCGTAAGAATAGGGTACATTTGTAACTTATCAGCGTAAACGTGGCCACTATTGTTGCCGCCCGCGATTTGTTGCGTGCCCATGAGTGCAGACGAGAGGAATCAAAAGGCACCCTTTATGTTGTTGCTGTTGACCAAATCCATTATGATGCCTACAAACAAAGCCGAGGCAAGCTTGGTTGTAGTTTTTTTTTTTTCATAGAAGTGCAGAAAGTGATGGCATCTGCTTAAGAATGTTCGGTGCATGCAGACCTCTTGGTATGTTTTCAAGAATCGTTTGCGTAGCATTTGACAGAAGGTAAGTGCGATCATCATTAGCTAGACTTGGCACACGACATATCGCTGCGACAAGTTCAGGGTGCGGTCATTACACAGGACAGAAAAAGTTGAATTTTGACGACAAAATTCAGGGGTGCGATCATTATGCGAGTGCAATCATTATGCGAGTAAATACGGTATGTCTTGTAATATATGTTTCGTGTATATCAAAGTACATGGGCATTGTGCAATTCTGCCACCATCAGAATGTATCAGCTACCGCAGCTTGGATCAAACGTGTAACCTCGAGCTCAGCAGCCCAACATATAGCCTCTGCATTAGTGCCAGTTTGCCTACATTGTAGCTGAAAATTAAATTAAATTCTGGGGCTTTACGTGCCAAAACCACAATCTGATTACGAGGCACGCCGTAGTGGGCCACTCCGGGAATATGGACCACCTGGGGTTCTTTAAAGTGCGCCTAAGTACATGGGTGTTTTCATATTTTGTACATTGTAGCTTTGTACTCTTTCTCTGTCTCTCTTGTGATCCTCACTCTGTATATGCAGCATCAACAAATGATTGTATTGAAAAATGGCAGTTGTAGACGTTGGTGCCTTTCACAGCCATTCAGAAATGGTAAAGTTCATGTGAAGTTCATGGTCATCACGGGTAAACTTCATGGATTTTAGGCCCTGTAATTGCTCATTGCGCCATCCTCTGCACGCAGGCAGACAAGAGTAGACAGCTGCCCAACATATAGCCTCTGCATTAGTGCCAGTTTGCCTACATTGTAGCTGAAAATTAAATTAAATTCTGGGGCTTTACGTGCCAAAACCACAATCTGATTACGAGGCACGCCGTAGTGGGCCACTCCGGGAATATGGACCACCTGAGGTTCTTTAAAGTGCGCCTAAGTACATGGGTGTTTTCAGATTTTGTACATTGTAGCTTTGTACTCTTTCTCTCTCTCTCTTGTGATCCTCACTCTGTATTTGCAGCATCAACAAATGATTGTATTGAAAAATGGCAGTTGTAGACGTTGGTGCCTTTCACAGCCATTCAGAAATGGGAAACTTCATGTGAAGCTCATGGTCATCACGGGTAAACTTCATGGATTTTAGGCCCTGTAATTGCTCATTGCGCCATCCTCTGCACACAGGCAGACAAGGGTAGACAGCTGGCTAGACGCCTTGAAAAGCACATGTGTATGTTTTGACTAGTGTTCCACGTGCCTTGCCTTGTCAGACTTCTCAAAAAGTCAGCACATTTTTCAAGGCATTTGGCCAGCCATCCAGCCTCATCCGACCACCTGCAAAAGGCAGATTGAGCAAGTACAGGCCCTTACACAATTCATCTAATTCATATCTGTTTGACACATTGTTTGTCGCATGTTTTTGAAAGAGGCTTCAACAAGACGCATTCTGCCGAGGGATGAAAGCGGCATCTAGATGTAGTTCATGTAACACGTCACGGCAAAATCTTCTGCTAGATAGAGCTAGATGAATCTCAATGCAGCAGAAGCCACCATGTCGAGAAATATGTGAAACAAGAATGAGTACTGTTTATTTCATTCTGTGCAGAGCATGCTGATAACATTTCTGTTGTGCTATGTGCACGCATGTGCAAACAATCACATTTTTAATGCTAGTCTCCTGAGAAACACAGGCATGATGTTTTGTACCACCAATTTCAAAGGCTCTGTATGCGATAACCATGTCTCACTGCATTGAATCCATTGGACAAGACAACTTATCGCTGAAATGTTCTATTGTGGAATTTGAATGTCATTGCACATGTAAAAAACAAAGCAACGTTAGGTAGCTCCTGCTCCTGGCCTTGAATTCGTAACAGCCAATGTGCATAGGATCACTTTGTGGGGAAGCAGCATATTTAAAAGTTGTAAACAGTCTTGAATTTGGCAACGGTTAGGTGCTATTGATGGAGATTGTTGAAAAGGCATACGACAACTAGCAAAGCTGTGTTGCTGATGATAATCAGTGCAGAACTGCCAACTGCATATTAAAGGGAAGCTGAAGAGTGCCGAATTCAATAAGACGCTCATATACGGATGCGGGAACCTTATAAACCATGCAGGTAAAATTTGGAGGGGGGGGGGGGACTTTTCACCTAGGAGTGACGTAATTGTCGGCTAAAATTGCGCTGTCGCCCCCCCCCCCCATCAATAACTGCACGCTGACGTCAGCGGAGACGGGAAACCGCGGCATAGTGACGTCAACACTAGTGTTTCGTTCCTTCACAGTCACCGCGACCATGCCTGACCGTGCTTGTTTCTGCGTGCGCGGCGTCATAATCTGCTTCGCTCGACCCCGCATTCCTTTGTTTGTATGTAGAGCGGTAGTCAACGTGCGCAGCATCAATTGAAGTGGTGGGCCAATCATGCCGGCGTTCTGTGCAGCCTAGGCTTGCACGAACACCAGTGGCCGCGACAATGTTGTCTGCTGTGAAGCGAAATAAATTCAAGCGCTCGAGAACAACAGTGCTTGGAAAACAGTGATGGCAGGAAAACCTATTAAAAGTGAAGTGTGTTTACAATGGCATTGCTGATCTGCCAAAAAAGATTTTGCATTCATGAACACATGCAAAGAAATAGTAACAAATCACAGTCGACGACTGATTTTTCGGACGCCTAATTTTTTGGACATGCTTGATTTTTCTGACTTTTTCCCAGCCCCAGGACATACCTCACAAAGTCAGTGTATTACGTGGCTTAAAATTTCAGACACTCTAGGGAGGGCTGTTCGATCTTTTTGGACTTTCCAAGCGTCAGCCAGGCCAACTGCCGCGCATCTTGAGCTGTGTCGCCGCCATCTTGTTTGTTTATATTTTCATCCTGTAGTCTCGAAACCGGTGCCGGTCTTGCATGGCGGTTCCTCTGCTACTCGGACGCTTGGTTGAGGCTATATGCTAGCAGCTTCCGCAACAGCGTCACTGCCGTAACGCAATGCTTTTTTTTTCTTCCTTTGTTCCTTCGATTGCCTGTTTGTGTTTGCAGGGTGTTGGCAAGCTTAGCAGTAGCAAGCTACTGTGGCTCGCATTTGACTGAATCGGCTTCAGTGCTTCAAGACGCTGTTTCCGGAACTTTATTTTTTTCGTACAACGTGGCAGCACTCAACAAAGTCGGTGTGACAACTTCCCGACGACTGCGCTGTGTGTACTGCTTAGCCAAGCATGCTAATTCACAATGGAGAAGAAATCTATGTTGTCGGCCTCGAGAATTCCGATGAACTGAGGCAAGTACGCCACAATGCCGATGGCGAAGAAAGTGGCAATCATCAAGTTCATCGAAGGTGGCCGATCACAGGCAGAGGTCGCAAAAGAGTTTAAAATTTCCAAACATGCTCTTTCGGACTACATGAAAAACAAGCAAAAGATTTTGGAGGCAGCGGGAAAGTCTACTGGGTGTTGGCAGAAAAATGTAAGCCAAGGCACCTATCGAAAGCTCGAGGAGGCCCTCCTTGTTTGGCTGAAGTCAACAGTAGCAAGCAAATCCGTCTCCGGTGCCCTCCTCAAACAGAAAGCCGAGACGATGGCGCTTCAGATGAGCATTGAGGGATTTAAGGTCAGCGATCGCTGGCTGAAACTTCAAAAAGCGTGCTGGGGTGCTATGCAGGATGCGTCGAGTTTGGCGAAACTCGGGATCTTCACGAGCTCTGGCGACACCCCAAGATGAAAGCACGAATGGTACCGAGACACAGTTTATCTTTCGACAAGCCTCCAGTTTCATTGGTTTATCTAGATTCACTCTGGCTGGCTATCATTCCTTGGGCGTTGCCTTCTGGGCGGTCGACAAACTGGGGCTCACGTGATCATACCGTCGGTGCATGGTCGTGCCTTCTTTCACTTGTCTGTCGTTCCACCGAGTGCATTACATGCAGAAGCAAGTTGTAAAACAAATGCATTTAGTACAATATTATTAGTTACTTTACCGTGGTTTAGAAGCATTTTGAAGCTTACGAGATGTGCACTGAATGCGTCTTAGACTAATTTGTAAATTAGTACGCTTCGCATTATACCACGAGGGAGCGCTGTAGTAGCGTCATCACATCCATTCACCGGGCAAGCATGGCGGCTAAGCATCAGAGAGGCCCAGTGTAAACAAACCCGTACAACGAGCTTGCAGTGCGCGACGTAGTGATCAGGCTCGACGAAGGCCACTATTTCTTGGATAGTTCTGTTCCTCCGTGGGCAATCTTCCCGTGCACCCGGTAAGACTGCCAATAGCTTCGGCGATTTTACAGATCGGAACGCGCACCTACTGTTCACGGCGAAGTGCTGAAGAAACAACTTGTCCGGTGCTGCTTCTGCGAGTGCGCTGAGTTCCTCCACTCTGCGTGACTGCGAGCGCCACGAACATTACATAGTGTGGGCAAAAGGTAGACATCCTATATAGCTACGATGCGACGAGGTGGTACCGACGATGGATCTCGCTACCAACACAGTGAAGGAGACTTCGACAAACTGCAGATAAGTATATTTCTACTGTTTCATATTTAGCATAATAAGAGTGCACGGATTAAGTCACTTTCGTAGTAGCGAACTGAATGTCCAGCAGTTTAAAGAAGGCAGTGAGAACCAATGAGTGTTCGTGCTTTTACGTGCAAGTGGGCCCGCGAAAATATGGAATAGATGAAGGTAACCTTCACTAACTTGGTGAGGCAACAGAAATTTATGAGTGACATTAAGCTAGAAAATTTATGGAAGAGTATCTTTATCCAAGTGAAATATCAATAGCAAGTACTGATATAAAGCAGGAAACTTATACAAAAATTTCATGGGTTGAACAGCACATGGAAGGCATTACCGAATCGTGATCGCCACGTTACCGATATCCTTGAAAAAAGTCTAGAATCATTGCATTCCACCGGTTATGCAATATGGGACATAAACCTGGAGGTTAACAAAGAAACTTGAGATGTCAAGGAGTGTGTAGAAAGCGAAGTAACAAAAATTGTTGCAGATAGCATTAAGGCAGGAAGACAGTGGCATAGTAAACCATGGCAACTGATATGCTAGTTGAGATTAAAAAAGAAAGGAATCGGCAGGCAGGCCATGCACGTTTTCGATCACTTGTTGCCAATTCATATCAGGTGATTACTTAAGCATTACAGAATGAATGTCAAGGAGAGAGAACTACAGCCAAGGATGGTAGAAAATTGCGAAATGGGACAAGAATATGATGTTTCTAGGCATAGGATGCAATCAGCTCGTATAAGACGGGATTGTAGGGTGAGGCATTTGTTTTGCAGTGAACAAAAATAGGTTTGTGGTGCTGACAGTAGAGACTCGTGAAGGTGCAGGGTCACCTCAGCTGCTCGCACACTAATCAACATGACAATTGGCTCTGAAAAAGAAAACCCCAGTTTTGAAAAATAAAGCAATGTTGTCCCAACGCATTGTTTTACTAAGCATACTACACTAGAGGCTTCCACATTTAAGGGCACTTAGTACTAATAGTGCAATGAGCATTTTTCTTTGTAAATAATGGTTTGTATGTGGCTGATTCATTCCAATACACTTTTTTGCAGCAAAACATTCTGCTGCTGGAGCCACTCAACCGCCTGGTGGCAGTAGGCGAGCGCCAGGCACGTGCGCTTGAGAGTGCGGCAAAGGTCCAGAGGGCTGTTCCGCAACAGTAGTATCGGTGCCCTCACTGCTCTCCTGTCGAGCCCACAGAAGGCACCTTATAAAAGAGCTTTCAGTTTAATATTTTGTTTATTATTCAAGAACATGAATAAAATTATTGCAGTAAACGCCTGGTGGCAGTAGGCGAGCGCCAGGCACGTGCTCTTGAGAGTGTGGCAAAGGTCTAGAGGGCTGCTCCGCAACAGTAGTATCGGTGACCTCACTGCTGTCCTGTCGAGCCCACAGAAGGCAGCTTATAAAGGAGCTTTCAGTTTAATATTATGTTTATTATTCAAGAACATGAATAAAATTATTGCAGTAAACATTGTGCTGTGCATATTAGGAGACTTATAACATGCACTTTGTGTCCCTTCAAAATTGGCAAAAACGTAAGACAACCTGTGCCACTCTTGGACCATGTAAATAAAAAAATACACTAATGCAGCATACACGTCATCATGGTGTTTGTTCTTTTTATGTGCAAGAATACAGTGCATGTTCATTAGTCACAAGATGAACGGTGTGTGTAATTCACAATGAAGAAAGGAAACAGCAGGAGCTTAATAATGCTATCACCTATAGACTGTGCATATGACTGCAACACTCCCCGATTCAAATGTGCCATTACATGCATGTTCAATACCACATATTCTTTAACATTGTCTTATAATTGCATGTACCATATTTCACACATCTTAAGCCCTTGCATAGCACACTTCTGATGTATCCATTTCATAGGCCAAATAATTGTACACTTTTCCTTTCGTGTTGTATGAAAAGCAGCATCCTTTACAGTCGGATAAAACTTCAGAAGACAGGAGAGGCCCCACCCAGATGACCAAAGCGCAGCAGCCGATTGCCTACACGTCTAAAGAAATAGGCCCTCTCCAATGAGCAATATTAGTCTGTCTGGCGGCACGATATCAGTCTCGAGTGCATGCCCATTGGTGCAGGCTTGTGTTCACCTGCCTTAAAGTGCAGATTCCGCAGCATCCTAAAGTTGTATCCGACTATAGAAACACGTAATGCCTTGCACCAGTTGCATATACTTCTGCAATTTGATAGCACACAATGATCAGGAGCAGAAATCTATAAAGGCATCCAAGCAAAGCTGGCTGACCACACTTCCATTATGAGGGGCTGAAAAAGGTCTTGCCAAATATTCCCATGACGTCCTGGAAAAAGAGGTGGTGTTTGGCACTTCTTTAGAATCAAAAACAGATTACACTGAATGTTGTGTAGCACGTCAAAACAAACTGAGCTTGGTTATTTGCACAGCATGTAATGGGAGGTCGAGCTTCACTTAGGAAACAAACTGCTCTGTCCAGTACAATTTTGAGGCCGGTATGGCACCTATTATGGCACCGGTATGGCACCTATTATGTCAACAGTGTCTATATACAAATTACACTTTTCACAGGCCATTGATTTCACCATTATTTTTGTGTGATGGTTCTTTCAATCAGCGCTTGTATTACATGAGCAGTTGGATTTGAAAGCAAAGCTTTGTTTGCAAACCTTCCGACTTCCATAAGTGTGTGGCAAGGCACTGGCATGTTGTCGAATAGCTCACACTTCCTCGGTCCTGCACCAAAGAAGCCCAATGCTCTATTTTAAGCTGGATCGCACAACAATTCAACGGCACACAAAGAAGTGTAACACACACAGCAAAGCATTCTGCTGTGTGTATTTCTCTTTGTGTCCCGTCGAATTGTTCCCTTACAAAAATCGGTTTGACCTTTCAGTCACTCATGAGTCACCTATCAGTCACCTCTGTCACCTATCTGTAGACTCGACCTTTCTGTAGACTAAGTCCGCAGAATGTCTGCAGACACCGTGCGGACTGCAAGTAGACTTGTCTGTAATATGCGGGCCCAGTGAGTGTGTGTGTAAATATGTATATGTATCTATATATACATACATATTCTGAACCATGACATATTTTATAATTACGATTGAATAGTTTTGACCTTTCAGTCGCCCATGAGTCACCCACCAGTCACCTCCACGTAGACCTAGTCTGCAGAATGTCTGCAGACACCGTGCGGACTGCAAGTACACTTTTCTGTAATATGCATGCCCAGCGAGTGTGTGTGTGTGTGTAGATGTATATCTATATATAAACGCATATATATACATATTCTGAACCATGACACATTTTATAATTACGGTTCAATAGGTCTGACCTTTCAGTCACCCTTGAGTCACCCACCAGTCACCTCCACGTAGACCTAGCCTGCAGAATATCTGCTTATTGTCTGCAGACACTGTGTGGACGGCAAGTAGGTAGACTTGTATGTAATATGCATGCCATATATATATATATATATATATATATATATATATATATATATATATATATATATATATATATATATATTCTACATGACGCATTTTATAAGTTAAATCGGCTTCACCTTTCAGCCACCCACGAATCACACACGCACACAAGCACACCCACACACAAACACACACACACACACACGTGTGCACAACCTGAACCATGACACATTTTATCATTGCGCTCTGTTTTGCCATTTTAACATTTTGAAAACTTTGTCACTCATTGCTACAAGAACAGTCTGATAATGGCAGTTATATAAATCAATTATTTAATACTAATTGAAATAAGGTAATTGTTACATAACGTACATTAAATGCAGCAGTTATACTATGGCTCGAACCGCAGCCTGAATTTAAGGACATATCTACCGCGCGACGCCGACACCATCCATCCGACCACCGACTGCGTGGTTGCTTTCGGCGCCGGCCCCCAGGAGGCGCTGGCCGCGAGCACCGGTAAAATTACGGGTGAGATTATTTTCCCGTCTTCACCTGGTCACCGACAAATGACGGCGTGCACGCGTGCACGCCATGTGCACGCCGCATTGACGGCGACTGATGAGGTAGTGTACATGCTGTGCCGAGAGGAATTGTGGCAATTTTTGTGTGTATTAATGATTCGAAACCCCTGTGACTGCATAACGTAGCTCTCAGTGTTTTGCGTGTGGTGTGCCGATGCCAATTATCGTAGTTATGACCCGGTCGCGCTTTGTTACCGGCTCATGAAAAACCGATGGTACTCTCGCTGCGCTCGCATTCCATCACAGTGCGCGGAAGAATTTTTTGGAAGTTGTGCAATCACGTGCTGTAGTTCATCTGCAATTCTACGCTGTTGACGCCGGAGGCACCGTGCACCGACTGTCCTTCCTGCGGTACCTGTGCGATGCGGCAGCAGCTGTCACGGAGACTCGTTTACCGAGCACGCCTAGAAAGATAAGTACGGCGCGTACGCGCATTCTTGTGGTGCGTGAAGTGTGCATTTCTGTACGGATAACAAGATGATTAGTAACGTGACAAAAATGATCGTGCTTTTCGAATGTTCGTTCTTGTCGCAGGGCGCATTTAGCGAACAGTTTGATGAAAATTGCCCTAAAACGTGATGTTGCCAAAATCTATCGATTATTTGCTTTCTGCTGTGAAGTTTCCTTGCGCCGGGGACTGTTTGATTTGAATAGGCGCAAAAATTCAAGCAGGGAAAGTTACTATTTCTGTACGTAATTTTTCAGCGAAAAATCACATAGCCATTTCTAGAGGTACGTCGATTTGTCGTCTTCACAGCTAACGGCTGCGCGAGATGGCACCCGATTGCTGTGTACGACGCATGGCCAGATTTTAGCTTGTATGCAAGTTCTTTTATTTATATAGTGTCTTCAGAGAGCCTGTATTTCTTGCGATGGGTGTCATGTGTTTTTGTGTATTTGTAAATGGTTCCGAGATTTCAACAACAGTATCTATCGTTAATGGAAAAAATTGTTTTCTCACCTGAAAAAGAGGGAGTCTGTTCTTTTTCAATGCATCGTCCTTTGGGGCAGGGCTTTGTTGCACCGCATAAATAAATTAGGTTTTCGAACGCTTATCATGTGTTAACGAGTTTTCTGCTTGTGCAATTCGCATTTGACTTGGTAGAAACGTGCGTTTGTGTGAAGTTTTTTACAGTAGATTCATGTTTGCTCCAGTTCCATTTACATATTAACTGTCTGTAATGTAATAATCGGGTATCTGTGCAACCATGCAGCTTCATGTAGCTGTTTGTACGAGACTTTTCACAATGTCACAAGTTTACAGTTTCAGCAGGGCTTACAGTAAACTGAACATTTCTTCTTGTTTAGGGATGTCACGATTTTGTGAGCCAGAGGAATCTACACCACTTGGGAGCCTGCGGCACTTCTGCAGGCTGAACAGCGCGTCAAAGCATCTGATTTGCATGCCGCGACAAGGTGTGTGCTAGACGGTCACTGCCACTCACATGAGATGTCGGTACTCACTACTTCATTCCTTGGAAGCGATATTCTTGGTCCCAACCAAGCAGCCCGGAAGAAATCGGAGACAAATAAAATGTGCAAAGAATACTATTGCGTCAGTAATTTTATTGCATGCATGCCAGTTCCCCATAGTGTGGCTACAGAAATTCTCTCTAATGTCTGCCTAAATGCTGTAATCCTGTGACCACAATCTCGACACACTTTCTGCAGAAATGCTGTATCCTGCAGCTACACAGATTGAGCAGACTTTCTGCAGAAAGGGTGCACCGATTGGGCGCTGGGAGGTGACAGGGGGTGACAGAAAGTCTGTCACCTGTCTTCAGATATTCTGCATCCTGGGTGACTCGGGGTATGCAGAATTTCTGCAGAAAGGGTGCACCAATTGGGCGCTGGGAGGTGACAGGGGGTGACAGAAAGTCTGTCACCTGTCTTCAGATATTCTGCATCCTGGGTGACTCGGGGTATGCAGAATTTCTGCAGAAAGGGTGTACCAATTGGGCGCTGGGAGGTGACAGGGGGTGACTGAAAGTCTGTCACCTGTCTTCAGATATTCTGCATCCCGGGTGACTCGGGGTACGCAGAATTTCTGCAGCAAGTCAGCAATGATTTTTGTAAGGGTTGTGCAATTAAACTTCAAGCTTCTATACCAATACACCGTCTTCAAACTCACCAATGCTCTAGTTATTAGGCCACAATGGTGCACATCTTTGAAATTTCCCAACACAAATTAGTTCTCCGAAAAATCACAAATGTTAAATTTTGCAGCACAGCTGTATGTATGAACGTGCCATATTCTTCACCACTAAACTCACAGGAATCAAAGAGGCAAGCATTAACCAGCCTTGCTGCTCCCGTTACCATTATCATCATGACACCAATGGAAACACAGTGCCAGGTTTCAGAAAGGGAGTGCTGGAGGGAAAGGTGTGACAGCGAGGGCTTACAATAAAAATAAAAGTTACGAGACATGTTCAATGCCAATATATGCTGCATGTCGCTCAGCCTACTTTGGCAATGCGGCAAGTGTTTACTCGTTTGGGCATATCACGTTTTGTGTAATAGTTGCTCTAAACCTGTACAAATGGTCTATTTGCTCTGCAAGCTTTATTTTTATCATGGTAGGTTAAAGACCCACTTTTCATTGGCATCTGCACCACATTTCTCCCGATATGTAATAATGCCTTGGTGGTTCATGACATATTCACGTACAGAGAGTTCTGCAGAGTATCGGATGTGCATTGTTCTAATGCTTAAGAATTAGAGCCCCATTGTGAGACGAAAATATACAATTTATCCATCCAGAATAACGTCGCCCCCCCCCAAAAAAAAAGATGCACTGAACCTCTGGCACATGCATCTACAGTGAACAGAGCAAACAATCTGAAGTATTTTCTTCATGCAAGCCAACACACTAAGATTCTCAATGCATTTTCATTTCGCCACAAATGCATAGGCACAACCGGCTTGGCGCAACATCCACATCTCGCGCTGCAACAAATTGTGCAATGCCTCGCTGTTTCATAGTGCGGCCGATAGATTACGCATGACCAAAATTCAGCATTGTGCATACTTAGTAACTTCACCAATGAAGAACCCCAAGTTGTTTATGAGATTAGGATTCATAGGTTACTTCACACAATTAGTGATATCCATTTACCTATTTATACTTAACCCCTTTCTCAAGAAAGTGAGCCATTTGGAAGGCACCTTGACAGATAAGTAGAACAATCGACAAAAAGTGATCAACTGGCGAAAAAGTCTGTTAATCACAGTAACGCTGACATTGAAGGCGCCTTAATTCCTACGTACGTTCCGTCGACACACCCGACTACGTTCGTAATGTTCCCACGAAGTGGGAAGCATTCTTTTATATATGTCCGCTCCGCCGCAGTATTCTGGAAAGCTAGCCACCGCTTACGCACTGCCGCATCGATAAGCGCGTCATACACATCTCTGACACAGTGGCTAACAGTAGTTTGATGGCGTCCGATGTAACGCTCGGCGCCGACGCTTCCCTGAAAACTCTCAGTCCCGTAGAAACGGAGGGCACAGATGACTTGCTCTACGACGGTGAGCGAATGAAGCCCGCCACGCTGTCTCCGCAGACGAGAGTCTTCGCCTAGCTCGTCACACAGCCAGCACACTGATGTCTTCGACAGGCGAAAATGACGCTGAAACTCCCCGTCGGTCATGCAGGTGAACGGGTCCGGACGGTCATACTGACGCTTGCTGCCGCTGGATGCAATGAAACAGGCTGCTGCTGCCGCCGCCATGTTCCCGAGTTGAACTCGGAGGGGGTTTCGCGATGTACGAGTTTAGCACGAGTTCGCCTGTCAATCAAAACCAGAGGTCACGCCCCGCGCGAGGCATGTAACTATTGCGCGCGCACCCACTACAGTTGGGCCACGCCCAACTTATCTTCCGGCAACAGCGACGCGGTGTCGAGCTGAGAGGCATCAACAATCTTGACCGCCGACATAAAACACGCACAACGCACTGTCATCGATGATGTATTGAGCACCACTATCGAAAACAAAGCGTTGACTGTCGCTGGCATACATCCTCTCGGGCTGAGATGGCCGCACAACACGGTTTCACTGCCTGCATTGCGGCGCGTAGCGCACAGTAAATAATTATCGGCACGTCACTGTAGGTGCTTGCAAGGCGTCGAGGCGTTGAGGGGGACGACGATGCTGAGAAGTGTTTATTGCAGCAGTCGTTTCAGATGGCTGCTCTGTCATCGGTGATGAAACGGAGCCACAACGTCGTGAACACGATCAGCGTCCGAGAATCGCTCGCTCTTGTAGGCCCAGTGCAATGGCATTTCTTCATCACAAGCACTGCGCACTCAACAGTTCCAACACCTCTCTCCGTTCGAAATCTGATTTCATAAATGCACACAAGAGCCCTCACCTGCCAAAATGCGAGTGCTGCGGTGTCGTTACGATATCCATCTGCGATCGCTGCTGGCTCCAGCAGAGGTAATCCGCAAGTGCCTTCGACTGCACAACACACTCATATACTGCGTACATGCGCTCAGAGGCGCCTTCACTGGGCAAGCGATGACAAGCGATGAATTCTGTCGCTGGGGAAGCACGCACGTTTCGTAATGTATCGCAGAGGCTTCGCGCACAAAGATAAACTGGTACATTTTCACTGAACTGCGTCACTACGCACTCTAAAATAACATACCGCCATTTTACAACGACAGCTGTTGTGTCGTTTTTGGTCGGTAAAGCGGGGGCCTTAAAGCCTAGTGAAGCGCCTGCGATGAACAGCCGTACCGCGGCGCTGCGTTTCTATTCTCCTAATAGAGAAAGAGTGGCCATGACCCTCCATGGATCATGACCGACTTTATTGAGAATAGCACTGCAGCGCCCCTAGGCGACTTATCACCGTATGAACGCCCTCGTGCGTGCGACCCGCTTCAATGTACCGCTTCTAAGCTTTCGCCTCCCTGCCGCCACTCACGGCAAGAAGTGCAAAATTTAATAATTTGCTCGATCTCCGTTTGTCATCACAAATTTCTAGCATTGAAAACGAAAAACAGATACCTAAAGAAATAAAAATGTACGTTATTTTATTTGTCGTATTTTAACGTATTCGTTTGAGTGAAAGTGTAGGTGCAAGAATGCGCCGCATGTACCCCGTTCGCATTCGATGGAGGATAGATAGATAGCGCCCGAAAGATGAGGCACGCCCTTGACGCGCCCGGGAAAGGCGTGGCAAACGGCTCACGGCAAGTGTGCTGACAGACAGCGGGGCAGTCACGGTATCGCTAAGTTGCGATAATCCGTTGATAAAAATACGCGGCGCTGGCGCGTTTCGTTGTGCAGCCTTCTGCGCTTGAAACGTGGAAGCAGCGTGCCGCGCAGGGTGCGCTCATGTTGTCATACGCGACTTCTTGTCTACATATTTTTTTGCCTGCACCTTCGGCCCGTTCCGCGCTATCTCCGTTCACTGACTGCCGTCGAGCAAACTCGGGCAAAACTCGGGTGAACGAGAAACTCGACGCATCCTGCATAGCACCCCTGATCTCAGTTTTATGAAACTGTGTGGCGAAAGTGCAGCTGTTGACCTGAGCGTTGGTGAGAACTACCGCTGTGAAAAGCTGCACTCGTTCTTACGGGAGTACTCGCGAGACGACATACTCAATTGCGGTGAGACCGGACTTTTTTTTTAAGCTTATGCCAGAGAAGACCCTTTCCATGGTGGAAAACACAGTAAGGGACGAGTTACTGTTTTGGTCGGCAGCAATATGTCAGGGACAGAAAAGCTGCCAATGCTCATCATCGGCAAGTCGAAAGCTCCGAGGTGCTTTAAAGGTGTAAAGTACCTGTCTGTCTTGTATGAGGCGAACAAGAAGGCATGGATAATACAGCAGTTTTTTGAAAGCTATGTGAGAAAACTAGATCATAAATTTGATCTAGAAGGCCTTTACAAAGTTTTGTTGTTTGTCGACAACTGGGCTGCACACGGGCACATAAACAACTTGCGTAGTTTTAGTAGAACAAAACTCTGTGGGAGATATCGAGAAAAAAAATCATTTTTTTTTCTCTCTCGAAGTCTGTGAGTCGAGTTCTTACCCCCAAACACGACAAGTATCCTACAGCCGATGAACCAAGGCGTGATACGTAACCTGAAGGTGAAGTATCGGTCACGCTTGCTTTCGTGTGTGGCGTTGTGCCTCGACAGTGGAAAAGCCTACTCTGTTGATTTGTTTGGAGCACTCAGCATGCTCGCTGATGCGTGGAAGTCGATGGCCACCCACAACGCTGTGCAACTGCTTCCACCACGCGGGATTTGTGTTGAATGGCAACTCGGCTTTCTTGGACGAGGATAGTGTCGTCGAGCAGCTGTCTGGCAGTGAGCACCTCATCGACAACTTTCGCACTGCAGGCGTCAAAATTCCCTCGACCGTTTCGTTTTCGGAGTTCACGGACGTGGACAGCGAGTTGGAACTGTGCGCCGGGCTCACGGATGAATAAATCATTCGCCAAGTGCTTGCAGAGTCCGAGAGCGATGATGACTCGCATACAGCAGCGCAGTCGACCTAAGCTTAGCTGATGCAAGCGGTCGCAACTCTTTCGTCGGCTTATGGCGACACGACACCTCTTGCCAAAATTCAGGCGGACCTGTTTGCACGCAAGCGAAGCATGGTTTAGAAGATCAATCACTTTTTCCAGCCTCCAACTCAATAGTAAGCAATAAATTGAGTTTTTGGGGGGCACATTTGTTTTTTCGGACTGCCTGATTTTTCTAACATTTTCGCGGTCCCTTGAGCGTTCAAAAAACCTGTCATCAACTGTACCAAGTGCAGGTTAGCTTGATACATATTATAGGCGTGCAGCACGTGTGCTACAGCCAGCCCTGCAGTTTGGCCTACGTAGTTACTTTATGTGGCCACAGAATGAGTGAGAGGATGACTTGCTGCTAGCAGGCTTTCTAAATGCAGCGCGAGAAGGTCGGGGCAACGAACACACATAGACGGGACGGGTGCAGATAGACAGATGGTAACTGGTCTTGGAAGACGGTATGAATACATGAAGTTGCCCAAACCTGGATTTTGATTTACTGCTAGCTCCTTCGTGTTAGCACGCTGAATGGAAGGTGCATGTTTATCTCCCACCCTTGATGCCAGTTTCGTCGCAAAGCACCATGAATTTTCTATTCGCACATGTGTTGTGAAACAGCCTGCATGCAGCCACCATAACACAGTGCAAGTTTAAAGTATGCATGTGTTGGAAAGCTGGCGCACGCCAGGACGCTGCACTCCCCCTTCTCTCGCGGACAGAGAGAAACGGATCGTCCGGTTACGAGTAGCGTGCATATGCTGCGCTGATGAAGTTCACTACACATGCGTCAAGAGCCGGGAAACTTTTCCCCCGTTTAAACCGTCTGCGTAGATTGCCGATAGATTTTGGGCAGCACACAAAGAGCGCATCCCCGCTTATGTTCCACGAGGAGGCATGCAAGAACATAACACTACAGTTGTTTGCCCGGAAATGAACGTACTGAATCGCTGAATGCACCACCAGTTCAACCTACCTACCTGCCTATTTTTGTCCTTTTTAATTAAAGAGTAATCTAAAGTGAATGCATATGGAGTGAATGAATATGGATTTACGAGAAATAATCGGCAATAATACGAGCACGGGTTCTAAATCCACTGGAATCTTGTACTGCGGTCTGTGGCTGTCCATTCGGCAATGTTGGTCCAGGCTGGTGAACACTGGGTGCAGTGAGGGGCTGTACATCGGGAGGGCATGGGTCACGCAGAATTCTGCTGAGGTTGTGAAGTGCCGCACATGCAGTGATAACTACAAGTGTAGTGTTTGTTTGAACTTGCAGCTTCATCTGAAGGCATGGAAATCTCCTCTTCCATATGCCGAACACACGTTCCACACTGTTTCGTGTTTTTGCTTGTGAATTGTTGTACCTGAAAAAAAATAGCTGCATTATTTTTCTTTGCCGTGAAAACATTAACAGAAAGAGAGGCGATCAATTGCTCTTGATGTAATATGAACAGTGCTTTTCTTTCTTTGTTTGATGTATTTTGCCATTCGGCGATGAGCTCTTGAAATGAATTGCGGGAACATTATTGAAAATGAGCAAATAAAAAGTGTTTCAATTCTGTGTTGGCTTTTGTCTAGTCTTGCATGTTCAAATATGTTGCTTTGCATGCAAGAAGCTTTTCGACCATTTTTGCAGGACACTTTCTTCTTGAAAATAATTGTGATAATCTGCAGCACTGCCTCATAGAAATTAGCTAGCTTGCCTGTACTCTGGGCTGCCTTGGTCAGGATCCTTGAGTGGAGTCATGAGGTATGGCCTGCAGGCATAGCCTATATCTCCGAGAAGAATCCCGGGGACGACACCAGTCTCGTAGAGCACTCTTGCACGGCTGCTGTCGAAAATTCTGCTATCATGGGCAGACCCTGGCCAGCTGGCCACTACATCATAAAATTGTAGGTCAGGGCCCGTGATGCCCTGCAAAACAGCAACTTTCATTAATAAGGGCGGTAGGTATCCAAAATGTACTTGCACATAGAGAAAATTCTGTACAGGTAAGCATTTTATGGTGGCGTCACATTCATAACCGACAGACTGGTTGACTTTTTTTGTCATTAGTTAAGTATGAGCATTACTGTAAAGCCCCACAGTAATGGTTATATTGATTGTGCAAAATGCGCGAATACACTTGTTGAAACCAGAGTGGTAAAACAAAAGCGGGTGCTCCAATAATCCTGTTCTCGTAATAGTGTAGCTCTGTGATAGAGTTATGCAGTGGAATCTGATTACATGATCATGTTCGATACGAATTTTTGAGTCATCCCGGCCCAAGTACATTAGCTTAACAACGTGCTAAATTTCAGATTTTGCGAACCGCTTGTAACGCGCTTGGTGATCCGAAGAGCCGAGTCGTCGTGTGATCTGCGGTACGTGCGAGCGTGAATAATTAACGAACGCGTGCAGCGTGAATAATTAACGAACGCGTGCATATGCTTCCCCAAATTTCATGACGCAATCTTCGCCGCATAACAGCACTGTATTCCGACAAAGGTGACTTTAGCAATTATATGTACCCCTGCCGAATTTTCAGGCGCGTTTGTTCTCATTACGTTCCGTTACATTGGGGTTAATAACCTACTGATATTTTTTATGTCCCTAAAAATACACACACAATCGAGATTATACTGGGTGAAAACGTAAAGGGTTATATACTGGCGGCGCTGTGATTTCATCGGCACGACGCTGAGGAAAACGTTGCCGGTTCAAAGTGCTGGTCACGGCACTTGCATTTTAATGAGGGGCAAAACGTTGGTGCAGATTCGGGTTAGCAAATTCGAAACATCGACAACTGTCGTTGCACTGGCGGTGTGAAACCGCGTCGTAAATGATTCTGGTGGTTTACTTGGTGTTACGTCTGTTACATACAGAGTCGTACTACCAGCGGCATTCTGTACCGCTTCTGTTTGCGTTACGATATTTGAAATGGGCACTCACCTGAACATTTATCGAAAAGTATCCTTTTCGGTTGCGATAAACCTCGGCGTGGTCACCACCAGGGCTCTTAATCGGCACATGGGTGCAGTCAATGCACCCGCTGACACCGGGAAACTTTCCTAACTTATAAAATTCGCTCATCACACCGCTCACTTCTGAAGCGGCAGGGAACTTCACAAGCGCGGTGAACAGGCTTCTCGCGATCATGGTGGATACGCGCTCGATGACCCGGGAGACCGTTGGCTGCGAAACATTTACGAGGTCCCCGGTCACAATTTGAAATGTGCCTGCTCCATAGAACCGCAGTGTTATAAGGAGCTGCAGGAGAGGCGGCACAGGGAACCCACGTCCGTCGGTGCGTTCCCGCAGAGGCAGCATTGCGAGCAGCTGCTGCACGGCACTTTTGCTGAAGCGGAATCGGCACAAAAACTCGTCGTCGTTGTAAAGCTCCATGGGATTTAAACGATCCCTGACTACTCGACGCGGCGGTTATGCGTATTCGAAGGCTGCTCCAGTCGATATTTCTTCGTGGCGATCCAGGTAGCCCACAAACTCCTCGAAGTCGTCCATCGCCGCCATTTTGTTTGTATACAAGGGAGCGTTAAGGTAGGTCAGAGGCTACCTTAACCGAGCCTTACTTATCACGACCATAAGTACGAGAAAAGTTCTGCGATAAGTACAAGGTTGGTTCTTGAAACGCGTTAAGGGCTGTTCACTGACTTAAGTCATAAGCATAAGTATAAGTTTGGTTTGTGAATACGGCGGTTAGTGCAGGCTATGTACATGGCGAGTTCACAGCATTCCCTGCACTCGGCCGAAAGGTAGTGCATGTTTACGCATCAGGTGTGGTGCCGCTTCTGCATGAGCGATGCGCAGAAATCAGAGTTTCATACAATAATTACTAGAGGGAACTCTGACGTTAGTGTCCACAGGAGATCAAACAAGAACGGCTGTACCAGCATGGAAATTATGGGAAGTACATGGATTTGCCTAAACTTCGTCTGTTTGGCTTCAAACGGCTTTGTGACTTTGTATTCTAGTCATTTTCAACAATATACTGTGTAATAAATAAATAAACATTGAAATCGTCCGACAACAGGATTCAAACACAGGAACTCTAGAACAGAAGTCTGATATTGAAACCATTAAGCAACGGAGGCATATAACGACAAGCGAGTGCAACGCCTTGATGAATTTATCGCGGGCATACTAGTGCCTTGAGAGGCTTGGTGCCCTTCGATTTGGCTACCTGGACAAGCTCAATCGTTGCAATTAATAGCAATTGTGCGTGTTGGCGCCGTCTTCTGCACTTCGAAGAGTATAGACTGCGCCGAAATTTACGACAATAAGATTTATATAGCGTATAATATACGAAGCCACAAGAACGTCTGAATTCACAAGCACGAATATCAGACAAATCCATGTGCTTCCCATCATTCCCATGGTGGTACGACTGCAGCGCCAGAGTTCCCTCTAGTAATTACTGTAAGAAACTCTATGGCAGAAATAACCGAAGTGCCTCGCATTTTGTTCTGGAGTAATAAACTAAGTTTTGCTGGTCCCATAAATCTTACTGGTCATTAATTCCAAGTTTTAGTGCAGTCACATGTCTAGTAGGCAATTGTATTTTGCATAAACATTGCAAAGCCAACTGTGATGAATGTTCACTCTGGTAAATTGTTTATGATCGAGTAGCATAGACTACTGAAGCAATCTCTGGAAGGCAAGTGAAGTAATCTTTTTATTAGCAGCCTTTAAACAGCATTCGAGCATATGACACATGCACGTCAGATATGCAGATATTTCCTTGACTAAGCAAGAAGCGATGCTTCATGTTCCACGAGGCTACTTCTATCAAAGCAGTATTGGTGCTCTCTAAAAACAATGCCAATGCAGATGATCCAAATATTTTTCAGGGGCAACAGCTATGCCTGAAATCATGCTAGATTAGTTTTTTTAAACACATGCTCAGACCATGTTAGAAGTGCTTCTTAAAATCCTCCTATTTATTAGACTAGTCATATATCTGTACACAAAGGCTAGTAATTAGGTCCCATGCTATATCATCTTAACAAAAACTTCACTTAGTAATACACATGCTGTGATAAGATTTGAGACCACATTGAGATGCTGAACAAGGTGAATTCATTATTTTTAAAATGAAGCTCCTGTTGTTCCAAACGAGAAGAACGGATACTGAGGGTCAAAAATTTTCTGAATCACAGCTGGAAGATGCCAGGGAAGGCACGTGGAAACTTATTTGTAATTTTCTATTTAAATGTAAAAATGATAAAAGGAAATGAAAATGGTAAAAAAAAGAGGCATGGGGGGAGAACGAACCTACAGCCTTTGCATTAGGCATGCGATGCACTAACCACTGTGCCACCAAGGCAGCATTCAACCATCCACAATGGCCCCTCAGATTGTCGACGCTCGAACACGGCCGTAGTACCACAGTGGTTAGTATATCACATGCGTAATGTGAAGGTTATGGGTTCGTTCCCCACCAAGAGGTGGATATCTTTTAATCCACTTTCACTTACCTAGAATTCATCATTTCTATACTTCATATAAAAAACTTAAAACATGTTCCTCTATGCTTTCCTTGGCCTCATTATCTGCTGGCTTCTTCCAGTTCTGTTACTTCCAACACTTATACATATTCTAATCTGGTAAGTAAACAGTTCTGTATGATGCTGGAATGCAATATCAAAAATTATTACAGGGCCGTGTTATATAGAATGCCTTACATTGCCCAGGCAAGGTGTATTTAAGTCAATCTGAAAAAAAAACAATTCCCACTCTAGGCAGAAATGCTGTGTACTGCTGTGTGCAACAGGGTTTAACGAAAACAACTTGTTCAGAAATAAAGCCACCAAACAACGAGGAAATATGTAAACTAGATGAAAATTTGTGCAGTTGCATGTTAAAAATTTAGCACAGCAACAGATGTATACATAATGAAGGAAGCGCGAGGATGGTTTATTTTGGACACACGGGGCAATATACTTGAAAGATGCATATGAGCTTACATGTGGAGAAATATTGTTTATGTAGCAGCTAAACTACGAACAGGCCTAGAACACACTGATGCAAGGTGTCGAGCATGTAAATCTTATCATGCCCTTAAGTGAAAGAAACATGGCTGTTTCTCATGATTTGCTGCATATGGCTGGCTAACACAACTTAGCCACTTCTATATATGCCTTGTAATTACCAGGTGGTCTGTATGACATGTGCAAGCTTTAAATATGTACAAGTGCCACGTAGCTGGACAGCACCAAGGCAATGTCGTTTGCCATCGTTTTGAGGAAGTGAAACCAATTCTTACATTTCTTCTAATTAGTTAATTAGTTAGTAACGATTACTTAACTGCTCAAATATTATATTCAAAGCAAAAGTGTCAGTGCGAAAATTGTAGAGCATCCTGAAAAATTCCCAATCCAGCTTTCTACTGCTCAATAGGTGCAACAAATTTTTCTTTCAAGCTAGAAAGAAGCCAGTGAACACATGCAAGAAGTGCCGTGCAACTAACTGCTCGTGCACCTGAACACCATTTGGCTCCTCCTTTCATGCTTGAAAAAAACTTTTTGAAAAGAATATTTTAGAAGTTGATTAATTATTATTGACTATGTTTTAGGCAAAATGCATGAAATAATGTGACTGCCACCGCCATTTTCGGCGACATGAATTGACTCCATTTTCATGTCCAAATCCAGCTATACATGGTGCGTGTTTTGAGCTGGTTCTGAAATTTAGGCTGGTTTTGACTAATTGAAGCTTTGCACTTTAATAATGGAGTCAGGTTAAAAAGAAATTGGTACATAAACGGCCACTGAGAGTACTACATACTCCTTTAACTTAGTGCAAAGTGCTTGTGAGCCAAGAAGTTGGTAGTTCTAAGCAGTATTTCTCATTTTGACCTGGTGTAATAGCCCACTTACTATGATGCCATGCTTCTCAGTCATGCTGGTCCCAGCTTCAATCTAGGCCATGGCAGCTGCCCTCCAATGAGGATAAAATGCAATACCGCTTATGCACTTAGATTCAGGTGTACATTAAAGAAGCCAGGTTACCAAAACTTTAGGTTTTGGGATGTAAAAGCCCATAATCTAATTTTAAAATCGAAAAGTGCTTTATTAGGAGCAGGGGCATCATTTAGAGCTTTTACTGCACTGCCATGGCACCAAGAAGCTCCAAGTAAATAAAAACAATTTCTTAGACAATGTACATATCTTGCAAACATTTACAAACACTTCTCTGCATGCACCTCCGTTGCTGTTATATTTAGATCCGTATGCCAAGGCGGGCTATGATGTTAGAACATGTTTCAAATTTCTTTTAGCGCTTTAAAGTTGTTGGTTATTTTGCATCTCACTGTGTGTCGAACGCACATTTCAGTGCATCAATTTCTTCAGAAAGTGCACTCCTCTTTATTTATTTGTGCATGCAAAAAGGGTTCAGAACTGCTTTCTGAAGGTCTGTATAACAAGCAAAAAACAATTCTATGTAGGCTGCACAAAGAGAAAGGATTGGTTTGTAAATATGTTATTTAGTTCTTAAAAAAAGAGGCAGCTGTCAGTATTCTGTTGCAAAGTAAAAATTGCCCCTACCTGGCTCTGCTTCATTTTCCAATGTTGATGGTCCATTCGGGGGCACTCAACTGATAGGCTGCACTTTGGCGATGTCGGGTGTGCTGTCGCCAGGCCCAAGGTCGATCGACATCCTCACCAAAAGTAGAGTCCAAACGCTATAAAAAAAATATCTCATCATTTTGCTCTCAGTTTTGTCATCTTGCGTGTTTCACACACGGCCGTCAGTGAAATATTTCGTCACTTGGATACTGAAAGAAATTCAAGCATTTTCTGGCAGCCAAGCTGATGATGATGATGTGTGGTGTTTTATGGCGCAAGGGCCAGGTTTGGCCAAAGAGCGCCATGACAAGTGGTAATGTTGACGATGTATAATGGAAGATGTGACTTGGCTGTAAACTGGCCTAAAAATTGTCGATGTGAAGTGCGTAAAATCTACGTGCTATAACATTATGGCGATGACTAATGACAAATACTATTAACATTAAAATCCATCGTGGAATAATGATGCAAAATAGAAAATATATAGAATGGTAAAATTACTTGGAGCACTGCTGCCTCGCGGGAGCCCTTGAAACACAAGGGCCTAGAGGCATGTGCTATACGAAAGAGCTATCACAGCGGCATCCTCTGAAGAGAAGGTGGCAGCCAGGCTGAATACACAGTAAATGGAGAACATTAAAGAGCAGATGCAGTTGTCACATTAGATTGATCAAGTACAGCAGAAATGGAAAATAAATCAGTGATACTGTGTCTGTTGGCTTTGAATGCAAGAAACGTAAAAACAGGGCCTTGCAGCCACGCCACTTTGAATTTCCCGCGTTTGCTACACCTCACAAGTTTGGCATCGTCCGGTACTCGGGGATAGTAACCGCTTAAAATCAAGATGAACGAGCGTCAGCATAAATGAACAGGATACTTAACCGGGCAATATAGGCGCATAAAACAACTCACGTAGCGAAGCTACTGTCAATTACCCGATGACGCATCTGGGGGCGGTGCAGTTTGGGCGAAAAATTCAAAAAGGAATGCGAGTTTCACTTGTTTCACGCCTACTAAGCTAACACAGAATTTGAGTTTCTTACTAAACTATACTGGATATTTACGCTCCGAATAAAACGCTGGAAATTTTGTTACCTCACATTGCATACGTATGAGTGAGGAAATTGCTTTTATTGTGTTCTACCCAGACGGCACGCAGCAGCTACCACTCTCATGCAACAAAAGCATGAAAGTGGTACTCGTGACACCGAAAACAAACATATACAGCGCCAACGTTACGCCCCTTAGAGTTGGAACTAAGCACGATCAAGCCATTTAGTTTTCTAGCCTTCATAACGCCATAAACACGACCAAACATCGAGCGAAAAAACTCTGCTCTCGAAAATTATTACCGCTTCCATTTATACACCTATCGCTGCCACAAGCAAACGCCAATGGGCTAGCTATCCACTAGCCGCAGATTAGACTGACAGCAACATATTACGGTAACGTAAAACAATTCCCACGCTGACTTAGTAGCCGCGGTATGCTCTAAGTGCCAAAGTTCTCGTTTGCCGCTCCAAATTCACACCATGATCACGGGCACTGCATCTTTCACATGAAATATTGCACGCTTTGCTCCGGAGCTCAATAGGAGGGCGAAACGCATTTGCACGTACAGTACCTGAAATCCGCATGCCGGAAACCCGTCGACGCTTCCGAGAACGGGGCGCACAGCCATACACCCGTACGGCGGCTTGACTTGGACGTGAGGCACTTCTATCAAACATTTAACATGCGACATGCTTCACACTGATTGCGCGAACACCAAAAAATGACGCAGGCCGCATTGCGACGCCGAGCAGACGTGCATCCACCGATGAGCTGCGTGCGCGGATTGCAGAGAACAAAGCCATACAAAACGTTAGGCGCGAGAAGATGGCGGCTCTCGTTGCGGAGACGAAGCGAACGAAGCAATGACGCGCGAATGAATGTTGCCAACTGTGGGTTCCGCGTTATGCCGGCGGTGGTGGCTTTAGTGGCGTGTGTTGCGGCTGTCTAATTTTTTATTTCTTTTTCCCAAACAGTATAATTAAGATCAGTTATTTGTTTGAATTTTTAACTGTGTCATTAGGCATTATCTTTGTCTTTTTATGCTATTAAGCGGCCAATTATGGCCTCCCAGGTTCGCGCACAAATCTCAGAGGCCATAAGACAACTCGTTAGGAGATGCCGTTCTTGTCGTTAACGTTTCATCATCGTTTCTTCAACTGAGATAGGTAGTGTCCCTTTTCCCGGGGTTGGGAGGGGGCGATCAAGACGGCATCGCTCAGCGGGGGGCGGGGGAGTAGGTTGGTGTTGGTTCTTATCGCGAAATTCGCGAACCCTGCGATTTTTTTTTTTTTATAACGTCAGCATTTCTATACTATCCCAACAAGAAAAACCATCCGTCCGTCAGTCCGTACCGCACGATATCTTTCAATATAGAACCCGCAGCAGCGAGTGAATTCACCTTCGTGCTAGCTCTCGCTTCAAGGCTTCAACGCGACCGAAGCGGCGAGAACACTGCGCTCACGAAGCTTTCAGCTTATGCCGCACTATGCGCTTTTCGCAGATCACTTTCAAGATAGGTGTGCGCGCGTCTGTTTTCAAAGCGAAGTAAACGGTGAGAACACAGCGCGTGAAGTTTTCAGCAGTGGGCACACTCTGTCCACAATGCAGTTCGCTTTCAAGATACGGTTCGCGCGGCCGTGCCACAAGCAGCCGCCGCCGGAGAACGGTTGATAATGGTTCGTCGCGGATGAGGAGGGCTAAAGAGCGATAACGGCTCAAAACGAACGGAACGTCACCAGCGCGCCTGGCCCCGCCACCTGCAGTACTTTGCTTGCGCTGCCGACCAGAGCAGCCCGTGTCGCCGCAGCGCTGGCGCTTATACTTGTCGGATCAAGTCTCATAACATTGATAACGACATGGACTGCGTGTAGATGAGGAAGAGTCACAATGCTTACGCACACTTAGACAAATCCGAGAGGAGTTCCTGTGGGATTTTTTTTACCGGAAATGTAGAGTCAGCGGTGGGACCCAGAGTTGACAATGCCTGTAAGAGGGGTGCCAAGCTTTTTTTCTTTTGTGAGAGTCTTGCCCAGCTCCCAAAGATCTGCTCAAGCTAAGACTTTCTGATGGCTGTATGTGTTTTTTTTATTGTCGCATGCCCTCGAACCACCACGAATCCTACAGTGTAATGGCATTATTGCAGTATTGACGTCCAAAGGGAAATGCAGCCGTTAATTGGGCTGCCTAAGGTTTCCGGCCCGGCGGCAGCTGCCCTCCCGTCCCCCGTTTCCGTTAACAAGTTAGGGGGAGGGGTCTAGAGCAATCTTACACCCCCCTCCCCACAGTGGCGTAACCAGAAAATTTTTTCGTGTGAGGGGGGGGGGGTCCCAATTGACCGTGGAGGGGGAAGGAGCGGGTCCATTGCCATAGCAGCAAAAATTTTACTTTTAGTGAGCGTTACAAGTGCCCGGTGTGCCCCACTTGGCTACGCCGCTACTAGCGCCCCCCCCCCCCCGCTATCGGCGGAAATCGAGCTATCAGAACGTGCATGACACGCATGCATGACATAACATGAAAGACATGCCGCGAAGCTAGCATGGATGTCGTCACATCATCATCATCATCAGCTTATTTTGACGTCCATCGCAGGACGAAAGCTTCTCCAGCGATCTCTAATACCCCTGTCTTGTGCTAACTGGTTCCACGTGTTTTCAAGTTTCCCGATTCCATCACGTCCACATTATTCTCTGTCGTCCTCGTCTGTGCTTTCCTTCCCTTAGCACCCATTTTGCAACTCCAATAGACCAGCAGTTCTCTCCCTTACGCATTGCAATGTCTGCCCAGCACGACTTCTTCCTCATAATGTCAACCAGTATATCAGCTATTCCCGTTCGCTCTCTAATCCACATCGCTGTCTTCCAGTCTGTTATCATCATGCCTAATAATTTTCATTCCATCGTTCGTTGCGCGGTCCTCAACGTCTTCCCAAGCTTCTTTGGTAACTTCCAAGTTTCGGCCCCATACGTTAGTAACGGTAGAAAGCAATGGTTAGCAGTAAGCTCCCTGGTCATGATTTAGTAATGCCTGCCGTAAGCTCTCCAGCTAATGTTTTATTTTTGTTAATTTCCTTGATCAGAGGCCCCTGTGAGTAATTAAGCTCAATAAACGTATTTCTGCGCAGGTTCTAGAGGCTGACTGCCGACCATGACATTCGTTCTCTCGCCACGCTGCGGAACATTACTTTTCTCTTGTGCATACTAACTCTCAGTCAGACTTACACTTTCTTCGACATGTTCCTCAAACGTTTTTTGCAAATAGTCTGCAGTGTTGCTGAGTATGCCAATGTCATCTACGAACCGTAAGTTGGTGAGCTATTTACCGTTAGCCCTCACTCCTAACCATTCCCAGTCTAACTGGTTGCACACCTTTAAGTATTCAGTGATAGCATTGTAAATATTTTGCTATTGATCATATGAAGCCTTTTGCATATATCTGGCTATGCAAAAACTGCGCGTTAGTGTCATCCGTTCAATATCAACATTCGTGGGAAACTTCATTTTTGACCACTGTTCGGAGCCAGTGCGCTGCTGCCTAGGTGCCCCGATCTAATCATTCCAGCTACCTGATTCAAGCGCAGGTAGCGCGCGTTTCATGTACAGCCAATATCAACGCCTTAACTGGCAATGTTCATTCATCATATACTGTAAGCTTGTTCACTTACTCCCTTATAATTAGGGTGTAAATTAGAAAGACTGGGGTGTTCCAAGGGTGTTTTCTTGTTGAACACCCTTTTTTCGTTAAAAAAGGGCGTTTCAAGGGTGTTTACAAGGGTGAAAAGATGAATACACCCGCATTACACCCATAAGGGTGTGAAAATTTTTAGAGTGTACTTCAGTTTCGGAGCTCCCTATGCGAGCCCATTGGCCGACGTGGCCGAAACGGGTGTCACTGAAACTACCGGCGCTGCAGTCGCGTCTTTCTTCATGCGCCGCGCGTCGTCTGCTCCTGCTGCGACGCGTCATTTGCACCAACAGGCCTGTAATCGCTTATCCGTCGGTAAATGTAGTTTAGATACGCAGTCTGAGTTTTGTGACAAACCTGCCGCGCCTAAGTAACGGGGACTTCACGGTGTCTGTGCACTATCGGCGCTGCAATGACACATCTCTCACGCAGCGCGCATCGTCTACTCCTGCGATGTCATCTCTGCGGTGGGTCGTTTTCCCCAACTGGCCTGTGTCGTTTGCTCTTTGACGACTGTGTTTTGGCTGCCCTAACAATATTTTATGCCAAGGACCTTTGAATGACATGTCTAGCTAGTCTTTAGAAGCTTCAACTACACCGCAAATGAGAGGTCGTGCACTGCGATTCCGCTTTTCAACCAACTTTTTCCCTATAAAAGCGCCACGGTGCTCCCTTCAGCGGGGGCTTTGTTTTTTGCTGCTTATTCTTAAGATGTGTATTCATTAAAGACGGCGAGCGCCTGTGCAGACGTAGGGACATTAACGCATCACGCCCAGCAGTCGCTTGAGACAACGCTCTGGTGAATTGATATCCACCCCCGTCAACGCTTCGCCTAATAAATTTAATTGACACATGTATTTTTTATAGTTGTCCGCGGATATTATGGGACGTGCAAATGAGTTGGAAGTGATCTGTGAGCAGTGACAAGGACGAAGTTAAATAGTATGAACATATTTATGTCAAAGCTTAATCCATTTTCTTTTTGACGAACAAAACAAACAACAAACCCAGTGACACTTTTTATTTACTTTGTGCACAAAAAAGTAATTTCGAGCTACTTTTGCTCAAAGCAATTCTGCCCTCCTTCTGGCTGCTTGCACCTGCTCTGTCAGCGAGTTATCGACGCCAATCAGCACAGGTTATATATGAAATAAGCTACGCTAGCTCACCTGTCCATATTTGTGCTTGAGCAAATGGTTGCGTACACACTTCAGTGCATGTGGCACATCACACAGGAAATAAAGGTACGCGCTCTCAGGCAGGCATGGATGTGGAATCTTGTGAGCAGGTGAGGTTACGCTGCCGCTGATTCCCATCTGCTGCCACATCGAGCGATTGTTCCCAGCCCCGTCACTGACTACGGCGATCACCATAGCACCATGTTTATGCAATTGCATTACTGCTTGCAACACCAGCTCTGCTAAAATCTTGCCAGGCGCAGCACCTTTCGTGGCAAAGGTGGCAATCGGTTGCACCCAGCTCTCCAGAAGTGGTACGAACATCAGCACGAGCGCATGATCTGCAAGTTGGTCAGTTCCTTCATTTGAAATACCGCCGTAGTCCACAAAACCATCAAGTTTGAAGGTTGACTTGTTGAAATCGTACGCCTAGCTGGCGTAACTTAATTTCATCCAAAATCAGTGTGCCGAATTTCTTCCCATCTGCTCTGTTGCCCAGCTGTTTTCCAATAGCTTCAATACAGAGAGGATTGAAGCATGGTATTCCTTTCAGTATTTGTGTAAGACGGCTCAGGGAGGGCAAGGGCAGCATCTTCATGTCAGACAGAAGCTTATATGCTCGAGGGCTCGCTATCCTCAGCATTAAACAATTCAGAAGCCAGTCCGCATTGTACCGCGCGCCACACGGAGACTTTGCTTTCAACTGTTTAAACGATGTCATAAATGCAAGTCGCTGCAAAGGCGGAAGTTCGGCCAACGCTTCCTCGATTCTGTTATTGGGCATTTCAGAAAGCCTTTTCTTCAGAGCCAAAATTTCCTTCTTTTGCTTTTGATGAGCAGCAGCCGCCCCAAGCAGCCTGTTCTTCACCTTGCGTAGTTTCTGATATCGCTTGAGCGTTGCGCTCGGAGCCTTAATGCTCAGTCGAAGTTTCCTCTGTAGACGGAGACAACGCGCGCAGACTAGTTGCTTTGTATAAGTACATTGCACTGCTTGTGATGCATATTATCTGATGTCGCCGAGTCACGCTGGCCTTCTTTCACGCCCGCACATATGTTCAAGCTGTCTGCTTCTCTCAGGATTCTTTCCACACTTGCAATTAAACTCTCCAGCGTCTTGCGGCGGTGCGAAAAAATGGTGACCAGCGGCATCGTGTCTAAGGCCGCTCGTGCAGCCGGGGGCAAAACAGCACGGCATAAGGAACTTCTTGCTGTCATGAGATGCGGAAACGCTTCTTCAAGAAGCTTTTCAAGCGAGCAAATCGCGACACATCACACAACACCTACAAAACGGAGAAGGATAGCGACTGACGGTGCAGCGCAACAAACATGAAACCAGAAGTGAAAGCAGAAGTCAAGTTACAAGTTCCTTACCAGAAACGCACTTGCAATACATAGCTAAGATATCACAATATTTCACAACGAGGCTCAAAATTAAGAACTGTGAAATAACTACTTCTCAAAATATAAAACAGAAATCTACCAGAAATGACGCAACTTCTATCAGAAACGAAACAAAAAGTGACGAAAGACGCGATCGCAGCGCCGCTAGTTCGCGTGACCACCACTTCGGCCATCTCCCGAGCGGAGCTGTGAAACTGAAGTATGTCTAAGAACGTTGCCTCAATCTCCCAAAGTAGAGCCATTCACTTCCCTCCTCCTCCGCTCGGCGCGGCCTCGACGGTGGCGCCGCCGGCGGTGGGCCTGCCGTAGCAGACGACGGCTAACACGCTACGGGAGGAAATCCGCGGAAAAGTTCGTTCGAGTCCTGCGGAGCAGTTTTTTCAATCTAGATCTTGCTTTGTCAGTCGGTAACTGGCCTTAAGAATGTTGTGTCGGATTTGCGGAAGAAATAGAGAAAACCACCATTATTCAAGGCGTATTTAAGGCGTAAAGCGTGCGCACGTTGAAAGTTCGTGTTGCTGAAACACGACACAAGCACGCGGTGTGCTCAGACACGCGAGTAATTAGCAGAGTTTCAGGTTTTGACAGCGTGAAAGTATGTGCACGTGGTTTCGTAGGTTAATTTACGTACGTGCAGGATGCTTTTGTTCGGCCGGCGCGTGAGAGATTCCGACTGTCTGCGGTGAGCTATGCCTAGCAGCAGGGCCGTTTCTGTTCCGCGCCTTTTACAGATGTACGTAGCTCATGCACAGGTTGTGGTGGCCATGAGCAACGTTTTCAACGTATAGATAATTTGAACAACGTACCAGCATATGAAATCGTTATTTATTTATTACAGTGCAAATGGTTAGAATTTAATAGAAAAAAAAGAAGGAACTTGATGGGACAACTGGAAAGAGGTTCAGAAAATAATTATCCCCGTCCCCTCATTGGCACCAGCAGCACTTTTGTTGAAGTGCTAATTTTATCTCTGTATACTACGTGCGTATGTATTCTTTTGCGTTGTAAGTTTTCACAAGGAAGCAGTGTTGCGTTAACTGGAACAGTCAAGGCACACAAGACAGAAAAAAAGTTGATTCTTGGGTTTTACATATCCCAACACCACGATCTCATAAGGCACGCCATAATGGGGGCTCCGGATTAATTTTTTTCCAGCTGGGGTTCTTTAACGCGCCCCCAATGCACTGGACACGGGCCCGTTTTGACACGGGCGTCAAAAGAAGAGGTTGGAGGAGCCGTGGCACTTCCTTCACAAAGCCGCGCGTTCTTTGGCACTTGCTCGAAGTCAGCCCGCCCGATCTTGTGAATCCACACTTTTCTTCGTTTTGCGTTGCGCCCGGCGGATGGTAAAGCAAAAAGCTTTTTGCCGTCACTGGGTCTGTTGTGGCAACCGTAGACGCAGCAGAAAGGCATCGCAATTAAGCACTTGGCCCTAACACATTGTATAAAACTACCGCGCTCCTTCAAACCACCTGCCGTACTTTCGTCGAGCAGGCCCAAGAATGGGGGTCGCAGCACGCTAGAAAGAAAAGATATACAAAAGCGCGGCGCCTGCTCTGCGCCGGAAAGAAAAAAATATACAAGAGCGTGGGGCCTGCTTTCACGTGACACAGATTGGCCAGTGGGGGGCGGAGGAGGATGGGGCGACAGGAGGAGTGGAGGAGGAAGCGCCTGGGTGAACGGGGTGGCGGAAAGATCTAAGAATGGCGCTACTTTTGGAAAATTGAGGGGCTTTTTACCAAAAGGAGGAGAGTACAGGCGAGGGAAGGGCAGCGCGTTTGGGGCTCACGTTCCAGGCATAGTATATTATAGGAGGCGTTGTTACAACGTACTTTGCCTATTTACAGCACTTCTGCCTCATCCGAAGATTTCTACCGAAGCCTGCGAAGCTGCGTCGGAGCCCCTCTGCTGACAAAGCAGTCTGCATCAGTCACCGTCTCTGCCGGTTATCTGCGGCTGCGACTTGGTCTCCTACACCAGCGCTCTGACCGGCTTCTTGGCTGTATAAAAGGCGCTCCCCTGCTCGGTCCCTCTTCTTAACAGCAGTGGCGGCGATTCGAGCAGTCACTTACAACGTACTTTGCCTATTTACAGGTTAGTTTACAGCACTCTTGTTCCGTCCGAATTGTTACGCTTTATTGCTGCCACTGCTGCCAATTTGAAATTGACTCTGACACTGCGCTCTCTGCTTTGTCGACATTTTCTGCTTGTACCAGTTATCTAGTGTGTTTTTGCTATGCCTAATGAAATTGAAAAAGTTCGAGACGAGCTGAGGAAAGAATTTTGAAAGGAGATTGCAGCTATGCGAAACTCACTAGAACGCGACTTACGCAATGACTCGAGAGAACTAACTAAAAGTGTTGAGCACTGCAGCGAACAGCTTGATGACTTGCTTGCTAAGGTTTCATCCTTACAAGCGGAAAATAAGGCATTAAAGTCTGAGAACGCTGCAATGTCATCCGAGTGTGAGGAACTGAAGACGCGATGTTCTGACCTTGAACAAAGATTCACAGGTGTGGAACAGTATACCCGGAATAAAAACATTGAAATTAAGGGACTTCCAGCAAAGGGAAATGAAACCCTTCCGAACATGTTGCAAAATATGGGCGAAATGATCGACGAGCCGATACTGGGAAGGGATATAGACGTTTGCCACCGGGTTCAAACGAAGAACAAGAGAAATACAAATGTAATTGTGCAATTCAAAACTCGAGCAAAGCGTGACACTGTGCTAGCGAAAGCGAAGAAGACCAATCTCGCAGCAGAAAGCCTTGGCTATAGCAGTTCGGATTGTGTGTACGTTAACGAACACTTGTGTCCACTGGTGAAAAAATTGCTGCGAATGGCAGTGGCATGAAAAAGGGAGCAGAAGTGGAAATTTGTGTGGACGCAAAATGGGCACATTTTGGCCAGGGAAAATGACTCATCGGCGATTGTGCACATCACTTGCGTACAAGACCTAGATAAGATAGCGTAGATGCAAAGTATTTTTTTTTCTAACAACTAACTGACTAACTGCACTTTAACATGTGCGCAACCGTGTCGCCTTCTGACCTTTGTGCTACGTTTACTCAGAAAAACAAAGCTCTGTCCTTTTTTCATGTTAATGCGCAATCCTTGTGCAATAAAGGTGATGAGCTAGAAGCATTTTTCTGTACACTGAGCTTCCGTTTCAACGTAATAATGACTACTGAAACCTGGTATCAAAGCAGTAGCGATGTTATGCACCTACCCGGCTACAATATTAATGTGTAGAATCGTACTGATAAACGAGGTGGTGGTGTCATGATAGCAACCGAAAAGACGTTCAAATGCAATATTCTTGTCGACTTCACTATAACCCACGAGGACTACGAAATTCTGTCATTACAAAGCGGAAGAAACGTGTTTTCTGTTATATACAGACCACCCAGAGGTAGCGTTTCGACTTTTGGTCGCTTTCTTGATGAATATCTGCAGTGGATCACAGAAAACAACCTTAATCTTGTTCTGGGTGGTGATTTTAATATTGGTTTCTTATCTTCTTCTGCGCGTAAATATGAAGTCGACTGCATATTACACAGCAATGGATTCGCTAATCTCATAGATAAACCGACACGGCTAGAGACAGCGACGGCGATTGATGTCTTCATTACTAACTGTCGAGTTGACTGTCTTCACTGAGGAGTCATTAATGTCCAAATAAGTGATCATCTGCCCATATTCTTGTTTGTAGATTCTTTAACTCCTCAAAAGCAACGCATGTTTCCTGCGGTACTATACCGGCGCATAAACCAAAACACAATGAATTCTTTTCGGTCAGCACTTGCAGGTGTGAACTGGAGTACTATGCTTCGTTAAAGCGATCCAGAGGATGCTTGTAATGCCTTCATTACCACATTTAAGTCTGTTTATGCGCAAAGTTTTCCACTTGAGGCGCTTAAGAAACCTCGTAAGGCTCGTAAACCCTGGATAAGCGCCGAATGTCTTCGTATGATAAATAAAAAAACGATCTTTATAACCGCTTCATCAAAAACAGATCACAGGATGACCTGGCGCGTTTTAAGACGTATAGAAACAAAGTGACGTCTTTTCTACGCCGAGCAAAACAAGAGTATATGGGAAAGTTATTCAACCCAGACGTGTTAAAAAGGAGTGACCTTGTACGGAAAACAATAAATGAAATTTTGAATCGAGGTGCACATGCCAGCGCCATGCTTGAAGTCTTAAGGCCCGTTTATAGTCCGACGTTATCGGCGCGCGTCGTTCGCGGTCAGTCACGCTACGTCGGTTGCGCTGCGCCAGCCGACATGCCATCCGCTCTATACTTCAACGCGCGCGCCGTAGGCTGCTATCTTCGGAGCATGCGCAGAAGATTCGCCAAGTCGCGCGCCGTACGCAAAAGCCGTCTGCGGAGTTGTGTTGGCGCCTTTTTCTTCGCGCGCAATGCATTGTGCGTCGACGCAGTCGGCGGCGCTGGCGTGCGAATGGAGCAGGAGCCAAATTTGCGCCGGGCCCGTCGGGGAGCCGCCGGTTACGTCAGCGCTGCAGTGCGTCGGACTATATAAGGAGTTGTTTTCGCCAACGTAACGTAGCGTGCGCATAGAGAAAGAAATTTGAACAAGAGCGGACACTCCCATAGAGCCCAGCGGCCGAATTGACTGTAGCACACCAAGCAGATGTTGTTGACTCCTTCCGGTTTCGGTTTTGGCGCGCGCGTTTTGAACACCAGTTGGTACACGCCGCGCCGGCTCCGCTGCTCGTCGCGGCATTCATTTTTTTCGTTTCTACTGAACCTCGCATGGCCTTGCCGTGAAATCGTTTCATTATTAAGTAGAAATGATTGCGATTGACCTTTACAAGACTGCGCCGAATCTGTCAGCTGCAGTTTCATAAAGAAAACAAAAGACGTCTTCTGAAGTGATGAAATGTTTGTTTTGCTCTATATAAATGCTCGTTCCGGGCTTCTGCATTCATCCAAAGTTGTGGCACCAGGTAAGCAGCAGCCGTTGCCGTACGATGTGCCACCGGATTCCATCAGCTGAAAGAAAGTAAATTACAAGCATGTATCATTTCGGTATATTGACCTAACAGGAGTACTGCGTGTACAGGCGAAACGTGCGTAAGTGGTGAATGAGTGGCATTACAGATAAATTCACTTTTAGGTACATTTCGCAGCAAAGACTCCTCCCAAACAATGCCATAAAATCTGAACATATGATTTTCAAGCACCCCTTATTTCCCGGGCATTATTTCCTGCACTTTAAGTGCACAAATACGCGGGTGACTGCGCGTTTCCCAAGCAACTTGGCCTCAGTCGACACGATGGTACGCCAAGTACACAAAGGTGGCTACAACACAGGCTCAGCCAGACCATGTTACACGCTCGCATAATGCCTTCTAATCGCACTCAAGTCAGACTCGTGGGTGCAAAGCCTGTTTTCAGTCGCTCAGAATACATAAATGTCATGTTCTTGAGCTCCTCCGTGTTATCTTTTACGCGTCCTGCCGGCGCACGCAACACTCCCGTGTTATCACTCTCGGCAATCGCTCGTCGCGTTTTCGAGAAGCGTGAGTACCGAAAAAAGGTATATGTTGTTGCAGGGCTATAAAATGCGTCACAAGCTTGTCCCACTAAAATTCAGTACACGCAAAACTAACTCACTATGGCCGGCTTACTTTTTGCTAACAGCTTCACAACCCCAGGCGCGGCGAGCAAGCCTCGAGATATCCCAAAAAGTTACCAAATAAATTACTATACTTTTTCGGGTCAGAGAATGCGTCACGAACTTCTACCAGTAAGATTCAGTACACGCGAAACTAACGGCGGCACACAGCCGAGCTGCTTTTCGCTAACCTCGTCAATTAGCCGGGTGCGGCAACCGTGCTTCTAAACTACACCAAATATAACGACGTTAGTTACAATAATGTTGGGGGCCACAGAATGTGCGAAACTTGTCTGTCTTAGGCGCTACGACGTAGTACACGCATGTAGTACACACGCGAATTCGTCACACGGCCGAGCCGGTTTTCGCTTACTGCGTCAATAAGCCAGGCGCGGCAAGCGTGCCTAAAAACTACCGAAATAAGTTACAGTAATGTTGGCGCTCACAGAAAGCGTCGCAAACATCTCCCAGGAGGGCGGTGCTGTTTTTCGCTAACTGCGCCACTCGAACCAAGCCTAAATGTGATTAAAATGAGCCGCACACTGTCAAACACAATTTCTTACCTTGCCGTAGTCCAGTAGTGCAGCGGTGCCGTGTCGAAATGCAGACGACACGCAAGAGAAGCATAGAAAGGGCCGGGAGCCCAATAAAATGGGCTATATCCAAAACAGACGGGTCGCCGAGCACGCGAGCTTCGCACGTACGACCATCCTCGCTCACTCCTGCGGCTTGTCTGGCGCATGACGTGTGCACGCGCGTTTGGCGTGCCGCTAGCTTGTTGCTAGGCAACGCAACAAAAAGTTGCGAACTATAAGTTCATTTACACGCAAAACTTTTTCACTTTTAGTGAGAAGGAATAAAAAAAATAGAACGTTGTCTGGAAGTTTATTTCACAATCTTTTTTTCTGATGCTCGCGTCAACTAACGGATGTTGTTGAAACTAGGCGTGACGTGTTTCCTGTTGCCAGTTTTTGAAGAGTGTCCCCTCTTGTTGAATTTGTTTCTCTATGGCGTGCGCGAGCGCGCGAGCGCGTTACGTCGGACTATAAACGGCCGTTTAGTAGACAACATACCACTGGGTGGAAAATTATTAGCCGAAAAAGTTAATGACTTTTTCGTGTCTTTGGCAGATAGCAATAGTGCCCCCCCCCGCCCCCCCCCGAATGTCAAATGCCTTGACTCGCGAGTTCCTTCCACTGCATTCTTGATGCCAACAGACACCAGCGAAATCGAAGCTTACCTCTTGACCCTCCGCAACAGTAGCTCACGGGACATAGATGACCTTAAGTTTCAGCCAGTAAAATATGTAGCCGATATAGTAAGCCCAGTCCCAGAACATATGTTTAATTCTTTCCTCGAACATGCAGTGTTCCCTAAACGAATGGAGATTGCTAAAGTAACCGTTGTTCATAAAGGTGGAGACGAAAACGACCTATCAAACTATCGCCCAATTTCTATTCTTCCAATTTTCTCAAAGTGTTTTGAAAAGATACTGTATACCCGAATGTCTAGTTTCTGTGGGAAATTTAATATACTAACGCCAAGCCAGCACGGTTTTAGGAAGAACTTTTCGACAGAGACTGCACTTCTAACCCAAAAAAAACTAATCTTGGAATTCTTTGAGCAAAAGCTTTTCACTCTTGGTATTTTCATCGATTTCTCGAAAGCGTTTGACCGCATCAATCACCAAACAATGTTAGCCAAACTCGAACACTATGGTTTTCGCGGAAAATGTCTTGACATAATTAGATCTTACCTCAGTTCTCGCGTCGAACAAGTAACAGTAAACAACGCACTATCGGATGTTAAACATGTGTCTTCTGGCGTTCCCCCGGGAAGTGTTCTGGGACCTCTGCTTTTCCTCCTTTATGTCAACGACATAGTCTGCTTAAGTAAGATCCCAACATTTGTGATCTACGCAGATTATACCACTCTGTTCTTTCGAGCAGCACATGTACGAGATCTTGAACAGCAAGCTACAGATTGTCTGCACCGACTTCATGAATGCTCTGAATCGAACTCGCTAATCATAAACACAGAAAAAATAAAGCTGTATTATTTAGGCCTCGTAACAAGATTGCTTCTACTCCACAGATCTGCTTAGAAATGGGTTCGTCGTCCATTCAAATAGTTCCCGTGGTCAAAAGTCTGGGTGTTTTTTTTAACGAAAATTTATCGTGGGACGATCACGTTGAAATGGTCAGGGGCAAGTTGTCAAAGGTTGTTGGTATCGTGTCCCGACTGCGATATTTCCTACTGAAGCGTCTTAAGCAAATGCTGTACAATGCACTGCTTTCTTCAGTCGTTAAATACTGTATCTTGGTCTCGGGCACCACGTCATTTACCAGTATTAGACGGCTGCACATGCTTCTGAAGAGAATTGTTCGAAATATTGTTAATGCTTTGAGATTTGAACATACCGCACTGTTCTTTGCGTCACTTGGCATCACTCCCCGTCCCCAACTGCATGAGAATTTACTGTTAAGGCGGTATAAAACAAGTATAAGACAGAATAATACATTCATGTTAGACCTGGCAATCTCGAAATGCAAGGAACGTAAGTATGCTACCCGCACTGGCTTCACGTGGTTTGTGCCAAAAACGCGAACGAATTATGGTCGCCAAATGCTTACATACATTCTTCCACAGACGTTAAATAACGCGCTGTGAATTGATGTTAATTTATGTACTGCTGACACTTATGTCATAGTGCTTTGTGCTTGCTTTTGTTTTTGCCTGTAATGTTCAAATACCGTTTCATTTGTGTCAATGTTGTTATTGCGAATGCTTTACACATGCTGTATGATACACTGCGATACTGTTGCCAAGTCATTGTAGGGTGCGTCGACCTCTGTCGAGCCTTTCTTCTGGCTTTTTGTCGATGCACCCAACATCCTCATGACGATGTTGAATAAAGAATTGAATTGAATTGAATCATCTCCGGGCACAAAGTAATTGTACTTCAGTAAACACTCAACCCGATGTGTCACCGAATATCAAGCTCTTCCAACACGGTGGCCTTGCCGCGACGCAGTCGGCTTGGAAGGTATATGGCGGTTGCCGCTCAGTGTAGCCAGTCAAATATCGACCTATGCGCTACTCTGAAATTTTTTCCAGTGACTCTACTCGCACGTGATCCACGGCTCTCCGATTGTCCATCACCGCGTCGCATGGATGTACGGCTCGCAGCTGCGTCTTTCGCTTCCCCGTTTGCGGGGCGCTGTCATCAGTGGCATTTGTCGCCACTTGCAGTGCTTGCGCATGGCTGTCTTTCTCTTGACTCCACTCTTGCCTTATGCGTCCCCTTACCTAGTGCAGTGCCGTTGCGGCGACTCGAAAGACAGTTATAGCATTTCGTCCTATTACTTCTACTTCCCACCCCAACCTTGTGCGGCCATACTGAGCCACAGCTGGGAGTGTGTGACCTCTACTTAATACCCCTGTTCTCCATACGTTTCCTCATACGGCCTCAGAAGAAACTTTAAATAATAATTGCTAATCTCCCCCACCCTCTCCGGTGCAATATAGCGCAATGGCGCTTCACCGAAGCGTCGGCTTGATAGGGCCGGATCATGGTGTGTGCTGCCCAATCCGAAACGCAGAACGTTTCCGTTCGGCACTACGTGTTCTGTATGTGGTTGCATGTTGTTGAAATAAGGCAGCCGATGGGCTCAAAGATCGCATTACCAAGAAGCGTAGTCGTCGGTCAATTTTTCCACACGTAGGCCGATACCGAAGATAGTGCAATGCCGGGCCAACACGTGGCGGAGGTGAAGAAGGCGTTAAGCACTTCCCCTTAGGTACGCCGATCGCGAAGATAGTGCAATGCCGGGCCCACCGCGGTGGACGTGCAGTTCACCATTCAGGAGCCCACATTCACACCTTCGCTGGTGATCCTTATTCAGAGAGTGCAAGGTCACTGAGTTTTTTGCTATGTTAGAAGGGATTATAGGTTAAAATGCAGAAAGCATGTCTCCAAAGCCTTCAGCAGCAAATATACTTGCGTTCCTTGGCATTTCGCGCACCTTACAGCGAAGTAAGCGCTGCTGCTATATTCCCTCAATTAGTGAGCATTCCGCTAACGAACTGTGGGAGTCGTAGCAAAATTATTAACCGAAGAAACAGGGCATCTACTACTACGATACTACATGCTCGAAACTCGCGTGCCTTTAGATCAAAGAAAAATTACGAAATACGTCACATTGTAATAATTCTTTGGGAGAAAACGAAATATATTTAATATTTTTGTTAGAAATTGTTGCAAATGATCATTTTTCGCCCTAAACAAGTACGAAGTAACTGGAAGAGTCTCTATTATGAATAATATTATTAATATTATATGTGTATGTATGGCAGAATTGCTTCAGTCCAGCGATCTAGGCTTTCCCACAAACCTTAGCCTGCCGATGTAAATTGGCTCACCCTTTTCGCAGCTGTTAAGGACCACGAGAATTCTTGAGTACAGGCCTCGAATGGCACTGAGCAAGCAAATCCACCTGTGCTAAATTGATGACCATAGGTGACGTTCTGCCAGAGGAGGTTTCGGCCACTTTGGTAAGCCCACGGGTCTGGCGTCTATGCGTTCTGTATCCGAATAATACTGCAATTAGTGGGTATTATAAGCAGGAATATACAGTTCAGATCAGCCGGGAAGAAGATTAGACACATAAATATAAATAACCCAAAGCTCAAAGGCTAATTACCAAGGAAGTGAGGGCAAGCTATTCAGGGCGATGACGCTCGCGTGAAAGAATGAAGAAAAGGCAGAACAAACTAGCCTGGCTACCTCAGAAAGGCCCTGTGATAAAAATGACTCGTGGAAGAAAGGACGAACAACAAACGAGAAGTAGAAAATTGAGAACTCAGCCCAAACGGGTAGCGCTGAAATAATAAGAACGCTTGTTCTCGTTCTTGTTCCGCAGCAAAATAGCCCAACCCACTCTGTGGAATCAGTCTCCCATCGGGCGATGAATGAAGTGCTATCAATTTTTAAAATAAATTAAAGTGACACAAAATAAGTACCTTTAAAACATGATGTAAATTGTCTGCTGTTACAGATATGAGTAATGAATTATGTAAGTATAACATAAAATAATTATGTGAGCATATTAAGTATTAAGAAGAATTCTAGCATGCAAAACTTTTCGTTTCACGTAGAAAGATGCAGAGGGCATTACAAAGGTTCCTGTGGATGTAACCCAATACGGTAGCGCCAAAGGTAAGAATTATGGGAAGGGTGAAATTCGAAGGGGCTTCAAGGGGCTCTTATAAAAATCTTAATAATAATAATATTTGGGGCTTTACGTGCCAAAACCACTTTCTGATTATGAGGCACGCCGTAGTGGAGGACTCCGGAAATTTTGACCACCGGGGGTTCTTTAACGTGCACCTAAACCTAAGCACGCGGGTGTTTTTGCATTTCGCCCCCATCGAAATGCGGCCGCCGTGGCCGGGATTCGATCCCGCGACCTCGTGCTCAGCAGCCCAACAGCATAGCTACTCAGCAACCATGGCGGGTGATAAAAATCTTTTCCATTGAATAATGAAATGGCAGCATGCCAAAAAGCATTGTTGCAGAGATGGTATCCATCGTCACTTACAGCGCGTACATAGACGAGGGACAAAAAAAGGACGACGAAGACAAGCGCCGACTTACAACTGATTATTATTTTGAGAAACAAACACATATATACTGAGACACCATATATGTTTGTTTCATAAAATAAAAATCAGTTGGAAGTCAGCGCTTGTCTTCGTCGTCCTTTTTTGTCCCTCGTCTATATATGCGCTGGAAGTGACGATTAATAGCATGGAATACCAACTAGCCCGTACCCAAACATTGTTGCAGAGGTGGACTCTCATCGCATAAAGGACACGAAGGTGATGTAGCCAGACCAGACCTGTGGAGGTGAAAGTTCAGTAGGGAGACTCGACACCATAGTCTTGTAACCGTTACTTTAATTTTTCTACTGGAGTATCATTTTTTGTTCCAAGAAAAATTCAGATGCGGGACATCATATGCGGACAACGATGATTGTCCGAAGTAACGCTGGCAGATTAAAGAGGCTTCTTCTTCGCGATGTAGCAGCACGGAAAACCCGATGCGACCGTGCGCAACGTCCTCGTGCATCGGTGATGGCTCAGATTTTGTTTAGAAAATGGCACACACCCACTGTGGTGGCTAAGCCTAGATAGATAGAATAAACTTTAATGTCCAACAGAAAAGGCGATCTACCCACCCCGCGACACGCAGGTAAGGGGGCGAGTGCCGCCGCCTCAGATGCAGGCTGGGAGGTCTTGGGTCCCAGCAGCCTCTTCAGCCAGTTGGACGAGCCGGAGCTGGAGCTCAGAGTCCGAGCTGCGCAGCAGGGTCTCCCAGGTGTCTCTACTATCTATTTTGTGTGTTCCCCCGGGAGAGTACGGACATTCCCATATTATGTGGTCGAGGGTCCCTCTCGCCCCACAAAGATTACATTTATCGCTCCTGGCCTCGGGGAACATGTGGTTCGCCATACACGGGTGCGGATATGTATAAGTTTGTAGTCGTCTCCACGCGACTGCTTGTCTGTTGTTTAATTTTTGGGTCTGGCGGGGATACCAGTCTTCGAGCCAATCTATAATGCTGCGTGATCTCCCCATACTTTAGCATGCGCTCTCCGCTCCCTCGGTCATCGAGGGGCCCCGTAGCGGCTCGGCGGTAGAGATCTCGAGCCAGCTCGAGGGCCACCTCGTTGCCGGCGACGGCTTCGTGCGCCGGAGTCCAAATTATTTGAATTTTTCTATCTAGCTTTCTCTGGCCTAGGATTCTGGCCGCTAAGGGTGAGATCCTTCCCTTGCTAAAATTTTGTATGGCAGTTTTGCTCTCACTGATCACAAATTTCGCGTCCGTTCCAGCGCAAGCTAATGCGATCGCAATTTCCTCGGCAACTTGTATGTTGCGCCCGCGCAGAGTGACAGCGGTCACGGGAATACCCCGGCCGCTTACGGCCGTTGCCACCGTAAAACTGCCGCTACCTCCCGCCGCGTCTACATAGGCCACCTCATGTTCCGGGATATTACCGAATCTAATTTTTAATGCTTCAGCTCATTTATGCCTCCTGTCTTTGCTATGTTCCGGGTGCATGTTTTTTGGCAGGGGGGGGGGATAATTAGAATTTTTCTAACTGCCCGATCTACGTCCACCTTTTGGGTGGGGCCTCTGTCTGGATTTATTCCAACTTTGGCCAACATGGCTCTTCCTGTCCTCGTGGTGCTAAGTCTCTGAATTTGAGAGGTTCGCACCGCTTCCGCCAGTTCTGCCCATGCGTTGTGCACTCCTAAAGCCATCAGTCTCTCTGTTGATGTGCACATGGGCAGTCCCAGCGCTCGTTTTACGCATTTTCTCATTACAGAATCAATCTTTTCTCTTTCCACCACTTTCAAATCGAGATATGGCGTTGCATAGCTCACCCGGCTGAATATGTACGCCTGTATTAGTTTAATAAATTTTTTTTCCTTTAGCCCTCGGCCTTTGCTGGCCACCCGCCTAATTAGGCTCAGGGTCTGTATTGCGTGATTCTGCAGCCTCTTGATGGTCTCGCCAGTGTGGCCGCGTGACTGGAGAATCAGGCCCAAGATTCTAATTTGCTCTACTATTGGTACCTCTTTACCCGCCACTTTAATTTTGATCTCCGATGGTGCCTTGCACCTTAAGTGTTTCGGATTGTATATAAGCAATTCTGATTTCTGAGGCGAGCATGCTAGGCCTCTCTCGGCCGCGTAATCGACTATGATGTCGGTGGTGGCCTGGAGCAGGCTTTCGACGGCTGAATCACTTCCCCGGTTGACCCAGAGGGTGATATCATTCGCATATATACTAAATTTTAATCCCTCGAGCTTTGCCAATTGCTCGGGGTGTTCTCTCATAGCCACGTTGAAGAGTAGGGGAGACAGCACCAATCCTTGGGGCGTACCCTTACTCCCTAGTTCAATTGTGAGGGATTCCAGCGTTTGGAACATCATGTAAGCAGTTCCTCCCGTCAGGAAGTCCCTGATGTATCGATATGTCCTGGTTCCTACATTAATCTTGTTCAGCCCTTCCAGGACCGCCTCATGCTTTACGTTATCAAAAGCCTTCGTGAGGTCCAGTCCCAGAATTGCTTTTGCATCTTTAGAACTTGAGTCTATTATATCAAGTTTGATTTGTAGCTTGACGTCCTGCGTACACAAGTGAGGTCGAAACCCGACCATCTCATGTGGCCACAGATCGCCCTGCTCCATAAAGCCTAGAACTGAACGAGAAAGAAAAAGAAATAGTAAAGTGAAAACTATTCATAAATGAAAAAAAAATGTGATTCACATGTTTAGCCCTAAAGTACTAAACAAACGAAATAAAACACCTAAAACGTTGAAAGGGGATTCAACGCCCAGTCCAAATCTATGAAAGAGAACGTCTTCCTGGGCCAGTTAGGAGGTAGATCAAGGTGTATATGCGGTGTAGTTTATTGTAAGGCGCTCGCTGGAATGACAACGTCCGATCGACGTCAGCTAGAGTTTGAATAGACTTCAAACTTTTCCTAATCACTCGTCAGGACAATCGTCATCGTCATAACTACAATCATGATTTTAAACATTGGTATTATCGAAATACTGAGCGTGCCTAGCGCACGCCCTCCCCCTCCCCCCCCCCCCCCAGCGTACCCCATAATTCATCAACATCAGTCATCGTAAGTTTGGATTCTGATGATAACAGTTCTGGATTCGAACAGATTCGAAGCTTTCTCTCGAACACTAGATATATACGGTCGTTAACATGCCACCTTGTGATAGCATATTCCCCATGCAAATGAAACGCGCTGTCGGTGACCGTCGAACCTACTGGCGCATAAGCAAGCATACCTGTTGAGTTGATCGCGTTGGGCCACCTAAAAAAAAGAATGCTTGGAGTCTAGTACGCGTCTAATGGCATGGCGAAGCATTACGAGTGCGAATACCAGACATGATCGCAAGTATTTGAAAAGGGAGATGATTGCTTCATTATTATTAGAAGGAGTAATTACGCAATAATTATGCCTGCAACATATGGAGCTAAGACTACGACGGGCAATGGAGTGATCTTTCAGGGACTACGCAGCTTTTTCTTGGCATTTCTTTACTTCCTTCTAAGTTATTCCGTCTTGTAGTGTACTTCCTCTAGCCTGAAATATGTTTTGTTTCAGTTACATGAGTACCGTGGACGGTGTTTTTGGGTGTGTTTATAGCAAGGCTGTCATTAAATACGTACTTCGCACTCAGAACTTGCGCCAGATAGCTGAAAAAAAATTGCACTTGACAGCTGATGTTGGCTGCTTGACATTACTTTCGTATCAGAGTACACTTAAGTGCATCAGTGCGCGCATCTACGTTATTGTGTATTTGACGACTACAATGCACGGGGAGACGATTAAATTTCCGTAAACCAACTGTTTGGCAAAGAAGATGAGAAGCAGTGTGCAATGTAAATACTTCTTTGTGGAGTCATTATCCGCCGACCGTGGTGGAGTGCACTACGCGTTTTCCCTCCGAGAACTTGCTCCAAGAACATTGCAGTAGTGAAGCTGCAATGATTCACTCTTCAGCACTCTGGCTCTCTTCAATAGCTACTTTCAGGCATCAATAGCCTTAGGCTTCTTACACCCGCAGGTAAAGCCGCCAAATGCCCTTGCGGTAAAAAGGAATATTACAGCGAAGGTGTCTGTGGCATGAGTTCCTCGCATTTTCGTGTCCGTGAACAAATCTACATGAGCAAAAACTATCACCATCAGAAATCGCTCGTGTCACTGCTCACGTGCTCGTCCCTATCTCCTACCGTAGCTTGCTCGCAGCTAGCTCACATCATGAGTCATAGTCATCTGTGTAATACTGGCATATTTTGTGCAATTCGCAACTTGTTTTTGCGCGTTTTTACAGCCACGTTGCATCTACTTTTGCAGTTCATTTTGATCATGTCCTAGAAAATTCATAGACGGTTCATTAATATACTGGCGATATACAAGAAGAAAATGTTTCTCTCAGCTTCAGAATCCCGACACTCTAGAAGGACATGAAGAACTTTCAGACTCTCACCACATCTACAACAGGTTGGAGGCTCATTTCCAGTCTAAAAAATTGTGGCTGCCATAGGTGTGTCCTATCCTGAGTCGACAGAATAGGATATCAGTTCATCGTGTTTTCGTTTTCGGGGGCCAGAAAACTAATTATGACCCGCCGAGGTTGCTCAGTGGCTATTGTGTTGGACGGCTGACCACGAGATCGCGGGATCGAATCCCGGCCACAGCGGCCGCATTTCGATGGAGGTGAGATGTGAAAACACCCGTGTACTTAGATTTAGGTGCACCTTAATGAACCGCAGGTGGCCGGAATTTCCGGAGTCCTCCACTACGGCGTGCCTCCTAATCAGAAAGTGGTTTTGACATGTAAAACCCCATAATTTTTTTTTATCCTAGCCATGGCTTAATCGAGCCAAGCTTATTCTTTGTTTCCACGTTCCACAAGTAGCTTCGCAGTTTCTTTCGTAAAGAAGGCTTCAGATCTGTGACAGAAACAGCAGCCGCAGGAGTAATAGCATGCGATGCGAGTTATCTGGCCATTTGGTCAGCTAGTACATTACCCGCAATGCCTCTATGGCCAGGTACCCAGCATTTAATCACATGCTGGGTAGATATATACACACTCGACAGAGAATGGAATAGAGCTCAGTAAGTATCAGTTTTGGCGTTTACAGGCTGTCTTGAAGTCTTTTATGACGCTTAGGTGTCTGTAAATATAACTGTTTCTGGAAGTTTTGGTTTCCTTATATACTTCACACCTGACAATAGTGCATCGGCCTCAGCCGGAAATATACTTGTTTCAGGGAGCAGTACACTGGATTCTGAAAAGGTTGAACCAACGGCTGCATAAGACACCGCAGTATGCGACTTAGAAGCGTCTGTGTAAAACTCTGTGCCCGAGTACTTGCACTGGAGTTTTAGAAAATGCATTTTAATATGTGCCTCTGGCGCATGTTTAGTGACTTTTACAAAGAATGGGTCACACTCTATCAGCTGCCACGGCCATGGCGGTAACACTTTCGCTGGAGCGATGCAAGCACTGGAACACAGTGGAAGCGCTGGAACAACCATTTCTTCACTAATGTTCCTCGCGCGCGGAGAGAACGGCCATCTCGATGCAGGTCGGTTACATGAAGGTGTGGCAGCGATCATATCGTGTATGCATGAATCAGACGGATGTTCACTGTTCGCATTTGTTTTCAGTAAATATGTAATACTGCTTTTATTTATTTATTTATTTATTTCAGATACCCTCATGGCCCACACGATATTATTGAAGGCAGTAGTACACACATTTCAGTATATTTGTTACAAAAGGAGACAACGCATATATATGAAAAATATGTATACACCGGAACAGATACATAATTCACAACCCTGAACATGAAGTGAGTTCAAAATTGTACAAGTGCCCAGAAACGCTAAATCACACAAGGAAAGTTGCAAATTGCAAAACGCCGCCATTAGCACAAATATGAATGCGCATGATTGCGCATGAGAATGCGCAATCATGCGCAATCACATAAGAATGCGCATGATTACGAGGAAAAAGGAAACGCAACCAAAGCTATGGCAAGCAATATTATGTTTATAATTTTTTCTTTTATTCATCGAAGTTTTTTGAAAGTGCACTATTACGTTGCAGCTGGTTCCCGTCCAAAGATTTTTTGGAATGAATTAATTCCTGCAGGATGTTGTACGGTACAGTGAAATACCAACTTTGCATGGATTATGTAAGCGGGATGAAACCGATGTTGGCGGCGTGAGTAATGTATCTTCAACGGTGAATTCATGTGGTGAATTTTAAAGAATAGACACAGGCGTGATATTTTCCTGCGCATTGTGAGAGGGGTTAGTGACAACGTGTTTTTCGTTTCTGTCGCGCTGGACAAACGATCATAGTTACGGAAGATGAAACGCGCTGCTATGTTCTGTAAGGCTTCGAGGGCGTCGCTAAGAAAGTTTGTGAAAGGGTCCCATACTGAGATAGCATATTCTAATTTGGAGCGGACAAGTGATTTGTACAGAAGAAGTTTAACAGGTGTCCGTTTCCGTTTCAGATATCCAAGCATGCGGTTAGCGGACGCGATGATAGAAATGATATGTGCCTTCCAAGCTAGGTTTGAGGTTATAATGACGCCGAGGTATTTGCAAGATGCCGCCTGTGCTAGCAGGCAAGAACAAATAGTGTAGGGAGCGGAGCACGGATTGACGCGACGCTAAAAACGCATTACTTTGCATTTAATCTCTTTAAGTGTCATCTTCCATTGTGAACACCAGTTAGATATTGTCACGTGGTAGTGACGGTGAAGAGAGAACACAGTAGCAGTACTCTGAAAGACAAAACTATCTTTTATTGGGCGAACCTGTGTCCACAAAACAGGCTACACTTAAAGCACAACGATAGCGGCGAACACAGTCGGCGATCGTCGAAAATCTGATCAGCGGGTCAAGCGCGTCGGCATTTATACAGCAATCATCGAATGTTCCAGATTAAACGTTGGGACCCGCATGCGTTCTAAAATGTTCTACACCATTCGTGTCAAGCGATGAAATCCGATAACACAACGTTCGGCGACAACAGACAGCGGGTAGAAGCATCGATCACTTTCCAGAAACTTCGGATACATGCAGGCGCGTCCTGCGCTGTGCGATAACATTTGTTCGGCGGTAAAACTTGTCGCCCGATAAAGACAAGTACACGTGTCAATATAGTAGCTAAGTCTTGCTGGAGTAGTACTGTGTCATTAGTATTTTTTTAATTCCCGGTAAACCACACAGCCATCCGCAAACTGTCGCACTGCGGATGTTACGTTGTTAGGCAAGTCATTAATATATACCACAAAGAGCAAGGGACCGATAACATAACATTGTGGGACGCCTGAGGTCACAGAAACCGATGATGAGGTAATGCCGTTAGTGTGCACGTACTGGAACTTGTTAGACAAAAAGCATTCAATCCATCGTAGTATATTCTGGTCGATGTTAAGTTTACTTAGTCTGTGAAGAAGCAAGCTGTGAGAGACTTTGTCAAATGCTTTGGAAAATCGAAATAGATGCAGTCAATCTCAAAGCCACGATCAAGTATGAAGTTAATATCATTAGTAAAATTTATTAACCGTGTTTCACAAGAAAAATACTTTCTAAAGCAATGCTGTGCACGAGTGAAAAATGATGACTCAAGAAAGTTCGCTAGGGATGAGAGGATGACATGTTCCATTATTTTGCAATGAATGCTGGTTAGTGATACTGGCCGATAGTTGATTGATAGGTGCTTGTCGCCTTATTTATGGAGTGGAACCACTTTAGCCTATTTGGGGTCGTCTTGAAGGTCACAAGTTTGAAGGCATTGCTCATATATTTTCGATAGTCTGATGGAAGAATATACTTTAGTGTTTTTCAGAGGATAACTTTAAACGATCTATGATACCTATAACGCCTTCAAAGTCAAAACGAATGGGATTCATTGAAAGTACGATATCGGGAGTATAGTATGGTAGTGATGCGCTAAAAGGGACAGAAAGTGCATTAGCAAAAGTCTCATTAGGTACATTAGCACTGTTACTGTTGGCGATCGCATTTGATTGAGAATCCAGGAGAGAGATTGAAGGTTGATCAGACCCATTAACAACGTTCCAGAATTTTTTAGTAACAATTAAAAGAAATAATGGCAGTGCGACATAAAAGAAATGTTGTTTAGCATCTTTTAGCGATTTTTTATAAGTGCTAGCCGCGGCTCTTAGACGCGTATTCACAAACGGAACTTACCCTTAGCTTATGATTTAAGTAGCCGGTCGATGCTTAACGCGTTTTATAGACTAATCTTGTGCCTAAATAAACTTTAATGGACACTTGAGTGCCGGAAAGTAAAGTATGGTCATTGGCAACCTTAAGTGTGACTTTTGCTACTCTCGCATGACAAGCAAGATGGCCGCCTGCTACGGCAGCTTCGACGACTTTGACGATCTCGGCGGACGTGTGCGCAATATTACGGAGCATGAGGCATACCGATACGTGTTGCCATTACGGCCACGGCTTAAGGATCGACAGAATCCCGCGGAAGTATAGAACGACGCGGAATTCTCGTGGCGATAGCACTTTTCTAAGCAAGCGGTGCTACGGCTGTTGGAAATGTTGCCACTGGTCCCCAAAGACAACGTACGTGGGCACCCCGGGCAGCCGCTGCTACAGCTTCTAATCGCGCTGCCATTCTACAGCGCCGGAACATTTCAGGTTGTCACCGGGGACCTCCTTAATGTTTCGCAAGCAACTGTGTCTCGAATCATTGCACGACAGTCAAGAATGATTGCCGAGACTTTGTTCCCGCAGCTCGTGAAGTTGCCAGATGCTGGTGACTTGGCATCCGTAATGGAGGAGTTCTATACACCATCGCATGGTTCCCTGGTGTGAGCGGGTGCATTTACTGCACTCATGTACCCATCAGAAGTCCCGGAGGAAACGACGCGGAGGTTTTTCGCAGTCGAAAGGCTGCGATGGCGCGAAACGAACTCAAGGTGCACGGCGCGTTCTTTTTCTGAAAAGTTTGTTTCCCTTTTTTTCGTCGTCCGCGCGGGTTGAAAACACGCAACGCACACACACTCTCTGCGCAAGAACACCGCAAGTTTTCAGCAGCAAAACTAAAAAAAGTCGGGACGGCGACACACAGAACCACAGTGCCTGCGAGAACCAACTTGAACTTGTGGCCAGACGAATTTGAGTAAGGCGCTAAAACCAAACCGTTCCTTGTATTTTACTCAGAAGAATGCGCGGGCAAGCACTGCAACAGTTGGATCCACATTACCCTGCTTCAAAAATTATTTTCTTGCGATTGAACCTATCGTAGACGTAATATATTTACGTATCCTCGACACCAGACGACATACTTCACTCGAAAAGTGTTACTTTCGAATGTGATACTTAAGTGTCGTTTTTGAAGTACTCGCTTAAAACTTTCCTAACACTTGAAGTTTTCCCGCACTTAGTGACGCCTTACTTAAGTTCTGTTTCTGAATACGGGCCTTAGAGCTGGCAAATGCTCCGAATTTCCGGACGACCTTGCCCTGACACATAGCCGCCATTTTCTGTTCTCGAGGCGTTTTAAGGAACGAGTGAACCATGGGAGTCTACAATAAGACGTGTTGATTTTACGAGGGACGTTTAATTCGATTAAATCACGAACTTTTTTTAAACATGTACCAGTTGTCGTTAACAGATTGTTTGGCGCATGCCAGCACGAAATCGTCGAGAAAAAGCTGGAGGCCATCATTTTTTGAAGGAAAATTTGCTTCAGCACGATTGTAAAGGGTTTTCGTTTTATTTGGCGTCTTATTCGACGGTAAATTCAACTTGATGTGCAGTAAACAATCATCACTTCAGCCTGGCAAGCATTTTGCCTCGGAAACGATACCCGGGGTGCTCGTTAGCAAAAGGTCTAATACGTTAGAACGGGTAGCTGTTGCCATTGTCGGCTGGGTAACCACTTCTGTTAGCGAGAAGGAGCGGAGGGTGAAAAACTTGCCGACTCAGAAGATCCACCACCGTCTACTGCAGGGCTAGACCAGTTAATGTTCCGGAATGGAAGCTACCAAAAATAAAGATTGGACGATCAGGAAACTTTGAATTATGTTCAGCATATCATGAAAGTCGTTAGAAAAGCCGACGGGCGTAGATCGTGACAAAATAAAAGAGCTTTGTTGTTAATTGTAACCTGTACGCATTTGAACTTCAGTGAAGTATCAACACTAACTTCAAAGCATTCTTGATTGTCGGAGACAGCGATTAATACAGCGCCGCCGCGACCAAAAGAATGGTCTCCGCCAAATACACGGTAACACTTTTCCATTTAAAACATTTCAATATTATGCACAGTTTCTTTGAGGGAAGTTTTTGTTAGTACAATGTACAATGGCCGTGCAGGATAAGCTATCACGATTGCCAATGACACTGCGTATATTAGTAAAAAGAACTGAAACGCAATGAGGTGCCTGCGCAGGTCGGTTCTCATTTTAATTGAGATATATCGGAGGCAAAGGACCAGAGTTAGTTACAACACGTTTTTCATCTTTTTCCTGAACGCTATCAGTTATGGGGCAGTAGGTATAGCATTTTTTCTTTAGAATAAGCTTGTTAAAACAAAGACTAAATTGTTCACCGGGCTCAGTGTACTTTGTGAATTCAGCAAGCTTTTTCCGTGCATGCCTGGCATCCGGGGCAAAATCTTCAGTAATCAAGAAATCAGACTCTTGTAGCTTGCTTTTTGCGCGGATGACCCGTTCTTTATTTTGTAGTGCGTGAATTTCACAATTATTGGTCGCATTTTCGCAATTACAGCCTTAGCGATCCTGTGCGCGCGTTCACTGTCCAGTTCGGCTGCCGTTAAGGACATGTTGTCGTGAGCAATACCTCTTAATTTTTCCTCGGATTCTGCTCAAGTTCCATTGGGTCTCTTTGGAACATTATAAAACACAATATTGTTTTTACGAGACCTATCCTCAAGCTCATTTAAACGAATTTTGAGTATCTCATTTTGAGCTAGTGTTCTTTCAGCATTTTCTCTCACTGTGGTCATGTATTCCCGAACTGCTTCGAGCAACTGCAGTTTATGTTCAACAGCTTTAAGGCGGGCTGAGATTATTGTAATATTTTCACTCAGTTCCTTCGGATTTGCTGTAAGGCCTTGCAGAGAATCAAATATGCGCGCCTGTCCTTGTTCGATGTTGGCGGAACGGTCCCGAAGATCATGAAGCAGTGTTAAAACTGCACTGTCATCACCTGAAGCTTTCGCTGATTTATTGGAAGCAACATTTTCATCACGCAGAAACACTCATGCACGTGGTTCAAAAGCAGCTGTGGGCAGGGGAACATGACAAGGAACGCGGTATATGAGCGTTTAGAAGATGTGTAACGAACATGAAACAGGCACAAGCGGAAGATATTTGTCAGCCGTATCGTAGGGTTGTTCCCATGCCCACTGAACTGCTGCGGACGGTGCCAGTCGTTTAAGTAGAGCGGGGGCGTTGATGCCGATGATGATACAGTAGACCAATCCAGGGAGAGTCGCAGGATGTGGCGCTGGCGTGGCAACTCGTGGGTCGGCAGAGGATGCGTCACTTGGCGCTGGATTTTCAGTCTGCAACACGTGTGGCAAAGCGGCACTGCAGCACCTATACGGTGCCTCAACGGTGCTTTGGCTGGATACTCTCACGAGCTGAAACAGGCAGAAGCGGAAGATATTTGTCAGCCGTATTGTAGCGTTGTTCCCATGTCCACTTTGCTATATGTTCCCATACCAACTGGTATATGATCTCTTAAGATGGGGCGACCATACATTTGCTTTTGCATGAAGGCTTTGCATATGGCTTGTCCTGAAGTCTCCCGTAGCGAGGCGGATTCATAAATTATGGACAGGATCCAACATCTTTTGGCGTATCAGCGGACTGACTGTATCGGCGGACCGATATACTATTGCACCGTATTCAAGACGTGAGCCGACTAGACATCTATGGAAGTTCAAACGACATTTCGTGTCACTGCCCCGTGTTTTGATTGATAGAAGCTTCAACGCGTTCATTGTTTTGAGAAACTTAGCCTTCGAGTGTTTAATATGCTGGATGAATGGGAGTTTCGAGTCCGATAAGATGGCGAGAGACCTATGCTCTGCACTTGCACGTAATCTGCTACCAGGGAGCTCAATAGCAGGGTATGGTACTATTCCTCTCTTATTGGTGAAAAAAATTTATCTACTTTTTCTGTGGGCTCAACCTAAAGCCATTTCAATTAGCCCATTTCTGTTACATTATGTAAGGCGCGCTGGTCATGTCGTTCGCAGATAGCAAGGTTCCATGATTTAACTACGGTCTGCACATCATCTACACATACAGAGTAGAACATTGTGGAATAGCCATGAGCAAAGAAGCCATTTCCCCAATGAACAGTGTGCAGCTTAGCACAACAGTTGAGGAACGCCAGTTTCCCGGGTGAAATACCTCAACAACGTATGGCCCGCCCTCGCACGAGCGGTGCGGTTAGGAAGGTAACATTCGATGACACTAAACATGCTGCTGCAAGCACCCATAGCGGAAAGGTCTCGGATAATACCGAAGCACCATGTGGTGTCATACGCTTTCTGAAATTCAAGAAATACGGAGAGAAAAAAGAGTTTTGTGTATGAAGGCATACCTTATATTGGCCTCAATGCGGACAAGGTGATCTGCAGTTGGCCGACCTTCTATGAAACCACACTGGTAAGAATCTAGTAGTCCGTTGTTCTCAAGCAGATAGGCTAAGCGCCGGTTTATCATCTTTTCAAAGAGCTTCCATAGACAGCTTGTCGAAGCGATAGGTGTATAGCTACTCGTATGGGGATTATTATAGCTTCCTTCCAAGAAGATGGAATCTACCCAGCAGCCCACATCACATTAAAAAGTGAGAGGATTATTTTCTGAGTTTCAGGGGGGAGGTACTTGATAATTTTATATTTGATACGGTCCACACCTGGTGCTGAGCTGTTGCAACAAGCAAAATCAATATTAAGCTCAGCTAAATTGAACGGACGGTTTTAATCTTCATATCTGCCGCATTTCCGATCAAGGGGCTGCCGCTGTGCGCGTTCTTTAAATCTCAGCAATAATTGCTTGTAATGAGATGTCTTGGATACATACTCAAAGTTTTCACCCAGACAGTCTGCCTGGTCTTCCCGGCCATCTCTTTCGGTACTTACTATGGGCAGAGGTTTCGTCTCCCATCTTTCTAATTCAATCACCCTATTCCACACCTTTACCTAGTCTGTGTAACCAATTATCCCAGTTATGTACGGCTCCTAGGTCTCTTTCTTTGACCGTGGATGTGTTATCCTCTCGTGTGATTTGATATGTTCGAAATTAATAAGGTTTTCAGCTGTTTGAGACTTGCGCAGCAATCCTCAAGCATTGTTTTGATTCTTCAGTGCTCTTTAACACTCGTCATTCCACCATGGGATGCGACGGTTCTTTGCCAGTCTCTTAGGATGTTTAATACATTTTGTTCTAGCGTTAATGATAAATCTTGTTAGGTATACCACAGCATCATCTACATTAACTGGCGGATGGAATTAACTGGCGGACGGTTACAGCTGAAGGCGGCCCAAGGAAAGCTGAATGTAAGGATTTTCTTGACGTCATTTTATTCGTACGGATTAAGCCAAATAGTTTCGTTACCAACACGGGGGGATGCTATCTTGGATCTTGTGCTGACCACTGAACCTGTCAACGTGTCTGTTCATGTGTTAGATTGCATTAGTGACCACAACGTCCTTCACTCTGAATACGACATAAAGCGCAAAACAAGTGTATAGGAAAAGAAAACCATTTATGATTATGCGCGAGCAAATGTTGAAATGATCACCAGCGAGCTCTCGGCTTTTTGTGTAGAATTCTTGAGCGGGATGCATAATCATGATAGCAATGATAATTAGATGATTGTTTGCAACAAGCTAACTGAACTTAAAGAAAAGTACATACCAAAAATACAAATAATTCTGTCTACTGGAAGTGCGTGGTTCACCTCTCACGTAAGGCGCTGTATAAATAAAAAAAATCGCGCTTATTAAAAAGCTAAAAATTCGACATCTGATGATACCTGGAAATGTTATCGGGAACAATCCAAGTTATGCAAAACAGAAATTGAAGCAGCCAAAGACAAATTTTTCAACCATGATATTTCGAACATGTTAGCCCACAACACAAAAAAATTCTGGAAAGTAATAAACCCCAAACCATCATCATCAGGCTTCATTTCCATAAAGAAAGACAATGAATTCCTTTCATCAATGAAGGTCGCTACTGCATTAAATTATTTCTTCTGTTCTGTTTTTACAAGTGAACTTCCCGTTCCGGCTAACATTGAACTCGCTTCTGTTACCTCCATCATGAGTGATATCGTTATCACCCAAAAGGGCATTGAAGCTGCTATTGATCGTCTTTCTAACAGCTCGGCTCCCGGTCCAGACGGAATTTGCCCAAAACTACTAAAAATGACTAAAGCAGTGATATCTCACATTTTCGCTGCTCTTTTTCAACAATCTATTGATTCAGGATGTGTTCCTAACGAATAGAAAATAGCTAAAATCATTCCAATCTTTAAGTCTGGTGACCCGTCATCTGTCTCAAACTACAGACCTATTTCACTGACCAGTATCCCATGTAAACTTTTAGAACACATTATATCATCAGCAATTATGAAATACCTAACCGATCACAATCTCCTCTTCATTAACCAGCACGGGTGCCAACGGGGTCGCTCATGTGAGACGCAGTTGTTTGAGTTAGTCTCTGACCTGCACCAAGCTATCAACGACTCGTCACAAATTGACGCCATATTTATTGATTTTGCGAAGGCTTTTGATAAGGTAGCTCATAACCGTTTATTATTAAAACTTCGCCATTTTAACATAAATAGTAGGATTACGAAATGGATTAGTAACTTTTTAACTAACCGGTACCAATTCATAACTACTAATGAATTTTCTTCTCCGCGATCACTACTTAAATCCGGAGTGCCGCAGGGATCTGTATTGGGACCAATTTTATTCCTGCTATACGTCAACGACATCAGCAATAATATTAAATCTACAATAAGACTATTTGCAGATGACTGCATAATTTATAGACGAATAATTAACACTTTCGACACTGACATTTTGCAATCTGACCTCGCGAAAATTACCGACTGGTGTAAACAGTGGCAAATGGAAATAAATGTTTCAGAAACTAAGGCTATAGCCTTCACTAGATCCAGTAACCCTAGGGTTACCCGTTACGTAAAGAACGACATTAGTATTGCACATGCGCAAAGAATAAAATATTTGGGAATTCATTTATCTTCAAACGTTTCATGGAATCATCACATCGATGCGATTACTGGCAGTGCTTGTAAAACCCTTGGCTACATTAGGCGCAACCTTTACTCGGCAAACAAGTCCACTAATTTATTAGCCTATACGACACTAGTTCGTTCGAAAATGGAGTACGCGTCTTTTATTTGGAATCCGCATCAATCGTACCTCATAAACAAGCTCGAGTCGGTACAAAACAGAGCAGCCTGTTTCATCACGAAAAATTACTCACGAAATTCTAGCATCACTAACATAAAGATATCTCTAAATCTCCCCTCGCTAGAAAATCGAAGGCTGATAGGACTTCTTTCCCATTTTCACAAGCTATATCACTGCGGGTCGTCTTTCAGCGCATGCCACATCAGGCCCAACTATCGTATCTTTCCGCGCCTTGATCATTCCTTTAAAGTGCAGCCCGTTCTTGCGCGCACTAACTTCTTGAGACACTCGCCCCTCTTTCTCGCGATATATCATTGGAATATGCTACCTCATGAAATCGTGTCAGCTCTAAGTCACGTCGATTTTCTAGCAAAACTAAAACAGTATTTTAACGTAATAACATAGTAATCTCGTGCTCATTTGTTATAGGCATCACTGTGTTGTTGCGCGCCTTGTATCTTATTTTTCTCTCCCTCACCATATTTTGATGTTTGCGCAAATGGTTTTGTTCTGGGTTAGCGCAGGGTCACTTGTACTGCATAAAATTTGTTCCACCTGTGCTTTTCATTTTTTCTGCAGTATGCTATGGTATGTGTACGTTTTTATCAAGTATTTTTCCTTGTATAAAGTGACCAAGCTACGCTGATTTTGTGTAACACCCAGTTTAAATCTATGTGTATCTTCAGCGTTTAGGACGTGTAGTTGTATTGCTCTTACTGGTTTCTTTTTGTTTGTTTTCCCGTTTTCCCGCTTGTGTTCTTTTTATTGTAGCATGCATTATCTGTTTAAATGCGTATACTGTATATATCACTAATTCATTGTAACACCCCTATGTAATGCCCGCATGGTCCTTTAGGGTACTTGAATAAAAAAAAATGAAATGTCGTCCCCGCCTAAATATGTAAGTTCTCGAAACAGTTCCCAGTTTGCTGAATAAAGGTTACATCAAGGGAAATGTGGCGAGAATGCATCTTGTTTTGTTAGGTTTCACTTATTTGGAAGTGGTCGCTCCCATAGCGGTATTTGAGAACAGACAACTCCAGGTGTGGAAATAATAATCTCGAAACTATGCTCAAGTCTATAGACCAGAATGTGTTATCAGTAACGTTGTAGTATGTTGGTTCTTTTTTGTTCAATAAACGTGCACATGAAGACGACAGAAAATTTTCTACCAAGCGCCTGCGCGTATCGCATCGCGAGTCGCCCCACAAGGAGTTACGAGCGTTTAGATCACCAATCACTATGTACGGCGGAAGAAGTTCATCGATAAAGGTTCGAAACTCTGTTTTAGAAAGTTGACAGCAGGGGGGGACGTACATCGAACAAATTGTGATTAGCTTGCCAAACAGCAGAGCTCGGACTGCAACTGCCTCGAGAGAAGTTCGGAGTTTTATTTGCTGGCATGCAACACCCTTCTCGACTATTACGGCTACACTCCCAGATGAGGCGAGGGCATCATCGCGGTCTTTGCGGAAGGTGGCATATTTTCTTAGAAAGTTGGTCTATCTTAATTTTAGGTGAGTTTCTTGGGCATAGAGCACTTTGGAGTGAATTTGCGGAGGATTTCAACAGCGTCAAGATTGGGGAGAAGTCCTCTCACGTTCCATTGTAATATTTGCGTATCCATAATGAGAAAGAGGTTAGTGCTGTGTGTCTAGTAAGCAAAGTTATGTTGCAGGGTCCTTTGGCGGTCTCGAATTGTGATGTTTCTCTTTTTTGGAGCGGTCGACAGTTTCTCGCCACTCGTTAGGCGCTGGTGGCACCCTTTGACTAGCTGTCGTGCCCATTGCCTCTTGGCAAGCGCTGTTTGTTTGTCGCAAATGCCTCTTCTCGATGAGTGAGGCCCTTGAGGCCGACAGCCCGGAGGTCGATGACCCCTTCTCGGACGGCAGAGCAGCACCAGCCGCCGACGGGGAGGGTGACGTCTGTGCCGGCTCAGTGTGTGTGGGCCGGACAGCCATCGGAGGACGTAATGGCCTTCAAGCATGGTAACGTGGGATCGGCGGTGGTCTAATACGGGGCTGAAGTGGCCGCCGGGGATCTCAAGGTGTGGTCCGCATTGTAGCAGAGCGTCATAGTTTGCGGAACCCAGACAACACCGGTAACTGACAAGCTGATCAAAGATATATACGTGCACGTAGAGGGACACAGCTATCTCTTCCGCGGTTATATGAAGCGGTATGGTGAGGTATGCGAAGGGGGTGATCTATGTTTGCGAGGATGAAACCTCCACCCATCTCAAGCCCAAGCTCTACTGGAGGGAGGGCGAGATCGCTTTTCTCTGAAAATCGGCAACTACCGACGTGGCGTTGGTAGTCTTTGAAGGCCGAAGACTCCCCCATTACGTACAATTATGAATGCGTCCCGGTCAGGGAATATAAGGAGACCCTCCCCGCGTGTTACAAACGTGGTTCAATGGGCCACAGGGTGGATAACTGCCCCCACCGAGACGAATAAGATGCAGATTCTGCGGAAAACAGGGCGGCTCCAAAACAGACGGACCTGCAGAACAAGAGTGCACACCATCCTATATGATTTGCGGCGGAGCTCAGCTCACGGGATCCGCAGAGTGTGTCGAAAAATTCCGGAAAATTAAACGGCCGGGAATAACAACCCGAGCAAGAGGAGCGGCAATGTCATGAACGCGGCAGCAACGGGAAGGACAACAGCAACCACGCCAATAAAAGAAGAGGGCAAGTCTGAACAAACACCGCGGGGACAGAACACGCAGAAGACGCAAAATGCTGTACAGTGTGGGATCAGGTCGAAGCCGCCCGCCTTGAAAACCGGGGCTTTCCCCCTCTTGGTAACTCTTCAAAACAGGTGAGTAACTTGGCGGGAGTCACCTCTCACTTCTCCTCTCCCCCCTTCCCCAATGGAACTCGAGGTGCGGAAAGAGCTAGAAGCTCTCTGGAGGGAAAACGCGCAGGTAGCTAGCGAAATTCATGCACTGGGGAATGCTAGGACAGTCACTCCGATTCCGGGAGGGCCCATGGATGACGAGGAAGAATTGGCATGTGTGCTCGGGCAGTAACATAACATCGGCGTGCGCATGCCCTAGCAACAATCTAAAAAGAATCCCAGGTTACCGCCCTGGAGCAGCAAACGCAGGTCTTAACGGAGCAAGTGACTCAACTGAAAAATCGAAACAATCAGGTCGTCTAGTCTGCTATTTGACTGCAAAAAGCAAATAGCCACAATTGTCACGCAACAGGTGACTGAAAACATCAAAACATGGACCCAAACTCACCCGTGACTTAACGTAATAGTTCTGCGGAAACCTGCAAGGTGCGGAAAGCCGGAATTCATCCCGAACGGGGACGAACTTTTCTTCAACTGCGAGGTTTTCCTTTCGAGGAACCCGCATGGGTTTCCTTTGCAGCAGTTCGCTACGTCCAGGTGGATGTCTCATTTTCCCTTTATTAACCCGAGGCTCTTCTGCCGCACCGGTCCCATTGAGAGGCCGGGCGTCTGAGCAAATTAGTCCGCGGAAGGAAGGACGAGGAACATGAAGAAGTTGCTGATTCACTGGATACCATACAGAATGCCGCCACGGTTATTCATAACAGCGAGCGTCTGCTAATGACAATCACGCTGAAGGGATCTAAAAAAGCCAAGCTAAATCAAGACAGGAACCACTGTCAATCATACAGTGTAACAGTAGGGACGTCAAGTATCGGTATAAGCGCACTCATTTTTGTCTCACTTAGAAACATTGCAATCTCTAACAGCCATCGTGGCCCTACAGGAACCAGAGGCCGCAGCTAAAATTTCAGGGTACAATGCATTGCACTGAGATCCATATACTTGCATCCTTGTACACAAAGCATACATGGCAAAAGAGGTAGACCTCGACATACAAACAACTCATTTGTACACCATGGTCACAGTGCTACCTGTGCGACGCTCTCACCCACAAATACGTACACTGAACATATTTTATCTGCCCAGGCTTAAACGCATCGCTTTTGCAGACATCTTCACCCGGGCACTGAAGGTAGTAGGTCGGGACCCCCTAAGTTTTGTGGACGACTTCAATGCTCCCAGTCTGGTGTGGGGTTACAAGGAGGAGGTGCGTCGTAAGAAGCTAGCGGAGCTCATCTCCACACTAGGTATAACCATTCACACTGACCCAGCACAACCAACACGTGTTTGAAACACCATGACTCGGAACACTTGTCCCAATCTCAGGCTTTCAAAACACATACAATACCTTGAGTGGTACAACACCGAAGACACGCTAGGAAGCGATCACTGTATCCTTAACACTTTAATTCATACCCTGCCCCTAAAGAGGCCGATAACTCAGGCGAGTTTGCCAGACTGGACTGCTTTCGGTAAGTCCCTGCCGCAGACCTGTCTTCTCGAAGAAGCATAAAGCTCGTGGGCTCAAAATTGCATGACAACGCTCAAGAAACACGCGGCATGCATAAAAATTGCGAAGGACTGTCCAGCGGTGGATAATCATTTACTCCATCTCTAGGAACCTTGCAGCCTTCTCACAAAAAGATGGAAATCACAAAAACACAACAAAAGGCTGAAAAGATGTATACCAGACCTGACCCAGGAGGCTGCCCAGTATACCTCTCAATTAGCTGATTCTAATTGAGCAGATCGTTGCAACACGACAACCCGGCAGGTGTCAGTGAATACATGCAGGCTGTTCCGCAGCTTGATTTAACCCCCACAATTGCGAGGAAAAACGCAGAAACACTTACACCGTGCTTTACAGAATTTCCAGGCACAACTACACAGCTGCCAGAGATCTTAAAGGGAAGCTGAACAGTCTCTCGAATTTAAAAACGCTCATATACGGTTCCGGAAACGTTATAAACCATGCGGTAAAATTTGGGGGGGGGGGGAATTTTCACTTAGGACCGACGGAATCATCGGCTAAAATTGCACTGTTACTCCGCCGTGCACCGTGCTTGCACCGTGCTCCACCGTGTACCTTGCACCGTGCTTTATGTGTAGCGGCAGCGGTCGGTCTGGACGAACATCATTGTTGACGTCACGAGGCGCCCAGCCTATCACACCGGAAACGAGGCGCCCGAGCTGCCCCGAGTCTGCTGCTGCACTTTTCGTCGAAATTTAAAAAATCTGCGCTTTCTTTCGCTCACTTTCGATGCGATATTCGTAATTGGAGGGTGAAAACCATAACGTACAGCTCTTCAATCATATTATCTGGAAAACATTTCAGTTGCCCTTTAATTCCCTTCAAGGTACAAGTATCTCTGCACAAAAGAGGACCCTTAAGCTTGGGAATATCTCTATGCTAGCAGAAATAATCCCGAGATGCATCAGCCTTTCCAACTTATACTTACCCCAAGGCAGCCTTGGCCAAACTGAAGAGAGCTACTGTGCCCGGTTAGGACAAGATCACAGTGAAGCCCCCGCCAACATCCCGGATCGTTATTATGAAGCCTTTCTTGGCTACTATAATGCCACATGGAAAGGGAAGACTCCCATCCCCCTCCATGGGAAAACATCCCTTGTCACTTTCATTCATAAAGCAGGAAAGGAAATTTCTACGGAAAACCTGAGATCTATCTCGCTCACACCATGTGTGGGCAAGCAAACTAATGGACCAAATGGTGTGGGGCAGGCTCTCAGAATATTTGGAAAAGCGTAACACTTCTTCAGAATCCATTCTCTGCTTCCGCCCGCATAAGTGGGCACAAGACATATTATTACAGCTCAATCATGACATACGAGAGCCAATGGAGCACCCTCACAACGACTAAGTTATCCTGGTCTTAGATCGAAAGAGAGCTTTTGACAATGTTAAACACCACACTATCTTAGCACACCTCAGTGAGACCCACTGTCGCACATACACATTCGAGTATATCGAGGAATTCTTGACGGATCGAGCCGGACTCGTCAGAATCGAAGACACTGAACATGTACTTTTTGGATATGGGTACTAGTCGGACCCCACAGAGCGCTATGCTTTCCCCGCAACTATTTAATCTTGCGATGCTGCATCTCCCGGCCCAGCTAAACTGTATTGAAGGCGTGCGGTGCGCGCTGTACGCCAACGATATCACCATCTGTGTCACAGGGGGAAACATAGGGCTTATGGAGGAAAACCTGCAAGCAGCTGCGGATCTCCACGCAGAGCGCTGTGGACTCCAGTTTGCACCAAACAAATCTGAACACCAGTGTGCACCAAACAAATCTGAACCTGGCAACCTTTAACGTTAGAACGTTATCTAGTGAGGCGAGTCTAGCAGTGTTATTGGAGGAATTAGAGGGTAGTAAATGGGATATAATAGGGCTCAGTGAGGTTAGGAGGACAAAAGAAGCATATACAGTGCTAAAAAGCGGGCACGTACTGTGCTACCGGGGCTTAGCGGAGAGACGAGAACTAGGAGTCGGATTCCTGATTAATAAGGAAATAGCTGGTAACATACAGGAATTCTATAGCATTAACGAGAGGGTGGCAGGTCTTGTTGTGAAACTTAATAAGAGGTACAAATTGAAGGTGGTAGAAGTCTATGCCCCTACATGCAGTCATGATGACCAGGAAGTCGAAAGCTTTTATGAAGACGTGGAATCGACGATGGGTAAAGTCAAAACAAAATACACTATACTGATGGGCGATTTCAATGCCAGGGTAGGCAAGAAGCAGGCTGAAGACAAGTCAGTGGGGGAATATGACTTAGGCTCTAGGAATAGCAGAGGAGAGTTATTAGTACAGTTAGCAGAACAGAATAATATGCGGATAATGAATACCTTTTTCCGCAAGCGGGTTAGTCGAAAGTGGACGTGGAGGAGCCCGAATGGTGAGACTAGAAATGAAATCGACTTCATTCTCTGCGCGAACCCTCGCATCATAGAAGATCTAGACGTGCTCGGCAAGGTACGCTGCAGTGACCATAGGAAGGTAAGAACTCGAATTAGCCTAGACTTGAGGAGGGAACGGAAGAAACTGGTACACAAGAAGCCAATCAATGAGTTAGCGGTAAGAAGGAAACTAGAGGAATTCCGGATCAAGCTACAGAACAGGTATTCGGCTTTAACTCAGGAAGAGGACCTTAGTGCTGAAGCAATGAACGACAATCTCATGGGCATCATTAAGGAGTGCGCAATAGAAGTCGGTGGTAACGCCGTTAGACAGGAAACCAGTAAACTATCGCAGGAGACAAAAGATCTGATCAAGAAACGCCAATGTACGAAAGCCTCTAACCCTACAGCTAGAATAGAACTGGCAGAATTTTCTAAGTTAATCAACAAGCGTAAGACAGCGGACATCAGGAACTATAATATGGATAGCATTGAACAGGCTCTCAGGAACGGAGGAAGCCTAAAAACAGTGAAGAAGAAACTAGGAATAGGCAAGAATCAGATGTGTGCGTTGAGAGACAAAGCCGGCAATATCGTTACTAATATGGATGAGCTAGTTCAAGTGGCTGAGGAATTCTACAGAGATTTCTATAGTACCAGTGGCACCCACGACGATCGTGGAAGAGAGAATAGCCTAGAGGAATTTGAAATCCCGCAGGTAACGCCAGAAGAAGTAAAGAAAGCCTTAGGAGCTATGCAAAGGGGGAAGGCAGCTGGGGAGGATCAGGTAACAGCAGATTTGTTGAAGGATGGTGCTCAGATTGTTCTAGAGAAACTGGCCACCCTGTATACGCAATGCCTCATAACCTCGAGCGTACCGGAATCTTGGAAGAATGCTAACATAATCCTAATCCATAAGATAGGGGCCGATAGGGGCCGATAATTATAGACCGATCAGCTTGCTGTCTGTCGCCTACAAAGTATTTACTAAGGTAATCGCAAATAGAATCAGGAACACCTTAGACTTCTGTGAACCAAAGGACCAGGCAGGATTCCGTAAAGGCTACTCAACAATAGACCGTATTCACACTATCAATCAGGTGATAGAAGAATGTGCAGAATATCACCAACCCTTATATATAGCTTTCATTGATTATGAGAAAACGTTTGATTCAGTCGAAACCTCAGCAGTCATGGAGGCATTACGGAATCAAGGTGTAGATGAGCCATATGTAAAAATACTGGAAGATATCTATAGCGGCTCGACAGCCACCGTAGTCCTCCACAAAGAAAGCAACAAAATCACAATAAAGAAAGGCGTTAGACAGGGAGATACGATCTCTCCAATGCTGTTCACCGCATGTTTACAGGAGGTATTCAGAGACCTGGAGTGGTAAGAATGGGGGATAAAAGTTGATGGAGAATACCTTAGCAACTTGCGATTCGCTGATGATATTGCCTTGCTTAGTAACTCAGGAGACCAATTGCAATGCATGCTCACTGACCTGGAGAGGCAAAGCAGAAAGGTGGGTCTGAAAATTAATCTGCAGAAAGCTAAAGTAATGTTTAACAGTCTCGGAAGAGAACAGCAGTTTACAATAGGTAGGGAGGCACTGGAAGTGGTAAGGGAATACATCTACTTAGGGCCGGTAGCGACCACGGATCCGGATCATGAGTCTGAAATAACCAGAAGAATAAGAATGGGCTGTGGTGCGTTTGGCAGGTATTCTCAAATCATGAAGAGCAGGTTGCCCCTATCCCTCAAAAGGAAAGTGTATAACAGCTGTGTGTTACCAGTACTCACATATGGGGCAGAAACCTGGAGGCTTACGGAAACGGTTCTGCTGAAATTGAGGACGACGCAACGAGCTATGGAAAGAAGAATGATCGGTGTATCGTTAAGGGATAAGAAAAGAGCAGATTGGGTGAGGCAACAAACGCGGGTAAATGACATCTTAGTTGAAATAAAGAAAAAGAAGTGGACATGGGCCGGACATGTAATGAGGAGGGGAGATAACCGATGGTCATTAAGGGTTACGGACTAGATTCCAAGGGAAGGGAAGCGTAGCAGGGGGCGGCAGAAAGTTAGGTTGGCGGATGAGATTCAGACGTTTGCAGGGACAACATGGCCACAATTAGTACATGACCGGGGTAGTTGGAGAAGTATGGGAGAGGCCTTTGCCCTGCAGTGGGCGTAACTAGGCTGACAATGATGATAATGAGATCATCACCTAAGGACCCTACACAAAGACGTCTCTCTTTAGCTAGTGGTCCCATGCACGAGGCGAAAGGGCACCAAATTCTCGGACTCTTTATTCAGAATCAAAGAGGAGTCGACATAACACTAGAAAAGCTCCTCAGTCTTGGGGACCAAGTGGGCCGCATGGCCCGGCGTGTCTCCAACAAGAGAGGGAGATTACGAAGCAGGGACGCAGTGCGGTACCTCATGCTTTCGTGACTAGCCGAATTGTATATTCGGTCACCTATCTTCATCTGCGAAAGCAAGATGAAGCCAAACTCGAGGTTATGCTCCGCAAAGTGGTGAAAAGGGCCCTTGACCTCCCTGTCACAACTTAGGACGCGAGACTTCTCGCTTTGGGAGTAGTGAACATCTTTAAGGAGCTTAAAAAAGCCCACCTTGTAAGCCAATACACACGTTTAGCGCAGACAAAGTCGGGACGGCATTTGCTGGACCGGCTCCACTTGAAACAGGGCTTTAACAATCAGGAGCGGGTGCGAGTGCCCGAGCTCTGGAAAGGCGCCAGAAGAGTTCGACCCCTCCCCACAAAGACGGATAGGTAGACCCTAGTGGTCGTCGTAAGGCGAGGGCGGACGCCTAGCACTGCAACAGCGCGGAGTCTTCTACGTGGATGTTGCCGGTCCATGCCGGGGGGGGGGGGAGGTGTTATACGGCAGCAGTCATTCACGAGGAAAAGCAAGTAGATGGGGTCAATTTCAATGCCTTAGGCTCAACACATGCATACGTAGCTATTGCCCTAGCTGCTTCTGATCCCCGGTCTCAATATACCATAACAGACTCGCGTGGGTATTGTCGAAATTGTAAAGCTGGCTAGGTCATCCCGCTAGCGGAGCGAATATTGTAGAACTATAGCAACGGTCGAATTGATCCTACCCCCCGTTGCCTTATCTGAACTCCGAGCAACCGGGGCCTAACAGTGGCCCGAGCAGTTATTCACCGCGCGTCCCAGTAGTTAGACCATGATGACTTGTAATCCGAAGACAGCTATCTTCTTACATTCAAAGATATCACAACCTATCACAAAGATAGGCTAATGAACGCATCTTTATCCGCCTTTTCACTAACACTATTCGGGCCCGGCAGCCTTGAAACAATCTGATCGTTCCTTCACTGGCAAGTGACAATACTGTGGGGAGGTGTCTGACACCTACCACATGGTTTGGGCTTGTCAGCTCAGTTCAGCTTTTTCCGCCAACCCTAACCCAACCCGAGAGAAGTGGGAGGTGGCGCTGCTCGATTGCTCGGACTTTCAGGTCCAGAAAGCCTTGGTCTGGAGGGCTAAGCTGGCGGCTCGTAGCAATGGGGTCCCGCAATAGGGACTCCACACATTGCGGAGCTCCTTAAGGGCTCCACCTCTCTTTTTTTTTCAATAAAGGCTTTCAAGCAAGCAAGCATGGAAGATGGAAAAAGATGGTAAGATAGGAGCGCTGCCGCAGCTGCCACCAGCAGCGGCAGCGCAGCCAACACGCTGTCTTAAACTGTCCTGCAATTTTTTACAGTTGCTGCTGCTCTTGTGCTGGGAACATGGATTTGTTCGGATCGACGTAAGCGTCTCTCTGGAATCTAATCGTCAAGATCAAGGTACCTCTGACTGTTGTCTTCACTAAGTCCTGCGTCAGGCCCAAACATCTGAAGCGCCACCATCCGCTACAATAGAAGTGGTCGCCAAGTGCTTCCTCATCTTGTGGCAGCAGCGAAAGCGCAGCCAACACGCTTTTTTAAACTGTCCCGCAATTTTTTACAGGTTTGGTACAATGTCCGATCAATTGTCGTATGCTCGCCGCTGCTGCTGCTGCTGCTGCTGCTGCCTAGTTTATTGCACCACAGTGAAAACCACGTCACAATATATATATGTGTGTGTAGGTGTGTGTGTGTGTGTGTTCTGTCAATTCTTGGTTGCGTTGCTTTTCGTCCAAGTTGCTCTGCCTACCTGTCAACTGTCTCTGTTTGAGTGCCTTAGCATATGAAACTTACGCAAAGTGTGATGTTGACATTGAAGCTGATGCTCATTACATGACATGTTGCGTCTGCAGTAATATCTACCATCTTAGTGAATGCTCGTCAATCACCGAAACGAGTTTCAAATCAAAGGGGTCAGAATATAAGAAAGCCTGGAGGTGTCAACATTGCCGCAAGAGCAAAACAAATGCGCCTTGCATGAAGAGTAATATGGAACCCACTGAAGCTTCTCTGCTTCTTGACATCAACGGTACGCTTGAATTATTACCCCTAAAGAACAGGGTGGACGGAATTGAGGTATCTTTGCAGTAAATGTCAAACAAGTATGACGAAATACTTGCTCAAGTCTCCAAGCATAGCGCTGAAATTAAAAGCAGGAATTCCAGGCTTTCCAACCTTGAAAACTCCGGTGCCAACGACGAGGTACGAAAGTTGTCTGTCTGTTATATCGTAGTATTTTACTCAAGCGTTTCACTACTGCGAAAAAACACGAAATTTTTCGAGCATTTATCTCTATTGACAATGAATTCTAACATTTACAACACACGTCACAGAGAAACATGGTACGTTCCTAAAGCGCGCACTAACTACGGTCAACAAATGTTACGCCACACACTGCCATCTTTGTTAAACTCATTGGAAACGCAATAGACACCCATCTCTCCTTTTAATAGGCTCATTGTGTATTCCTTTCTTTTTAATTTTTTTGCTCTCGTATACACTGACGCCATGAACGCTTAAACAATTTTCTCTGCTTGTCAATAACTTATTGTGTATAGATGTGAATTTCAAGGTTGTATTATTTGTGTCATTTCATACTATTCGCTTCCCTGTAATACAATTTCTTGCAGCATTCTATTGTTGATTTTTTACCCGTATGCATTTCTGTTACACAATGTTCACTAATGTTCACTTTTTTTTCTCGTTTATACATTGCTGTATGTTTTTGTTCTCTTTATTTTGCACAGTGCCCTTTTTGTTGGGGGTACAGACCCCGTCAAGCCGGATTCATTTGGCTTTTTGTCTGTATTCCTGTCATCTGTACATGTATGGATGCAAATAAACTTGAATTGAATTGAATTGCATTGAATGGTCTGCAATACTAAAGCAGAAAACTGAACCTTGAAATTAACGGCCTCAAAATGCGTGAAGATGAGTCCCTAATCAACAATATAAACAGCGTCAAAGCTAGAGGTTGATCCCCTGAACAGTCAATCTGCTCTTGCCGTGCACTGGCTTCCTTCCAACCCTGATAAGATTCCCGGTATTATCATACGCTTTGCACAACAATCGGTAAGGGATCAGTGGCGGAACAAACGTAAAGTGCTGCCAACACTAGAAAAAGGGCTCTTGATGTTGAAAAACCTAACTGCTCATAATAGGGCGCTTTTGAAGACTGCTAAAGACTGGGCAAGTGCCAATGGTTTAAGCTTCGCGTGGCACCGTCGCGTAAAAGTATTTGTAAGGAAAAAAAAGAAGGCAGTCATGCGCACACGATCACCTGTGCCGCCGACCATGATGAACTGAAATTATTAAACGTGTTTGATGGATATTTGCCTTCTACTGCCACTGCCAGATTCTGTTAATCATATTGGAAATTGTCATAGTCGGACGACTAAATGTTTTCACCTAGACTGCCAGTCTGCTAGAAATAAAAAAAAAGATAAACTTGATTTTTTCTTTGAAAGCCTCTAATTTCAGTTTGATTTCATAATGCTCTCTGAGACGTGGTATGACCTACACTCTACCCCATGGTGCCTTCGGAGCTATCAGTGTTTTACTAGGTCCAGAAACACTTCGCGTGGAGGTGGTGCTAGCATGCTTGCGCAAGTTAATCTTTCAGCAAATTGCATTGATTAATTTTGCCTCTTGACGGAAGACTGTGAAGTGTTATCTGTGCTGCACGCACGAAATATATTTTCTGTATTCTACCGTCTTCCCAAATGGGAATTTCCAGCGATTCATGTCGTTTCTGGAGAAATTATTTTTATATGCACATGGTCTACAATGTACAGTTGTTTTCGGTGGCGATTTCAACATTGACGTGTTGACTGATACCACAGCGATTCGTGACTTCTTGCTTTTGTTGCAGGCATATGGCTGTCATAATACTATGTCGATTGCAACTAGGGTCGCAGCTAACACATCTACCTGCACTGACCTTTTTTGACAAACTTTCCCCAAGCTGACCTAAAAGCCGGTGTTTTCACGTATACTTTAAGCGACCACATGCCCATCTTCCTAAGAATCATCCGTTATGATAAAACAGAAAACAAATGTAACTTCATTTATCAACGAATTACAATGCACCAACTTGCACAACTCCGAAATTAAATACGGCTGATTAACTGGGTCTTGCTGCGGATAATGCAGATGCTGTCTATGAAACATTCTTGCATACGATTTGGGCTTGCTACAATAAAATATTTCCCACTTCATACCAAACATTCGCGTTCTTCGAAAATCCGCAAATCTTGGATAACGGCAGAATGTCTGCGTAAAATCAACATTAAAATAAAAGTATATAATAAGTTCAATAAAACCCGGAATCCACATTACTTGCAGGTTGTTAAATCATTTCGTAGCCAATTAACAAACGAGCTACGCCGCGCTAAAGACCTCTATCATCTCGAGTACTTTCAATCCTGTTGGAATGACAGCCGGAAATTGTGGAAGCAGGCCAATGTTTTGTTGAATCGTGTGCCTGATTATTAGCCTCCAACAGGTATTTTGAAAAATGGCAATGTAGTTCCACACGTGCTTTTGCCTGACACGTTTACCAATTACTCTACCAGCGTTGCAAGTGCACCTAGTAACATAAATGCTAGTCGTTACTTATCCGTTGATTACTCCGATTCAGTTTTTTTTGCATCCAACGAACGTGTCTGAAAAAACATTTAACTGCAGTGAACTCAATAATAACACCGGTTTTTTTGATGTCAGTAATATTTAGATTAAACCTGTTAAATTCGTCGTACGTTTATTTGCGCCTGTATTAATGCACGTCTACAATGTCTGCCTTTTTTCCCGTGTATTCCCACGCCAGATGCAAACTGCAAAAGTCTTAGCTTTATTCAAGAAAGGAGATAAGGAACTGTTGACAAATTATAGTTCAATTTATATTCTCCCCGTATTTCTAAAGGATTAGAAAAAATTATTTTTCAGCTCATTTATGATTTCCTCGAGAGCAAAAAGTTTCAACCGATTGACAGTTTGCTGCCAGATTGCCTTTCGTCAAAATAGGTCTACTCAACTTGCCCTGCTTCAGCAAAAAGAATTCATTTCGAATAATTGTGATAAAGGCCTTCTTACTCTCGGCATTTTTATAGACTTTAGGAAGTCCTTTGATTGTATTAACCACGAGCTTTTATTGCATGAAATGTATAGCTATGGTATTTGTGGCATCGCTTTAGACATGATTAGGTCATATCTGTGACATAGATGCCAATTTGTGCAAATTAATAACATTTCATCCCAAGTTAAACGACTCTATATTGGCGTTCCGCAGGGTATCATTTTAGGCCCTCTTCTCTTTACTATCTTTACTAATGATATTGTAAATCTAGATTTCCACACCAAGTTTGTTTTATATGCTGATGATGCAAGTGCGTTGTTTTCTTCCAGTAATGCTGTAACACTTCTCACAGTGGCGAATTGTGCGCTTAAAAAATTATATACTTGGTCTGTAGAAAATGGGTTGAAAATCAACACAGCAAAAACTAAAGCAATTTTCTTGCATGCCAAGAATAAGAATGCTCTCCTGAAGGATGACAATAAAGTTGGCTCTTCAAAATTGATGCTCGTGAATTCCATTAAAACCTTAGGTGTTTTCTCTGATCATGACATGTCTTGGAACTGTCATACTAACTTTTTTACTAAACAAGCTTTCTCTAGTTTCACGTCTTCTTTTCACTATTAAACAGATTCCACAGAAGGTAAAACTTCTGCTCTATAACTAAATTATGGCTGCCTGATTTGGGGCACAACATCTGCCACTAATATTAATCGTGTTTTCGGTGAACACCTTGAACCAGTGTCTCCTGGGCCTAGGCATGGTGAGCACGTTCCGGGAGCTCCTAGAGGCTCACTTAACCAACCAATACACACGCAACAGAACTGCTTGTTTGCCTAGTTGGTGCTTGCTAAAAGACGTTTTTTTCTGCAATTGAACACACATAACAGGAAGACACATAAAGACAACACGACCGCCCGTGTTGTCTTTGTCTTCATTTTGTGTGTGTTCAATTGTGGCAAAAAACATGTCTTTTAGCTATACACACGCCTCTCTAAGACAGTGTCGGGTCACCGCCTGCTGGCCCGACTACACATCCAACACATCACCTTTATGGAAAAGCGAGTACGACTCCCTTTCGAGTCGAGATGCGCCCTCCATGTACGACTCCCTCTTCCTAACAACATGACACGAGAGGACCATAATGGTCAACGCCTGGCGCGGGCGGAAGCACTGTGCCGCCATTATGGGTCGAAATCCGGCACTTATTACGTGGACACCTCCGGACCCCACCATGGAGGATGGTACACGGCCGTAGTCGTCCACCAGCCCAAAACAGTTAACGGGCTTGCATTCCCGCGCCCGCGATATAACTCATGCGGAGGAGGTCGCCACTTCAGTGGCTGCTACCCATTCTGATTTCAAAACAACCATCTCCGACTTGCGAGGGGCCTGTCGGAACGTCGAGCAAGGCTGGCCTCCCTACTTAGCCTACCGACTTCTTCAAAGTTGCACCTACACCGGTGTCCCCACTCACCGGAACATAGTATGGGCTCCTGCTCATATGCGTCTCGAGGTGAATGAGGCAGCCGATGCCGTCGCCCACGCGCTCTATCTCCGGGCTTCCTTTCTCGAGCCCCTAGATCAGGGTATCGAATTAAATCCCGCGTATTCTTTTAAAGATGTTGTGCTGCATTATCAATCTGGTCATAGCCTTTACTCTCGCACGAGTAAAGGAATATCTAAGACGGAGGAGCGGCTTCTACTCCGTCTCTATACGAACACTCTTCCGTCCCCGGCAGCACTCAAACATTTTGATCCTTCACTGGCAGTTGTCCGCACTGTGCGGAGAAATCTTCGGACATCTACCACATGGGGTGGGCCTTCCCATCTAACCCAGCTATTACCCCTCACCCCAACCCCACTCGGGAAGGCTGGGAGCCGACCCTGCTCGGCTGCTATGACCTCAAAGCCCAAAGGGCCCTGGTTGAGTGCGCCCGGGAAGCGGCCGACGCCAGTGGGGTCTCCTACTAGGTATTTCCTAGTGTTTTAAGGGCCGGGTCCTTAAAGGGAAGCTGAAAGGTTTTCCAGAAAAAATGAGTGAACATCTGTACATAATGGTTTTCAACCCTCCGAATTCGAATATCGTATCCAAATTGAGCGAAAGAAAGCGCAAATATATTTTATTTTGACGAAAAGTGCAGCAGCGGACACGCCCAGCTCGTGCGTCTCGTTTCCGCCTGTGACGTAAACTCTGCGTCGTGACGTCAACTCTGCCGCTGCCGACCGCTGCCGCTACACATGAAGCGCGGTGCCAGGTAGTTTGGTGCTGTTTTCTGAGACGGTAATGGAAAATTTAGAGAGACTGCGTCTTTCTGAGGAGTTCGGCGTTACTCCCTACATGTACGAGCCGATTGCGAAGAGCCGGCCTCTCGAAGAAGCAAACGATGCTGGTGCGAGCAGTGCTTTAGACGCGAACGAAAGCAAAGCCTTGTGATCTCCTCGTGTTGGAAATGCTCTTTAGTGAGTGTGTTTTTTCCAAAGCGATCTAGTGATCTCGGCGATCTTTCGGTGATCTAGTGAGCTAGTTTCCGGTCAAACAACTGTAGTGTTGTGTTCCTGCATGCCTCCTCGTGGAACGTAAGCGGGGATGCGATCGTCGGCATTTGTGCGCTGTCCAAAGCTGTCGGCAATCTACAAAGACGGTTTAAACGCGCGAAAAGCTTCCCGGTTCATGCGGTACGTGTAGCGACCTTCATCTGTTGACTACCACTCACGTTGACTACCACTCACGTTGATTACCACTCACGTTGACTACCACGCACGTTGACTACCACTCTACATACACGCAGACGCACCAACAAAGGAATGCAGGGTCGATCGAAGCAGATACACGATGGCACGCACGCAGAAACAAGCGCGGTCAGGCACGGTCGCGGACGCTGCGAAGGAACGAAGCAGAGTTGACGTCACAACACCGCGGTTTCCGGTCTCCGCTCCGCTCGCTCACTCAAAGGGGGGCGGAGCTACAGCGCAATTTCAACCGACGATTACGTCGCTCCTAATTGAAAAAAAAAACCCAAATTTTACCGACATGGTTTATAAGGTTCCCGCATCCGTATATGAGCGTCTTATTGAATTCGACAGACTCTTCAGCTTCCCTTTAAGGACCGGCTTATGCGTACCTCGATGTGCTTCTCTGCTGAGAACAATAAAAGTTTTTCACCACCACCATCCATGCAAGCAAGCAACAGAGGAAATTTGATGAGACGCCATATGCGGCGGGTCGCGTGCCAGACGCTGCACCGACGCGACGCGGCGGCAAGCGCCGCGCCTTACCTCTGCATGCTTACTCCGACGCCGTGTACCTAGAAGCGTCTTGAGATACGCCGGAGCCAACGCGCGGGTTTTTTATCGGAGAGCAATGACGTCACACCACCTGTGCCTCCGCCGCGCCACTCCTTCGCAAACGCTAGGCTTTACCCACCCTCGCCGCGTCGCTATACTGCGTTATGCTACTTTAATGCGAGAGCTTGAATTCATAGTTTCTCACTACATTACATAGGCCAAAACTGGCGCTGCTGCGCTGTGGTATGCATGGGAATGCCGATATATTGTGACTTCGGATTGGCATCGTTCTCGGGGAGATAGACACCTTGAAGACGCGCTTGGCAAGCACCAATCACAATGTCACAATGACTCATTTTCTACTGAAACAGCATGTGAAAAGCTGTTTTGGTTTTATTAGTACGCAAAAATATGTTTTGTTTAACTACGAGAACTTGTTATTGCGTGTACAATTATATGTTACACGAAAAAGTATCAGCGGGCCACCAAAGTTGGAGGACAGACGACAAGGTTTGTGCTCGCTTTGAAACTGTTTGCTGTCTGTTCTTGCTTTTCTTCTCTTGGTCATGTATTGTAGTTGAGTAAAGATGTAATTGCGCGAATGGAAACATTTTACGAAGATTTTACTTTGAGAACGCGTTATTTGTGTAGCTATATCCACGTTTTAGACGAAGCCTCTTACGCCAACACGAGCCTCGCAGACACAGATACCGGCATTCCCATGACGGCACGGTGCCCCCTTAAAAAACTCCCATGGAGGTGGCACCAGATTTCCCTCTAGGTGTTATAGTGAGAAACTCTATGTATTAATTACTACGCCAGCCAGCGAGCCATTTCGCCTCGTCGCGCCGCATGCCGTATGCAAGCAGCCATATGCCGTATGTCATATGCCGCGGCCGACGAACGACCAACGCCGCAGCCGAGCTCCAACACATGGCGCCGCCGTCAACGCCGCTGCCGTCGCCGCTCGCTCCACCAGATGTGCTCCGCTGGGGTAAAGGGAGAGGTGGTGCCGCCTCGCGGGGGGTACTATATATGCGCTTACCGTCGGTGTGTTTAGTCATTATGGAGAGCGCGAAAAAGACGCGACGACGACAGAACGAGGCGAGGAAGAGACAACGCGCTCAAGAGACGCCAGAAGAAGGCGCCGCGCGACTCGCGAAGCGTCGTAACGAAGATGCGGCTAGAAGTGCCACGTCCCGTAGTGACTCTTCAACTGCGGAAGAGGCCGCTTTGAGTACTCGAGAGCGTCGGAATGAGATGCGTAGATGTTACCTTGTCGTCATCTATTCTAGTCGTTACCTGAACAGTGTGTGTGTCTTGTGTCTATACAGTAGAGCTAAACCAAACGCTTAACCACAAGCTAACACAACAAGCGTAGCCTTGCAGCGCTTGCTTTCGCAACTAGGCTTAACCAGAGATAAACCACAGGCAATTTTTTATCCTCTGCTTTCTCTCTCAACCTCAGCTTTCTCTCCTCCAATTCGGTGAAACTGCGGGCGTAGAGAAATAGGGTGTGAGACCGGGCTAGTTGTTCTTCCATGCTGAAGTGACTAGCGCAAGAGTGGACACCGGACACAAACAGGCGAAAAGGACAAGCGCTTGTCCTTGACGCCTTTTTGTATCCCGTGTCCAATCTTGTGCTAGTCACTTCAGTCAAGAGAAACCCAGCGAGGTTCTAACAGCTCTACTGTAATATCTGACAAGGTTAGCATGCCTTAGCACTGCGTTAGACAGCGCTTTTAACACCACGCACGAGGTAAAAGGCAACGTTCAATAGCATTGCCAGTCGACTAGGCAAGAAAACAGACATCGTATACATATATTCAAAATATATATTGGGCAACAATGGCAAGACGTCCATGTGGGAACTGGTTAACTTGAAGTATCAAGTGCGTCCAAGGACGAGGTCCATAGCCTTGACTTTTATACCTAGTTTTGGTTTCGGTATCAATACGCCGTTATATTTTTTTGCTCAAAAAGATGGCTGCATATCCCGCCAATATTTTCAGTTTCTAAGTCTCTTTTTATCCACGGCCAGAGAGCCAGAAAGCTCGCCTTCGTGTATAGAACTGGCCGCCAGCGTTTTCAGGAAAACATTAAGGTTCCATAAGCTGCAACGGCTGGGAAGTATGAGAAGCAGTCGGGGTTCTTTGAATGCATTTGCGTTGCAGTGCGAAAGGTGAAGTATTTTGAAACCGTTACCGACTCATGTATAAACAAAGGGTATAGAGTGGCCTTATCAATTTCTTGCGGGACGCCAGAGCATTCAGATGCTTGGCGTGTTTCAATTTTGCCAACTCGATAGGCTGAACAGCTGCAATTACTTGCGATTGTGCGTACACGCAGAGTCCCTGGCACTGATACATGTATGGATTTTTGAAGTTTACCACCACGAAGACAGATAACGCGCAATAAACAAAGCCACAGGAACATCTGAATCCATAAGCACAAAGCACAAGCAAATTCTTGTACTACACAACATTCCCTTTGGTGGTTGAACGCTTGAAATTGTAGGCAACTCCATGGCAGACGCAACATAATGAAACTGCAGTGACTATGTTCGCGACAGGACGGGTCCACGCACTCACACTTAGGTACACAAGCCTAGGTGTACTATGTGGTGCGGATTAGCTTTGTCCTGCGCCAGTTTAATCAATGGACAGCAGCAACATCCAAATTGCGCATTTTAGGGTATGGTTGAATACGTAAAGGAATATGCCAAAGCATCTAGCGGCCAGCAGTGAGCATGTGCTGGCAACCGTCCCTTAGTTCTGACTGTAGTTACGCGTAGTTCAAGGCTAGTTGAGTGTCCAAGACTAACTTAGATTAGCCAGGCCCACCGGCTATGACACTGATAAGCCGCGCGGCCGAATCAGATTATCTCAGACATACTTTGCAGGAAAAAGTGCATAAATGAAGCAGTAAGAGAGGAGTTATTGGCAATGATAGATCACATGTTATACCGTTTGCAGTGCCCCCGCTTCCTTCTCCATACCTGACACTGTGAATGCTATGGAAGTGGAGGATACAAAATAGCGAGACCAGCCGACTACACTAATGAGCTGTGCGACCAAAGTTTCAATACTCAGTGGGGGAGCGGACGAGTTCTCATACGATTCTCCAGGGAATACGGTAGCACTTGCTTCAGTGCGTCATCGCAATTGAAATTCGAAACAAATATATTCGATCACTTTAGACTGTTTAATTAATTACGTGAATAAATATAGACAACACAGTCGGAAGAAGCGCACTGATCCAACCACACTTAGTATTTAATTTCAACTATTAGTCAATAGCGGCCAAGGTATGGGAATCTGCGGAGAGGATTTTGTGAGGAGAGGATTTTGTTGAAAAAACAGTGTTTGAGAACATGTTGACATTGCGCGCCGCCTGCGTGCCCCACGTGCCGCGCATTACTCCAAAATTTGGTTTCGATGTTCACAGCAGCCTGTGCGACCCACGGACTGTGTTTTTTCACCAAGCGTGAGGGCAGATTCAGTACACCATTAGCAACGTCTGGAAAATAACAACGTTAACACCAGATTTGGCAAAATGGCCGTGGGTAGTAGTAAGAAAATTTATTGCAATGACACAGTAATGTGCACAATGGCGAGTAGCATGCGGTGAAGCAGCGTCATGTTGCAGGCAAAATCAGCGGTAACTGCAAACTACCGGTGTTTGATTATTCACAGAGCCTGCAATTACGCGCACAAACTGCACATCGTGAAAGCAAATTCGTTGAATCTTGCTTCACAAAAACTGCATGAAGCCATTGAAGCAGCTGTCCAGCTTTACTTTGGCGGTACATACGTAAACAAATTTTCGGCGGATGGGCAATCTATAAATAGGCACCAAAGCGCTCACGGATCAAAGCAACACTTCCCAAGAGATAACAATGGAAACATTGGCAATGTCATGCGGGAAACTAGCAAAGAGAATTAAATGGATTTAATTGGTGTGCCCAGCATACACTAGTAACCGACAGGAAAGTGCAAAAAGATAAAAAGAAAAAAAACAAATGACTGTATATATCGAAAGAGCGCTGAAAACGCACACTTACGAACACGTTCAGCTCTTGCACGCTGTGCACAGCCAAAACGGTGCACACATTTCCTTCGAGAAACAAAACAGAATGCCTGCGCCCATACATTTGTAAAGATGTGGACAACCGATGGAGGAGGATTGTTTTTTGTTACAATTTGACAGAAGATTCACGTACTCTTCGCTAATTTTGCACGTCGTCGTCGGTTAGAGAAGCAAGAAAGCAAGAATAATATCTACTCACAAGCGCTAACCGTTTACGTTCTTAGACCCCTTTTGATGTTGTACGTAGCGCCGTCATTTTGGCGCGATCAACCCTTCCCTTTATATATGTAGCCAAATTCTGTCTTCGACGCGAACTTTTATGAGAGTTCGTTCCATCAGGTTCTGTGGTTGGACTCCTTTCACGAGCAGAGAGTCGTAGCGGAGCGCTGCCGCCACTCCGACCCTGCCTCCCACTTTGTCGCTGAGCGCTACTCAATGACTGATCAAAGGAGCTACTTCTGAACCCTTGAATCTGCATATGAGACTAAGAAATAACATACGAAATTTACTTACCGTCATAAGTGAGCTCCAAATGGTTCTTACTTAGCCCGTATGGGACAGTCCTAAAAGTAGCTAGCTTCGCTGCTCGCGTTCAGTTGCATGTTGACAAAAAATATTTCATTTACAGAAGTATAGAGATAGGCAAAATTATTCTTATCTTAAATTTATTGCTGATGACGCTCCTCTGCTCTGTATTCCGCATGGTATGACAGTATAAATTTCCAGAGAGGACGCGATTACGGCACTGATCTGCAGCAATTAACAACGGCGCCACACTGCCATCCATGTCGCTGAAGAAGACTGCGCCCCTTTTACTGGCAAACTTGCAGTACGTATATGCCTAATTGCTCTTGTCTTGTATCTCAGAGAGTGGCGCGTACCCTCTATGGGGATTGCTGTACTAATATCATTCGATTTTTTTCTTCGCCCCCGCAGTGGGTGTGGGCCAGATTTGGAGGAAATTAATCGCCATCGCCCTTGCACGAGGACCACAAGCCCGGGCGCATTCGCATTTTCCGTGCTCGTACCAGGAAAAGCCCCTTTCAACTGGCGAAGCTTCATCGTTTGAGCTGAGTACTGCTAAACTTTTTGCTTTTCGTTCGTTTTTAGTCCTTCCCTCCATGCTTCTTTTTTGCGCAGGGCCTTTCTGAGGCAGGCAGGCTAGAATGTGTTTCCTTTTCTTTAATTTTTCGCGCCGGCGTCAGCGTTCTGCACGGCTTTGCGTTCCCTTACTCGGGAATTGGCGTTTCAGCTTTGTACTACTTTTTCCACATATTGATAATTTTGTCCTTCTGATCCCACCTCTATACACCTGACTCTGATGCCCGCTAATTGAAGTGTTGTACTCATGCAGAACGCGAAGACGCCAGAGCTGGGAGCTTCCGAGGGTGACTGCTGCCTCCCCTGGTTGAGCACCGCCAAAACTGAACATTACGTGGAAGTGAGTGCTCTCCTCCAGCCTCGTTCTGTACTCAAGCAACCACAAGTTCATTGTGCTCTGAGAGAACGGTGAGCCACTCATTACTGTCAGCCTTGGTCATGGGAATGCTCAGTTCGATGGTTGGACGGAACTCTGCCACGCATACACACATATAATAATAATTTTAGTAATGATAATGGCAATAACATTAGTTGTGACACTTCCAGACACATAGTACTCGTTTGGTTGGACAGTTAAGGACTACTAATGATTTGTCTGAAAGACATAATCAGATGTAACGCATTTCGGAATTTTCATTTTATCTAAACTGTACGGGAGCTTTGAGATTGTAGGTTAATAGTAGTAAGCGCGTTCATTGTAAGGTTATTTTGTCAGGACTCCAGCAGCTTGCGTGTTCTTGCTACATCGATTATCTTCAATAGAAAAACGCTTATAAATGGAAGAACAGAGCATGCTTGACCGTAGCGTACGCCAAATATACAGATACGCACGTACGACGTTTGGTTGGACAGTTAAGGACTACTAATGATTTGTCTGAAAGACATAATCAGATGTAACGCATTTCGGAATTTTCATTTTATCTAAACTGTACGGGAGCTTTGAGATTGTAGGTTCATAGTAGTAAGCGCTTTCATTCTACGGTTATTTTGTCAGGACTCCAGCAGTTTGCATGTTCTTGCTACATCGATAATCTTCAATAGAAAAACGCTTATAACTGGAAGAATAGAGCAGCAGGACATGCTTTGACCGTAGCGTACGCCAAATGTACAGATACGCACGTACGATTTCTGCAGAAGCCTTCGAATATAGACATCTTGCATTTCAGCTTACGATCCCTGTAATGATTGAAAATTTACCTGTTTACACAATTAGCGAAAAAAATTGAAGGGCGACTGTGATTATGAAGCACATTTGCTGAAGAGGTACCACGAGATGATCAGCGTCACTTCACCCAATTATACTTTTAATATAGCATCAAGGCGTCTTGCGAAGCATGTGAGAGGCTAAGAAAAAGACCACAGTTTATATACTGTAGCCAAAGGCCAGAGAGGGGATTTTGCAAAGAGTAAAAGTAAGATAAATTTTAAAATGGCTGGAATGAATTCCGTAAGTGTGTAGAGGTGAAGTGTTAAGAAAGGTGAGAAACATCCGTAATTTATGCATAAACGGTATGGCTGCTGATTTTCATCTTACGTATAGCAAAGTGTAGGTGGCGTCTCTGCTTTTTTACGCAACACTTACCTTATAATGTTAGTGTTTGACCATTGGAAATTGTGGTGATTGTTGTGTGGCTCCCATTGCTGGCCTCCGCATTTGTAACCCTCACGCACACCGAAATTTGGCGACGTGGAGAAGGCAGAGTTTTTTTACGAACGCAGGCGGCCCGAACATCGCAGACGCTGTGCTCCGACACCTCATAAAAGCGCGCCGACATTCACTAGGTGCAATTGCACAACTTTGTAGTCATCGGCTCAAGCTTCTAGTTCTGGTTTTGTTCATTGTGACAAATGTTTGACGTGAAAAGGGCATTCACGATTCACGTTCACAATTTTTGAGCGTACTTGAAAGGCTTATAGGGCCTGCACAAACACATCCTAAGTGCACGAGTTGCATTATATAAAGCCATAGCATTATATGGCGCATGAACTAGAAGATAAGTCGAGCGCCCGGTGTTAACATCATACGGGCACCAAACCAACGCCGCCATGTGATGACGCCACATTCCCTGCGATAGACCTGCTGCGGCCCGCACTGCGAAACACCCCGGTGAAAAGCCGCGTGATTTGTGTGTATGATTTCACGGACCGCACCCGAAAAGTTGGATTCGCCCAAATCGAATGTTAAGTTCACCCACGTTCAAAACCGACCTGGTCGACTCCCGAAGTTGACTCCGCCCACGCCTAAAATTTCTGTGGTGCACCCCTAAAATAGACTTTGTCCAATTCGAAAATTGAGTTGAGCTACGTTCAAAGCTGACCTGGCCTACTCCCACAATGGACTTGACCAACCCCTAAAATTTGGGTGGACGACCCCGAAATCGACTTTGCCCAATTAGAAAGTTGAGCTGACGCACGTTTAAAAACGACCTTTGCCCGCCCCGAAAATTGGTTTTCGCGAACTCGAAAATTGAGTTGACCACGTTCCGAATCCACCTGGCACACTCCTAAAATTGATTTGACCCACACCCAAAATTAAATTTGCCCAATTGGAACGCATGACGCAGTGAAAAGTCGCATGGAAGAGTCACATTGCTTTCGCATTCAATGCACGCAAGATGAATTAAGTTCCTACATAACTTTCTTGTCCTCGCATAACCGCATCAAAATCGGTTTCCTTTAAGACATAAGTTGAAGTACTAGAGAGACACCCTTTTCCTTAAAAGTTGACCTTCAAGTAGACTGAAAGCCCTATTGCAAAAAAAGCGTCTTCATGGTCAAGCAAGCGCTTTTTTTTTATAACTTTATCGCGAGTTGCTCGTCTCATGTCCTAAAGAGCGCCTTTTTTTCATCACGCAAACGTCGGTTTCGTGCCACAATTTCTAATAAAGGTGCGTAAGGTGATCTGTTTACGCATGCAATTGTGATCCTGGGGGCCTGGGCGAGGGCTCCTTGCTCAGTAGCAGTGGATGTTGGCATTTTCCTCACATTGACCCCACTTCTTATGCTTGTGTCCGTTATGTGTTTCCGCAATGGTCTTATATTTGTTTATAAGCGACGACGCCAACGATGGCTGCTAGGGGTCGCAGTGTTGTGGAGTCGACACGAAATAAGCAAACCCAGCAGTCGTTCGGAGCCGTTCCAACGGACCCCTGTAACCTGCCGCTAATTGATGACCTTGCAGCTATGACAAGGTGGAAGCCATTCATGTGCTTGCACTTTGCCTACTGTACTAAATATAACAGTAAGAAAGGCCTACCCTTACACCGAAGGTTAGGCCTAGCGTAGCCACTGAGTCAGTCTACAATCTATCGGCTAATTTGAGACCTGAAATAAACACACATAGGGAGGAGCAATCACTATAGTTAGCTTATGCTTCAGTGTACTTGAGTAAGCCGTTTTTCCGTAGCTGTAGTGCCAACACAAGAAAGAATGAGCGCCGTTGTGACGCGTTATATAAGCATGCGCATTCATGTCCTTTTGCGGAAGGCTGCTAGCCGCACAAACCGACGTCGCTCTGACTGAGATACGACTATGCTACTCCACAGACGTGTCGACTGAAACGTATTGCTAAAATAGGAAAATATTGCATTTTTTCTGGCTCCAAGAAAGAGAAACAGCTATAAAAATCAAGGGTAACATCCCGTGCAGCGTCGCGCGTTGATGCTTCACTTAAGACATTTTTTGAAGTTACAATAGCAATCGTAAATGAAAATTACATTTGTGGCACTTGAAGGCATAAGGTTATATGCTTAAAACACTTTATTTCTAATGAAGGCGTGCGATTCAGTTGGCGCGCGAAAGCGCACCTAGCATGGCTGTGCGAAACATGCTAGCACGAACTGAAACTGCGCGTGAGTGTTGACAAGGTAAATTATCCCCGATTTTTCATATGGCAGTGTGGCATTGTGGTAAAGTACTGGGCTCTAAATGTTGATGTGAAAGGATCAAATCACCTTAGTGTTAAGTTCTCGTTTTTTTCATTGTCTTAAAATTCGCACTGTTGTTTTCTTTATTAAAAATATATATACGGTAGCCAAGCAACGTGTTTTGCTCGCTCTAGAGCTGCTTTTCGCACCCATTCCCAGTGCCGTCCGGTATGGCACACCGGTCCAGTGCTCCAGCACCCAGCGCGCAACAGTGCGCCCATAAACCGGCATGGCGCTGGATACTGGGTACTGTGTTTTGCTATAGGGAGCGTAACTTTGTAAGCTCCATCGGGAGAGCACCCACTTTCCTCTTGCTATTCCTTCTTCCTGCCTCTCGCAGTCCATTTCCAGGCCGAAAACGTACCTGATGAATCCCTTTTTCTATATTGCATCTATTGAAGAGCTTTTTACCGCTCACAGAGCGAAATCCAGCTTCCGTGAGACGGCCCGTGACATGGAGCCTTGTTTAACAAGGGCGAGTATATGAAAACGTACTTGGTTTGCTACCAAAGGCTACACAACGGGTAACATTAGCGCGTCCGACGGTGGCGCTGCCATCACGCGTCGTTTAGCGTCGTCGCACCCATGTGAGGTCTCGCGCACTTTCTATTGGCCGCGAGATCGAGCAGAGTCGCCGCCTGGCGGGCACCACTTTAACCACGGATACTGGGAATAGTGCCGCACGTCGTCTGCTAGCACTACGTGTTTACATGTTTGTGTAGCACGTGCGCATCACTAAATACTGCCTTTTACGCGTTCATTGGCGAGTTGAAAATGTTGGTCGGCATTCAGTGACGACATACACAGGCATAAAACCTTGTACTTTGCCCTTGTGCTGTAGTAAGATCAGTGGTTTCCCATACCGAATGGGTGATGTGTTATCGTGGCAGCCTCCATTCACCACAATTATATGCATTTTTCTTGTCTCTTCGTGTTTCAAGTACATAACAAAGAGTGTTTTATCTCATCTTCAGCGAAAAAGTGGTTGCAGTCGGACATAAATTCCACGATTTACCGACTTTTCATGATTTGTTGATCGCTCCGCTGTGTTTCTACTACGAAACATGAACGAGGCGCGTGAACATCACCCAGCAGTTGAAAAAAAGTTAAGAAACCTGCACTCATTCAATAGTGCATCAGGCATCTCATGCTACAATAACTGCAATATGATAATGGTGATACGTGCATATGTCTCACTTAGTCCATACGTGACAAGGTTTAATTATCTCAGCCTTAGAATTTCTGTAAATTGGTGGTTGTGATGCCACTACCATGTATGCATTTTGCCTCACAAGTGACTCGTGGGCTTATGTGTTTTTACTCGCGGCTACAAGAGGGAGACAAATATAGAGTAATATAACATAATCATGTTGTGGCACGGCAGACTCTAAACACTGGACATATTAACACGGAGTTCAAAGGCGGCTAATATAATTTAATTTCGCTATTCAGTGTGGCGTTCATACTTTGGTGGAAAGCAGCAGCCACTGTTAGCTGAAATAAAACAACCTTCTCATTTTTGTTCCTCCAATTGTTAAAGCATTGTCGCATCACCATCAGGCACGTTTATAAGGGCAGGCTTGTGGGTAAATGATGTTTTTATAGCAACTAAGAGAAATATTGTCACAATCTCTAATGCGCGAAGAAGAGGACACTGATAGTGGCCTTGGACGAGATGAACAAGAGTTCAGTTCTTTTTTTTTTTCGCCGTTCTACGCACGTTGGCTCCGCCACTAAAAGCAATCTGTGCATAGACATAACTTCTACTCGCAACACTATTATTTTGTCTGTAGCAACCTGGTAGCCCTGGTGATGCACTACCAATCACAGTGGTCTAGCCTGTTCAGGAGATATCTTAGCACATTTGAATTCTATAGCGACATAAAACGAAAGCAAGGATATGTATGGATACGACTGGTAATATAGAGTGCGCATTAACTTGCTACATTTCCTTAGTAGTACAAAGATAAAGGCTTTTTATAATTAGTGCAAGATTCATGCAGAATTTAGTAATATTTCAGTTATCCAGCATTACCGAAATAATAGGAACGTGAGCGAAACACATACAACAAAGCCGGACTAAGGGCCAGCACAGAGGACTTTATATCTCAGTTCCAGTCCTTTTTTGCATGACAGCTTGAGCTTCTACCCACCGTGGTTGCTCAGTGGCTATGGTGTTGGGCTGCTGAGCACGAGTTCGCAGGATCAAATCTCGGCCACGGCAGCTGCATTTCGATGGGGGTGAAAACACCAGTGTACTTAGATTTAGGTGCACGTTAAAGAACACCAGGTGGTCAAAATTTTCGGGGTCATCCACTACAGCATGCCTCATAATCAGAAAGTGGTTTTTGCACGCAAAATCCCGTAATTTCATTTCTTTCAGCTTGAGCTTCTGTCAAAGAAATAGAAACGTTCTGTATTTTTACTGTAAAAAACCGTGGCATTGGAGGGCTATATATGACTAGTTAACTTCTGTTACTGTCAAACAGTCGGGCCACATCATTCGTAACAAAGCGACGCCTGTAAGTTTCATATTGTGCCGCCGAGCACCTATCCGCACTAATATGGCGATGATGCTGCCACCTGTAGCTCAACCTTACGACGAACAGTGGTGAATAAATTGAAATAAAACCACCAAAATAACTACAATGCCAGAACCAGGTGAATTCGCACCTAATCACAATATTATGTGGGATTTATAAAATCTATGCGCAACTTAATTATAGCTTAAGTAAACAAACTACATTTACGAGATTCGTAATACTTGCCACTTGAGCCCCCAGTGTTTAGCAGTAGTTCTGAAGAATAATATGCAGAATAAATAATCTTCAAGGACCTGGTAAGAGAACGAGTGTTTATTTACACTCGCCTTGTAGAATTTGTGCAAGGGCGTGCTTATCTAGCCCACTAACTCAGAGGTGACCATGATCATTGTAGCATGTAGACTCAGTCCTGCAGCCTCAGCTGGTTGCTGTGTCTAAAGCACGCAGACCTATTAACTAGCGCCCGATATGGAAAAGATGGAATTTACTTGAATAATTTTATTTTAGCCACACCATATGTGACGCTGAATGTGCTCCCCTTCTGAGCCAGTCCTTCAGAGTAAATACATGCCACTGTGCAAATAGATGAGGCACAAGAGAACTTAATGTTTCAACAAAAAAAAGCATTCCCATTGACTAAGGACAAACAATGATTGTATGCACCTAATGTTATTTTGGGCGAAAATGAAAAAAATAAGCAACCCTGTCTGGAGCTCGGTTCAGTGGATGCAAAGAGTACACATTTTGAAAGCTTGAGAAAGTAGAGTCAACAGATTCTTATCCAAAAGCAAAAGCATGCAGGTTTCTCGGGTGGCTTTGAGGGCATCCTAGTAGGGGAGCTGCGTCGATTCTAAGAACGAGCCGCGGATATTGACCCCGTGAGGTGAGGGGAGGCGGCTTTCCGAAAAGCGGGGACAACGCAGGGACGGACGGTCGCCGCAAGAGCTCCTCTCCAACAATGCCAGAGCGTTATAAATTGATGCAGGAAAAAAGGAAGAGTTAATATTCAAAATAGGCTGTCCGTAGGCTATAAGCGGGGCTCTAGGCTGAATGTGGTCGAGACAGGAAGTGCCGCGCGGCCGCTGGATACCAAAAACCTCGCCTGGAACACGGTTCATGAAGCATAGAGCATCTCGGCTGCGCTGACTCCGAGGTCATCCTTTATTGTTGTTTGCAGCTCCAGTAGTACAGGGACAGCCTTTCCATCCAGAGCTTTCTATCGAGCATGGCAGTCAATCATGCTTTCAGTTATCTGACGGGACGCTCGACCATGCCATTTCTCTGAGGGTGATAAGCTGTGGGGTTATGAAGACACGTGCCGAGCAGTCTCACCCGCCAGGGCAGAAAAAACCAAACTTCGGAATTGCCGGCCTCGCTGAGCAGTTATACGATAAGGGCAACCGTACCGCGGTACCCACGGAGCAACGAATGCTTACGCCACGGTTTTGGCCGTGCTGTCCTGCAGATCGGTCACCTGAGGCTATTTTGAGTACAGGTCGGCAAACGTTACGAGGTACTTGGCACGATGGAAGATGAGGCCCCACCAAATCTTAATCCACGTGATCGGAATGGCTCTCAGGATATCAGAACAGCTGCGCCACTGAAGGCGTATGGCGAGTGACTTTCACGGCGTGACAGGCTTGGCAATTTCTTGCCCAGCTTCGAACATTTTTGTCTATCCCTGGCCAGACGAAGCGGTCCGTGATAAGCCTCTGTGCCATACAGATACCGGAATGCCTTCGCGGGTGCAGTGAATCGAATATTTTCCACCAAAACTGATGGGGCACGAAGGGGGGACGAGCTGCTTGCGATATATCGCACGTGACCAGTGTAATGTAGGAAAGCGGCACCTGCGCAAACTGGACCGACGAGCCTTCTTCCGGCCGTTGGCGCAGCTCGGGGTCGTTTTGGCGAGCGGCGACTAGAGATCGGAAATTCAAAGGGCCCCCCAGGCACAGTGGCCATCCGCGACAGTGCGTCAGCTGCCTTATTTTTGGTCCCAGAGATGTGGCTGATGTCCGTAGAAAATTCGGAAATAAAGGAAAGTTGCCGACGCCCACAATCAGAGTCCGAGAAACTATTGTTCTTTAAAACCTAGGATAGCAGCTTGTGGTCAGTGAGAATGTAAAGGCTGCAGCCTTCAAGAAAAAAAAAAACGGAAATGCTTGACAGCGCAATAGATGGCCAAGATCTCCCTCCTGAAGGTGTTGTAGCGAGCTTCTGTAGGTTTCAGTCGCTTTGAGAAGTCGAGCGGCTTCCAGCCTTCGCCATTAAGCTGCTGCAGTACTGCACCTATTGCTGTGCTCGACGCCTCTACCATAAGGGGAGTTGGCGCGACGGCCAACAGATCATGCAGCAACAATGCCGTGACAAGCCTCGTTTTCGCTTACTGGTTCATGCTTTGAGGGCCACTGAAATGCAGGCGGTTTCTTGGATTCACTATGCAGCAGATGTGTAAGCGGCTTCTGAAAATCGCGCAACTTGCGAAATGTGGTTGGAGAAGGGAAGTCCTCAATTGTGCGCACCCATGATTCCAGTAGCTTGATGCCTTGTGGTGAAATGCGAGGGCCCAGAAAATCCAAGACTTATACTTCGAAAGTGCATTTCTCCGGCTTTAAGACTTGGCCATATTCACCCAGTCGCTAAAATACAAGGCGAAGGTGCTCTTTGTTCTCTTCGTCTGTGCGGCTTCAAACGAGAATGTACTCAATGTAGATGAAAATGAACGGGAGTCCGCGCGTTACCTCGTCTATGAACATTTGAAAAGATTACGCCGCATTCTTCAAACCGTAGGGCACATGGATAGACTCAAACACGTCTAATGGAACAGTTATTGCTGTCTTTGGGGTGTCGCTGGGTTCAACAGGAACTTGATGGCACGCGGTCATCAAATTACTCTTGCTGTATATTTTGGTTCCTGCGAGACGAACACCGAAGTCACGTGTGCGGTGAAGTGGGTATTGATCTGCAGTAGACGGGAATTAAAGGCTCGGTAACTACCACATGGCCACCAGTCGCCATGGTCCTGCTTTGGAACTAGATGGAGTGGTGAAGACCAATTGCTGGAGAAAGGACGAATAGTTGAATCATGTGTTCGACTTCCAAGCTCTGTCCAGCGAGCCTCTGTGGCCAGGCGGCGATAAGTTGTCAGGTGGTAGTGATATCATCCGTCACCTTGTCTTTTGGTTGCAGCGCATCGTTTCATGGCTTCCTGAGTTGAGGGTACCCAGCAAGCATATTGTTGTACGTTGATACCGGCCGAAATGGCAGATGAGGTGACGTTGGACTGCAGGTCAAGTACATCGAGGGAAGTGATATCATTCTTTAGGCGCCGATCGCGAACACTCACATTCACATTGATATGACTGAAGAAGTTCGCTTGGAATATGACAACGCTGACGACCGCGATCGCGATCACCCATCTACGCAAGCTCTGGACTGCGATGCCTAGCGTCGTTCATCCGAGCCTATACGACGCCATGGCAGTGCTGTTCACTGCGTGGAGCTTGGGCGTGTACTGACGGCGTTGGCGATATCCGGTCATGGCGGGATCGATAGCCAGCTCGGCTTCGATGTCAACGAGCTGGCGAGTGCCGGTGATGCCCTCAACTACGAAGAATAGGAGGCTTGCACGCGGGCCAATGTCGCATATAGTCGTCAGTGGCTGGCCGGTGCGTTTCCCGTCCGCGAACAGGGCTGAGTGCAGCGACTTGCTTGTTCGTGACAGCGACGGTGATACCAGCAAAACTATCGCGGAGAGCCCTTAGATGCGCTGGGAGACTGAACGTAGTGGTGATGCCAAAGTTGTTTGTCAGCGTTGCCTCCTGTCGTGAGAGTCAGTCGCGTGGCTCTCACTCTCGCACAGGTGAAATGTAGCTGTTCCGAAGACGACCAGTCGCAGATGCGGTCAGCAAGTGCAGCTAGATAATCGAGGCTCATCATGTCGGATCCCGTTGCATGAACAGTTGTCTGTGAAGTGATGCGCCGAAGTTGAAAATGGGTCTCCATTTTCATAAAAACACTCAGGGATAATTAGGCCAAAAGCTCGGAAGCTGAAGCTCTGAGGTGATGCACAGGAGACGTAATCCTGCTGTCGTCTCTGTCAGCAGGATTAGGAGCAGGGTAGTTCATGAGCGGCGTTCAAAAAAAAACCGTAACTCTCCTGGGTCACCGTTTGTTGGAAGAAGCGCCGAGCAGTGCAGACGTGGAAGCATCGGCTCCGATTTTTTTTCCTGCTCCGCTCGTCAGTTTTGAGAGTGCAACGAAAAGAAGCATACCACTGGATCCGCGGCGCGACGTTGAATCTACTGACATCAGGATTCGAGGTGGGGCTTGTTTTTTCACAATCTTACGGAAAGTTTTCTGCTCCTTAGTGAGGAGTAGGGCCTTTGTTGCGCCTAGTAAGACCACCTGACCGCAGCCATCGCGGATACAAACATGGAAGATGAAGATTTTACTGGACATGAAGGAAACAATGGTCAGGACGACTACGGCTGGCCGAAGATCACGAGCTAGCAGAAAGGCTGTGGATCAGGACAGCACATTGCCACGTAATCAGCGAGATCATGGAGTCAAGGGAACCGCCGTCGGTGGAATGATCAAGAATCGGATTACCAAAGCTTCGAGGATGCCTCAACTGCCCGAGGAGCACAGAAAGATCACTATAAGGCCTCGAGGAGGGAGCAATTTGAACAAGGTGAGCACCACCACGATTCGCTCTGCAGTTATCGAGGCGTCCGGTCTAACGGAAGACGAGGCCCATGAAGATGTGGTCTGCCCAAAGTTCACTCAAAATATCATCGTGGTCAGCACACCTAAGCCCGAACATACTGCGAAGTACGTCAGAATCAAGTCTTTCAAGATCATGGAAGCGGAATATGATTTAAATGCATACGAAGTGGCACCACATGCCACATGCAAAGGCGTCATCCGAAGAGCGGACATCAGAGACTCCCAAGCTATGATAACAAGAAATATCGTGCATGACTTGAACCCGCTTGCGCTGGCTGCTAAGCGCGTCAAGACGTCGGAATCGGTCATTGTGCTTTTCGATGTACTCAAAGTGCCCGCTTTTGTCAGGTATGGATCCACACTAGTGAGATGCTACCTTTACCGGAAGCAATTCGACGTCTGCTTCACCTGCGGAAGGGTCAGGCACCGCTCTGATGTGTGTCGAACACCTGACTTTGTTCAGTGCAGGGGTTGTGGAACTCGCAGCCTAGGAGATGAACATGTGTCTGTACCTAGGTGTAAATTTTGTGACGGCGATCACCCTACCAGCGACAAGTTTTGCAAGAAAAGATTTCAAGTCTCTTACGTCGTACGACTCCATCGAAGAGAGGGCAACAGTACTCGGTCGTCAACAAGAGCACAGTCCGAGGCGCAATAGGTGGCGCCCAACCATCGCCCCGAGGACAGGGAGCACTCACGCTCCAGGAGTCACACCAGATCCAGGCATCGCTCACTATCCAGGGAGAAAAGGCACTCCAAGTCAAAGGAAGCGCAGGTGCGCTTCGTGCAAAGAGACTCAATACCTGGCGAGAAGACGACGCCAGGAACCATCTTGGCTGACAAAGTCAAAGGTATGGCGAGGGTTATTGGGGGCGCCTCGGCGGCTGTGGGTGATGACAATGATGCGAGAATAGAGCAGTTAATTAAAGAAGAAGCTTCTTTACGAAAAGCTAATGAAGAATTGACCAGGCAGGTAGTAGAGCTTTGTAAAAAAGACCAGTCGAGCCCTGCTAGAGTAGAGATACATAGACCTGTAAGCAAAAGCAGCAATCCAAGAAAATCCAGCTCTCCTGCCCCTAAAAAGAGGACGGTGAGTTCCGAGGATGAGTCAGTCTTCTCAGCACTCAACGAAATTAAAGATGCAATTAAAGCGATAAGAGAAACAGTGGAAACGACCAACTTTAAAGTGGACAAATTGTGAAAATGGAGACTAACTAACGGCGGGATGACGACGATGAGTATCTGCCATCGGAGTCGCATAGTATAAAATTCCTGGATTCTCGGGGACCATCACAAAGAGGAAAGTAGCGGGTAATAGAAAAGCAGCCTCACCTAATAACAATGGACAGTAATCATAGATTTAACGTGTGGCAATGGAATTGTCGCGGGTTCCAACACAAAAAAGCAGCACTACGACAGGTGATCAGGTCATCTGAGGCCAGACCAAAAGTAATTATGCTGCAGGAAACCTTAGTGGACGAAATTGTGCTTACTGGGTACAAAGTTATATGTAGAGACAAAAAAAACGGGGAGGGGGTTGGCGACCCTCATTGACAAAAAGTTGCCGTACATTGAGCATGATATTCATCTTAGACATTCCAGGTTTGAATTTATTCTAGTTGAGATAATACCTAAAGGAACAGAGGTAAGACGCAAAACATTTTCTGTTTGAATATTTACAGCGGTCCTAACGATATGAGCCAGATGTTTAGAGCACTCTTCAACAAGGTGCTTTCGGTTGCCGAAAACTCCCCGCGCATTATTGGAGGGGACTTTAATGCTCCCTATCACACATGGGGATACACTTGGACCACAAAGAAGGGAGAGGAGCTGTGGAGTCTCGCCATGGATTTGGGGTTATGCTTGATTACTGATCCGGCGTATCCCACCCGTTGTGGTACGTCGACAAGCAGGGACTCCACACCATATCTTACTTTCGTAAACAACTCAAGAGGAGCCAATTGGGAAAATTCAAACATGGATCTCGGGAGCGATCATTATATCATACACATAACCATACGCATACCGAGACAGGAAACTAGAATCTTCAAATTCACTGATTGGGATCAGTTCAGAAAAATCAGGGCGAACAGAAGGAAAGTGGGGCCTCTAGATGCCGAGCGGGATCCCCTTCAGACATGGGTCACCCAGCTCAGAGAGGACGTCAAATGGGCCACTAAAGAAATCAGGACAGAGGAAAATATTGAGGCTATGGACAGCAGGCTGGCGCATCTGATTGAGGCCAAACAGTCTATAGTACAGAGATGGAAAACGCAGAGACATAACAGAAGGCTAAGGAAAAAAATTGCGCAATTAAACAGAGAAATTTATGATCACTCGAAGACTCTCGTGAAGCAACAGTGGGATGAGATCTGTAATTCGGCTGATGGTAGATTCAAGCACGGAGGTAGCTGGAACCTCCTCAAGCACTTGCGCAACGAGAATGAAACAAGGACAAGCAAGAGAACAGCTATATATAAGTTGGTTCATCAGGAAAGCCAAGATAAAACACAGAAGGATATCATGGATAGTCTCGCAGCCAAATATCTCCCACTTAAACAACCAAACGAAGAAGACGAGAGCCCCGAATATACGGGAGGAATATGTGATGAACTTGACCGGGACTTCACTGAGAGTGAAGTGAGGGCGACTCTTCACACTCTTAATAGTAGATCGCCGGCTGGATCTGATAGAATTACTAGCAAGATATTAAGAAATCTAGATGGTGAATCAATCTATTATCTAACTGAACACTTCAATGAATATTGGAGAAAAGGGGTATACTCAGAGGAATGGAGGGTGGCCAATACTATCCTCATACCAAAGCCAGAAAAACAACTCCCTCTGGACAACCTCCGTCCTATTTCCTTAACGTCCTGTCTAGGCGAAGCTATGGAACATGTCATCCTAAATCGACTCACTAAATACGTTGAGTAGAACGACATCCTCCCATACCACTTGACCGGCTTTCGTCCTGGGCTGTCAACTCAGGATGCTCTGCTACTGATCAAACACCAACTTATACAGGCCAGCCCAGCGCGTACGAAAGCTTTTTTGGGATTGGATGTGGAAAAAGCTTTTGATCGTATAAAGCATAAGGCAATACTTGGCGTCCTCTCGGAGATGGGGTTAGGTAAGAGACTATTTAACATGATTGAGGAGTTTCTTAGAAATAGAGCTGCACAACTCATGCTGGGTGAGCTTAAGTCAGAACCTAAGAATTTGGGAAATAGGGGCACTCCACAAGGGGCTGTGCTCTCCCCCATGCTATTTAATTTAGCAATGTCCAAGGTTGCAAGAAATCTGGAGAAAATTGAGGGTATACATTAGGTGGTATATGCCGACGACATAACCATATGGAGTGTCAAGGGTAATGTAGGACAGACAGAGACCAGATTGCAGGAAAGTTTATATGTTGTAAAGAACACACTGAAAGACATGGGGTTGAAATGCTCGGCAGCCAAATCAGAACTCTTGGTCATTAAACATCGCAGAAAAGGTCACAAACCAAGAGGTTACATTCCGGAAGATGAGCCAAGAGTGTGCTTATACACTCATGAAGGATCCGCAGTCAGGCTAGTTGAAACAATAAAGGTTCTTGGGTATCACATGGACGGAAACAATGCTAACTATAGAACAATACAACATATCTCGAATAAAACAGATGAAGTCATTACGTTCCTAAGGAGAATTACCAATAGACACATAGGCTTAGTGGGAGACAGCGCTTTGAGGCTAATACACGCCTTTGCTCTCTGTCACTTCACTTATGTGGCTGGATTATTCAAATGGAAGCAGGCAGCACTTAACAAACTTCATGTGATGCTCAGGAAGCTCGTTAAAGTAGCCCTAGGGATACCCAGTAACGCTGCAACTGACAAACTCATGAGTCTAGGGGTGCACAACACAATGGAAGAAATCGCGGAGGCCCAACAGCTAGCGCAACACGAAAGATTGACAAAATCACGAGCTGGCAGGAACATATTAAAGGCAATAGGTGCAGAACTGAATACATCAAGGAGCCCAATAGAGGCTGAAGTAGAAGTAAGGACTGACGTTAGGAACAAGATCAGAACCGACCCTCTCCCCAGAAATATGCATCCAGAATATAATCTCGAAAGGAGAAAGGCAAGAGCTAAAGCACTCTTGCAGGAAATAGAACAGCAGAACCAATTGGCAGCTATAATTGGTGCAGCCTGGGTGAAAGGTAAAGAAGTATATACCGCCATTGTCTCTAATTATCAAGGGAAGGTGCAAGATGCTATCACTAGTTTTACCAAGGACCCCATGGTGCCGGAACAAGTGGCAATTGCTCTAGCCATCAGGAGTAATGAGTGGGCCTGCATTTACAGTGATTCGAAATCCGCTATAAAGTGTTTTGATAAAGGCTACGTAGCTGGTGTTGCAGCTAAACTTTCTGAAAACATTGGGATTATAAGAACTGAAATTCGATGGTTTCCTGCGCATATGGGAAAAGTGGACGAGACGCGGATAAACCTCAATGAGGTTGCTCATGACTTGGCACGAGGACTTGCTAACCGTGACAGTCACAACCGAGCCGTTCACAATCAAGCCAGGGAATCCAGAGATCATTTAATAACATACAATTACATTACCAAACACTACTATTTAGGACGCGGGCCACATTCAAAACTGAACAGGGCTCAGGCAGTCTCACTGCGCTTATTGCAAACAGGTACGTATCCCACACCGTACACCATTAATAAGATATATCCAGAGAGGGAGATTAAGATGGACTTCAACGACTGTAATGGCATCATTGGAATCAGACATATGCTGGCGGGGTGCCCCGCGATTCTCCCCAACCTCGTTGAAGAATGGACACTGTGGGAGAAAAGGATTCAAAGCCCATTGTTTCAGGACCAACTAAGGGCCGTCAAGAGGGCCCTTGATGTCGCTGAAAGGCTCAGCCTGAGAGTGCCAACGTGGGAGCGGCCCGCCTTGACTTAAGAAGTCGAGCCTTCGGACCTCATTCCAATAAATTTTTTCACACACACACACCGCTTGTTGGGACGTTGGTTTAGCGGAGGAAAGGAATACTCGTTTTGAGAGGTTGGTAGCAGAGATTCAACTTGCTTTTTTTCAAATGCAACAACAAATTTGTCGAGTGGTTTGGTGGCGTCGTATTCGGGCAGCCGCCTCGATTCCAAGTAAGAGCAGGGGTTAGGGGCCCCTCAAGGCGAGGGAAACCGGCTTTACGAGAAGCGGGGACAAAGCAGGGACAGACGGTCGCTACAAAACTGTGCAGAAAGCTGGTAAATGTGGAATTTTCATTGAATTGGTCTGTCGCATAGATTCGAATACGTTTGTTCAATCGGCACATTTTTGTTATTGGCGTATCTTCTGCTATCCGTAACAAAACCTTTCCTTTTATGTTAATTAAATAATCACGAGCTTAATGCCGTAATGAATCCCGTTGACATCAAGTTTAACTTCAAACTCCTTTTTGGTATCATAACCTGCCCCGAACTCCACAACTGCGTCGCGCGTGATAGGATTTTTTAAAGATGAACAATGATAATGCGCTTTCCTTACTCCCCCGTGGCACAGGCAATACTGGATGTGCATAGAATAAAGTTTTTGTAACACTCACTTTGCCGATTATGCCATATTCTATGTCACGCTATTATTGTTCTGAACTGAGGTTTGCGTTCCACACCGTTCGCGTTCCACCCAGTTCCACCCTCTTCCCTCTTTCCAAGTCATTTCCCCGTTGACTTGTCAACTTGCCGTGCGTTTGTTGAATGTAAACTTTTCTTGTTTATAGCTTCCTAAAACATTTCCCGTCTTTTTCTGAGTGTTAAGGCCAAGTACTTTGTCCTATATGTCTTTTGTAGCGTTTGTAAGTACACTTTTGTGGAATTTTTCGTTCAATTCTGTTGTGATGTACATATGGGGCCGTGAAACGTAAAAGTATTCCAACCTGTTTTTGTTCTAATCTCCTGACGTCAAGTTTACGTACCACCGACGCAACCATCGAGCGGTAACCCACAGCGTGATTTAAAAAGCCCAAGGAAACGCCCTCTTCGTTCATACCAGGTAACTTTTTTCCTTTCAAATCGAATATCTTTGAAGAACAGAGTTGCGCATTCAAAAAAGACATCCACAGGAAAAGGCGATGGAGACGAAAAGAAAGAAATCAAGTGGCATTATTTGTGGGAAGGTACATTAATTATCCAGAATCACAGGTAATGAAGGGATGAGGTCAATGGGAGGGGGAGAGAAAACACACTCCAATCTACTCGCAATCAACAACAGCTGCGCAGAAAAATCTTTTCCTTTTGGTACAGTTTGACAGAAGTGTCGTTAACACATTTATCGTTGTTTTCCTTTACGTGGTAGGCCTCCAAAAGCTCACCCGAAGATTTATTTTTACTTTTTCCTATTATTTTTATGTTCTTGAGCAAAGGCACGCATCCAGTGCATGGAAGGCAATAATCGCCATATTAATCCATGTTTTAGCGAACACATCCCTTTGACGCTATGAGTTTTCGCGGTTTTGTGACGACGCGTGACAGACAGGCAAAGTGTGCGCAGCCCGAGAACGCTCAACCAATGGTAGAGTATTCTAGCGAAAGAGACGTCGAATGAGGAACAATTAGGTTCTTTCGTTCGTTCTAATTGTGCACAATCAATCTGCAAACAATCATATCAGATTTCGCAGCTTTCGTGTGGTCGCGTGAGAGACAGGCGATGTGGGGGCGGCCCGAAAATTTTTTAACCAATCATGGAGGGTTGATTGCGCAATTGGAATAGTAAAAGTTGGAATAGCTTTACGTAATAGCGCCCAAGCGCAACACCGTCCCATCAAGTAAATAATTGAATAATATTGTTAGCCAATTAGTATACGGCATGCTCGGCAACTCGCATTTAAATATATAACCACTGCAATTATATTCCATTCTTCGATGTTGCGGAGCTCTGTTGGGGACAAATTAATAATTTCATTGTTTTCATGTGGTTCAGGTATGCACAAAGATCTTGAAGCTAATTTATCCATAAAAGTCGCTATGAAATAGACCGCAGCCGCGTGATCAGCGTGCTCAGTTGTAGCTGATTGTAGAGATTACGACGAAAACTATTTAGTAAATTTGTGATGAAAATCATTTTATAGCAAATGTCTTGCTGTTTGTTTTACAGAGGCGGACATGGTTATTCTAGGGCGTGTACTTTTTGCAGTAGCCCTCTTGGAAATAGCTTGCAACTCGAACTGTCTCAAGATCGATGACGACGATGGAGGGTATGTTGATGTTCTGGTTGGCATCCAGCCAGATATCCCGCCAAATGAAACCATCGTCTCCAAACTGAAAGTAAGTGCGAGTTTCCGTAATTTCTTTTACGCTACTCCTAAAATAATGTTCTGGATTACCACTGTTCAGCCAAAAGACCAATTACTGTCATTTGTCTTGTCACCGTGTTCATCCTTGCTCGACTTTTGTGTATATTCTCAACCCGACAGCTGTTAGATAGCATTCCGTATTTTTATTGCGATGACAACTATATGTACATTCCAGGTAACTTCCCGCTGATGTCATTGCTCTCGGAGTCGTCTTAATGTTCCGTAAAAAGTGCAATTGCGGCAACATCGTGGCCCAACGCCACATACGGTGGGTGCGAGTGAAGGCGTGTGATGTTGTACCGAGGACGGTGGCTCATTCTCGCGTGCGCGAGGAAGAAACGGACAGAGGAAGCACGCCGTCTTCCATGACGCGCAAGCCACAGAGATGTGGGGTGGGGGAAGTTGAGATTCGGCCGCCGCTCAGTATGGCGCGGCTGCGAGGTCCCAATCTTTAAAGTGATCTGAGATGGGAACAGGGTACTGCGAGTGTGCTGATAGCTTAGTGTGCGCACTGTTCTCGCCGCTAAGTTCGCGTTGAAGCGAGAGGCAGCACGATGGCCCGTTCGCTCGCTGTTGCTGCCACGCTTTCTCATGACAGCGTTGATGACATGGAGTTTCCGTGGTCATCGAGTAAGATGTGTCCATGTTTGGTTGTGCGCGCGTGACATGTTTCCTCATTTTGGTAGTAAGCAAATGTTTACACGTTTACACGGCGGATAAAACTATTATCCTTCTTTTGTATAGCGTTCTGATAATTGATAATTTGCTAATCAATTTTTGACCTTACGTGCGAAACTGCGGCTTTTAATCGTTTTGTGTACTAGTTAGTGTCCCTTGTTTATTTAAAAAAGTGTGCACAGAAAAAAAAGAACAATGTAATACTTGCGGGACCTTTACACAACGAAAGCAGTAAGTTCCTACAAAGCAATATCTTTCCCGCAGTTGTTTTTATTTGATTACAATTACTGTATTTTTCACACTATCTTTATCTGGTCACACGTAAGACCGCGGATATGTAAACTGATACATCTCATGTACAATCGTACGCAGAACGTACGGACCATTGCGGCCGCGTGGTGATGATTACAGTTTCATATTCCTTTTCAAATGGGGTAGTGACAAATAGTCATCTAGCCTGCTTCATTTATTCAGCCATTCTATAAATGCTTATTATTCACGCATACTGCCCGAACCTTCTTGTTATTTTCACTCTTTCTTGAAATCTCTAATCTACCTCGTACTATGCTATCTCTCTATCTACCTCCTGTTGTGTGGACCTATGCATGTAACAGATCCACTATTCGCTGCTTTTATGACCATTACTTTAGACGTCTCTTGCTTACCTCGACGGCTGAAAATTTCATCCTTCCATGAATCTTAAATTGCAGCGCTTCTGTAAGGTGGACGATAAATGTCGGTCTTGCCGGGTGAACCCCTTTGTATCCCTTTCGGATATTTTGAGATGTTTTTTATATCCGCAGCTGCAGATACATGTCTCATACTGTTAAGTATATTTCCCCTGGTATGTTATTGTCCTTTGGCAACCACCTAGTGCCTACAATATCAAGACACCGGCATTTGTGTTATCGTACCGACTTAACATTCTAGGATCTTTGTTGTAATTCCTGTATATATCCATCTTTTGTATCGTGTTTCTCTCACATTCTTTTTCATGACTCCTGTTTTCTATTCACACTTATAATCCCCCTGTACTTGCTAGCCAACTGTCTTGACTTCTTCGATTATTCTTTGTCGACCCTATCGAGGCAAAAATATGTGTGCACTTAGTCACCCATTTAATTCATTCACCTTCCCGAGTCCTTCTGCAAGGATAATTTTGTTTTGCGCTTCTCTGACTTCAAAAGAGCCACAAACCACGTCACACTGCTCCGGTTCATTTGGGATTTCCCCGTGGGCTCCCAAAGCTAAACAGCCTACCAATGTTTGGTTGACTTCAAACCATGACAAGCTGCCTGATTTTAAGCGTTCAGTGCTCTTTGCGAAAATTAGCACTGGCACCATTACTCATTTTCATATTTACTATTTTTTGTAGCCCTAAAAATGGCATCTAAAAATGCTATCCACAAAGAACTAGTCTCTGTGCACTTATTCTGTACAGAGATAATGTCCTCTAAGATTTTGTGGTTACCCAGTATATTATTTTTTGCACTAGTTGAGGCACTTGTCTCTTTATATCTTGCATTTTCATTATATTTATTATCGATGTTACCGTAACTAGCATGTACGAGCTCCTCTTATCCTTGTCATCTTCGCCCATGTAGTTGAGGCTCATGTTGCTTTCACGCCACCCAATGGCGATTTTTTTGTTTTAGTAATTTGTCCAATGGCTCTATCAATTGTGCTTCTTGTTTGGACCCAGCTTCTTGAATAGAGCTGTGTTACGATTCCATGTGGTCCGGCTACAGTTTAATTACGGACATTTTTTTCTGCATTCTTCCGATAAAAGATTCGTGCTACACATTTTATTCCCTCAGGCTTTTATACTGTTTGATCTCGTTCAGTTTGGCTGCCGCTTTCTTTCATGCCGAAGTTATCTCTAATCACGTCTCCGATATACTGCAGGGTGTCGTCTCCTTCGAAAATCTTACCGTACTCATTCTTTATAGCCGTTTCTGAACACATAGTTCGTGCTGCTATCACTAATGGATAGCTGCCGAATCATTTTGGTGCACCTTTGCCTGTTTTGCGAATGTTATGCATGTAATGTTCCCTCGTGCATTAAATATTTTCTTGCACAAGCTCACTAGCCACCCTTTCTTTGTAATTGTTCACTCTAAGGACTACCCTTTCGTAATATCCCAACTTTCAAGCTTTCTGTATTTCCTGGATGCCTGCCTAATTCTTCTATACTTTGTTTTATTGCATTGTTTGGTTACTTACGCGATCTCTTCTTTCAACTGAAATCATTTCTGCACACTAAACATTTTGACACCCTTAAGAGTGTAAATCAGTTTGTCGCCAGACGAACACCCTAAGGGTGCTGCTGTCTACACCTTACAGTTGGGCTGCAATTATAGCACCCTAGAGAGAGGGTGTCCAGCAAAATAAATTTATGGTGTAGGGGTGCAAGTCCATATTAACTCCCTTCTATGTGGGTGTTGGAAGGGTGTACACCCTTTCATTTCTAGTGTGTATGGAAGGCAGGTACGGCAGTACATGCATTCAATTACTACTATGTACCGCAATCCACGCGTAACTCTCGCGTGTGCCAGAAGGTTCAAGTTCGGCTACCAAACGCACCGTCGAACAGACGGCCTTGAAGCTTCGATGGGCACACACACCTATACGTGTGGATCACATTATATATTAGTAATTCACGGTGTATATTGCAAAACCTGCCTTCGCTGCACAAAAACAACCTAGCAAATGTCACTTTTGAGCATGTATATTAACACCAACGGTTATCACGATTTCCAGATCTACATACCATGCAACACAAACTGGTATGATATATACTGCATTTTCAAGAAAAATGTAAATATATTTATTGCATGCTGAATACAGAGTACAAGATATACATAAATCATATGAAATATAAACATGCACAATCACCAAACACATCAGTAAGTACAAGAACATGTACATTTCCCACAAAAGTATCTAAAATATATCTATTGATCAAATCTGTTATCAGAGAAGAAACTATGTATAGCGGCACTGAAAGAGCCTGAGTTGACTTGGCCGTGTTTTGGGCTACATAAAGGAATAAATTTTCAGTATAAGGCTCAATGAACGAAAATTCAACTTTTGATGCCTTGAAAAAAAAGGCATATTGCAAAGGTGAATTAGGGAAGTAATTGAAATGCAGAGCAAACGCACAAGATACCTGTTATTTTGTACACTAATGTAATCGCAAAGCATTATGAAGAGTTTGGAAAGTTGATGTAAGCATAACTGGCCAACATTTTTTGAACTGAAAAAAACTTTCCAAGCATAGACGTGCTTTAAGTGAGGTTTAAGCCAGCAGCATTATTGCTAATTTTCTCTTTCCAACAAGATTAAATGAGCACGAAAAATATCAATTTTTTAGTGCCTACATAGTATGTCCTCTTTTGTGAAACGAGAGTTCTCTATGCTAAAGGTGCTGTGTAGCAGATTTGCTAACCCCAATTCCAGTTTCTACAAATTTTTGTCTTGTAACCCGGAGGCACTGGTACATAAGAATATGTAGTTTGAAAATAGGTTCTTTTCTTACTGTAAATCAAGAGTGAATATTCCACATTTACTATTATGTGGGTGCAAAGTGCAGTAGAAGGCCTGATAAAAGCAAACCACTCTTCATTAAACGATTTTGCTGAGCACGACAGGTGGACAGTGTTTTAAAATGCATAGTAAATTTCTAAATTATTTGCATTTAGATGCAGTAATACAAGATTAGGGCTTGCTGTAGCATGTGAGTATGTAAATTAGCAAATATGGTTTAATAAATTAGCCATACTCTGGTTACTAAAAGAACACAGGCACAGGCAGTCAGATAAAAGTTCGAGTTAAATATCACACTGTTAATATTTGCCACTAAATGGTCGTATCAAACATTATAAATATACTGAAAAAGGTGCTTTCTGGGGATAGTTGGCAAATAATGAGAACAAATTACGTTCAACATGAATTATAAGGACTGCGAGAGACGACGTAGACTGCGCTGACTTCCAATTATATTTTATTGCGTTGCCACATTGAGTGTATATATATAAGAGCAGGGATGCGCAGAAAACAAGTCGCAAGGGGCGTCTAACAGCAAGTCATTGTACTAAGGACGTGGTCACCTAAAAAAACATTTCTATCTCTTGAGATACAAGACTTCACTAGGGTCAGCGTGATAGAGGGGGCACTAACGCACACACTACCCAGTTTTCTGGTGAAATTTGCTTCTATAATTTCCCGGGTGACCTGTGAGCTGTGTCTCGCTAAAACTTCCGTATCTTCAGAGAGGGGCACGCAGCCACAGTCCCGGGGCAATGAATGCCCAAGTGGCTTTGAACTGTGTTATGGACGTTATAGTGCTCTCTTAAAGATGATTTAGGCACCTGCCTGTCCGTCCAACGTATTTACTGCCTCAAAATAGGGGAATATAGTAAACCAAATTCGTTGCACATATCACAAAACGTTTTCTGTGCCCGACAGAGTAAGAACTGTGACACGATTTAGGCGCGTTTACACACTGAGCTTTGCCAGCTAACCAGAGTTTGAGAAAAGGATTGTGATTCTTTGAGGTTGCCGAATTTTTTTTTAGCCTATCGGAGACATCATGCACATATGGTGGCACTGCCAACCTGTGTCTTTCAACCGGCTGGTTCCCTCACTGAACGGGCTTATCACGGTTTGTGCCCCTCAGAAGCTGTTCCGCTCTGGCTGAAATTAAGGCCAAAGGGTAGTAAAACCTAGACAGGCGATAAACCTGTGCAGCAAGACTATGTTGCAGCTCGTGTGAGCAAGAATTATTTAGGCTGGTAACGAGGCAAAGCTTTTGATACCTTAATTACCGAGCTTTGAGTGTTCAGAGTTAAAGGGCAAGAGTGACTTCTTACTTCTCGGTTCGAAGCACCAGCCTGAGATCTACAAAGCACGAGGAATCATCAATGGGGACCTTATGCGTTAGTTGTAGAGGCTTTCTTAAACATCTCCAAGACTGCCCAAGCAGCAGGCTCGAAAGCGTGATCAGTGCAATCAATAAATCATCATCATCACCATGAGCCTGGTTACGCCCACTGCAGGGCAAAGGCCTCTCCCATACTTCTCCAACAACCCCGGTCATGTACTAATTGTGGCCATGCCGTGCCTGCAAACTTCTTAATCTCATCCGCCCACCTAACTTTCTGCCGCCCCCTGCTACGCTTCCCTTCCCTTGGCATCCAGCCCGTAACCCTTAATGACCATCGGTTATCCTCCCTCCTCATTACATGTCCTGCCAAGGCCCATTTCGTTTTCTTGATTTCAACTAAGATGTCATTTACTTGCGTTTGTTCCCTCACCCAATCTGTTCTTTTCTTATCCCTTAACGTTACACCTATCATTCTCCTTTCCATAGCTCGCCGCATCGTCCTCAATTTGAGTAGAACCCTTTTCGTAAGCCTCTAGGTTTCTGCCCCGTAGGTGAGTACTGGTACGATACAGCTATTATACACTTTTCTCTTGAGGGATAATGGCAACCTGCTGTTCATGATCTGAGAATGCCTGCCAAACGCACCCCAGCCCATTCTTATTCTTCTGATTATTTCCGTCTCATGATCCGGATCCGCCGTCACTACCAGCCCTAAGTAGATGTCTTCCCTTACCACTTCCAGTGCCTCGCTACCTATCGTAAACTTCTGTTCTCTTCCGAGACTGTTAAACATTACTTTAGATTTCTGCAGATTAATTTTCAGACCCACCCTTCGGCTTTGCCTCTCCAGGTCAGTGAGCATGCATTGCAATTGGTCTCCTGAATTACTAAGCAAGGCAATATCATCAGCGAGTCGCAAATTGCTAAGGTATTCTCCATCAACTTTTATGCCCAATTCTTCCCAATCCAGGTCTTTGAATACCTCCTGTAAACACGCTGTGAATAGCATTGGAGAGATCGTATATCCCTGTCTGACGCCTTTCTTTATTGGGATTTTGTTGCTTTCTTTATAGACGACTACGGTGGCTGTGGAGCCGCTATAGATATCATTCAGTATCTTTACATACGGCTCGTCTACACCCTGATTATGTAATGCCTCCATGACTGCTGAGGTTTCGACAGAATCAAACGCTTTTTCGTAATCGATGAAAGCTATATATAGGGGTTGGTGATATTCCGCAGATTTCTCTATCACCTGATTGAAAGTATGAATATGATCAATTGTTGAGTAGCCTTTACGGAACCCTGCCTGGTCCTTTGCTTGACAGAAGTATAAGTTGTTCCTTATTCTATTTGCGATTACCTTAGTAAATAGTTGTAGGCAACTGACAGTAAGCTGATCGGTCTATAATTTTTCAAGTCGTTGGCGTCCCCTTTCTTATGGATTCGGATTATCTTAGCGTTCTTCCAAGATTCTGGTACGCTAGAGGTCATGAGGCATTGCGTATACAAGGTGGCCAGTTTCTCTAGAACAATCTGCCCACCATCCTTCAACAAGTCTTGTTACCTGATCCTCCCCAGCTGCCTTCCCCCTTTGCATATCTCCCAAGGCTTTCTTTACTTCTTCTGGCGTTACCTTTGGGATTTCGAATTCCTCTAGACTATTTTTTCTTGCATTATCGTCGTGGGTGCCACTGGTACTATATAAATCTCTATAGAACTCCTCAGGCACTTGAACTATCTCATCCATATTAGTAATGATATTGCCGGCTTTGTCTCTTAACGCATACATCTGATTCTTGCCAATTCCTAGTTTCTTCTTCACTGTTTTTAGGCTTCCTCCGTTCCTGAGAGCATGTTCAATTCTATCCATATTATACTTCCTTATGTCAGCTGTCTTACGCTTGTTGATTAACTTCGAAAGTACTGCCAGTTCTATTCTAGCTGTAGGGTTAGAGGCTTTCATACATTGGCATTTCTTGATCAGATCTTTCGTCTCCTGCGATAGTTTAGTGGTATCCTGCCTAACGGAGTTACCACGGACTTCCATTGCACACTCCTTAATGATGCCCACAAGATTGTTGTTCATTGCTTCAACACGAAGGTCCTCTTCCTGAGTTAAAGCCGAATACCTGTTCTGTAGCTTGATCTGAAATTCATCTTTTTTCCCTCTTACCGCTAACTCATTGATCGGCTTCTTGTGTACCAGTTTCTTGCGTTCCCTCCCCAGGTCTAGGCTAATTCGAGTGCTTACGATCCTGTTTCTACTGCAGCGCACCTTGCCGAGCACGTCCACATCTTGTAAAATGCCAGGGTTAGCGCAGAGTATGAAGTCTATTTCCTTTCTAGTCTCGCCGTTCGGGCTCCTCCACGTCCACTTTCGGCTATCCCGCTTGCGGAAGAAGGATTTCATTGCTGTTCCGCAAACTCCACTAATACCTCGCCCCTGCTATTCCTAGTGCCTATGCCATATTCCCCCACTGCCTTGTCTCCTGCCTGCTTCTTGCCTACCTTGGCATTAAATTCGCCCATGAGTACATTGTATTTAGTTTGCACTCTACCCATCGCTGATTCCACGTCTTCATAGATGCTTTCGACTTCCTAGTCATAATGACTGGATGTAGGGGCGTAGATCTGTGGAAGGTTTATTTTGTACCTCTTATTAGGTTTCACAAGACCTGCCACCCTCTCGTTAATGCTATAGAATTCCTGTATGTTACCAGCTATATTCTTATTAATCAGGAATCCGACTCCTAGCTCTCTTTTCTCCGCTAAGCCCCGGTAGCACAGGACGTGCCCGCTTTTTAGCACTGTATATGCTTCTTTTGGCTTCCTATCTTCACTGAGCCCTATTATATTGTCACGTGGTCGTGACGTCAAAGAACACAGTAGCAATACTGTGAACGACAGAAAAAGCTTTTATTGGGCGAACCTGTGCCCACAGAACAGGCTACACTTATAGCACAACGATAGCGGCGAACACGCTCGGCGATCGTCGAAAATCTGATCAGCCGGTCAAGCGCGGCGGCTTTTATAGAGCAGTAGTCGAATGTTCCAGACTAATAGTTCGGACCCACCTGCCTTCCACAAAGTTCTACACCATTCGCGTCAGGCGAATAAATCAGATAACATAAGGTTCGGCCACAACAGACAGCGGATAGAAGCATCGATACCTTTCCAGAAACTTCGGATACATGCCGGCGCGTCCCAGGCTGTGCGGTTACATTTGTTAGTCGGCGAAACGTGGTTGGCCGATAAAGATAAGTACACGTGTCAATACCCCCCTCTTAAAAAGCATCGTCCCGATGCTACAAATAAACAAAAGTAATAAACAAAAGCACTCGTAGAAAAGAACAAAAATGACGAAGTTCGTCAGCGTCCGTAAAACGGTTTAAGGCGCACCACGTGGACCACTTCAGATCGTGCGCGGCGCCGCTGTGAATGCGAAATGCTGTCTGGCACGACCTCATAGTCCAGAGCGCCAATACGTCGGATGACGTTGTGGGGTCCGAAATAGCGTCGAAGTAGTTTCTCACTGAGTCCTCGTCGGCGTATTGGAGTCCAGACCCAAACACGGTCGCCAGGTTGGTACTCGACGAAGCGTCGTCGGAGGTTGTAGTGTCGGCTGTCGGTCCTCTGCTGGCTCTTGATTCGCAGGCGGGCGAGCTGTCGGGCTTCTTCGGTGCGCTGGAGATAGCTAGCAATGTCAACATTCTCTTCGTCAGTAACGTGCGGCAGCATGGCGTAAAGCGTCGTCGTCGGGTTCCTGCCGTAAACCAGCTTAAACGGCGTGATCTGTGTTGTTTCTTTCACCGCCGTGTTGTACGCAATGGTTACGTACGGCAGGACCGCGTCCCACGTCTTCTGTTCGACGTCGACGTACATTGCTAGCATGTCGGCGAGGGTCTTGTTCAGGCGCTCCGTGAGACCATTCGTCTGCGGATGGTAGGCAGTTGTCCTCCTGTGGCTTGTCTGGTCGTACTGCAGAATGGCTTGGGTGAGCTCTGCTGTAAAAGCCGTTCCTCTGTCGGTAATGAGGACTTCTGGGGCACCATGTCGCAACAGGATGTTCTCCACGAAAAATTTAGCCACTTCAGCTGCGCTGCCTTTCGGTAGACCTTTAGTTTCAGCGAAGCGGGTGAGATAGTCCGTCGCCACGACAATCCACGTATTTCCGGAAGCTGATGTCGGAAACGGTCCCAACAAGTCCATCCCGATATGCTGAAAAGGTCGGTAAGGAGGCTGGATCGGCTGTAGTAATCCCGCTGGTCTTGTCGGTGGTGTCTTGCGTCGCTGACAGTCGCGGCATGTCTTGACGTGGCGGGCGACATCGGCGGTTAGGCGCGGCCAGTAATACTTTTCTTGTATCCTCGATAGCGTCCGGGAGAAACCGAGGTGCCCAGTGGGCGGATCGTCATGTAGGGCGTGCAGTACTTCTGGATGTAGCGCCGACGGAACAACAAGGAAGTAGTTGGCGCGGACTGGTGAGAAGTTCTTCTTCACGAGTAGGTTGTTTTGAAGCGTGAACGAAGATACACCACGCTTAAATGCCCTTGGGACAACGTCGGTGTGCCCTTCCAAATACTCGACTAGGGCGTTTAGCTCCGAGTCTCCTCGTTGGTGTTCGGCGAAGTCTTCCGCGCTTATTATTCCAAGGAAGGCGTCGTTATCCTCATCTTGCGGCGGCGGGTCAATGGCGTCGCGGGATAGGCAATTGGCATCTGAGTGTTTTCGTCCGGACTTGTAGGTTACAGTGATGTCGTATTCTTGTAGCCTGAGGCTCCACCGTGCCAGCCGTCCTGAAGGGCCTTTTAGGTTAGCTAGCCAACACAACGCGTGATGATCGCTGACCACCTTGAATGGCCTGCCCTATAGGTAAGGGCGAAATTTCGCTGTGGCCCAAACGATGGCGAAGTATTCCTTTTCGGTTGTAGAATAATTGCATTCTGCTTTTGACAATGATCGGCTAGCGTAAGCTATCACGTGTTCATGTCCATCATTTCTTTGGACTAGGACGGCACCGAGGCCTAGGCTACTGGCGTCAGTGTGTATTTCGGTATCGGCGTGCTCGTCGAAGTGCACAAGTACGGGCGGCGACTGCATGCGTCGTTTGAGTTCTTGAAATGCGTCGGCCTGTGGCGTTTCCCACTTGACCTCGACGTCACATATAGTTAGCTGTGTCAGCGGCTCAGCGATGCGTGAAAAGTCCTTGACAAATCGCCTGTAGTAGGCACACATGCCATGAAATCTACGCACTGCCTTCTTGTCGGTGGGCTGCGGGAACTTTTCGATGGCAGCTGTTTTCTGCGGGTCGGGGCGTACTCCGGATTTGCTGATGACGTGACCTAGGAATAGAAGCTCATCGTAAGCGAAGCGGCACTTTTTTGGCTTCAGAGTCAGCCCTGATGACTTGATGGCCTCTAGTACTGTGGCAAGCCGCCTAAGGTGATCGTCGAAATTTCTGGCGAAGACAACGACGTCATCCAGGTAGACAAGGCACGTCTGCCACTTCAGTCCGGCTAACACCGTGTCCATGACGCGCTGAAACGTTGCAGGCGCCGAGCACACTCCGAATGGCATGACCTTGAACTCGTAGAGGCCGTCAGGGGTGATGATGGCGGTCTTTTGACGATCTCTTTCGTCGACTTCTATTTGCCAATAGCCAGACTTGAGGTCCATCGAGGAGAAGTACTTAGCGTTGCAGAGCCGATCCAATGCGTCGTCTATCCGTGGGAGAGGGTATACGTCCTTCTTCGTGATCTTGTTCAGACGACGATAATCGACGCAGAAACGAAGGGTTCCGTCCTTTTTCTTCACCAGCATGACAGGGGATGCCCACGGGCTTTTCGACGGCTGGATAATGTTGTCGCGCAGCATTTCGTCGACTTGTTTTCTTATAGCTTCACGTTGTCGCGGCGAAACTCGGTAAGGGCTCTGGCGAAGTGCTCGAGCGTACTCCTCGGTGATTATGCGATGCTTGGCGACTGGTGTTTGTCGAATCCTCGATGACGTCGAAAAGCAGCCTTTGTATCGCCGGAGCAGACTTCTAAGCTGCTGTTGCTTAATCACGGGGAGACTTGGATTAATGTCGTAGTCTGGTTCGGCAACCATGGTTGTCGGGGTAGATGCGGCGGAATCCGAGAGGACAAACGCGTTGCTGTTTTCCAGAATTTCCACGATGTATGCGATCGTCGTGCCCTTGTCGATGTGCTTGAACTCCTGGCTGAAGTTTGTCAGCAACACTTTCGTGTTTCCTCCTTGCAGTCGAGCGATCCCTCTTGCGGCGCAAATTTCACGGTCTAGCAGTAGACGTTGGTCGCCTTCGACGACACCTTCTACGTCAGCGGGTGTTTGGGTGCCGACCGAAATAACAATGCTGGAGCGAGGCGGGATGCTTACTTGATCTTCGAGCACACTCAAGGCGTGGTGACTACGAGGGTTCTCCGACGGTATCGCATCGTCTTCCGACAGAGTTACTGACTTCGACTTCAGGTCGATGACTGCGCCGTGTTGGTTGAGGAAGTCCATGCCGAGAATGACGTCTCGTGAACAGTGTTGGAGGATAACGAAGGTGACAGGGTAAGTCCGGTCGTGAATGGTAATTCTTGCCGTGCACATTCCAGTCGGCGTTATGAGGTGTCCTCCCGCGGTACGAATTTGAGGGCCTTCCCACGTAGTCTTAACTTTCTTCAACTGGGCGGCGATGTGCCCACTCATGACGGAGTAATCAGTCCCTGTGTCGACTAAGGCGGTGACTCCGTGGCCGTCGAGAAGCAGGACGAGGTCGGTGGCTCTTTGTCTTGCATTACAGTTCGGTCTTGGCGTCGGATCATGACTGCGTCGCGTTGACCTGTGGCTGGTATGTGACGTCGTCAGGTCGCCTTTCTTCGTCGCATTCTTTCCTTCCAGACTTCTTCGGGACGGCGGCGTGTCGTTATGTCGTCGAGGTAGTTTCTTCGGCGTCTTCGTCGGCGGCGGAGGATCTTCGACAGTTCGACGGACAGCAACCGCACCTCCATCGGTTGCTGCTTTTAGTTTTCCGGATATGGGATAACTAGATAGGATAACTAGATAACGTTCTAGCGTTAAGCGTTGCCAGGTTCATATTCCCATGGCGGCCTGTCCGGAGCCAGTGATTCTTAGCACCCTCTGGTGCGTCGCAGGTCTGACCGCCGCCGTGGTCAGTTGCTGCGCAGCTGCTGGGGACTGAGGGCCGGGGTTTGATTGTTGTGTTCATATAGGAGGTTGTGGCCAAGTTCTGCATCAGGGTGGCCAATCCTGCTCTAGTGAGGGAGTGCGTTATCGGTTCTGGCAACCGGGATCAGGCCACACTCCAGGCCTGTGTGTGCAATTTTATCAACACGCGGAATATTTTTAATCCGGTGGAAAATTGCCGGCACCGGGATTCGAACCACGGACCTCTTGCACGCGAGGCGGGTGTTCTACCTCTACGCCACCGCTGCACCCCCCCAGTCAATCAATAAATGCCAGGTAGTCATTCAGAAACCTGCACACTTTTACAGGAGACGAATCTAAGTGACCTTCAATACTGCAATCACGATGAGCTAGATAAATATCACATAGTGGCGGCGCCAGGCAGGATCCTATACAAACACCATTTATTTGTATATTGTGTCGGATCATGCCTGGCACCGCCACTAAGTGATATTTATCTAGCTAATCATGACTGAAATATTCAAGGTCACCTAGATGCGCCTCCTGTTGTGAAAGTGTGCAGGTTTGCGGATGACTACCTAGTATTTATTGATTGCACTGATCACGCTTTTTGACCGGCTGCTTTGGGAGACTTGGAGATCTTTAAGGGCTGCAGTCTCTAGAATTAACAAATGAGGTCTTCATTGATAATTCTTTGCAGTTTCTAGATCTCAGGCAGTGCCTTGCAACCAAACAGGTGTGCTAGTGCTTTGAACCGAGAAGAAGTCACTCCTGCCCTTTAACTCTGCACATTCAAAGCTTGTTAAACGAGATATTGTAAAGTTTTGCCGCGTTAACAGCCTCAATAAATCTTGCTCGCATGAAATGCAAGACACTCTTGCTGCACAGGTTGATCGCCTTTCTTGTGTTGGCTACTCTTTAGCCTTAATTTCAGCCATAGCATAACAGCTTCTGAAGGGCACAAAACGTGAGTCAAGGAACCAGCCGGTTGAAAGATACAGGTTCGCAGTGCTACCGTATGTGCATGATGTCTTCGATAGGCTAAAAAAGATTCAGCAACCTCCAGGAATCCCAGTCCATTTCGCAGCCACCGAAAAGCTGGCAAAGCTCTGTGAACGTGTAAACGCGCCTAAATCGCGTCAGAGTTCTTGCTCTGTCGGGCACTGAAAACATTTTTCGATATGTGCAACGATTGTGGTTTACCATATTCCCCTGTTTTGAGGCAGTAAATACGTTGAACGGACAGGCAGGTGACTAAACGATCGTTTAAGTGTGCACTATAACGTCAATAACACTGTTCAAGGCCACATAGGCATTCATTACCGGGACTGCTGCTGCATGCCCCTCTTTCTAGTTCTAGCGACACGCAGCTCACCGAGTACATTATTGAAGCTGATTTCACCAGAAAACTGGGTAGTGTGTGTTTTAGTGCCCCCTCTATCACGCTGACACCTAGAAACATAGTTCCAGCGCACATTTGAACAAGGACGAGGCGAGAAAGACAACACAAACGCCGGACTTCAACTGAGTTCTATTCATTGGAAACAGGGCTTTATGTACACAGGGGGAGGGGGTGGGGAACGGCTACTGCGCAGGACCACCCAAAAATATTTGCTTGGTCTAGGCAAGGTCATCACAGGTGTCAAAAAATAAAAAGAGAAACTTTTCCCTCTTTTTTCCTTCTATTTACGTCACACAGTAGAATCTTCATGTCCCGCCCTGCCTAGCTGATTCGACACATCCGTTTGCCCTTAGATAATCAATTTTTTTTGTCCCGAGTGCAACAGAAGGAGCACTGACACAGTTCTCGTTTACATTGGAGATACAACACGCTTCAAATATTTCCCGGTGTTTCTGATCGCTATAGTTGCGCAACACGCGTGTTCGTTCGAAAAAAGCCTCGCATGCTGGCTTGTGCGAGCAACGGCGTATGTGGTCGGCTAAATGACCAGCGCCACTTAGTGATGTAGCATTCCTGCGATGCTCTAGCAAGCGTTCATTCAGACAGCGCCCGGTTTGGCCGATATAGCATTTCCCACAGGCGAAGGGAATACTGTACACAACGCCGACGTCACATTCAACGAGGGCTTTAGTGTGCTTAATTTTGCAGGCTGGTTTCTTCTGGGATTGGTTTACAAGGCGGCACATTCGTCCCAGCTTTTCCGGTGCTGAAAACACAACACGCACCCTGCACCTGTCGCCAACATTCTTGAGGCGGTGAGACACCTGGTGCCAATAAGGCACTACGACAGGGCGCTTTTGCGGGCGTGCGTCTTTTTTCTGCCTGCGCCTCCCACCAGCCTTTGCCTCGCGAATCTGGCTCTCTACCACCGAGGCCACGATTTCTCCGTGGAACCCAGCCTTCTCCATGACGCCTTAGCTGGGCGTCGACGCTGTCACGAACTTGATGTTCGCATGACTTGTCTAGAGCAGAGCGGATGCAGTTTTTTGCTATAGCTCTTTTTACGAGCTTGGAGTGGGCCGATTGATAATTCAGAATTAGTTTTTTTGACCGTGGCTTGTAGTGCCAGCACACGCGCGCTCCATGAAAAATCAGACACAAGTCGAGGTACTGGATGCGACCATCCAGTCGCATCTAAAGTCCCTCAATCATTTAAAAGTACGGCCAGGCTTTGATCCAGCCGACAACGCCTGCGATAGGCTGATCGGTGACATGTGACCTTGCTCCGCCCCTTTGCCGCCATGAAAGTTCCTGCGCGCCGGGCGAAGAGCGCGCGTTTCGCCTGTTGTGCTTTGCACATCGCTGCGATAATTTCGTTCCGGGAGGTCCGAAATGCCTTGTTGCTGTGCGGTTGGGTGCCGAAACCGGACGAATTATGGCAAGAAGTTATTTTGCATCGCGCGCGGCAACCAGAATTTAACCAGACGAAAAGTATGGTTACACAGAATTGCACGGACGGACTTTGAACCGTCGGTAACAGCAGGACTATGCGAGGCAAGTAACATACAACGATACAAAGGTGCCATAGAAAGTATACACGTGCGTGTGTCGAGCGTCGATAGTATTTCACTCGCGTGCATGAATGTTGAGGGCCGAAATTTGTGGAGATTATTTATTTTAGTTCGCTGTGAGCCCGCTGAATAGATCGGCATGACCTAGGATGCGAAGGTCCGAAATGCCATGTTGCTGTGCGGATGGGTGCCGAGATCAGATGGAGAACGACAAGAAGTTATTTCGCATCCCGCGCAGCAAACAAAACCTAACCAGAAGGTAATTATGGTTGCATAGAAATGGACGGAAAGACTGAACCGTCGGTACCTGCACGACTATGTGAGAAAAGTAACGTAGAGCGATACGAACATGCGAAAGAAAGTATACACCTGTGTGTGCAGAGCTACAAAGGTGCCATAGAAAGTATACACGTGCGTGTGTCGAGCGGTGATGGTATTTCACTCGCGCGCATGAATGTTGACAGCCGAAGTTTGTGGAGATGACTGATTTTAGTGCATTACGAGCCCGTTGACTTAGCAAGTGCAGTATGACCTAGCATGCAAGTTAATAGTGGGGCAGAAACGCATTAACTCGCTGACAAATATCCGCATTGCGTTACGTGCGATAAAAAATAAAATTCAGCAGCGAATTCTACTTTTACACTTTTCTGTGTTTGTGCGGGCGTTGTTAACTGCGCTTTACAACATGTCCAAAATGTAATTTCCAATATCCTTATCGTATTTTGTGCATTGCATATGTGAATAAATATATTGCTAAGTGCCTGCATTACTCTGTTTTTAAAAACGAATACTGCATAGCCACAGCTACTGGCCGTCAAATAATAAAGCGTAATACAGAATGTCAAAGTGCATTACCTGCAGCTGCGAGCTCGTTCTTTCCAAGTTTCCCTTACACTCGAAGATGTTTCAGTAATCGGCAATGCCATTTTACTGATGAAAAACACACAACTGCAAATGAACATAAGAAAAACGCCACAAGCGATACGCGGATTGCCAGCAAAACACAGTGCAGTAATAGCTGGGTCAATCCGCGTGCGTTTCCTATAAGGGCTCTCTAATTCTTACGGGGATTTAGCGGTGCACGGAGGCGAAAAGGGATAAACACAACAATGCGCGTCATGATTCGAGTTTACGCGGCGACGTCGCACGGTTCACGAGAACAGTCAACCACATTCACACACGCGCACACACTACGCTCGATGTTGGTGTGCCGCGAGATCAGATCGCGCTGGCAGCCCGAACACGATCGAGGAGACACGCTGACACGATCCATACCACCTCTTCATCATGTCACGACAGTTGCACTGGCTCGTAGCATTGAACCACAAGACACAGCAGTCGTCGTGTAATCGCTACACGACAGACACACTCAGCGACAAGAAGACTGTTGGCGCACTCGTTTCCACAAACACACAGGATGTTGTTTAGTTGCCGTGAGGGTCGCGCGCTTTGAGAATCGCACGTTTGAGCGACGTTATGTCGAAAGTTTTTCGGTCCAAGCGACTGTCAGCCTTCATTTTTACACGACTTCTTCGTTCAATGCAACCGCTATGTGTACGCAGCACACTTACATGCAAAAGATTTCACAGAGCATACGGGATTAAGCGTAAGCAATCACCAAGGCTCGCGCGGTGATTGAGCGCAAACGAACGAAATGTAAACACGCGGAATCGAGGCAATCAAGCCCTCATTACGGTCTCTTGAGCTATTTTCTGGAACACTTATTTGAAATTAAAGGACTAAATTTTGCAGTTTGGGTCCTTCTTTCGTTTTTCGCCACAGTCAGGCACCAGAAGGTTTTATTTCCGCGCGTATGCAGATATTTCTTCACCCCACGAATGCCGCGGCGCCGCGGTTTAGCGTGGGCGCCGTCTGCTACAGGAACTTCCTAGGTGGCGCGCGCGGCAGATGGCGCTACCTTGGAAATTATAGAGGGACCTTAGTCGCATCCAGTACCTCGACTTGTGTCTGATTTTTCATGGAGCGCGCGTGTGCTGGCAGTACAAGCCACGGTCAAAAAAACAAATTCTGAATTATCAATCGGCCCACTCCAAGCTCGTAAAAAGAGCTATAGCAAAAAACTGCATCCGCTCTGCTCTAGACAAGTCATGCGAACATCAAGTTCGTGACAGCGTCGACGCCCAGCTAAGGCGTCTGGAGAAGGCTGGGTTTCACGGAGAAATCGTGGCCTCGGTGGTAGAGAGCCAGATTCGCGAGGCAAAGGCTGGTGGGAGGCGCAGGCAGAAAAAAGACGCACGCCCGCAAAAGCGGCCTGTCGTAGTGCCTTATTGGCACCAGGTGTCTCACCGCCTCAAGAAGGATGTAATTTCCAATATCCTAATCGTATTTTGTGCATTGCATGTGTGAATAAATATATTGCTAAGTGCCTGCATTACTCTGTTTTATTATTTTTTACTCTGCCTCAAGAAGGTTGGCGACAGGTGCGGGGTGCGTGTTGTGTTTTCAGCACCGGAAAAGCTGGGACGAATGTGCCGCCTTGTAAACCAATCCCAGAAGAAACCAGCATGCAAAATTAAGCACACCAAAGCCCTCGTTGAATGTGACGTCGGCGTTGTGCACAGTATTCTCTTCGCTTGTGGGAAATGCTATATCAGCCAAACCGGGCGCTGTCGGAATGAACGCTTGCTAGAGCATCGCAGGAATGCTACATCACTAAGTGGCGCTGGTCATTTAGCCGACAACATACGCCGTTGCTCGCACAAGCCAGCATGCGAGGCTTGTTTCGAACGAACACGCGTGTTGCGCAAATAAAGCGATCAGAAACACCGGGAAATATTTGAAGCGTGTTGTATCTCCAATGCAAACGAGAACTGTGTCAGTGCTCCTTCTGTTGCACTCGGGACAAAAGAAATTGATTATCTAAGGGCAAACGGATGTGTCGAATCAGCTAGGCAGGGCGGGACATGAACAAGATTGTACTGTGTGACGTAAATAGAAGGAAAAAAGAGGGAAAAGTTTCTCTTTTTATTTTTTGACACCTGTGATGACCTTGCCTAGACCAAGGAAATATTTTTGAGTGGTTCTGCGCAGTAGAAGTTCCCCACCCCCTCCCCCTGTGTACCTAAAGCCCTGTTTCCAATGAATAAAACTCAGTTGAAGTCCGGCGTTTGTGTTGTCTTTCTCGCCTCGTCCTTGTTCAAATGTGCGCTGGAACTATGTTTCACAATGCTAATCATAACCAACTAGCCCAGCTGTCCTTACTTAGTGACGCCTAGAGAAGTCTTGTATCTCCACAGATAGAAATTGTGATTTTTTTTCAAGTGAACATGTTCTTAGTACAATGACTTGCTGTTAGAACACCCCTTGTGACTGCCGTTCATTTTCTGCGCATGACCCCTCTTGCGTATAAACACACGATGTGGCAACGCAATAAAATACTGTTGGAAGTCAGCGCAGTGTATGTCATCTTTCGCAGTCCTTGTCCTTCACACTGTACATCATTTTTTATAGTGAACAGTGAATATTATATGATTAAAAATTAGAAAAAATACAGTACACATCTGAGCTGCAAAAATGCAATTGATGCAGCAAATGACGTTTAGCGTTCCAAAAGAAAAAAATGTTCACGGTTAACAACTAGGTGCCGGGACTCCATTCTCTGAGCATCTTGACCAATAAATGCAGCACATGGCATTGCTAGAATCTTGCATCCTGCATTAGCAACATAAGAACAGAATCATGAGAGTTCAGTCTGTGCAATTAAACATGTACACTGTGACAAATTTGATAAGACAACAAGTTCGTGAGAGTAACAAAATCAATGTGACTGGGAACAATGCACAGCTCAGGCAACTGGGAAGACAGGTGAAAGGTAGGATAAATTTCTATTTTGCATATTCAGGAATTGCATTTACTGTGAACACTAAACCACTATGTCACTGTGAATACAACATGGCACATACGGCAGCAAAAGCAAATAAATTTACAGTAGCCTTTTCACCACAGAAAATAAGAGTGACTAAAATTTAAAAACACTACCAATGACATCTCTCAATAACAGACATTCGTCCAAGACTGTGTATGTGACCTTAATATAAAATTGACATAATATCTGCAATATATCTCTGCATTACACTTTATAATTACTGCAGCTGAGAACCTTGCGGGATATGGCACATTAAGACTGACATGCACAAGACATTAAAAAAGGGCTGTTTTTACACAACATTATTACACTAGGCGACACAGTAGTTTTACAGAGAGTGCACACAAAAGGAAAATGAGAGAACCCCCAGTGGCATTCTCATTTGCCCTGCAATAAATGCATTCAGCCCAACAATCTCCAACTCTCCAATACAGTTTATTAGACCCTTTCTGCATCGTAAAATTTATTTTGTATTTCTTATTTACTAATTTAGTAATGATTGACTATTTCGGCATACTTTTCTTGAAAATTTAGCATGTGTTAACTATTTTCCTTAGAGCAGGCCCCTTTCTTTGAATGAGTTAGCTTGGCAATACGGTGACAAGTAGTATTCCCAAAGGTCATAAGTGTAAATAACCTTATGATCCTTTGTCATGCTCCCACTTTCTACTTCATGCTCTAAACTGTGATACCCCTCCTAGGCAGTTTATGTTATTCTGCCAATACATACATGGTCCTTCTTTGTGTAGCCTCTCAACTACAGCCCGAAATTTGTTATCTCCTAAAAAAAATCATCTTTGCCGCCCAAAACATATTGCACGGTTACCCCTCACTTAGGGGGGGGGGGGGGAGGGATTGTATATAAGTCTTCACATATTCGATGAACCTCAAAGCCACAACCATTTCTAATCCTGTGTTGCCAGTACCCGCATGAGTCGCAATGGTTGTAAATTGGCTATCCGCCTAAACGTACATTTTGCCACATGGAAAATGACCACAGCATTGCATTTGATTGAATGAGTCCTCCTGTGCATGTTTTTTTTCTCGTCTTGTAATGGCTAGGTTCAACATGGTCAAGTCTGAAAACCGCCAAGCCCCAACCAATACTTTGTGTAGTTTCAAAATTATGAAACATTCATTTTTCAAGACTTGTCCCAAATTAAGCATGAGGCAGATTTTCATGATGCAAATGAGGAAAGGTTGTGCTTAGTGACAATGATAGGCCTGCTATCACCTGCAAAACTGTGTTAAATGGCATATGCTTGCAATTTTCATGAGCAGCTAGCTCAGTACAAGAAATAGGCGCAATGCCTGCGGAAATGTTAACACCCACGAGAGGTCCTAGTTTCTTGTAATTTCTTCAAATCTCTTGCAGTATAGATTGCAATCCCGCGCATTTTGATATTGTATTTGAAATAAAAGTAGCCCAAATTTTAATGTTTTGAGAAATATGCGGGTATAAATTAAAGGTAGAAGAGTAATGGAACGAGCAAATAACAAGCGCATTGCACAGAGTAAAGAAATATTCACCATTCACAAATTAGCAAAGAAGACGGATAGCGTCATCGGTCTAATCAGGCGGGTAGCTAACAGAAGGAGAGGCCTGAGCGGAGAATCTGTTAAGGCTAGTCCACGCTTTCTTCTTGTGCCATTTTACGTACGTAGCGGCCATACACGTCTGGAAGAGGGCCGAGCGAGACAAACTAAATACCATGAAAAGGAGGAGGATCAAGAGCGCGCTCGGACTACCAAACTACACACGCACCGACCGACTCCTGCAGTTGGGTATTCATAATACCCTGGAAGAGATTGCAGAAGCACAAGAAAGGGCACAGATTCTCAGGCTCTCCGGCACCAGGGCGGGCAGACGACTCCTAACTGAGGTGGGCGTCCCCCCGGCCACTGTCGAAGACACCTACCAAGGCCTACCGAATGAGCAGAAAGATAACATCATCATATCGCCCGCCCCGCGCAATATGCATCCCCAGCGCAACGTAGAAAGAAGGAAGGCCAGCGCGGTGGCGCTCCTACGCCGCGCAGCAGAACTCCCTGGAGGCAGCTGCTTCGTTGACGCGGCCCATTATGACAACAGCGACAATTTCACGGTAGTGTCAATCAACCACAGGGACTCGACCGTTAACGCGGCTTCGGTACGAAGCACGTCGTCGCGTGCGGCGGAACAAGTGGCCATTGCCTTGGCCCTCCTGGATGACGGACATGCCAATATCTTCAGCGACTCCAGGGCAGCCATCCGCGCCTTCAGCGTCGGCGCCGTGTGTAAGGAAGCCTGTCGCATCCTCGACGGCAAAAGCATCACCACCCAAACTCTCACGTGGTTCCCCGCTCACATGGGATGAATCACGGGAGGCCCCACAAACCTCAACGAGCTGTCCCACTCCAAGGCGCGAGGTCTCACTTTCCGCTACCATGGAGAACTCCAACGCCGGCCCGCAGCGGTGGAGAATAGAGATCAACCGACCACATATAACGAAATTGCGCAGCACTTTTATCTCGGCAGGAGAGAGTTTCCCCTTCCACACAAGAAGTTAAATAGAGAGCAGGCATTGACCCTCAGATTACTGCAAACAGGCTCATATCCCAGCCCGGCTTTATTCCACAAAATTTATCCCGACACCTATGCCACTAGTTCTTGCAGGCATTGCAATGACATCGCTAGCCTAGATCATATGCTCTGGCGTTGCCCCTCCTTACGAGGCACAGAAGAAATCAATGAAGACAAGTGGCCCTCCGCTATCAAGAGCCCTGATGCCGGGGTGCAACTATGGGCTGTCCAGAAGGCCCACGGTGCGGCGGTCGGGCAAGGCCTGACTGTCCCAACGTGGGAGCGGCCCGCAGCGCGCTGAGTCGCGTACGTCAGGACCTTATTAAAGTTTCGCATCCATCCATCCATCCATTCCTCCAAAAACACTGGTAGCAGGAAAGTCATACGAAATTAAGTCATACGAAATTAGCACTGAATGCACAATAAAGAATATGCTGCTGGAATGCCCCAGTCTGTGAATATTCTTGCACAAAGAAAATCCTCATTATGAAAGGCCATCAAGAAAATGCAAGTGTATGCTTTGGATCAGCAGTCATACCTGCAGTATGCACTACAATCGGCAATATTTAAAAACACACACAACTGCACATGATATCAAGCTTAGGCCGCCAAGGAGCCTCAGAGTTCTAAATTATAACTTGACCTACTATATCAAACTACACACCTATAGCTACTTACAATGTTGTCTTCCCAACTGCTTCCTAGAAGACATCAACCATCTGCCTGAAGGCGAACGCAGGTGTCTTGCTCTTGATTGAGGGCACCAAGGCTGGGCATTGTGAAATTGCTGCTATCATCTGCATGACCTGCAAGAAACAACGCTCTCAGTTCAAGATAAACAAATGCTATTAGAATGAAAGACAAGATCACTGGCAATAAGCCTCGTTTTGGTTTGCACGAGAAAAGCAAAAAATATGGAGTTTGTGCTGCTTACTGAAAAAGAAACAAGCTTCCTTCCACATGTTGCAGTCATGCATTAAGATTGTCACACAGCTGCATGTTTGTATGCTCATATGCTGCTGTCGCTACTGTGCCAGCATGCTTTGCATAGCTTATTATTTCAAGTTATATTGATTATTGTGTTTTCTTGCCAATGTTTGGCAAATAGCACCAGCAAGGAAGTAGCTCACTTACACACACACTCCCTTGTGAGGAGCGAATTCACACACACGCGAGCACACACATACACACGCACATACAACACACACACAAGCCTGTACCACATAAGCAGCTTCCCACGCTTGACACACTGCATTTTTTATCCTTTTACACTCCTACTGCTAAGGCATAAAAAAGCCTTCGTGTGACCAACTCCAAACTCCTCAACCTACACTTCCAGCTTAACCACTTTCTCGAGAGCGAGGGCAAGCCTTCTAGCTTCCCCAGTGCTCCAAACTAGTTACGAATTTCAATAGGGCTATAGGCGACAGCTCTCGAAGGGCATGCAAACTACCCGGAGAGACCTAAAGCTTGCATATTATACCTCTAAAGCACAACAACAACACTTCATATTTTCAAAATTCATTAAATCTCCTGAACACAATTGCTATATACGTAGGACGGTCTCGAATAACCTGCTGTTCAAAATTTCTGCGGTTGTCTGAATCAACGGAAATGTGGGCTAATGGGAAATTCACGTCTTTAAAATCAGAATTAGTGTAATGGCGAAATACACTACCACATTACTTAATCATTTATTTATGCTCTGGAGGTAACGATCCTTTTAGAATAACAATATATATTCTTCAGGGCAGAGGATGGAAAAAGGAGGAAGCGTATACTTGACGCCTTCCCACTGATCCTCCTTAGAAATGGTGCCTGCAGTTGTCCACGTTGGCTTGAAACCAAACTCGGCTTTCAGGCGGCAACACTCGCTGCACCAAATTGGAAGAGTTTTATGCGTGTAAAACTCTACGACCTTATGAAATACATACGCACGCACACAAAATGCACTCGCGCGCACACAAACACACGCACTCTCAAAGCGCAGACACAAAAGCACGCACGCGCACATTGATAAACACAAACAAGCACACATACATGCAGGCACACACGCACACACAGCGACCCACACAGAAATAAGCTCACAAAACACGTAAACACTAGACACACGCCGGCCCATACAAACCGGCACGCACGCACACACACACACACACACACACACACACACACACACGCACACAACGCGAGCCGAGCGCACGCACACACACGAATCGAGCCGAGCGCGCACACACGCACAGACAAAGCGAGCCGAAAACATGCTAAAGGCGCCCGGCAAGCAGCAACAGCATCACGCGAACGCATCACGGAGAACCAATACCGCGCCAGTTCTTTCGAAAGCTAGCAAAGTTAGTCGTCCTTCTTCCACGCGGCGCAAAAGTGGTCGACCACATTTAACTTAAGTGCGAGCGACTGCATTACAATAAGCCGCGCTGAACGCACAAAAGAACCACATCTATGAACGTTCAAGTGCTGAGAAACAAAACGTAACTATGCAGGCGCATCACGCCCGATGTGAGACGGGGCGCGATCGAGGTAGTTAACTTGCCCTACTAGGAGTGCAGCTGCTCTTGCTCTTACATTAGTGAATTGTGCTACGAGATCACAGTAAGATACTTCTAGAGCGAACAAAAACACGTGACTCATCAAAGAAATACCAAATAAATGGGTACTTGCCTGAAAATTTCCATTATGGCAGTACTACCAACCGCCGACACAGGGCACGTTGCAACTGCTCGTCTCAGCGTCCGTGGATCCATCTTCCAGTGCGTACGAACGCTTTGCTTTGAAGTGGAGCACGAGTAGTACACAAAGCACGGGCCACGCCTTTTTATACACAACGCACAAAACTAATCACACGTTTACTATTATTTCGCACAGCGCGAGACGCGAACGCATTTCATTTAGCTAGAGAATGCAATAATGGCGTAGCTTTCGCCTTCTCATCCTGCCACGAGCCGAAGTGACGGTACAGCGTCGTCCCGTCATTTCCGGTCGCTTTTCATTGGGCAGGGGGCGGCCGCGCAAATTGAACGTTTATTCTGACAGGTTTTTTTGCTCACATGGCCGCCTGTGTGCTGCTGCTTCGAGAAATGATCTCCAACTAGAGCGGTGAGGCGGGTAGTTGCTACTACGTTTCGTGCCGAGCATATGTTTTTTTTTGGGGGGGGGGGGGGGAGTAGAGGCGCAGTCTGTGCTGCATGACTGAGTGTACAGTACACAAATCGGGACCGTGAGCGAGACGATCGGAGCTCTTCTGCTGGTGCGATTAGATTATTCGCTGCGTCCGAACGAAGCAACCTTGCTAGGTTACAGCGTAGTTACAGCGATATCCTGGCTCGATAAAGATCCTCGCATCTTGGTCGATCGACAGCGACGCATAAGCATTTACGAGGCGACTGAAGAATGCGTTTGTAAGAGCGCATGCTGTGGATAAGCAATTACAGTTTTGACGGCACCAGCCCCTAATATATAGGCTGAGCCTTACAAACTGTGCCCGAGGATGCGCTTAGAAAAAAAATTATGCGGTTTTACGTGCCAAAACCACTTTCCGATTATGAGGCACGCCGTAGTAGGGGACTCCGAAATTTCAACCACCTGGGGCTCTTTAACGTGCACCTAAATCTAAGCACACGGGTGTTTTCGCATTTCACCCCCATCGAAATGCGGCCGCCGTGGCCGGGATTCGATCCCGCGACCTCCTGCTCAGCAGCCGAACACCATAGCCACTGAGCAACCACGGCGGGTCGCTTAGAAAGCGGACCAGTAGCTTAGTAAAACTCTCAATAACTTAGGCAAGGTACGTGGAGATTCGGATTTGAGAACTTCCAGCGTGATCTCGCCGCTATAAATGTCTTCGTTGTGGCTTCACCAAGCAAATTGTACGTTGATGGCATTGTACAGCAGAGGCTCGTCTAAAATCACGTCCCTGTTTGTTCAGCTATGTATTCAGACAGCTTCTTTAATTTCGCCACTTTTTTGTGGCTTTTAAGGGAATCGAAGTATTCGTGCAGAATTGTGCAAGTTGCTCGCGCGTTTTCATTCTGCTACTGCAGTTTGTCTTAGAAATGTTTAATTGCATAATAATGTAATTGTGAGCACAAAATATAGTGATAATTACATCGTAAGTGAAAGTGCGTGCATTTTCTCAATGATACATTTTGGAGTGGTCGTCATGCCAGTAACATCAGAATCGTAGAAAAAGATCGACAGTCAGGAATGCGAAAACCTAATGACTTCATTGATGTACATGTGCAATTATCACGTGACCGTGATACGTCATACATTGTCACGTGTCCTTCAGAAGTCTACCTTCATCTGCCGTAATCCACCTTGCTACAGTTTGTACGAACCTTAACCGAATTTATTCCACCCTAATTCACATCATTTAGCCATAATTGCGCATAATAAACGTTGTTCTATTTACTACCTTTTGTATCACTACTGACGTCATACAAGACGCTGAAGACGTCACATTTTATTGCTTTATTATACATACATTTAAGGCCTAGTAGAAACAACAGAAAGAAGGGGTGAAAGTATGCAATATTTGCAGTTCAGGACAAGAATAGAAAATCCTACTGTAAGACACTTTGAACAGCGATGTTGAATTATTGGTGTCACAAATTGAGACTGTGGAGGCGGAAAGGAGGTTCCATTCAGTGTCTGTTTTTTGCAAAAAGGAAGAATGGCACATCAGTTTTGTGTTGAGGGTCGATGCGAGACGAGATATAACTTGGTGTGGTGAAAATATTTTCTTTAAAGGGAAGCTGAAACACTTTTCGAAAAAAATGAGTTCTCTGCGGCATTCTACAGTTTTGAGTCCCCTGAACACGAATATCTCGTTCAAAAAGGGCGGAAACAAGCGCAAGCGGCTGTTTTTTCATGAAAACGCGCACCAGCGCCTCAGGGTATCGCGCGAACGCCGCTGTTGCCCGTGATTGGTCGGAGCCGCGGTGACGTCAGTGGCGGCAGTCGCCGGTCGGCGCCGCCGTTTGAGAGCGTAGCACGCTGTTCTGTACTGGCTGCATAGCTGAGTTGTAAGCATTATGGAACGTTCTCGCTGTCTCGGACAGCTTGTATTTTCGCCGTACATGTTCGAACCGACAGCCGATACGGAAAACGATGGCGGCAACGACGATGTTGAGTGTGCCAAAAGCTAGAGCGATGTGTACACCTTCTCGCGCGCTGGAAATCTTAGCTGTTACGTATGCTTTTTTTTTCATGTAGCTGCACGTTCCAATGACGGGAGAAAAAATGCGCTAAAGTGTCACTGGGAACTTGCTGCTGGAAGAATACCGAAGCACTAACTTCTCATTAGATTGTAAACACGGGTACAATTCCGCGATGTCAAGCACCTTGCCGCTGCTTGTCTGAAGTCCCGTGGTTTTCTGAGCATTGATAGACGATCGCGAACATAAGTGCCGCGTTTCAAAGCGCGCACATGCAGTGCTGCGAGGTACAGTCATGGAAGTTGCTTATCATACACATCCAGATCGAGATGGTCAGGGGGATTATATGTGCAATATTCAGAATATGGTTCGACGACTTTGCGATTGTGGCTCGATCAAGAATCGGTATGCGCGCTCCATGCTAGTGTTGACATAAAGATATTAGGCAGTTTTAGCACCGCCGTGTGGTAAACATGATAACTGCAACCGTACGTCGAATGTCACTAGGCAAGCCTATACTCCAATTTATACCTCAGGTGCAACGTTGTGGAAGCTACGCACGAAGTCCGGTTACCAAAATTTATTACTGCGCGCGTTTCCGTCTATGGTTCGCAGCGTGCCAGCGGCATTTGCTTGCGCGAGCATGCACGTGAAGCTGCCGCGACGGGCTGCAATTAAAGAATGCCGAAAAGAAAATTGATTTAAAAGAACGTGTTAGCAGCCGTATAAGTACACGGATTGTTTCTATGGGTAAATTCTTTTTTTTTTCATTCAGAACTTAGCTTATATATGAAAAGTTTTCTCAAAAATCGGGTCAAGAAACACCGAACTTTTTCTAAGTGCGAACGCAGCCACTGCAAGAAGTATCTCAAGCCTCCACAGCGTTGCACCTGATGTATGAAACGGAGTATAGCAACGCTAGCAACAATGCGTTTCCGCATTTGTCGTAAGGCTATCCGGCTATCGCGGAAATGGTCCAAGCACAGCACAGTTGATTTCGTCGGCACGAACCTATCTCTCCTCACCGCACTGCGCTGCAAGCTTCTTGTGCTTCGGGAACCTGTGAAACACCACATCGTCTCGCCCGCGTGTGTTCGCGCAGCCGAATGTTGCATAGAACGAGGGCATGTTGGGCGCCCTTGGCTGTAGGCACTCACGCAGCACAGAAGGAAAGAACAGTTTACGAAAATCGCAAAACAAACGTGAGCGGCGGCGGCGGCAAATCTCTCGTAGCGTCGTTCAGTAAAGCGCAGGACGGAAAGAGGCATGCCAGCGCATGCCAGCACGCCGGTCCGGCAGCTCGGTCCCCGCCAGTGACGTCACTCTCGCCGGTTTTCTCCTCTGGTAACCTCCTCACCCGGCGCTCCGGGAAGCGATGGGGGCGTGTCCGCGGGGGTGATTTAGAAAGCGATTTCTGCCCCTTATATTAACAAAACGAAGAAAAAATTTCGGAACCGTAAAATATTAGGTCTGTTCTTCCCCATCCCAGCAATTCATGGAAATTGAAAACCGCTTCAGCTTCCCTTTAAGGGAAGGGTGAAAGTACCATATTCTATGAAAAATACAGAGACGAAGGTACCTACGACGTAAGCAAAGGTCAAGTTGACCTAGTGTTCTTTTCATGGACGTGACGCTAGAATGACGTGAATAATTTGGAAGAATAAAAGGGAGACGCGGTTACTCAATGCTTTCAACGGAAATGACAAGATTGGCATGAGCAGAGTCCCGTATGGATTTTTGTTGCGGAGAACGCCATCTTTCCTACCTGAAAGGCCATAAAATGCTTTCGCATTAAAAATCCAATACATACACACTGCTCAATGCGTGGTCATGTACACGTTACTTAGATTTATGCGTCAATGCGTTCAACACCCTTCAGTCGTCGTTTAACACCCTTCTTCTAGCAAAGTCGCACCTTATGTGTGGTATACACCCTTGTGATAGGGTGTTTTGACCGAAAAGGAAGCTAAAAGGGTGTGGACATGGGTGTAAATGCAGGAAGCACCCATTTCAACACCCATAAGGGTGTAAAAATGTATAGTGTGTGGCCACCGTTGTCTGATCTACTACAGTGGAACGTCTAACAGTTCCTTATTATGACTGGGTACTGTGGAATGCACCTGAATTTTTTTATGATTTTTGGTATCTCTCTATTCTGTATATTACTAAGATTTGAGTATTCTGCTAATGTTGCATCATGTCATGCCATGGTGTCAAGGCTACCCAGGCTATCTGTTCGGTGTTCATCTATCCTGATTAGTACAGTCGTTTCTAAGCCGTTTCTGAGAGTAAGGTCTAGTAGAAACATCACCGCCTTTTTCTGCATTGCCGTGTTACCTGTCCATTAAACCTTTTTTCTCTTTTATCTATTACAACGAAGTTCTGTTTTTCAGACAGATATAGCTCCAGAGCACCATGTAATCTGTCTATGCCTCTGGATCCTTCATACTCGCGTTCGTATCTCCTACTAGAAACACTAGCATGATTTTCTGAACTGAATCTTACTACACCGTCCAGACGACGCAGAATAAGAGAATATGAAAAACTTGAGTTCGAAATGTATTTCTTTATTCGGCGAACATGTGTCCAGAAAAACAAGTGGCACTGAAAGCGCAACAATAGCAGTGAGCAAAGTTGCCGACAGTCGAAATCTGATCAGCGGGTCAATTGGGCTGGCTCTTCATGCATGTCAGTTCGATAGGTCCAGCGCAATCTCTGGTGCCGGCGTGTTTCCAGAAAATAAAACAGAATTCTCGTCAATGTGTGCAATCTCATTGCAGAAGGGTGGCTGACCACATAGGCTACCGATGCGAATCGGGTGATAATGTTTTAAGATGTTCTTGTGCACGTAGGCGCAACATGCGCTTAGCAATATATTTGACTGGTAGCGCGTGAAATACAGTCCCCGGAAAACTGGTGAATAAATTATAATCAATTTGTGTTAATATTGTTGTTTTTAATTCAGTCAATCAATTCTCTCTCTGATCGCTGCTATCACTACCCGTTCATAAGTAAGCTACTCCCAGCCACATCATTTTTCGTTACCTTGTTCAGCTCTTTGTAAATTTTTTATACACTTTCTCACCTTATAAATCGCCTAATGGGCATGACTAAGCCTCCACTTTCTTTGGCCAAGGTAAGTTGTTGCACCTGCACCATACAAAATTGCCAATAGCCGGCGTATGCTCCAAAAAATTAGCACTGCCACCCGAAAGGTGAAGTACTTACAGCGATAGGAAGATTTAGCACTGCGTTCGACCTTCACGGGCGGTGCTCAAACTTTACGCGCTTCTGACTAACACTGACACGACATACGCGGATGCACCAGAATTTCTGGCATTCTTGAATGTTTGAAAAGGCCGTGTATGATATGTAGTGACACCGGCTCAACCACTCTACCCGTAAAGGAGCACGCCAATAAATTTACGTCACTTTTATGTTATATTTGTCTTAGAATACCTAGGCTAAAATACATGCACTGTGGATGTTATGTTTGCTGGCTGCCATTCTGAATGGTTGGAAAAATAAGATAGTCCAAACGTAAAACGTAGTATGAACAACTGCAGTGAGAGCAGAGTGCGAGCATTATATACCACCTATCGCATGGATAAGCATATACATATATATATATATATATATATATATATACATAGTTACGTGCAAGCACGCGAAAGGGACGCGGGGATCAAGAAGAGCAAGGAAGTCGAGACCGAAGACTATGCAGCGGCCATTCGTGTTGTTCGTATCCTGCCGTTCCTGCTCTCGCACGCGTAAGTAAGACCCTTTCCCCGTGCTTGTCACAAATATATATATATATATATATATATATATATATATATATATATATATATATATATATATATATATATACATGCATACGGAAATAGACATGGAGTCTCACGGCAACGCCAACGGTAACGGCGCAATTTCGCTGGGAATGTCCGTATAATTGCTAATACAGCTACAAAAGATATGTTTAGGTCAAGGTATACGTACTCGTCAGGGGCGTAGCCAATGGCGGTAGGGATGGGGAGCTTACAGGGCTTATGCCCTTCCCCCTCCCGAAATTTTTTCGTGCTGCCATGCACCGTCGACCAAAACAACCCCTGGCACCGGAAATTAAAAAATTAAATTATGGGGTTTTACGTGCCAAAATCCCTTTCTGATTATGAGGCACGCCGTAGTGGAGGACTCCGGGAATTTCGACCACCTGGGGTTCCTTAACGTGCACCTAAATCTAAGTACACGGGTGTTTTCGCAGTTCGCCCGCATCGAAATGCGGCCGCCGTGGCCGGGATTCGATCCCGCGACCTCGTGCTCAGAAGCCCAACACCATAGCCACTGAGCAACCGTGGCGGGTTCTGGCACCGGAAATCGTCCTAGATTTTGTGTACAGTGTATTTTTCACGCTCGAAGTGACATTTCAGCGCGAACATTCAGAACTCGGGCTGGATTTAGGGGCAGCGCACACGCACCAGCAGTCGCATTACACAAGGATTTAAGCATAAAATTTCAGGAGTGTTTTGATGGCTGCGGGCGCGTCGTGGCATCTCGCGGAAGCCGCGGAATCTACGGAGCGCATAGATTTGAATGCCGCAACTTTACGGGTATAAAGTTCTTATGAACTTTTGATGCGAAAGATGCATTGACATTTCCGAAGTCGTGCTTTAGATTTTCAATCCCCGAACTTTGTGGATTATACGTCAAAAACATTTGAATGCAAAGGTGCATTAACTTTTTTTAATGTTGTACATCGGACCATATAACGAGGCAAGCCAAATTAACGCACTATCAGACAAGTTGACAACGCACGCAGCGAAGTGCGATGAGATGAAGCTTTGTGATAGTTCATTTGTGCCGCCATGTCACAAAAAAGAATATCAAAATTTTTTTTCACCTACTCAACGCATACATGTCAAGACACTGAAGCCAGCAAGGGCGGCAACTGCGTTCTTATTTATTTTTCTATTTTGAATTTTATTCGCGAGAACACAATGAGCCTCCTCAATTTTCTTGTTCTCGCTTATCGCGGGCTGCCAGAGCCTGCCAAAGCGCATGCGTTCAACCGCGCGGCGCACTTCGTCGCGCGTTCGTTTTTCTCTGGCCGAGTGGGTTTTCGCCTGGCAGGGTTTTGGATGCTTTCTGTCTAGCATACGAGAAAAAGAAACAATGGTATTTCGCCAACATCACTGTGGGGCCTCGACGGATTGCAACAGGTTCGCTTGAGCGCAACTTCTCCCGAAAGTCTTATCTCCCCGGTGTAGGTAACCTGCTAGTATGCGAGTGGTTCTGCGTGTTCCAAGCATCTCACGTTTTCTTCGATATTGCCTCGGTAGCCACATTAGGCGCCCAAACTAGGCATCCGACTGTGGCCAACATGCTTTCCTTTGCGTTCCTCCGTTTCGGTGCCCCAGCCTAACAAAAAGAAATGAAAACGATAATGACATTCTTGCAGCGCAGATAATTGTCGCACGGTTAAAGTTCGATTTTCTTAATGCTTTTGAGGAAAGTAATGGGCCAACGGACGCTTCATTTGCCGGATACACTCATTAAATTACTGCGATAGCAATGATATGGATACTCTAGGCGCATTCCTACCGTCGCCATCGCCCTCATTTTGCGTATAAAGTCCCAAGGGCGATAACATTGTGAACACACTCCACACGCTGTATGTGTGAGTGAAAGCGTGGGAGGAAGGGAGGGGAGGAGGGGTTGGCATGGGTGAGCCGACGATGGTGGCTCAGTCTTCTGTGCACAAGGAAGTAAAGCACGAATACATCGCGTGATACATCATGCGGAGTGCAGGGGGGGGGGGGGGGACTGCATGCATTCTAATTGGTCCCCTGAGTTACTAAGCAAGGCAATATCATCAGCGAATCGCAAGTTACTACGGTATTCTCCATTAACTTTTATCCCCAAGTCTTCCCTATCCAGGTCTCTGAATACCTCCTGTAAACACGCTGTGAATAGCATTGGAGATATCGTATCTCCCTGCCTGATGCCTTTCTTTATTAGGGATTTTGTTGCTTGCTTTATGGAGGACTACGGTGGCTGTGGAGCCGCTAAAGATATCTTTCAGTATTTTTACATACGGCTCGTCTACACCCTGATTCCGTAATGCCTCCATGACTGCTGAGATTTCTACAGAATCAAACGCTTTCTAGTAATCAATGAAAGCTATATATAAGGGTTGGTTATATTCTGCACATTTTTCTATCACCTGATTGATAGTGTGAATATGGTCTATTGTTGAGTAGCCTTTACGGAATCCTGCCTGGTCCTTTGGTTGACAGAAGTCTAAGGTGTTCCTGATTCTATTTGCGATTACCTTAGTAAATACTTTGTAGGCAACGGACAGTAAGCTGATCGGTCTATAATTTTTCAAGTCTTTGGCGTCCCCTTTCTTATGGATTAGGATTATGTTAGCGTTCTTCCAAGATTCCGGTACGCTCGAGGTAATGAGGCATTGCGTATACAGGGTGGCCAGTTTCTCTAGAACAATCTGACCACCATCCTTCAACAAATCTGCTGTTACCTGATCCTCCCCAGCTGCCTTCCCCCTTTGCACATCTCCCAGGTCTTTCTTTACTTTTTCCGGCGTTACCTGTGGGATTTCGAGTTCGTCTAGACTATGTTCTCTTCCATTATCTTCGTGGGTGTCACTGGTACCTTATCAATCTCTATAAAACTCCTCAGCCACTTGAACTATCTCATCCGTATCAGTAATGATATTGCCGGCTTTGTCTCTAAACGCATACATCTGATTCTTGCCAATTCCTAGTTTCTTCTTACTGTTTTTAGGCTTCCTCCGTTTCTGAGAGCACATTCAATGCTATCCATATTACACGCAGCCGTGCGTAGAGGTAGAGGAAAGCGCAGCGGTGGCGTAGAGGTACAACACCCGCCTCGCGTGCAAGAGGTCCGTGGTTCGAATCCCGGTGCCGGCAATTTTACTCCGGATTTAAAAAAAAATCTGCGTGTTGATAAAAGTGCACAAACAGGCCTGGAGTGTGGCCTGATCCCGGTGACCAGAACCGGTAACGCACTCCCTCACCAGAGCAGGATTGGCCACCCTGGTGCAGTACTTGGCCACAACCTCCTATATGAACACAACTTGTATTTAGGGGCACGTTATGGAAACCCAGGTGGTGAAAACTTCCCGAGTCCTCCGCTACGGCTTGCCTCATAATCAGGAAGTCGTTTTGGTACGTAAAACCCCACAATTTTTTTGTTCGCTGTCACACTCTATTGATTTTATCAAGCTGTATCTTCGCATTTGTGTATTACATTGTATCTTCGCATTTCTAATGCACGAGGGCCAGTCAAATGAAAGTGAGCCAATCCATCCCGCGCAGTAATGGTTGTGTTCATTATCTTCGAGGCATGCGCGTAGCACTCAGGCATTTCTCATTTCGAAAAGTGACATGCAGGTGTGAGTCTAAATGTTCTTTGATGCTCTCATACACTGGGCTGAACGTGGCTGCATGACATAGTGAACGCTCAAAAAGTTGAACAGCGTAGTGTCGTGAGGTTTTTGACCGCTGTAGGTGTTTCCCAAAAAGAAATTAGAGGCCGTATGGCTGTCGGGTACTTTGAACATTGCATTTCACTGGCCACTGTAACGCGTTGGAGCCACTGGTTAAAAGAAGGACGCGAAATATTTGAAAGACGATCCAAGACCGGGCCAAAGTCACCACGAAATCACTTCCAACACAATTGCAAAGCTTGATGAGCTGATTAGACCAGAACGGAGGATGAGTATCGATGAACTGGCAGAGCCTGTGAACATCAGTCATGGTTTGGATCAGATATTTCATGGACATCACAGTTATTGGCTCTTGTGCGCGCAATGGATGCCCAAGATTTTGCACCACCGCCTGAAGATGGAGACGTTCGGCACTGCCTTGACTCATCTGATCTGGCATCACAATGAAGGTCACGACTTCTTGTCTGCAATTGTAACCGGGGAGGAATCATGATTGCTGCTACTTCGAGCCTGAAGCTAGACGACAAAGCGCGCAACGCAAACATTCAAAGCCACCATCCCCAAAGAAAACAAAGGCCGTCATTTCCGCCGGAAAGTCTCGTAGACCTTCTTTTTTTGTCGTCAGGGGCCATTCCTAATAGAATTTGTTAAATCTGGAGAGTCTATCAATCGTTTCCGATATTGTGAAATGCCGGATTGCCTGCTTGTCGCAATCAAGAACAAACAGTTGGAAAATTGACGTCTGGGGTCATCTGGCTCCACGACAATGGCTGTGACTACGTTGCTGATGTGGTTAATACAAAATTGGCAGATTTCAAGTGGGAAACGATGTAACATCCACCATAGAGCCCGGATCTGTCGCCTTGTGACTTCCACATTTTGGGGCAATTGAAAAGAACAGCTCAATGAAACCAGATTTGTGCCGGACGATAACGTGAAAGAGTCAGTTATAGACTTTTTTTAAGCAGCAACAGAAGGAGTTTTATGAGACAGAAATCACGCGAGTCGTTACTCAGTGGACCAAATGTCTAAATCCTCATGGATACTACTTTTCAATAAAGTACGCCGTTTGTCATACATTAGCATTGGCTGACTTCGTTTGACCCGCTCTCGCATATTTTTTCTGGACTCCTGATTTTTATATGTGCTCGCTGCTGCAACTATAATTTCTGTGCAATTACTCACGATACACGACCGGTGACAGCTGCTTCTGCGCAATACATTGGGACGGACAAAGCACAGCGTCATTAGGATTTTTTACTCGCCGTTGAATATGTACAAAAGTGCACACAAAGCTCTTGAATGAGAAAGATTGACGAACATATTTTTCCTCAACTTGTTCATTTACCAGCCCTAACATTTTTCATATGAGCGGCATGCACTGCGTTGCTCATTTCGAAATGATATATTTCTAAAGTTAGTGTTATGTTTTCTTTAATCATTGAGTAGACAAAAAACATGGGCACAATTTTCAGTACTTGAGAGTATATTTTTTATGCAAAAATACATATTTTACTTGTCTTGTGTCAGTGATTGACGCACGCTATGTACCAGAGCTAATTCCGGCGTTTAGCTTAGCCACGTCGTTCCATGAACATCTCTCACGCATGCTCTCCACGGAAGTAATCCATTCGCCTAGGTTGTCGTTGTCTGCTACGGAGAACATTGGGAGAGTTGCTGTAAGGTCAGGCATTGTAGTGATCTGGATTGCAGCACTTTCGTTGACCGGTCGTGTAGCGTCGTCACCGTTAACCACGTTGACTGGGTTACCTTGCGATGTCATTTGTCGTTCCAAGAGTCGCGCCATCATTTACATCGCCGTTGCGAGCATCGTGAGCTCCGTTGTACTGCACGCGTTTACAGTTCGTCTTGTCGTGGGCGTTTCAGAATAAAATCTATTTCGTTGCACGTCTTGGAGCGACTCGTCAGTCCTGTACTCGTCGTTCAGCGTGGAGTGCTTCGCTTCGTCGTCTCGATCCACCATGTTGGCCGTCCGTGCACTCGTTGCACGCCGCGATTCTTTTCGAGAATGGGGCGTCGTTCGCTGGCACCGTGCAGGCCAGAGACGTTCTGATTGGCTTTCGCCCCGCGTCGTTCACCTCATTCAGCTTAGTCCTCACACCGTGGTTTCAGCCGCCGTGCTGCGTGCTCGTCGCGTCATGGCCCTCATGCATGTGCCGCCATGTCAGTTACCGTTGTCGTTTGCTCACGTTGAATCTGGTATGTTTTCCGGTTGCTTGTCCGCGCTGGTGTCGTTAACGGATCCTCGTTGCCATGTCAGTGCTGGATGCACACGCTGACACGACCGGTGATCAAAAAACAACTGAATTTATTAGCGATGGTTGCAGATTGCACGATCAGCTATCGGCGAGCGCGTCCTCCGGCCCCGAACGCTCGTCCTCACGTGACGTGTCTCCTTCCGCCTCGCTCGCCAGTCGCTTGCCGTACTTCTCCCGCTTGCCGAGAGGTGCCGCTAGTCCTCAGCTAGCACTTGACAATGCGTGGCGTTCAGGAATTTGTTTGGAGCATCTTTGACAAAGGCAATGCAATTATTATTCATATGATATGAAATTGTTTATTTGCCATCCTGTACATTTACACATGGAGGGACTGTAGATCAAAAGCAGTGCTTCAACAGCTTGACGTGTCCACAATCCCTGTTTCTGCAGGGAGGCAGCATAACATATGCGCACATACATATACATACATATATGTAGCTGTGTACATAGCTGGAATGACAGGTTACTCACTCACACTTTCATGTCAACAAAAGAATGCAACAACACAGATACATAACGCTACCAGATATTACATCGAAACCGTATACATCAGTTTCAGTTCCTTGGATGATGACGTGAAAAGATCAAATCGGACGGAATTATAGTAATTTAACAGTGTTGGTATTGTGTATTTAAGACTTTGCTTCCCATAGTTTGAACTTGGTGTTGGTACTAACCAATTCTCAAAATGTCTGGTAACGTAATTTGTAGATTTTCTCTGAAGTTGGGCTAGAGTACGCAGGTTGCTGATATTTCGACGGATTTCCAGTTTATATACATGACTCAGACGATATCTGTAGAGATGGTGAGCTGGGATCACACCAGAATTATTAAAGAAGGTTATTGTCGATGCTGTGCAGGAAGCGTTATATGCGTTGCGGAGATACTTCTTTTGTAACAGGTCAATATGTTCTAGATTGGTGGATGTTGTATTACCCCATACTAATTGGCAATAGTTTAAATGTGATTGGAAAAGTGAATTGTACAGCAAGAGTTTAATGCGCGTGGAAAGAATGTATCTCATACGGCCTACTACACCAGTTATTGTGCTTATTTTGCTTAGAACGTGTTTGACGTGATTGTCTCAAGACATGTTCGCTGAAAAGAAGACACCCACACATTTGAAGGTCTCGACTATTCCAATAGTGTTTGAGTTTAATACAATGTCTTGATGGGGAGGTATTTGCTTGTTTTTCGGTCTGAATATAACTGCTTTTGTTTTGTTTGCATTTATCTTCATTAAGTTCACTCTCGACCATTCCTCTAAGGATTTCATTGCATTGTTGCATTGTTCTATAAGAACTTGGATATTATTAACACTGAAGAAAATACTCGTGTCGTCCGCGTAGATAATAAACCTTGCCTGAGAGTTAGTATTGACGATATCATTCAGATATATATTAAAAAGCAAAGGCCCTAAAATACTTCCCTGTGGCACCCCACAATGGACAGCTCTAGCCTTAGAAGTAAAGTTGTCGATTTTCACAATTTGTGTTCTCTCAGATAAGTAGGATTTCACAAGAGATAGTGCCTGTCCTCGTATTCCATAATAGTTTAATTTCTCCAATAAAATGTTATGATCAACTAAGTCAAAGGCCTTATAAAAGTCTACGAAAATGCCAACAACTATAGCTTTGTTTTCAAACTCTGTTAATATATATTCTTTTTGCTCTACTAATGCTAACTCGACTGACTTTTTCTTACGAAAACCAAACTGGTGTGGTGTTAATAGGTTATGTTTCTCAATAAAATTTGTCATCCTCGAATGCAAAATTTTTTCAAGCACCTTTGAAAAGATTCGCAAAATAGATACTGGCTTGTGGTTTCCCAAATCATTACGATATCCTTTTTTATATAGAACAGTTACTTTCGCAGACTGCATCTTCACCGGAAAAATTGCCGATTCCAAACACATGTTAAAAATATGGGTGGGTATTGGGGCAATGATTTCAGCTACATGTTTAATTGGGCACACTTGTAAACCGTCAATGTCACAACTACTGCTATTGTTTAAGGTTTTTATAACTGACACGATTTCATTCGGTGTGACGGGCTGAAGGTATATTGTGCTCTCGTTGTTAGTGCAAATATATTAACTAGCATGACAGTTTGTAGTGTGAGTACTAGCCATACCTGTGAAAAAATATTAAATGCATCAGCTAGTTCATTGCCTGATAATTCTTGGTCATTAATTTGTAACTGCAATAAAGGTTTGTGGCAAACATTACGATTCAAAAGTCGGTTCAACCTCGCCCACAGTAGACTGTGTTTATGGCTTTCGATGTCCAGAAAAGATGAGTAGTATGCTGTGCGTGCATGCCGTAACTTCTTAGTTAACTTGTTTCGATAATTTTTAAATATGGCAAGGTCATCCGTTGATCGCGTGTGGAGGAAATGTTGGTATAGCTTGTCCCTCATTTTCATTTCATTACGTAAATCAGGTGTAATCCATGGTTTCCGGGTTTTTCTACTTTTCCTACGTGTCCTGGAAGGAAAGCTGTGGTGGTATAGGCGGGAAAATATATCAATGGACATATTGTAAGCCTCATTGGCATCTGTTAGGTTAGTTATCACATCACAATCTATTGTCAAAAGGGTATCACAAAAATATTTCAGAGTTGTGTCTGTAATAATTTGGTATGACAATGGTGGGAACTTTTTTCCTCTTAATCCGCTTATTTCAGAACACACAAACACCGGCAAATGGTCACTGATAGAACAAGATAAGAGTACGGATTTTATATTTGACTGTAAGGAATTAGTGATAAATAAATCCAGAGTTGACTGGCCTTGAGGCGTAACCCTAGTAGGCGTGTTGATTAAGTTGACAAAACCGTTCGATAATATAACCATATTGAAAGAATTCGATGACTGACTATTCGAACCCATGTCAATGTTGAAATCTCCGCCAGCTATTAAAGTTTTGGAATTATGATTTTGAACCACATATGCAATAAGTTGATCGTAGAACTTTATAAACGCCGGTATATCACCAGTCGGTGGTTGATAGCACACAGAAAATACATGCGTACCAGTGCATAGTGACATTAGTTCATAGTCAGGTGAAATCACATAAGAATCAAGGATTTGACATTCAACGTCATCTGCAATCAGCAACGCTACTCCACCCCCTCGAGAGTGTGACCTGTTTAAATAGTATGTATTATAATTAGGCAACCTAAATATATCACTTTCAGAAGTGCTCCATGCTTCGGTTAGCATGATAACGGAAAATTGAAAGGAAAATGCTGTAATTAGCTCCTCCAAGCCCGATATTTTGTTTCTCACAGATCGCGTATTTAGGTGGATACATTTTATGGAGGTTGTAGTAAACGTTGCTACAATTTCATTTACATCATTTGGTAAGTAAAACTCCACTTCATCATACTTCCCTCAGATATTGCAACCAACTCCGCTGTTTAGAGCTCCGCAAGTTCATCCTTATCCTTAATGTGAACTGCATGAGCTCCCTCGGTCTTCCGTACAAGGACCTTGCCATTGACGTGCCAAACAAACTTATAACCCTTTTGCCTTGCCGCTTCTTTCGTAGCCCGTAGAAGCTCCCTGCTGTGTCGAGTCAGATTTTCTTGAAAGACAATTCGAGGGTTGTCGCCAGTGAGGGTGTACTTTTTTTAGCCACGCATCTCTGGTCTCTTGCTTTGTGAAGCGGATAATAATTCCTGGCACCTTGTCTTGCTTAGCGAGCAGCCGATGCACGGATGCGATATCAGCCTTTGTAAGCTGAGGTACTCTAAGCTTATCAGCGACTTCATTTAGAGAGTTCATCAAGTTCTCACCCTCCACAACAGGGATTCCGTGAACTTCCAAGTTCAGTCGCCTACTTCGGAACTCAAGATCATTCACCTGTCGTATAAGGCCGCATTCTGCAGATGCATGTGCCTTTTCTCTTTCTTCCAGTTCTGTCACCCTTTTTCTTAGCTCCTTGATTTCAGTGTCTTGCTTAGTTATCTTTCCCTGAAATTCATCGAATTTCTGGGATAGAAATTGAACCGACTGTTCCATGCTATTTACTTTTCCTATTAAAGACGGCAAGCCCTCAAGTTTCTCGTTTATCGATGCAAGAACTAAATGTACGTCAACTTCATCGTCACTGCGACTACCCCGAGGGCCCATGCTCTTACATGTCATGCACTTCCAGGCCTTCTTTGCCGTTTCCGATTTGGATTTGTATGATTTTTCTAGCAGGCCAGCACACTTCCCGAAATGGTACATGTGTAAACACTCGCTACATATCACAGACCCTTCATCCTCTAAAGGTAAGTGGCACGATAAGCAGGTGTCGGGCATAGTGCAATAAACGCACAAACAGACAAGAAAAAAGAACAAGGAGCTAGAACGTTCTGCAAAGCAACTACTGGTTAAACATGTTGTATCATTCTATAGCAGCAATGGCAGCAGTGGCAGCAGCGGCAGCAGCGACAGCTTAAATAAGAGAAAGCAGCAGCGGTACAAAATAATGTCAAGGATAACTAACCTGCAACAGCAGTGTACACAGAATCAGACGTGTTTCCAGATGCTGCCGCCGCTGCCAAAAGACCACCGACTGGGAGACGCCCCCTTACATCAGGATGCGATGTGTCGAACTGCGCTTGCGCAAATAGAGTCCGTCAGAATCGCGAAGACAGGAGCGGCGCACGGTCGAGCAGAATTCGTCGCCGAGAACCGCTGACGATAAGAGTGCCCGCAAGAAGGCAGTAGATGCGAAGATGCTCAGGTACGGTGGAAGTCAGCACGGCTCCGATGCGGCTCCAATGCGGCTTCTCCAACAGCCTGCAACAGCAGTGTACACAGAATCAGATGTGTTTCCAGATGCTGCCGCCGCTGCCAAAAGACCGCCGACTGGGAGACGCCCCCTTATATCAGGATGCGATGTGTCGAACTGCGCTTGCGCAAATAGAGTCCGTCAGAATCGCGAAGACAGGAGCGGCGCACGGTCGAGCAGAATTCGTCGCCGAGAAACGCTGACGATAAGAGTGCCCGCAAGAAGGCAGTAGATCCGAAGATGCTCAGGTACGGTGGAAGTCAGCACGGCTCCGATGCGGCTCAAATGCGGCTACTCCAACAGCCTACAACAGCAGTGTACACAGAATCAGACGTGTTTCCAGATGCTGCCGCCGCTGCCATTCTACAAATTCTATAAGGTGGAGGCCGAGCGCAAACGTGAGCCTCCCCCCTCCCCCCTGAACCACATTTCTGGCTGCGCTACTGATACTAGTTGCTTATTTGTTGAGCTGCATTTGAATTATCACTCATTTATCTTGTTTCTAATCAAAATACACGTTTGTGAATGAAAGCGTGCGACTCTACAGTTATTTATTTTACGGCGTGTCCTATATCCATGCGACTTAGCTTTGCTCCTTGGTGTTTTGTCGCTTTACTCAGTACCTACTTTTTTTTAGTGTGTGTTGGGTGCCTTAAAATCCGCTGCACCTGCTGCGAATCGACGTCCAACCGGGCTTGCTGCACTCTCGTTAAATTGTATCGCCTCACACCAAGTTCAAGCAAGCCCACCTTCCCTAGTTCGTTAGTTGTTCGTAGCAGCCAACGCTTCTCAGAAACTGTGCGAGTTTGTGTCCCCTTTATTCCTGTTTTAACACTTCTTTCAATGCAGTCCAAATGTCATGGTCGTTTTCACATTGACCAGATGACATACACATGCTTCGTACGATTGTATAACGACTAGTCAAAGAACAGGTTACAAATCATACCTCGGTCGCCAATCACCCCCATTCAGTATTTATTCAAAATTAAATAATCTCCATGCGTAAATTCAAGTCGATGGCCGCAGTAGAACTCGTGCTGTTTCCGTCGTACGATCGTTGTCAACGTGGTCGTCATGTTGTAGCTGTCGTGACATACGCATGCTCGCGCCACATGCACAGCAGATTGATTTACGCAAACACGTTGGTTCACCTGCTATAACTTTGCACAAGCCCGAAGATGCTGTTTGGGATTCTGCAAAACCTACAAGTCGTTTGGCATAACATAGGTTCCCGCACTGCGTGGGGTCAGCATTAGTATTTTTCTACGAAGATTATTTGCCAAAAGAAAGAAAATTTCACTAAAATTTACGCTAAATTTCGCAATTATATGAGCTCACTCATTACTGCAGCAGCCTATTTTAAATCTAAAAAGTTCACGTCTACCTGCCCCTAAACCATAACATATTTGCAAAATAGGAGCTCGGTACCTGAATGATTCTATTCGTAGTGATCGTTACGAATTCTTGAGCACGTTATCGCGACCAGGGTATCACTTTGACGCGGGCGTGATGGACATCGCACGAAACTTGCTTTAGGTACCGATGCGCTAAACCATTATAGGTGGCTGCTTGACAGTTCAGAGGACACTCCGCATTGTTTGTGGTGGGACGGTTGAAGTCTAAAACTACTCGAGGAGTGAGCACATTAAAGAGGAGGACAGAGCTACCGGTCACTATGTCGAGAACACAGAGACAACGCGTGCTGCAGGCAAGGTACTGCACTTGGCTTAGCAACAAGGTACCCGAATTACCTCTTTAGAGAGCACGGGAACGTGATGAAGTGGAAGCAAATATTCATGCTCAAGACCAGTGCTGCGAAAGCGGTAATCGACGCTAAGGAGAACAGCGCGCGTTATCGGAAATGGCTCTAATAAAGTTTGTATCGGTCCATCGTAATTGATCACTTCTGTATTCCTATTGCGCTCCAAAATTTAGTTGTGTAACTAATAATTTGAGAATACAAGTTCTCCAGCTGCTATAGAACCCGCTTTCCTGTGTGCCGAAAGAGCATGTAGGCCTTGAGAAGAATGCTTAAAAGGTAATTAACTTCTTTTCTTTTTGTAGTATACCACACTCCCATATTCTATTGAATGACTGGAAAAAATTGCGAGCAATGCTTTGGTCTCATGTTTTTGTGAACCAGGATATTCATATGTTCATTATTCCTCTTGCTGAGGTTAGGGAGGCGGCAACTTAGTGGCGTAGAGGTGCTATGTTTATTACGCAAGCCGGCCGTGCTCAAAGCGCCTAAAGAATCCTACTATGGCGGCGGTGCAGCTTAGCGCTAAACGTGTTCCCTTCTGTACGCCATATTTAGGTAATCGATGCCATCACTACTGTAATGATTGCTCTACAGGCGCCACCTCCTAAGGGAAAGTAAGATATTGCGTGGTAAAGAAAATGCGAGTAAGTTTGGTTGCCTTGCGGCGGAACGATCGTTAAGTTGGTTAGGAGTGTAATGAATTTTCCTTGTATATAAAGCTTTAGGAACGTAGGAATGTCGAAAAGAATGGGCAATACATAAAGAAAAATACGGAGTAAGAATCTCATCACTTCTAACAGTCACAGCAGTTAACATTTCATACCGGTTGATATGCATAAGTTTAATTGTAGCGTTCTATGGTGGAATCGGTGTGGCTTAGAGGGCGCACAAGACTCTCCGGAGGTCATGCTTGTGATAGTGGAAATGGAGGAGGTTTGGCTATATCGGTGCTGGCAATAATTCAACGCGGAGATCACGATAGTCCAAAGGGGGCAAGAAGGATGATCGCCGGCCTCTGAGAAGCTATTGCGAAACAAGTGTAAGCTGCCTTGCAATAGAGACCTCTTTGTTAGACCCGGAGAGCTGCTTCCCTGTAGTAAGTTTACGATACTGGGACAGGATTTGCTAAATATATGTAACCGGTGGCGCATTGGTCAGAATGCAGAGGACGCTTAACTTGGTGTTACGGTTACTGAATGTTGGCTCCGCGCATTGCCGAATGCATGATATCCGCATAACAATATAGACCACAGAAAATTGGCAAGTTTTCTGCTGGTTAGGCAATTTTTCTTCATTGTTGGTGTATACGTTGGTGTACTTTGTGGGCTGAGTTGAGCCTTGCCAGGCGAAAACGCTCTGTTTTTACATGCAGGTCCTACTTCAGTCTTCATCCAAGTTCCTTCACCTGGCGACTGGTGGACGAGTTTTCATCAAGAAAATCCTTTTGCTATTCCCAAACACGTGGCCCGAAAGGAGCACCGCTCGAAACTTACCTAATATATGCTTCTCAAAAAGTGATGTCCGTGTTGAACTACCAAATATACCTAAAGTAGATCCGTTCGCAACAAAACTGCGCAGGTCTTGTGGAAAACGTGGGGACTTCATTCGAATATCCACCGACGTCTTAGAGAATGTGACCGCATCGCCAAGGGATCTAGAAATAGCAGGTATGGCAATTTTCTGTCAAGCTTTCTGTAACAGCAATATCAAAGTAAATAATAATAATAATAATAATAATAATAATAATAATAATAATAATAATATAACAGGAAAAGACATTTATTAAGCGTTTATCACACGGCCCAGGAACATCTACGAAGCCTTTCTCCTGGAGCACCTTAAAAGTAATACGCTAGACGCAATTCACAGAAACGAAAATGTAACGAAAATAAATAGCGTCAACGAAAACAGGGGAACGGGTCTAAACGGGAGTTAATAAATAAATTATCTGTACGTGCAGCAAACCCAAGGGATGAAGTATAACATTTGTAAATGCATGCAGGATACAAGCCAAATCAATCAATTAATTATTTGAAATGGCTCAGGCCAAACCGTAACGTCTCAGTGCTGGGGCACGCATACATAAAAAGTTATAAACGAAGCAATAATATTGAATAAAGGGAAAATCAGACATCCACCCATTCGTAGCAATTGCTACGAATGGGTGGATGTCTGATTTTCCCTTTATTCATTACTTCTCTCCACCTTGCGGGTTTCCGCAGAACTACTACGTCAAGCAAGAATATTAATAACGAAGGGATGGCCACGAAATCATATGTCTTACAAATACAAAAAATAAATTGAAGAAATTATGAAAAGTGACAAGGAAGATCAACAAAAGAGAGCCGCAGGCCAGTTCAAGAATGTCTGAAACCACGAAGCAACAACGCAAATCTAAGAACAAGAACAGTGAGTTATGAAAGATATTGAGGTCATGAAGCTAACCCTTAGGCAGACTCATTGTTTTATAGAAGACTGAGTGATGGCAATGACATGCAGGGGCGTGGAATGTATAGCAGCTATATCTGGTGGTTATAGGTGAAATACGAAGTGTTATACAACTGAGGAGTTTGAGGCTAGTGATGATTTTGAGAAGAAGCTTCAATGGATACTGAAGTTCAACGCCATTACGTCGGCAGTAAAGTTAGGAAAGTGGCGAAATTATAGCAGTGCTAGAAGTAGGCCCAGTGTCAGTGTTACAAAGCGACGATGATATATGGTTAGAAGTGCTGGCTGGAGCCATCCACTAATAGTTGGTTAATTCGGGTTCAATGGCGCAAAATCGACTAAGGCAAGGTTGCACCAGCCACAAGATATTAAAAATCAAATGTTAAAGCAGCGAAAGCTGCGTAAGCTTAGGGCCTGTGCAAAAAGCAGGTTTCTTCTAAAAACGCTAAATAAGCCAGTGAAGAGCACTAGCGGATCATCTCCCAGTATTTCGGCGGGGTGTAAAGGTATTTGTAAGTTATAGAAATTCTGTAGAAGCTTCCGACTCTTTGTTTCGGTATGTTGACATGTTATAATAATGTGCTTATTGTGCATTGTGCAATACTGCCCAATAATGTGCTTATTGTGCTCATAATGTGCATTATTGTGCTTGCATTAGTATGAAATTCAAGTGAAACAAAAAGCAAATTTCAGTAATAGGAAACGCTGTGGAAAACATAGGAGCTATGAGCAAGGAATGATTGTGTATGTATGTATGTTGAGACCTGTGTGTGTATTGTGTGGATGTGAAAATGAAGGTCTTAAACACATTTGTAAGTAAATGCGATTGTTAAACAGAAGCTCGGAATACCTTATTCTCCTTGAAATCGAGAAGGATTCTTAGCATACTTAAATGCAGAACTAGAATGCTAGGTAAGTGGACCGGAGAGAAGTTACGAGGCAGCTACTTTTTAAAAGTCAAAAATGGAAGTAGCTAGGTGTAATACTGACAATTAGCGCACGAGCAATAAACTTGTTATGCATTACCCATCCACGCTTACGTGCGATAGAAATATAGCGGAGTGCATAGATTAAACATGTTCACCGTATCTGTACTGCAGTTGCCCATAACTAAATCGTAATTATTCCAATTAACTATTGCATAAAAGAAAATCAATGTCCCTCGCAATAATCCTACGTGTGTGTGCTACATTAATTTCTCATTCGAAGTGAATCGACCCTTCTGTCGAGCATTTATCAAACAAAAAATGCTAGAATTCACATTACCTCATATATTAGGTGTTCTTGTGAGTCATGTAGGTCCAAATGCGTTTTCCTTTTTTGGTAAGTGTAGCTGACGACAAGTTCACACCTCCGCGACCCACGATGCATATTCTCGTTAAAAGTCCTTAGGACGCATCTCTTCATCGCTGAACATTGACTCAGGACTTTTTTGCCTTTCAGCCTACACCTTCGTGCACGAATGGGCGCATTTTCGATATGGCGTGTTTTACGAGTACGGGCGCCTGGGACACGACAAGTATCCGTTCTCTTACTGCTCGCGTTATGGAGAGGTGGGCTCCTATCATTTGATTTGTCTTTATAGTGCACTAAATTCCTTCTAAAATAAGTCACATTGACTCACGATTATTGTGAATAAATAAGGCAACCTAATGACTTAGAGAGTTACTTCTTGATAAAAAGGGAGTATGCCGGTGTAATCGTTATTTACTGACAACCATTGACACTCCCTATGGTGAACGTGTCAGGTTTATTATTATTTCGAGAATAACTCTGTTTACTTATTGTTGTGCATAATAGTCAACTGCTTCGATTGACGGACTAAAGTTTGCGAAAAAAGAGGTAGGACGCTTAAGCTTCGCCTTTATTGTTGATACGTGATAGAAATCAAAGATGCCTGAGTGCTTTTCACGCTTCCCGGGAAATGGGGCGTATGTAACCACCCTCTTTACCGGAACACGCTGGCCGCAAACGCTACGCACGAAGGCCGGGTTTCTGGTAGAAACGCAGCCTCTTCCATTGGACGCGATGCTGTGGAGGTGTGCGCCATCTGGAGGTAATGCAAAGAACTGCGCCCGCCACTTTGTGGCCCCCGATATACTCACGCACTGGTGTGCGCAAATTCTGGCCGCCGTGGCTGGTCGTTGCTTGGTAGAAACGCTGGAGACGGGGTTTTAAGTTGGTCTAACCGAATTATGTTTTTTCGAGCAGTCAAATTACAATTCCACGCTATGATGTCTGTAGCTTGTGCGTAAGACATACTTTACAATTTTTCGATGTATTCTAGGTTGTGAAATTCAATTAGTTCAGCAGATTCCTTGCGCCACATAGAGCACCGAAGACGCGGACTAAAAGAGGAACATGTACGACGGACAAAGCGCCTTGTCCGTCGTACATGTTCCTCTTTTAGTACGCGTCTTTGCAGTGCTCTTTTCTTCAAGTAGGCAAAACCAACTCGCCCACATCAAGCTTCTGCTGGGTATGAATGGTACGAAAATGTTTTCTCGAATCAACGTCCGACGCTGGACGCCGGATGCAACCGTCGATACCGGATTTTCTCCTTAACGCTGTCGCGTTAAAATGCGTTAATCACTCCTCAAGCCAAACGGCTAATCACTTTTCACCTCCGCCATTTCTCTCTCGCACATGGTCTTACGAAGCTTGCAAAGGCGCGGAGTAGTGCTCGTCATTTCGCACTCGCAGATAACTTTTCCATGCTTGGCGCTAGTTCTCCATGAAGCATGCGCAATCTGGCAGGCACGGGCAGTTGCCTTGCCGCACATCAGTCGGGTTGAAAAACGTTTTATTAAATCGCTTCAATTAAAATAGCGTGGTGCTGCGATTGGAACAACTGTCTCACTATCGTAAATATCGTTAGCTGGAATGCCGGGTCGGCCCAAGTTTCTTTATTGTGCTAAGTTCTATTTTAGATGACGCTGCCATTTATCCAAAGCGAAAGACTGTGCCCAGACTGTTTCGTGGTCTGTGGGATGGCTATCACCCTTTCAAAAATACAGTCACTCTACTTTTTTGGGCCTGAGTAGCTGTGTGTTCAATGATACTGGGAAGGGCGCGTGTCTATAGAGACTGAGAGAGAGAATAGTTGTATGAGACAAACAAGTAGAACTCCTGCCACATGAACAGTCTAAGGTCAGCAGTTGCCAAATAAGGTGAAAGGCCGAAAGCTAACAGAGCCAGAATCGGGAATGAAAAATGCGCACGGCACTAGCAGCTCTGCGCAGCGTCAGCTACCATCGTAGCATGATAGCGTTCGGCCCCAAAGTGCAATGTAATTGAGGCAGCCACCCAAGCATTCTCCTTTTGGACATGGGAAGCCGCCAGAATCGCAAGTAACTTTATCACCACTCTTAAAACCGCTTATATTGTAGTCAACGATTCTAGTACTTCCTGTTAGGTACACGGGTAGAAAAAGTTCTTCTACGAGGTAACCTCCTCGAGACAACTTACTTGGTTGTTTTGTGACAGGCTGTTGAGAATATTCAAAATGTTCTGAAAAATTAAGGGGACTGCTAACAGTATCCTGTATCTGGCGTCTGGATTTGATGCAAACGATTGGTAGAAGTTACGTAATACAATCACTTTGCAATGCTCAATATTCCACCGCAGCGCTCTTCTCTAAGCAGCAATGTTCTGGTCAACTTATAATGGCTCATCTCATTTTTAACATACCACTTTGTATTTAATGTCATTGCCTTGCTCTATGTCATATTAACAGAATCATTTATAGCGATCGCGCCACGCGCTTCTTTTCGCGGAGCCGGAATGCACATGCAGCTAGACAGACGCATGGATTTTACAAGATGCCTAGAATTTGGAATGCCACATCATTCAACCGACTTTATTTATTTCTAGATGCCATCTCTACGTTGGAACGCATGTTCGGACAGGATTCGGATTGGCATTTACGGCAGAGGATGCAAGTATGCCAACAAATGTTATGCCACAGACAAGTGCGAAGTCTTCGCAGAACAACCACAAAATGTCACCCCCGTTTACTCCTCGATCATGTTCCTACCGGCCGTGAAGGGTGTAAGGTTTTCTGCTGTTACTGTTTGTTCTCTGTCTCATTTTCTTCGCCACAAGACTGTGTGTTCGAACTTGTGTTAAAGCGCGAAATTTTCTTCATGAGTACAGCAAGAGACTAACTGTGATCCTTGCGTTTATTTCATTTTGCCTTTTGATATTTGGCTTAATGACGGAAGACCTGAGATCTGGAATAGTAACTTATAAATAGCGGTCGCACTTTAGGCAGTAAAATATTGGTATGGTGGTCATAAAACCAATATGTATGGCAAAATAGGAGCTGCGATAGGCACCACAGACCGTTCGCAAATCACGGCCTGTTTTCCGTATTTATTGCATGTACCCTATTTTCTTGCTAAAGAAATGACGTAGCACTCACATGTGGGATCTCAAAGGCAGCAACTATATAGCGGAAAGCATGGCTTCACAGAGTTTCATAGGCACACGAGAGGCCACTTTTTTGCCAATGCACAAATTGCAGCCATCACGCCTAATACATTTTCTTTCACACGATGTCAAGGTTGTATATATTAAACATCCAAACCTTCCTGCTTGGACTTCCACATCAACTAGAGCGAGCACAAAAAAACGCAAGATATGCTAGCAGAGCTGGCAAACGAGCAATGAGTGTAGCTGTATTCCGTGCCTAATCAAATTGAAGTCAACGACTGTTCTCGTAGGAAATGAACCGTGGAATGGTGTACGTTTACAAATCGTTATAACAGCTAGAACAGTAGCAACACTTTATCACTTCTAGGTTACGGTGTTCCAGATTCCGCCTCTTAATAATAAATAAACATACAGGGTGTTTCAGCAAACAGCTTCGAATTTTTAAAAGGTGGCCTGTTGCAGATATCTCAATTCTAATTTATGAACCGGTCTACTCGAAGCGGCGGACACTACTTGCACAAAAATTTGACATGCAAAATTGATTAATCTACAAGAATTCACTAACAAACTTTATAGTTAATTATCTTATGACCCATATTGCAATTTACAAATTCTAGCAGTGAACATCCCATGGCGGATCCACTTAAAAAGAATTCTCAGGACGACACCAGTTTCTATATACAAATTCCTGAACATTGCGGAGAAATGCATTTGCGTTCCGGTTACTTGTGTGCTTCAGTGCATAAAACCACGTTTTGTTAACAAATTAACTGGAACGCCTATGGATTTCTTCGCAAAGTTCGGGAATGTATATCTCGAAACTGGTGCCATCTTAAAAATTCATTCCAAGTGAATCTGCCTCGATAACTCCACGGCTATAATCTGTAAATTGCAACATGGGCTATAATGTGAATAATGTAACTTAATTAGTGAAACATTTATTAATTAGTCGATTTACATCTCAATTTTTTGCGCAAGTATTGTCCACCGCTTCTAGCAGATCAACCCTTGAACTAGAATAGTGATATATTCTACAGGCAACTTGTGAAGATTTTTGAAAGTAGTCGCTGAAGCCCCCTGTATATAGGCTGACAGCGAGCGCTTAACATAGACAAGGGTGAATTGAGCGTTTTGTCTTTTCAATTGTTTGACAGCTTTACGCATGCAGGGATTTTCTGAGAGTTCGTCCTCCGCAGGCTCTTTCAAACTTTCTTTTAGCAGAAAAAGATCCCTGTTTCGTGTCTTAGAGTGAGTGCATATTTTTACGCAGATATTTCGGAGAGCTGCTGCTGCACACATCGGATTCATAAAAGTTGCATTATACTGCAGCAGCTGCGCACGAATCGTCCATTGCTCACAAACATTCCTCCTTCAGGTCTTTTGTTTTTGTATATCGCAGAGACTTTACTTTGTCGCAACGTGTTGCTCTTTTCACCCTACGTTGGAACGCTCGAGTGACTGCCTCTTTACATACACCTATTTAACCAAATAAAGTAAAAACCACGCGCGGCCGGCTAGATTGAAGAGCCAAGTTTATTGCCCACCTGTTGCGAAGTTTAGATCATCTATTATCGATTAGCCTGCCTGCGCAACCACAAATTTAGCGGAAGCGACCAAAAAAGGGGACCACGCGCACACACTCTACAGTACTTCCAGCGGCCTTGGCGAGCTTTCGCCTAGCACACGGTGCAATGTAATCGACAGTGAGCAATCTTTTTTTTTAAGATAGAGTCTAAAGCATACCTTTCGGGAATGCCGAGCCTTTCCCTCTGAAATCCCCTCCTGCAGTGCAATACGGAGCAGCGCGTCCGCTGCCAATGAAGAAGTCTTTTAGATATTTTCTTTCGCATTGCTAACAAGCGTTAGGGATACAGGGAAAGGTCGGCAAGGCTGAAAGCCCAATTGACGATGACAATACAAGCGCGTAGTTCCAACGGGTTAGCCGAGGGCGGTGATATATAAATGGGGGGAGGTTGCTCACACCGGTCAAGTAACTCCCCGCCTCCCGCCCGAATTTTATTATGTGCTGGAAGTGCCGCCTACCGAGCTTCTGGTATACTCCCCACCTCCAGAAAATGAAAAAAAAGATGCTGGCTGCGCCCCTGCTTATTTACTCTGTCGCAGTGTCATTGTTCTTTCGAAACACCATTAGGCCTCTAAAGACAGCATCTTCAGTGTTTAAAAACCAAAATTGACTTATATAGGAACAAAAAAGAAAAACAGACAATGGTAGGCACAAGGGACAGAAATATGCAATTATAGGCGCGCTTATGTCAATGCTAGATTATTACTTAACCCGTAATTCGTGCTTATACATCTGCAACATGGGGCGCTGGAGTGTTGGAACAAATTGAGATTTGCATGTGCTCCGATCTTTAACTATAACCTAATCTGCCGTGGTGGCGTAGTTGTTTCGGCGTTGCGCTGCTAGGACCGAGGGCAGAGATCAAGTCCAATCCGATGCGGCTGCATGTCGATCGTGGCAAAATACAAAAAAAGGTCGTCCGTATGTTAGATCCACGATAAAAAATCCTAAGTGGTCGAAATTATTCCTGATTCCATCACCACTGCAGGCAAGATAAACACACTGTGGTTTTGTTACATAAGTACCGCGAATATAATTTTATTAGATACAACCGATGTCATACTTAAAGGGTAACTGAAAAAATATTTACTTAAGCGGCTGTAAATGCATAGAATATGCTATTAATTCAAGCTTGTCCAAGTGAAGGGACGGGTGATTGGCCCATTGTCATCAAAGCGTGCGTCATAATCATATTGTGGTATTGGTGCCTAAACATCCAGAAGTTAAATTCCTCACTTATAACCCGTCATCCTTAAAGGCCAACAACGACTGAATTTTAGTTGTTCTAAATTGTCCGCAAATGCTTAGCAGATACTATAACTGTAATATTCAAAATGCTGCAGGGCTTGTAATTGCCTGATTTTCTTATTAGCAGCCTTTAAATAGCGCCTGATCAGACAACACGTGCAATTGGCGGTAAGTGGTAGTGATGTTGACAAGAAGAAATTCCGCGAACCGAACAGGGCTGCTGATAACTCATTTGCGCCAAGACGCCCAAGCACATCGCAGGCTCAACATATGCAAGCTGAAGAGTGCCTTTCTCGCGAGCTGTCTCATTGCGCACGTGATTTGAGCTGCTGTAAGAATGCCTACGTGTGGCGCGGCCGTCCAGGGCTCGAACACGTACTGGAATACGAGCAATGGCTGTGCAGCACACAACGTTGCGTGAAGACAGAAGACATATTTTTTGTCCCAGCTTTCAGGACACAAGCGCCCACCGCACCGCAGCAGGCAAGTGCGACGCGAAACAGTCTAACGCGTACGAAGCACGTAACCTGCACTTGAAGCTGCACAAGCAACATTCAGCGAGCACAGTCAATTACGCGTGCTAGATACGCTTGCCAAATGCTTTCTCTTTATTGATATAAGTGTGATAATCCGTGATGGTGCAGAAAAAGTAAGCTTAAGGTATACTCAGAGGCGATATTCTCGAGTGATCGTTTCGGGTAGTGCATCATCTTCGAGGTACTTCGCGCGTCTCTAAATCAGTAACGTAGATGTAGATGAGCAATATCATTTCTGACAAAGTACCGGAACCGCACGTGCTCCATTCGCCACGAAGGGGACTGCGAAGTGCCGGTCATGGTGCACACATGGACTACGTTTACATGACCCAAAGGTGAGCAGGACGAGTCTGAAATTGGCTGGACCGATCACAACGTGATCGCCAACTACTTGCAGAGGAGTCTTGACAAGGACGGCACGCATTATCGAGCCGTGAAGTCAACGCGTTCGAAGTAAGCTTCCGGTTCCCCTAGCCATCTGCAACACTTGTTTCTAGATTCTTATAATTACAATGAGGTTGAACTGGACAATAAATGGCTATGCCTTGTCCTCATACCATTTCCGCTGCCTGCGCATAAATCCTAACGTCGCATTGGTTCCGCGCATTTCTCAGTGCTCGCTGGCGCGATCTGTCCACGTTTAGCTACGTTGTTGCTGCAGAAGGGTCGGTATGGGTCAACCTACCTCACGCAGTGTGGCTGATTCACCCCAACCCGAAGTTTGTTCAGCCCGACCGCCTAGCGTTTTATTTGGGATAGCAAATAAATTAACACACTAGACGTATTTCTGCCGTCATCTTCGCCGTCGCTTGGATGCTCTGCATTAGGTCCAAGGGCGATATCATCGGCGTGCGTGTGCTGTATATGCGAGTGAAGGCCCTGAGGAAGGGCCGACGGTGGCGCCTCAATTTGTCTCTCGCAAGGGAGGAAAGCGAGGGGGCAAGGGGAAGATGCGCGCCCTATTCCGTCGAGCGCAAGGCACCGGGTGGAGGAGAAGGAGAGGGAGGGGGGGGGGGGGGGGGGGGCGTTCTACTTCGGCGGCTGCTGAGCATGGCGCGGCCGCGCGCTGTTTTTCGGCCGCCTATTTCGCGTTGAAGTGAGATGCAGCACGAAGGTCAGTTCGCTTGCTACAGCTACCACACTTCCTCACGCTAGCGTTCTGACGCCGAGCTTCGGCGATCATCGAGTGAGATGTGTTCATGTTTGCTTAGGCACCTGACGCCGTGCTTGTTAATTTAGTAAGTGAATGTTTGCAATTTTATACGGCCGATAAAGCTACTGCCCCTACTTCTTATAGCTATCTACTAATTTGCTATCGCAATCAATCTACCGGCTTTCTGGACAAAGTGCGACATTATTTTTATTGTTTATATTTTTATTTATTAAAAGGCTTTGCTGTCCCGAAGGCATTACAGAAAGGTGTGGTATACAATAACAACAAAGACACGCGTCCAACAATAAATTTTCACGAAACGTGTTGCCTGCGGCTATTGTCAAACTTGCACTGCGTGCAATAGTGGCGATGGAAGCATGAAGCTTTACCAATGCAGATTTGTTCTTGGAATAAAAGAATCCTGGAACAACTTTCCTCCACATTACGGCACACCAACTTTATGTTTGGGATCTAAACGGATTATAGGTATGGCGGGCGTGTTACACATTACGGCACACCAACTTTATGTTTGGGATCTAAACGGATAATAGGTATGGCGGGCGTGTTATAAGTTGATTCAGAGTGGGGTTGAAATTACAGATCGGGTGAAAGAGACGCAATCGTGCACATTTTCAACGGGATGAATGTTCAGGTGGACTAAGGTTATGTTTCGTAGACGTAACACTGGCGTAACGAGAATAATCAGACAATATAAAACGAGAAGCACGGTTTTGAACGCTTTCATTTAGTTTTGAATACTTTCATTGAGTTGTATTACGGTAGTTTGAGAACGGTTCTAGATAATAGAGGCATACTGTCGATTAGAGTATACGAGTGTTTTCTGGAGGGTTAGTTCAAATTCAATCGGTACAGTTCTGAAGTTTCGGCGTAGGTACCCTAGTGCGCGATTAGCATTGGTAATCACGTATACAATGTATACGATCCATGTAATGTCACTGGTGATGTAAAGCCCAAGATACTTGTAGCAGACCCGCCATGGTTGATCAGTGGCTGTTGTGTTGGGCTGCTGAGCACGAAGTCGCGCGATCCAGACCCAGCCACGGCGGCCGCATTTCGATGCAGGCGGAATGCGAAAACACCCGTGTACTTAGATTTAGGTGCACGTTAAAGAACCCCAGGCGGTCACAATTTTCGAAGTCCTCCACCACGGTATGCCTCATAATCCGAAAGTGGTCTTGGCACGTAAAACCTCATAATCTTTTTTTTACTTGTAGCTGTCAATGGAGTGTAGTCTGGTACCATAAAGGAAATAAGGAAGTACATTATTTTTGTTGTTTAGATGACGAAATACAAGCATATATTTACATTTCGTAACGTTGATTGATAGGTCAGTTATTACACCACGCAGAAATTATGTCAATGTCTCTTTGTTTACGGGAGTCATCAGAGCTAGTTTTTTTTGCGATAGATTACACAATCATCTGCGAATTATTATTTTAAGATAACTGAACACTGTATGGCAAGGCGTTAATAAAAGTAAGAAAGAGCAGGGACCCTGGAACAGACCCTTGTGGAAACTCATATGTTACAGATTGCGAAGAGGAACAACATTTCTTCGCGACTACGTACTGTGAACAAGCTTGTAGAAAGTTTTTAATCCAACAAAGAACATCTTGGTCAAGGTGTAATTCGCTAAGCTTGAGAAAAAAGTTGGACTTGAGAAACAGTGTGAAATGCTTTATTGAGATTGAGAACAATGCAGTAAGTATCTGAACTAGAATCAACATGAGCAAAAAAGTCGTTTGGGAAGGATTGCAGTTGGGTTTCGCAAGCAATCATTACTATAAATTCATGTTGACAGTACTTAAAGCATGAGTTTGATTCTAAAACGTTTCCAACATCTGAAAAAAGATGTGTTTGAGGATCTCACATGGAAGCTAAAAAGAGAAGTTGGATGGTAACTTTTAGGGGATTTCAGCCCCCGATTGCTGCCTGACAAACTGACACGGCCCACTTCTGTCGGGTGCATGTAAGCACCCTCATAGAGAAAGAAATTCAGCAAGAGCGGAGACTCCCGTCAAGCCTAACGGCCGAATAAACTTTTTCGCCCGAAGCAGTGGATGCCAATAACTGAACGCCATGAGTGGTTTCGGTATTGACGGGCGCAGTTTTGACGCTAGCTACGCGCGTTGCCCCAGCTGTGCGCATCGGCACGAAATTAGTTTTTGCTTCTACTGCTCAACTACGTGCTGTCTAGGTGCGGAATTCATTTCATTTACTAATGTAGATAGAGCAGTGCTTTTTTTAATAAACACACAAGTTCTCATTAAAATCCTTCATCAATTTTTTCTCCCTGGGTAACGTGCAATTGCATAAAGTAAACGCAAAACGCCTTTTGAAAATGAGGAAATTTTTATTTTGCTGAATAAACATGCTGTACCCGGCTTTTTTATGCATTCTTCCATTCTTGTGGTACCATGGTATACAGAAATAGTTTGCATGCGAATCTCCACCGGATGGTATTGATGAAAAACGCAAAATACAAGCATTTCTAAATCTGCTATGTTATTCTCATAGCAAAGCTGCTTGTAGAGGTGAAAGTGGTGTAGTGGACAGGACGTGGACGGACTTGCGCTACGTCCGTCCACGTCCTGTCCTTCCTTAATATCGTTTGTGTAAAACTGAGTGCACTATAACCATGAACGTTCACCAACTACCCCCTTCATTGCTTTACGAAAGTGGTGAATGGGCGAGATTACGAACGAATGCAATTTCTTTTTAAAAATGTCCTAGAAAACACGTGGTGCAACACAAACAATAAAACTAATGATTCCTGAGCCTTCCCCCTATGGCGGAACATTTCCTGCTTTTGAAACGCACAAATACACGGACAACTGCGCGTCTTCTCCAAAATTTTGCCTCAACCGTCGCCATGGGAAGCCGCCTACACAAAGGCGGCCACAAGAAAAGCTCCCAACCAAACACTCCCAGAATGTCTTCTACTCGCCCTCAATACAAATGCGTGGTTACAAAGCGTGTTTTAGTCATCTGAAGACGCAATTCTTGCGGAAAAAGTTCCTGGTGTTTGGGATCCTCCACGTCATCCTTTTCCCGGTGTTCTGCCAGCGCAAGCGACACGCTTCCGTGTTAATACTCCTGCCAATGTCGTCACGCGCGCATTCGTGCATTGGGGGCTCATTAAAGATCCGCTGGTCGTCAAAATCAATCCCGAGTACCACCCTACGGTGCACCTCACAATGAAATCATGGTTTTTGCACGTAAAATCCAACAATTGAATTTAATTGACTCGTCGTATTGTCGACAAGTATGAGTACCGAAAGGAGTTAAAAGCTGTTGGGGGATCATGAAACGACTGACAAACTCGACCTCGTACGATTCCATCAAAACGCGAAACTGCACCACGACAATCGAGTTGCCTTACGGTAACTGCGTAACTATGTCAAAGCGGTCAGCGTGACCTGGCGTCCAGTGGGGACGGCGCAAGCGTAGGGAGCAGTGCATTCACTACGCGACTGTTTTTTCTTGTTGAGGCCTTGCTGTTGTTAACTGATGCAGCAAGTTCACCCACTTTCGTCACGCCGTCTGCAATCATCGAATCTAAAATCAGTGATGACAAGAAGGAAACAAGCACGTGCATCAACCTTGACCAAGCATCATTACCCTCGAACCATGGCTTTGAAACGTCACCAAGCACAGCTGTAAAAGAGACCCTTCATCGACAACAGCCGTGCGCACGGCGCAAGCATAGGGAACAGTCCATTTACTATGCGAGTGTTTTTGTTTTCTTGTTCATGTTAGTTATTATCATTCAATCCGCAGTGATAATTGCTGCTTGGTGATTATGCCGTGCCCACTTAGATGTGTATGTATTTGTTATGAGTCTTTCTGCCTATGCAAACTTCTTGTGTGCTAAGATGTTGAGGAAAATACCGAACCCACCATGGAAGAAATGTTTCAAACTATTATTAGTGGGCAGCAAGCTATCATTTCTGACATCGCTGAGATCAAAAGCCGCCTGGACAAGGCAGATTCAGCCATGAAAGCTTTTTGTGAGCGATCAGTAGACTTAGAAGACAAAATCAAAGAGTTGCAAATTAAGAGTTGCGTCGTGGATGAATTGAATGCATCTGTGACTAGTATACATGGCGCACTCAGGTCCCAGCAAGCAAAAATATTTGAACTCGAGGATTGAAGCAGCAGGAGTAATCTTGTAGTGTTCGACATTCCAGAAGAACCAAACAAATCTGAAGCTCTCTTGCGCAACAAAGTCATTAAAATGTATTCGAGCAAAAATCGGAAGAGCGCACCAATCGCTAAAATTCATAGACTAGGAAAACATTGCGAAATTTTTTAATGTCAAGAGTATAATGAATAGGAGACAGTCTTGGCCAATGCTAAAAAATTGAAGGGAACTAGCATAAGCCTTCAAAATGAGTACTGCGCAGAAACGCAGCAAAACAGGAAATTGCTCTGGGACGGCGCGAAGCAAGATAAGGATATGGGCAAGGAGGTAACGCTCGAACAGGGTAAGATCCGCATTCACAAACAACTGTATTTTGGGACGACACTTATAACTCGCGCAAGGCAATATCGAAGACCAACACCTTTATCTCAACAAGCTAGCGACTAAAGGAGCGGGAGTTTCGTCTGCTTGTATGTAATGCTCGGAGCATCGTGAATAAAATAAAAAATTGCAAACACTTCTTTTGTCACATAATTATTAAACATGTGCTGGAACTGAAAATTGACTTCATGATCACATTGGTGATCACGAAGTCGCGCCACCGGGCTTCAGGCTGTGCATACGTGAGGGGGATTCCCGTGGTGGTGGCGCTGCGGTGATAACAAACGACACTATTGAAATTACTGTTGCTGACCAAGTCTGTCATCATGAAGGTCTACTTCTAAGGGTGTCAATACAAGTTGACACACTTTTTGTCTGCGCTATTTACCGACCTCCGAATGCTGATGACTTGTTTTTGAGCAGGCTATATGATCACCTGCTAAAATTTGGGGACAACAACCCAATTTTAACAGGAGGTTTTCACCTGCAATTCATTGATTTGAATAACATGCAGCATGGGTGTTCTGTAGCTGCTGACGCTCTAATTAATCTAATACTTACTTTTAGTCTTGATAAAATTGCGAAAGCTTACACCCTTGGAAATGCGATTCATCAGCATCGCCATCAGCCTGTTTAAGCCCACTGCAGGGCAAAGGCCTTTCCCATACTTCTCCAACTACCCCGGTCATGTAAAAATTGTGGCTATATCGTCCCTGCAAACTTCTTAACCTCCTCAGCCCACCTCACTTTCTGCCGCCCCCTGCTACGCTTCCCTTCCCTAGGAATCCAATCCGTAACCCTAAATGACCATCGGTTATCTTCCCTCTTCATTTCATGTCCTGCCCATGCCCATCTCTTGTTTGGGGTGCTGCCTGCCGAACGCACCCTAGCTCATTCTAATTCTTCTTATTATTTCAGTCTCATGATCCGGATCCGCGGTCACTAGCTGCCCTAAGCACATGTTTTCCCTTACCACTTCCAGTGTCTCGCTACCTATTGTAAACTGCTGTTCTCTTCCGAGACTGTTAACCATTACTTTAGGTTTCTGCAGATTAATCTTTAGACCCACCGCTCTGCTTTGCCTTGATTTTAACTAAGACGTAATTAACTCGCGTTTGTTCCCTCACCCAATCTCCTCTTTTCTTATCCCTTAAGCTTACACCCATCATTCTTTCCAAAGCTCGTTGCGTCGTCCTCAATTTAAGCAGAACCCTTTTCGTAAGCTGCCAGGTTTCTGCCCCGTACGTGAGTACTGGTAAGACACAGCTGTTTTACACTTTTCTCTTGAGGGATAATGGCAACCTACTGTACATGATCTCAGAATGCCTGCCAAACGCACCCCAGCCCATTCTAATTCTTCTGATTATTTCAGTCTCAAGATCTGGATCGGCGGTCACTAGCTGCCCTAAGCAGATGTATTCCCTTACCAATTCCAGTGTTTCGCTACCTATCGTAAACTGCTGTTCTCTTCCGAGACTGTTAACCATTACTTTAGATTTCTGGAGATTAATCTTTAGACCCACCGTTCTGCTTTCCCGCTCTAGGCCTGTGAGTGTGCCTTGCAATTGGTCCCCTGGGTTACTAAGCAAGGCAATATCATGAGCGAATCTCAAGTTAATAAGGTATCCTCCATTAACTCTTATCCCCAATTCTTCCCAATCCAGGTCTCTGAATACCTCTTGTAAACACGTGGAGAAATCGTATCTCCCTGCCTGACGCCTTTCTTCATTGGTATTTTGTTGCTTTCTTTATGGAGGACTACGGTGGCTGTGGAGCTGCTATAGATATCTTTCAGTATTTTTGCATACGGCTCGTCTACACACTGATTCCATAATTCCTCCATGACTGATACGGTTTCGACTCAATCAAAAGCTTTCTCGTAATCAATTAAAGCTATATATAAGGGTTGGTTATATTCTGCACATTTCTCTATCACCTGATTGATAGTTTGAATATGGTCTATTATTGTGTAGCCTTTACGGATTCCTGCCTGGTCCTTTGGTTGACTGAAGTCTAAGGTGTTCCTGATTCTATTTGCGATTACCTTAGTCGAAAATAAAATCAGGAACACCTTATCAACACACTTAGGAATAAGGAACACCAATTCTGTATCTCCTATTTGTTTTGGAAAAATTTAGCTTGGGAAGAGTACTGGCTGAACGTGGAATTTCTGACCATAACCTGATATAGTTCTGCTAGACCTGATATATGGAGATGAGAAAGGAAAAAAATTCCTCCAGCTACAGTAAAAGACAATAATAGAGCCGGTGACACAGCAATAATCGATTAATTAGGAAACCACCTTGTCGTTAGCACTAATAACCTTGAAAGTTTGTGGCAACTGTGTTATTCTACAATTACGTTCTGCATTCAACATTTCATACCGTAAACAAGATTGCAAAAGCACCGTACAAATCCCTGGATTAGTGGGGAGATGATACAAACCATAAGAAAAATTAAGCGCCTGAGAAAGAAGCACAAAGTATTCCCTCTACAATTAATGGAGCTAAAGCATTATCTGCAATGTAAAGTAAAACAAGCAAGAAGCAACTTTTAGCAAAGCTATTGCCGACTTCAATAAAAAAGATCCTGGAAAGTTCTGGTGCTACCTCGGTCAAAATAAAAAGGAGATTAAGAAAGTTAAAGTTGATGATAAAATGCTGGATGAACCAAAAGCTATTGCATAGACTTTTATTCACTACTTTCAATCAGTTTTTTTTTCAATACGTGACTTATATAACCTGCCGAATGTTTCTCCTCTACTAGGACATGAGTTGAATATATCTTGTGAGGAGTTTCACGCCATGCTATTGAAACTAGATAATAAGAAATACACTGGCCCTAACGAACTGTCAAATGCATTTTTAAGGGTTACGCTCAACAAATCAAAAATTTTTACCACAATGTTTAACTTTTCAATAACCTCTGGTGTCGTACCAGCTGACTGGCGCATAGCCCGAGTGGCGCCTGTCCATAAAACCGGTGACCGGCTACTGCGTGAAAATTACCGCCCTGTTTCTATTACTAGTACATGTTGCAAGCTTTTGGAACACACAGTCGGGAGGTTTATTCAGGAATTCGTTTTTTAAACAATATTTTTGTCTGCAAATCAGCATGGTTTTGGAAGGGTCTATCTACAACCACGCAGCCTACATCGACGGTACACGAGATATTAGGTATACTTGACCAGTCCGGTCTAATTGACATTCTGTTTCTTAGACTTATCGAAAGCCTTCGGTAGAGTGCCTCATGGAAATGTAGTGTATAAATTAGAGTATATGGGGTTGCCTTTGTACATTTCAGTGGAATGCATCGTACCTAGCCGATGGAAAGCAGTTTGTGGAAATTGATCATTGTCCGTCTAGTGCACTGTCTGTTACCTAGGGCGTTCCACAGGGCAGTGTTTTAGGTCCGCTACTTTTTCCTTATGGCAATGATTTGGTGGAAGTAGTGCCTCATGATGTACCCATAAGAATGTTTCCTGATGATTCTGCTGTTTTCAAGCAAACATCATTCACAAATGATCATTTATTGTTCCAAAACATTCTTGGCAATCGATGATTGGTGTATGCGTTGGGGTATTGCGCAAAATTCGGAGAAAGCTCCTTTTTTGTGTCACAAAGAAAAAATGTCCCTTGTTCCTTTTCTTATCAACTCCATAACCTTCCTGTATTAGAAGTTTCCTTTTATAAGTACTTAGGCATGACTAACTAATAAGCTTGCTTGGTCAGGGTATCTATTGGACATTACTTCATCAGCCCTGCGGAAGCTGTCGTTGCATAAAAGAAAACTTGAACATGCGCCAGTTTGTACCGAATGTTAGCTTACAACACATGTATTCGGTCAAAACTAGAGTATGCTGGAGAAGTTTGGGATCCCCCTTATAAGAATGATGTTATGCAACTGGAGAGAGTGCAAAGAAATGCAATAAAGATTTATTTTTGGTAGATACACAAGGTACGATTCGCCATCCTTATTGATGCAGAAGTACATTGTACCGACTCTCGAGGCTCGGTGGAAAATTTGTCGTCTTGAGCTTTTTCACAATTGTCTTGCAGAAAAAGTTAAATAAATAATTTCCAATCGCATAAGAACTTTAACTACAAGGACAACTAGACATAGCCATGAATACTCTCTATCACAAATTTTCGCTAGAACCGACGCACGCAAGTACACTTTCTTCCCGCGAGCGTGCCTGAATGGAATTCTTTGCCCCAAAAGATTTTTGAATCCGTCGAATTTATCAAGGTGCTCGAGTCTCACATTGTAAACTTCGATTATTGAACATTGCTATGGCCTTCGTGTTCTCTCGATTTTCGTTGTTGTTAATCTTGGTCACATTGTATGTATCCTCCTTCGCCCCTCCCACTTGGGTCAAATTACTGGCCTGTAGTATTTTGTAAATAAAAAAGCTATGTTTTATTGGGGAGCATAGAAAGTATCACAAACTTTGTCCCGCCAAGATTCAATGCATGTGAAGCTGCGCCACAGCGGCCCAACCTTTATTTTGTTAACTGCGTTGCTGGGGATTGTGCGGCCAGCGTGCCCTAACGCTTTAACATAAAGCACTTTAAATGCAGCGTACTCGGGCAAACAGCATTTCCCGCCTTGACGTTTTCACATACCACATGAGTGCTGGCGTAATAGTTTTGCGGAACCCGCGGAGTGGAGAAATGTTAAAACGTCCTCTTTGTGAAAATTGCTACAGTTGGGTGGATTTGTGATTAGTCCTTAATCACACGAGTGCTGCATGGAAGACCAGCAGGGACGTAAAAATACGGTGAGCTACACCGAAAGGATTCCCGTAGAAACTCCTCATAGAATTGTCTATGAATGCGCAAGCATTGTCCCCCTTGCTCGTCTCCACGCAGCCCGGTGTCGTCATCGGTGTTATAAAACTTCGACGGGGCGAAGTGCGAAAACACACGTGTACTTAGATTTAGGTGCACGTTAGAGAACTCCAGGTGGTCAAAATTCCGGGAATCCTCCACTACGGCATGCTTCATAATCAGAAAGGGGTTTTGGCACGTGAAACCCTATAAGTGAAAAAAGATGTTATGAAACTTGATCCGGCCACTACAACAAATAACAGCGCTGCGGTGACACGAACTGGTGCGGACAGTGGTCCAAGGCATGTCGATAACGCAAGTACTGCAGGGGTGGCGCCATGTGCGCTGATCGCGTTTCGATCACTATAGGCCGTTATCGCTCTTTAGCGCCTTGCCTGTCCATGCCGAACCGTTATGGGTCGTGATGCAGCGTACGCCGGCGGCGGCTGTGTATATGGCACAGCCGTGCGCACCATATCTTGAAAGCTATCTGCGTTGTGGAGGGAGTGCCGACTGATGACAGCTCCCCGTGCTGTGTTCGCCGCTTCGCGCTGAAAAGAGACGCCGGGCTCATATCATGAAAGCGATCTGCAAAAGGGGCATGGTGTGGCTTCTGCTGAGAGCTTCGACAGCTCCGTGCGCGTTGAAGGGAAAGGCAGCATGGAAGTAGAGTCCATCGCTACTGCAGGCTCTAGCTTAAAAGCGACCCTCTTTCGGGAGGGACGGGTGGACGGACGAACGTCGTTCTCGTTGGGAGCGTTATTCTCGACACGCATGGCGGCTGCAAGGCCGCCATTATCCGCCATGTTGACTCTCTGATTGGCTGTGGAGAGCTCACGTGCGTTGAAGTTTGTGCCGGTATACGGAAGTTATGCGAAATGCAATTTTGCGTTTTCATCAAGATGAAACTTTACGTGGAGCTGCAAATTTTATCGACTAATACATCTATTTGGTCCTTGGAAGCTATATTGAGACGTTAGCGCTTCAAAAAGAAAGTTAGCCGTAGGGTACAGAAGTCAGTGCAATGCAACTACAATTTCGCGAATATATGTGGCGATTCAAGATAGCCGCCAAGCCAGCTGATCATTGGCTGAAGGAATATGCTGTGAGGAGGCTCACAGGAAGGACCGTTCCGTAAATGTCAATTTGACGTTGCGTGACGTTGCGCTGGGCCAGCATTGCAGACATTTTCCGCCATAATTTGTGGTGCGGTGAGCTGCGCGAATTACGCTAATGAGTAGCCATGTGCAATGGCACCTAGAAGAATGCATATCGCCACATTTTCCCCGTCGTCTGGCGCAATGGAAATATTTTCTTCATAACGCGTGCTCATAGTATTTGCATCGCTCTCGGGTGGGGTTAGCATTTGTGTTTTGGGCCACCATTTTTTAAAAAGAACGCATTTATGCGAAATAATATTGGCTGAACATAGCAAACTATCTGCAGCGTTGTCCACTTTTCACTGCTGCGTTTGCATTCTAATCAATATTAATGCCTTTTCGCACAGTCAGAATTGATAAGAACGGCGTCTTTTTAATTTATAAAAAAGGAATCTACACGAGGCGGCGCCTTGAAGTTTCCTCCCGCGGTGCGAATAACCAGCGAACTGAACAAGAGATGGCAGCGCCAGCGCTTGCTTCGCGCTAGCGGATATCTCTGGCGCGCGCAACGCTATCGGCGATATTCGGCCGTTTCTCAACCAGGCGAGTCGGGCTGAGTCACATGTGCCCCAGATAGCGATAACGCGGCCTAGAAAGTGTGCTCGTCACCACTTGTCGGTCGCGTAGGCTGCCTCGAGGTAGAAAAGGGCGTTGGCGCCAACATACGATGACTGATTCCGTTGCCCGGGTACACGCATCCTAGCTAATAGACAGTTTTAGTTACACGTACGTGGAGGCTTCACGTGCGCAAACGTGAAAAGCCTACGTACCTTACGTGCGCGCCATCTGAAACGCTTTTAGGTACGCGTACGCGACGCACGCCAAGAGGCGTATTTTGCAGACCACGTGGTCTTGAGAGAGAAAAGAAAGATATGTTGACGATAGCTCCAGCTATCGGGAAATATGAACACGGCGGTAGCCAATTCAATGCTGTCGCCGTGTTTCGATGCCAGCCGCCTGCGCGCGCGCGGCCCGCTATCGCTTGTTCGTGATCTTGCGGAACTCCCGCGCGAAGCTGTCTACGTGCGCAAGAAACGCACGCAAAGTATTGAATCTCACGTACGTCCGTGAGACGCGTGCGCGCCCGCTATGTTCTACGCATGCGCACTGCTCAGACGTAGAAGCTCTACGTACGCAAAGCCTCTACGTACGTGTAACTAAAACTGTCTAATGAAGCAGACGACGGTTTTTACGTAACAGACGATGGAAGCGAGAAGCTTTTTCGACAGAATAATCATGCGCTTTGAGCTAGCTGCTTTATTTTTACTGCGGAGGAAAACTATTTTGCTTTGCCGAGAACCTTAGGTTCAGTGCCTTCATGTGAGTTTCTTAAGCAAAAAGCCAAGTTGGCGTCACGTTACGAAACCAAAATGGGGCCATCAGCGCGAACTTATTCGCGTCGAGTCTTTGTCACGCACCGAAGAAAATGGCAGTATGTCCAGAATAGCGCCCTGGGTGAGCATATCAATCTGTAAGCAATTGCAAGAAAAATTTAAGCAGAACCGCCGAACTCTGATAGGCGCATCGGGCCTTGCTCGCTTTGGTGGCGTGTCTATCGCTTGCCGAGCAAGTCATTGGCGTATTGGTAGGTGACGCAAGAAAAATAATTCGCAAAATATAGCTTCTTTTACGCACACAACTCTTTTGTTTTAGCGTGAAATAGAAAAATAAAACACTGCTGTCATTATTTCATATGATTTTTTTTTTCGATGCTCACGTCATATAAAGCCTGATATGAGCTAGGCGTGATGTGGTTCCTGTTTCCAGTTATCGCCGAGCGTCTTCTCGCGTTGAATTCCTTTCTATACGGTGTAATCTAATATTGCCGGTTTAGTGATCCCGGTATAAGATACAACCACAGCGAAGCGAGCGAATAATTACAACGGCCAGAGTGTAATGCGCACTTTGCGGCGAGGCTCAGATACTCCTGATACTTAAATAGAGATTCTGATATTTGGCTTGTCTGTCCACTCGGACCCGCGGTGGTTGCTTAGTGACTATGGTGTTAGGCTACCAAGAACGAGGTCACGGCATCGAATCCTGGCCACGGCGGCCGTATTTTGATGGGGGCGAAATGCGAAAACACCCTTCTACTTAGATTTAGCTGTACGTTAAAGAACCCCCGATAGTCAAAATTACCTCAGAGTCTCTCGCTACGGCATGCCTCACAATCAAATCGTGGTTTCGCATATAAAACGCCATAATTATACGGTTGACCCGTTCTTAGGTAGCTGAGGTTAGAGGGACTAAAAGCGCGGATATGAGTAAGCTTTTCCATCGTGCCAGAGGGCAGCATTCCTAGAACTTTTCAAGCCCTATGCACTTCCCTCCTTTCAGGCTCTGTAGTCACCTAACTTTGACCGATGGAGGGGGCACTGATCAGCAGGCACCGCTTTGTTAGGGCTGGTTTGGCCATGCCTATCTAGAGCTGGGTAGGGCCAGTATGTGGTGACACGCCGGACAAGAATGTGGAGGGAGGCCTCGTGCGCGTGCTTTGCAAATTTTTTACACTTCGCTTGCGCTACTTGGGCACGATTTCTGGGTATTTTCTGCTTTTCTTGCTGTGCTACAAGAGAACCTTTGTGATGTGAAACTACAAGCAACAGAGCATATGCAACTGGTGCGTGCCGAACTGTCGTGGTAATTACAACAACCGGACCAAAGTCCGACTCCCTTTCCTTCCAAAATAACAATGACCGTATAGCCAAGTGGGTGGGAATGACCAATCTCTAGGGATGGCACAAATATACGTAGGCTATTAAACGGTCAAGTTTTGTCGTCGCAGTATTTCCGCTATTCACTGTTATTTTTCTGGCAAGACTCGCACCCCCTGATGGCTCCGGTTGCTGCACCGTGGCGTTACAAGTTTGAATGTCACAATCCCGATGCGTTCTCAATTTATTCCTTGGATGCTACTAGTAGCAGTAATTTGAGGATGCGGAATCACGAATAATGATAAAGACAGTGGAGACCCGAAAAACTAGCTTGCACCGTAGTTAAATGTTTGGTCTTAAACTTTTCATGGGATCATAAGATCCGAACGCGCTGTTACATACCGCGGCTAAAAAGGTTTTGTTCCTAGCTTAGCTACTGTACATTTTGATGATTTTTGCACTTTGGTCACAACGTAAAAAATTCACATAGGGAGAGATTACCAGCGAAGCTCTTCAGATTGCATACATGGGCTACATAAACGATATTATACATGTTTTCATACTGCACCACACTTGCCGACACAAGCGCCGCTAGGGTCACCGCACCTCACATGCGTCTGCCACTACCACTGCTGCCGGCATCTCCGTCGCACTTGAAGTTATAAACACAGGAGGCCAGGTCAACTGGACAGGCGCCGCCGCCACACTCTTTCCTTTATTATTAATGGCCAAACAGCATTCATAACAAGGAAGGCGCATGGAGGCCAACTGGCTACGCTAAGTGCTCCTATGTACACGCGTAGTGCTTCTCTTGCAACTCCGAATTTCTGTGGTTCTATTTGGACCCAAGATATCAAACTTATTTTTGAAAATTGTCAGAGTTCTTGGTACCTGCTTCACCTCCACCCGGGTCGGCCCAGTATGGTATTATCTCTGGGATAGGCCCACGCATTCCTATCAACGCACTGTGGTACGGACGCAAGCAGGCCACGGTGCCCACTTGGGGACGCATGCCGGTACTGCACTATCTCCAGGACTGGCGCAAGGTTTTCTGTGCACGATACGCACGTAAATCAGCCAGAACCCCCCCCCCCTCCCCAGGACCGCATGCGGGGGATGATTGCAGGCTTAGAGGTAAATAGCTTCGCTGTAACAGCTTCGCTGCTGGTATGTCGCCCTGAATCCGCTTCGCATCGGAGGCCAACTCGTTTACGTAACGATAACGGGTGATGCGAACGTAAGCTGTGAAGGTTGTATGCGCATGAGAAATGTCCCACTCCTCCTCCTCGGCGTCATACGGCGGGAGGTCAGCAAGAAGATAGAGCTTCTGCGTAGCCCTGATATGCACGGGCAGAGATTTATCGGGGTGTTGCGTGCGAAGTTTTAGCCCGCGACACATGCGGCGCTCATAGTCAGGAGGGAAGAACTCGCCACAGAAAACCTTCCTAAATTCCTCCATCGAATGAAATTGGGACCGAATGACATCGTGCCCGGTGAGCTGTTTACGAGAGGGCCAATAGCGTGCCTAGCATCGTGCCTACTGTTAAGAATGGCCAGCTGCAGTGCAAGTTTGCCAGCCATTTACGCCAGCGGTGGCAACCTCATCTTGCAAAGCCGCCGCCAACCTCTAGCCACGGCGTGACTAAGTCGACTTTGTGTTGGGAACAATACGCACGCCCTCCACTCTTCGTCACTTAAGCTAAGATGCGTTCGACGATGCAGGCTTTGTGCGCAACACAACAACGCGGTCCTGATCTGCTACGGGTGGGCGAATTGCCGCGGGAACGTCATCGTGGGCTCCTTCCCACGCGCCGACCAAGACGCAAGACAATGTGCTACCCGGCCGCGCTACCCGGGCGGCTCCCAGTTCTACGAAATTTGTGTGGTGTCGGTTTCGGACCATGAACACATGTGTGTGCATGTGTGTGTGTAAACCGTCCCGCGGCAAGGCGGCTAGTTTACGAGGACTAAACGAAGGTTCGCGTCACCTTGTATCGCAAGAGGACCAATTGTTTAAAAACTGCTGCTGTGCGGTTGATCGACACACTTTGTTAAGCAGTCATGTTAGACTGAGACACTCTCTCACGCAGTCGTGTTAGACTGACGTATTTCTCTCGCAGCCATGCTAGACTGATGAACTGCATGTAAATACTTTAAATAAACCCATATTCCTCGTTCTCGATGAGAAGCAGTCCTTCCCTTCATCAACGTCCTCAGCGTGGATAAGTTGGACGACGGCATGGGCCAGCTACCTTCGAATTCATGCCGGGCTCCAATCTTGACAACAGATCACGAGCGATGGGATTGAGCCCCGAATCCTGACAACTGGCTGACAGCGGTGACTTTGCGACGTGGTGCTGTGACTGTGGTGAGTGCCTGGTTCTTTCTTTGACTCTCTAGGCTTCATTTTGTGGTTGTTCTGTTTAGAACAGTAGGGAAGCTAGATTGTTGTGTGTTAGGTAGGTTGGATTTTCCTAGCTAGATTTGCAGAGCAGGATCAAGGCAGCAAAGCAGCAATCATGGAGTTAAGGACACTGCTGAGAGACGAGTTGTTGATTGTTGGTGAGGACCTCGGCCTAGATGTACGTAAGGAAATGCTAAAATCGGGATTATTGGAGCTAATTTCCAATAAGGCCAGTGAGGAAGAAATTGAAATGGGATTGGAACTTCTCAAAAAGATAGAGAAACGGGAAAGAGAAAGAGAAGAACGGGACAGAGAACAACGGGACAGAGAAGAATGCGATAGAGAGAGAGGGGAACGCGATAAAGATCGCGAGTTACGGAAAATGCAACTTGAACTTGAAAGCAAACGTTTGGAGTTGTCTCAAGGAAGTCAAGGTGCTCTGGGGTGATCAATTGAGGCAGAATCGTACAGCGGGGACAGGCTATTAAAGCCATTTGAGGTGCGGACGGACATAGGCTTGTTCCTAAGCAATGTTGAAAGGACTTGCGAAAAGATGAACTTCGGCACGAGTACATGGCCACAGCGGTTGCTTTCTATGTTGCCGTGTGAGGCGGCGGAAGTAATCGCCAGACTGAGTGCACATGATGTATATGCTTATGCAAAAGTTAAGGCTAGTCTCCAGAAGAAATACCGCCTTTCAGCCGAAGCTTTTCGGCAAAGGTTCAGGAGCACAGGCAAGAAAGATAGCGAGGGATAGCCGGAGTTTGCATATAGCTTAAAGGCCAACCTAGTCGAGTGGCTGAAAAGCGCGGAAGCGTACGACAGCAGAGACATAATCATTGAATGCATGTGTATCGAGCAGTTTTACAAACCCATCCCGCAGGCTGTAAAACTGTGGGTGCAAGACAGAGGGAATGTAAACACTGTGGAAAGGGCGGCTGAATTAGCCAAAGAGTACTCAACCCGCAGAAAGTTGAACGCCGAGGATGGAAGTGGCATGGTCGAAATGAGCAGCGGAAACCCTTTGCGTTCAAAATCGGTTCGCAGACTAGACGACTGGAGCGTGTAGATATGGAGGAAAAGCCCGCAGAAAAGAGCGAGGAGAAACTTAACGGGGAAACCGCAAAGAGAGAGCAGAAAAGAAAATTCGAATCTTTTAGGCCGATCCGCTGTTACAGATGCCACAAACTGGGATATATAGCTGTAAAGTGCAGGAAGCCTAGCGTTGTTCTTTCCTATGTAGAGGAAAAAGACGAGAATATGGAACTTTTAAGTCCATATATTCACTACCTGCAACTTAATGGCCAACCATGCCGAGTGCTAAGAGACAGCGCCGCCACGATGGACATTGTGCATCCGTCTTACGTGATGGTAGATGACTTCACCGGCGAAGTAGCATGGATAAAACAGGTTGTAGAAGAACACAGCGTGTTTCTGCCCATGGCCAAAGTCAAAATTAATGGACCATTCGGGGAGCTAGAGACTGAGGCTGTAGTTTCCAAATATTTGTCGCTGCAGTTCCCTTACATCTTTTCTAATCTTTCAAATCAGTTACTGCGTGACAGAGGGCATAAACTGGGAGAAGGCGTAGAACAGGCATTGATGCAAGGCTGCGCTCGTAAAATCGCGTCGCGTTCGGCCGAAAATGCACAAGATGCTCCAGCGGAAGTAGCAAAGGAGATAACCGCAATAACCAAATCCGACCTAGGCTCCAGTGATGAAAAAACAGTTGAGGAAAGCCTGCCAGCTGACCAGTTCAATGAGAGCGTAGCACTAAAGTGTCAAAGTTCAAGCCTGGAGGAACAGCAAGCTGACGCACTCACAAGTGAGACAGGGTCGTTGTTATCACCGGCCTCAAAGAACATTCATCAGCTCTTACGTATGGATAGAGAGTCATTGGCAGCCGAGCAAAAGAATGATGAGAGCTTAGCTAAATTACATCACACAGCCAAAGAAGCGCTAGGCGCAGCGTGACGACACATGAGAGAGGAGGATTCTCGTTTGGGCACTACAGAGATCGAAAGGGTAGGATTTTAGATCAGTTAGTCGTACCTACTAAGTATAGGGAGGACCTTTCGGGACTCTGTCATGGAAATGGGTGGTACGACCACCTAGGCATAAACATATCAAAGGAAAGATTGCTTATGGAATACTACTGGTCTGGCTGTTTCAAAAACGTAGAAAACTTTGTAAGATCATGCGACGCCTGCCAGCGTTCTGGTAAACCAGGAGAGACATAGAATGCTCCACTGAAGGCAGTGCCCTTAATAACAGAGCCTTTCAGACGACTTGTAATACACACGTTAGAGCCTCTTCCAAAAACAACATTGGGCTACAGGTACTTGTTTACCATGCTGTGTCCGGCTACAAAGTTTTCAGAAGCAATCCCTCTTAAATAGCTCAGCTCCACCGAAGTAGTAGACGCACTTTTGACAGTGTTTGCACGAGATGGGTTTCCAGCCGAAATTCAGGCAGATCAAGGGTCAGTATTCGCGAGCGCACTGACTTCCACATTCTTGCAAAAGTGCGGGTTAAAGTTAATACACAGTTCTGTCTATCACCCTCAGTGAAACAGTGTAGAGAGCTGGCATTCGGTGCTTAAGCGAATTTTGCGTGCGCTCTGTTACGAGCACAAGGAGGACTGGGAGAACTGTCTGCCGGCAACTTTGTTCGCTTTGCGAACGGTTCCACATGAAGCGACAAGGTTCTCGCCAGCAGAACAAGTGTATGGGAGGACACTCCGTTCTCCACTGAGAATGTTAAGAGAGATGTGGGAGGAAAGAGGGGAGAGTCCAACAGTGGTTGAATACGCGCTAAATTTGCTGGAACGGCTAAGCGCAACCCAAGAACTAGTCGGAAAGAACATGGGAGTAGCTCAAAAGAATGCCAAATTCTCTTACGACAAGAATGCGACGCTTCGTATGTTTAACGCCGGAGACCAGGTAATGATCCTCAAACCTTCAAGAAAGAACAAGCTTGAAGTTCACTGGGACGGGCCCGTTAAAGTGTTCCACAAGCTTTCAGATACTAACTATGCTAACGGTGCATTCCGTATTACTCGCAAACGGAAAGTCCATTAACGGACGCCCTCCGAAAGGGAGCACCGAGTAACGTACACTGGGATAAGGACAAACAGAACGCTTTCCAAAGTTTGAAAACGCTACTGGTTTCTCGTCCTGTGCTTTGCGCGCCAGACTACACAAAGGAATTAATAGTTCAATGCGACGCAAGCGACAGAGGTATGGGCGTGGTACTTAGTCAGGTAGGCGACGATAACGAGGAGCACCCTATACTCTATGCCAGCCATAAACGAAATGGAAGAGAGGAAGACTACGGCGCTTCAGAGAAGGAATGCGCTTGTTTACTTTGGACCGGCCAGGAGTTGTCGGGTTACTTGTACGGAGCGAAGTTCATCTTCGAGACCGACCACTGTCATCTGACGTGGCTCAATCAAATGCCACACAAAAATGGCCGCTTGCTCCGATGGAGCCTCACTCTCCAAGAGTACAACTTCTCCATTAGATTTAAGAAGGGAAAGTTGCATAGCAATGCGGATGGTCCCAGCACGCTAATTTGAATTCTGCGTTTGAGGCTCCCGCCTAAAGTTTAGGGTTACTAGTGTTAATTTTTTAAGCGAAGAAGATCCCCTCTCATTTAGCAGGATTCCCTCCAGTATTGCTGAATTTGTCAGCACAAAATTGCTTCAGTAACTGGCATAGCGAAATGTAGCATTCTTTTTTGTTTCTGCACTTATGTGTTTTTTTCTAAGCCTAGCGGGTCTAAAGTGAGAGCCAAGGTACGTCATCTCGGCGCAGAGCCGTGTTTGCGGGGTTCATTTTGCAGTTGCCTGTCCCTGTTGGATGTTTTGGGGTGGTGACATCATTGCACAATTGGTCACTGCGAGCCACGACATCACCCCCTGGCCATCAGCCGTTCTCTTCCTGCCTAGTGGTTATCTGCGCTAGACAGTCGAGATTTTCAGGGCCATGGAGGCGCTGTTAAGAACGGCCAGCTGAAGTGCAAGTTTGCCAGTGATTTACGCCAGCGGTGGCAACCTCATCTTGGAATGCCGCCGCCAACCTCTAGCCACGGCGTGACTAAGTCAACTTTGTCTCGGGAACAATACGCACGTCCTCCACCCTCCGTCGCTTCAGCTAGGATGCGTTCGAACGAAGCAGGCTTTGTGCGCAACATGGCAACGTGGACCTGATCTGCTACGGGTGGGGGAGTTGCCGCGGGAACGTCGTCGTGGGCTCCATCCCACGCGCCGACCAAGACGCAAGACAATGTGTTACCCGGGCATGCTACCCGGAGGGTTCCGAGTTCTACGAAATTCGCGTGATGTCGGTTTCAGGCCGTGAATACGTGTGTGTGTGTGTGTGTGTGTGTGTGTGTGTGTGTGCATGTGTGTGTGTAAACTGTCCCGCTGAAAGGCGGCTAGTTTACGAGGACTAAACGAACATTCGCCTCACCTTGTATCGCGGGAGGACCGAGTGTTTAAAAACTGCTGTTGTGCGGATGCTCGACACAGGTTTGTTAAGCAGTCATGTTAGACTGAGACATTCTCTCAAGCAGTCGCGTTAGGCTGACGTACTTTCTCTCGCAGTCATGCTAGACTGATGAACTGCATGTAAATACTGTAAATAAACCCATATTCCTCGTTCTCGATGAGAAGCGGTCCTTCCCTTCACCAACGTCCTCAGCGTGGATAAGTTGGACGACGGCATGGGCCACCTACCTTCGAATTCATGCCCGACTCCAGTCTTGACAATGGATCACGAGCGAAGGGATTGAGCCCCCAATCCTGACACTACCCGTAGGCCACACAGCACGCCTGGCTGTCGGGACTGGACGTCGCTTTTCTGAGCACTAGGCTGCGATTGTGCCACTTCCATCATGACTTGGAGAAGCTGTGCGGCTGTGGTACACAGCGACGTTTGCTCCGGGTCAGGTGCGGCTGTATCAGAACGGGCGACCTGCACCTTTTCTACCAAATGCACGCCCGACCCTGAGAGGCCAGTAAACTGCATAGAGGAAAGCAAGGTTGCCGCTCCGTCAAGTGCCTCACACGACCGGCGAACGGTTCAATGGCGGGCGGGGCGGCAAACGCGTGTCTAAAATATCGCTCAGCTGCGCACGAGGCAGGCGGTAGTCAGAAAGAGCGGTGACGTTGTCGGCTGGGGGGCTGGCTCGCGCTCGGCCTTGGCTAACAGCTGTCCTCGGGACGAGGAGAGGCCACCGAGCGGTTTGGCACAACCGGCAGGGAGGCACCGCTGTAGCGCACCGGACATCCCGCTGTGTCGTTCGGGACAAAGAGGGGCGAGCGAATAAGCTCGCGCTTATGGTAGAGCGGGAATTGTGCCGCGGCGAATTGATACGAGAGAGGTACTCGGGATAAAGAAAAGCCAGCGAGCGAGCTTGTGCCAACACTTAAGCAGGGTGGTTCCGATACGCCACATGGGGCACTCAACTCCATTCGCAAAGAAAAGGGTTCAGCGAGCTGCAACAGCTCGTCGGATGGGATAGTACGCAACTGCTCCGCGCACATCTAAAAGAGTGGAGGAAAACTGAAACGGGAATGGTTAGGACTAGGGCACACATCCGAGCGGTAGGGATCACCAAAGGGCTGTCAAATAAAGGATCGCTCCCTGTGGCCGAAAGCAGAGGGACCCCGTGGCGAACGTGCATCATACTGTCGATGTCGTCCGCGCTGAAGGACATTAAATCCGTTGCCAGGGGAATAAGCTGGAACGAGGGCCGTAAATGGGCCTGCTCTGATGACACGCAGAAACCAAGTTGGGCAGCAGTTATGGGGAAAAGGTTTTGCTCAAGGCTCAGCCTAGGAGCGACGGTCAGGAAAGGGCACGATGCTCCTCCAGTCTGCAAAGCACAAAGGCGCTACGGCAGGCTTCGTCGACTCGCCGACACGGCACAGAGAAGGCTCTAGAGTCAGACTGCCAACAAACACGGGCTTATTCACCCAAGATACAGCCCACTGCGAGAGTCACGGTTCTTACGGGCAAAGGCTCACCTACGCGCGCCCGCGTGCTAGGGATAACCGAGAAGCGGTCCACCAAGCATGAAAGCGAGAGGTCCCAAGAGCTAAGGTGCCATATATCCAACTAGTTCTGAGCCTGTGAGAATCTTCTCACAAAGTAAAGAACCAGCCCTAGAGAAAGTAAACTGTAAGTTCCACAGTGATACGAACATAAGCAGCGGAACCACGTGTAACTTACGTAGGTGGACGACAGACAGCTCTGCTCAACAAGGTAGTGAAAATGAAGTTCTTTTAGAGCAAAATTCAATATGACCGCTTTTCGCCGGTAGCGAGGAGACGTTCATTTGAGGGATCGCCAGCCGTTTGTGTGCAGGCGCGAGAGAGGAAATCTCGGAGCTTTTGCTCCTTCAACATACTACTCTACCTAGGCACTACGGAGGAGGTTTCTTAGCACGTGTTGTAGGCGTTTGTGCCTAGGCACGCCGGCATGGCGGCGTGGGGTCGAGTTTACGTTCCGACACTGGCTGCCGGCACGGTAAAATGGGTGAAGCAGCGGACACAGGCGGCCGATTCGACGACCGCTGTCTTGGACACACGTTCTCGCAGCTGCGGCGCTCGTGTTAAGTCTGTCGCGGCGGATCACACTTTTGTCGCGCCTTATAGTGATGTACCTAGTACATAGCATCACAGGTGTTTCAGTGAGAGCAGCAACGACCATAACCTGGCCAGGAACGTACCCAGGGGGTTCCGGGGGAGCCCCCCCGGAACTCCTCCCCCCCCCCCCCCCTCGAAGTTAACCATCTATTCAACGGCAACGCGCATCGCTGTTGCTTCGTTTGTTCAAGCTTCTTTAATTAAACTGATCCAGGGGCCAGAAAAGGAACTCGGCTCATAGTCATCTGGTCTGTATGATCGTGCGATGCGTCGTGGCCGGAGAAAACGCCAGTTGCTTTTAACTCTTCCTGTTGCTTCATTATTTCTTCGAGTGACGGCTCGCCGCGACGCTGGCAGGTGCTCGGAACGATATACCCGCGATATGGGTTAGATAAGGTGGAAAATAAAATCATGCGAAACAGCGTCCAACAGACCCTGAAATAACCGTTAAACCCATCAGAACTGTGACTGTGACACGTTACCTCGTCTGCCTTTTCCCTAATTGTAGAGCCGTTTTTGTGCAAAATTGGCAAACAGGAGTCGCAAGTAGTTGAGAAATTAGTACCGACCTACTAAAGGAGAGATCCAAGGTAACAGACAAACAGGAAGGAAAAACAAAATTTCTTTGTAAAAATATTCATGTATCAACATATTTTTATTTAAGAAGGAAGTAAAGCAAACACCGCCAAGTCGAGAATAATTCCATGTGTTTTGAGTGACGCTTCTACAGTTATAAATTGAGCCGCCTGACGTAGCTGCCTCTCGGTTGTGCTAATGCGGGTGTTTTCCTAACCTTCCGCGGTGGGCACAGCACGTCTAGAGTCCCACCGTCCTCCACTTTACGCGGTTGTACGAGACTGGTGACCACGCATCATTACGCAACTTCTCAAATAACAACAAGAGTCGTTTTGGCAATTAGTAGAGCAGTAAAAGTGGAATCTAAAAGAACTGTGATTGTTCCGAAATATATATTTCTCTATAATTATTCTGAAGCTAATTAAAAATCACTGCGAGAAATCTTTATGAAAGAAATCACGGTCACCGATTAAATCTGATGAATATTCTGACGTTTCGGAAGCGCGTACGGGTTCCTTGTTCACTAAGTTGGACAAGAAATCGTCGTCACCTATATAGCCAGCACGTGACGTAATGAACGTGCGTAAACATCAGATTATTCATCAGACTTGGTCAGTGACCGTGATTCCCTTCATTTGCATGTCAGATGAGACGAACTTTCGTCGTACCCTAGATTAAGAAATCTTTATTTTGCCCTTTCACTTGTTAACTTGTTCTTGGCAAGGTTCTTCCTGCGCATCTTTCATGCGCGAATCCATTTGATGTGGTTCTTTGTTTGCCAACTAAAGAAGAGCTGTATCTCACAGGCGTACCCGTGCGATGCACGTTAATACAATTTTCTTTGTAGCGAAGACTGCTACCGTGGAAGCCTTCAAGCAACCTCGCCATGTAGAAGAGCTACGCAGTTTCCTAGGGCTTTGCTCGTACTTCCGCCGGTTTATTCGTGGATTTGCCAAGATCGCGTATCCGCTGACATGCATCCTTCGGAAGGGCGTTCCCTTTGAATAGAGTCCTGTATTATGAAGCTAGGTTTCGTGAGCTGAAGTCTCGTCTGACGTCTCATCCCATTCTCCGACACTTCGACCATGCGGCTCCCACAGAAGTTCATACGGACGCAAGCGGTATTGTCATCGCTGCTGTCCTTATTCAACGCGTCGACACCAAAAAACACGTCGTTGCCTATGCGAGTAGTTCTTGAAGTAAGTCCGAGCGTAACTGCACCGTTACAGAGCAAGAATGTCTTGCAGTTATTTTCGCAGTAAAGCGCTTCCGGTCGTACCTGTACAGGCACCCCTTCATTGTGGTGACAGACCATCATTCTCTCTGCTTGCTGGTTAATCTCCGTGATCCGTCGGGCCGGCTTCCGCGTTGGACACTCCGTTTCCAGGAATATAACTTCACCGTTTCTTATAAAAGCGGCCGCCGACACGCCGACACTGACTGCCTCTCGCGCATGCCGTTTCCAATGACGAACTGGGACGTGGACAAGCCGGGATTTCCTGATATAAATACCTTCAAGGTCGAGCAACAACAAGACAGAACTTTAGAACTTCTGCTCATTACTGGAAGGCAATCCGCACCATTCAGTCGTTTCTGCGTGCGTGATGGGGTTCTTTACAAACAGAACTATTCTACTACAGGCCCACGATATCTTCTGGTGGTAACGGAGAGTCTGCGTGTCTCCGTCTTGCGCGCTATGCATGGCGATCCAACATCTGGTCATTTCGGTTCTGCGCGAACTCGCTACCGCCTTCAAGAAAGGTTCTACTGGCCTAAAATGCCCCCGACGACCGCCCAGTATGTATGCAGTTGCAGCGAATGTCAACGTTACATGCGTCCGACGGGTGCTCCTCCTAGTGAACTCCATCCAGTGCCACTCCCCAGCACTCCCTTTGAGCAAGTTGGCATCGACCTCCTCGGTCCTTTCCCGCGTTCATACTATGGGAATCACTGGATTATCGCGTGTGCCGATCACTTGGCACGCTACTGTGAGACGGCTGCAATACCATCGGCTACTGCAACTGAAGTGTGTATTTTTCTGCTGCGTTTTGTCATTCTCCGACATGGACCTCCCAGAGTCATCATCAGCGATCGTGGGCGGCAGTTCACTGCAGACGTGGTCGAAGAGATGCTTCGTCTATGTGCTTCAAGGTTTCGACATTCCACCCCATATCGTCCCCAAACAAATGGCCTTACGGAACGCACGAACAGAACTCTTACTAACATGCTCTCCATGTATGTCGCGTCAGATCACAAGAACTGGGACGGCGTGCTACGTTTCATTACGTACGCATTTAACACCTGAATGCAAGAAGTTACGGGCTACAGTCCCTTTTTCTTCCTTACGCTCGTCCGCCTCGTTAAACACTAGACACTATCTTCCCGTTTTCCAGCCACGATAATCTTTGTATATCAGAGACAGTCTGTCTTGCTGAAGAAGCCCGACGACTTGCTTCTTTACGCACTCTTGTTTCACAAGACCGCTCGAAGGCACGCTGCGACCGCCGACGCCGACACGTGATATATGACCTTGGTGATTCAGTGTTGCTCTGTAAACCAACCAGGAAAGGTTGATTATGTGAAAAACTGCTGGTCCACTATGTTGGACCCTATGTTGTTACGGAGCGTATCAGCGAATTAACCTGTCGCATAGCACGTCTCACATCAAATGGCCGACGGTCAGCAATGACTGAACTTTCGCATGTCGCCCGTTTAAAGCCCTTTATTTCTCGACAGCCTGTTTGACTTGCCCGGCGGGCTTGGTCTGTGCGGAGGGAAATGTGACGCTCTTACGTGCGTAGTGGTTTCATGCCTGAACAAACAGTATGCGGGGGCACCGAAGAGTGGAAGAACGAAGAAGACGACGCATGGCTGGCTGGCTAGATGATTTTTGACAGGTGCTCAGGTGATCAATGCCATAGGATCTAACTCTACCCGGCTTCAATGTAACGCCTTTTGTGGGCGTAACAATATTAAAACGAAGCTTTCTTTTCCTCTTCCTTCGACTTTCCCACCGCCGCTGCTGCTGCTTCTGTGGGCTGCTGTCGCGCACACCGCGTTTTGGGTGGTTCACAGTGTGTATATATATGACAGCGCGAGTAAGAGAAAAATGGCGATGGCAGAATCTCGCTTTCACACAACCACGTCGAATGTGTACAAAGCGCCCAGGAGCTGCCTTGCTGTCGTCGCATCAGTCGCTTGACAGCTGCAATTACCCGTGACTCCCCTCACAAGCATTGCAGAAACTGCAGCACTTCCCTTTCTACTAACATGCGAGGCCAGAGGGGACTCTAGAACTGTAGAGACGAGAAGGCGCGAGGGAAAAGAGGCAGGTCAGATATAAAAGAGGGGGGAGGTGATGTCAGACGGCAAGGATACCCCACTTCTATACGACAGTGGTTGCGGGAAACAGGTTAAGCTTGAGTTCAAGATACGGTACAGTACGTTGCTGCTATTTCTGAAAAATAAGCGCGATGCAAATATGTCAAGCGGGCAACTTACGCAGGGCGTGAAAAGGCGCGTCCTGCTTAAGAGCCGCAATAATTAAGCGCACCGCAGCGTCCGGGAGACACTACGGAAGCGGTCGACCGTCGAATCAACACTGCTGTGGCCGACGCGTTAGCTTTGCGGCTGTGGCATTGCTAGAGGTCGTGGACTTGATCTTAATCGCAGCAGCCACATATCGACAGGGGGGGGGGATAGAAAATACACGTGCACTTAGATTTAGGGACACGTTAAAGAACATCACGGGGGTACCCACCGTGGCTGGTCAATGGCTATGGTTTTGGGCGGCTGAGCAATAGGTCGCGCGATCGAATCCCGGCCATGGCGGCCGCATTTCGATGAGGGCGAAATTACCCGTGTATTTAGATTTAGGTGCACGTTGAAGAACCCAAGGTGGTCGAAATTTTCGGAATCCTCCACTACGGCGTGCCTAATAATCAGAAAGCGGTTTTGGCTCGTAAAACCCCATAATCTTTAACATCACGGGGTCAGAATAATTCCTAAGTCCGCCACTACGGCTTGCCTCATAATCTGATTGCGTTTTGGGAACATACAGCCCCATAAACCAATCCAAGTTTAATAGATCTGCTACAATGCGATGTGCCAAGTGAGGGAATGACAACGCTCAACCCTCTCAGAAGGTATAAAATACAGCGCAAAACTACGCCTCAAGCAAACATCTCTCCTTGTGGGTTCTGTGTACTACGCATACAAACAGCAGTGCTGCATGCAAGACAGTGTTTACCATTAACTCACCACTCTCGTGTTAGCTTAAACGTTGACGAAATTAAGTTTTATCCGTCAGAATAAGCGCCACGTATCGTCAGTCAAAGCATCGAGCACGATAGGCTTCGTTTACATCGATTTCCACAGTGCGTGGGATCTGCATAATTTTTCAAAGTGCCAAAGCCTACAGATTTTCTCTCTGGCGCCCGCTCTTACACGCGCTTGGGCACAAACGGCTGGCGATCCCTCAAATGAATGTCTCGTCCTAGAATATTGGCTATAGTCTGCCGTCCGTTGCCGCGCCGCATGGAGCGGGTGGGACACTTTTTGAATGAAAGCGCAGAGGGTGCTGTGAGCAGCCCTGATGCTCACAGCGACCTTGATAACTTATTTTTTGTTACTCAGTGTATTCAAATATCAAAAGTAGAAAATAGACCGGGATATGGGTTCTTTTTAGACGTTACATGAGCCTATGACAACGTAGACCGTGACATTTTGTGGGATATTCTCGAATGGGAAGGCTTAAGTGACGGTTGTCTGCAGCGTTTGAGAGAGATTTACCTGGAAAATACCGTTTGCGTTGAATGGGAAGGGATGAGGAGCGAGGAGAAAGTTCATATCAATAAGGGACTGAAGCAGGGGTGCCCTTTATGCTCACTGCTGTTTATGATGTACATGTTCAGTAGGTAGAGGGCCCTAGAAGGTAGTAATATCGGCTTTTTTCTATCATAAAAACAGGCGGGTACATTAGTACAGCAGCAGCTTCAAGGTTTATTTTATGCGGACGACATTGTGTTGCTAGCAAACAAAGTGATTTGCAAGGTCCGGCTAACATATGTGGACAGGAAGGCAACAATTGAGGTTTGAAATTTAGGGTTAGAAAATCAGGTTTTATGGTATTCAATAAAAACAGTGAACACAGATTGGCGATAAAGAGCCAGGAAATACCTCGAGTAACAAAATATAACGGTATATCTGATCATCAGTTACTTGTTCTTGACTGTCCTATTTCGGGCTTGCGATCGTATGTTAAACCTTCTGACGCATTTGTAAGAGACTATACGTATGCTGATGATGACGGAATTATTAGTTGTATGGAATCTTTATTCCCTTCCTTTAATGAGACAAATGACGTTAATGTGCTGTGGTCAAAGTTTAAAGATATAGTAATGCACTGTGAAAGCACCTACGTGCCTTTAAAGAAAAAGCGCATCAACAGGGAGTACCCGTGGATGGATCGTAATCTGATACATCAGAACCGCAAAATAAAACGCTCTCGAAAACGTGGTGACAGGAAAGAACTAGCAAGTCTAGTGCGCACTTTCAAAGATAAAGTGCGCGCTGCAAGAGATCAGTTCTTCTTTTCCACATTGACTTCTTTCATGTAGGAGCAACCAAGGAAATTCTGGCAATATTTATCTAAAGATAAAAGCGGCATCACAGAGATCAGAACATCTTGCACAAGCATTGACGATCCTTTGACCATTGCTAATGAATTTAACGCCTTTTTTCAATCGGTGCTTACCATAAACACATAGCACGCGCACTTGGAACCTTACACGCTTCGTAATCCGATGCCCGAAGTAGATTTAAGCAAAAACGGCATCCTTAGTCTTTTGCGTAATCTAGATATAAAAAAGTCATCAGGTCCGGACAAAATACCTAATGTTTTCTTCAATACATACGCAATCTGGGTAGCAGAGTACTTACATGTAATATATAAAACATCGTTAGAATCCTGTGTGATACCAGATGACTGGCGCTTTGCAAGAATAGTTCCGATTCACAAATCTGGATCCCCTTTAGAACTAAATAATTACAGACCAGTTTCCTTAACATCCACAACTTGTAAACTGCTCGAACACATTTTATTTAAAGCGATTATAACACATATAGAGAATAATCATTTACTTCATGCAAATCAACATGGATTTAGGGCGGGTTTATCCCCAATAACATCGTTAGCTGAGATAACGGATGATTTTATGAATGCACTGAATATGAGGGGTCAAATCGACGCAGTGTTTTTGGACTTTTCCAAGGCGTTCGATGTAGTTCCGCATGCTGATTTAGTAACTAAACTGCTCTCAATGGGCATTGAACGCAATATCATCCGTTGGATCGAATCTTATTTGTCCTCAAGAAAACAATACGTTGCTGTTAAAGACTGCGTTTCTGGTACACTGGAAGTGCACTCAGGGGTGCCACAGGGGTCAGTTCTCGGTCCCTTGTTATTCTTAGTTTATATCAATGACATCTATTTATCTGTTCAATCGCCTGTGAAGATCCGTTTGTTTGCGGACGATTGTGTTATTTATACTAATGTAAATCATCACTCCGACCAAGTAAGACTTAATGATGCGTTACACTCCATTAGCGTCTGGTGTGAAACATGGGAACTGAAGCTAAACACTTTGAAGACGTCAGCTATTACATTTACCAACAAGAAAGAACCCTTAGATTTTGCTTATATTATTAATAATTCTTATATATATAAACCCAGCAAGTGAAGTATTTAGGTGTTACGCTCACAAGCAACTTAAGTTGGGAACCCCACATAGAAAACGGTTGCAGCAACGCGCTAAAAAAGCTGGCATTTTTTGAAACGGAAATTGCGCCATACTTCATCGACCGTTAAGTTAACAGCATACAAAGCTCTTGTCATACCAAAATTAGAATATACGGATTTGATCTGGAGCCCTCATCGAAAATATTTAATCAAGAAAATAGAAAGAGTGCAAAATTTAGCTTTGCGGTTTATATACTCCACATACTCGCGTTTTTCTAGCGTGTCCGTTCTTCGCGACAGAGCGAAATTGAAAAAACTAGCTCATCGCAGAATTGTATCTCGCATCAAAGTTTCATATCAGCTGTACCATGGTCACTACAAAATACCGCGTGAATGTTATTTACCTGAGCCCCCCATGCACTCTGCTCGTACAAACCACAACAAAATAATTAAGCAACCATTTAGTAACCTTAACATCCATCAATATTCTCTTTTTCCCTATGCAATTTCACTATGGAATAAATTACCTGAAGAAGTAGTTAACGCTAATACAACAGAATCGTTCGTTCATCTTTCAAATAACCTTTTCTTTGACCTCTAAATTGCCGCAATCAAAGCAGTTTCTTTTGCGTTATGCTTTTTGATTGTTATTTTGTTTACTTATTGCACTGTTGTAAGTTCATGCTTATTTCTGTTACGTAAAGTGTTACAATAATGTATGTACATGTTTTGTTGTGTTCTTAATTGCTAATTGGCAGTTGTAATTTACGTTGTTGTGTGTACCCACTCCTGCTTGGGACCGCATAGGGCCTGCAGTATTTGTAAATAAAATAAAAAAATAAATACCACGGTAGATGGATGAACAAAGGGAATATATATATGGAAACACAGGAAAAAACAATACCAGTGAAGGCGAAGAGATATGCAGCCATAACGAAGCACATAGCCCTATGGGGATACCCTAGGTACGAGGTTCTCCGAGGTATGTGGATAGGTGTAATGTTTCCAGGATTCACTTTTGGAAAGTCGGTTGTTTGCTTTATATCAGGGGTACAATCAAAACTCGATGGGAACCAAAGGTCAGTGGGTCGCCTCCCATTGAACGCTCACGGGAAGACTACGAATGAAGCTGTGGAGTGTGATATGGGCTGCACTAATTTTGAAGTGGGGAAAGCTCACAGTAAAATTGAGTATGAAGAACGCCTGAGGAATATGGAAGAAAGTGAGCTGGGAGAGTGTTGAGGTATCTGCACAGGAGGAACATTGATTCACAGTGCAGGAAGAGAACTAGGAAGCTTACCCGCAAGTACGTGGCCTGTAGGTTGGGCAATACAGCAACAAAGAAAATCCAGCGGAAAGTCAGAAAGGCGGAAATAATCTCATGGGGGGCGGCAATGGAAAAGAAACCTGCCATGAGGAACTACTTACGAGTAAAAAACGAAATCAGTAAAGAAAAAAATATAACTCAGAGGGAAGCTCATTATATTTCGAAGCGAGATCGGGATGCCTTAGAACACACACCTATAAAGCGAGGTATAAGAATAAAGAAGAAACCTGTATTTTTTGTGGTAAAGCTAGGGAAACTATGGAGCATGTTTTATTACAATGTGAAAACGCCCACCCAGCGGTCGATTTATGCACCACTGGCCTCGTTGAAGCCCTTGGGTTCAGCGAGAACAGTGAAAAAGTAAACAAGTCTGCAATAGGGATTAGTAAGAGGCGATGGGAGGATTTGTGGAAGTGGGGAAGCGACAAAAAACAAGATGTAGAAAAGCACAATTTGCAATAAGGGATCAGAAAATTTGATCATTGGAGTTCATCGTGTTTTTTTTTTCATTGTTTAACCTAGATAGGACATTAGGCAGTGTAATAGGAAGAGCTTGGTGGCGCAACGAGCCACCCCGTTCTAAAGGGGACGCTCATATCATCCATCCATCCATCCATGCATGCTACACTCTTCGCTCGACCGAACAGTGTGCTGCGCCTTTTCTTGCTTGTGCGGCTGACCGAAAGTCCGCGCTTCTCAACCTAAGCGATCGTCAAACAGCGTCGTTTTGCAATGAGACCAGTCATGTGTGTGGTCGCGGTCGCCAGTGGGTACGTGCCTTTATGTTTTTCGCGTGCTTAGTCAGTCTGCTTGTCCGCAGGCAAACGTCACAGTGCGACAGCACGTGCTTTGTGCCGGGTTGCGACAGCGGCTACCGTTCATGCAAGAGAAAGTTTTCCTTGTTCCGTGCACCAAAGATATCTGAGGGACTGCAGCAATGAGCGCGAAGTATAAACCACGTTGACCAGACGCTGAACGAAGCCTTTGTTGTTGGCGAGTGGCGTTTTGAACCATGTTTGATCGGGAGTACTCTTGAAACTAATTGCGGACAACATCGAATAAATGCCAAGGGACGTGCCACAGATTGCAGAGAATGCTTTACCGACTGGACGCCCCGACGCTTCGAAATATTTATTGAACTCCTTGCCTCAAAAAAGAAAAGAGCGCAACTTGTGCGAATAGGGCAGTCGACCGCGTCCGCGATCAGGAAAAAAGCAGCGCCGAAATTCAGTGGCGAGTGAGGATATGGAGCTAGTGGAGCCAGATGTGTGTGGCACTATGTTCCAGTAATAAAGACGGCTCGAAGTTCAGTCTCCTTAGACCAGAGTTTAGGTTCATGGTGCAAAATACCATTTAACGCTCGGCCTGTGCCACGAAAGTGAGACTGGATCTTTTTAAAGTCTTCATGTAAGGCGTCATGTTTTACGGAACTTCAGCGGCGCTGAAGATGCTGGGGTAAGAACCGTCGTTTGCATTCCCGGGAAAAAGCTTAAGGAACAAAAGGGGATCGCTAAGGGAGGTACAAGAACTCCTGTAAGATGACCCACATTTAGAAATTGTGCCGTGTGAGTGGTCTGAAGCCCTTGAGCAATGAATTTACAATTTTTAATGGACAGTACTCAGCTGCAAAGTGCTCTGTAGTGTGTGACTCGACATGCATAGCTTGCAAATATCTGCAGAAATTCATGCAAAACGCAGCATCCCATAGAAAGAAGAAAGCAACGAATTCGACACGTGTTTCTGTGGCGGATAAAGCGAAATGTGGTGGCGGTACAAAAAGTTGTTGAAGAATGTAAATAGACAATCAGTAACTCACAACAGTGCTCGAGAAAAGAATTAGCGGACTTCTCTGTAAACAGCAGCTCGCTGTCCGCTTCTTTTGAAGTTGTAAAGCGCAAGGCGTCAAATGGAGCGATGCATGCCCATGAGTGGTTACTAGAATGCATTTTAATGCGAATGCGAAGTCCAAGGCTATATTGACGCATAAAGCGGCACAATATACTGGCTCTGCCTGGACGGACATGCTTGCAGAAATGCATCAAGAATTTCATGTCTGGATCCGGCTTTAACCCGAACGTTCTCAGTGTCCTCTCAAAGAAGACAAAACACAAGGATGACTTTTCTCGCCGTTGAGGCATTGTGTTCGACGAGATGAAAGTTTCTGAATACCTAGATGTGAAATAAAGTGGTAAGACCCTTTTTACCTGCCTCTTGAATTATCGATATATGTGCTTGCTTCATATGCAGCCTTTGATTCATTTTTTCCAGGTGAACTGGAGGGCTTCTTTGATTTGGCACAATTCACATCTGAGTCTTAGGAGCAGCATTTGTCAGACCATGACACGGTGCTTATGCTTCAGCCTTTCCATGGTAAAATACGACGTTAGGTTACATATACATTAGATGTATATGTAATGGAATATTTTGAAAGGAAATATTGTTCTCTGGTATTCACTTAGAAAAAATGGACCCAGATACCTGGAGTCTTTGCATCGTGAAGCAACATCAAAGCCGATACCTATGCTAAAATCAGCGTATAATCGACCGTCTCCTGGAAGGGGCTGGCCTCCTTGTGGATTATGGCACGTGTGGTGGTGCCAGCGGGAACAGATCAATGTGGAAGCTGTTTCGCATGCAAGATAACATTTGAACTGAATTCTGATATTCCTTCTTGTAATATGACAAATAAAAAATTCATGTTTTCACACCTGTGCAGCCGTAGGCACACGATGCAAAACTCCACATCAACCTGCACAGCGCGTCATTTCCATTTCTTGTTAGTTTTTGCCCATTTCGTTGAAAATGTTGGAAACACATTTGTCACTTGCGGTTTCAATGCACCTGAATGCCGGGCGCTTGTAGAGCTGTCCAAGAATCTTGGAAAAAGGATAACAGTGTTTCACTAAAAGTAACGCCAGAGATTACCCGCACTAATATCCATCCCAATTCATTCGAAAAAATGAGAATACCCCAGTTTTCCAAATATTAGGTGAAGAAATAATCAAGGGGCTCTACGTTTATTGCTCTCACTTCGAAGGAGCTCATGCATCTGTCCAACGAATTGAGGAATTTGGAAAAAAAATGAACTGATAAGCGTAATGACTGCTTGTATTACAAAAGCGGCGTTGCACACGCAATCACTGAATTACATGTTTTTCAAGGAGTTCCTAGAATATCTAACGAGATGGGATGAACACGCAAAAGCAACAGTGGGTAGTTTTCTTAGCTTAAGTACCTCTGAAGGCCTGACAATTGAAATCACGCTGACCTTCCTTTGATACCTCGGTGTCGTTGGCTTCAAGTATGTACATGCTGCAAATTTGAACCAGGACAAACTACGAAATTTTCTTGCCATTGTCAATCTTCTGGAACCAACAATCAGCCTGCTGCCGTGCAGTTTTTACTGATAATCAATTCCCTTGCATTTTATAACCTTGTGAAACCAACTAAATCAGGAAACTGTACTCCTGAACTTGTCACTGTACTGGTTCCTCTTTCCAAGGTGAAACCAGAAAATCAAAGTGCGATCCTGGAGGAATTGATTGATGCAAAAAAATTTGGTGAAGTGGAAAGTTCACTGGAATGTTGTGCACTGCGCAGAAACATTTTGTCAGACCACACTGCATTAGTGACTGCAAGAAGCCATGACAAGCTCATATATTATGTAGAAGGGCATACGGCAAGGAAGATTTTAAAGAAGACCTTATGTAACGAATGTGTGCTGTGGCGGACAGTTTCGAAGCAGACTGATATGCCTAACAGTGGAGCTTCAACTTTCACATCGCATTGTGACAATGGAGGCTTGCTGTAACGCTCAGGCTCTCTAAGAATTATTATTACCGTCCTGGAAGACAGCTTAACCAAATTATTCAGTTTAAATAGACTGCATAAGAAAAGAATTCTCGACTTTGCAAAATTTCTCGCTCAAGTGCATTTTGATGCATAAGCCTGCCCTGAACATGGACAGCAAATCACTCGTGGTATAGTGAAGTTTTACATTCTTCTGTTTCTCCGGTTTCTAACGAAGTCTCTCAATAATGAAAGTAGAGCGCACAAAGAAAAGATGAAGCTTTTGAAAATGAGAAGATGCAAGTAATTGTATTTTGCCAATTGCATCACATCTCAGACGCACGCTCAGCGGCCTTAATTGCAATTGTCCTTTTTTTATATAATTTTTTTCTTTAGGAACCTTGGCTATTTCATCGGTTGCTGTGGGCTGTAACTTGTTTACACTGTTTCTTAAACTTTCTTCATTTTTGTCTTTATAATTTGCTTTTGCTGTTTTTGCTCACTGTTGTAGCTCACCCTTAACAAGAAGTACTTTTGTTTTATCTTGTATACGTTTCGAATGAGCATAGACTTGATAGTTTTTACCCTGTACGAATCCAAATTGCGCACCTGTACCCCATGATCGTTATTGTTTCACTTTTAACCACTCTCGCCTTAGCTAAGCTGGCAGCATTGCATGAATAAATAAATTCAGTGCTCAACCTATTCCATGCTTCTTGCTCGTATTATATTCTGTGGAAACTGCTTTCTGGTGTTTCATTACTGCTTCTGTTGAATAAAATTTTGTTTTCTTGGAACAAAGTTCAGATTGTTTTATTTTCATTTCGCTTCGAAGCAGTCAGCGAGCAAGGTAGAATAATCGTATCTTCACTCCACGGGCACGCTTGTGATGCGCCTCAGAAAAATTCTTCGGGACGAAATGCCACCTTACACAGCTAAAACCTCTCGTCACACCCGTAAAAGAAAAGAGATGGCTCTAATGCGGCAGTAATACGGGGTGGCAGAAAATCATTAAAGATACATGCCATACGAGCGCGCTTCACCAACTTGGAGCATTCGGCCTTGCGCCACGCCCTAACATGAGGACTGCTCGCTGCGCAACCGCCACAGTCATTCGAAATCAGTCCTCGGTGCCGTCAGTGGACGGCAGGCTGGCCAATATTATAGGGACCGTGGCTTACTCATGTAGGCACCCTGCTCCTCCTGCTGGCTATGCGGCATACCTCATTGCTTTGGCTGCCGCGTAGCTAAGGCATTCTAATTTCCAGGAGACCAAAGATCAACTGACGCCCATACAAACACAAGCCACATGTGAGCGAACAGATCGTGCGGCTTTATTGACAGAAGACAAGCAGCGTACATTGTCGTGCAAGAGCTCACATATTTTGCATGTCACGAAACCACTGCAATCACTGATGCGAGCTCGTAAACTGCTCACCATCGTCGTCGCACGTGGCGATCGGGTAACAAGCGACAACCAGCAGCGCATGCAGATTGGAGAGACTGTCCAACGTGTTTCCACTTACAGTCACCATTAAAGATGAGGAACTTGCATTGCGAATCAATGCCGTAATACATGCATCTGCTGCCGCAGCCAACACGGAGCCATAGACTACCCGGCATTTTAGCGTTAACTCCTTTCCAACCTACACGTTACTTTCGGGGGTCGCTCATGTGTGACTCACACTTCGTCCTCCACTTCGGCTTAATATTGTTACGCAAAAGACGAGTCGTTCTTCCTCCTCTTTTTGCGAGTGATGGCGCCCACGCACCTTGTTCAAGCAATAAACTATCACACGCGTGTAGCATAATCCCTCGGCGGCTTAATCGACGACCGGAGCGTCTAACTGTCATCACTGGGAGGGTGATACTGCTTGAGTCGTGGGATGCGCAAGTTATCACTGGACTGGGAAGCAGATGGGGCATCAGTGGCGATATCGTAGGTGACGGGAGTCACGGCACAAAGCACTCGGTATGTGCATGGGTCAGGAGACAGCAGTTTTTTCTGATAGGCCGACCTGGCGCGACGGAGACCATAGAAGCACCCAAGAACAAGGCGGGAAGTGCGTCTCGGTGTCGCCGGCCGTACTAGCGCCTTTGACTCTCTTGGGATTTGAGAAGGCGGTCACCGGCAATTTACCTTGCGTGGGCACAGCGGGCGATGGCGCCAAGTGCATATTCACTGCCACGTGATCAGGGAGGGTTGTGTTGAGGGGCAGTGCTAGTTCTCGGCCGAACAGAAGGAAAAATGGGGAATAACCGGCGGTGTCGTGACGCGAGGAATGATAAGGAAATGTGACAAACGGTTGAGCGAGGTCCCAGTCAGTGTGGTCTTAGACATATTTCGCGAGCATGGCTGCGAGAGTGCGATTGAGACACTCCGTGGGGCCATTTCTTTGCGGATAGTATGACGTGGACAGCTTGTGCTTTGTGGCACAGGACTGCCGGATGTCCGCGATAACTTTTGAAAGGAATGTCCGGCTATGGTCTGTGAGAAGTTGTCGCGGAGCTCCATGTAATAAAATCACGTCGCGTAGAAGAAAATCAGCGACATCTGTGGCGCAGCTTGTAGGAAGCGTTCTGGTGATGGCGTAGCTCGTGGCGTAATCCGTGACCACAGCGATGCACCTGTTCCCAGAGGTGGAAAGAGGAAAAGGGCCAAGTAAGTCCAAACCAACCCGAAAGAATGGTTCTGGGAGAATTTCGACTGGTTGGAGATACCCAGCAGGGAGCGTCGAGGGTGTGTTGTGTCGCTAGCATTTTTCACATACAGCTACTTATCTTCAAATGGAGCGAGCAAGCCCTGGCGAAAAGAACCGTCGGCACATCCGGTCGCAGATACGCGACACACCAAGGTGACCGGCAGTGGGGAGGTTGTTAAGTTCGTGGAGAACAGCCGAGCGAAGGTGTTTAGGATCACAAGGAGTAATGCAGGGCCGGCGGGGTGAACGTTGTGGTGGTGGATTACGCCATCTTGAAGTGCGAATAAGTGAAGGGAACTGTGGGCTAGTATCGATTTCGTGCGGTCAATGATCATACGCAAGGACGGGTCACGGCGCTGCGCGTCGGCGACATGGAGCGGTGCAAAAACAGAACACAGGCGTCGGTGTCAGTATCAGGCGTAGAAGTCGCGTCTTCGACTGGGTAGCGAGAGAGTTCATCTGCATCCTGGTGTTGGCGTCCCGACTTGTAGGTCACTGTGTTGAGATACTCTTGTAGTCGGAGGGCCCAACGACCGAGCTGGCCAGTAGGAGCCTTGAGCGACGAAAGCCAGCAGAGCGCACGATGGTCGGTAATTACTGAGAAGGGCTTGCCATATATGTATGGGCAGAACTTTGAAGCAGCCCAGACGAGAGCAAGACACCGAATAGTTGCGCTCTACAGTTCTCAGGAGCCGGCTAGCGTGTTGGTGTTGCAATAAGACGACGCGGATCCCATAACCACTGGCATCGATTTGGACCTCTGTAGGTGTGGACAGGTCAAAGTGGGCCAAGACCGGTCGATTGGTGAGAATCGTGATAAGGCATGAAAATATGGGTGCCTGGTGGGAACCCCACGAGAAAGGCACGTCTTTCTTCAGAGGTTCAGCGAGTGGTCGAGCGATTGCTGTGAAATCTTTCACGAACCGTGGGAAATAAGAACAGAGCCCCACAAAACTCCAGACGTCTTTGACAGACTGAGGTACAGGAAAAGCCGTGACTGCTTGAACCTTCTCTGCGTCGGGTTGTACTGCGGAAGCATCGATGTGATGGCCTAGCACTGCAATCTGTCGGCGCCGAAAAGGCACTTCGATGAGTTTATTGGGGCCCAGCCTTGCGGAAGACGACAAGGATAGCTGCGACGTGCTCAAGGTGCGTCCCAAACGTAGATGAAAACGCAAGGACATCGTCGAGGTAACAAAGGAAAGTTGACCATTTGAAACCTTGAAGCAGAGAGTCGACCATCCGTTCGAAGGTGGCGGGGGCATTGCATAAACCAAACGGCATAACCTTGAATTGGTAGAGGCCATCAGGAGTGCCGAAAGCGGTCTTTTCTTGGTCTTGCTTATCGACGGATATCTGTCAATAACCAGATAGAAGGTCGATGGACGAAAAGTATTTGTCACCGTGAACACAATCAAGAACGTCGTTGATTCCTGGTAAAGGATAAATGTCCTTTTTAGTAACTCGGTTTAGGTGGCACTAATCAACGCAGAAACGCCAGGAGCCATCTTTTTGACGAGCATGACTGGCCACGCCCAACGACTCGACAAAGGCTCAACAATACCTCTGGCGAGCATGTTGGTTACTTGCTGTTCAATAACTGGCCGCTCTGGCGTTGACGCGCGATATGGTCGGCGGTGAATGAGAACTGCATCACCAGTGTTTACCGGGTGCCTAACAAGTACGTCTGACCAAGTGGTCCGTGGTGAGTGTAAAATGTCTCGGTAGGAAAGCAAAAGACGATATAGGGCGGCTGCTTGGTCAGGTGCGATGTCCGTAGCGACCATGGGACGTAATGGACCGTCGAGGTTCAAGGCATACTGCGGGTAATCAAGAGGATCTGGAGACGTGTCGGTTGCAAAAGCAGTGACGTGGTCCTCTGTCACTGACCGGAGTGTGGCCACCGTTATGCCTTCAAGTAACACTTGATTCGTCAAGCCAGAATTGATAATGCGAGACATGCGATAGCGGTAAGGGTTACGACGGAGTGTGCCGCAGAGATGTCACGGGCCAGGAGAACATCACGAATAGGTGCGACGACACAGTCTCCATCAGGCACGGTTGCTGTTGAGGCCAATTTGACGAAGGTTAGGGCTTTGGAAGCTAAGGTAACAAATGTTGTAGTGCCGAGAGTGTTCGGTTGTTCGGCGCGAACGTCTGAAAGAATAGGAAGGTCGAGGCACAGCGTACCGATGGAACAGTCGATGAGGGCAGAATGCGTGGTCAGAAAGTCGAGCCCGAAGATTAGGTCGTGAGGGCAACTAGTCATCACGGTGAACAAGACTGGAACTTGGCGGCCAGTGATTCCTTTGCGAGCAGTGCACATACGCCTGGCGGCAAGAGTGGTGCCGTTGGCGACGCGTACGGCTCGAGTGATGGCAAGCGTAAGAAATTTTTTCAGGCGATGACATAGATTAGCGCTCATAATGGACATTTGGGCACCAGTATCAATTAATGCCTTCAACGGAATACCGTCTGCGTCTATTTCAATTAGTTTCGTGTTGGTGAGGAGCGTCATTGGATTATTTGGACAGGACGAACGTGATGCAGGACTACCTCCGTGAGCTGCATGGCCGCGGCCTAGTTTTCCGCTTTCGATAGTTCATAATTGGTCGGCGACGAATAGCGGCGTGGCTCGGGTGACGGGGACCGATGGCGCTGAGGTCACGGCGAGTAAACAGGACGACTGAAATTGATGGATACGTCGGAGGTAGGAGGCATATGAGAAGGCGAGTAACGGCGCGGGTCAGTATTGGGCGAGGAGACGGGGAAAATGAGTTCTAATACGTTGACGTCGAGGAGGTGCGGCAGTGGCGAGCGACGTGGCCAATGTGTGGGCAACGGAAGCAAACGGGCGTGTTGTCCGGAGTTCTCTACTCAGCAGGGTTGCGGTATCTGGGGTGGGAATACAGACCGCCGTGAGGCACAGCAGTTGGCACCGGTCGGACATCAGGTCGGGAAACGGAGCAGGCATCAGGAAAACATAGGTTTGCAAATTCTTCACCTGAATGAAGGAGATCGCAGGGGCTGGTTGGTCAATGGTGGGTTCAAGTGGGCGTGAATGGAACGGCGCAGGACTTGTAGCCTCGAGTTCGCGGCGAGCAATATGTGACGAGCTCATTAGAAGGTGGTGAAGCAGTAAGGTCAATGCAAGACGGCGTGAAACCATGGAATGATGCAGCGGCTTTGGCGAGCTCAAAGCGGCGGCACTCCTTGACAATGACGTCGGTGGTGGACACATCGGTCAAAACCAACATGTTGAAGACGTCGTCCGCGATCCCTTTAAGTACGTGGCCGACTTTGCAAATCTCTGCCATTTTTTCGTCGACTTTGCAGCAAAGAGCCAGCACGTCTTGCATGTACGAGACATACAATTCAGTAGAAAAGTGAACTCGTGTAGGAAGCTCCTTTTGAGCAGCCAGCTGCTTCCCGGTGGGATTTCGAAAGACGTCGCCGAGTTACTCCTTGAAAGCATTCTAAGCTAGAGACCTCGTCCTCGCGTGTCCGGACCAGAGATGAGGAGTTCCGCCCAAGTAGAATAGGGCATTGGCTAGCCTAATGATAGGGCCCCAGTGGTTGTTTTGGCTAACACGTTCATACAGGTTGAGCCAGTCCTCAACGTCGACATTATCTTGGCCAGAAACTATGCCAGGATCGTGCTGATTGGTTACCGTAACGTTGTTGTTGTCGGGGTCGCACGAGCAGGGGACGAGGTGTTAAATTCACAGTGCGAGCTCAGTTCGTTCTTTCTCCTGTTTTCTGCGCATATAATCTGTTTTCTCTTTTGACGCCAACGTTGAAATCTATTTTTCTTTTGCTACCATGCTGCCTTAGTGAACCGGGGACGTGGGGCAAGTCAAGCTGCTTCTATTGCAGTTTTTTTTCCTCGTACCAACCACTTATGTGAAACTCCATGTATGCAGTAAATAAATGAACTTGAACTTCAACTGTTTTCCAACCTGCACGTTTCTTTTCTTTCGGAGGCACATAATGTGTGACTCACATTTTGTGCCACACATTGTCTCAATAGCGAGAAATCCGTTTCATGGGCATCACCTTGAGCAGCCACTTTTGATGGCCGTTCCACCCATCTAGTCGTCAACTTCATGCACGTCGGTCCACGTAAGCACGTATGCTGGTCTTCGTCCATGCCTAATTGCGGCCGAAAAAGGCATAGGCACAATTTGCCTATGGCTGCAGCAGGAAACGACGAACAGGGAGCACGAGTCACGGTGCGTGTAAATTAGAAGTTATGTCACTCTGCAGACTGCAGGAGCAAATGCTTACCTCGAGAGACTGCTTCCCAATGCAACTGAGCAGGACTTCACATCCGAGAAACGTAATACGGCGACCACGGCCATGTGGGCCAGCGAAACCATATTCATGTATCAATCACTTTAGTGAGCTTGCACAATGACCCAGGTTATCGAGTAAGAAAAGAAATCCTCAATGAGATTAGGAATATGGAAATGAGAAACCTTGCATTGAAGAAAGAAGCCACTCTACAACTACTCAAGGCTCAACACATTAGGAAAAGTAAAATACGACATAGCACACGGCGCATAGGTTAATGCAAGAAACGTGCCAATGCTGCGTCAGCTATTTTAGGAGAGGAATTGCACACGGCAATGTACACAATACTTGTACAGATATATTATGCTACTGGACAGTAACTGGTAGTCATTATGAGTGAAAAATCGGTTGACCTGTATTTTTGGATGAAGAATAATCTCTAACAAGAATGCGCAACGAAAATTGGGCATCCATGGAGAAAAATTATACTTGGCACAAAGGAAATTCGAATTTGGCCAGGAAACTTGTTAAGAAAGGGTGAACTGACGGAACTCTTTTGTCTAGCTTCGTCCGCGCTAGTTCGGCGGTTGCAGGGTACGTGAAAAATTTATTGATGTCCTTGTTGACGTACCTGGATGACTCGGCCAATATCCGTGCTGGTGTAATGATGACTGAAGTTGTTTTCAGTCTTGACACACTCCTGCGTAGAGTTGGCATCTCATCCAAATTCTACACCCACTTTTTTGGTCGTGGTGTAGAAGCCTTGCAAATTCGACTCCAGTGCCTTCCTGTTGGTGTGTATCGGGGCTCTTGTGATGACGAAGATGAGGTTGGCACAGACTCTATTGGGGCAGAACAGTGACCATGAGATATAGAGCACATATTAGCCAACCTCAAGGGGTGTTTTCTTTTATATTCGACGCAATCATGCTGAACCGTGAATATAAACAAACATTCATATTTTTACGCCCACGAAAGGCGTTTATTGACAAGGCAGGTAGAGTTAGACGCGACGGCCTTGATCAGCTTAGCGTCTATCGAGATTCAGCTAGCGAGCCGCACGCCGTCTTCCCCCTTCACCTCTCTTGGACACCCCCATACTATTGAGGCGTAAACCCACTACGCACCTACGAGTGCCACATTTCCCTCCGCGCAGACGAAGCCCGCCAGGAGAGTCAAAGAATCGGTCCAGAAATAACGGGTTTTTAGCGGGCGACACGCGAAAGTTCAGTTTTTGCTGACCGTCGGCCATTTGACGTCAGGCGTGCTATGGCGTAGGTTAAATTCGCTTATACGATCAGTAAGAAAATAGGGTCCTTCATAGACGGCCAGCAGTTTTTTGCATAATCCACGTTTTCTGTTTGGTTTCCAAAGCCATACTAAGCCACCAGGGCAAATATCACGTGTCGGCGTCGGAGCACGTATAGTGACTTCAAGCGCTGTTTTCGAGCGTTCTCGAGAAATGAGCGTGTGCAAAGAAGCAAGTCGTCAGGCCTTTTGAGCAAGACAGACGGTCTTGGATATACGAAGTTATCGTGGCATGAAAACGGGAAGATAGTGTCTAGTGTATAACGAGGTGGACGAGCATGAAGAATAAAAAGGGAAAGTCCGTAATTCCATGTTGTGAGGTAATAAAAGTAACGTAATGAAAGGTAGCATGCTGTCTCACTTTTTATGATCTGACGCGATATACATGGACATCATCTTAGTAAGAGTTCTGTTCGTGCGTTCCGTAAGGTCATTTGTTGATATGGGGTGGAATGTCGAAAACTTGGAGCACATAGAGGAAGCATCTCTTCGACCATGACTGCAGTGAACTGCAGCCCACGATCGCTGATGATGACTCTGGGAGGTCCATTTCGGAGAATGACAAAACGCAGCAGAAAAATACACACTTTGGTTGCAGTAGCCAATGGTATCGGAGCGGTCTCACTGTAACGTGTCAAGTGATCGGCACACACCACAATCCAGCGATTACCATCAGATGACCGCTGAAATGGACCGCGAAGTTCGATGCCGACATGCTCAAACGTAGTGCCGAGGGTAGCCCTGGTTGCAGTCGACCAGGAGGAGTGCTCGTCCGACACTTGTGACGCTGACGCTCGCTGCAGTTGGACACGCACTGGGCGGTGGTCTGGCGCAGATTATGCCAGTAGAGCTTTTCTTGAACGCCGTAAAGCGTTCGCGCTGCTCCCAAATGACCAGATGTTCTATTATATGAATAGCGCGCAAGATGGAGACGCAGATACCCTCTGGGTTTCTGTGTCTAGTGAGATATCGTGGGCCTGCCGTAGAATAGTTCTCTTTGTAATGAACCCGATCACGAACGCAGAAACGAGTGGATGGTGCTGATTCCCTTGCAGTAATGAGCAGAGGCTCTAAAGTGCTGCCTTCTGGTGAACGACCTAGAATGTATTTATATCACGAAATCCCGGCTGCAGTGATGTGAAATAGCGGTCGAAGTTGTCCGAGTCGCAGTGCTTCGTTGGAAGTGGCATGCGCTAAAGGCAGTTAGTGCCGGCGTGTCGTCGCTGCTTTTGTAAGAAACGGTAAAGCCATATTCCTGTAAACAAAGTGCCCATTGCGCAAGCCGGCTGGACGGATCACGGAGATTAAGCAGCCAGCAGAGCATCGTCTGTCCCAATAGGGAAGGGGTGCCCGTACAGGTATGAATGGAAGCACTGCACTGCGAAAATCACTGCAAGACATTCTTGCTCTGTGACGTCGTAGTTGCACTCGGACTTACCCAAAGATCGGTTTGCATAGGCAACGACATGTTCTTTGGTGTCGGCGTGCTGAATAAAGACAGCGCCGATGCCAATACGCGCTGATCTTCTGTGGTCTGTATGAACTTCTGTGGGAGCCGCATGGTCGAAGTGTCGGAAAGTGGGGTGGTACGTTACACGAAACCTCAGCTCACGAAAACTCCGCTCACATTCAGGAGTCGATTCAAAGGGAACGCCCTTCTGAAGGAGGCATGCCCGCGGATACGCGACGATGACAAATCGACGAATAAACCAGTGGAAGTACTAGCAAAGCCCCCAAAAACTGCGCAGCTCGTTTACATGGCGAGGTTGCTTGAACGCTTCCACAATAGCAGTCTTTGCTGGATTCGGTAGTATACCGTCCTTATCCCGTTGATAGCCCAGAACCAGCGTTTGACGCTTTTCAAAAGGACATTTCTCCCAAATGAGCACCAGACTTACTTTTTCTAAGAAGTTTCGCACAAGATCCAGACGTGCGTTGTGCTCATTGAACGTACAACCTAAGATCACTACATCGGCTTGATAGCACATGCATATTTCCCACTTCAAACCACGAAGGATGTTGCCCTTAAAGCGCTCAAAAGTTGCAAGCGCATTACAGAGCCCGAAAGGCATCACATTAAATTTCAAAAGTTCATCTGGTGTCACAAATGCTGTTTTCTCCTCGTCTGCCTTGTGCATAGGTTTCCGCCAGGACACCGACCTCAAGTCAACAGTCGAAAAGTAAGGCGCTGATAAAAGGTAATCGATAGCATCTTCAATACGCGGAAGAGGATATACGTCCTTTTTAGTGATGGTGTGGAGGCGGTATTAGTCAACACGAAATCGTCATGTGCCAGCTTTCTTTTTACCCAGCGTCACTGGCGCTGCCCACGGACTACAGGATTCTTGGACTACATTCTTATTTAGCATTTCGCGGAATTGATGGTTGATCACCGCGCGTCCTGATGGTGAGACTCTATACAGCTTCTGTCGCAGAGGTTGGGCGCATACCATAATAATGCGATGGTGAGAAAACAATGGTGGCCCCTCTTGATGCAAAGTCAAACAGTCGGGCATGTTTTAGCAGAATATTCACCATTTCGGGACGCTACTAAGTACGGAGTGAATTGTTCTCAGTAAAAATGGAGTGTGCAGCAGGGCGTATATTAACAAAATGGCGTTCATCCGAGAATCAAACGCCTCTGTAAGAATGGCGAGAGACAGCAGTTGATCTTTATGGTAGGCGGCAAGTTTCAGACCATGCGGTATTATTGCATGGTATTATTGGACCAGTTTACGGTCCATGACTTAGTACATCCCTAATGAACTGACAGCGTGCAATATGGTATCAGCACATGCCTCTTCATGCAAGTGAGATCAACGGGCTTCACGGTAACGTCAAACCTTCCATCGGTGCAAAGGAAACAAGTGACTAAAAGACAAATTGCAGATAACGGAGGCAAAACTGTATCCCTGAATAGAGAAACCAAACTTTCTTAATACTGCGGGCCTTCCATAAACACTGCAGAAGTTCTCGTACCTACACTCATTTCTCGCGTTCTGCAGTCGACACTGGCACCCAAAACACTGGCACACTGGCAAGAAAAACGAAAGCGCAGGATTACATGATGTGTTGAATGAGATGGAACATCGAATCCTGTGTTAAATATTTGAGCACCTAAAATAACGGATACATTGCACGCGCCGACAGGATACAGTAACTCCCCGCTCACTCTGCGATACGCATCGGCACGATCCCAGCGGAACATCCCTTTTGGTCCTAGGAGGCTTTTCAACAAAAGACACATCACAGAAACAGTTGCGCCCGTGGGCCCTAAGGCCATTAATGAAACTCCGTCAAAATAGTGAATACCTTATTCTTAAACAAACAAATGGGTGGTGATATCTCTGTCGACGTCGAAGATTCTCCAGCAACATCACCTCCAATGGCCGTGCACCCTTAGAAAAATTTTAGAGTGTAGATCTATACAGTCTAGACATTGCTTTAGATTAGTCTATAGACCGTCTATAGACTTGTAGCTTTACACTTTCTATAGACTAGTCTATAAACAGTCTGGGTAGGGCATATTGCCGCAGAGAGCTTTCCACATGCCAGTTACGAGCATTCTCTCTCGTGAGGTACCATTCCAAGCGCATCATCGCTAAAGCCCCTAGGCATTACTCATAGCATCGCCATTCGAAGAGCGCCAGCAACGCCTCGCGCATGGCGATACAGCGCGTATCCGCTGTGCACGCGAATACGGCAGCGCTCGAGTCTCCCATAAAGTCGCAAGTCGCGGCATGGCTCCTGGCCTTCGGGGCGCGTGAACAGTGTGTCTCCACTTTGGAGACGCGGTTGACTATTGAATAGGCTGCTGTTAACTTTCATTGTAAATTGTGTGAATGCTTGGTATTGAGTTTCTGGGCACAACTTCGCCCACAATAAACCAGTTTGTTCAGTGGGCTTCAATGAACAGTTCTACATTTCTGATGGAGATGCGTGGCATGTCTGGAAGTCCCTAGTTCGTACGAGAATGGAGCCCCGACCCTCAGCAATTGGAACCCAGAGAGCTGACTGCATTACACCAGCGCACAAGCCGCCGCATCCGAGGAGACCCACCCCAGTTCGGACCATTTCCTGCTGCTGCAGCAGTGCAGGCAAGAGTTACCAGTGACGGTGCAACTATGAACAGCCCCATGGCATCCTCCCAGCTAGTTATGTAGCCAGTGCGAACGCCTGAGTCCTTCCACGGTTATACGTTCGAAGATGCGGAAGTCTGGTTAGAGCACTTTGAGGGAGTTGCAGATTTGAACGGCTGGGACGAGGCACGGATGCTTCGCATCGTGTACTTCGCGTTAGAAGAGTCAGCGATGACATGGTACGCCATTCATGAAGCGGCGCTATCCTCATGGGAAGAATTTCGGCGACAATTCCTTGCCACGTATGACAGCACCCATCGGCGAGAGAAGGCAAAGCACGCTCTACAAGCCAAAAACCAGCGCACTAACGAGAGTGTCGGCATCTATATTGTAGACATGTCTCCTATCTTCAAGTCCGCGTCAATACGAACATGACCGGATAGAACAAATTGCGTCATCTGATGGGTGGCGTTAAGCAGGAGCTGTTTGCAGAACTCGTCCGCAACCCACCACACAGTGTTGCACAGTTTCGCACCGAAGCGACGACCATAGAGAAGGCACTGCAGCAGCCTGCCCATCACAACAATCGTGATGTCACCAGCGAACTAGCCGATCTCCTGTCAGCCGGGCCAGGTAGTAACACGAAAGCCCTTAGAGAACTGGTGCGATCAATCGTAAAGGAGAAGTTCCGAAAGCTGCAGCTACCGGTAGCCGCGCCGACAGTTTCAACTCTCGCTACCGTCATTCGGGTTAAAGTTCGCCACGCCATTCGGCAGCCTGAACGTGAGGAACTGCCTTTGCATCTTGAACCACCACCACGGGTACGTCGCGTGCCGACGTAGGCTGATGTGTTATGCCAAGCGACCGGGAATAGTGCTCCATTCGCGACCCCCGGCATCTGCCAACCGATTTTGCGCAGTGGACCCCTTTTGTCACCGCGAAAAGGCGACTTGTGGCGTGCGCCTGACCGGACGCCACTCTGTTTCCAATGTGGAGAAGCTGGACACCTTTAACGAATCTGCCCATATCACAGAGCGGGTTTTCGCAGCTATACAATAAATATATCTTGTTGATGTAAGGATGAGACGCATCCAAATTCAGGACTACTTGACCAGACAACAGGACATGGCTGCTAGATACGAACACATGTCACGATCACCAGCGTCTACAGGCTACAGGCTACCGAGTCCACGGCCATCCCCGATTTCACCAAGGTGTCGCTTACTGAGCCCACGTCAGGAAACCAGAAGCCGGTGACCTGTGGAGGTGAGGCCGCAGACGTTGGAAAGAGGCAAGATCCTCCGTCAAGATCCTCCATCAATAATATAAGTGAACATAGAATTTCTTCAGACTTGCACATTACGATAGACGGTCATGAATTGAGTGCATTAGTTGGCACAGGTGCTGATTATTTAGTCATAAGATATGCACTCACCAAGGAACTGAAAAAAAAAAAACGTTACGCCATCGGGTAGATGTACAGTGAGACTCGGAATTCAAGGTTTTTCTTACGTCGCTGATTTTGTCGTATTACCAGAACGTTCGAAGGATGTAACACGTGGAATGAAGTTTCTTCTAACAAATAGTGCCATAATCAACCTGGAGAATTCTAGTGTGTCATTTTCTGCGAAGCAGGCTATAGACATTGAAGTGTCGGAGGAGCTAGAACACCTTGCCTTGTGGGTTACCGACGATGACATAACCGTGCCACCGCGATGCAGCATGCTGGTTTGCGTAAGAAACGACGCAGTCGACGACTGGGAAGGTATAGCGGAAGCCAACGCCGAGCTACTGTTGAAAAAAGATATTTGCGTAGCGCGGGGAATTGTTCAACTACATAATGGGTGTGCTGATATATTGCTGACGAACTTCGGAAATGAATTTCAGCATGTCTCAAAAAACATAACCATCGCCTTCCTGCACAGCGCTACTGTAGGCACTGATGTATGTAGCTTAGGGTCGAGGCCGCCTGCTGTCCAAACTAAGCGTGACGCCATAACATCAGTTGCGATCAACCAAAGTCTGTCGCCAGCTCAGAAAGAAATGATGGAGGCCATTTTAAGTAGCTTCGCAGAATCTTTCGCCAGCTCATCAAAAGTACGGCGCACACCCATTGCTAAACACCGTACAACAACAAACGAAGCGACCAGGCTAGTATACCAACATCTGTCCAGAGTATCACCGGTTGAACGAGAGGTCATAAAGAGTCAGGTGCAAGCGATGCTCGAGGACGATATCATTCGGCCATCAAACCGCTCGTAGGCGTCGTCCGTAGTCCTTGTGAGAAAAAAAACTGACAATATATTGAGATTTGCTGTTGATTACCCGAAATTGAAGAGTGTGATCAAGCGTAATGTATACCCTCTACCCCGCATTGATGACACGTTGGATCGCCTACGACATGCGAAATTTTTGTCTTCATTAGATCTCAAGAGTGGATACTGACAAATTGAAGTAGATGAAAGAGACCGGGAAAAAACCGCTTTTGTAACCCTAAATGGCCTGTATGAGTTCAAAGCGCTTCCATTCGGCCTCTGCTGTGCACCGGCGACATTCCAGCGCATAATGGACAGGGTCCTTTCAAATCTCAAATGGCAGTCATGCTTAGTTTACCTAGGCGACGTAGTGGAATTTTCCAAAACATTCGATCACCACGTACAGAGGCTGCGTTTAGTACCCCCAGCCATTCGCTCGGCAGGCCTCACGGATACACCGGAAAAGTGGCCGTTTGGATTCCGAGAACTTCGTTTCCTGGGTCACGTAATTACCGCGCGAGGTATTGGTCCGTATCCCGACAAGACTATTGCCATTGCGCAATTTCCAAAGCTGGCAAACAAAAAGACAATATGGCAGTTTTAGGGACTATGCGCTTACTACAGACAAATTGTGAAACACTTCTCAAAAATTGCCGAACCTCTAATGAAACTTAAAGCAGACGTAGCTTTGATGTGTAATACTGAACAAGGCATTGCATTCAATTAATTAAAGGAACGACTTCAAGCCCCACCAATCCTCGCCCACTTCGACGAAAGAGCGGACACAGAAGTCCACAGAGACAACAATTTCGGTCTTGGCGTGGTTGGAGTTCAGTATTAAAATGAGGAAGAGAAAGTCATAGCGTATGCTAGCCGCACACTCTCGAAAGCTTAAACAAATTACTCTGCGCCAGAAAAGGAGTGTATGGCTGTCATATGGGCCACCAGCAAGTTCAGACCATACATTTATGGCAGGCCATTCCGTGCACTCTGCGATCACCATTCTCTTTGCTGGCTGGCAAACGTAAATGACCCCTCTGGACGAATGGCTAGGTGGAGCCTCATGCTCCAAGAATAAATTACTGTTGTATAAAGGTCTGGAAGAAAACATTACAACGCTGAGTGCTTGTCCCACTCATCAGTGGAGTCTACTTCTTCAGAAGATTTCCCGTTCCTTACGGGGATAACAACTTGGGAAATCGCCGAGCGTCAATGCGCCCACAAAGAATGGCTCCCACTCATCAAGCCCCTCGAAGGATACGACGTCCAAGTCGTATGCGTTCTACAAAAGAAACCTTGAACGCAACCATGAAAAATTTTTGCTCGACGTACCGTCAGCCATGCAAACGGAAATTTGGAAGCTTGCCATGCTGAGCCATCGTCGGGTCACTTAGGTGTCAGCCGGACGTTCACCACAATTCGACTCACATACTTCTAGCCTAAGTTGTTAGCGTCAGGGCAGCATTTCGCTGTGAAGCTGTGTTGAAGCTGTGTGATGCCAATGCTGACTGCCGAACGGGAGAAATTGCTGTAGATTCGAGTCTTCCCGCCATTTTTGTGGAAGAGTCGCCATGTTACGGAAGTGCCATTTGTGTGTCCGAAGATTCCGTCCTACCACAGTCGTCTGCCAAATGTGTCCCAGTCACCTGGTCTCCTGCAACCGACCAAACTTTTGACGCTGCCGTAGAGCCCGTTCACCTTAGTTACATCAAGAAGAATGTTCTAGTGCCGTATTGTGCGCTGTCGGTTATCAATGGGCGTATTCTTTTATGGACGATAAATTGCTCCAATGAACCCACAATACTACTGGAGAGTCTGAAACTAGTTGCTATTTGTGAACATCAAGTATTGGCGCTCGCCCTCCTTGCAGAAGCCCGGAAGCCAAGAATGAGTCCCATTCGAATACATGTGCCACGGACACTTCCATGATCGCTATGATAAACAAATTCCTTAGTACTAACCAACGTCAGGAACTGGGAAATATTCTACGAAAACATTTCGCACTGCTAGACTTTTCCCTCCGCATCCTTTCCCCCTTCTCATGCACAGTATCGCACAGACCCGGCATCTCACCAGCCTCTGCGACAAAAGTCATATAGGGTGTCACCTTTGGAGCGCAAGGTAATCAATGACCAAGTGCGCTACATGCTAAGGAAAAACATCATCCAAGAGTCGTGTAGTCTGTGGGCAGCCCCAATAATTCCACTCAAAAAAGAAATGGCGATTTTGCATTGATTCCCGCCGCCTCAATGCCGTTACCACGACAGACGCAAACCATTTGCCACGGATTGATGATACTATAGATTGCCTTTCTTGGGCATCATACTGTTCTAGTTTATACTTGCGGTCTGGATACTGGCAGATTCCGATGCACATGGCAAACAAGGGAAAATGGCATTCATTACAATAGATGGATTTTCTCAATTTAGAGTGATCCCGTTCGGGCTGTGCAATGGGCCTGAAACATTTGAGCGTTTCATGGACAACATTCTACGTGGTTTGAAGTCGGAAGTTTGCATGTCTTATCGGGATGATGTGATTTTCGAACGTACATTTAGTAAACACTACGTTCGCCTCATTCTTGTACTAGAGTGCCTAGGCAAAGTACGCTTGGTAATAAACTTCAGGAAATCTCGCTTTGGAGAACGCTGGATGGACGGATGGATGTTATGAGTGTCCCGTTTGGAACGTTGAGGTGGGTTGCGCCACTAAGCTCTTGTTATTATACTGCCTAATATCCTATTTAGGTTCAAAAGAAAAAGAACATCTATGAACTCCCACAACCAAATTTTCTGACACCCTATTGCGAACATGGCTTTGCTTCAGATGGTCCATATTAGTACGGTAAGCTCTCCTAAGCGCATCATCACGCTCAGAGGGCTGACTTAGACGGCAAGCCGCCGACCTGGTTTGCAACATAGTGTGCGAACAGCGAATATGGTTGGATGGAGGGATGGACGTTGTGAGCGTCCCCTTTGGAATGGGGTTGTTGGTTGCGCCGCCAAGCTCTTGCTATTAGGCTGCCTAATGTCCTACCTACATTAAAAAAATGCTATGAACTCCCACAACCAAATTTTCTGTTCCCCTACTGCGAACTGTGCTTTTGTACATCTCCAGTTTTGACGTTTCCCTACTTTTCTGCCACCAATCTTCCTATCGCCTCTCACTAATCCTTATTGCAGAAATCTTTCCTTTTTTTCTGCTCTCGCTGAACCCAAGAGCTTCAAGCAGGCCAGCGGTACTTAAATCGACCGCTGGGCAGATATCTTCGCATTCTACTAAAACATGCTCCATCGTTTCCCTAGTTTTGCCGGTACCAAGCACATGCTTCTTTTTCTTCTTATATCTCGCTTTATAGGCGCGTGTTCTAAGGCGTCGCGATCTCGCTTCGAAAAGTAATGGGCTTCCCTTTGAGTTATCATAAATTGTTTCTTTCCTGTTTAAGTTTTTTTCCTCTTAAGTAGTTAACTCATGGCAGGTTTCTTTTCCATTGCTGCACCAATGAGAGTATTTCACCCTCTCTGACTTTTCGCTTGACGTTCTTTGTTGCTGTGTTGCCCATCCTTCAGGCCGCATACTTTCACGTAAGCTTCGTGGTTCTTTTCCTCCACTGTGAATAAATGTTTTTCCTGTACAGATACCTCAACACTCTCCCAGCCCAATTACTTCCTTCCATATTTCTCAGTTGTTCTTCATACTCAATTTTACTGCCAGCTTCCCTCACTTCAACACGAGTGCAGTTCATATCACTCTCCACAGCTTCATTTGTAGTATTCCCTTGAGCATCCAATGCGAGGCGCCCCACTGACATTTGCTAAATACCAGTTTTACGCCACATAGTGGACAAAGAGGGCATAAGGCCTGTTCCAGCAAAAACGGCTGTGGTCTAAGCATTTCGGCAACCTCGCCCATTACCCGCCGTGGTTAACCAATGGCTATGGTGTTGTGCTGCTGAGCACGAGGTCGCGGGATCGAATCCCGGCCACGGCGGCCGCATATTGATGGAGGCGGAATGCGAAAACACCCGTGTACTTAGATTTAGGTGCACGGCAAAGAACTCCAGGTGGTCGAAATTTCCGGAGTCCTCCACTACGGCCTGCCTCATAATCAGAAAGTGGTTTTCGCACGTAAAACGCCATAATTTTTTAACCTGGCTCACTAAAATAGCTACGAAGCTTCTGGGGCCTTTGTGATACTTCTGTCTGTTTATTCCGGGATTTACTCACGTCGCGTATCCGCTGATGTGTCTGCTTCAAAAAGGCGTTCACTTTCACTGGAACCCAAATAGCGCGTGTGCTTTTCATGAACAGACGTTCCGATTGATCTCCCATCGAGTTCTCAAACACTTCGACCCTTTGGCTCCCACAGAACTGCATATGGATGCTGGCGGTATTGGTGCCCGCGCTGTAGTTACTCAACGCTTCGACACCAAAGAAAACGCCGTAGCGTACGCGAGTCGCACTCTAAGCAAACCAGAGTGCAATGACACCGTCACAAAACAGGAATGTCTGACGATATGTTTCGCAGTAGAGAGCTTTCGGTCATACCTGTACGGATGCCCTTTCATCGTCGCCAGAGACCAGGCACGTACCCAGGGGGGGGAAGGGGCCCGCCCCCCCCCCCCAGAAATCAAGTGGCATATCCCCCCCCTTCCCCACACATGCCACCACTCATCACACATTCCTAAAGCACCGCCAGATCAATGTTGAGACTTCGCAGCGGTTCGTCGGTCAGCATTATGCTGCCTTTTTCACTACTTTTAGATGGCGGTAGTTATCGCGATATCTTGTAATGTTAAGGACAGTTTTCTCGTAGATTCCGCACCCGCGCGATTAACTCGAGATGCCTTCAGTTATCACCATCTATTCAACCGTCACGCGCACAGCTGTTGCTTTTGTTAGTTCAACCTTCCTTGTTTAGGCTGATCCTGGGACCAGGAGAGGGATGCGGCTGTTACTCAGTTGGTCTGTACTCTCATGGAACGAGTTGCGGCCGGAGAAAACGCCAATTGCGTTTAACTTATCCCTTTCCTTCATTGTTTCCTTGAATTACGGCTCGCCGCGACGCTGGCAGATGCCCGGAACCACATACACGTGATATGGGTTAGATAAGGTGGCAAATAAAATAATGTGAAAGAGTGTCCATCATGAAACCCTGCAATAACCCTTAAACCCATAAGCTAGATGACTGTCGCCCGTTACCTCGTCTGTTTTTCCCTAACTGTATAGCACTTTTCGTGTAAAATTGGCAATTGGAAACAAGAATCGCAAGGAGTTGAGAAATTAGGTGGTCTACTAAGGGAGAGAGCCAAGGCAACAACCAAACTGCAAGCAAAAGCGAATAATAAAAAGTTAACCGTTGTTTATGAGAATATTTATGGATCAACATCTTATTTAAAAAGGAAGTAGAGAAAACGCCGCTGGAAGTGGAGAACACTTACTTGTTTTGAATGACGTTTCTACAGTTATCGGTCGAACCGCCTCACGTAGCCACTTCTCTGCTGTGCTTATGTGGGGTTTTTTCTAACCTTTCGCAGTGAGCGCAATACGTCTAGAATCGCAAAGTCCTGTGCTCTACGCGCTTGTATGGGACTCGTGGCCGCACAGCATTACGATATTCATGGAACTGTCAAAACTGATCAACAAGGCAAAAATAACTGATATTCGAAACTATAACATGAGAAAGACTGAAGAAGCCAAAAAAATTGAACGCAGCCTGAAATCCGTAAAAAAGAAACCTGGCATAGGACAAACCATGATGTATGCACTAAAAGATAAGAATTATAATATCATCAGCAATCTCGAAGATATAGTAAAAGCAGCGGAAAAAGTCTAAGCTTACCTGTATACAATACCCAGAGGAGTCACGATAGTTCACTTAGAAACAGTAATGAACAGGATACAGAAACTATCCTATAACTAGCGATGAGGTCAGAAAGGCCCTGAAGACATGAAACGATGACGAGCGGGAGGAGAAGGTGGAATAACAGTCGATTTATTCAAAGATGGATGCGACATAATGCTTGGGAAACTGGCGGCTCTTTATGCGAAGTGCCTATCGACTGCAAGGGTCCCAGAAAACTGGAAGAATGCAGATATTATACTAATCCACAAAAAAAGGAGACGTTAAAGAATTGAACAATTATGGGACCATTAGCTTGCTCATAGTATTATGTAAAATATTTACCAAAATAATCTCCAATAGAATAAGGTTAACACTGGATTTTGTCAACCAAGGGAACAGGCTGGCTTCAGGAAGAGATACTTTACAATGGATCACATCCATGTCATCAATCAGGTCATCGCGAAATCTGCAGAGTATAATAAGCCTCTCTATGTGGCGTATATAGATTACGAAAAAGCATTTTATTCAGTAGAGATACCAGCAATAGTAGAGGCACTACGTAATCAAGGAGTACAGAATGCTTACGTAAAAAGCTTGGAAAATATTGCTACATGCGTGAGGTATTCGTTTGTTTGAACGAGGTGCGTAGGCGCCATCACCCCAGAAAAGAGGAGGAAGAACGAACTGGGCTCGCACTGTGAATCTAACCGGTCAGCGCATCAACCGTTGCTGTAAATATAATCTGTAAATAGCTTCTCGTCTTACTGACTCGTCTTTCGCGTTAGAATATCTACAGAGGCTCTACAGCTACCTTGATTCTACACAAGAAAAGCAGGGACATACCTATAGAGAAAGGGGTCAGACAGGGAGACATAATTTCTCCAAAGGTGTTTTCTGCGTGCTTAGAAGAATTCAAGCTATTAAACTGGGAGGGCTTAGGAGTAAAGATCGACGGCAAATATCTCAGCAACCTTCGGTTTGCCGATGACATTGTTCTATTCAACAACAATGCAGACGAGTTACAACAAATGATTGGAGACCTTAACAGAGAGAGTGTAAGAGTGGGGTTGAATATGATTATGCAGAAGATGAAGATAATGATAAATAGTCGGGCAAAGGAGCAAGAGATCAGGATGGCCAGTCGGCCACTAGAGACTGTGAAGGAGTAAGTTTACCTAGGTCAATTAATCAGAGGAAACCCTGATCATGAGAAGGAAATTCACATAAGAATAAAGATAGGTTGGATCGCATACTGCAGACATTGCTAGCTCCTGACTGGAAGCTTACCATTACTATTGAAAAGTAAGATGTGCAATCAGTGCATTTTGCCAGGGCAATATTTCCAGTGACAATGCATTTGCCAGTGCATTTCCCAGTGCATTTTGCCAGTGCAAATGGGGCAGAGACTTGAGAGCAAGTTAAAGACCACGCAAAGAGCGATCGAATGAAGATTGCTAGGCATAATGTTAAGAGAGAAAGAGAGTGGTTTGGATCAGGGAGCGAACGGGTATAGACGATATTCTAATTGACATCAAGAGGAAAAAATGTAGCTGGGCAGGTCATGTAATGCGCCGGTTAGGTAACGGTTGGACCATTAGGGTTACAGAATGGGTACCAAGAGATGGGAAACGCAATCGAGGAGGACAAAACACTAGGTGGAGCGATGAAACTAGGAAATTCGCGGGCGCTGGTTGGAATCGGTTGGTGCAGGACAGGGGTAATTGGAGATCGCAGGGAGAGGCCTTCGTCCTGCAGTGGACATAAAACTGGCTGATGATGATGATAATTATTTTGATGATGATGATGATGATAATGATGATGATGATAATGATGATGGTGGAGGCGGTGGGTCCTTCACCCCGAAAAAAAAATCCTGGGTACGTGCCTGCCAAAGACCATCACTCTTAGTGCTGGCTCGTCAATCTGCGTGATCCATCTGGTAGGCTTGCACGTTGGACACTTGGTCTACAGGAGTACGACTTAACCGTTTCCTATAAAATCGGTCGACGGCACTCCGACACCGACTGCCTGTGGCCACCACTTCCCCTGACAGACTGTGCCGTGGACAGCTTTGACCACTATATGGTATCCTTGGCGCCCGCATTTTCAAATCGCAATACCGTTCAGACTGAGGAGCAAAAGAGAGAGCGCGAGAGATAAAACTTTGTTATGTCCTTGATGAGGTCCAGTGATTGCGGGGGTCGCGAGATGAACCCCAATCCCCCCCTTCCTCAGATGGCGGCCAGTCCTTGTTTTCTGGCGGCGTCTTCGGCCATCCGGATGGCCCAGAGCTGCTCTTCTGGGTCCAAGCTGAGCAGCAAAATCTCCCACTTCTCGGCCATGGTTATGATGCGTGCGGCGTTAGTGCGGTGGGCGTTGGTTGGTTAGGCTCTGGGGCATTGCCAGATAATGTCATCGAGGTCAGCGTGGGCCTCACATGCTTCGTAGAGGAGAGGGGGGGGGGGGCATGCATCATAATAAATTTGGTTGTATAGCATGGGCTTCGGGAAAGTTCGCGTCTGAAGTCGTCGCCAAATGGTGTATTTATATTTATTCAGTGTTTTGTGCACTGGGGGGTAGCGCAACCGCTCTCTGCGGTAGTGAAGGAGAATTTCTCTGAACGTGATTCATTCTCGCGCGTGACCGTGATGTAGAACAGAGGGCTGGTCAGGATCGAAAGGCTCAGGAGAAGGACGAGGCACCCGGTGTGCGAGAGCTCGGGTGGCATCATGGGTGGCTTCGTTTCCCGCCCGGCCCGAGAGACCAGAGGCCCAGACTATCTGGACGCGGCGTTGCCTTGAGGGAGGAGTGCCAGAGAGTATCTTCTGCGCTTGGGGAGCTATCAGTCCTCTTGTGTAGTTGCTAATGGTCGTTTTTAAATGGCGGATGATTTAGTGTGCATTGGTAGACGCATAGGCCAAATCGAGGGTCGTTTTTTCTCCTTCTTGGAGTTGCGTGGTGAGTATTCACGCGGCCGCCGCGACGTGGTACTGCGATCTCGCGACTGCGACGACCGCCATGGCATTTTGATTGCGCTATTCCGGTGTGCCTACGTAGGCTACGTCAGCGGCTTGGTCGTACCGCTTTTGTAGCTGTTTAGCTCTTTCTGCATGTCACTCCGGATTGTGTTCAGGGGACACATTGCGAGCTATGGGCGCGATCACTACCTCAGCGCGAATGTTAGGAGAGATGGGCACTCTTGGTCCGAATTGGATGTTGTAGGTTATGCCTAGTGTGCCTAGAATGTGCCTGCCCGTGGTGGAATTGGCGAGTCGTTCGTATTGGCTAATACATCGCGCTTCAATAATCTCGTCTATGGTGTGAATGCCGAGGGCGTCCAGTTTCTCTTTATAGGTGTAGACGGGAAGATCTAGGGCTTATTTATAGACCCTCTTGATCATGGTATTGAGTTTGGGCTTGTCCGTAGCATTGGGGCTAAGGTACGAGGCGAGATAGGTGACCCTGCTCAGGGCGTAGGTGGTTAGCAGACGTATAAGATTGTTTTCTTTCATGCCGTGATGCAGATTTGCGACGTGTGCAATGAGGCGAGTAGTTTGGTGTACATGAGTATCTAATTACTTGAGTGCCTTTGTGTTTCTGCCGTTTTGCTGGACGCATAAGCCAAGGATATGGTTGCTAGGTACAGTAGGCATGCGTTGCTGATGCGCGTGGAGTTATATCTCGGGGGAGGGGTGAGGGTATGAAAGTCAACCTCCCAATTAGGCTTGTACAGAAGGAGCTCCGATTTATTTAGGGAGCATGCCAAGCCGCACGGATCTACGTATACAACGACCTCGTTGATGGCTTTCTGCAGCGTGTCTTGGATGTCCCCGTTGCTGACCCCGGTGGCCCACAGGGTGATATTGTCTGGGCATAGGCTGTGCTTCAGGTTGGGAATGCTAGCTAATGCAGGTGGTAGACCGAGCAAGGCCACGTTTAACAGAAAAGGGGACAGAACCGATCCCTGCGGCGTGCATTTTCTGTTAAAGTGAATAATCGGCGACTGCAAACCTCCGATAGCAATGGTGGCCGTACAACTTGTGAGGGAATTCTTCACATATTTATATGTTCGATGTCCAACCTGGAGTTGTGGCAGTTGGTTAAGTATGGCCTCATGCACGACGTTATCGAAGGCCTTTGTTAGGTCTAGCCCCAAGATGGCTCTGGTGCCCAGCCTGGAGATTTTATCGCCATCGAAAATTTGGCGCTTGAGCTGAATCGGGACATCTTCAGCAGAACGTTTCGGGTGGAAGTCAACCATGGTATGGTATAGTTTACAACAAATAAAAATTCCGGGAGCCGCAAAGCCAAGCGACCAAGCCATCCTGTGGCTCCCGGGGGGAAGGCAGCCTGCAGAAAGTGTTTTGGTCTGTAACGACCGAAAACATGCGGCCGTACAAATGTGGATGGAACTTTGCGGCAGCCCAAACTAAAGCCAAGCACTCCCGCTCGGTGATGCAGTAATTTCTCTCAGCAGGTGACAGCAGGCCGCTGGCGTATGCTATCACGCACTCGGTACGATTCTGCTCTTGGGCAAGAGCAGCGCCGACGCTGTTGCCGCTTGCGTGAGTGTGGACCTTGGTCGATGCAGACGGATCAAAGTGGGCAAGTATAGAGCGGTGGTGAGAAACCTGAAGAGAGCAGCGAGCTCGTCAGCCTGCTCCGGGCCCCATGAGAATGGCGCGTTCTTAACATCTATCGAAGGTCGAGCAACGTCGGCGAAGTTTTTGAAGTAATGGCGAAAGTAAGAACACAAGCCGAAGAAGCGCCGCACGTCAGAAGCAGAACGTGGCACAGGGAAATTGCGTGCGGCACGAACTTTTCCGGATCTTGTTGGACACCGGATTCGTCAAGCAGGTGTCCTAACGTCGTAATCTGACAGCACCCGAACTGACACTTCGTGGAGTTCAGTTGAAGGCGGGCCTTTCGGAAGACCGCAATAATTGCAGCGAGTCTGGTAAGGTGGCTGCCGAACGTGGGAGGAGAAAACGATAACGTCGTTAAGGTAAGAAAGAGAGGTGGTCCATTTGTAGCCTCGCAGAAGAGAGGCCATCATACGTTCAAATATCGCAGTAGCATTGCATTGGCCAAAGGGCATAACTTTGAACTGGTATAAGCCATCTTGCGTGACGTAGGCCGCCTTCTCTCGGTCCATTTCATGAAATGAAATCTGTCAGTAGCCGGATCGAAGATCGATAGACCGAAAGTATTTAGCTCCGTGCAAGCAGTCCAAGGCGTCATCGATACGGGAGAGTGGGTAGACGTCTGTTCGGGTGATCTTGTTTAAATGGCGATAATCAACCCAAAAAGGCCACGTACTATATTTTTCTTCACAAAGACGACGGGCGAAAACCAAGGGCTGGCTGATGGTTCGATGACCCCTTTGCGGAGCATTTTATCTATTTCTGATCGCATGACTCAAAGTTCAGTATGCGATGGACAATAGGGATGCCGACGAATAGTTTTCATGTCTCCGGTGTTGATACGGTGGTGAATTCTAGATGTTTGTCCCAAAGGCTCGTCACCGAAATCAAAGATGTCAAAGTACGATTCGAGGAGTAGAGGTATGTGTGTGGCCTGCGCAGAGGTGAGGTCAGGTGAACTCATGTCCACCAAGTCATCTGTTAGAGAACCAGAGCTGTGAGCTGCAATGAGTGCTAAGAAACCGATCTCGGCATTCAGACTTTCAATGTCAAATTCGAGAGTATTAGAAACGCTGGCCAATAGCATGCCCGCTGGAAGCACTTGAGGGCATAGGCTGAAATTCAGAAGCGCAAGAACGACGTTGTTCCTAGTAATCGTCACCAGCGTATGCGGCAGAGCAACGTCCCGGTTCAAAATCACGTCGATAATTGGGCAAAGACATATTCACCGTCGCGAATATGTGTCTGTGCGGTCAAAACGACGTGACTGCCTCAGGTGACAGACGCACATATTGAAGGGAACACAAGTGCGGTGGAGCGGTGCTCGGAACATCGGCGACTTAAGGCAGTTACAACTGAAAAAATGGCTGTGGCTTAGGTAAGGTTAAGCCCAGGATGCGAAGCATACTAGCCTTTATTTTAGTTGTTGAACCACTGTTTAGCCTGGTGAACTGCTGTTGCTTGGCTATATTTGGTTCGGCTAGACGAAGAAACAACTCATGCATTACTTCTTCGCCTTCAAGAGTGGAACGCGACAGCGTTCCCGTCGACCCGCCAAGGGGTGTAAGACAATGGGCTACAGGGCAGCGACTACGCGCCCCGCATTGGACGCGGTGAGCGTCGAGCAAAGCAGCGTTCGGCGCGGCAACGAAATGTGCGCCTGAGCAAGAGACGCACGCCTTAGAAACAGCGCGTTTCTAAGGCAACACCGCATTCACTAGAGGCGCTTTTGTACCGCTTTGAAGCGTTGTACTCGTGGCTCAGTGGTAGCGTCTCCGTCCCACACTCCGGAGACCCTGGTTCGATTCCCACCCAGCCCGTCTTGCAAGCGTTGAGCCAAAGCCACTTCTCCTCTGTCGTGACGTCACGGTGTCACGTGATTTCATGGTCACCGCCGCGCCTGAGGAGCTGGGTTGAGCCCTCGTAATATGCTTCGCATAAAACGCCAGTTGCGCAGTAGATGAAAGCGGAATCATGGAATAAAAAGTTCAACACATAGATAATGCCATGAGGGCAGTTGTCGATGTCTCCAAAGAGAACAGATGTAGGGCAGCCGGCTATGCTGATACGCGCAGTACACATTCTAAGTACAGCCAGCACACCACCGTCGGCCACACGAAGCACTCGGGCAGCTGCTGGGGCGAGGACCTTCTTTAAACGTCTACGTAATCTAGCACTCATCTCACATACGAGGGCTCCAGTGCCGACGAGTGCTTGGACAGGTAAGCCGCCTATTTTAACGTCAATCACGCTTCTCTTTGTGGGCACAGAGGATTTGCTGCGGTAGTGGTCAATGCAATACCACCTCCGAGGACTGCATTTCTTAGTGTTCCGAAAGGATGCGGCCTAAAGCCACAGGGGACGAAAGGCTGCGGCGAACGGGAAGATGGGCGACGTGTTTTCAGTGAACGAGACTGGTTTCCGCGCGACGATGGTGACCGACTATACCACGTGTTTCTAGCAGAGTTGTCGGCGCTGCTAGACTCGGCGGTGGGCGAAACATTGCGGGCATTTCCATTAAAACGGCTCAGGTTAGTTGGCTTGCGAGGCGTTGAGGGCCACGAGTTGCGACGGTGTGTGGCGACATGGCCAATGCGGCGACAGGTGAAGCATCTCGGCTGGTCATCCACAGTTCTTCACTCAGTCGGGTTGTGATAACGCGGAGAGAAGCGTCGAGGTGGAGCGAAAATAGTAGAAGGGCGTTTGTAGGCTATGGGGTTGGTGAAAGCATAGACAGAATCTAGGCCAAAGTGTTCAAGTTCATGGTGAACGATGGCTTGCACGAGGGGAACTGAAAAAAAAGGGTAGCGTCATGGCTACGTGAACAGAAAGCTGTGGGTGTTATCGCGTCCAATTCCCGTCGAACGATTCGCACCACGTCATCTGATGGCGACGTATGCTTCTGTGCGGCATGATCTTCACACGTCGACGCTGCAGCATGATTGGGAAGTCTGGTGAATGGTTGCAGGACGCTTCGGCTCATGGCATGCTCGAATTGTCGGCACTCTTTTATGATTGTATCAAGTGTAGAGCAGCTTTTGCACATGAGCAGATTAAAGGCAGCGTCAGCCATCCCTTCGAGCGCATGCCCTACTTTCCCAGCTTTTGTCATGTTGTTATAGGCTTTACGGCAGCGTCAGCACGTCCTGGATGTACGAAACAAAGGGCTCTGTGGGGGATTGGGCACGAGAGGCCAGTTCCTGCTTCGCGGCAATTTTACGGCCAGCTGGTTTGCCAAACAACTCTGTTAAGTTTTCGTGCATTGGTGCCAGCTGGTCAGCTACTTTTCATGGTTTTTGAACCTCACCTTGGCCGTGCCCCTTAGGTAGAACAACAAGTTAGCTAGCATAAGCGTGGGGTCTCATCTGTTGATTACACTCGCGCGTTCGTACATAGCCACCCCCTCTTCAACGTCGGCAGCATCAGTCCCGCAGAAAGTTTTGGGATCCTTGGATTGCACAATCACTACCGAAGAGGACAGCTACGTAGCGGGGATGGTGATGTTGGAGGCGGCAACGACGTTAATCCCTTAATCCGTTACTCACCATCATTCATCGGAAGCACGGCGATGCGATGTCCATTGCGGAGCTCCACTTCTAGCAGTTACGGGGATGTTGGGAGTATAAGATTTTATGTACAATGTATATACAAGAAGGGTCAATGGGGTTAAAAATGGCTGACTAGTAACAACGTGCAACCGCCAGCATCTCGCGATTTTCTTCCTCTCTCTTTTTTCCGCAACAATATTGTTACTTAAGAAGACGCAGATGAAAAGCTATATACAAGTATATTTGCAACATTATACGCCGCACTTGGCCAAGAGGCAACAGCCCGCGCTAGCCTCCAATCGTCGTCGTCGTCTGCGTACTGCTCGCCTCTTCGTCATCGGTAATACTATTCCGTAGCACTACCCCCGGTGGCAAAAGTGCCGTCCCGGAGCGACTAAAGGCCGGACTCGGAAGCAGTGCAGTAGGCCTTAAGCCTACTGACGTGCACGACATCACTAGATGCCACAGTAGATGACGAGGTTGAGCTCACAGGGGCAATTTTGTACGTCACAGGCGTCACCTGGCGCAGCACGCGGTAGGGCCCTGTGTATCGCGAAAGGAGCTTTTCGGAAAGTCCAACGTGACGACAGGGCGACCACAGGAGCACGAGTGCACCAGGCGAAAACTGAGCGTCACGGTGGCGGGCATTGTACTGACGCTGCTGAGTGATTTGCGAGTCCGTCAGTCGAGCACGGGCAAGCTGGCGCGCATGGTCGGCGAGGGCGTCGGCGTCACGCGCATATTCGCTTGTTGAGATCTAAGCAGGAGGAAGTGCCGTGTCAAGGGGCAAGGTCGGTTGGCGACCGTAGCGCAGATAAAAGGGAGAAGATCCGGTGGTGTCCTGCCGGGAAGAATTTTAAGCGAATGTGACGTAAGGAAGGGCAATATCCCAGTCGTGGTGGTTCCTGGAAACGTACTTTGACAGCATATCGGTAGGAGTATGGTTTAACCGCTCTGTCAGGCCATTGGTTTGAGGATGGTATGAGGTAGTCAGCTGGTGTTGAGTGGAGCAGGAACGTACAATGTCGCCGATAACTTTCGAGAGGAAGTTACGACCACGGTCAGTGAGCAGCTGTCGCGGGGCGCCATGAAGTAAGATAATGTCACGCAAGAGAAAGTCCGCGACGTCACTGGCACAACTGGTAGGGAGAGCCCGCGTGATAGCGTATCGGGTGGCGTAATCAGTTGCGACGGCTACCCATTTGTTCCCAGAGGGTGACGTGGGAAAGGGACGGCGGAGGTCTAATACAACACGAAAGAACGGTTCCACAGGGACAGTGATCTGCTAGAGATGACCGGCAGGTAGCACCTGAGGAGTTTTCTGATGCTGGCAGGTATCACAGGCAGCAACATAGCGTCGGAAGGAGTGAGCGAGACCAGACCAATAGAAGCGGCGACGGACGCGGTCAAACGTGCGGGTGACGCCAAGATGTCCTGCAGTAGGTGCGTGATGCATCTCAAAGAGTACAGTCTGTCGCAGATGTTTTGGCATGACAAGAAGAAGATCAGATCCGTCAGGGAAGAAGTTCCTTCGGTACAGAATGCCGCCCTGGAGATCATAGCGGCGAACGGACGCGTCGGTAGGTGTAGAGCGCAGACGCTCGATCAGTGCTCGCTGCGGTAGGTCTCGGTACTGCTCATCGGCGATGTTAGCGAAGGCAGACACGGAGAAAATGCCATTGGTGGTACTACTGTCGGCGTCGTCAGGCTCGTCTACCGGTTAACCAGACAGGCAGCCAGCGTCCTTCTGTAGTCGGCCAGATTTGTAGGTGACAGTATATAAATATTCTTGGAGGCGTAATGCCCAGCGACCAAGTCTTCCTGTAGGATCTTTCAGTGAGCATAACCAGCAAAGCGCGTGATGGTCTGTGACAACGGAAAAGGGTCGGCCTATAAGTATGGGCGGAACTTCGCAACCGCCCAAACTAGGGCCAGACACTCACGCTCAGTGATGGAATAGTTGCGCTCCGCGGGTGAGAGGAGCCTGCTGGCGTAAGCCATAACACGGTCGTTGCCACGCTGGCGTTGTGCTAGTACTGCGCCAATGCCGTGACCGCTGGCATCAGTACGGGCTTCGGTAGGCGCAGAAGGATCGAAATGGGCCAGAACGGGAGGCGTTGTGAGAACGTCGATTAGATGCGAGAATGCAGAGGCCTTGTTATCGCCCCACTAGGAAAGGGGCGTCTTTTTTCAAAAGCTCGGTTTGTGGTCGTGCTATGGCCGCGAAATTTTTCACGAAACGGCGGAAGTAGGAACAAAGGCCGATGAAGCTGCGCACATCCTTGACACACGTCGGAACAGGGAAGTGCGTAACAGCATGTATCTTGCCTGGTTCCGGTTGCACTCCGTTCGCGTCAACGAGATGCCCAAGGACGGTAATCTGGTCACGGCCGAATTGGCACTTCGATGCGTTTAGTTGCAGGCCGGCGCAACGAAAAACGTCCAGGAGAGGCGCTCGAGGTGCGTAGCGAACGTTGGGGAGAATACTATGACGTCGTCCAAGTAGCACAGGCATGTGGACCATTTGAAACCGTGAAGAAGGGAGTCCATCATGCCTGCAAAAGTCGCAGGAGGGTTACATAGACCAAACGGCATCACTTTCAATTGATAAAGACCGTCCGGAGTTACAAAAGCAGTCTTCTCGCGGTCGAGATCGTCCACGGCAATCTGCCAGTAGCCGGAGCGGAGGTCAATAGAAGTAGCGAGCACCATGGAGGCAGTCAAGGGCGTCATCGATCCGAGGTAGGGGATACACGTCCTTTTTAGCTACCCTGTTAAGGTGCCGATAATCCACGCAAAACCACCATGAGCCATCCTTCTTTTTTACCAGTACAACAGGTGACGCCCATGGACTACATGACGGTTCTATGATGTTCTTGGCAAGCATTTTGCGAACTTCTGCGAGAATAACTTGACGCTCAGCCGGTGACACTCGATACGGGCGGCGATGAATAGGAGGGGCATCGCCGGTATTAATACGATGTTTAACAGTTAACGTTTGGGCCAAAGGACGATCGTAAAGTCAAAAATATCGTTGTAGGAAAACAGAACGCGGTAGAGCTCACGAGTATGCTCGGATGGCATGTCGGGCGCAATCATTTTCTGTGAGTCGGCGATGGTACAAGTTGTCGACTGAGATGGTAGAAGAGGATCGGCTGAATTGCCGTCTGCCTCAATAGATGCTATTGAGTGATCCTCGAACGAGCTAAGCTGGGCCAGAGACATCCCGCGTGGCAGCACTTGTGTCGTCAAGCCAAAATTGACCCCTGGCAGGCACACGCAATTAGCCGTAATAGATAAAACGGTATGAGGCACCGTGATCCCGAGTGTAAGGAGGACGTCTTGTATAGGAGCCGTGATATAGGGACCATCGGGCACTGGTGGTATGACACTAGGTCAACGTAAGTCAGTGCCGTAGGTGGCAAGCAAACAAAAGTCGATGGAACTGAGGCGACTGGGGTGTGGTTCAGCTGGATCCAGAACAGGCAGGTCAAGGCGGATAGTACTGGCGGAACAATCAATGAGAGCAGAATATGTGGAGAGGAAGTCTAAGCCAAGGATGATGTCGTGGGGACAGTGGGTGATGACTGTGAATAGCACGATTGTTGAGCGATCGGCGAAGGAGACGCGGGCGACACACATACCATTTACGGGGGCTGTTCCGCCATCGGTGACACGGACAACATGCGTCGTGGTGGGAGTGATTATTTTTTTCAGGCGGGTACGAAAGTCCGCGCTCATTACCGACAAATGCGCCCCAGTGTTTATAAGAGCAGATACAGGAACACCGTCGACTTGCCCGTCAAGAAGGTTCAGATGAGTGGGCAACGTCAGTGGAGGATTTGGCGGCGTAGGGAGCAATGCAGCGTCACCTCGAGGCGCTGTATCATTTAGTTTTCCGGCTCGGAGCGGCGTCCGAAGGAAGTCGGCGAAAAGGAGCGACGGGGTTGGGGAGAGCGAGATTGTCGTCGTTGGGGCAAAGGTGAACGATAATAGGAGCGGTTCGGCGCAGGAGAGTCAGTGGCGGCATTATCGGAGCGTGCGGCATAAGGACGAGAAGGGCCACCTGAGGGGCTAGAGTAGGCAGTATAAGCAGACCGGGTCGGGGAAGTCCAGCGACTTTGACAGTGCCGAGAAATGTGCCCGATGCGATGGCAGTGAACACAAATGGGCTTGTCGTCAGCAGTGCGCCATTCAGCTGGGTTGCGGAAACGTGGTGGGAGAGAAGATGCGGGACGGGGCGGAATCGAAGAAGCCGGACGGGTATCAGGGCGATGGGCCGAGCAGATGGTGTGAAGGCCCAAGTTTTCGAACTCCTGGCGGACAACTACCTAGATCAGGGAAACCGTGACTGCAGGTGCGTTGGTGGGGCTGGAGTCGAAGGCAGCCGGATAGGCGGCCTCAATCTCACGCCGGACGATCTTGGTAATATCGCCAGTGTTGTTGCGACGAGGAGCGTCGGCGCAGGAAGATGTCGCTGGGGTGTTGGGCAAACGGGAAAACTGCTGATCGATACGTCTGCTTTCAGCGAGTTCCAGGTGGCGGTACTCTTTGATAACAGCATCCACCATCACGACGTTGTTGAATACGAGCAAGTTGAAGGCGTCATCGGCAATGCCTCTGAGAATGTGGGATACTTTGTCTGACTCAGGCATGTGTGCATCAACTTTGCGGCACAGAGCCAGGATGTCCTGAATGTACGTGACATAGGGCTCTGTTGACGTCTGCACACGGCCGGAATTCGCCTTCTGCGCGGCAAGTTTGTAACCGTAGGGGTTGCCGAACAAGTCTCGGAGCTTTTGCTTGCGCGAATCCCAACTGGTGAGCTCCTCTTCGTGCGTGTGATACCAAACTCTAGGTGTGCCCCCGAGGTAAAAGACTACGTTGGCGAGCATAATAGTAGGGTCCCACGGGTTATTGCGGCTGACGTGTTCATACAGGCTTATCCAGTCAACGACGTCTTCCGCATCTTCGCCCGAGAATACGCCAGGATCACGAGGAGCAGGGAGAGTGATGTAGGTCGTCGAATTGGCAGCAGGTGTCGGGGGCGGCTGAGTCGAGTTGTCATCGCCGGGAACCATGAAGCTAGGCTCGACGTACCGTCCACTGCGAAGCTCCGTGACGAGGCACAGGGAACGTCCACCTCCACCAGATATGTTACGTAAGAAGACGCAGACGAAAAGCTATATACAAGTATATTTACAACGTAATACGCCGCACTTGGCCAAGAGGCAACAGCCCGCACTAGCCTCCAATCGTCGTCGTCGTCTTCTTACTGCTCGCCTCTCCGTCATTGGTAATACTATTCCGTAGCAATATCATAAGAACCCAACAAAAAGGGACACCAAGGTCAACATAGGGAAAATTATTTATGCTTAATAAATGAAATTAAGAAAAGATAAATTAATGGAAATGAAAGTGGATGAAAAAACAACTTGCCGCAGTTGGGGAACGATCCCACATTATTCGCATTACGCGTACGATGGTCTATCAATTCAGCTACCGCGGCACCGTTTCCCCATCCACTTTCCTGAGTATTTATGCCTTCTAGTAGAACCATGGGAGTTTTAGCCAACGCCACCACTCACAAACCTTCTCGGCGGATTTGGAACATCCAGAACCTTCGCGCAATGTGAAGGCTGTGGGATCATTCGCCACCTGTGACAAGTTGTTTTTTCATTCACTTTCATTTCCAGATATTTGTGGTTTCTATATTTCATTTACTAAGCACAATTAATTTCTTTTATGCTGTCCTTGGTGTCAGTGTTTGTTGGCTTCTTATTATATATATTGTATTGCTTTGTGACTACAGAACCCATGATGAGCAAAACGACAAGGTGAAAGCAGGAGCCAAGGTTTCGACAAGTGGACTTTCCTTCTTTAAGGTGACGTGTGCTTTCCTCGCCACAGTATATATAGGTGGGGTTCTTCTGTAGGGGAGAGGATGTAAGGCGCGAGGGAGCAGCAACGAGGGTAGGTGTGTTAGCGTGACGAATTGAGAGTGAAGGAATGCTGTGCACAAGGCCATGGCCAGCCCCCCCCCCCCCCCCCTCCGCCCCCGGTCTGTGAACGCACGCGTGTTGGCCGGCGTGTCAACGGTGTCTAACACGCCGGCTGAAAACAAAGAGGAAAGGAAAGGCAAAAGGTGTGGGGGATACGCCACGAAATCAAAGTAAGTGTTCTTGCCTATAGCTAGAAGTGGCGGAGATATTATTAGCGGAGCTCCTGTCCAGGGAACTAATCACGCAATCTGAATATAGCTTCATGATGCGCAAGAACAAAAAAGCAGGCCGCTTTTACTTCTTCCTAAAATATACAAAGTTCCGGTCAAAGGAATATTTAAAGCGGGATTCCGGGGCCGGCCTATTGTGTCTAATAACAACAAACCTACTGAGCCACTATCAGAATTCTTAAATCACCACCTGTCAAACATCCCCACCATCCTCCCATCTTTCGTTCAAGACACGCCACGCTTCCTTGGAATTGTCGCCGCCATCAGCGCCAACCAAATCCTTTCGGACCGCGCTATTCTAGTCACTTTGGATGTTTCTGCCCTTTACACCAACATTCCCATGAGTGAAATTTTTGAAGCCATTTCTAGATCCCTCAAAATCAATCCCCAAGCGCATGCTCCTGAAGTTTACGTATCGCTACTTACGTTAGTTCTCACGCTCAACTATTTAGAATTCAATTCCATACACTACCTGCAAATTTTCGGCACTAGCATGGTCACGCCATTCCCTCCCACGTATGCGAACATTTTCATGGGACAACTTGAAGCAGACCTGCTGAAATCCTACCCTTTAAAATCCTACACCTATCTTCGTTACATTGACGACATATTTACAATATGGGAACACGGTCTAAGCGCCCTAACCGACTTAATTAGCCATTTCAATCGCTTTCACCCGAGTATTAAATTTACTGCTCACCACTCTCCTAGTCAGATCAACTTCCTGGACACGACGGTCTACATAAAAAACGGAAAACTGAGAACAACACTTTACCGGAATCCTACAGATAGCCAGCAATATTTCGACTACAACAGACATCACCCGCGACATTGCAAGCAAGGAACTTTTTCTTGGACAAGCGAAACGAATAAGAAGAATCTGTAGCGAAGACCGCGATTATATCCACCACCTAAATGACCTTAAAACATAGCTAGCAGAAAGGAACTATGCCCAAGTTGCTATCGATAGTGCTTATGATGCCGCGTCAAGATTAGAGAGGCAGTCTGAATTGGCCACGAAACAGCCCACACTAGAATCTGACAGACCGCCGGCCTTTATAACAAAATATTCTAATGCACTCCCAAAAATCCTAAGACAGCATCCTAAGAAAATACTACCCTATACTATCAAGTAACGAACGTCTGAGAAAAGCGTCCGCGGATGTACATAGGTTTACCTGTCGCTGAAACAGGAACTTTAAAACATGTTAGTGCACGCAAAAGTCACCCAACAGCATTCCCCCGTAATAAAAGCATGCTGTCGCCCCACGCGCGAAACCTGCAGGCACCTTCAAAGTGACATTAAAAATAAAAGCACCGCAAATAGTTATACACAAGAAGGCACATCTAGCTTCACATGTACAAGTTCGGATGTGATTGATATTCTTGAATGTTCCTTCTGTAAGAAACAATATATTGGTGAAATAGGACAATCAATAAGAGAGAGAGAGAAACAACTTTATTGAGCCGAGCTCGACATCTTCTTCGATGCCGTCGATGGAAGTGGTTCCCTCTTCACGGGAACCATATGCTTCCCTAGCCGCCTGGCCCCTGGAGATCAGGACGAGCTGGTCTTCCAGGGCGGTGCTGGTTACCATGGTCTCCCATCGCTCAGTAAGGGTGGATGAGGGATGGGGTAGGGTAGCGGGGCAGTTAAGAGGTGGGGTATCGCCTTGATGAAATCGCATACTCCAATGACGTGTTGGAGCGTGCCTAACTGAGTTTTGCAGAAGTTACAATCCTCCTCGTAGCTTTCCGGGTACATCTTGTTTTGAAGGTAAGGGTGCGGGAAGAATCCTGCCTGTATTTCCTTGTACATCGCTTGCTGTTCTCGGCTAAGCGATTTGTGAGGACCGGGGTAACGGCGTCTCTCCGTCTTATAATGGTTCGTGATGTCTCTGTAACTAAATATGGACTGTGGCTCACCTTCCTCAACCCGGTGTTCCATCTCTCGGGCGAACAGGTGGGCAAGTTCCATGCCCTCCAGCCCAGAGTGAGCCGGTGTCCATATTAACCCAACTTTCCTTTCAGGTACGTTGCGTTTACTTTGGAGAATAGAGAGTTTTAGCCCAGCGGGTTTACGGCCAGCGGAGCGGAGCAGTCTCCACCGTTGCGCCAGCGGAGCGGCTCGCGAAAAAAGAATTTTAGCCCAGCGGATCACCCGCTGGAGCGGAGTAAAGAGCGGGGCGCTCTGCTGCCCCACCTAGTGGTTGGAATAGGAGTTACTGAGAAATGAAATTGAATTACGCTTGCTTTTGTTATGCAAGAAATGTTGAATAACGATATATTACATGTTCTCAGTGCATTATTTGTTAATAATGTACTGAGTACTTATATACGGGTCAGCGCGGCAGTCACCGTCTTCGATGTAGAACTGCCGGCGTTCATGTTCGCGGCTGCCGTCTTGCATTTCCCATACACGCCCGCACGACCTTACGCACGCTCGCGCGCTGCGTATACCTCCGCTGGGGAGTGCTTTCCAGCGGGCGTAAACGCTGCTCCGTAAAACCGCTGGCCGCCTCAGCGTGGTGCGCATGCGCAGTCGCGTCTCCGCTCGCCCGCTCCGCTCCGCTGGCCGTAAACCCGCTGGGCCAAAACTCTCTAATATCTAGTGCCGCAAGAGCCACCCGCCCCTTCCTGTAGTTTTTATACGCCTTTTGCGAGTCAGTGACAATTCTTCCCACCTTGGGCTGCGCGAGTGCTAGCGCTATCGCGGCCTCTTCTGCCACCTCTGGAAAAGATGTCTTGATGGAGGCGCAGGTTACGAGCACATCCCGCGTCGTAACTGCCAGCGTTGCTTTCGATGAAAACTTGGGTAACGAAGCGTCTGTGAAGAGAGTGACCCCCTCTTCCTCTTCTACTATTTGACCCAAAGTCTCCGTCAAGCCGCTATACGAGCCGCTCTGCGGCCGTCGTTACGACCCGACCTCATGTTTCTAGGCAGTGGCTTACTGTGGATTTTATGCGCCCACAACCTGGGTAACGGCCCCGTTTCCTTCCGCTCTGCCTCTTGCCAGCCCAACTTGGCAAGAACGCGACGTCCCGCCGACGTCTGACTGATCCGAACTCTTTGATTAGATAGATGAGCTCCTATTAGCTCTTCGACAACGTTGTGCTTGGCCATGCCGAGAAGCTTGTCGGTCGAAGAATGCTTCGGAATGCCCAGTGCCATCTTGGTTGCCTTTCGTATAATGACGTTCAACTGGTCCCTGTCTTTTTTCAGTAACTTGAGGTACGGCGCCACGTACACGATGCGCGACGTCAAGAAGACCTGGACGAGCGTCAGTACATCGTCCTCCTTCAATCCCCTTTGTCTGTTTGTGACTCTTCTGATCATGTTCGAAATTTGTTCCGTTGAAACTTTGATTTTGTCGATCGACGCCCCCACCTTGCCATTGTTCTAGAAGATGACACCCAGGATACGTGCTTGCGTGGTTGGTGTTATTGTCGTCCCGTCGATGGTGATGCGTACGTTCTCTCTGTCTCCTTTCTTTTTTCTTGGCTTGATGACGAGTAACTCGGACATCTGTGGCGAGCAACTGAGGCCGGACGATTTAGCGAACTCGTGCACGGTCTTTGCCACTCTCTGAAGGGTCTCCTCCATCCAACTCTCCGACCCTGCCCTCAACGTCCACACAGTGATATCGTCTGCATAGAGAGCGTGATCTATGCCCTCTATGTCTTGAAGCAAAGTCGGGAGAGGGAGGAGTGCCAGGTTGAAGAGAAGCGGCGAAAGAACCGATCCTTGCGGAGTGCCTCTGTCTCCCAGGGCTATCGGTTCCGACTTCTCCTCTCCAATTTTGATGGTTGCCGTTCTATTGGTTAAGAAATCCTGCACATATTTGAATGTTCGCTTTCCGCATCTCGTTTGGTGCAGGTTACGAAGAATACTTTCGTGTGTGACGTTATCGAAGGCCCCGTTGAGATCGAGCGCCAGGATAGCTCTTGGCGTAGCGGTCTTCGCTTGCTTCATAACCAGCTCGTGTATTTGCACCAAGACGTCTTGCGCGCTCAGGTGCCTCCGGAATCCGTACATGGTCGGTGGGGTCATTGACTTTGAAGGCACCATATTGGACTGCATTAAAGAAGCAAAAACAAGACCGATTTTAGTGCTAGGAGTTTTTAACGCCGCTTTTTAATGTGTTTTTAATGTGGGGTTATAAATATTCGTCCAAAAGAGGAAACCAATTGGTTAAAGCTATAGAGGATCACGACATGGAGGTGGTTAACGAACCGGGAGTACCAACCAGGACAGGCACTAGCAGGGTCAGAGACACCACACCTAATCTGACGCTAGTTCGGTGGAACCTCGACGTAACTTGGCGTAACGCGGGGGAAAATCTTTGCTCGGATCACGATATAATTTGTGTAACCCTCGGGGGGACTGACATCAAGGCGAAACTGGGTCAAGCCAACATTACAGACTGGGATCGGTTGCGTAGAAGCGCAGACAGTGAAGGCGAGGACGAAAACCAAAACACCATGACGTATGAGGCATGGGCCAAAAAGCAACGCGAATTTGTAAAGAAATTTACGCAGAAGATTACTACTACCACGCAAATTCCCTTCGTAGACAGCAGGCTTAGTCACATGTGGGCTGCCAGGCACGGTCTTACTCGAAGGTGGAAGAGGCAAAGACATAAAAAGAAGCTTCGCAGACGTATACACGCGCTCAACAAGCAAGTGACCGAGTATGCGGAACAACTATGCAGGGAAAACTGGATGTAGATGTGTGATGACCTGCAAGGCACACGGTCTACGAAGAAGACTTGGAAGCTGTTGTGACACCTTATAGATCCATTAAAAAGCAAGAGCGCATGCGTCCGAGACCTCACAAGAACGATCAACAGTTACGACGGGGACGGGGAGAAGCTCATTCGTGAACTCACAAGTAAATACCTCAAGACCGAGAAGAGCGGTAACCTGACTCACGAGTATGAAGGCGATGGCAACGTCGAGATGGACGACGCCTTCACCGAACTGGAGCTGGTTGCGGCCATCGATGAAAGCAATCAAGGCAGCGCACCGGGAATTGACGGCGTTACATACAAGATGCTAAAAAATATGGGCGACAAAAGCCGAGCTGAACAATCAATGAACATCAGACTAAACGGACATCGCGTGGACACAGCTAAAGAGCTTCCCAAAGCCATCGCCGAGCATTTCAACCAACCAGGTCATAGCTTTCATGAAGTTCAACTCTACATCTTACAGTCATGTTTACGTTCTGAACGAGAAGTAAAATACAGAGGATCATACCTTATTGTTAAGTTCAGGACATTGCAACCAATAGGCATAAACATTTCAACGGCAGCTTCAGAATCTCTTCGCTATGCTAAATTTCAAGCTATAGGCAACAACACTTAGTTTGATTTCTTGGCGTATTCCCCTCCCTTTTTTTCCTTTCCGTTCCTCTTTTTTTTAGCCGGTGTGTTAGACGCCGTTGAAACGCGGGCTAACAGGCGTGCGTTGAAAGACGGGGTAGGTTGGGGTGGCCCTGGCCTTGTCCTTGTGCACAGCATTCCTTTACTCTCAATTCGACACGCTAACACACCTTTCCTCGTTGCCACACCCTCGGGCTTTACACCCTCTCCCCCATAGAAGAACCCCACCTATATATTGACACGTGTGCTTATCTTTGTCGGGCAACCACATTTCGCCGCCTACCAAATGTTATCGCACGCCGCGGGATGCGCCTGCATGTATTCGAAGTTTCTGGAAAGTTATAGATGCTTCTATCCGCTGTCTGTTGTCACCGAAGCTTGTGTTATCTGATTTCATCTCCTGACGCGAATGGTCTAGAACTTTGTGGAAGGCACGGGGGTCCCAACGATTAGTCTGGAACGTTCGACGGCTGCTGTATCAAAGCTGACGCGCTTGACCCGCTGATCAGATTTTCGACGATCACCGAGTGTGTTCGCTGCTACCGTTGTTCTTTAAGTGTAGCCTAATTCTGAGGGCACAAGTTAACCCAATAAAACGCTCGTTTCGCTAATCACAGTTTTGCTGCCTTCTTAACCGTCACTACCACGTGACATCTGGTGGAATTGCTAGTGCCCCCATGTACCGAACGCCCCCGCGAAGCCGCGATCCAAGCCCGAAGCCCGACGACAAATCCAACATCGCCCAAGACCAGCGTTCTAGGGGCAGACTGCAAGGACTGCCCCCGAGCACGGATTTCTACCTCGGTCGACAAAGAATATCTTGGTCAAAACCACGAACCACCAAAACCCAATGGCTGCCCCAGCGTCCCCCGTTATGTTACAACAACCTCGTGACCCACCGACCTTCCACGGAGCAGCGACTAAAGTCGCGGAATCCAGGCTAGAGACCTACAAACGAATCGCGACCTTTAACAACTGGCACTCCAACGACAAGCTGCAGCATGTATACTTTGCTTCACAAGATGCCGCCAGAGCGTGGTTTGAGAACCGGGAGTCGACCTTGACAACATGGGACCTCGTCCGTAGCGGCTTCCTGAGCACCGTAGCGGCTTCCTGCGCACCTTTACGAGCGCCGTGCGCAAGGAAAGGGCCGAAGCCATGCTGGACGCCCGAGTGCAGCTACCTAACGAGAACCTTGCCATCTTCATGGAAGAAATGAACCGTCTGTTCCGCCACGCCGACCTAGATATGCCCGAAGAGAAGAAAGTCCGCCTTCTCATGCGTGGTGTGAAGGAAGAACTTTTCGGCGCAATTACACGAAGCCCACCAAAAACGGTAGAAGAGTTCCTTCGCGAGGTCACCAGCATCGAGAAGGCACTCGAAATGCGGTACAGGCAATTCAACCGCCGTAGGAACTCTACCCGCAACGCAGGAATTAAATCATTGGCCACGTACGATCTGCGCGAGACCATAAGGGCCATTGTGCGCGAAGAACTGCACAAGGTCTTGCTTTTGTCACAGCCTCAAATGGCCTCGATCACCGACATCATGAAAGAAGAGGTGCACCGATCGCTCGGAGTTCCTGAGCTGCAACCAGAATCACCGCAGCCCCAGCCGGAAGCGATGACCTACGCCGCTGTCGCCCACCGTCAAGGCCCCCCTTGCACGATTGCACCAGGGCCCCTTAACGCCACAATTACGTCGTCCACCGCCGCCGCCGTCAGCAAGCCCGCCCGTCGCCCAGCGCCGCTACGCGAGGAAGGCGGACATTTGGCGCGCTTCTGACCACCACCCGCTCTTCTACCACCGCGGAGAAGCCGGCCCTGTGTACCGCCGATGCCCATACCGCCAAAAGGAACTGCGAGGATTCGCCGTTAACGCGCCGCTACCACAGCATGGCGAACGACCTCGCGATATCGCCGACTACCTCGCAGACACTCAGTGAAGCGCTCGGTGACCGTCCCGTTCGCCGTCACCAGGCCGCTACCTGTCGCCGCAGGGCCGACCATACACTGGCCCAGCCCGGGGCCGGCCTGCGAGTCCGTATCCGGAAAACAAAAAATTACCGACGATTACGTTACTTCCTAATGCGAAATTTGAGCGCAGCAAATAAGCTGTTTCACCTTTTCGATAGATTGAGGCAAAGAAATCGAGCAACACATGTATGCGCTATCACAGAATTTTTTTTTTATTTTTCACACGTATTCCTTTAACAAAGACTCCACTAACAGTTCTTGACAGTCATGAAGGAAGCTTTGTGGTCGGAGAAATAGACTGATATATGTTCGACTTGGTACACCAATGCTTGATTCTCAAAGACGAGATCTATACAAGTGCCTCGCGAGGTTGTCACAGCCGTGGGACGCGTTACGAGCGAGAGGAACGGGATGTTCTCCCGCATAAGTGTTAGGAAATTGCTGTTTGTCTTTATGTCAACATTAAAGTCCCCCACTACTAACATCGGTGTGGATCGATGGACGGTTAATGCGAGTTGCAGGAAGTGCACGACGTCTTTCGTGAGTGCCGTAGCGGACTCACGAAAGCGGTATCAGTCGGTCGCTGCTAGCGCTGGGGGGATGAAAGGGGGGCGGAGCTGGTTACGAGGCCGACGACAACGCCGACGACAACGCCGACGCGAAACCCAGGAACGGACGGCAAAGAGCCATTTGTGTAGCCAGCCCTCCTCCACAGTCTCTCCTCCTCCCTTCCATCATCCTCCCTCGCCCGGAGAGCCGACAGCGCGCATGCGCGGCGGCGGAGCAGATTCGTCGGCGAGCTGGTTACGAGGCCGACGACGACGCGAAACCCAGGAACGGACGCCAAAGAGCCCTTTGTGTAGCCAGCCCTCCTCCACAGTCTCTCCTCCTCCCTTCCATCATCCTCCCTCGCCCGGAGAGCCGACAGCGCGCATGCGCGGCGGCGGCGGAGCAGATTCGTCGGCGAGCTGGTTACGAGGCCGACGACAACGCCGACGACGACGACGACGCCGACGCCGACGACGACGCGAAACCCAGGAACGGACGCCAAAGAGCTGCGCTCTAAAAAGCAGCAACTGATGGAGGTGCGGTTACTTTCGACGACTGACGAAGATCCTCCGCTGCCGACGAAGACGCCGAAGAAACTACCTCGACGACATAACGGCACGCCGCCGTCCCGACGAAGTATGGAAGCAAAGAATACGACGATGAAAGACGACCAGACGACGTCACATACCAGCCACAGGTCAACGCGACGCAGCCGCGATCCCACGCTAAAACTGAACTCTAATGCAAGACAAAGAACCACCGACCTCGACGTGCTGCTCGACGGCCACGCAGTCACCGCCTTATTCGAAACAGGGGCTGACTACTCCGTCATGAGCGGACACATCGCCGCCCAGTTGAAGTAAAAACTACACGGGAAGGCCCTCAAATTCAGACCACTGGAGGACACCTCATCACGCCGACTGGAATCTCCACAGCAAGAATTTCCGTTCATGACCGGACTTACCCTGCCACCTTCGTTATCCTCCAACCGTGTTCACGAGATGCCATTCTCGGCATGGACTTCCTGAACCAATACGGCGCTATCAACGACCTGAAATCGAAGTCGATAACGATGTCGGGAGAAGAAGCGATACCGTCGGAAAGCTCTCGTAGTCACCATGCCTTAAGCGTGTTCAAAAGTCAGCATCCCGCCTCGCTCCTACATTGTCGTTTCTGTCGGCACCAAAACACCTGCCGACGTAGAAGGCGTGATCGAGGCTGACCAACGTCTACTGCTCGACCGTGAAATTTACGTCGCAAGAGGGATCGCTCGACTGCACGGAGGGAAAACTGAAGTGTTGCTGCCAAACTTCAGCCAGGAGTTCAAGCACATCAACACGGGTATGAAGATCGCGTACATCGAGGAAATTCTGGAAACCAGGGGCGCTATAACGCAAAACTATTCCAAACTTTTCTATTCCAATTCTGCTATCAGCCCTCCACGATTGGTCAAAAACTTTTTTCGACCACCCCCACTTCACCTGTCTATCACGCGACGTCGCGAAAACCGCGATGCCTCCCCATCTAATATGATGTGTACGCACTGATTATGCATGATTTGACAGCAAAAAGAAAAGCAGTTATTTCTGATTCGACCCCTTTTCGCCATTAGCCCTCGGCTATTGGTAAAAAGTTTTCGGGCTGCACCCACTTCACCTGCCTGCCACGCGACGTCACAAAACCGCAAGAACTCACCACGTCAAAGTGACGTGTACGCGATAAAGATGCATTATCATGCCGAACAAAACTGAATTTTCTTCGGAATAGCCACAGGCTGCCCCGTTCCGTAGGAATAGAAGAAGGCTGCCGCCGAGCGCTCAGACGATTCTGCCAACTCTTCTTTGCTGAGGGTCCGTTTTAGAGTCATTCTTGAGCTTCCGTTGCAAGCCGCCGCGATTTTCGACCAGCCACCGCAAGCTAAGTAAGGGAAAGCCGACCAATCGTAGACGCCGGCACCACCCTCTTCATCCGGTTATCGACTTTCAGTGCAGTGGCTCGGCCCCATCGAATCCCTCTCCACCTGAGCGTTCTGCTCGCCTCTTGTCAGCCAATTAGATACGACAAGCCGCTCAGTGTAGGCAATGTTATTCGTTTTTCAAGCAAACAAAAGTGACCTGCTATGAACGAGGAGAGCGTTTGATTTGTCTGTTCAGACAACCCTGCGGGTGACCGCCCGGTGCTTGCGTTGGTGGTTACGCAAATGTGACGTCAGGAGATTGGAATAGAAACATATTGTAATAGTTTTACGTTATAGGGCCCCAGTAATGCGTTTTTCTTCTCGGATTCCGCTGCATCTACCCCGACGGCCATGGTTCCCGAACCAGACTACGACATTAATCCAAGTCTCCCCATGATTAAGGAAGAACAGCTCAGAAGTCTGCTCCGACGATAGAAAGGCTGCTTCTCGACGTCATCAAGGATTCGATAGACACCAGTCGCAAAGCATCGCATAATCACCGAGGAATGCGCTCGACCACTCCGCAAGAGCCCTTACCGAGTTTCGCAGTGAGAACGTGAAGCTATGAGAATAAGTCGACGAAATGCAGCGCGGCGACACCATCCAGCTGTCGAAAAGCCCGTGGGCATCCCCTGTTGTCTTCGTGAAGAAAAAGGGCGGAACCTTACGTTTCTGCGTCGATTATCGTCGACTGAACAAGACCACAACGAAGGGTGTATACCCCCTACCATGGATATACGACGCATTAGATCGGCTCTGCAACGCAAAAAATACTTCTCATCGATGGATCTCAAGTCTGGCTACTGGCAAATAGAAGTCGAGGAGAGAGATCGCGAAAAAACCGCCTTCATCACGCCAGACGGCCTCTACGGGTTCAAGGTCATGCCATTCGGACTGTGCTCGGCGCCTGCAACGTTCCAGCGCGTCATGGATACGGTGTTAGTAGGATCGAAGTGGCAGACCTGTCTTGTTTACTTGGATGACGTCGTCGTCTTCGCCGGAAATTTTGACGGTCCCCGTAGGCAGCTGGCGACAGTACTAGAGGCCATCAAGTCATCGGGGCTCACTCTGAAGCCAGAAAAGTGCCACTTCGCTTACGATGAACTTCTGTTCCTAGGCCATGTCATCAGCAAATCTGGAGTCCGCCCCGAGTCACAGAAGACAGCTGCCATCGCAAAGTTCCCGCAGCCCATCGACAAGAAGGCAGCGCGTATATTCCTTTGCATGTGTACCTACTATAGGCGCTTTGTCAAGGACTTTTCACGCATCGCTGAGCCGCTGACACGGCTAACTAAATGTGACGCCGAGTTCAAGTGGGAAACGCTGCAGGCCGACGCATTTCAAGGACTCAAACGACGCATGCAGTCGGCGCTCGTACTTGCGCACTTCGACGAGGACGCCGATACCGCAATCCACACTGACACCAGTAGCCTAGGCATCTGTGCCGTCCTAGTCCAGAGAAAAGATGGACATGAACACCAGATAGCATGCACTAGCCAGTACTTGTCAAAATCGGAAGGCAATTATTCTACAACCGAAAAAGAATGCCTCGTAATCGTTTGGCTACAGCGATATTTCGCCCTTACCCATATGTCCGGCCATTCAAGGTTGTCAGCCAGCATCACTCCTTGTGTTGGCTAGCAAATTTAAAAATCCGTCAGGACGGCTGGCGTGATGGAGCCTAAGACTGCAAGGATTTGATATCACTGTAACCTATAAGAAAAGTAATGTTTAGCAGTTTCGGAGGAGAACAGCAACTTACAGTAGGTAGCGAGGCACTGGAAGTGGTAAGGGAATACATCTACTTAGGGCAGGTAGTGACGGCGGATCCAGATCATGAGACGGAAATAATCAGAAGAATAAGGATGGGCTGGGGTAAGTTTGGCAGGCATTCTCAGATCATGAAAAGCAGGTTGCCATTTTCCCTCAAGAGAAGATTTCATAACAGCTGTGTCTTAGCGGTACTTACGTACGGGGCAGAAACCTGGAGGCTTACGAATAGGTTTCTACTTGAATTGAGGATGACGCAACGAGCTATGGAATGAAGAATGATAGGTGTAATGCTATGGCATAAGAAATGAGCAGATTGGGTGAGGGAACAACCGCAAGGTAATGACACCTTAGTTGAAATCAAGAAAAAGATATGGGGATGGGTTGCACATGTAATGAGGAGGGAAGATAACCGACTGTCATTAAGGGTTACGGACTGGATTCCAAGGGAAGGGAAGCGTAGCAGGTGGTGGCAGAAAGTTAGGTGGGCGGATGAGATTAAGAAGTTTGCAGGGTCGACGTGGCCACAATACGTACATGGCCGGGGTTGTTGGAGAAGTATGGAAGAGGCCTTCGCCCTGCAGTGGGCGTTACAGGCTGATGGTGATGATGATAAGTCCGGACAAAACCACTCTGATGCCGATTGCCTATCGCGCGCCCCCATTGACTCGACGCCACAAGATGACGAAGCTGACGACGCCTTCCTTGGCATTTTAAGCGCGGAAGACTTCGCTTAACCGCAGTGAGCAGACCCGGAATGGAAAACCTCGTCGAGTATTTAGAAGGGCACAAGTATTACCTTCAAGTATATGGCTTTAGAGGAACGTCATTGATGCTTTTGAGCAGCTATCTCGGAAGTCGACAACAGTATGTTGAAATAAACGGTCACCGATCCAATGTTAAAACTCTCTCTTCCGGCATACCGCAAGGCAGCATAATGGGCCCGTTTCTTTTTAATATATACGTGAATGACATAACACAGATAGACAGAGAAATGAAAATGGTCATATATGCTGATGACACCAGCTTATTCTTTTCAGCCTCGTCTGCCTCGAACGTGATCATGAAAGCAAATACAGCACTTAGGCAGCTTGAGAAGTGGACAAAATATAACGCTCTAAAAATTAACACTTCCAAAATAAAGGCCATTATTTACCTTCCAAAAAACAAGGATGTTCCTATTAACGATGATATCATTCTTAATAATTTAAAAATAAAGATAGTAAATTCCTTTAAAGTACTAGGTGTACTTTTCAATGAGAAAATGACGTGGGATGACCACACAAACTACGTAGCATCTAAACTGTCACGTGTCATCGGATCGATTTACACTCATAAGAACATCCTCCCTATAAAAGTAAAATTGCTCCTTCACAATTCATTGTTCTGTTCGCATCTAAATTATTGTCATTTGGTCTGGGGGGGAACATCCTTGGCGAATCTACGAAAATTACACATTCAGCAGAAAAGAATGCTCAGGATAATATACAATGTAGCATATGACCACCCATCTAAACCGCTCTTTATGAAAGACAACATAATGCCAATTCATGATCTGTACGCATACCGCCTAATAACTAAATACATTACAGAGGTCAAAAATAACGTCTCGTTCATTGCACAACTGGCATCACTGCAGAAAAGAAATTTAGCCTACGCAACCAGAAACACCGATATTTGGCACATACATTCATTCAGAACAGGTTACGGACAACATATGCTCAGAAACACTCTTCCACATCTCTTAAACTTGTGCCAACATTACAATTTAAATCTCCAACGCACCCGGTCAAAAGATTTGCGTCATTTTGTTTCACTTATAAGTGAAAGGGTGGCACTTTCTGTCTGAAATGTACGACATATTATGCACATCACTTTGTTTTTTGGAATTATACATTTTTGTAAAAATTGCCATTTGTAATATTCCTTTTTGACTGTACTGATATGCTTGTACTGTTTGCCTTTTTTTTTCTAAACTTGTATTGTATCGGGGAGGCGAGAGCCCGTCAAGCTGGATATGTAGCTTTTTCTCTCCCCCTCCCACATCCTTGAGCAGGAAAATAAAGGCATTACTATTATTATTATTATACCGGTGCTGTCCCTAGGGCTTTTAAGCGAGGATTGTCTTCGTTCTCACTTCAAAACAACCTACTCGTAAAGAAGAACTTCTCACCAGCCCGCGCCATCTACCTTGTTGTCCCGTCAGGACTACGTCCAAATATATTGCACGCCCTGCATGGCGATTCGACCGCTGGACACCTCGGATTTTCCCGGGCACTATCGAGGATACAAGAACGGTATTATTGGCCGCGCCTAGCCGCCGATGTCGCCCGTTATGTGAGAACATGCCGAGACTGTCAGCGACGCAAGACACCACCGTCAAGGCCAGCGGTATTAGTACAACCAATCGAGCCTCTTGGCCGACCATTCCAGCAGATCGGGTTCGACTTGTTTGGACTTTAATGACGTCAACAACCGGAAATAAGGGTACCGTCGTGGCGACAGAATATGTCACCGGCTTCGCTGAAGCTAAAGCACTGCTGCGACATGGCGCCCCAGAAGTCCTCATTACCGACAGAGGAACGGCCTTTACAGCGCAGCTCACCCAAGCCATTCTGCAATAGTCAGACAAGGCCCAGGAGCACAACGGCCTGAAGTGTCCCGTGGCCCATTATATTCCGCAAAAGTAGTCACAAAATCGAAATTTCATTATGCGACACTTCGCTGCATCGCAACAATGTCATTTTTTTTGGTAGGGCGGGGGCACCGAAAAAAAAAAAAACTCAAAGCATGTTGGCCACAATCAAATGGTTACTTTGGGCACCTAATTTGGCAACCGAAGGAGTATTGAAGAAAACGTGAGATGCATGGGCCCCAGAAGAATGTACGCATACTGCTCGGTATCCTACAACGGAGTGAAAATTTTCCGGAGAGGTCTCTTTCAAGCGAACGCGTTGAAATTCGTCGATACCCGCAGTGATGGCGACGAGCGACAACGCATTGTTTCTTTTTCTCGCCTGCTAGCCAGAAAGCGTTCAAAACTCTGCCAGGCGAAAGTTCACTCCGCCAAAGAAAAACGAACGCGCATCGAAGTGTGCCGCACGCTTGTCGGGCAACACGGGAAAAGCTTATGTCTTCTGGCTCGTTCCGACATCCCGCGGGTAGCGAGAACAAAAAAAAAATTGAGGAGGCTCAATGTGACCTTGCGAATTAAAGTCATAGTTGAAGAATAAATAAAAACGTAGTTACTTTTGCTTGCTTCAGTGTCTTGATATTGATGCTTTCGTGCAAGTGAAAAGAAATGTTGATATTCTTTTCTGTGACTTGCGGCACAAACGAACCATCATGACGCATCGACTCATCGGACCCCGCTGCGTGCCCTGTCAACATGTCTGGTAGTGTGCTGATTTGGCTCGTCTCGTTGTATGGTCGGATGTACGACTTATGAAATGCCAATGCATCTTTGGCGTCAATTGTTTATAATAACATTACATCCACAAAATTTCGGAATTGAAAATCTAAAGCACGACTTTGGAGATGTCAGTGCACTTTTCGCACCAAAAGTTTATAAGATCTGTATACCCATACCATTCCAGAATTTAAATCTGAGTGCTACGTACACTTGGCAGTCTTGGCGAGGTGCCACGAGGAGCCCTCTCACTAAAGCAATGCCCCTCAAACTTTGTGCTAGGATGGGGCTCCTTGCATTACGATATGTGACTCCCGGTGCATGGATAATGCCGCGAAATCCAGCCCGATTTCGCAATGTGTGCGCTGAAATGTTTCTTCGAGCGTAAAAATGAAAATCTAGACAAAATTCAGTATGATTTGGGGAGCGGGGGGTTGTTTTTGTCGGCGGCTCATCACAGAACTAAAATAATTCGGGGGAAGGGGGGGGGGGGGCGCAGCAAAATAGCCATTGCCCTCTCTTCTGGCTACGCCCCTGGCTTAGAATTCCCTTTCCCTCAGCTCGGGATCTCCTCGTTGCTGTGGGATTGCATTTGCTAAGGCGGCTTTCAATGCGCACTTATCGTCCGAACTTATCGGTGCGCAGGCGAGCTTTATTAGACGGCGCCCGCGCACCGATACGTGCTCCGTCTACTTTGATTTCTTTCTGTGTTCATTTTTTTACGCTCAACTCTACCTTACATAGCCACGCAACAACTCACCCAGCAAAAGCTGTTCTAAGCCACTGTATTGCGGACACACTTTAAGTTCATTGGATGGGTTTTTCAAGTAAACGTTTCGATTGTAGCATTGTGGTGTGGCACAACACGCACTTCACTTATGAGGAGCAGTGTAGCGTTCGGCTTTGCGCAGAGATACTCGTCACGTTGAAGCAAAATGAGTGAAACTCAATTTTTCCAAGCATTTGTACAACCAAGAGCTCAAAAACAGAGCCACGATGAATACAAAGGAAGCGCACAAGCGACAACAACCGCAAAAACAAAAAAATAAAATGTGGTGCGGCTTCGTTGCCTGATTTAGTTTTGCCTTGCTTCAAGATGACGCTGTCGATTTAAATAATCTGTTGCCAGTGGCACTCGATTTGACAGATAGCGAGTGTTTATCAAAACTTTTAACATAGAATGTACCATGGGTTATTTATCGCTGACGCAACCGTGCATTTAAATGGCTTCTCCTGTCCCTTGTGCCTAAAACAGACTACTGCTCCTATTATATGACCATTTATGTTTTTATTCACTGGAAATGCTTCTTTGGGGTACTCATTGTGTTTTGAACGAACGATGACAGTGAGACAGTACATAAGCTGTAGCGCAAACACGAATGCTCTTTTATTTTTTTCCAAGAGGTGGGAAGTGTACGATAATGCGGATATATGCATGCTACCAAGAAACTGCACGCGGGAGGAGGGAGTAACGTGCCTGCTGCGTATGCCATTCCTGTTTCTGCTTAGGCCGCTTCAAACAGGTGTTTGCATCGTCATATTGTTAATTAGAATCGTTCTTGTAAATATAGAAGACAGAAAACCGAGACGGCGCACATGGCACTGTAATTTTGCGCACTCATCTTGTTCTTTAGATAGGTGCGCCCTGAGCGTATGTTCTTTTGTTGCTTTGGCAATAGATATAAGCCTTATACCCATAAGAAAGGGCACCCTAAAGTATTTTAGGTAAGGGGACATCTACCGGAAAGGCGTTCAAGCGCAGTGACTCACGATAAAGGAGTATCTCTCCCTTAAGGCAAAGTTACTTTGCGGGAAAGGAGATCGCGTTTCTACTTTTCGAGCGGAAAAGGAGTTACTCTCACATAGAACGTGCACATCTCGTCAATAGAAGGAAACCTGCCACACAACTACACTACCCCATAAGTATTTTTTTTACCTTGAAAAATGTTTTGATTTTTGGCGGTAATACGATTTGTCGAACAGTATAGATTTACTCGAGCTATACTCTCAAACGCTCGCATCACGTCGTTGGTGCCGCCATGTTGAATTCCGGCAATGTCATTTCCTGCGTCTTCTTTGTAGTGTTAGCATCGTGAAACTATCGTTCGTTGCGCATGTAGGCCCACCTTCCGCGGTTGGCGGCTCGAGGGGACGCTGCCGAAGCAGTCAACATGAAGCATACTCATTATGAGTGGACGTTTGATGTTTTGCACTTTCACCTTGGCTGTGCTTATCTCATATTCAGGAGATCCGAGAGTGACAAGCGTCATAGCAACCTCGACTCTCGCTTCACCGCTAGCGCTTCGCTGAGTCATGATGCAAATGCGCAGTTCCGTCACGCAATCACCGTTGTGCGAATAACAAATTGCATAAAACGCGTTACGCCTGCACGCACGAGGGAAGGCACGACAAAGACGTGAAAAAGGACAGCAAAAACGTGGCCAGCACCACAACAAAAAGCATACACAGCTATTCTAGTACACTGTAGCATAGCAAAGCATCAAATGTACACAGGTGTTGGGCCAATTTATATTGCTACTAAGAGCGTGAAAACACGGATAAAGTAAACTAATATGCGCATTATATACTATCAACAACAAAAAAATGTTTTGGGTTCTACAGTAGCAAAACGTAATCTAAATACGCTCGATAGACGATATATACGACAGACGAGCTCATTAAAGCTCAATGTACGGCACAATATGAAAGCCTAAGACTAGAGCAGGTAGACACATCCTAGAGAGACTAGACATACGTTACCTAACACAGGACGGTGTCCCGCTGGACATCCCTAAAGAGACGAAGGAAACAATGGCTATACCCCCATAATAAAGAAAATTCACCCAGAACACAAGGGCAGACGAGACAGCAGAGCGAAGCAGGTACAGAACAAATTCGGCAGCGACAAGGACGAAGTCTTTGCAGACGCGCCTCGATACAGTCGCAGACGGTGGTTTACGGCGGCCGTAATCGAGAGGGAGAAACAGTGCAAGACGTGCACGACGATACGCACCACAAGTAACGATATAGCGGCAGAAGTAGCCATTGCGCTCGCAGTATGGCTCAGGCTAACGCAACCATGATAGTCAGCGACTCTCAGACGGCAGTAAGAAACTTTGCCAACGGACGAATTTCCCAGAGGCACTGCGCATTCTTGCAGGAGGCGAAAATTCCAAAAGAAAGATATACATCACATGGACAACCGCTCACACGCTCGCGGAGGACGGGAACAACTAGGCGGCACATGACGCGGCTCGAAGGCTTGCGGACAGAGCCGCAGTCGCAAGTGGTGGCCCCGCACCGTCCGGACGTGACGCTGCGGTAAAGGAGTGCGAGTGGGAGTACAAAAGGAGCACATATAATATCACAAAACACTATAGGGTCCAGAGGAGTATACTCTCGCGACCTCCCCCAAAATCGACAAGAAAGCAGTCTCTCGCTTCGCGGCACTTGCAAACTAGGACGTACCCGAATTCGCCGCTCTCGCACATCATATATGCGGATGTATAATCAAACGAATAAATCCAACACATGCGAATGCAAAGCCACTCTGGAGCTTATGTTATCGCAATGCAGAGGGATACATAACAATAACGAGAACGTGGCCTTCAGCAACAGCCTTCGCTTGCGTTGGGAAGCCGCGCTGCCCAGCCCCGCCCTCGAGGATCAATTACAGGCCGTCCAGCGGGCCGAGGATGCTGCCAGGACCCACGAACTCCTGGCCGTCACCTAGCGGGGAGGGGGGGGGGGGCCTTTGGCCCTTCTCACCAACTCGCAGGGCACACAATAAAGTTAGTTCATCCTCCTCCTCCTCCTCCTTCTCCTCTTGCTGCTTTAACCAGCGCTAGTTTTCTTGCGGCATTCATCTGAGGAACCACCTGTAGAAGTCCGTGCGGTGCCGTGAGTCAACGGCGCATCTCCTTTCTGCAAAGGGTCCTTCAGAGTCGCAAAAGGGGTTTCCTGCAAAGGACTTTAGTTTTGTCCCTGTGTCAGGGGTATTGCACAGAATTTGTCCATCTAATGCGTTTTGGCAGATCTTTGTATCCAGGATTGGCTCTTATCGATTACGTAAATAATTTTGCTTGACGTGTCAGAGCGTAGATAATAACGGGAGATCTCAACGGTACCATGCCAGAGTACTGATCTTCAAGAAGAGAGTCATGGCCTTCACGAATGATCAGAAAGCTGAAATGACGCTATCTTTGGGGCGGCGCATGGCGACAAGAGGAAGGCAGCCAAGCTATTCCGGATGTGGCATTGCGGAAGACGCCCTACTCCGTCAATAATACTTGGAACGTACGAAGTACTGCGATGGTAGTTCTCGAAGCGAAAACAGACCTTTTGGCATTCGTTGCTGCCAACCACCACTTTAATGTGTGCGACGCCAGTGCGGAGGCCGGCACCTCAAGGTTGCCAATATGGAGGATCTTAAGAAAGGTCGTATGCACCCCTACCCTTTACATCTTCATCAAAAACTCGAAGACCGAGATTTTGAAAACAGAATTCACTTTGCGAATTGCATTTTGTGAAGAAGAACGGACTTTCTCACTCACGCGCTTTAGAAGGATGAGGCTAATTTCTCCGGAAACGCTCAAGTTAATCTTCACAATGCGCACTACTGGAGGGATAGGAATTCTCGACTGGGAGGCACAAACACCAATACCAGTTGTTGTTTAATCTGTGGTCCGTTGTTTTTTATGGCCACATCATCGCATCCATCTTTTTTTTTTTTGAGAACACGCTAACGACGTAACGCTACGTCAACGACATCCTCGAGGGTCCCGTAAACGACGTCTGTTGCAACGTTCCACTTGCGCACGTTAGGAACATTGGTTTCAGTACGATCGTGCACATGTGCATAGTTGGGGTCAATCTCAAGCCTGGGTCGACGAGCTTCTTCCTGGACCGTGGATTAGCCAGCACAGACATGCACCCTGGCCGGCAAGGGAGCCGTACATGACACCGCTGGACTTCTTAGGGGGCAACCTGAAAGATCGCCTGTATAACAGCGAAAGTACCACTCAAGACAACCCAAAAGGGAAAATACGCTAGTTTGCCGAGAGATTCCAACATCCTCAAAGCTGCAACAACAGAAGTGTTAGAAAGACGCAACTACTGCATTGGCTACAGGCGGTGACCTTTTTGTGCAGGTGCTTAAGGTTGCAGTGGAAAATACCCACTCGAAACTGGTGTAAAACGTGACTATTTAACTCACTTTCATGATGCCACCCCGATCCTCACATAAAAAAACCTTGCGACAAAGATGGAAATACACTCCCAAACAAATGTGCAACCTTTGGTTAGTATCTTGCCACAGAACAATAATCGTCATCTGTCTTGCTCACGTTTCGTTTCTTGCAAAAGCTGCTCTCGCTACTATCCTGTCGAGAATGCCCTGTCATGGTGATAATGCGCGGGCCGTTCGTGACTTGGTAGTAACGGGCTTGCAGCTTTAAAGGAAGTAAATGCGGACAAGACAGATGATGATTATCGCTGTGTGGCTAGATAGGGCCCAAAGGGGCACGCTATTCTCGACACACATGGCAGCTCCAAGGCCGCCATTCTCCGCCATGTTCACTCTCTGATTGGCTGTGGAGAGATCACGTGCCTTCAACACCGGGTAACGGCAGTTTCGCAAAAAGCGATTTTACGTTTTCATCAAGATGACGCAACGTGACGTGAAGCTGCAAATTTTGTCGACCAATACATTTTTTTTGGTCCTTGGCAGCTATATTGGGACGATAGTTCTTCTAAAAAAAGTGCGCGGTAGCGTACAGAAGCCGGTGCAATGCATCTGCAATTTCGCGAATATGTGCTGGCGATCCAAGATATGCGCCATGCCAGCTTGCTGACTGGCTGCAGGAATATGCTGTGGGGAGCGTCACAGGAAGGGCCGTTTCGTAAACGTAAATTTGACGTTGCATGACATTGCGCTGGGCCACCATTGCAGAGTTTTTTCACAATTTTGTGGTGCGACGCTCCGCTAGAAATATGCTAATAATCAGCCATATGGAATGGCGGCCGAAAAGAGTGCGTATCACCACATTTCCCCGGTCGTTTCGTGCGATGAAATTCTTTTCGTCATAACGCGTACTCATAGTATTTGCATCGCTCACGGGTGGTGTTGGCATTTGTGTTTTGGGCCATCATTTTTTTTTAAAGAATGCGTTTATTAGAAAACACATTGGCTGAACAAAGCAAACTTTCTGCAATGTTGTCGACTTTTCGCTGCTGCGTTCGTATTGTAATCAAGATTAATGCATTTTCACACAATCAGAAGTTATGACAAGGGCATCGCTATATATATATATATATATATATATATATATATATATATATATATATATATATATATTGTAACGATGTTAATAAAACAAGGGTATTTATTAAAGGCGAACTTGTGCCCACAAGTAAAAGTCACTGCGGTCCGGCAGGAATCCGCGGCAGTCGCGTTCCCAAACTGGGCTCGAAAACGTCTTCCTCTTCTCGCGTGACACCTCGTGCGCGTGGCGCATGCGAGCCGGGTCCAACTGGCTGCCCGTGCCACGAAGATCGCTGCCTGTTGTTGATTAACATCATCATCACTGTACGGCGTGCACTGTGCCCAATGCAAAGGGCGCACAACTTGAATGTCACCAAGTTTGTCGTGGCATTATCCCCCTCCTTGCCGCATCGGCCCGATGCGTGAGACGAAGTAGGGGTTCCTGTGGGCTCTCACTTTTTTGTTGTTGTTGTTGTTCATGACCTCTCCTCGTAGGGTTTCATGCGGACAACATGCACAACTTCCGTGGAGTTGCGCCGTCTTGGGCTCTCGTGTCCAGCGGATTTCACTTCGTAAGTGATGTCGCTTATACGACGAAGTATTTCGTAAGGGCCGAAGTATCGGCACAGAAGCTTTTCAGACAGTCCACGGCGGCGCACTGGGGTCCATACCCACACCTTGTCACCGGGCTGGTAGTGAGCTTCACTACGGCGCTGGTTGTACCGGCTGGAGTCGATGCGTTGTTGGCGGCGTATTCGGTACCTTGCCATCTGTCGTGCCTCCTCGGCTCGTTGCAAGAAATCATCTAGGTCAGATGAGTTATGGGTTTCTGCCTCTAACGGCAACATAGCATCCAAAGTTGTGGTTACTGCTCGGCCGAATACAAGTTCAAACGGGGTGACTCGTGTTGTTTCCTGAACGGCCGTATTATATGCGAAGGTGATGTATGGCAAAATTTCGTCCCACAGCCTATGTTCAACGTCGACATACATCGAAAGCATGTCGGTCAGTGTTCTGTTAAGGCGTTCAGTTAAACCGTTTGTCTGAGGGTGGTACGCAGTAGTTTTCCTGTGATCAGTATGTGTCATTTGCAACAAGCACTTCATTAGGTCCGCAGTAAAGGCCGTTCCACGATCGGTAATGACAACTGTGGGAGCGCCATGCCTGAGCACGATATTGTGGACAAAGAATTTTGCAACTTCGACAGCTGTTGCATTGTACAGGGAATCAGTTTCTGCGTAACGGGTCAGATAGTCCGTGGCCACAACTATCCACTTTTTGCCTAAAGATGATGTTGGGAAGGGTCCAAGGAGGTCTATACCGACTTGTTGGAATGGGGCGTTTGGTGGATCTATTGGCTGGAGGAGGCCGGCCGGTTTTACGGATGGAGTCTTGCGCCTTTGACACTCGCGACAAGTCTTGACGTAGTGCTGCACTGATGCTAATAACTTGGGCCAGTAATATTTCAGACGAATCCTGGCGACTGTACGGCTCACGCCCATGTGTCCAGACGTCGGCTCATCGTGACATGCATGCAAAACTTCTTCTCGCATAGACGTGGGTACGACAAGTAAAAACTTTGTCTCGCTGTTCTCGAAGTTTCTCTTGTAGAGGACACTTCCTCGCAGACAGAACGAGGATAGCCCCCTAGAGAAAATACGCGGCAGTTGAACGTCCAGTCCCTCCAGGCGCTGTATAAGCGGAAGCAATTCCGGGTCATCTCGTTGTTGTTGAGCAATTTGTGAAGTGTCAACAATGCTAAGGAACGGGAAATCCTCTTCTTCTGACACAGTTGTCTCAACGGGTGCGCGTGACAAGCAGTCGGCATCGCTGTGTTTCCTCCCCGATCGGTATACGACAGTAATGTCATACTCTTGAAGCCTAAGGCTCCATCTTGCTAGTCGTCCGGATGGGTCCTTGAGATTCGCCAGCCAGCAAAGCGAATGGTGATCGCTGACTGCTCTGAATGGTCTACCATATAGGTAGGGCCGAAATTTACATATTGCCCAAATGACTGCAAGGCACTCTTTCTCGGTTGCGGAGTAGTTTGTCTCTGCTTTCGAGAGCTTACGGCTGGCATAAGCAATTACTTTCTCCTGGCCGTTATTCCACTGCACTAGTATGGCACCGAGGCCGACGTTACTCGCATCGGTATGGACCTCAGTGTCGGCTGTCTCATCAAAATGGGCAAGGATTGGAGAAGCTTGCAGGCGTTTCCGTAACTCGTCAAAGGCGTCTTGTTGTTCGCTTTTCCACATGAAAGGTTGATCTTCTCTTGTCAGTATTGTAAGGGGCTCAGCGATGTTTGAAAAGTTTTCCACAAATCTTCTGTAGTATGCGCATAAACCCAAGAAACGTCGCACTGACTTTTTGTCCGTGGGTGTCGGGAACCTCGCAACAGCTGCTGTCTTTTCGGGATCTGGTCGAACGCCTTCGGCACTGATGACGTGTCCGAGAAACCGAAGTTCATCGAAGCCGAATTGACATTTTTCCGGCTTAATTGTCAAGTCTGCTGCTCGAATAGCTTCTAATACTAGTCGCAGGCGCTCTAGATGTTGGTCAAATGTGGTGGAAAATACGACCACATCATCCAAATACACTAAGCATGACTGCCATTTCAATCCTGCAAGCACAGAGTCCATCATTCGCTGGAACGTTGCGGGTGCGGAACAAAGGCCGAATGGAAGTGCTTTAAATTCGTAGAGGCCATCAGGGGTCACGAATGCTGTCTTTTCATGGTCCCGTTCATCCACCTCTATTTGCCAATATCCACTCTTGAGGTCCAGGGAGGAGAAAAACTTTGCACATCGGAGCCGATCTAACGTATCGTCGATACGCGGAAGGGGGTACACATCCCGCTTGGTTACGCTGTTCAGCTTACGGTAGTCGACGCAGAATCGAAGTGTGTTATCTTTTTTCTTAACCAGCACTACCGGAGACGCCCATGGACTGCTGGAAGGCTGAATAACGTCATCTGAAAGCATCTCCTCTACTTGCTTCTTGATGATCTCCCTTTCTTTTGGTGACACTCGATACGGGTGCTGGCATACCGGTCTTGTGGCGTCCTCTGTTATGATTCTGTGCTTCGCAACAGACGTGCGCCGTACCTTCGAGGACGTGGAGAAGCAGTCAGAAAAATCCTTTATCAGGGCATATATCTGTTTCTTTTGGGCTTCAGGGAGTCTCGGGTTGACGGTAATGGATCTGTCGACACTGCAGGTTCCTGTCAGGGCAGTTGACGTAGTTAGGCTGCATAATTCGGTCGCTTCACAGAACTCGTGGAAATAGGCAATAGCTGTTCCTTGTGCGATGTGTTGGAATTCATTACCGAAATTTGTAAGTGCGACATTTGCACGGCCATCGCTTAACTGAACAAGGCCCCGAGCCACGCAAATACCTTTGTTGAAAAGGAGCTCGATGTTTCCATCGGCTATGCCTTCGCGGTCGGAAAATCTTTCATTCTCCACAAGAACCATTATACTGCAGCGTGGCGGCACAGTTACGTCATCGTCAACGACGCGCAGTGCAGCGAGACGTCGCTCCTCCGATTCTTCCACAGGTATAGCTTGTTTTGTCGAGAAAGATACACTGGACCTACGTAGGTTAATTATGGCACCGTTAGCTTGTAGAAAATCCATTCCCAATATAAGTTCCCGCGAACATTCTGGCAGTACAATAAAGTCAGAAACGTAAGTGAAGCCTTTTATCGTAAGTCTTGCGGTGCATCGGCCAAGGGGCGTAATAAGATGGCCGCCTGCCGTCCGTATCTGCGGACCAGTCCACTTCGTCACAACTTTTTTAAGGCGCTTCGCCATCTTGAAGCTTACTACCGAATAATCAGCGCCGGTGTCGACTAAGGCATTCAGCTCGCATCCGTCTATTATCAACCGCAAATCTGACGTAATCGTTTCGTTCCTGCACCTGTAGACTGGAATCATCTCGTCACCGCACTGGAATCGCGTTGGAGGATCTTCGTAACTTTGGTTATCAGCGGCCTCACCTCCACAGGTCGCTTGCTTCAGTTTTCCTGGTGTGGGCTTGGTGAACGACGCCTAGGCAATCTTGGAGACGCGCGTGGGCTAGGCGATCGGTAGCGCATGGGTGACGGTGATCGTGGTTGACGTTGGCGAAGAGTAACGGGGCTTTGGCGCGTCGACAGGTATTCTTCGATCTCCGCTGGCCTTTCACCGTTTCGGGGGCATGGTGCGCTTAAGGGAAAACCCCTTAACCCAACTTGACGGTACGGGCAGAACCTATACAGGTGACCCGCTTCTCCGCAGTGGAAGCACAGAGGCCTACGCTCGTGGTCACGCCAGACGTCACTTTTCCGGGGCCTTTGTTCCACAAAGCGAGGTGCACTACGTGCTAAAGGCTGATAGGCAGCCGGTGGTTCCAGTAGACGAGGTGCACTTTGTACTGTCGACGGGTAGGGAACGGTCGTCGCAACTGCTCCACTACTGTGTACCGCAGGTTGCCTGAGTACGTCGGCGTACGTTGGGATGCGCCGCGTCGGCTGTGGCTCACGCTCTGGATCCCGTATGACGTTCCTGAGTTCGTCCCGGACAACGTCGACGATAGATAGTGCAGCTGGAGCCTGAGGTGTCTGAAACTTGTTGAGCTCTTCCCTGATCACTGACCTGACAAGCTCCCGCAGGGCTTCCAGGTCATTTGGCAGGCCTCCAGGGAAGACATGGACAGGTGCGCAGCTTGCCTCACGGTTGTATTGCCGAGCCCGCTGTTCCAGCGTCTTTTCGATGGTCGTTGCTTCACACCTGAACTCGGCAACCGTGCGCGGTGGGTTGCGGACGAGAACTGCGAAGAGTTCCTGCTTTACCCCACGCATGAGATGGCGCAGCTTCTTATCTTCACTCATGGTGGGATCAGCACGCTTGAACAGGCGGGACATGTCCTCGATGTACATCGCCACGTTCTCGTTTGTGAGCTGATTCCTGGCTTGAAGTGCGATTTCAGCCTTTTCTTTACGATCCGTGCTGGCGTACGTTGCTAGCAGTTGTCGTCGAAATTCCTCCCAAGAGGTCAAAGAGGGTTCGTGGTTTTCAAACCACGTTTTTGCGAAGTCTTCCAACGCGAAATAGACGTTACGGAGCTTCTGTCTCTCATTCCATTCATTAAAGCTCGCCACTCTCTCGAACAGTTCCAACCAATCTTCCACGTCTTCGAACGAGTCACCATGGAATGTTGGCGGCTTGCGAGGTTGGCTTACGACTAGCTGTGCCGGTGTTACCTGGGTAGTCATTGTGGCGGCGTCCGTTGTGGGAGTTTCTCTTGGCAAGAAGAGAAGAGGGCCGAATTCGGGCGAGTCACCTCGAAGACGGCGGCTGGTCCGCTGGTGTACAGGTGTCAGTTCAACGGGATGGACTCGTGGGTTGTCGGAGCTACGCTGACTTTCGTTCGTGGGGCTTCGACTCATACCCCGCACCTCCACCAGAAATGTAACGATGTTAATAAAACAAGGGTATTTATTAAAGGCGAACTTGTGCCCACAAGTAAAAGTCACTGCGGTCCGGCAGGAATCCGCGGCAGTCGCGTTCCCAAACTGGGCTCGAAAACGTCTTCCTCTTCTCGCGTGACACCTCGTGCGCGTGGCGCATGCGAGCCGGGTCCAACTGGCTGCCCGTGCCACGAAGATCGCTGCCTGTTGTTGATTAACATCATCATCACTGTACGGCGTGCACTGTGCCCAATGCAAAGGGCGCACAACTTGAATGTCACCAAGTTTGTCGTGGCAATATATATATATATATATATATATCAAAACGTTTATTTAAAAGAAAAAAAATGCAGAAAGCGAGTGGGTGGAGCCCCTAGTCCAGGGCCCCACTGGCTTGAGCGGTCCGCCGTGCTTGGTCGAAAAGCGCTAGTTGCATCTCCCGATCCTCGCTGGCGAGCCAAGTTTCCCACTGCTCCCTTCAGGAAAGTTTGCCGGCTATTTTTGGTGTATTAATTTTGGGTGGCCTGTTCTGGCAGTCCCACGTAATGTGGGCGAGAGTTGGCTGGCCTCCGCACCAAGGACAGCGAGCGCTGTACAGCGTTGGGTGAATGGCATTTTTCAAATAAAGGTTTGGAAATGTGTGCGTCTGTATTCGGCGCCAGTCATAAGAGTCCTGCCTGGATAGGTCAGGGTGTGGTGGACTGTACTTTCTTCGCTCGCGCCGCTGGTGCTCAAGGATGTCTCGTGGTAAAAAGGGGTTTTCGTCAGAGTGGTCGGCCGCTCGGTTGACAAAAGCACGAGCTGCGCCGTCCGCGCTCTCATTGCCCTCGAGTCCTGCGTGACCCGGGCACCAGATGATCATGTGTTTTTGCGTTAGGTTGGATCCTAATAGGTGAGTGGTGCTGTGTGGTAGCCTCCCGGTGAGGAATAGTCTACATGCGACTTGGGAATCTGTAAGAGTTATCGACGATTGTCCCAGAGCGTCCTTAGTTTTAATAGCTAGCGCGATGGCTGAAGCTTCTGCGGTAGTCGCAGCTGCAACTCTAGCCGTGGCACAAGTCACAAGCCCTTGATTTGCGGCCGCTCCTACCACTGCGAGGGCGTATTTGTAAGAACCACATCGAGCGACATCTGTGTAGACTGTATCCGGGTTTCCATCGAATTGCTGCATTAACTTTCGAGCTCGAGCATTTCTGCGTCCCTGGTGGTATTTTGGACTCATGTTCTTAGGGATTGGAGCTACTATGATCCTTTCACGAAGGACTCTGGTCAGAGATTCGAGTTCTTCTCCTGCATACTGTGGATGAGTAGGGTAACCCATGCGGCAAAGTAATTTTCTGCCAGAGGTGGTTAAGCTAAGCCGCTCCCGTTGAGATATGAGCGTCGCTGCCCGTAGCTCCTCGTATTTATTGTGAATCCCGAGGGCCAGCAGGCGTTCAGTAGAGGTTCCCTGTGGTAGGCCGAGAGCCGCTTTGTACGACGTTCTAATCAACGCATCTAGGGCCTTTAGTTCTGTTTTCGTGGGGTCCTGGAAAGGGAGGCTATATGTGAGACGACTTAGCACAAAAGCCTAAACGAGCCGGATCGTCTCTGTTTCCTTGAGACCTCTTCGGTGATAAGTTACTCTACGGATCATACGAGAGATCTGTTTCACCGTAGTCCTAAGGGTTTTAATGGTATGGTCTACTCGTTTGTTGCTTTGCAGCCACAGTCCGAGGACTCGCATTTTCTGGACTTCCTTTATCTGGCTGTCTCCTAGAAAGAGGTTCACCGGCTCGTGAGTTTGACGGCCTCGCCCTCGTATCCGGATAAATTCTGATTTATCGGGAGCGCAGCTCATTCCACTGCTGCGAGCGAAGGTTTCAACAACGGTGGCTGCTTCTTGCAGGATTTCTTCTTTTTGTCCTAACGAGCCGCTGGTTGCCCATAGGGTAATATTGTCTGCATATATCGCGTACCCTAGCCCAGGTATGACGTCGAGTGTTTTGGCTAAGCGTCTCATACCGATATTGAAAAGAAGGGGGGAGAGTATCGCCCCTTGCGGTGTACCTCTATTGGGCATGGGAAAAGGGTCTGAGCGCGTAGTGCCAATGCCTATTGTCGCGATGCGAGAGGTCAGGAAAGAGCGGGCGTAATCATAGATTCTTTGTCCACAACCGATGTCACTTAGCTCAGATAAGATAAGTTCATGTGAAATAGTGTCAAATGCGCTTTTTAAATCAAGAGCCAGGACTAGATGTTCCGCACCAACCGTGGTGTTGCATAGAACTTCTTCACGAAGTAGCAGGAAAACATCTTGTGTCGACAGATGTTGGCGAAAGCCGAATATGTTAGTGGGAAATAGGTTGCGGTCTTCAATGTAAGACGTGAGACGTGTGTGGATCACCTTCTCAAATAATTTGCCAAGACAGGAGGTTAGTGATATCGGCCTTAGATTTTGTAGATCATGAGGAATAAGCAAGATTTTGGCCTCCTTCCACTGTTGGGGACCTATAATTTATAAAAAAGAAATGTATGTAAGGCGGCGCCTTGAAGTTTCCTTCCGCGGTGCAAGTAGCCAGCGAAGGGAACAAGCTATGGCAGTGCCGGCACTTGCGTCGCACGCGCGGATATCTATGGCGCGCACAACGCTATCGGTGATATCCTGCCTTTCTCAGTGAGCCGAGTCGGGCTTGAGTCCCTTCCGTTTCGCGAGATAGCGTGGCCTAGAAAGTGCGCGCATCCCCACTAGCAGGTCGCGTATGTTTTCTCAAGAAAGAAAACAAGCTCGTTGGCGCCAACGTACGATGACTCATTCCATTTCCCGGGGAAGAGGAAGCTTTAGCTCGGGTGCTCCTATCTAAATACATGTAAAAGGAGAATTCGTTTTGCTCGGCAACCACAGCACCAAATTTTACGGGGTTTGTTGCATTTAAAACAAAAACGTAAAATCTAGTGACAGTAGGTTTCGAATTTTCGATTTAGGTCGTCAATTTTTTATTAAAAATTGGCAAAAATCGCAAATTTTCAGAAAACGAACTTATCAAGTTTACAACCCTGTACCTCAGCTAGAATAGGTGATATCACAATTCTGCGAATTGTACTTAATAGCACATATAAAGCGGACAAATTTGACATCTTATACATGAATCTCAAAAAATTTATTAATACGTAAATACAACTTTTGCAGAACCCTCGTAAACAACGTCACAAACTTAAGTAAGATGTAAAATGACATATGAAATTTGTCCGCTTTGAATGATCTAATGGATGCCGTTTACAGAACCACGATATCTCTTCTTGATGCAGAGCTATTAGTTTGTAAACTTCGTGCTTCTATTTTTTTCCAACTTCTGAAATTTTGTAAATCTCTTTAACAAAATTCTAGCCCTAAATCAAAATTCCGCTTCCAACACTCACTAGAATTTAACTTTCTCTCTCAAAAGCAACAAATTTCATTAAAATCGGTCCAGAGGTTATCTCAGAAAAACGTTTTTGCGTTTTTACATGTATTTGAATAGGCTGCGTCGGAGTTGGGCCCGAGCTAAAGCTTCCTCTTAAAGGGAAGCTGAAAGGTTTTCCAGAAAAAATGAATGAACATGTGTACATAATGGCCTTCGATCCTCCGAATTCGAATATCGTATCGAAATTGAGCGAAAGAAAGCGCAAATATATTTTATTTCGACGAAAAGTGCAGCAGCGGACACGCCCAGCTCGCGCGTCTCGTTTCCGCCTGTGATTGGTCGGGCGACCCGTGACGTCAACTTTAGCGACCGACCGCTGCCGCTCCACATGAAGCGCGGTGCCAGGTAGTTTGGTGCCATAATGGAAAATTAAGAGGTAATAGAAAATTTAGAGAGACTACGTTTTTCTGAAGAGTTCGGCGTTGCTCCCTACATGTACACCCGGCCACAGAAGTTTACGGACCACAGGATCTCAGAAAATGTTTAATTACAAAGCAGCCTGTGACAACAGCCAGTAAAACTGTATCAGATAATGTTGTTAGCATATTATAGTCGAGGCCTGAAATGCAAATACCAGGCTGCGTTGTGAGGTTGCGGAGATATTCAGCTTTTTCTCACATTTCATGGTCCGTAATATTTTGTGGCCGGGTGTACGAGCCGATTGCAAGGAGCCGGCCTCTCGAAGAAGCAAACGATGCTGGTGCGAGCAGTGCTTTCGACGAGAACGAAAGCGAAAGCGAACGAAAGTCTTGGGATCTCCTCGTGTTGGAAATGCTCTTTGGTGAGTATGTTTTTTGCAAAGCGATCTAGTGATCTCGCCGATCTAGTGAGCTCGTTTCCGGTCAAGCAACTGCATTGTTGTGTTCCTGCATGCCTCCTCGTGCAACGTAAGCGGGGATGCGATCGTCGGCATTTGTGCGCTGTCCAAAGCTGTCGGCAACCTACAAAGACGGTTCAAACACGTGAAAAGCTTCCCGGTTCATGCATTACGTGTAGTGATCTTCATCTGTGCGCCATCCGCACACTACTCGTAACCGAAGTCGTAAAGGCGGCGAATCCGTCGGCTACGTGAGACGGTCGGTTTCTCGCTGTGCGCGAGAGACGGGGGGAGCGTAGCGTCCTGGCGTGCGCCGGCTTTCCAGCACATGCAAACTCTACATTTGCACTGCGTTATGGTAGCTGCGTGCAGGCTGTTTTACAACACACGTGCAAATAGAAAATTCGCGGCGCTTTGCGACGAAACCTGCGTCGAGGGAGGAAAATAAACATGCACCTTCCGTTCAGCGTGCTAACATGAAGGAGCTCGCAGCAAATCAAAATCCAGGTTTGGGCGAGTTCGTGTATTCATAAGGCCTTCCAACACCAGTTATCATCAGTCAGTCCGCAGTCGTGCCGTCTTTGTTTTCGTTGCTTCGATCTTTTCGCGCTGCGTTTAGAAAGCCTGCTAGTGGAAATTCTGGTGATAATCGTCGTCACGGAAGTGGTTGGAGCACAGCAGTGTTGTTCTTGAGGGCTTGAAATTCTTTCGCTTTACAGCAGCCTCCCACTTCCTTAAAAGCATCTTGTCTTGCGGGAAGCAATGCAAGACAACATCGTCGCGGCCGCTGATGTTCGTGCAACCGTAGGCTGCACAGAAAGACGGCATGATCGGCCCACCACATCAGTTGATACTGCGCACGTTGACCACCACTCTACATACACACGGACGCACCAACAAAGAAATGCAGGGTCGATCGAAGCAGATTACGACGGCACGCACGCAGAAACGAGCACGGTCAGGCACGGTCGCGCAGGCTGCGAAGGAGCAAAACACTAAAGTTGACGTCACAACACCGCGGTTTCCGGTCTCCGCTCGCATCGTCAGCGTCAGCAGCAGCGCGCGGCATTCGACGGGGGGCGGAGCTACAGCGCAATTTCAACCGACGATTACGTCGCTCCTATTTGAAAAAAAAAACCCAAATTTGACCTACATGGTTTATAAGGTTCCTGCATACGTATAGGAGCGTCTTATTGAATTCGAGAGACTCTTCAGCTTCCCTTTAACGACCGCTTGTACGTAGCAGACGGCGGAAGCGAGAAGCGTTTCCGATGGAACAATCATGCGTTTTGAGCTACCCCTTTATTTTTTACTGTGGAGGAAAACTGTTTTGCTTTACCGGGAACCTTACGTTCAGTGCCCTCATTTCAGTTTCTTAGGCAAAACGTCAACTTGGTGTCACGTTACGAAAGCAAAATGAGGCCATTGGTGCCATTTTACTCGCTCCTCGTATACGTTACGCAACGAAGAAAATGGCGGAATGTCCAGAATAGCTCCCAGAGTGTATTTTTGCTTAAGAGTATAGGTAAAAACTGCTTTGTTATGCCTTTTCTCCTGAGTTCAAGAGACTGGAAGCGTAAATGGCTAAAGCCGTTACACCTTTGCATGTTTCTTTGCAGGCGGCGGAGAGGCCTTACGTGCTTTCAGTTTATTAACGCGATAGCGTTAAGGAGCTCGTGTCGCAGAAAAGCCGGTGTCGTCGGCGTCGGCGTCCGCGGCGTTGACCGTGAGCGATAAATAACGGCAGGCGTTTCATAAATAAAAAGCAACTTCCAAGATTTACCCGGTGGGAATCGAACCAGGGTCTCCAGAGTGTGAGACGGAGACGCTACCACTCAGCCACGAGTTCGATGCTTCCAAACAGTGCAAACGCGCCTCTAGTGAATGCGGTGTTGCCTTCGAAACGAGCCGTGGAAAGTTATACTGCGGTGTATATCGGTAATTATGAACATGTAACGTACAGAAGTCGCAATTACACGAGTTGCGAAGTGCGTTTCCGCATCATTTCTTCTGCGCTTTCCGCACACGCAGAGCCATCTTGCGGCAAACACAGAAGACCCCCTCCTCTCAATGTACGGCGCTGCCCCGACAGGAGGCGCGCCGCGCGCGCATTGGGACCGCTGCCAGGCGCGTCGCGCGACTCCCTCTCCCCTGACGACGCTTCGCCGTGCTCCCGGTTTAGATAACTATCTATCTCTCTGCCCGTGCCGATCACGACGTTTGGCTGGCGCAGATCGTTTCCCCTCCGAGACACCGAGTTCTTTGGTTCGTTCCGTTCGCTCAGGCGCACGTTTGGTTGCCACGCCGAACGCTGCGTTGCTCGACGCTCACCGCGTGATGGGTGGGCGCTAAGTCCGATGCGGGGCGCATCGTAAGTGATCGCTGTGCCGTAGCGCATTGTCTTATACCCCTTGGCGGGTCGACGGGAACGCTGTCGCGTCCCACTCTTGAAGGCGAAGCTTAAGCGTCCTCCAATTTTTTTTTATGTAAATAAGTACCTGAGTTACTGATTTATGTTCTTCTGAAAGCAAGCTTTCTTATTTTTTTCGTGCTCTTTGCGCACAGTTTTTTTAAACATTGGTTGAAGTTATTTTGTAGCTTTGTTTCATGATATGCGAAAGTTAAAGCTATCGCGAGTTCCTCATATTTGAGCACAATATATTTGTGTCCGCACACGCTCACGCTTATCGCACCATGACAGCTAGGTCGCCAAAACCCCTCGAGCCATCCTACACGACAAAGCCTTGCCCAATGCGGCAATAAACTAATGCAGCCTTATGTCATTCACTGGTTGCATGGAAGCACTTGCGTAGCGGCATGCGAGCTCGTACCTATTTCATGTATCCCGTGTTTCGCGGGCTGATGTTTTTTCTTGAACAACAAAAAAATAAAAAAATAAAAAACACCAGGCACACTTTAGCACAAAATGGCTGCTTCATGCGGCGGTTATTCAAAGTGCCCTGCAACTCTGCAGATGACAAGTTTGCGATTGAAGCAATAATTATAAAGAGTACTATTTAAAGCAATTACTTAATTCTTCGTGATGGAAAAAAAAATACTAGATATAAGTACGCATGAGTGCCGCTACTATGCAGTCGGTATGATTTTGTTAGAGCTCTTTGGTTTTTAAAGAAAAAAGTCTTAGTCCTACTTAATTGCAACACCCTGTAGACTTTCTTTCTTGAGCAATACGAGATCTAACCTTGAATCCTGTCACCTTATAATGACGTGAAGCGGATGTTCTCGCGTTTACAGGCATTCGTAAACGTGCGCTATTGCACGTATCTTTTCTCACTGGAACATGTGTTCAGATTTCATTAGGCATGAAATGTAGCTACTCTCAGTATCGATTAAACAGCTTTCCTGACAAATTTGTGTTTTTTTTTTCGCTTACTCTCTTTGATGCGTGATTGTAAGCAGGAAGGTTTGGCTATGAGCTAAACACTACCTACACATCGTGTGAAAGCAAATATATTAGGCGTATTGGTTGAAGTATGTGCATTCACAATAAAACGGCCTCTCCTGCTCTTAGTAAACCTTTGTGATGCGTTGCTTTCCAGAATATTGTAGCTGCCTTTCAGAGCTGCCAAGTTAACTATAAGGAGGTTTTTTACCATGAACATGGGCTACACACACTCATTAAAAAAAAAGGAAAATAGGGTAGAATTGGCGAACGGTCAATAGGACCTAATGAGGGTCCTATGTTGTCCAAAACCAGGCTTAAAATGCCCGTTTTATGTGCCTCTAGCCATGATCTTTAGTGCCCGAAATCTCCGGTTGCAAATATAGCTAATACAGATGCTCGTGCGGCCTCGCGAAAACGTTGAGATGTTTGAAGCTTTGGTAGAGTGCTCGGGAAGTACAGTGGTCTTAAGTTTCTCACGCCGCTCTGTTCGCTTGTTGCGGCTCCAAGAGAAGGCTCTATCGGCGGGAATAGAGAATGGAACTCGCCTTCGAAGCCAGCGCTCGCGCCAGCGGAGTCAACCCTGAAATCAGAAGTAGGCTTATATGCATATCCGCCTATGTTACCGGTGCAGATATGCCAGAGGATATCCCCGTCGTATACGCTAAATATGCAGAGAAGCAAGAAGCGCTATTCAAAGACCAATAATAGCCTTATAGACATTGCAACGAATAATTATATCAATAACTAAAAACCTTTCTAGAAGCGTTCGACTATTCGCTTATATTGACAATCATGAGTGATAATTTCTGCGGTATTTTTATTTATGCCAGGTAACAGGCCAAAATATTCTTTTTTGCGTTGATTATGAGAAAGCGTTGAAAATAAATTGATGTTCATCGCTTAGGCGACAATATTGCTGTGAACGCTTCTCATCGTTATTTCTGTAGAGCGTTCCTTCCTTTACAGATAACGAGTTTTTGCAAATCAAACAGCAGTAGTCATCCACACAATAAGGAAGCACCGAACCTGCACAATGAGATCTGCGGAGGGAAGCCCACCTGGGACGTCATCGTAAAGAATAAGGATTTCATTCAGTAAGTGCACTTCACTTTTGCAGGGAAATGTCGGTGACCTACCCACAAACCTTATTGTTACGCATTGCTCTTTGTGACATAATGGTGCAGCTATGTAGTACAAGCCCGAGCGTGTGCACTTGTATATTTATCACAGCAAACTGAAAGAGTTATAAAAAACTCCAACACACACAACGAGACCCAGTTATCAAGCCACAAGCTGTACAACATGACACTTTATCGTACGCAAAAAAGAACAAGTGTTTTTCTAGTGCATATATATATATATATATATATATATATATATATATATATATATATATATATATATATATATATATATATATATAACGAAATAAAGCCTGGTAGTCATTTCGAATTGCATGGTAGTAAATAGGATGTACTGCGGTTTTTCAGCTGCACTCCAAAAACACTTGTTCTTTTTTGCGTCGACATTAGCTAGAAAACCGCCCGAGCAGTTCAAGTGCTACTCTACACTTTCCTATGGCTCTTAATGGTTTGCCCTCTTGGCAAAAGAGCCAATTTCTTTTAGCGATATTGTGGTCTTTAGTGAATACTTTGTGCAGATGCAAAAATATTGACATTTAGTACAGAAAAGGGTCCCATAGTGTAAACACTGTAGAGGGACCTTCTTAAATATAGAAAATACACTAACACTTAATAATTAAGCAGAAGTTTCCAGTTTGCTGTTTTACATTAGCGCTTTTTGTCAGCTAATTGGGGCTCTAAAACTGTGAGGCTATCATTCACTATCACTATACGTAACGGTTCTATAGTATCATGTTGATGCTATAGTATGATGTTGATGATGCTGAATTTGTGCTACAATGAGATCGAGGACAGAGATGGTATGACGATGGTGGCATCGCGACCAGGACGATGCCGGCGATCTCAAGACTGCTCAACTGCCGCACACCCTCAGCGAAATCCTGTAAAGGAAAGGAGTGAATTTCGGGTTCTGTGTACGTGTTTCTATGAGACGTGATCATAGCAGCAATTTGTGACATTCATTGAGGATTAAAACCTCTCAGTATCCCTCAAATACAAACAAACAAACAAACACTGGCCACAAAAGTATTATTCAGCAAATTTTTAAGGTGATGCGGTGTTCTTGGGCGAGTAGCGATGTGCCTAATTAAAGGCCTTGCCAATGCCATTTATATAAACGTAGAAAGAAAACGTCTGGCATACGTAGATTAAGGAGCCCGTTAGATACACCTGGACGGTCAAGATTAGTGCATGCCTCAATCGTGACGTCTCGTGTTAGAAATTTGTTGCTGCTTCTTGTTTAGAAACTGAACCGCTCAGTCAGTGCCATATATACGGTGTTTGATTCCAGAGGGCGCGTACACTAGTAATATAGAGAATATATTGATGTTCAAGTAAAAGTTGGACACGTACATATTATTACCTGAAAATTCAATAATTTGCACTCTAGAAGATAGCAAAAGAGTGGAAGACCAGCTGGTTTCATGCTTCGTTAATTGATCAGTCAAATGTTCCTTTCCAGCTGGTGCGATATATATTGCTTAGAAACCTTGAGAAGGTCCTGCGCATGCTGCTCATTCCAAATAAAAGAGCTCAGGTGCAACATAAGAAGAGTAGGTGCAAGGGTATTGTTTGTACAGCTTCTGAAATAATGAAAATAAGTTTTTCCTACTGTTGCCCACACGAGAATAATTCCTAGAATATGGTGATAGCTGCAAAATAAGAGAATACACGTAATAAACACATTAAAAATGACCACAAACGCAATCTTGCTTAGTTTTTCGGTCAGCATGATACAAAAAATTGTTCCTATCCAACAAATATTAACTTAGTACAACTGAATTTAACACGAGGGCTTACAACCCGCGTAATCATTAGCGACGGAATATACACTCTTGCTGCAGACACTATGTGAAACAAGTGCTTTAATTCTGGGTACGTTTATTGTGAAAGTATTTTATGGCGTAAGGCTTAGATTTCTGTTTCAAGGTGACGTTGTGAGGTACCCAAAATATCACGTGGCCCAAGGAAGGCCCAAAGTGAACAATGGCATCTGCAGTCGTGCAGAAGAGATGATTAGTGATCAGGAAAGTCACTTATTCACTCAGTAGTGATTCGATTAGGGTAGACGAAGGAGGATTAATGTCTATTAAGGTGTATTAAAGTGAATTAGGGTTCATTATGGTGGATAAAGAAGATTTTAGGCTGTATTAGGGTGCATTAAGCTGGATTAGCATAGATTAGGGTCGACTAGATTCGATTAGGCTGGAATAGCGATTTTTAGGGTGGATTAAGGTCGACTATGGTTGTTAAAGAAGGATTAAAATCGATTAACAAGCATTAAGTTGGAAATAGGTAGATGAAGAGGGATTGGGGCGGATTAGGGAGAATTATAGTGGCTTAAGGAGTAAGTAATGTTTGATGAAGGAGGGTTAATTTGTATTAGTGTGGATTGAGGTGAATTAGTGTGGATTAAGCTGCACTTAAATTAATTGAGGTTGATTAGGGTGGTTTAAGGGGGATTAGGGTAGAGTAAGGTCTATGAAATTGGTTAAAGGAGGATTAAGGTGAAGGAGTGTAGTTAAGGTGTATTAGGGTGGATTAAGGTGGATTAGGGTGAATTACAGCAGGTTGTACTAGGCATCCACCTTCGCGTTTCTAAGGCGATAGCTGTGAAAACCTGGGCATTTTTTCGCCTATGACAAATATTGATCCGAATTTTTTAAAGCACACTCACGATTTATTATTGTGATTGCCACTTTCAACCAAAGCTACTATTTTATTGGTTCTTTGATTGCTTTTCCAGTGTGTCTTCTACCCTATGCCAGGATATGGTTCAGTTTCGCATTATTTTTGAAGATCTTGCTTAGTTATTTTTGCCTTCATCAGACTGAACAATAACGTGGTCGCAACTTCTCTAGGAATAAGTTGCGTAGAGGCGATTGCAGTTTGTTTTTATTCCTCAGTGTAACGAGCATTTTTATCTCCACTTTTCATCCCAAGTCCTTGTAATACATTGTAGTTCTCTAATATATGCATGCATTTAAGTTTATTAGGTGCTTGGTCGAAGTGTGTCTTTGAAGACCTTGATGTGAAGATGACGATTGCGGATAAACAACGGGGTGGCCACCTCCATGAAGCTGCTCAATGCAGCAGCTCTATGCGACGTTTCTTCTGTTCTATCAAATTGAAAATTACCATTTGCAATATAGTTAAAATATTGATATATTTTTTGACAAGTGACAAGTGTGCTTTGTCTACAACGTTGCCTTTAGCCTTCCACCACCCAACGTATCCAAGACCATCCAGGTGACCATTGATGAAATACAGCAAGACCGCGACGTGAAGCGTCGAGCTGTTCTTGTCCTGGATGTTTCCGGCAGCATGAGGGTAAGAGCCTTTGCATCCTGCGTTGTCTAGTAATTCTAACCTCTCGGAATATAGGGCTATGGGACATAATAACATTTGAATGTCTGTAGATGGCCCATATAGATATGCCATGTCTGAGCTTCAATTTCACATCATGTAATACTCCACTCAAACATAAGCTTACATCATTCAGTTTACACGGCAATGTTGTTTTCTGAGTGTATGTAAAGCAGAGGTTTTGGTATCATGCCTGTCTCTCATACATGTTTCAATGGAGAGTAAACCACCGTGTTAGACACGCTTATAGGTAATTTTATCTTTTATGGCTATCGCAGTAACGGCAACGCTGGCAAATCAGCCATATGGTACAAAACCAGCATTCCATAATGCCGTGCGCAGGCAGTCTTCTGAGTGTCACCTCCAGTTGGCTGCCACAGCATTAGGCGCGGCGAGCCGTGGCCACATGATCATTACTAGAACTTTACATCCCGCACAGTGCCATGCTCTACAGTATTCCGTTTCGAATGGAAGAAAACGAAGTTGCCCATCGCCTTCGACGTGCAATCGCACTCCGAACTAAAGTTTCAAAAAGACTCGCAGGCCTCCTTGAAATAAATGGAAGCATTTGTGAGTACAGTATTCCATGGCACAAAAGAACGCGTCAACACGAAGCACAATCGAAGAGCCCATTAAAAGCAGACCTCCAAATAAAACACCTGCCTTAACCACATATTTCACTTGGTGGCCCGAGCGGCTTCCCAGAATGTGTTTACACACCGCACTAGAGCTAGCCTCTCTCTTTCAGCATGCAGTCCAGCCTTACTTATGTGGTAGCAGATGATGCTGAAAAACAAGCCTGTAGGGGTTGTCGGACGATCTTCCCGCTGCCACCAGTTCAAAGGGTTGTAGGTGGTAGATAGGAACATGCGAGGAACTAGGCGTACAGGATTTATTTACAGATCTTGCCATTAGAACAAGATATACATTCGACAGCCTAGCGTGGCTCCCAAATGGAGCCCGCAAGACAAAGCATACAGCATACGAGCCCGAAGCTCCAAACACACTGTTTCTCCAGCACGAGCACACCACTCACGAGCACGATCACAGAGCACACTGCTCACGAGCACACTGACGAGCACACCTAGCAGCCGAAAAACAGCCGCTTATAAACGCTCCGTCCTCCCTAGATCACTAGGTGAGGGAAATTTGTTCGACCAGTCATCGTAGCCGAGCCGCCTTTCAGCGGCAGGGCTTACACACACACGTACGCACTGGTTTCACTGCCCCCACCGAGCTGAGACGGCCTCCGCAGAACTGCGGGCTTACGTCTTGAAAGGCGCGTGGGGAGGTGCCGCCAAATACCTTCACTCGGGAACTCCCCCGCTCACGGCAGACTAGGTCGGCGGCAGCGAGTTCCGTGACAAAGCCTGGTTCCTCGGCCTCATCTTGGCCTTCTCGCGACGGAGACTTGCTGACACGGTGTATTGTCCTCCTCATACAGTAGATCTAGTGACACCTTTCGGCTGTAAAAAGACGGTGTCTTCCTAGAAAATGTCGACGACACTGCCGCAGCTGGCTGGTAAAACTTTTCATGTCGGCACTTCGGCAGGCCATTCCTAACAGCTCCTCCATGGCCTGAAAAATATCGGCTGTCCAGCGCAGAAAACCACTGCGCAGGAGGAGAAAGGCTGGATAGCAAGAATATGGCTGGAATCTGGAACCCCTGCGGACTTGGAATGCCTTCAACCATCTCAGAACAACCGGCACAAAGGAGTTGATCCTGGCAACACAATACCACTCAGTGTGAAAACGCCTGCAAACAGCTGTTAGCCCACCAGGCTTCCTATCAAAATATAAATGCAAGGCACTCAACTGCAAACCCCAAATTTTGCCCCAAAATTTGTTGCCGCCAAAGCGAGGGTTCACGTTCCCTATGAGTTCGACCAAACCTAACCGTCACGCTGCACAAGAGTAAAGCTTTACGCAGAACTAAACTGAAGGCTCTCAACCACCAATAGCCGAACATAACTTAAGCAGACTAAGTTCACGAACAGCCTGTTTTTACCCTATCGCCGTCGCGTACTTATCTCACGTACTGTTGTCACTGCAGTCTGGCCAACTCCACAGGTACGTAATCCCAATCGCGCTAGCTTTGCGGCCTCTATTCAGAACGCGTACTTGCGTCGTACGTAAGCATCTCATCACGCTTACTCACATTTGTTTCTTTAGTCCATGGAGGACACGTACCTTAATCGAACTTGGCAACCCGCAGAACCCTTTAAAAATTAGTCTTCTACCAACTAGTTCCACGCATGCTCACTAGAGAAGTCAGAACGTGACCGCCCTAAACACACACGTGCAACCACGTCATAAACCTTCTGCTTCCTTCCATCCGCACAGGACAGACGCTAATGGAACTAAGAATGATTCCCCGTGCAAATGACGCACTTACTGATAACCTACGCGCTTATGCTTAGAAAATTCCAAAACTGTGTTAAAAAAATAAAGAGGGTAACTAACATTCACGCGCGCTACAATTGGCCTCTTACCAATAACCTTGCTCACAAGAAAGAAAAAGCCTATCTACTCATTAATTAACACCTCGAGAAACTAAACTCTTACCTAAAACGCATCTGTCAGTTGTCGGAGCTTCTCAAACAAAACATAAAGCTCATACCTAACTTATTTAAAGAAATTGTAGCCTCAAATCACGAAAAGCTTCAAAATGCTCAAAAATAAAACAAAACAATACAATTTACGTCTACGGAAGCTCTCTTGGCCTCCTTGTTCCAAACGCTTTCGACTGACTCATACTTTTCAGCTGTACTCGAGGTAGTCGCGGATCGGAAGCTATTCTGGCTACCCAGGAACAACAAAAAGGCTGAAACACTATCAGCTCCTTCAAGACGTTGCAGTCTCCTGACCATTTGCGTCCTGGTGCCACGCTTTCATCGCGAACTCCACTGACCGCGTCGGGGCTCCCTACCATCTCGTCTCGTCTTGCCACCTTGCGCTCCCTCGCACAACATGTTGCACTCCGAAAAGGACGACGGAACGACGAGGAACTTCCCCGTGCCCTTTGTCCGCGTCCTTGCAGAACATGCTTCTCGGTCTCTTTTTGACCGGTGGCTCGAACGTGTTTGATGCGCACACGTCGTCAACGACGACCGCACCTTTCTTTTCATTGCAGCTTGCCTTTTTTCGCCCGTCACCGCCTTTGGCTGCGCTACCTTATTTACCAATTTTCTATCCTTATGGCGCTTCTTTCTGCGGCGCTTCTCTTTGAATTCCCTTTCATGCCGCCCTCTCGCGTCTCGTGCTGGCCGGCACACATCTCGTCGGTCTGGATCGCTCTCTTATCCGCACAGTCTGAATGATATGTAACTAAATCATCACTCTCTTGGGCTACCTATACTGGCGGATAGCTGCACTGATCCCTGAACAATGCATTTGTCTTCCCTTGAGCTACGCAGCTCGCAATCCTTCGAACTGACCCCAACTGCATCGTCCAGCTGGCACTGCACTTCGGCACGCATATCTGACTCAACATGGGTGCTTACGTCTGCGGTTCAACAAGTACCATGTACCTCGCTAACGACCTCGTCAACAGTACATGCGCCGTACACGCGCGGTGACTGTGCCAATTCATTCACAGCTGGCCTAGCTGTCTCTACAGTGCCTTGTTGGCACAGCTCCTCGTCGCTCTCGCTACGGCCTTTAACGGCCTCTGCTGTCACTAAGGCATCGTCAGCTGCTAGCGCTTCAAGTTCACCTATGAACTTGCTGCTAATCTCACAGGTACTACTATTCTCTCGGCTTTAAACCAAAATCTGTTATCGACTTCCTGCCACTTTCGCTGCGTCCAGACTACAGATTTCTCATGCCGCTGTTGACTCAGTTCGAATTCCTATTCCAAGCCTCGAATCTCTTCGTTCAATGCACAATCCTACTGCCTCGTTACTTCTGTAAGGCCTTCTTCCTGCAGAATTCTTCTTATTTCCTACCTAGCTTTTTCCTGTATTTGCCTATTTTCTTCCTGTTCTTGCCTAATTGCTTCCTGTTCCTTTTTTTTTCTTACAATTCGTTTACCCTTTGATCTATAAATTTCAAATCATTGTCACTTTGGAGAATGGTTTTACAAATTTCTGCTTCCGTCAAGTCCTCCTCTACGTCTACCTCGACCTCTTCACACAACCACTACAGGTAAGCTCTCGTAAAACACAATAGGACCATGGTCGCTCCTTTAAGCTTTGGATCTGCTGTCACACAGTACTTCGTGCGATACCCAGGCAAATCAGAATACAAGTAAAAGATGCCCAGCGATTAAAATCTACAAACAAACAAATTGAAGCCTGGTAATTCTCACAGCCAAAAGCAAACGCTTACCCATTGAAGCAGCACCATATCACCAGTCCTTCTCCACCGTGTCCAGTCAGCTGTAAGAGGTGGTCACTCGCAAGTCGCCTCCAACTTGATCGCGATGCCGGTCGGTCATCATGTCCCAAAGTCCGTGAGCTGCCGTTGCTGTCTATACGTCGTAGGCCGATCTACGAGCCGTAGGCCGATCTCACCACTGCCATTCAGTTGTAGGGGTTGTAGGACATTCTCGACGCTGCCACCAGTTGTAGACGTTGTCGGACGATCTCGCCACTGCCACCAGTTGTAAGGGTTGTAGGCCGTAGGGAGGAACATGGGAAGAGCTAGGCGTACAGGATTTATTCACAGATATTTAAGTTAAAACAAGAGATACGTTCAACAGTCTAGCGTGGCTCCCAAATGGAGCCCGCAAGACAAAGCATACAGCATACGAGCCCGAAGCTCCAAACACACTGTTTCTCCAGCACGAGCACACCACTCACGAGCACGATCACAGAGCACACTGCTCACGAGCACACTGACGAGCACACCTAGCAGCCGACAAACAGCCGCTTATAAACACTGCGTCCGTCCTAGATCCCTAGGTGAGGGAAAATTCGTTCGATCAGTCATTGTAGCCATTGAGCGGGAGGGCTTACACACACACGTACGCACTGGTTTCACTGCCCCCACCGAAGTGGGACGGGCTTCGCAGAGCTCTGGGCTTACGTCTTCAAAGGCGCGTGGGGAGGTGCCGCCAAATACCTCTCCTCCGGAACTCCCCCGCTCATGGCAGACCATATCGGCGGCGGCGAGTTCAGTAACAAAGCCTGGTTCCTCGACCTCATCGCGGCTTTCTCGCGACGGAGAGTTGCTGACGTGGCGTATTTGCCTCCTCACACAATAGACCTAGTGGCGCCTTTCGGCTGGAGAAAGACGGTGGCTTCCTAGAAAATGTCGACGCCGCTGCCGCAGCTGGCTGGCAAAACTTTTCAAGTCGGCACCTCGGCAGGCGATTCCTAACAAGCCAATACTTGAAATCAGGCATTTTTAGAGCATCCGTCGGAACGATTGTCTACGTGATCTAATGGTAGCAAAATCCAATGTAATATGTTTCGAACAAGCACGACCACCCTTATTTCTTCTTTAAAGCAACGCCTCATTTACCTCTTCGTACGACTTTTTCACTACTATTGCTGCTGCTGCGCTGACATGCAAGCCGCATTCGGAAGTCATACACAGTGTATAAATATATGGCACGACCATGGCGGAGAGCAAAGTCAACATAAGAAGATCGTTTGCTAGTTTTCATCAACGGTCGTCACAACGCCCACTCGAGTTCCTTGGACTGGGCCACAATACCCTCATGATGGCTGTAATTAGCCGTAACCCGCTACAATAGCATTGCATAAACTGCAGCGCTCACCTTTATGTTAATGGGCAACAGTCCAGAGGGGTGGTACATTGAATAGTAGAGAGGAGGAAGGCCGTGGAGACAGAGGATCTATGGAACCCACTCATTCGCAAAACGAGTGAGTGACTGCCTTTTCACTATTCACTAGCAGTTCCCACTTCTGGGGGATGAAAGGAAATGAAAAGGTAACGTAAGAAGGCAAAGCAACACTAGCAACATTACTTATTAACACGACAGTAGGTAAAGACAAACTGGCTAAACTTAAGGTCAAGGTGCGGTATGGTACGTTTCTGCTCTTTTACGAAATAAACAACCTGCAAGTTTGTTAAGCGCACAAGTGACACAGGACACGCAGAAGCAGTGCGCTATAAAGGACAGTAGCGTCTACGACACACAACAGGCGACAGTGTATAAGCGGCAGCACGTCAAATGAAAACTTCTCTGCCATGACGCAAAAACGCTCGTGTATTTAGATTTAGGTGGATAATAAAGAAAACCACGGTGTCAAAATTAAACCGTAATTCGCTACCTCAGTATGCCTCATACTCAGATCGTGGTTATGGCGCGTACCCCTACATTGCACAATTAAATGTCAGCACTTCTACCACGATACGATCTGCCATGTGAGGCAACGATAACGCTCAAGCGCCTTGCAGATTAAGAACAATGGTGCACAACAAAGGCCTCGATCAAAAACACTTCCCTGTGTGTTCCGTGTGCTAAACTGAGAAAAATCAGTGCACGGTGCAAGCTAGGTAACGTCAACTCACGATATTTATGTTCAAGTAAAGGTTCTGAAGAAGTTAAACAGCTTCACCTAAGTTGATTAAAAGAGTGCGTCAGATCCGCAACTTTTGTCTAGCCAACTTCGTGGCATTTAGAGAATAAATTATAAAGTTTAACGGCGCGAAACCACACTGTCGTTTGGCTGTAATTCGTAGCGGTGTTCTATCAATTACTCTTAAAACTAAGTTCCATTCACGTGCACCCACGTGATTGATGATGTACCTACGCAAGGGTACATAAGTTTTCTGACACTCAGCACTCTTGAGAAGGAAAACGCGCTCGACCACAGTCCTTTAGCTGCTTCTTAATCAACCACCACAACCGGGAATCGTAACCACCACTTCGTGTGATGCTGATCTCGAGACCACGGATGCCAGTCCCGGAAGCAGCACAACGCTGCATAGCCATTGAGCTACAGTCGTGGATCTTCGTTGTCGTGTCGGCACTAAATTGCGCTATATACGTGCCAATTATCCTTTGCCGACTTGCGCAATAATCTGTTTGTACAGTATGAATGAAGTTGACACTATTGTTGAATGTGTTTATTGCGGGTAAAAAGTTTTACAATCTTTTCATCTTTCATATTGTAAAATATACCGCAAAGGGATCATATTATATCTGGCGGTAAAGTCGGCTAATCCTATTTTTTTTTCATTGCGCTAACACCATCAAATAGTACTGCGTAGATACAAACTAGTTCAACTTCGCATCGTTTTATGCAGACTAGAGCGGCCTCTAGAGCTTCCTTTTAGGAATTACTCAAAACCACGCTCCTCTCATTAGCCGCATCACTTCTCCCTGTTTTCTTCATTTAGGAAATTATCAGTGCTATACGCACCGTGCACGCCGACGGACGCGCCCCTGGTGGCAGCCTTGCGCAGAACACGCGGGAGAGGAGCATTGCGCGCGCCGCAGTTTGTTGTATCGTTCATTGTGCTTCTCTGTCTTATTCACGCTTTCAGAGCAAGATAAGCAACACCATTCGCACGCGTTGGGTGGCCAAAGCTTCAGGGAATGTCGAAGAAGAATTGTTGCTGTGTGGGGGGCTCAAATACCGGTGAAAACGTGCCGGCGATACGGTTCTATTTATTCCCGGCAAAGCCTCATCAGCGGGAGCAACGGTAGCAAAAATGGATCGTCGCTTCGAAGGGAAATTTCTTGTTCTCATCCTTTCCTTTGTCTCGTCGGTGTTTTTTTTTTCACTCGATCGTAGTTGGACGCGTGTGCAGCGAAGTTCGTCTCTAGTGCAGCATGAGGTTTAAAGGCATTTCGTCCAGTGTTTGCCGCTCACATTGTTTTCCGCTTCTTTGCCGCGTTGTGCTAGCTAGGGAGTACGATTGCACGAGCGCATTGCGTTGTATGGTAAAGCTACTGAAGTTTGCAAAATCTGAAATTGTTGGATTCATGTGGTGCGGTAAATCCTCGCACCAGCTGTTGCGCACTTCATGTTTTTACATCTATTTTATGCGCGGCTTTGCACATGTTTAACTGTTGCTACTTGCTCTAGGCATAACTCTTGTCGACTCTTTTGAGCAGCGAAGTTTTCATCCTGCCTTGTTTGTAAAAGGTATAGATCACGCTGTGTCTTATCGGAATGATACCAAGGAAGTGCTTCTTTAACAGCTTTATTCTTTTCACCCGAGAGCATCTTAGATATTGTTTGTATTTTTGGAAATGTGTTTAGAAAATCGGTAGTGCAGGGCGAGAATTGCTAATAGCTGCTGCATATGGTATTTTTGTTCCATTTTTCGCTGAAAAGTCCGCGTCCCGTTTGGGAAGTCGTCACACCTCGATGCTGCCTGAGCAAACTTAACACGCCAAGTGATTTGTTTGTTTCACAACGTAGTCCCATCTTGCATGTGAGTTTTGTACTCAACTGAATTTTTTCTTATACTTACGCTGCAGACGACTAAACCGGGCCTTGCCGCCAGGGCTCATCTACTTTGACTGGTGCTGCCCTGCCTTTAAATACATCATGTGCCACACCTCTCTAGATATATAAAAAAAGTACTGAAAAGTTAGTCAGTCTTTAGCTTTGCACGTTTCCAAGCAGCTCCCTTGGGGAATTTAAAATTGCACGAACTCCAGCAAGAACGGTATTTCATCGGCTTATGCAGCAGACTTGCATCGGCGGTACAGCACTAACACGCGGTTTTATTAACCCGTGTGTTTGGTGACTTTGTGCGGCTAGTGTACGCATTTACATCAATAAATTGGCAATTACTCTTCTTGAGGCGACTTCGAGTGCACTTATTCGGCGATGTCACATGTATTCATTGGCAGAAAAATTACGATGGCATATGCAGAGATTGCACCGTTCGGATTCGTTTGATATAAGTCTGCACTAAAGACGGGTGCTTGTTATTCAGGTACGATAGCAGCATTGGGGCGAGGGTAGAACAAAAAAAAACTGTCGAGAGATTGCATCACTCAACAAAATTTATCGGCTAGTGAACATGAGCTCCACGTCATGTAGAGGGGGTTCATGGCGTTTGTCTGCAGGACACACCTTGCACGTATGTGGACCATGCAGTCCCAAACAGCGGTAAGATCCGTACCCGCACGCACAGAGGTCAGCATCTTCTCTACAGCTGTCACCGCGGAAGAAGCAGCCTGGCTCCCGAACAAAGGAGAAATCGCAGCCGCGAACTTCAGCCATCCTTGCTGCAAAGGGTTGTCGTCTGCTACTGCTCGCGCGTGTACTTTTGGAAGCGTCCGCTAGGTGGTTTTCAGTGGCGCCTGTATAGGCACGTGCTTTAGGCATGTGCTGCAGAAGAAGCATGTGCTTGCTGCGGTAAAGCTAGGGAAACTACGGAGCATATTTTATTAGAATGTGAGGACGTCTACCCAGCGGTCCATTTAGGCACCACTGGCCTCCTTGAAGCCCTTGGGCTCAGAGGGAGCAGTGGTAAAGCAAGCAAACAGCAGGATTGGTGGAAGAAAAGTAGGGAAACGACAAAAGACGGATACGTACAAAAGCACAGTTCGCAATAGGGGATCAGAAAACTTGGGCGTGGTAGTTCAGTGTTTTTTTTTTCATTGTTTAACCTAGGTAGGATGTTAAGCGGTACAGTAGCAAGAGCTTGGTGGCGCAACTCACCACCCCGTTCCAAAGGGGACGCCCCTAATATCCATCCATCCATCCATCCATAGGCTGTGCACGAGGCGTATAGAAGCCATACAGACTTCAAGATCAGTATGGCGATTTCCTTAGAGACCGCCTATACTACACTTTGCACGCATTTTGTCTTCCATATTGCAGGAACACAAGCGGCTACAAACGCTGAAAGCTGCTGTTGACGGCTTCCTCCTCTGTTTGCTCGACGGCACTACACAGCTGGGTGTCGTCTCGTTCAGCGAATACGCGAGGGTGAGGCAACCCATGATGTACGTGGACAACAAAACCAGAGCAGCATTTAGGGATGCTGTGAAGGCGTTGTGGCCGCTTTTCAGTACCTGCATTGGGTGTGGCCTTGACGAAGCTCTCTGGGTACGAATTTATGCTGACTTCCATTGCCATCCTGCTAAAGATACAAATAAGAGATATCCGGTTTAAGTAGCGTTTCCTTAACCATTTCGATACAAATGTACATCGTTTCCGTCCAACGCTGACTACTAATATTAGTTCCTTGGGCCCGTTAATTATAATTACTAATTCAGAAATCTCGCCCTTCTTCAATGCCGAGCGTGTAGTAGCTAGAGAGAGGAATCCTTGTTTGAATTCTCATAATAGGCAAGATTGCTAAATTCTCATTGGATTTCTTGGGCTTTACTCACGGTGATAACAAATTTGATTTCCAGAAACCTACCTACATTTGTCTGATATCTGTCAAATTTGTTTAGGAAGCTGGTGCCGCTGCACTATTATTAATTAATAATGGGGTTTTACGTGCCAAAACAACTTTCTGATTATGAGGCACGCCGTAGTGGAGGACTCCGGAATTTTCGACCACCTGGGGTTCTTTAACGTGTGCCTAAATCTAAGTACACGGGTGTTTTCGCATTTCGCCCCCATCGAAATGCGGCCGCCGTGGCCGGGATTCGATCGCGCGACCTCGTGCTCAGCAGCCTAACACCATAGCCACTGAGCAACCATGGCGGGTACAGGACTAATATACACGCACTATTATTGTGTGCCAATGAACAGTCGAATATGTTGTTCGCTTTGTTGATCATCTGCCACGTTGAAGGGCCCCTGGTTCCTGCCTTAGACTATGTTGCGCATGTGTTGCAATTCGGAAGCCTTCTGCTATAAAAATGCCGAAGTTATAACATTTTGGAAAAGTTGGACGGATATTAACCTAATATTTCATTATTGTAAGCTTTTGTTATGAAGAGAGCAGTATGTGCTTCGAGTAACTGAACCTCATATACTTCGTTTTTTTTGTCATTATGCTACGAGCAGCCAAATTCCTGGCCAGCTTACTTGGTAAAGCGAATGTCTCAGACTAATGGTTCCATCTTCGTACTAGCTTCTTTACACAGCGTAAAAAGTTTTTATGTATGTATTTGTTTGTTTGTTGGACCACTACCAGCATCATATCGAGACGAAAGCAGACGTGCTTATCACTGATGTTTGATTATCACAATGAAGAATGAAGCATGTACGCATATGCAGCAATATGCCAATTCATGCAGTTTTAACAGGCACATAATCTGGCATTTTTATGAAAATATTTGTGTATTTCACTGTAAATGCAAAATAAAAAGTAGGATGTTTAGTACACTGTAGATGTCCTAGCACGTAATTTCACCATGACAGAATTATCGCGCTTTTTTTATGCAGCGCATGTAATAGCTAGGTAGAGCAATGCTTATTGGAATCCTAATAATTGGCCAAATCAGGGAATGCCTATTGGGTTTCTTGGGCAGCTTGCAATATTTATAGTTGAATTGGTCACAATTATGCATAAGAAGAAATTTTTCTGATTATTTGTTCCTTATCTCAAAAAATATAATCAAACCAGCTTGCTATACTGTGTGATAGATGTAGCTGCATTGTTCAACTCGATAACACGGGATTGAAAGAAAAATAAGGTGTTGCTAGAAAAAAACTCAATTATCTATTATGGATGTCTATGATCATGTATGCGGGATCTGGGAGAGAAAACGTATGATGAGGTATCTATATTAAGTCTGTTGGGTAGCATTCGGTGCCGCAATTTTTGCAGAGCTTGTTTCGCTCGAAGCAGGAACGTAGCACGTAACCTTTGGGAGTGTGCTTAGCCGAGGGCCCTCATGAATGCTAGGAGTGTTCTAAAACCCACAAGGCGCAAGTTGAACACTTGAAGCTTTCGACAGGAATATGGGTCGTAGCCTGACAAAACACAAACACTATAATATGATCTTCAGATATTATGTTTGATATAGGAATGTTGTGGAAAGTATTCACAGGGCCCCGCGGTGGCAGAAGAGGCTGGACAAGCGTGATCAGGCATATAGGCTCGACGATCATTGCCGCGACATCAATGCATTTAGCTTACAAATAAATAGCACTTCTTTGTGGGCCTTCTGTTCCTACAAGTTTGCGACCTCGGACATGATACCGCATCACAACTGTATATGCCTACCAAGTTTCTTCTCGACACCATGAAAACGGCCACCGAACAACGATGTTTCGAAAAGCACAAAACATCTTCCGTCACCAAACTCAAACTGCCCAATTTCTGAACCTCGAACTGTGCACTTTTGTCCGTCCACATCGAGGCGTATTTTCGCCATAACCTAGTCACATGTCATGCAGCCAAGTACGGCAACGTCGTCAGTGGGCCTAACCCGACCACTAGATCATTAGTTCGCGACGTTTTGCTAGCTCTTTCGCCTGATGATCAGTACGACATCCTTGAGTGGGGGTTACTAAGGCGCACCGCCGATTCTGAGTCCTGACGGATTCAACAGCTCCTGTCATCATAGGAGCCTGTTGACAGAAAACCAAACTGAGCTGCTTCACCACACGACACAACTCCTGGGAATCAACCCATCATAGGCCGACTGCAAAATCCTCCGGCACCTCTTCTTCCAGCGTCTACCGAACCAGGTAGGTATGATTTAACATGCCTTACCTACTACGACATCTGTCAAGCCCTTAGCGACGATGGCAGGGCAGATTATGCATTTTTTCCATCATTTGATATCTGCTGTAGACCATTGTAATGCACCCTTGGCGACACAACCCTAGTTACCGCAGCACTTTGACGAACTCAACTGTTCAAGGACGCACCTTGCTGCGCAAGTAGACGAACGATCCAGTTGCCTGCCTTACGCGTTCTTTCTAATAACGATCAGGAGCGCAATCAGTCGCATGACCGAAACCGTGGTCCACCATTCTGCATGAATTTCCAAAGCTGTTCGAACCACCCTAGGCAGATCATCCAATATCGCACAACGTCACGCACCACGTTGCGACTCAAAGACACCAGGATATGCCCGACCTCACCGCTTAGCACCAGACCGTCTGATAACTGGAAAGCGACAATTCTAACACATGTTCGAGTTGGGCTTCCTTCGACTTTCTGCCCGCCCTTGGTCATCTGCTTTACGCATGGCGCCCAAGAAGACGCTTCATTGGCGGCCACGCTGTGATTACAGCGCCTGTAACAAATTGACGATTCCTGATAGGTTTCCTATAACCCACATCTACGATTTTACCGCATCGCTTCATGGTTCCTACTTATTTAGCTAGTAAAAGCCTGCCACCAGATTTCTGTGGCGCCTACGGACATTCTTACAACCGCAAGCATTACCCCTTTTGGAATGTTTGAATACGTCCGCACGCCTATCGGCGTCCGTAAGCCCACTAAAACATTTCGGCGGTTCATTGATTAGGTACTACGTGGGCCGACTTGTTGCTTCATCTATTTAGACGACTTTCAGTCGCTCTGTTCAGACGTAACGACGTAAATTGTTTGAACGCCTCCGTCAATATCACCTAGTTGTAAACATCTCGAAGAGTGAGCTTGGCGTTGCTTCTCTCAATTTCCTACGCCATCCAGTAGACGAGCATGGCTTCCAATCCATCCCAGCCCACGTTCAAGTCAATAAAGATTTTCCGCGTCCATCTTCCACCAAGTGATTACTGGAATTTCTTTCCTCATCAATCACTATCATCATCTTATTTTTCGTTGTACTCCAATTCTGCAGCCTCTACACATCCTACTCTCTGGCACAACCAGAGCAAGCCTGCTTATATCATTGTCTAATGCTGATGAATGTGTTTTTATTACTGCGAAGAACGCGCTTGCTACCGCTACTCTACTGGCACACCCGCAACCAGACGCGCCAATGTCCGTTACCGCAGACGCCTCTGACATAACTGTTGACGCCGTGTTTCAACAGCTGGTTGGCAAAGCTTGGCAGCCTATACCTTTATTTTAAAAAAAAGTGACACCGCAAGGAAGCCGCTACAGCATTCTTGGTCGCGAATTGCCAAGATTTACGGGAACTCCGCCATCATGAACATCGGAGCCACTGGCATTATCGGAACTCCGGCATCGGAGCCAGCAGTCGAAACGTAGAGGACGAAGGGAGTTGAGGGCGCGAGTGGTGGTTCGAGGCTCCGCTGGGTGCTCTTCGGTGTGGCCGTCATTGTCGCCAAATGTGGTACCCCGGCTGCGTTCGGAACAGATCAGGATTGGGGGCAATGCGGATGGCGCCTGTTCCACGACCAGTAGCGACGCCTGTCTGACTTGGTATGTGACCATTTCCGCGGTGTCAGCTTCAGCTCTGGGAGTTGCTCCGAAGTGTTTCTGCTGCCTTCTCCTCTGAAACCATCTGCGGGTGTGCTGCGCGCTGCTGCACCTCTCGGCGATGCCTTTTGAGACCGAAGCCACCGGTGTGGGTGACATCAATGTGATGGCGTCGACACTACCTCCGTCAGTGGCTGCAACCTTCGGCGTTGCAGTGTGAAGACTTCCCGCACAGTAGGTTCGAGAGGACTTATTAACTGGTGCCCAGTGTTCAAGTGTAATCGCAGGCGATCGAGACTCATTATGAACTGTAGTGGAAGCATCACTCTTGGAGCAACGATCAGGATTGCCTGCAATCTTCCCATCCTGTTAACTATGCGCCTATGGTGGCTGGCGCTGGTCTGTCTGCGGTGGCAGGACAGTAAGCATGCGGCTACACCTTCAGGCTACATGCTGCGTGCTCTCCTCAAAACGAGGTTGGGAATGAAGGTCGGACCAGGTATGCCTCCGGGAATGGCTTAGGGCCTTCTGGTTCCTGCAAAACCTTGATAACTCGCAGGTTCCACTACCTAGTATGCTATATTCTCGCGAAGCGTACGTCTGGAAAGCCAGCCAGGTTTAAGGCCTTCGGGTGCCTGGAAGGCCTTGGTGACTCGGATGTTGCCGGCTCCACTGATCAAAGTTTGTTGCAGCAGTCTACAGGGTTTGCCCGCCGCCGTGGCTGCGTGCCGTCACTGCAAGCTGTCATGGGCCAGTGACATCATCGCCTTCGCGGTGGCAGGTGCAGTATGCGAACTTCGCCATGATCGTCATTGGAGCTAGTGGTATCATCGGAACTCAGTCATCGGTGCAAGCAGTCGAAGTAGAGAACGAATGGACTAGACCACCGTTCGTTTCGGCCACGTGTACATCGATATATTTGGTCCGCTACCACCGCCGTGGAACCAACGATGCGTACTGACTTTTATCGACCGCTAAACAGGCTGGCCTGAATAAATGCCACTCTCTCACGTTACTACAGAGTCTGTACCTCAGGCTTTCTTAAATAACTGGATTTCTCGTTATGGCGTACCACACACCATACCGGCAGAAAGAGCAAGGCAGTTTAACTCGTCCCTCTTGCAAACTCTATTATGTCTTGTCGGTGTAGCACACATACGGACGAGAGCTTATGTTATAATGGCGTGGTAGAACGCTACCACCGTCAACTGAAAGCAGCACTTCGCGCCCAGGACTCCATGATTCCCTAGACACAGCGCCTAAATTTTGTTCTACTAAGTCTACGTACAGCTCTGAAAACAGCTGCAGAGTGTTCATCAGCAGAACTCGTGTTCAGCAAGACATTTGCGTAGAAGGACCGACATTTGGGCGAGTTGGTACTGGTTGAACATTTTGAAGGGGCAGCGCAATATGACGAAAACAGAAAGCAGGAACACACAGGACCGCGCTCTCATGTGTGTTCCTGCCTTCTGTCTTCGTCGTATTGCACTGCCCCTTCAAGACATTTGCGTACCCGGTGAGTTCTTCGCCTCAGAACCGTCATCTGCTGACCTACAATCTTACGCCGACTGCCTTCGTATTGCACTGGTAACAGTTATACCACCCCCGCTTCATAACAACCGCAGATATGTTTGCATTAGCCTCTGTACTTCATAGCAGTCACGCGTTCATCCGTCACGACGCTACCCACGCTGCTTTGCAGGCTCCCTTACGATGGTCCCTTCAAAGTTATCAAGTGTGGCGCCCGCTTTTTCACACTTCGTGTAAGCGGACGCGAAAAGAAAACTTCGATCGACCGCTTGATGCCAACTCCCCTAGAATCGATATTTTTTGCAACCAGCGCGAATAACGGGACACAGAAAGAGGCACGTGAGACGGGTGCTGACTTCCAACAAGTCGGTTTATTGGGCGAGCGCAAAATTTATAGGCAGGCAAATAGAAAACATAAACGGCATGAACACACGGAAAGAATGACCTGAGATTGCATGTGCCCGAAGATTGGTTAACTTCCCAGATACGCGATTTCCTTGTTTAATTACTGGATGGATGGCGAAGTGATGCTAGAAGAACTACGTTGGGTGTTGGCAAATGCTTCGATAATTTGACGCGTGCGCTGGTCAGCGTGCGTTTGGTTGATGGACACTTTTCTAAAATATCAGATTTTCGCAACTCATCCCGTATTTCAATTCAATGCCATCTCCAAAACCGCTCAACGGCAGTGCCTTCATCGTCAGGAGGGCAGCCATATAAGGGAACGTAATCATAGAGCCCCGCGTTCGAAGAATGAGAGGCTGGACTAGTGTCATCAAGCGTATAGGTTCGACGAGGGTAGCCGTGAAGTGAACGCAATCGCCGGATAAAGAAACGGCCATTCTTCATGGGGCTTCTGTTCCTACAGGCATAATTGTGCGTAAAACATCTATTTTTTCCACTTACCTATTAGGTACCTCCATAAAGTGTCGCGAAGCCAGGTTGATGCAGGTAAATTGTTCAACTCGGTAACAGCATGGTAAGAAAAGAAAATTAAAAAGGTTTTTGTGAAAAAAACTCAGTTTCTGGATGGCTATGAAGACGGTATGCGGGATCTACAAGAAAAAACTTTCGGTGAGGTATCTATTTTCAGGCTGTGGTGTAGCATTCGGTGCTGCAAATTTTGGGAAGCTCTATTTTCTCGAAGCACCACTGTTGCATGTTACCTTTAGAAGGGTGCCTAGGCTGAAGGTCCTCATGAATGGTACGACTCTTCTAAAACCCACAAAGCGCAAGTGGAAGATTTGAATCTTTGCGTAGCAATTTTAGACGTAGGCAACACCCCGACGTGCTAAAAATTGCAGGGCGTTAGTTATAGGTATCAAGAGGTAAGAGTGCGTAGAGTAATTTGGTGCTTGTCGAGAAACTATCGAGTTTTCTGTGAGCGTTTCCTGTAGTTTCGAGGATTCAAGAAATTGTCAAGGAATGTAACAGTATAGATGCCGTATTCTCGGTCAGAAGGGTTGGCCTGACGGGATGTACACAGCAGACTATTAGGAATAAAAGAGTTTTAAGCATGAAATCTAGCAAGGTTTGATGAAACTGTTCCATGCATCCAGTGTTATAATTTGAGCACTTTGATCAGAGATTCCGAAGGCACACACATTTATGCGGCGTGCAGTGCGATAGCAGCAATATTGCATCCGCTGCGTTGATGAGGTCCTAAAAGAGCAGAACTTTACGTGGCGGTCTATAGCTGCTGACAACGGATGATTACAGTCATCATAACGGCCCCTCTAGTGCGATGTCTCTAAAGCATCACCACCTCCAGGCTAGTGAACCCACCAGAAAACCAATGCCAACGGGTTCTGGGTTGCCTATGTCTGTACGTGCCCTACTTGTTTGCAGTAAATTTCGGCATGCCAATGCGGTGTGAATGACGCGACAATAGAGTTCTCCAGGGGTACGTCACACCACGCCGGCGACGTGATAACGTGACGTCACCGGCGCATGTGGAATTAGCCTGTCTTGCGATACACTGCTGCTACCGGCTTGTTTTCTGCAAGGTGCACACGTGCAGTCCTTGGTGTACGTGAGCACCATGTGGACACGTGGTTTTAATTTTTTTTAGGTTAATCTCCACAATTGCCGCGCCGCATAGAATACCAGTATTCTGTGTCGGAAAATTCCGATGCGTGGTAAAGTGCGTGATGAAATTCGGGCGACGCTAGCCTTTATTATGTCGGAACGTGAACCACGTGGTGGTCTGCGATTGATTGTATAATGAAAAATCTCGACTTTTTCGTGGAAGTGTGCTGCGCTCGTTGTGGTAAACTGTGCAGCGAAAAACCGCGGCCATTTCACTTGCAAGACTGTGGATGCGTGTTGTGTGAAGTAAGGAATGTAGTAGTGATCAGGCGCTGATAGAACTTCAGGACCCGTTACTATTGGACATGTGGCCGTGAATGAGACGCGATGATGATTGAGCACACATATCTCGATGCAATCTGTACTGTGTGCAGAAAAAAAACAGCGTTCGTTTGAACGTAATCTATCAAAAGTTATAAATATGAATTAGATAGCAAGTCTTGACCACGGTCAAAGATGCCTGTATATATTTCACCACTGGGAATACCGAAATGGCAAACCACTGAAGTTAGCATGTTTTATCCGAGATCTCACTGTACATAACTAAAACTGAACGTTTCTCTTCTTTTATTGTTATACTCACCTTCGCGAGAATGAATTTATCCTGTGATGCGCATTAAGATGCCAAAATTGAGATCAACGAAGGGAGGCAGCACACAATGAAGTTACCACCGATCGAATTATGAGCTTAATATGCTTTTGGTTTGTACATTCACATGACCGTCACTAATAATTAAAATAAAATGAAGTTTGTCATACCTAAGGTGCACAGTGGCTTATGGAGGCACTGTAAGGATTCAGAATAATTTTGAGCATTTTTGTTATCTTACCGTGCCCCTACAGCGTGGTAACAAATGTTACTTCAATAACCCTAAACAGAATTTAGGCGCCGCGTCTTGGTACGGCTCCGCTGAGCCGCCGTGATGTGTATGGGTGATAGGCGTAGACGAAGTTCTTGTATATTGTATAAAAGAGTGGAAATTGGGCGCGATTGAGACCACTGTGCAATACAGCATTTTGTGTAACGACCAATCCTTCCAGTGAAGTGTCACTTCTCCACCATGGAAATGTTCATCTGTGATAGAATGTTCACTTTCGAAGAGCAATAAAAGGTCGTGGCTTTTTGATCTAGGGAAGAGGCACGCTCCTATGCGATCAGTGCACGTTTACGTAAAGGAACTATGCAGTCGGCAATAACGCTACTTTGTTGTGCTGGCAAAACGGGGACGATTATACTTTCTAAGCACAGTTTGTTGGTTCTGTAACTACAAAAAGAAAGTAGCAGTATCCCGGAATTGCCTTCACGACAGTTGATATACAAGCAGCGCTATTTGCAGAGAGAATAGGTCGCATGAATGTTTCTTTCCAATCGGCGCCCATTTCCTAGGGACCGCAGATGGGAGGGCATCCAAGTGACGTCATGCTGCTTGCATACAGAGGCCGGTCTATGGAGACGTGCCTCCGAATAAAACACAAACGAGAAGAAAGAGAGTTCATTGAGGGACCCGATTTTTATTAGTCATATCATAAGAAGCGAACAAACGCTGACACCAAAGACAACATTGGGGAAATTACTTGTGCTTAATAAATGAACTATGGTAGCGGAATAATATTAAGTACGTTAGCCTCATGCATGTAATCGGCGTGACGGAGGTTTGCGAGCGGTGCCGATGTCTGGCGAGAGACCGAGGAAACGGCCATGTTTTCTGCTCGCGAGTTGCACTGGATGTCATGAATGAAATGAGGTTTTTGTATTAGTGAATGTAAGACACTGTGCATGTTTTGTGTCGAAACAAGGCAGTAAGAAGGACACCTATGACATCGTCACAGTGCAAGAAAAATGGCTATGATACACCAGCTCTTCAATTGTTTTCAATCGGGCCTCTACTTCTAACGTCGAAACCAGCGACATCCATGGCAGCCCCTTGATGGAAGGTAGTGCCTGCCGATTAATGCACCCAAGATGCACTCATTTTCCTTGCATTATATGGAAGAATTGAGGTTGTAAGGCGAAACAAAGCAGTAGTTCAGGCTTTGATGGTACTGTGGCACGCCAATCTCGTGCATGATTTGCTCGACTTTCACACTATCTCCGATGTGAGGTGTATTCATATGTATTTCGCGTTTCATTCTAGTCTTCAGCTAAGGTGTGGCTTTACCATAGAGTGGTTTCCATGCCAAGAAACAGTAACTGCTCCATTTTATGAGCTCGTGACTGGAGGGCAAGGCAACCAGGCTGTTGGAAAGTATAAGGTGCCCGCAATCGTTTGGCACAGTTATAGACCATTTGAAGTACCATTCGTGGTATAAAACGTCAGCATAGACAGTGGACAGATAGTGTCGTCCTTGATAAAACATAGGCTCTACGGACGGTTGAGAACGCTGCAATACCACAGCGCACATGCGAAGTGCCCTAGTTTTATTTCATATTTCTTGGGCTTTCTTTCCACGCCGATAAAAATGGCCATGTACCGTCTGCCTTAACTCAAAAAAGGGCATCGGTCGTTTCTGAACGTGATGCTTATAGCGCGTGAAAAAGACAAGGACGCATCTGTGTATGTCACGTCTCAATTTCGTCCTTCTCTTTTTCGCGCGCTATAAGCCTCACGATGTCTTACCAACAAGCCCAAATCAGTGCGTTACAGCGTTTCTAAACACCATCTATAATGCAACGAAACGCACTTGGCCCTTAAGCGAACGTTTAAAATTTTGCGTAATTACCTTAGAAACTTAACTAGTTAAATAGAATATAAAAATACTCTAAAAGCGCCACATGACGCAAGTTTGTGTCGTTGCTTTCGTTCAGCTGCAGTTGACTACTTTTTTTAATTCATTGGTTCAAGTTACGTAACACACACTGTGAGTCTCATTGTAAAGTGTCTTTGAACCATATTGTCACCCAGCAATGTGCAAAAAATATCATGCGGGGAGTGAGTGAGTGAATACAACTTTATTAGAGACCAGTACAGACGCGGAGGTTGCCACGCACCAGGATACTCCCACGTGGGGACTGGCAGGTCTAGTGTACCGGCCCTGTCACGGGTGCGCTGAACGCCCAGGATTTGGTCTTGAAGGCTTGTGCTATGCACAAGCGCATCCCACCCGGTCTTGCTGTTTGTGATGCCGAGCGACCCGCACTGCCAGAGCATATGTACTAACGTAGCAGTCGGCCCGCAAGGGTCTAGACAACGTCAGGGAATTTGTGTAGCTAGATTTCATTTAAATATGCTAACGATGGATACGAATGGGTTTCGAGGAAGCGTAGCGATACTGCTTGTGCTCCGTTTAGTTTTGAGTGCGGGGGCGGGAAAACAGTTCTCACCATATAGTAACATTTGGTAATCTCGGTGTATGTGGTAGGAGTATCCTTGTCCTGCGTCACCGGCGCTGGAGCCGTCGCCCATTTGTAGAGCAGCGCGGTCATTGAGCGCACGCGCTGCTGCGTGGGCTGACTCATTAGGCTTAACGGTGGCGCCCTTCACCAAGCCGACGTGCTCGGGTAACAACTAAATGGTGTGACGGACGATGCCATCGCTGGAGTTCAAGATTCTGGCTGCTTGTATTGATATGCGGCTCTTTTGAATTGCTCTGACTGCCGCCTTTGAGTCACTGTACACGTCTCAATAGAATAAGCGCCAAAAAGTTACAGCACACAAGAACAAAAACAGACAGGACAAGGCGCTACTTGCAACAGTTGCAAGTAGCGCCTTGTCCTGTCTGTTTTTCTTCTTGTGTGCTGTCACTTTTTGGCGCTTATTCTATTGAAAGCTATGCACCAACTGGCCCCACAACGTGTTTTACTGCAGTACTGTACACCTCCCCACGCAGACCATCCAGCAGAGAAAGTGCGGTGGCCACTTGTTCGGCCACCAGAACGTTCGTTGTGCATATTGTGGCGCTGTTCGTAGTCCAGCCAGTCTCGTCCACGACCACCACGGTAAACACATTGCCATCTCGATGTGCTGCAGCGTCACCGAAGCATGCACTTTTACTACCCATTCCCAGTTGCTTTGGTAGTGCCGTCATTCTCACCCGACGCCGTGCCTGGTTGTGCGCGGGTGAGCGTTACGCGGGAGGGGAGCAACGGTGACGTTTTCTTGCAGATTTTGGACATACGCTCACTGTTCGTTTCCAAGTGCAGCGGGTTGAACCCCTAGTCGACAAGCTTGTGCCAACGGGTTGTCGTGGTCGACAGTCTGGCCAGCTGAGAGCGTTCCTGTGCTTCCGCTATCTCAGCGGCAGAGTTGTGCACACCAAGCTTGAGTAGATTCTCGGTGTGTGCGCGTACGGAAAGCCCCAGTGCTTTCTGGACAATCTTCCAAATAATAACTTCGTGCTTGTCCGATTCCGACCTGAGCCGATTGCGCATGGCGACAATGGAGGCAAAGTGGCAAATCCCCACTTCATTGATGACCCTTAGCAAGTTATCCCCTATGAGGACCCGGAGATGATTTTGCCGATCCGAAAAGCGTTGTCTCTTGGCGACTATCTTTCGCAAAGCGGGCCATTGCCACCCTATGCATCGATAAACATCCCGAGGGCCGTGATGGTGTCTACCCTTGAGATTTCTTCCCGTCTGCGCTGTAAAGATGTATGTCACTTTCTTCCACGGGCTTCCATGTCCTGGGTCGGGAGCCCAGTTCGTTCTTGTACAGTAAAAGAACAGACTTGGAGGGCGAGCATCTGAGTCCCGTTAGGAGCAAGTACAATTCCGCCACAACTTTTGCCTCCTGCATGACATCTTGGACCCAGCCTTCGCTGCCTCCACTGCACCAGATCGTGATGTCATCGGCGTATTTGGAATGCTTGGTGGCGTCTATGCCTGGCTCTCTGTCAAGGTCGCCGAGAGATTGACGTAGCGGAGGATTTCTGCTTAAGGGTTGCTGGTGTACCGTCCTCGTTTCCCGTATATGACCCCTTTGACGTTCCCGTCTCGTGGGATTCTCGTATGGACATTGCTTTGCATCGAGGAGTTACAGGCGGCGTTGGCAGCGTGTAGACGTTCTTCGTCGCCTGGGCCTGACAGTGTGACATACGCAGCTCTTGGCAACCTCGGTCAAACAGCCCGGCATGCTCTTCTAGAGGTGAAGAAAGATTTATGGCGTGAAGGAATGGTTTCAGCTGCATGCAACTCTAGCCGCCTAGTGCCTCTACTCAAATAGGTAAATCACCCCTAGACGTGGCGTCTTATCTTCCCATTGCTCTGGTCAGTTGTCTAGGGCAGGTGATGGAGAGGATGGTTCTGACGCGTCGAGAGTGTTATCTAGGACGCTACAAGATATACCCTGACGCTATGGCGCGGTTCCGATGCAGACGCTCTTCTGTAGACAACGCCATAGATCTTGTCGCGCCTGTACAGCATGAAAAAAGCCCGAGGAGGCTGTCAGCGGTGATGTTCGTGGACGTTAAAGGGGCCTATTACAACGTTACACATGGAGCCATCCTAGACGCCCTTGGCGATGTTAGCTTAGGTGGCCTTGTGTTTCGATTGATATTCAGCTACTTGAAGGACAGGTTATTCTCTGTACAAACAAAGAATAACCTTGTTATGTTCTGATGGTGCATCACAACACCTAGCGTGGAGTACCACAAAGCGGAGTCTTGCGCCCCACTCTATTTAACCCCGTGCTCATCGACCTGGTTCATACCCTTCCACAAATCGTTCATGTGTCGGTATATGCCGACGATATATGCATGCATTTGGTCATCAGGAGCGACCCGTCCACAGGTGGGCTCCGCACAACAAACAGCGGCCACACCAACATCAAGCTATCTTCGAGCGCGAGGTTTGGAGGTGCCATCCGAGAAGTGATCTATGGTCGCGTTGACGCACAAAGCAATGAGGCCATACGTTGTTAGAATAATGGACAGCCTAATGCCTACGAGAAGACGCACCATTTTCTAGGAGTGATAATAGATTGAGACCTCTCCTGGAGTTCTCACGTCTCTTACCTAAAACGGAAACTAGTGATGGTAACTGACGTGCTCAGATTCCTTGCAGGAATGTAATGGGGTGCCTCTATGAGTGTGATGCTCCAACTCTATAACGCACTGTTCCTAGGTCTCCTACGCTACAGCTCACCTGTACTAGGTGGGACCAGCAAAACCAAAATCCGAGCCCTCCAGTCTGCACAAGCTCAAACTCTGCGATTTTGTCGATGTCTACCAAGGTGTGCATCCGCGGCAGCAACAATGGCCATCGCGCATGACCACCCAATCAATACGTATATTCATGTCCACTCTTTAAGGATGCAAATCAGGCACTACGATCGACTTACATCGCATCATGTCGTCTCCCTGCAGGTCGACCGTTTAGCAGAATTATTGCCGCCAACCATGGAAGTTAACCGCCAAACTTCACACCTGCAGCAGGACCATCTCTACAGCTGTGGTGCCTGCATGCACTCCACGCACTTCTCTTCATTCCGGGCATCAGAAAGAAAACGAAGATGTCATCTTTCGCCCTCGAACAAAAGGTGATTTCATTACTACAAGACAAAGACAACGAAGGCACCCACGTTTACACGAACAGTTCTGTCTCCTCTAAAAGTTTAGCTGGAGAAGCGGTAACTCGCGCGCAATCTGTCATCATCAAATGCAAGACGTCTCCCATTACATCATCAATGGCTGCAGAAATCGCAGCTATCCATGCTGCTCTGTAGTTTATTGGTACCAAACCACCACATTCGTGGTCCATCTTTTGCGATTCAAAGGCAGCTCTACAGTGTCTGCTTTCCCCTTTTAACCATGGACCTAATGTGCAATTAGTCACAGACATCCGACTACTGCACCGTTACGCAATCGACAAGGGACACATCATCTACCAGTGGATAGCGCGTCACTGAGGAATTTCGGGAAATCACAGCGCGGACGACGCTGCCCAGTCGGCCCACGATGGTGCCCGAATAAAACTCACACCGCTGTCAAGAACAGGTACAGCCACAAGTTTTCGCTCCCTCGCACGCGAGCTTACGCTAACTCTGCGGAACACCAGGGAATTAAGGAACGCACATCTTCACAGATTGGATCCAAGTTCGAAACTCCTTCTTCCGCAAGGGTTACCACGAGCGGAAGCAACACTTCTGTGCCGCCTACAGCTCCGCGCGACGTTCATGAACTCCTATTCCTTCCGCATTGGAATGGCCAACAGCCCTGCTTGCGACAGCAGCGCCTGCGAGGAGATGACCGCGCACCTCCTCTATGATGGTACACGTTACAATGTGCCAAGAAAAGTGCTCGTGATCGTTCTCGAAAAGCTGGACAATCACCCCTTCACAGAAGAGAAAGTTCTAGGACACTGGTTACGATGATTTTCGGCACTCAATGCCTTAAGGGCTTTGCTGAAGTATTTAAGGGCCTATGAATTGTGCAACCGCCTTTGACTGTTGTTGCGCGCAACATCGTGGTGCCGCGTGAATTTTCTCGTTTTTTTTTCTGTCTTCTTTCTCCTATTATTCCCTTTACCCCTTTCCCCAGCACAAGGTAGCCAGACGGTATTTACACTGACTAACCTCCCTGTCTTTTCTTCCGTTTGTCTCTATCTATCTTACTGGCGTCTATGCTAGCCAGTCTCTTGGACAATTCAATCATGAAGAGATTAAGAAGCACTAGAGAATTCACAGATTCCTGGGGTGTGCCTAGATATCCTAGTGGTAGGTCTTCATCGAAGTTCCCTATTAGCAGCCTCACGCTTCTCCCTGACAGGAAGCACCCGATGTATTCGTACAGCTTGGGCCCAAGCTCTAGGGGTCGCCACCGTCTTCACGATGAACTTGTACTTGATGTTGTCGAAGGCCTTTTCCAGATCTAAGCCATAAATAGCTTTGGTATCCCTGGATTAGCCATCGATGACTTGGTGCTTATTGAGCCTCATTGTGCTCTGCGTTGAAAGGCCGGTGCGTAAACCGATCATGCTGTGTGTTTAAATACCGTTTTTCTCCGGCTAGTAGTTAAGTCTTTTGAGCATCGCACGCTCAGCCACTATCCCCCCATAGGACGTGAGGGAGATAGGGCGAAGGTTCTCGATGCAAGGAGAGTTTCCAGCTTGGGCAACAACACAGGGTAGGCTACCTTCATTTCGTCTGGGACCTCACGCGTTTTTAAATCTTCGTCTATGAAACGGGTTAGTCGTTCTATGCATGCAGCTTCAAGGTTTCTCAGGGTCCTGTTGGTCCAGACCAGGAGCCGACTTGCTATTGACAGTTTAAAGCACTCGCCAAATTTCGATCTCCGAAAATTCTACATCTCATCGTGGCAGAGGGAGCCGCATTATTCTGGGAACACGCCGTCTTTGCTAACATGTTGAACCGGAAAGTAAGAACTCTTCTACCTTGTGCCCTTTAGTGGCCTTATGTAGGGCACCACTTGGGATGTCTCTCTGCTTTGTCTTAGTTCCGTTTTAGTCCAAGAGGCGCTTCAGAAATTTCCAGGATTTGCCGTATCTAATTTGCCCGTCGATGGACTCACAGAGCTCTTCCTACTGCTGTTCGCACAACGTGTTGCAATGTTCCTCTGCGTCCTTGTTCAATGCTGATATCCTCTTCCGCAGCCTATAATTCTGCTTTTGCGCCTTTCTTCTTTGGAATAGGGCTTTCTTGGCTTCAAGGAGGTGCGCAAGTCTGCTATCCATATTTTCAACGTTAATGTTCTACTTCACCTTTTTGGTGGCAGCGGCGGTATCTTTGTGGATGCCCTTGCACCATCCCTCTACGTTGTCAGGAGCATTGGCCCTTGTACAACGTATGTTGCGAAAGAGATCCCTGTCGATCACCATGAACTCACAGATACTGCAGCAATCCAGTATTATTGCCGTCTCCAATAAATAGTGATCGCTGCCAAAATCCATGGACGTGTTTGTCCATGTAGGCCTTTCGACATTCTTAATGAAAGCTTGGTCTGGCATCATGTCTCTAGTCACCGAATTTTCCTTTCGCGTAGAGAGAGCCTTATCAGTGATTAAGGTTGGGTCTAGTTCATTGGCACAACGCCAGAGGCCCCATCCTTGTTTGTTTCGTACACGTATCCCCATAAGCCCTGTGGAACATTGAGGTCTCCGACTATGACGAGCGCGTGGGGCAAGCTAGCTCCTTTGCCTTCTCGAACAGCGTTGTTCCACTGCTTGTACCGGAATGTGTTAAGCAAGATCTCCACCAACAAGTGTTAGATATTGTGGCTCGTCAGCTTCATGTAGGAGAGGTGTGTCCACTTCTTGTCTATAAGTGTGCATATCCCTCGTGCGCTTGGTTGACCTGGGGCCACCCTGGAACCAGCGTGGAGAGCTACGGAGGCCAGGGTCTCTTGCAGTGCTGTAATCTTAGGTTTATCCTTTAATGATCTAAAGTACTGCTGCAGGAGTGCTCTTTTACCAGTGTACCACCTACAGTTCCATTGCAAAATACGGATGTTCCCTTTGTCGTTGTCCCTTATTAATTCTACTTTCATCTTCTCTCTGGCCAGTTAGTATGGCTCGGAATCTGCCCTTTGCCTGGGAGACCCATGGCCTATCGACGGACGTGGGCACGGTCATTCTCACGTTGCTTGCCAACGCTCCTGGCGGTTACGATTTATGCTGTGTGACGCGATTTTACAGTACTAAGATGTGATCTTTCATTGACCTACCCCCTTGACTCGGTCGTTGAGCGCATTCTGTATCTGCCTAACGCTTACCGTGAGGCTAGCTACACTTTCTTCCACCATTTTGATGTTCTCCGTCACCGCATTCAGCGCTTCTTTCGTATCTCATACCTCAGCCTCTGTGTTCTTAAGTTTACTCACTGTCACCCTACGTTTAGGTGCCATGGTCCCCTATCCAGCTGGGACCGGTACCGGCGTGTAGTTTGTTTGACGTCTGGCATCGCTATGCGACGTAATTAGCATTCTTGTAATTTTCTCCATTTTGCTGGTCATCCTGGTAACCGTTTGCTTAAGCTCTACGTTTTCCTTTTTTCAGTCGCGACACCTAAGCGTCACTGGCATGTTCTGGAGGTTAGTCGCATTGCATGAGCTGGTCGCCATTGCTGTTACGAACCCTGTTGCCCCAGGTGAGGGCCCACTTTCCGCGGAAGGTATCTTCAGCCCCGGGGCATACCCGTGGGTGGAACGTGGCTCGCGAGCCACGTTCCACCGTCACTGCGGTGACGGCCCAGCATCTACAGAGTAATATGGAACTGCCGCGGGATCTCAAACGGGACCGTGAGCGTGGCCTGCAAGTGGAGCGACTCCTGCCGCCGCCTCTGGTTGTTGATCACCCTCGCGATCTGGATCAGCCTCTGGGTGGCGGTGATCTGAGCTGGTCCAGTTGATGACGACCGTTGAGCTCGGGGAAGGCATTCAGATCGGTGGTTGGGGACGGCTCCCGAACGGTGCGGGCCCTCAGGGCTCGCCTGATGGCTTCTGACCATGTTTTGTTGCAGATTCGGGCACATCGTGTCCGAGTTCCTCTCGTCCAGATCAAGCCCTGCCGCCTCAATGTGACCTCTGCCACAGTAGGCGGACCAACCTGGTTGATACATAGGCCGCCTCTCGGCTTCACGATGACTATGGTGTCTTCCCAATACAGCGGTGGCATTTGCTGCTCCTTATAATGTTTTTCGTGATAACCCAGAGACCTTGGTGGTAAGGCGTATGCACTTGAGCGTTTATGTTGTCCGTCGGCCTTTTGGCGTCAAAAACTATTCATTTCCGTACGTCTTCCAGTTAGCTCAAAGCAACCGAAGACCCTGTTAACCTCCTTAGGGTTTCCCGAGGTCCCTACTACTTCGTATTACATCAATTCATTTGTCGAAAGAAACCAGTTTTCTACCATAGAAGCGAAGCCTGTGTGCAGCGTTGACAACGGCGCGGCTAGGCCCAATGGCTGCGTCAGGGCGATTTGCTTACCCGGCTTTGTAGGCAGGAAAAACGCTTATAAAATAGGACTTATGCAACCTACCGATGCAATGTTGGTGTCCAGTGAGTTCCAGAGATAATAAAAGTCCGATGCGGCACACATTCGGCTGAGCATGGCCTCACAGAACACCAAGGGAATAAAAAATAAACACCGGAGTCGAGCAGTGCGCGTACTACCTGCTCCGTGACATCTTGCATCCATCTGACGTGGTCATAGACACGCGCTTGCGCCACCGCTTGCACGTTCGTCGTCGTCTTCCACATCTGGCTTTTTTTTTTGCCTTCGCAACTCTCAGGCTATAGCTAAGGAGACCTCAGAGTTCTTTTCTTTTTACTGAGCAACAGTTTAGCTTGAACATTAGAGGGGCACTACGATACCCTCAGTTTCGGTTTGGTTATGGTTGGGACTGCCAGCACCACTCTGTGCCTAAGGTTCTAAAGGTACGCTGCCGTGTTCCCTTTTCTTTTTGCTGGAGTAAGATCAGTCCTTGGTCCCTGACGCGAGCATTCTGTGATTTCTTTTGCGGTTCTTCGCACCAGGCGGTTAGGCCTCACGCCATAGGCGCCGCGTCCTGTTGAAGCAAGACCGCATTTCACAACGAAGATAAGATTGAAACATGCGCACCGCGGGACGCGAAGCCACTACCTCCTTCATAGTTTGGAGGCTGTATTTATTGTAGTGATCCTAGACGAAGGCATGTCCTTCGCATAGAAGTTCACTTCATGATTCAACTAAGTCAGCATACTGTGGAATAAATTTCGCTTCCTTGAGACCCAGGAATGTATGCAAAACATTTTGTCATGGATTTTGCCTGGATTTTTTTATCCATCGGCGAAATGTAATTTGCAGAAATTTCATGCCCTAGGAAAGGTAGTTCCGTCACGCTGAATGCGCACTTGTGGTTCAGCTGCATGCCTGCACTACCTATTCTGGAAAGGGCAGTTGGTAAGTTGCTATGGCGGTCCCACTGAGTGTGACACCCAAACAAGAACATCATCAAGGTAGCATAATACCAGGGCAATCTTTTAAGGCTGATGACATGGTTTGCTGAAAAGCAGAATACGCAGGCGACAACCCTCAAAGCAAAGGCTTGAAGCGAACGAGACCCTCATTAGTGATGAACTTAAGCTCGTAGCTTTCCTCAGACAAACCTGATATTATGTGGACTTTGTGTCAGGTTTACTGAAGACAGCAAAATCAGCAAGTTGATGCAACAGCTCCTCAACCCTCGGTAGTAGAAAGGCGTTGACTACGAGGCCTTGTTGGGTTCTCAGAGATCGACGCACAGACGAATGCAATTGTCTTTCTTCCCAAGCGCGACGAGCGGGGAAATGTAGTCGGACGCTGACACCCGTTCAAAGATATCGGGTGATTCCAAACGATGCAGTTCGGCAGACACTTGCTAAATGAGAACGAAAGGTAGAGGACGTAGTTTTGCCGAGACTGATTACACTGAAGCTCGGAGGCGGACGCCATGGATGAAGCCTTCTACAAGTCTGAATTGTCCTGAGCACAGAAGATATAATTCTGTTGGAAGATTGTGCCGTACGGATTAAGGTTGCATGCTTAAGTCAGCTGTAACTCCTGACACTTGCTCATAAGTCAGCGAAGATCCTTAAACGTTGACGACGAGAACTTGAATTGCATATAGGCCCAGAAGGGAAGCGGCCTGGTACGTAACGTGAAATATCCCTACTGCAGGCTTATTGCAGCATTTGACGACAGCAGAAAAATGTCGTAAATGCATTATTTCTACCTGTAAACCCACGGAGATCAAGATCCTAGGGCTGTATATCCCGCAGGGGTGACAGAACACCACCACTATGAAGAAGCTTACAACATCCACCGAGCAAATCCTCCGGATGATGCATCGTATCAGAAATAAGCGCCATGGCATGAAGGAAAGGGATGCCATCCGCTTAGTGCAGGCTATCGTGATTTCTCGGGTAATGTACGGGACGGTATTCCTTAACCTCTCCAAGTCGGAAATTGAAAATTTAGAGACGCTGATCCGGAATGCCTACAAGACGGCACTAAGGCTACCAAACTCCACGCCAACGACAAAGCTCATGGCTCTGGGAGTACATAATACCCTCAAAGAGATGTGGGAAGCACAATGCCTCTCACAACTCAATAGGCTCGCACTCACAAAACCAGGTAGAGATCGGCTTGAAAAGATCGATATTATTCTGCCCTATGTGATAGACCAAAGGGAAGAGGTACCACGTGATTTGAGGAGACGCATCAACGTGTACCCCATTCCGCGGAACATGCATCTCGCATATAACATCAAAAGGAGAAAAGCAAGAGGGGAAGCCCTGCAGAAGAAATGGGACGAGCAACCTAACACCCTCTATGTGGACGCCGCACGGCTAAAGAATGGAGTGATGACTATGGTGGTCTCAACGTCTTCAGGATCCATGGTGAGTTGCGCCTCGATGAAAACATCCAACCCCACTGACGCACAGGAAGCAGCTGTTGCATTAGCTATAGCATCTAACCCTAACGCCGATGTGCTCACTGACTCCAAGAACCCTGTCGCAACTTCAATAATGGATTAATACACAGGTCAGGGTTGTCACTGCTGACTAAACATCCACCCAGCCAAGTCTCAGTCATCTGGTTTCCCGGTCACCTGGAACTACCAGGAGGAAACGAAGCCGCTCACAGACGTGCCCGAGCTCTGCTTTACCGGGCGTCTCCCCCTGATGACCATGAAGAGTGCTGGGACCTAACTGCTTTAGCAATGTATGCTGACAATCTTGCACCATACAGAACAGTCAGGAAGGAGTACCCAACACCACATAAATCCCTCAATAACTTGGAAGAGAACACTCTTAGGAGACTGCAAACTAATACATACCCAACGCCAGCTAAGTTACACAAGTCGTACCCTAGACTATACTCCCCGCAATGCCCACACTGTGGAGAGGTAGCTAACCTCTACCACATGGTCTGGGCTTGCCAATTTAATCTCATACTTGACTCCATTCCAAATCCCTCAAAAGAGCAGTGGGAGGCTATTCTGCTCAGCGATGATCCTGACCGTCAGCACTGGCTGGTGGGGAGAGCCAGCGCAGCAGGAATAACCAGTGGACTACCGGAATAGACGGCGCACCCACGAGTTCTACGAATATCTTGCGAAAAAATATGCTTTCTTTCAATACCTGTGAATAATTCTTCAGTCGGAGATTCGAAAAAGGCAATGAAAAAAACCTTAAAATGTTATTCGCACAGGGCGTTGTTCATGAGAGAAACTGTTTTGAAACTTGAACTTGATTTATTCATTATATATTACAGGGTATAAAACAGAATAATACATAGAAGGATGTATCATAGTCAAAGACTGTACCGGAGCCTCCTCCTATGTATAAATATGTGTTTCCTAAAGCAACGAGGAGAACTACAAATACAATCATATATAAGGAAACATGGAAGAAAGTCAGTACTGGAGAATGAAAAACAAGATTAGGAGTTACAATAAATCTAACGAAGGAAATTATGCAATTGCAAGGTGCAAATGCAGCAAAACTAAAAACTAAAGCAAATTGACTATAACGGAGAAACAAATTTCACCCAGACGTGCAATAGAAACGAGAAAAATAATTTTGAAATATACATGACCATAAGTGCAACTATAGAAACAACAAAAAAACTTCGAAATATACATTAACAGTAATAAAAAAGAATGGCACAGAACAGCGGAATATTTGAAGTAACAAGGGTTAAAGACAAGAAAGAGGCAAAAACAAAAAACAAAAAAGGTCATGGTAAATATTTTTTGTCAGACGAAAATCATTCAGATGCTTTTTAAATTAACTGATTGTTTGCCATAGTTGGTTCGCACCTGAGGTAAAAAGAGATTATTGTTTCAAGCCAATCTAGTGATGTTAGCGTTTATCAAGCACGTTTTAGAACTTATACATGCGGGAACTTGATTATTCAATAACTTGATTGCTCCGGTATCGACGAGCAGCTTGAGCGAAGTATTTGCAATAAGGTCTTCTGCTTAAATTATTGCTCTACAGGACTTCGGTGCTTCAGTTGTTAGCATGGACAAGACTGCACTTGCTGATTCTGTTTCATCAGAAGAGGAAACGATCTGAGCTCGAACACAGAACTGTCGATGCGTGCCGTTTCGTGAACGGCAAAGTGTAGCTAATGAGCCACTTTTTTGCAGACATGACAGGTAACGTGCTTAGCTGGACAGCCTGAATCAGAAGCCATGTGCTGAGTTGATCCACACTGCAAGCAATGGATAGTGGCTTTTTGACAGGCTTGACGAAATGTTTGCCAAGGGCCATGCTGGCTGGCTTCTCCAGATCGCCGCTTCCCGCCATGTTGTTGAGCGCCATCTTGGATCCATTGGTTTCAGCAAGAAGGTTGGCGAGGATTGCTATCTTATGCACGCGAGCGAGGAAGGCGGTGGTTGGCGATGCAATCTTGACGCTGCGTCGAGAGGGGATGCAGGGGTGAAATGTTGAAGCCTTTAAGTGTGTTGTGGTCTTCTTCTACGCTTCATCCCCGGTCTTCTTTCGCTTTCATGAGGATCCTTCATAAAGCAGCTTTCCCGTATCCTTGCAGCTGGAACACAATGCACGATTTGATCTCGGACGGAATCATCGTTCCAACCGCCGAATTCGCTAGCTGGTTCCAAGTTTTGTAGTGAAGCGACAACGTCTTAAAGGTTTCTCCTGGCTGCTGTCTTCGCTCCTGGAAAAAGATATCATGTACCAAGCAGTTGGCACTTTCTTCGTGATGTCTGTCGAAATAACACAAATTTTCTTCAAAACATGGAGAAGCAGGGTGCGTTAATGACGCAAGGTTAGAGTACAAACGCTGCATCTCGAAACCCTAGTTACTCTGCAAAACGGCCTGCTCCCTCTCGTCTGGTAACTCCTCGTATCTGATCGTCTGAAGAAGCGTGTGAAAGGACCGCTTCCATGTTAGCCACGGCAGAGCAGGAATACCGGGCAATGACAGCAAATGCTGTGGTGGAGGTGCCAACATGCCATGCTGGGAACGCACAACAAAGAGGAAGAAGTTGCTGTTGGCAGAGTAGAAGTAGTAGTAGCAGTGGCAGGGCAGGCGTTTTGCATGCCGCAAGCAGACGAGAAGCAGTGGCAGAGGCAATTCGTTAAGTACGATTCTGTCTCTCTTGTAAGTAGGAACAAAAGTTTTACCTCATCGCCGAAATGTAGCACTAGTTCGACAGGCACCACACTCTGTAGTTTCCAATTGACAAACATGTTTTCCCTATATTCTTGCAAATATGTCTCATTACTACTTCTAACGCAGAAAAATTTTGTTTAGATCAGCGTTATAAATTTTTTGTTCAACGCACGTACCGACTACCGGAATTGCCCAGAAAACATATCTTATTAGTATAATAAGTAATATAATGTTTCAAAAACGAAGAAAAAAATTGTACCCTTTTCGCCTTTATACGTCTGCCAGAATTCCCCAGCTCATCCTCTTTTTCTGTGTGTTTTGGGGTCCCGCTACATATTTGGTATAGTTCCCAGCAAACCTCAACTTAGCAATTTACTTGTTTTATTTTCGAATAGGTATGACCTGCTTACAAAGCAATATTTAAGAAAACGTTGTTGCCTTTATTCGTTATCCGATAGCACCAGTTATGGTCACTGGACGAATCTTGCCCGGGCAATGTGATCGCTAGCCAGGCTAGAAGCAGGAACGCAAAAGGTTACGCTGTGCCGACTAAATTCCAGGTGCGAGATTTGTCGAGGTGAAATTATTACTGTTTAACTGCAAATTATGCGAAGATCAGTACTGAGCACAAGATTAGGTAATTTTGCATTTCGCACTAATGTTCGATACCAGATTTTGCTGCAATACCGCTAAAGCATGAACGTACCGCAGTGACAAACTAGATTCTAGAGAATGCAATGAAACTTCTTTCGTGATATGCTCAGACTCTTTCACATGACGCGATTGGGGCGAAAAAAATCATTCTGCCGCGCACGTCGCAGAGCGATTTTCGCTGAGAGCTTCACATGCGTTTGCTGCAGCGAGATTTCCGTCGAAGCGATGCGCAAAGTTGCTGCCTGCCTCATTAAATGAAAACAACATGGAAACTGTTCAAATTTTCAAATTTTCCTATTATTACTCGATAATGGATTGAGGACACCATCTTGTAATGTTTAAAAGCGTGGAGACTTTACGACAGCTCGCAGATGCGGTGAGTGAGACGCTGCACAACACCACAAGTATAAGCATGCGGATGGTGCGGCATCGGTGGAGTGGTTGCGTTTAGTACACTCTAGTTTCGTTCTTACTATAGAAGCCACAACTTTTTTCCTGGATGAGTATTTGCTTTTACAGTAGAACAAGCTACTGTTGAGTGTGCAGCTGACACAATTGGTAGTGATGAAGAGGTTGACGATAGTGGTGATCGATTGCGTACGTGCCTTATTTTGAAACGGCGTCCTTCTACCCACGTGTATAGCGTGCAGCTTCTGCTTTTAAACAGATTGTGTAATTGGAACAAAAAGAAAATGTTTATGAAGCTCCCAAGCCGCAGGCGCTGGTCCGTCCGCCCTATTAAAACATAACTTAAACTGGCGCACGACATCGATCCACATACCTAAGAACGCGCGGTAAAACAGGAAAGTGCCTATTTTGAACGCGCTTTGTATCGTCAGACATTGCCCCTCCCACATTGCGCCGATCGCTTTCACTCAGCGACGGCACAACCAACTTGTTGGATTCCACTCGCGGAGAGCCCATGACGTCGAGGCGGTCGCTGAGCGACGGAATTCGCTGCGTCACTGACTAAATCTAGCCCCATGTAAAACAGCCTTAACTCGTTGGGCAGCACCAAAACTAAAATGCCTGTGGCAATGAAACGCAGCGCACGCCGCACATGCTGATCCCAGCAAAATATAGCACACGCTGAACAGAGAAACACACATTTATAACGCAGGCACGCTAGCTATATCATGCAGTCCATTGTCAAAAAAAGGGACGACAAATCGTTATGAGGTCGCCAAGCAAACGTAACAGAATTGGCGAGAAGCCAGCGACATACATTGCACGCACACGGCATTGACACTGATGACTAGCAGATGACACCAGGAGCAATCTACAGTGAGCGCGGTGACTAATACTCAGTTCGATTTCGCAGGAACCAGTGCCCTGGAATATTCCGGTCATACTGATCGAAAACACTGCAGATGCTTTTCGTTAACTCAAGCATAGTAAGACGGCGAACAGCATGATGTTGCCTTCACGTTGCAAAAAAGTGCGCGTCGCGGCAGCGGACATCACACGGGAGTAGACAACACTGAATGATCGGGGGCAAATAGGCTTTCGCATTAAAAATTATGTCTACGCACAACGCCAAGCACCATCGACGTGCCGGAGAGGTGCCTACGCATAAAGTTCTGTGGCTAAGACATACTTCAAAGCTCTGTAGTTGCGAGAGGGCTCGATTGCAGGATTCTGAGTAACGTACGCAGGCTCATCTTCAGTACGTCGGCACTGTTGGCTTCGCCGGCGAGCGGCGCTTTCGCGGTGGTTCCGCGCTCGCAAGCTCCGGCTGGAATGGGTCAGAACACTACCAGCTCAGCTGGTTACACCACCTCACCAGGATGAATGGGCAATCATAACCGTGGCTGCAAGGCTTTGCAAGGCGTCCGCGACTGCAGAGCAGAGCTGTCGGTGTGACGTTAGCGCGTCAGTGTTAGCGCGGCCTCCTTCAGTACGTCCACTGCAATTGGATGAACCAGATGGCGCTGCTTCGTGCGGTTGATTCAATGACCCACAGGGCCCTTGCACAACATCGCGGTTTTAAGGCGAAAATTCCTTCCGAAAATCACAGGAGCACTGTGACCTGTGAGATGAGCGAAACGCATGTGTCTCATTTGCTCTCCCGATCCAAGAATCAGCCATACGGCACCCGCTGAGCGAGCAGTGCCTTTCGCAAGAATGAATGTCGTTTAGCATTCCTGCAAGCACACCGAGTGCGTTGTTAATTGGGACAACACGTGTGTGCCGAGCAACGGAGCACTTTCGCCCCTGTGCGACAGCGCCGAAAATTCACGGCCTACAATGGTGACCAGAATAAACGGCAAGTGCGTGCGAGAACCGCAACCTGCCCAGGTTGCGTGCCATCACGAGTGACCCGCTCTCCCCCTCCCTGCCTCTTCGGAGCCGAAGGACGTGGTGCTCTCTCTCGCTATGTGCACTCGTTGTTGGCAGCGAAAACAGTGAGCTCCGCCGTGGTGTCTTTCGCGAAACAAAACGGGTTCAGATCTCTTTTAGGGCCGGCCGACCGCTTTACAAGAGCACCTGTTATAACGAGCGTCATCACGCGCGATGATGGGTGTAGAATCGCATTGCGCCTCTTCGCATGCGTTTATGGTGGTGGTGCAACATAGGCTGCCCGCTACGCGTACGTGTAAGGCTCTAGAGCGCGAGTGCTAAGCTCAGAAGCACACCAGCTTGTAGCTGAAAAGACAGCTGGACGGGGCTGTTGCAGTTGCTGAAAAACTTGGAGGACACTTAAGCTCCACCTTGAAGTGTGGAACGCTATAGCATTTAAAATGTCTCAATGCTTTTCACGCTTCCCGGCAACTCCTGCGTATGTGACCATAATGTCTACTGGGAAACGCCGGCGGCGAGAACCGGCGGACACTATTCATGAAGGCGAGCTTTCGGGTATAAATAGGTTCTCTTGCGGGGACCAATCTTCTATTCAGGCTCTGCAATTTTTATATTTCCGTGTGAGAAGGTTGAACATAAAAATCTTGTGCTCTCGGTGTTTTATTTTATAGCAGTAGTTTGTGGGCAGTTATTCTCAAAATTATAAGGAATATTTTTGGAAAGAATGTACAAGGTTTAACAAGCTTTAGTGATAGAAAACATTAGTGCCGTGTAGGCTATTTTTAGCTGACAGGACTCCTGGCCCCAGACGCAGGACCGTTAGCAATAGGGGGCCCTTGAGGCTGTCGCGTTAAAAAGGCCAGACACTCCTCACGTGCAGCTCGGCTCAAGGCCTCGCTGGCGGGCGGTACTGGCCCAAAGGCGCACCGTTCGAGCGTGCCACGTTGAATGTGCTTTGTCCCCACCGCCGATTGCTCTAAATCTGAAAAGCGGCTGCCACGCAGGGAAGCCGAAAAGTTCGGATGTGCCTGCCTGATCATCCGTTTGACCTGGCCCTTGTTCTATGCTCATGACATAACGATTAACAAAACCATGGTTTCGGTGGGACCGCCATGGAAGCCAGCTCCGGAAATAGAGAAAAATGCATTCCGGGATGGCGGCCGTAATAACAGACAGGGATGCAGCTGAGTACCGAGGCTAAGAACGATTTATTGTTTAGGTGACCGGTTTTATAGAGGCGGCTGATTACTATAGCCTCACCACCCCACCCCTCTATGAAGTCTAGTTAAACAAATCCTGAAACCTCACCAAACATCGCAACATTCCCCTCAAGTTTGAAGAACTGGTGAACACACAGCACGGTTATACAATCTTAAGAATTCAGGCAGAATTCGTTACGCTGTATTGCAGGCTAAAACACAAGTTCTAACTCAGACAAAAATTTTACCGCAGCTTTGATAACAGATTTTCGTACTATTTCACGGCTAGCTAAGCATCACAGAATGATCGGTTGGTTTCAAATACAGCCGCACTTCCGCCGAAAGGCAAAGCATTTCGCCTTTCGGAAAGAATGCACAAGGTTTAACCAGCATTAGTGATAGAAAACGTTAGTACCATGTAGGCTATATTATGTTCACAGGACTCCCACCCCATCATTTCGCAAGATGGCTTGCAGAAAACATTTTCGCTTGCACAGTCATTGGACATTGCGAACTCCTTTAAAGATACCTTTGAACTATCAATAACAGCACTAAAACAGCAGTCTTCTAGAACTCAGAGTTTAAATTACCTATGTCAGATGATCCAAAACTCTGCTCATCCATTAATGCAAGTTACCTGTGGAACTTGATCAAGTTAATTGATCAAGTTACCTTGATCAACGCAATTCCACTCTACAAACCGGCAGGTTATGACTGAATAAGAGTGCGAGATATAAAGTGCAATTTCTATCATCTACAAAACGTACTCTTGTTTATCTTAAACGGATGTCTCCAAACAGGTATAGTCCCGCACGGTTTAAAGACCTCAGTAGTAGACCAATCTATAAGAAAGGTAGTAAATCAGAGAAAAATAACTATAGACCAAACGCAATCATGAATGTGTTAGTGCATGTAATGGAGAAATTCATTTACACTTGCATGGTATCCTTTTGCGATAAATGTATAAGTCCTTCCCAATACGGTTTTACACGCAGGTTAAGTACAGTCGATCTGTTTGAAGAATGTAACAATTATATATGTAAAAATATTGATCAAAATAATATCGTGCTTGGCCTTTTCTTAGATCTGACAAGAGGTTTTGAAACCATAGAACACAACATCATGATGTACAAACTAGAAAGTATTTGTTTCCCGGGTCCTTATTCGAAATTATTTCCCAATTATTTTTCAAACCGTATGCATGTAGTTTCTATAAAAAATACATATGGTGATTTTACATCAGTTCGATATGGTGTGCCTCAAGGATCGGTTCTGGGACCTCTATTATTTAACAATTGCGTAAATTACATTGCTACCATACATCTGAATGCTGAAATATTTCAATACGCTGGTGACACTGCACTACTTATATCACACGAATCGTATTCTGAAGCCGTAAAACTACTTCACGAAGTCGCAACACGTGTGATTGACTGGTTAAATGCTAATCAAATATATTTAAACAAAGACAAACCCACCTAGGTATGCTTCAGAAATCCTCATAAGCCTGTTAGCCTAAACCTGTCCATTCAATTACATGGTTTGCAGTGTTTAAAATGCTCCTGCCTGTCTCTACCACTATCCTCTTCTGTTAAGTACCTTGGTCTTCATTTTGACGACCGCATGTTGTGGGATGTCCCAATGACTACATAATGAAGCTTTTACGAACAGTAGCAGCTCAGTTATACACGCTTAAATTTAACATGCCTGTTAAGTTGCGAAGGTTAGTTTTTAAGGCTCTAGGCCAATCTGTGCTCAGAGATGGTATTTCAGTTTTTGGTTCCTGCTCAGAAACGAAAGTAGATCGAGTGGATAAGCTATTGCATAGTATAGCTGCGAGTATACTGTATGGTATGCATGGTACTGTAATGAATCTATGGTATGCTTCTCACGTATGGAGCATACGTGAGAAGTAATATTGCAGCTGTTGAGTCCTTTTCGGATCTGTTTGTACAAGTGATACTTCGCAATATTTTCTCGAATCGCCACAAAATAATAGAGTAAACCTAAATCCCTAAGAAAAGCATGCCTTTATCACTTACGAACTATAGTAGACTATAGAACTACGAACTATAGTAAAACGTGTGGAGAACATTACGTCCCTTTTTATTTTAAGCAGTTGCCGAAAGAAATAATTCAACAGCATTCCCAAAAAGAAGCCAAGCAAATTAATGCATGGTTGCTTCATCCTCACAATACTTGACAGGTATTGTGTGCTTATGTTTTTTTAAACAGTTCCTATGATTATTTGCACTATTGTCTTCTAAACAAAAATATTGTGATCATTTTTATATATGTATTTCTTTACCTTTTCCCAAAGAAATAGAGGGAAATTTTACTTTCAAATTAGCTTTTTTCTCAAGCTATTAACACAAAAAATATTCCTGTTCATGGTTCTCTTCAAGCTGTTGCGATATGTAACATTCGTCGTACTTCTTTTACTAGCACCTCATGTCGGCCGTGACCCGCCCACTGGCGACTTGCGCTTATGCAGGCAGGATGTATGTAACAAGTTGTGAGCTGCTGAAATAAAGATGTATGTATGTATGTATGTATGTATGTATGTGTGTATGTATGTATGTATGTATGTATGCATGCATGCATGCATGTATGTATGTATGTATGTATGTATGTATGTATGTATGTATGTATGTATGTATGTATGTATGTATGTATGTATGTATGTATGTATGTATGTATGTATGTATGTATTTAGATAGCAATTTATTAGACAGCCATAGGAACTGAGGATAGCAGTTTTATCAGCCGTATAAACTTAGTAACATAAGCTTGCTAACTAAATAAAAGCATGCTCTAAGCACGCACAAGCAAACATGAACGCCTAACAGTCGATGACTGCCAACACTCGCTGTGAAAACGATCGCGTGCGAAAGCGCGGCAGCAGCCGCGAGCCAATTGGCCTTCGCACTGTTTGTCATTTCAACATAAGCTGAGCGGCGAGAGCACAGCACGCACAACGGCATGAGCCGTCCGGATACTTGCACTCTGCAATCGGTTGAAAGATAGGGTTGGCGTCTGGTACCACCTGCAGAAAGGGATTTCACCCGACCTTCTCTCACCATGCCTCGTCGAAATGAGACGTCACTGCTCCTGCTACGGTTGGCGTCTGGTACCACGTGCAGAAAGGGATTTCACCCGACCTTCTCTCACCATGCCTCGTCAAAATGAGGCGTCACTGCTCCTGCTACGGTTGGCGTCCCGCACCATGTGCAGAAAGGAATTTTGCTCACCCGAGCTTCACACATCTTGCCTCGTCGAAATGAAGCGTGACTTCCTAATTCACCATGACCATTTCGAGTGTCTGCCGGTCTGGCGGAAGCCCCGCAGTGTTGACAGGCCTCTTTTGTGTGTGTGTGTTCGTGTGCGTGCGTGTTTGTGTGTGTGCGTGCGTGCGTGTGTGCGTGCGTGCGCGCGCGCGCGCGCGTTTGTGTGTGTGTGTGTTGGTGTGTGCGTGCGACTTTAGAGGGACCCTTTCCTAGAACGGTGAAAGCCCACAGGAGAACTTCCACGAACCAGCAACGCGCAAAAGAGACGGACAAGCGTCTACAATTCCAGGAGTCGGGACGGCCTCCTCCTTGCAAGAGGCTTTCTGTGCCGGTCACGTGACGTCGATAGAAGCAAGATCCCTCCCACGATTGTAGAGAGCCTATTTAAGGGGCTCCGAAATGTACTTTTTAGATCACTTCATTCTCTTCTCATCATCTTTCATCAACCTTTGAATAAACCGTGCAAGTTTCGCACTAGAAATCGTCTCGCCCTTGTTTGGTCGCCATGGTCTAGCGGATGCCTGCAGCCCGCCGACAACGCCACGCTACCCAATAGTAACGTCGGTTGAGCTTCGATAGGCAGTTGTGGCTACAACTCGGCAGCAGTGCGATACGCTACCCTGGAGTGCGCAACAGCGCAAGCGACTATATGCGCGGCCGGGGAATACGCAGATGCTACCAGATTGCGACGCAGCCCTCACCCTTTCCTCACGCCTGGCCTTTCGGCCGACGGAAGGCGGCACAAACTTCCCCGCTTTCCGCCCTTTTGCGCACATATACAGCACTCGAACATACAGCATGTGGCATAGCACGATGGTATTATCGTCTTTGGAATGTATACGGAACATCTCGGCGTCGGCGCCGGCAATAATGGTCCTTGACTGTCCATGTATATGCTATCGCAACAGTAAATTACGTGAATATGAGACGAAAATGGGATAGGACATGTACCTGTGGACCACTATTATATGTTTAAGACGAATATATTCCAGCAAAACTGTTTACCTCTACTTCTCCTTCATCCTTTCAAGGAAGTAAGAAATAACAAGAAAGTATACTTCCACTGAGTAATCCTTTTGTTTAAAAGAAACAAAAAAACAACAACGTATGCACACGTCATCTAACACTAGACAATATAGGGCAGCACTGCACGCTTGAACTATAAGATGAATACTAGAGAAGGCGATGAAGGGAAATGAAGTACAATTCAGACACATACTCTTTGTAATGGCTTGGCACTTCCCGTCGCCTTTTTTGAACGAAGATCGATTTGTTTGGCCTTTTTTTTGCAGCTAGGGATGGCTCCGGCATTACATTTAATTCTTCAGGCTCACTTATACACTGTCCAGAGGATGCTGGGAGAGAAGAACACGACTCGAACGAGTCTGACGACTCACTTATGCGCTTTTGAGTAGTACATGGGTGCGAACGCTCATGTTTAGTTGCATTTGCGCACGATGGCTCAGAGACACGCCCGTTTTTTTTGGATACGAAGACAAAGCATGATGACTGGGCCCAGCAGTCGTTTGTTGTTACGGTCGTTGCATAGAATCCTTTGGCTGAGTTTCACGTCAACCGTGCGAAGAAAAGAGTTAACTTTGGCAGGGCACCACGGCGGAACGTTGAATTGGTGCCTGAAAAGAACCTTCAGGTTCTGTGAAGCGCTCATCAGTCGACGTTGCTTTTGTCCATAAACATCTTAACGCTCGCAGAGTATTGGGTTACACCGCGGCGCTGCACACCATCACTGAAGTAGAATATTTAAGTCACTGCAGCGATCGCTTTCCATGCTCTGTGGCTAGACATTGCGTCTACAGATGCCGCCAACAGTGTTGTAAGTCGCTTATTATGAATATGGGACTTAAATGTGATGGTCAGATCACACGGGGTGCCTGAAATAGGCAATCGATAATTATTACTCTCTCATACCAGAACGAATTTACTATAGGTTGACAGAACTGATAATCGACGAGAAAGGGCATGGCGCCATAGGGAGTGCCATAAATGCTGCTTTTTGAAAATGGCATATTACTTAGCAAAGAGAACAAAGAGAGAAGAACGACCAGTGCATATTTGAATGGTGAAGTAATCACGAATATATTGTCGAGAATCGAGAAAGAACATGGCAAACTGCCAGGCAAATATTGCGAATATAGTCAACTTCTAGGTATAGTACCGACAGAAGCAAGAAAAGCAACACATTCATTGGAAAGGAAAAAGCAAGCGGAATAGCTGATGGGGCAAGGAGATACAGGAAGCGATAGATGAATGACGGAAAGCATCACGAGAGAAAAGACAGGTTAAAGTGATGTTTTACTTTGTGAAAGCAGGTGACACGTAAGCGTATGGATGCTGCAGCGCACACGACGGCATCGTCCCTCGCTGCGCCTTCACGCCTACAGCGTCCTCATCGCACATCGTATTCAAGACATAGCGCGCACGGCCAGGCCAGTGGGAGCAGCTGCCAGAGTAGAACGCCCCGTTGTATACATTCCCTCCCTATTTAAAAACCTAGCATGGTTTTGGCGCGCACGGGTAAGCATAAACGCTTCACACCCGATGACCGTGGACTCTCGCTGTGGAAACGCTGGCATGACGGCTCGCGGCACCAGTAGCGAGCGAAGTGACCTCCGTGCTGTCTATCGCTTCAACGCAAACAGAGCGCTCGCAAATGTACAATTTCTCGACTGCCAGGCTCTGCCCCCAAACCAGATCTCTTTCAACATAAAGCTCTCGCGAGCACGCGCGGCCGAAGTACAACGCCCGCTTCTCCGCCCCTTCCCCTGGTGTCATGGTGCCACGCGCGCGAAAATATGGCGCGCTATTCTTCCTTGCGCACGCGACATCGAGTCGTCATAGTGGGCTCATCGTCATACGCTTTCACTTGCACACACAACGTACGGCGCGCAAGGGCGATTCTAGCAGTAGGCGAACCCACTACGCATGCATCGCAAAAAAAAAAACTAGTAACAACTGCCAGAGGAGGTGAACCCAGCGCGCATTCGCCTACCTTCCTCCTCCGCGACGCTTAGCCGCGTTTCTCCATTTCCACTTCGTTCCACGTTACCTACACATTGCTCTTGGAGGCGGTACTTGCCGCGCGAGCGCGCTCCATCGTACATTACATGGCGCCCGATGTTGTTCACCTCCAGGCGCATTCCTCTTCTGCCTGCTTCGCCGCCTGACATGTCTAACGCCGATTTGAAGAGCTGGCCAGTTACGCTTGCGCGTGAAAAGCGCAGCTGCTGCACGATGAAGTAAACAGAAATTCTAAGCTGTAATAGGCAGAAAATAACGGTTCTAACACTGGTTCACGCAAATAATGAATAAAAGTTGAGTGATCAGTGGTTGACAAAATACAAAAGGAAAAAAGGTGGTTGCCGCCAGAATGTGTCGGAACGAAAATACCTTATTAAGGAGGAAATTTGTAGCAATGTAACATCTTTTAGTCAAAAATAGAAACAAAGTGGAAGGACACGTGGTAATTAATCACTTCTGAAAAATAACAGCCTAATCTTTAAAGAGAACGACGAGGTGAATCGTGAGATAAAGAATATCAGGAAAAAAAGCCTGATAAAACGGGGCTATCACTCGCAAATTCCATATGGAACGAAGCACAACCGTAAATTACAAAGCCCATAGCGACATGGCCAGCCGAAGTTCCCGTTAGGTTCATAAATGAACCAGAACGAAAATTATGTAAGCTAGGTTAAAAGCAGTAGAAGGGCTTTAGAAGAAAGGCGAATATCAGAAAATAGGCGACAGAGTGCAAAGAATTTATAAATGTAAGGAGGAAAAATATAAAATTCACTCCCATACACCGTTCAACAAAACATCGCTGATACATAGGTTCACAACGCAGGCAAATCACTTCAACCGGCAATCAGGAGCAGCACATAATCGCATATTTAAAGAACTCTGGAAGGGCCTCAGAGTCAGTTGGCGTCCTTATGATAATCTACTTGGTCCTATTCAGTGTATTAAAATACCAACGAAGAAATGAGGTCATGAAATGTGACTTTTTTCTGCATTACCAGAGCGTATGATAAGGTTAACTGCAATATTTAAGGAATGTTATTGATGGAGAAGGGTGACGCAGCAACTGTATCAAGCTTTTAAAGGAGATTGCCAAAACCACTTTCTGATTATGAGGCACGCCGTAGTGGAGGACTCCGGAAATTTCGACCCCCTGGGGTTATTTAACATGCACATAAATCTCAGCACACGGGTGTTTTCTTATTTCGCCCCCATTGAAATGCGGCCGCCGTGGCCGGGATTCGATCCCGCGACCTCGTGCTTAGCAGCCCAACACCATAGCTACTGAGCAACCACGGTGGGTTTAGAAAATACCGTTTCGGTTGAGTGATAAACGGTGACGAATGAGGAGAAAGTTGATATCACAAATGAACTGCGGAAGAGATGCCTTTTCTCCCCGTTGTTGTTTGTGACGCACATGGCAAGGATGGAGAAAGGGCTAGAAGGAATCAGCATTAGGCTTAATTCCTTATGCAAATAGACGGATGGGATATTATAGAAGCAGCTCCCTCGTTTTTTATGGGCACGAAATTCTCTTGCTTACTGAAAGCCAAAGTTCATTGCATAAGATTATAAGATAATAGGACAACATGAAAACAGAGAACACACAGAATCAATACAGGGCAGCAAATACCTCGGTAAAAAAGAATACAAATACCTCGGTGTATAAATAAACAATCTCAATAAAAATACAAAAATCCAGGAAAAAAATTATTGTTGCAACGGGAAAGAGAAAAGCAGTGTTATTTAAACGCAGACCCCTTCTGAGGATACGATAGATACGAATAGTTCCGGAATATCTTGAAAGCTGTAATGATTCCATGGCTTGCATTTGCAAATGTGGATGTTTGCTTGAATTCAGAGGTAGAATCAGAATTTCATAGCGACCACAGGATAGTGGAATGCCTCGCATTGGGCGCCCACATGAAGACTACAAATGAAACCCCACAGGATCATATGGGTTGGACTAGTATTTAGTTGTTTGAAGCACGAAGTAAGATTGCTTTAGAAGAACGACTGAGGAATGCGCAAAAAACTGAATGGGTTCCGAGAGTGTTCAAATACTTGATGAGAAAAAAATAGTATTTTCACAGCGATGGAAAACAAGTAGAAAGCTTGCCAGCAAGTACGCGACTCATTTAACAAAGGACACTACATGCGAAGTCAGAGAGCCTGAAACAATACCCTGGCTCGCGGCAATGAAACATAGACGGGATATGAGCAAGTGATCGTCAATACACGAGAACTTGCTCATATTGGTTCTATATTGTTTCACTTGGTTGATTGTTTCTCGCTTTGTTGTGAATACACGATTACACCAGAAACAATTTTTCTCAAATATAAGAAACGCTCTTTTCCAAGCGAGATCAGGATACCTTAGACCGCATGGTTATAATGTGAGGTAGAACAATAAGGAATAACCATGCGTTTGCCGCGGTATAGCTTTATTAAAATGCGGAAATATCCACTCGGCTGCCTCTTTTTTCTTCGCTGGCCTCCTTGAAAAACTAGGGTTAAGGGAAAGTAGGGGCGAAATTAAACTTGCGCGCGTTATATTAGTAAAAGTCTGTTGGAATTCCGGTGGTAGGAAAGTACGCACAGCAAAGACAACGCAGACACACAAACGCGAAGTTCCGAGTAATGGCTCAGAAAGTTTCATGCTGGGATTTTTATTGTATGTAAAGAAATACGATAATCATGAAAATCGGCAAAATAAGAAAAAAAATGATGATGGCGAAGCCTACCGCTCAACTGTCAATGTACATATGATCATACCGGTATTACATATAGGCTGCGAACTTTACAAACTAAAACTAATATCGCCGCACCCCTGTGAAGCGAGGACGCACAGAGATTGTATTCAGTATTCAAGTGGATGACGCGAAGATAGGTGTGAGATGATAAGGACTGAAGGTGATTGGTGTCGATATAAAGGATAATGGAACGTATGGGTGTGTTTACATTAGAACCGAAAAATGCTTAGGTGTCCAGCTTCGTCAAGAATTCGATAGACATTCTTGCAGGCACAATGAAATTCCCATTTTTTTTTTATTTCTAGAGTTTTATAGCTATCGCAAATAATTCTTATTTTATTGGCTAAAGTTATCCTTTACGCAAGGAAACAGGCCTTACTTCGGTTCCTTAAAACTAAGGTCCTTGGTCTTATGTTGTGTCTTTGATGGTTTCCTTACAAATTCAAGTTTTTGTGTTTGTGAGCGGAATTGCATGATCAAGATTTTTTGTAGTGCACCTTCACGTAACGTGATTAAAAAGATTGAACGCCCTAAGTAATGACGCAACCTTCAGGTTTTTTTCTCGGTAATGCAAGCGCACAACATAATTAACCCGTTGCAGCATGTACGGCCACAGTGTTCGGACAATCGATAAGTAATACAAGGGTTCTACAGCATTGAGTTTCATGTGCCCGGCTTCGTGTTCTTAGGATTGGATTCTTGGGTGGGATTTTTTGTCAAGTAATCACGTCGTTATCGACTGCGCTCGTGCTAAGATAGAGCTCTCTGAATTTTTCCACACACCTTCCGCCTATGTGGCCGCTGCTGGTTATAGCACGCTTGTAGTCGCCGTGAATAGTCACCTGCCACCTCACAGTGCAATCAATGTTCCCGAATCCTGTGTCGCCGTTCCCGATGCCACCATTCTGTTGACGCCACCTTACACTTTTTTTATCGCCGCCACAATACGTCACTGCCATTTGCCATCCTCGCGCTATAGCGCAATACTTGTTTGCAAACTCAACTCAGGCCCGCTGACTTAGTACAACAATAAAACGCTTGTCCGCGTGCAGCCTGCAGACAATGTTATCGTGCCCCTGGATTCCTCTGAGTGCAAGACAAAACATCAACTGAACGCCTCGACTCCCCACCTCGCGTCTGATGCCGTGCCCTCAGATTCTTTTAACAGTTCGTTCGACAGCGACCTCTCTCCGGCTGAACTGACGCAGCTTCTCGCCCTTCTGCACGACTTCCGCACTATGGTTGACTTACCGCAAGAGTCACTCGGCCGAACTAATGCGATTGTTAACACGATTGACACTGAGACTCACGCTCCTTTACTACAGTGTCCCTATCCTATGTCACCTGCGGAGCGTCGCGTAATTACGAAACAAGTTGAAGACTTGATTCAGTGTGGAGTCATAACGCCTTCTTGCAGCCCCTGGCCCTCTCCTTTTGTACTCATAAAAAAAAAGATGGCTTTATTAGGTTCTGTGTGGGCTAACGGCACCTCAACAAGTCTACTCGCAAAGACGTTTAACCTCTTCCGCGAATAGACGACGCCCTCGATTGCCTTCAAGGTACCGATTTTTTTAAACCACAACTGCCATGCCATGATTAGAATCCTGAGCTCAATGCACATCCAGGACTTGACCGAATAGCTAAACGATGTACTCTGGAGCAAGGGCCACGTACCGAACGAGTGGAAACACGCTGAAATCGTGACCATTCCCAAACACGGCAAGAAGCCCGCGATCGAGGCCCTGCGGCCCATCTCACTGACTTCGTGCCTCGAGAAGCTGTACCAGAGGGTCATCGAAACCCGCCTCCAACAATACATAGAGGACGGTGACCTCTTCCCGCACACCATGCTTGGCTTCAGGCTGGGACTTTCTGCTCAAGATGCGTTCCTAATCCTTAGGGAAGAAGTTCTCAAGGGCATCCCGAAGGGAGGAGAACACCTCCTGCTCTCACTCGAACGAAAAGGGGCATTCGATAACATCTCCCACGAGGGCCGGACGGCAACCATCGAAATAGGCAAGACTCGATCGGATACGATCGACGTGCCGAACAAAGGAACACCGCAAGGGGCGATAATCTCCCCGATTCTATTCAATGTCGCATCGCTAGCGCTGACCAAAGAGTTGCGGAAGATCCCCGACCTAGGTTACGCCCTGTACGCAGACGACATTACGCTCTACGCCACCAAGGGCTCCCTAGCGCGAAAAGAGGCGACCCTTCAAAAGGCCGCGACGGCCGTGGAGAGATTTGCGGCAGCGAGCGGGATGCGTTGTGCGCCCGAAAAGTCCAAAGTGATCCGGGTGCACGGAGGAGGAATCTACAAGTCCCCCGGCCCTATCGACCTCTATCTTGAGGGCCAGAAGATAACGGAAGGCAATAAGGCTAGGATTCTGGGTTTTTGGATCCAGAGCATCCTGAAAGCCTCCCACACCATCCAAACCCTAAGGTCTGCCACCAACCAGATCTCGCGGATTATAAAACGAGTTACAAGAAGCCGCAAGGGCATGCGAGAAGAGGACACACTTCACCTCGTTCAGGCTGTGGTGATCTGCAGAATAATTTATACCATGCCGTATCACTACCACGAGCTAAACAAACGCGAACAAGAACAAGTCGATGCCATCATCAGAGGTGCGTACAAAACGGCCCTGGGTCTCCCTCTCACCAGCTCAAAGTTGATGTTAGCGGCCCTCGGGATCCACAACACCTTCGCTGAGCTGTCGGACGTGGTTATGGCTTCGCAAAAGTCCAGACTACAGAATACGGTGGCGGGGAGAGCCATCCTCCGCCGGACCGGAATGCCAACGGAGCTCCGTGCCCTCAATGGGCAACGATCACTCCCACCTGAGGTCAGAGGCAAGATCAAGGCGAACCCGGTACCGAAGCACATGAGTCATGCACTCCACGAAGGGCGATGCAAGGCTTGCGTCTACAAATAGCGCCGACAATTCAAGGGTGATCCGTACGTAACGCACGTGGACATGGTGGCATACCCTGTAGGGGGCCTCTTCGCGGTAGCCGCCGTGAACGGGAGATACAGCTCCTTGACCCTCGCAGCACCAGCTGCGGCTCAGACCATAGCCGCGGCGCTGGTAATAACACAAGAAGCAGGGTAGGCAGAGAAGTTCATGTCGTTACCGACTCGCAACAGTCCTGCCGTAACTTTACCGATGCACGAACACCGCTGCTGGTGGCTCAGATTCTAGGCCCAAGGCTCCAAGAATCCCATAAAATCACGTGGACGCCGGGGAACGCGGGTATGCAGTATGGAGGGGAAGGAAAGGGCGAACGCCATAGCTCGAGCGCTAATCAACCGAGCGGGGCAAGACCAATCGTCTCATCAATCCGCACCCTTTACCTTCGTCGAATTACTGCAACTGACTCGAGCTCCCGCGTCTCAACCGCAGGATTTATCCTCCCCCTCACAGAAAGATCAGCACTGAAGAGGCAGTAGCTCTCCAACTTATTCAGACCAACACATTTCCAAACCTACACAGATACAGTAAAATATTCCCGCATACATATCGTGGCATCTGCCCCTGGTGAGGCGACACACGCTCTACACCCTTTCGCATCTCGTGCGGGTGCAGGGATAAACCTCCCCATTTAAAGACACCTAGGACGTCATATGAGCGGAGGGGGTACAGTTGACCGGCGATACCCTGGCGGGACCAGAAGCTCTCGTCCAGCAAGTACGTCGAGCAGCCATGGCCAGTGGAGTCCTGGAATGAGGACGCCACTCACTCGACCTCAAGATCAACCATCTTGATGGTCTGCATAAAGGTTTTCTCTCTCTCTCTCTTACCTCGACTTGCAATCGGGATATTGACATGTCGCTATGGCGGAGTGTGCTCTTCCGAAGACGGCGTTAGTTAGAACGGGTGGCCTGTATGAATTTACGGTGATGTCTTTCGGGCGTGAAAATGCGCCTTCAAACTTCGAGCGGATGACGGACGGCATTTCACGTGGTCTGGAATGAAAGATATGTGCCTGCTATCTTCATGACGTGGTCCTGTGCTCTCCCGATATCGACTCGCATATCGATGGTTTATGCACAATTCTGCGCTATCTACGAACGCATGCTTTCAACTCAACCTGAAGAAATGTCGCTTCGACGATCGCCCTCTCACCATCCTGGGCCACGTCGTCTCCAAGAATGGAATTCTCCCTTGCCTGGACAATCTATGTGCTGTTGCCCAGTATCCAAAAGCTGCTTTCAAAGAGGCTTTGTCGGCTTTACTTACTTTCGTCGCTTCGTCCGTAATATCGCCTCGATCACAGTTCCGCTTACGAAGCTCTTCGCCGGCACTAGCGACCTTTCTCACTGGGCACCGGTCTGTGACGATGCCCTTGTGACATTGCGCTACCTACTTCGCCACCCATGGCATGCCATTATGACCCTGCTGTGTTAACCGAAATATATACAGACGCCATTGGTATCCGCCTTGGTGCAGTTCTCGGCAACGCAAGCCCAGCTTCTCTAAGTACGCTGGGCTATATGCAAGCCGCGCCGTCAGCAAGGCGGAAGCAAATTCTTCGGTCAACGAAAAAGAGTGATTTGCAATTGTATGGGCGCTAGGAAAATTTAGCCCCTATTTCTATAGCAGGACTATCGACGTTGTTACGTACAATCGTGCACTCTGCTGCTTGGCTTCCTTGGCTTGGCCCGTGAAATCCGAGGAAGGCCCATCTTCAGCGGTTAACTTTTCGCTGAATGCTCACACCATTAAAGACATGTCTTCTCAACAGCGCAAACATCGGTCGATTGCATTCCTCTTGCAATTTCTGAGCCCCTCTTCACCCGATAGTTAAGCCCGTGCACTTCATCGCCAATCCATGCATATTGCAATACGCGATGCACTTTTATGCCGCCGCAACTACCAGAACGACGGACGTAAATGGGTACTAGTCATACGCGAGATCTTGCGGGCCGATGTGTGTGCCTACTTCCATGCTTATCTGCAACATGCCCAGGCTGGCGGCTGAAAACACATCAGCCACTCCGCTAAAGCGGCTACTGGCGTGGGATGTACACATTTGTCCGTAGATATATTCGGTCCGGTACCACATGTCAACAACGGAAGACGTTTAACCATACACCCGGTCAGCTGCAGCCTCTACCATGTTCAGACCACCCTTTCGGACGCATTGTCATTGAGTTTATGGACCGCTTCAGTGTCCTGTTGCTGGCAATCGCTGGATAATTGTCGCGGTCGACTGTGTCACATGATACACAGAAACGGACGCACTCACTGCGGCTGATGGTCGTGACGTCACTTCCTTTAAACTGCGTCGTTTCGTACTCCGTCATAGTGCACCACAGGAACTGTTGAGCGACAGAGGAAGAGTGTTTTTGTCCAGCGTCATAAAAGGTTTCCTCCGCTCGTGCCATATCGCTCACCTCACATTTGCTGCCTACCCCTCTAAATCCAATGTCCTCAGGGAACGTTTCGACCGCACGCTTGTAGATATGCTCTCGATCTATGTTGATTCTGACCATTCCAGTTGGGACGGAGTTCTCCCATTCGTGACTTACGCATATAACATGGGGACAGAGTCAACTATGGAGTTTTCATCATTTTTTTTAGGTGGCTGTGAACTGTCCCGAACACTTGACGTAATTTGGCCACACCGCCCTGACGCCTCGGAATGCAATCCCATTTCTGACTTCGCACAGCATTCAGAAGAGTGTCGTCAGCTGGCCTGCTCGTTCACGTCCGACAGCCAAGCCCTTCAGAAAGATCGCCGGGACAACGATCGGCATGTACAGTGTTTTGCGTTGGATCCCTCGTCTGGCTCATACTACCATTACACTCTCCTGGCCTTACTCCCAAGTTTTCTGCCAGGTACCATGAACTATACTGCGTCCTCGAGTGCCAATCTCCCGTCACGTATGCCACCGGTCAACCCCTGCTAGGACACAAGCACCGCCTTAGCCACGACAAGGTTCACGTCAGCGGCCTCAAGCCGCAGCACAACCCTCTCATCCTTTCATCGCCTCGAGTCGCCAGGATGGTTCCGCTTCGCCGCTGCGGTTATTGTTGTGCAGAAGAGCAGAAAGCAAGCAGTAGAGCGGTGCTATCATCATGGTTAGACGCGAGAGCAAATCACGAGCTATTGGCACCGAGACCGTTGTTCCCTTGGGACTGCGTTGGTTTTTAGTCTGTTGCTTGCTGTAAATAAATTCCCTTATCAATGAACGTAACAAACGTGCTCACGTACAGGTGAAAAGCAATTACGTCTTAGAAGTGATGCGAGTGGTGTTGCCGGGCTCGTACCGATAAAGAGGTATAACTGTGCTGCGTCCCTTTTGCTCTGAAACTGTGTGGGCTCCTCGCTTCACAAGCACACCCACCTGATGGGAAGCTGCCGGAGTGGAACCGGCAGAAAACCTTTTCTACCTTTATGGTGGGCTAGTTTAAGAAATTAAAAATATGGAAATACTGTAAACAATAGTTTTAAAAACATGCTAATTCTCTATCCTTTATATACGTGCACAACGCGCCCAACACTTCAGCTTGTCTCTCAGTTGCTGATGAGGTCAAACACAAATGTTCTGATATTCGCGACGGGGCACCGAACGTGGCCCTTGTAGCACCGACGTGACACGGACGTCAGCCTCAATCGCTGTCGCTTGATTTTCGCGTTAGCGGCAGTGCACCCGGTACTCACGTGGCGCAGGACGTCGTAAGTAGTGTCCTGTGTCGCTGACGTAGCCAAGCGATTGCCTCCGTGGCAGTCGACGATGGCCGGCGAAGGTTTCACCGGCCTGGATTGAGGTTGTGGAGCACGGCCACTGGAGCGTAGCCGGGGCCCAGAAGCTGACCCTACCAAAAAATTACCATGGTGGGTACTGCAAATATTAGTGGGCATATTGAAAATTACACTGGGCATTGTGGAAATCATGCTGTCAATGGAGGGTAGCTAATCCCATCATCGGGGGAATGGTGGTAATCATAGTGATGATAGCTGCATCTACTGGGAGCAGTGACTTGCACTGTGGACGAAAGGTGGGCAGAGGAGAAATGGATGACAAATAATACTGGGGCGTAGAGAGAAGGTTTTGGGTACGGTATAAGTAAACGTTAGAACACTGGAACAGGGACGATGCTGGGCAGCACTACAAGAAGACGTATGGAATGGTGGGCATAACGGATTATGTCAGGAAGCCCAACGTCTATGTTAAGTAATGTGCATCCAATGAATATAAAAATTCTTTTTGTGTTGTAAATCTATCACAGTCTTTAGAAGTTGCCGGAAATTCAAAACTTGACATCACGCTTTCAAATAAACGTTCATTCAGCTCCTATAAAGTTGGTGTTTGAGAAGTTCTAAATGGAAAAACAAGGATCTCACTGAAGAGAGTTCAATTTTTTCGTTCGAACAATGGGAAAGACTCACCCCGTAAGGTATTTAGCTTTCTAATAGATCCAGTGTGTATTCAGCCACTCTCCAGGAAATTGGCAGATGTCGTGGTGAATAGAAGTACAAAATTAGAAGTACTCTCCGCTCTTTTTTGCGCTCACGTTGCTTATCAATGTAGTGTTTCTTTTTGTATTTCCCTCCATGGAAACGCTGCCATGTGGCCAAAATTATGATTCGTGAACTCACGTTCACAAGTAATGTGGCCACTAAATGCCATGGTTAGGGATTCAGTAGTGCTAAATGGGCAAGTGACTAGTCTACATAAAAGCTTTCTACTTTTCGCTCAAACAATGTGACAGCCTCACGCAATGACCGGTTTTCGGTTTCAGCAAGTAATTCCGTGTGTATTTTCCTACCTTGCAGGAAAACCACAGAGGCCATAGAGATTGAAAACTTAAAAACTCAGAGTACTCATGGCCCTGCAATGTGCACGCATTGCGTATTAAGCTAGATCTTTATGTGGTATACTCCATCAGAATTATGATTCATGACCTCAGGCTAACAGATAACATGGATACTAGATGCCCGTGGTGAGAGTTTCAGTATTTCTACATGGACAAATCACAAGCACACAGAAAAAAAATTATATCATTTCTGTTCAAACATTGAGGCATCCTCACGCCTTGACCTGTTTTAGGTTTAACCAAGTGATTCCGTACGTATCCTTTCACTTTCCATGAAAACGACAGATTCCATAATGACCGAAAACTAACAGTTTGAGTACTCATAGGAAATAAAATAGAGCCTCTATGTTTCCACGGTAAGGTAAAAGACAAATAATCTGACCGTTAGGGCGTGGCGAGAGCTAGTTCGGCGTGGCAAAACACGTGGACGCACTAGTTCGGACGTGACGCAGACACGTCGGCCTTTATCGCTGTCGCTCGATGTGGCAGGTTTTCGCATAAGGGGCAGTGCACCCAAGACTTGCATGGCACAGGACTTGGTCGTTTTCGGTCACCACAGCGATCCGGTAGCACCGGATCGACGACGTGGCCAGGCAATTTCTTCCATAGTACTGTACGGTGGCAGGTGACGGCTTCACAGGGCTGGACCACGATTAGGGAGCGCCGCCATGGCACCGTGGCCGTGGCTCAGGAGCTGGAGCAGTGCGCAGCTAACTCTCATAACCGGGTCCCCGATGAAGGCCGATCGCACCACCAGAGTGTAGCTGGCGATGCATCCGTACCAATCCACGACCACGACAGCAATGCCCGCTCATCTTCCTTCGCCTTCTTTATCTGTGTATTATCGCGTGCATAAACTGCCAAAAAGTGCTCCCAGCTTCATTTAATGAACCGGCGTCGTTGTCTTCTTCACATATGCACTCCGCTTCCGCATGTGTTTTACCGGTCACTTATGAGTCCACGGTGGAAGCCTAGCGGTAGAGAATCCGCCTCTGATGTGCGATGTACTGGGTTGAATTCCCGGTTATTTACATAAACATTGCAACAGCGCAAACACATGCATCCACAAAGTAACAAGCACGAGACACGAGCGTTGTTTTCGCTGTCGAGACACAAGCGCTGTCCTTGTTACTTTGTGGATGCATGTGTTTGCGCTGTTACAATTTTTATGTCAAGTATGCACCAACTCGCCCAGAAAGAAGTTTTAACGATTTCCCCATGCCGCCGGAAACCCAATGGCTTTCCTGAAGGCTAGATTCTTCCCCGACCTAGTGTTCGGCTATTTAGGGAGGTCTGCATTTCGAAAGGGGCCTCTATGGAAATTATGCGCGGGATCTTTTGGCGACCCTTTCAAACCACAGGTGGCTTTGTTGAAGAGCGTCGGCCGCCGCTGTGAGAGACAGACCACACCTGCGACTGGGTGCGTACCAATAAATGGGTACACACAAGCTCCTGGTAAAGTTGCCGTTTATTCCGGGGCCTCAAAGTTTCATGCAAAGGCATCATTGATGATTTATACGCATAAACTTTCCGTATTACCACCCTAGCTGAGCCGATCTCTGGTATTGCTACTCCGATGCGCACAGCCGTACGCAATCAGTGCCACAGTCTTGCTCCTTAAGCACGCTCCTTAAGCCTTGCTCCTTAAGCCACATCCTTGCTCCTCATACCTCACGGAAAGGCCGATAAGGCAGCTGTAGCTAGCTGATGATTGTTGTCACCACGAAGAGAAGCAATTGTGGTATATTTGGTGCTATTCATTCCACGCGAAGTGCATTGCGCGTGCAGATGGATTTTTTTATGTGAAAGGGTCAAATGGGCCTTGGAACAATATAGCCGGAATCTGTCCCCTATAGCTATGAACCGGCAACTAAATTTGCATTGCCATTGGCTGCAACGCCACGTCGCGAGCTAAGTCTTGATAGAGCAGAACGGGCACAAGGGGCCACTTGCTGCCGCACTAGCGTGCCAGGGACTGTGTGAGGGCAGAGAACATCACCGTGACGCCACGTCAACTTCGCTCTTGGTAAGAGCGCTCTTCGACGGCTAGAGCCAATGCGTTGGCAGAGTGAGTGAAAGGAAAGAGCTGCCGCAACACCAGCTCCCCAGGTGACGTTTGACGGGAGAGGGCATCGCTGTAACGCGTAACGCGAATTTGGTGGGGATGTTTGTGGCGGACGGACGTGCTTTTCCAGGAGTGGGGTGGAAATTCTGTAAGAGCGCAACTACTGTAATGTCCATTTCGGCCGCTGCTGATAGGCTAGGGCCGCTCGTCTCCTCCTCTCTCGTACAGCTGCATCCAATCAGCAGCCGCCAAATTGCACAGTCCAAGGGTGCGATCGGAGATGGTTGTTCGGCGCGTTCGTTTGGTTACCGGCGCGCGCGATTGGCCTACTCCGCGCTAACGTCGCCAGCCGCGGGGTGCGGCCACCTTTTTGGTAACGTTAAAATGACGACACGCTCCTGTCAATCATCCTCCCACCGAGCATTTCGTCTGCTAGGCGCCGAACCCGACGGGAGCTGGGAAGTTTGGAGCGATCATGCGGCTTCGCATGGCGCCTCTGGTGGATTGCATTGGATCCAACAGGCGACCTTTTCGGCTGCGGAATGGCACGTTTGATTCCAATCCACAGTTTAATTCGAGAAAATGGCGCTTCCGTTGGGAACTTGGGTTGTTGCGCTGGCGCTTCTAGAGGAAGGAGAAGAGCGGGTGACGGTGCGGAACGCGTTTGAAGAAATGGCAGAAAGTGAATTCCGGCGTTGTTTTTGTTTCTCGAAACAAATAATTCGTTGGTTGTACAGAGACATCGACAACATCATCGGTGCCAGCGAGCCACTGCAATGTTGTCGCTGCCTCTTGAAAAGTGCACCACTCTTCCCCTCATTTTTTGTTCTTCTCGCTGTGCGCGACACCACCTAGGGACGACGCAAAAGAACCTAATAGTTATAAATTGCAGTAGTCACACGTACTACTATTTCAAAACGTGTTTGGGCTTGAGAAGAAAAAAAATCATTTTTTAGATAAAGGTTTAATTCATTTCGAAGACGAGAAACATTTGGTTTTGTAGTATACTGTTTGCAAGTAGACGACAATAGACGGAAGTATACTTCCGGGGAGGTCACCGCTTCCTGATTGGCTGCTCTCTCCGCCCCGCTGTCAAAAATTTTCCATACTGCAACTTTGTGACGTTGCAGCAACTCAACAGAACGCGTATCGAACAAAACATCGCCGATCGCGCCCCAACAGTCCACTAAGTGAACGCCTACAGTATGCCCCCCCCCCCCCTCCCGGCTCGATGGTGGCAACGAAAGCATCACGTTACTTGTGCAAGCTTTCATCTGGCTTCCGTTATTGATTAGATGATTTTTGTCCTTTAAATAATGATTAGCTTGATTTCTTTATCTTTTTTTCTATGTGCCAACGCGTGTGTCATGTATACTTTGTTTTGCAGGAGAGAGCGTCCTTACACGCCACCAATTTCTGCACATGAAACCGTGTGTGACGTTCAATCTTTATAGCCTGGAAGCTGTATTTCGTAAGCGACGAGAGTATCAGCAAGGGAGGGGGGGGGGTTAGTTTGTGTACATTAGTATCGGGAATCTTGCTTTGGTAGTATACTGAGGTGCGTTGCCATGTGTTTGAACACGTGGTATGCTTTAGGTAGGCGCGGCATTTCTTGCTTTAATAACATTGATGAAAATCACTTTGGGGCAATTTCAGGATCTAGATTCTGTATGTATTGACATTTGCTAGAAGGCACCTGTTCTGAAAGCTTCCATGTTTGCATTAGAAAAATCTCAATGCAACACAGCGCAAGACAAACGGTAAAGCGTGGAGCGTGTGGGGTTTCCTCAAGTTAGACGAGGGGCAGGATGAGTAAATTGTATCAGTTGGCATACACAGTGTCGTCGATGCTAGGCTGAAGAAAATGGAGAATTTCCAGGATATGCCTATGAAACAGGTCGAAGAACTGAGAAATGAGCTAAGTATGGTGCGTGGTGCACGGAAGGCGCTGAAAAAAAAAGACTTCAAGCAACCAAGGGAAAGCTGAGCAAGGCAACTGTAATGTACGGGAACGGTCTTACACATTTGAAGGCATTCTGCTGACGTGACAGGTCAGGGAGCGTCAGAACACGTGGAATGAATGCAACGCGGGGTATGTATAGCTGGAAAGAGCTCCACCTACCTTGACGCGGCGACAAAAGAAAAGCAGGAACGCAGGGTCAATGCACTTTGTCAAGTCTGAATCACGCGTAAAAGGATAAAAAAGGGAAGAAGGGAGAGGCCTTAGCAGTAGAAAACCGTGAAAGCGTGATTATCGCTGGCGATTCAAACATGGCTAAGTGCTGAGAAGGAATTGAGAGGGTTAAAGGCGATAAAATAGTTGTGGTAGGGACATTTCGAGGGCGGACATTGGGTTTTGTCCAGGAGCGACGAAATGGAAAGTTCGCGAGAAATTCTCACGGACGCAAGCTTGCGTAGTAACATGTGGGCTAAATAGTGGGCTAAATAGCGTGCTATACAGAAAATGGACAGGACTAGCGTGAACATTCCCCTCAGGTGCAGATCGTGGTGTTCACTGTGCCGGAGGTCCCTGTACATGAGAGTAACGTGCAAAGATGCGCTGTAGTTGCTAATGACGCTATATGAAAAGTGAGCCGAGAGGAAGGCAGTAAGGTTCTACAATGAACGGGGCAGTGAGAAGGTGTGGTGGGTTTAAACAAGACGAGATCCACTTCAATAAGAGGCTTCGACGAGAATTTGGCTGGAGACTTGCTGTTCGCGATGTTGCTTTTTTGGGGGCCCCATGCGCACTGAGGAGGCCGTTGTGGGTAGTAATGAAGGAGGTCACCTAGCGATACCTCAGAATAGCATCGCCGTCAAGACAGAAAAAGTAAACAACAAGAAAAAGAGCTGGCCATGCAATAGGCTACATAAACATGCAGGACGGCAGAAGAAAGCTAATTTTACTTTTGTCTTACATTAGGTAAATTTTGAATCTGCATTGTGTATGGTCCCATGATTCATGATGTATGTGAAATTGTATTTTTTTTTCGTTCACACAAAATTACCAGTCACGATTTCAACGCTGAACAAATAACAACTATAGTCAAAAGAATGGAGGAAGAACTTGGCAAATCGCCAAGCAAAGAATGGGGATACGATGAGCTTGTAAGTGTGATTACGACAGAAATACGGAAAGAAAAGCAACGTGCTCGTTGGAAAGAAAATAAAGAAGCTGAAAAGCTGTTGGAAGAGGGAGATACCAGAAGTCATCGCCGAACGACGGAAAGCATCCCGAGAGCACAGGCAGGCAAAAAAATGCCCCGTCACCAGAGGGTGAAGTAGCCATAAAATGGGAATTATGCTGGGAGAAAAAAATCTATGGTTAAGATACTGCTTCAAGAAAAGTGAAAAGGTAAAAGTGAACGTTAGTTGTTCGAAATACGCGAGAAAAAGGAGGCCGCACCTAGATCATTTGGCAACCATATAACCTTATTAGGCAGGGCGCCCTGAACAATAAAACAACACACTCTTGACGAAGATGCAAACAAACTGGAAGGGGACGTAGCGTTAAATTACATTCAAAAGATACCAGCCCAATCTTCGCAAGGCAGTAAACAGGCTGAATTTGAGAAAAAACCATGAAAGAGAAGCAGATGAAAATGAGGCCGGTGCTGACAAATTTCAAGAAAATTCTTAGGTGCAAAGCCACTGAGTTAGAAGTGGTTCCCCTTAGGCTGATTAATGACCTGCGATCAAAAATTAGGGAAGCTGTGCTGAAGGCAATAGAACAGACTTTATAAGACAGACGAATACCACACAGTTGGCGACAAAGTAGCATGAATTTAATTTATGATAGTAGGGGGGGAAAGACATCCACTCGCATGGACCGTTGGTCATTACATCGGTAATATACAGGTTAGCAATGCAGGCGAGGAAATTAAAGCTGCAAGCATGGGCAGATAATAGCGGCATTTTTTGAGAACTTCAGAATGATTTCATAATGTCTAAGCTTCTGACTGAAAATTGTTTTTACTCAGTGTATTGAAATATCTAGTGTAGAAACGAGTCCATTCATGGGGCTTTTTTAGACATTGCATGAGCGTATGACAACGCAGATATCAACATTTTGCGGAATATTCTGGAAGGGAAGTGATCAAGCGACAATTGTATACAGATTTAGAGATATTTGCCTAAAAAATGTCGTTTGCTTTGATAAGGAAGGGTTGAGGAGAGAGGATAAGGTTGATACTGTTACGTAGGAAGACGCAGACGAAAAGCTATGTACAAGTATATTTACAAGAAAATACGCTGCGCTTGGCCAAGAGGCAGCAGCCCGCGCTAGCTTCTCATCGTCGTCGTCTTCGCACTGCTCGCCTTTTCATGATCGCACATATTGTTCCGTAACACTACCCCCGGCTGCAAAAGCGTCGTCCCGGAGAGACTAAAGATCGGAATCGGAAGCAGTGTAGTAGGCCTTGAGCCTACTGACATGCACGACATCATTTGATGCCAGAAGAGAGGACGAGGTTGAAACCATAGGAGCAATTTCGTAAGTCACAGGCGTCACCTGGCTGAGCACGCGGTAGGACCCTGTGTATCGCGAAAGGAGCTTCTCTGAAAGTCTGACGTGACGGGAGGGCGACCACAGGAGCACAAGCGGACCAGGCGAAAACTGTACGTCACGATGGCGGGCGTTGTAATGACACTGCTAAGTGGCTTGTGAGGCCGTCAGTCGAGCAAGTCGGGCAAGCTGGTGTGCATGGTCGGCGAGGGCGATGGCGTCGCGCGCATTCTCGCTTGTTGAGATCGCAGCAGGAGGAAGTGCCGTGACTAGGGGCAAGGTAGGTTCGCGACCGTGCAGTAGATATAATGGAGAAAACCCGGCGGTGTCATGCCGGGAAGAATTATACGCAAATGTTACGTAAGGAAGGGCAATGTCCCAGTCTTGGTGGTCTTTGGAAGCGAACTTGGACAGCATATCGGTAAGAGTACGGTTTAACCACTCCGTCAGGCCATTGGTTTCGGGATGGTATGAGGTAGTCAGTTTGCGTTGAATGGAGCAGGAACGCACAATGTCAGCGATAACTTTCCAGAGGAAGCTTCGACCATGGTCAGTAAGCAGCTGTCGCGGGGCGCCATGAAGCAAGATAATGTCACGAAAGAGAAAGTCCGCGACGTATGTGGCGCAACTGGTAGGGATAGCCCGAGTAATAGCGTATCGGGTAGCGTAATCAGTCGCGACGGCTACCCATTTGTTCCCAGGAAATGACGTGGGAAAGGGACCGAGTAGGTCTAATCCAACAAGAAAGAACGGTTCTACATGGACAGTGATCGGCTGGCGATGACCGGCAGGTAGCACCTGAGGTTTTTTCCGATGCTGGCAGGGATCACCGGCAGCAACATAGCGTCGAACGGAGCGAGCGAGACCAGGCCAATAGACGCGGCGGCGGACGCGGTCGTACGTGCGGTTACCCCAAGATGTCCTGCAGTGGGTGCGTCATGCATCTCAAAGAGCACAGTCTGTCGTAGCTGTTTTGGCACGACAAGAAGAAGATCAGAGCCGTTAGGGAGGAAGTTCCTTCGATACAGAATGCCACCCTGGAGGACATATCGGCGAACGGATGCGTCGGTAGGGGTTGAGCGCAGATGCTCGATAAGTGCTCGCAGCGATAGGTCTCGGTACTGCTCATCGGTGATGTTAGCGAAGGCAGACACAGTGAAAATGCCGTTGGCGCTACTACTGTCGGCGTGGTCAGGCTCGTCGACCGGGTAGCGAGACAGGCAGTCAGCGTGCTTGTGTAGACGGCCAGATTTATAGGTGACAGTATACGAATATTCTTGGAGGCGTAAGGCCCAGCGACCAAGTCTTCCTGTAGGATCTTTCAGTGAGCATAGCCAGCAAAGCGCGTGATGGTCTGTGACAACGGAAAAAGGTTGGCCATATAAGTATGGGCGGAATTTCGCAACCGCCCAAACTAGGGCCAGACACTCGCGCTCAGTCATGGAATAGTTGCGCTCCGCGGGTGAGAGGAGCCTGCTGGCGTAAGCGATAACATGATCGTGGCCATGCTGGCGTTGTGCGAGTGCTGCGCCAATTCCGTGATCGCTGGCATCAGTACGCACTTCGGTAGGCGCAGAAGGATCGAAATGAGCCAGAACGGGAGGCGTTGTGAGAATGTCGATTAGATGTGAGAATGCAGAGGCCTCATTATCGCCCCACTGGAAAGGGGCGTCTTTCTTCAAAAGCTCGGTTAGTGGTCGTGCTATGGCGGCGAAATTTCTCACGAAACGGCGGAAGTACGAACAAATTCCGATGAAGCTGCGCACATCCTTGACACACTTTGGAACAGGGAAGTGCGCAACAGCATGGATCTTGCCTGGGTCCGGTTGTACTCCGTTCGCGTCAACGAGATGTCCAAGGACGGTAATCTGGCGACGGCCGAATTGACACTTTGATGCGTTGAGTTGCAGACCGGCTCGACGAAAAATGTCCAGGACTGCTGAGAGGCGCTCGAGGTGCGCAGCGAACACTGGGGAGAATATGATAACGTCATCCAAGTAGCACAGGCAGGTGGACCATTTGAAACCGCGAAGAAGGGAGTCTATCATGCGTTCAAAAGTGGCAGGGGCGTCACATAGACCGAAAGGCATCACTTTGAATTGACAAAGACCGTCGGGTGTTACAAAAGCAGTCTTCTCGCGGTCGATATCATCCACGGCAATCTGCCTGTAGCCGGAGCGAAGGTCAATAGAGGAGAAATAGCGAGCACCTTGAAGGCAGTCAAGGGCCTCATCAATCCGAGGTAGGGGATACACGTTCTTTTTGGTAACCCTGTTAAGGTGCCGATAGTCCACGCAAAAGCGCCATGAGCCATCCTTCTTTTTGACCAGTACAACAGGTGACGCCCATGGACTATATGATTGTTCAATAATGTTCTTGGCACGCATTTGGCGAACTTCTGCGTGAATAACTTGACGCTCAGCTGGTGACACTCGATACGGGCGGCGATGAATAGGAGGGGCATCGCCGGTATTAATGCGATATTTGAAAGCTGTTGTTTCGGACAAAGGACGATCGTTGAAGTCAAAAATATCGTGGTAGGAAAACAGAACGCGGTAGAGTTCACGAACGCGTTCGGACAGCAAGTCGGGCGCAATCATTTCCTGTAAGTCAGCGATGGTACAATTTGCCGACGGCGATAGTAGAGGAGCATCTGATGAAGTGTCGTCTACTGCAATGGATGCTACTGAGTAATCCGCGAATGAGCAAAGCTGGGCCAGAGACATCCCCCGTGGCAGCACTTGTGTCGTGAAGACAAAGTTGACCACTGGCAGGCAGACGCAATTCGCCGTAATAGATAAAACTGCATGAGGTACTGTGATCCCGTTTATAAGGAGGACATCTTGCATAGGAGCCGCGATGTAGTGACCGTCGGGGACTGGTGGGAAAGACACTAGGTCAACGTAGGTCAGTGCCGAAGGTGGCAAACGAACGAAGTCGACGGAACTGAGCCAACTGGGGTGTGGTTCAGCAAGATCCAGAACAGGCAGGTCAAGGCGGAGAATACTGCCGGAACAGTCGATGAGAGCAGAATGTGCGGAGAGGAAGTCTAAGCCGAGGATGATGTCATGGGGACAGTGGGCGATGACTGTGAATAGCATGATTGTTGAGTGATTGGCGAAGGAGATGCGGGTGGTACACATACCTGTTGCGGGAGCTGTTCCGCCATCGGCGACACGGACAACAGGCGTCGTGGGGGGGGGGGGGGGTGATAATTTTCTTGAGCCGGTTACGAAGGTCAGCGCTCATTACGGACAAATGCGCCCCAGTGTCTATGAGTGCAGACACAGACACGCCACCGACTTGCACGTCAAGAAGGTTCAGATGAGTGGGCAACGTCAGTAGAGGATTTGGCGGCGTAGGGAGCAATGCAGCGTCATCTCGAGGCGCTGCATCGTCTACTTTTCCGGCTGGGAGCGGCGACCAAAGGGAGTCGGCGAATAGGAGCGACGGGGCTGGGGAGAGCGAGAATGTCGTTGTTGGGGCGAAGGCGAACGTGAATAGGAGCGGTTCGGTGCAGGAGAATCAGCGGCGGCCTTATCGGAGCGCGCGGCATAGGGACGTGAAGGGCCACCTGGGGAGCGAGAGTAGGCAGTATAAGCAGACCGGGTCGGGGAAGTCCAGCGACTGCGACAGTGCCGAGAAATGTGCCCGATTCGATGGCAGTAGACACAAATGGTCTTGCCGTCAGCTGTGCGCTATTCTGATGGGTTGCGGAAACGTGGTGGGTAAGGAGGTGCGGGACGGGGCGGAATCGAGGAAGCCGGGCGGGTATCAGGACGATGGGCCGAGCAGATGGTGTGAAGACCCATGTTTTCGAACTCTTGGCGGACAACTGCCTGGATCAGTGAGACCGTGACTGCAGATGTGTTGGCGGGACTGGAGTCGAAGGGAGCCGGATTGGCGGCGTCGATCTCACGCCGGACGATCCTGGTAACATCGGCAGTGTTGTTGGGACGAGAAGTGTCGGCACAGGAAGATGTCGCTGGAGTGTTGGGCAGACGGGCAAACTGCTGGTCAATACGTCGGCTTTAGCGAGTCCCAGGTGGTGGTACTCCTTTATAACAGCATCCACCGTCGCTACGTTGCAAACGAGTAAGTTGAAGGCGTCATCGGCAATGCGTTTGAGGATGCGGGCAACCTTGTCTGACTCAGTCATGTGGGTGTCATGTTTGCAGCACAGAGCCAAGATGCCCTGAATGTAGGTGACATGGGGCTCTGTTGACGTCTGCACACGTCCGGTAACCACCTTCTTCGCGGCACGTTGGTGAGCGTAGGGTTTGCCGAACAAGTCCCGAAGCTGTGTCTTAAGTGAATACCAACTGGTGAGCTCATCTTCGTGCGTGCGATACCAAACTCTAGGTGTGCCACCGAGGTAAAAGACTACTGCATTGTCTTCCTTGCTAACAGGCAAAGTGATATGCAAATTATTGCAAATATCTGTGAACAGCAAGGAGAAATTTTAGGTCTGAAGTATTGAGTTTAAAATCTAGTGTTATGGTATTTAATGAAAACAGTGAATAGGCGGTGTGAATGCAGGGCTAGCAAATATTTCCGGTAAAGAATATGAATACTTTGGTATATGGATAGCCAAATGCAATATACAATAATCGAAACGCAGGAAAAACAATAACAGTAAAGGGGAAGTGAAATGCAGCCATAATGAAGCAGAGATCGCTGTGGCGATACAATAGGTTCGAGGTGCTGTGTGGTAATTTAAAAGGTGTAATTGTTCCAGGACTTACTTTTGGAAATGCGGTTCTCTTTTTTTAAAATCAGGAGTACAATCAGGACTCGATGGCAACCACAGGTCAGTCGGACATCATTGAAATGAATCTGTATAGAGCCCGACTACAAGGACACAAGTAGAAACGAGGACGGAAACAAGCGCTATCAAAATCCAAAATTTACTCCCAGGACTGGTCATACTTATACCCCCGAACTCGCACGTGCGCAGCTGTATCAACCATGAAGATACGGTTACGTACATGACGATATCCAAACAACCTCCAACCGCTACATGAGGAAAAAAAATCTAAATGACTCATTGCAAATTCGGTCAGACTTTATATCATGCGGAAATAATCTAAATCTCTTGCGTGGAATTATAGTAACGGTTTCTTGATGCATTCGTCAGCGGCCGAGTGGATTTCCTCTGTTTCTATTGTTAATCTTGCGCATTCGAGCTCATTCCTATCTCTAATAGTCGTATGTACGAACAGTGGGCGACATGGCTGACGTGGACGCATTTTGCAGTAGAAAGCAAGACAACCGCCACCTCATACACTGTGACACTTATTTCTGTGCTCTCTTAAGCGCTCATTCATGCATCTTCCTATGCCTATGTAGCATTTACCACATGACAGCGGAATGCGATAGATTACCCCTACTGCTCATCCTACGAACAGATCCTTCTTTTTCTTATGACATGCCAGCCTTTTCGTCCTCATTGGGGAGGTGGTTTCGCACAAGGTACTTAGCTCATTTGGAGCTGTAAAATAACCCATACATTAGCGCCACTTCCTATCATTTTCAGGCTATTTGATAGGTGGTGTAGGTACGGAATCACAGCGGTTTTCACCTGCTCACGGCTGCTTGCTCTGGCATTCTCACGGGGCAATTTCTCCAACATTACTGTTCACACTGAAATGAGTGTCACATTGTATTAGCTGACGGTTTTCTTGCTTTCCATTGCAAAACGTGTCCATGTCGGTCGTATCACCCACTATTGAAGGTACCACTATTATAGATGGGGATAAGCGTGAGTGCGTACAGCGGCCCGGTCGGGCCGCTGTATCAAGGAAGCGAACTGCGACGGGTACAGTGTGCGCACTGCGCTTTGTTTTCGCGGCGAAGCTCACGTTGATGGGAGTGGCTGTACGAAGGCGGATTCGCTCCCTGCTACTGCTGTGTTTCCTCTCTGCTGCAATTTGACAGCGAGTTTCGCGGTCATTCAGCACGGTTTCCATATCGGCTTATCTGCGCATGTCACCATGCTTTTAATATAGGTAGTGTAACTACGTTTTTACGTTTTTTATGGGGAATCATACTACTATCCTTACGTTGAATACCTCCCACGAATTAGCTATCGCAATCGACGCTTCGTCTTTCACGATAAAGTGCGACATTTTAGGTATAGCACCAATATAAGTCAATTGGTAGGACAAGGCTTCTTCGAGCCATGCAGCTCGACATGTGCCTCTTTCTTGACATGGTGACGCCCCACGGACGTTGCTATTTTGCCGGGCAGATGGCTCGTTAAACGAATGAGATATTATTTGATGATAAACTTTCCGAGACCAAGGGAACACTGTCTAATGTTCATTACACTGTCACTGTTGCAGGTACCCACTGTATATTGAATTAAAGTTAGAAAAGGCATCGCCTTAAGGTCGAGGCTTCGCGTATCAATAATAGCAGTAACACATGTGCACATCAGGACTCGATAACCTTGCACAAAGAGGAAATGTCATGCCCAAACAGTAATTTTTAGCGAGTTCCCGCACGTGTGAATGACTCCGAGTTGGCTGTACCTGCTCTTGGGCGTGCGCAGACGCGTTACGTGGCTTCTTTCCTTTCTGCCTCTGAGCAGTCGTTCGGTTCATACTCGGATTTGTATTATCGTTTTTGTTTCCTGATGCATAAATATGTTTGCATGGTTGGCTTTCTGTAGTATTAAAGGAGTACTGACACAAAAAAAATCCATGTGTTTTTTTCTGCTTTAATAAGTAGTTAATGACCCAGTAATCACGGCACGAGACCTCATTTACTTCAGAGCGCGACAGGTCTGCAGTCTTTTTTGTAGCGACCAGTCCCAGTTTCGGTTTCAGAGAGCAACGAAACGGTTCACCGGGTGTGTAAACAAAGTGGTCACGTGTTCGCAAAAAGCCATGACGTATGCTCTGCCGCGCAGCCAGCGTGCGGCGCGCCGGCACGCGAGCTTCGTGTTGCTAGTCGTCTGCTACGCCTGCACGTGGTTTGCCATGTCCTCGCCATCATCGTCGTCGTCGTCCTCGTTTTCGTCGTCCAGCGGCGACGATTTCCTGCATGTGGGAGTCGCCGCCGTATTAGACGTGGCCAATCACTTTCAATTTGACCCACTCGAGAGCGGCGACTCGGATATTGCGGCCGGCGACGGCGAGCACTGCAGGAGACACACGGTACGATTCGGCGTCCGATCCGACGTGCGGTGCCACATGCTCCGGCATGCGGCATACGATGAAGCGGGAGACACACGGTCCGATTTGGTGTCCGATCCGGCGTCCGACGCGCCGGAATCGAGGTGTTTTGCCGTGCCGAAGCGCCGGATCGGACGTCCGGCGTGCGACAAACCGGGCAGATTTTTATCGTCCGACGCGTCCGACAACCGCACCGTCGTCTGGCCGCAGCCAATGACAGCGCGGCTGGCATGTGACGTTCCCTCCACGGAGGCGGCGCTGGCTGGCCGGTTTCTCGCAGTGTTTTTTTTTTCCTTGCCTGCTGCAGTTTGTTTCTGAAACGAAATAGTTACCAGTTCAGTAAAATTATCTCGACGTGTGCCTGTTATTCAAAGCAACGCCTAGTATACTAGGACTAAGCTACTGGCGAGATCAGGAGACGCGACGCGAGGGCATTTCGCGGGCAGACAGCACACACCGACCGTCTGAGCGAGGCTGCTCGCTTTGCTTGCACGTTTGCCCTTCGCAACGACTGCGTCAAGTAAACCAATTGTATTTAATTACGGGCGACCTAAGTGTACAGTGTTAATTCTTTTGGCAAACGTAAGCGCTCTTCGACGAGCTCGGGTTGGATCGTAAGCGCCGTCGGCCGCGGCGTCTGCCTAGCTAGGCCTACCGGCCCTATCGCTGGCTGTTAGCGGAGTCATCAGTGGACGACGCACCGTCGTGAAGTGTTCTGTCACTCGCAGGGGCATAACGTTATTGGCAGTGTTCACGTAAAGCGACGCAGTGTTGTCGAGAGTTGTTTATATTGCGTTTCCCGACGTGGCTCTGAAGTCAAGCTGGAGGGCTGGATCTAGGCGGAGCTTACGCGCCGCTCAATCTTTCGTATGCACGCACCGTGTGTCCCGAATAAGCCGCATGGTAGCCAACAAAAATTCGTGACGTAGCCACATGACGTAGCGTTTTCTTGGCTATTTACAGACCCGGGTGACGTCAATGTCGCGAGGTGCTCTGTTTTACGATGGCTGCGCGCACGTACTTTAAAATTGATTTTAAATATGTTCTAAGCGATATTCGCCGCTGATATTTTACACACGATGTGTGCGTGACCCACTAAATCAATCTCACAAGTTATCTCGACTTCAAATTTTTGTGTCAGTACTCCTTTAATCCATAGTAAGCTTGTCAACACGAAGCGCCGGGAAAAAAAATATTGCGAACAACATGTCGGATGTATATTGAAATGTTGATGTATTGAATGCCCACTCAGATGTTTCTAAATTGCAGTTTCAGACTTTAAGGCACTCGTTTAAGTAGCCAGTGAGGTGGTATATTGATTGCTTGAAGGGCTGCGGGATTGCGCTGCAAACATTGTACGCTAAAAGAAGAGACGCGTGCCTGCAGGCAGTGGTTCTAAGTCCAGAACTATTGCTTGAAAAGAATGTTAAGCTTATTCGGCCAGACACTTAACACTCACAGTGCCAGCTTATAGGCTCTGTCGCTCATACGAGAACTTCATTTTGTATTTCCGTAAGTTGTACGCGATTTTGTAATCAGTTGCGTATTTTTAGTTGTATAATTTAATTTTCATTCACGGTGGAATGGGATGTGTGAGCTTGTGTCCCTATTCAGCATAAGAGCCTATCCATCTCTTAGATGGGCACTAGAGCAATATCACCGTACCTAAAACGTGGAAAGAAAAATTTATAAAACTAAGCAATATTTCATTTTCTGTTGTAGTCGTAACTGTGTCAGCGCAAAGGCTGGTGCGAGGTTTCTCTGTGGACATAATATCAATAAAGATTTAATGATACTGTTGCTTCTTCTATTAACATTTCATCCTTAACCTACTGAGTTTGTATTTATTACGTGCAGATGCTGAACTCCACTAGCACAGGAGGAGGCACAATTGTGCTTTTGACCGACGGTTTAGAGAACAAGCCTCCGTATATCAAGGAGGTCAAGCCAGATATTCTCGCGGCAAACGTGCGAGTTGTGACTATGGCGATGGGAGAGGAGGCGGAACAGGAGCTTGAGAACCTGGCAGCAGATACAAAAGGGAGTCACTACTTTTTTCCTGACCGCGAAGGAAGTACGTCAAGGACCTACATCGAAAGAGTCAACAGTCAGGTACACAGGATCTTCAATCATCAGCTGGTCAGTATCCTGTTATCAATTAGTAAATTGTACCATGTTAAGTATGCTGCATCTCCAGTTGGTTCAGCAACTTCGCGCAGTGTTTTCGACGCGGCGAAAGACTTTTTTTTGCCGAAGCGCCTAATGCCACTAGAAGTACTCAGGTGAACTTAGATACATGTTGTCGGGGGCGTCCTGAATGATGGGAAACACAAGATAAAATTAGCAGTGCCAGAGGTTGGTGGCACGGGAACATTATGAGTGAGGGGAAGTGCAATGTTGGAAGTGTGCTGTTGTGATTATGAGCAGAGCATAAATTACTAAATACGCGGTGTGCCTCAGATGTCAAGTAAAAAAATGCGCCAGGCCGTGCCTGATGTTTTTTAACGTTTTAACCATAGGCGGTCACACCAAACACACCATAATATGGTGCGTTTCGTGTGGCCGGTGTATTGGCCCTAGTATATAGGGCAAGTCCAGTCTGGTTTGCTTGGTGTAACCGACCTGGTGTTCATGAGGAGCCTGGTCTGGTGTGCTTAATGTTGTGTCAGGTGTGCTCGACGTAGTGTGTTTGATTGCTCGCACTGTGTTCTTTTTATCCCGGTGTGGTGTACCTTTTTGGGACCATGATGGACACTTCTTGTGTGTTTACGAAAATCTAGCAGGCATGATATATCCGTATAGAAAGAATATGTGGACCATGTTATCCCAGTGTTATGCTGCTGTATGGACATTTACTATGGTAACCAATTAGTTTCCATTTATTCTGCAGGTGACAAGTTGCTGTGCAATACGGAAGGCAAAACAGCCGTGCAAATATTTCTTTATTCAGGATTTGAAATGGAATCGATTGCGCTATAAAAATATGCACTTAATTTAACTGCGCCAAAAGTTTTTGCAAGCACTCGATTGCCCTATCAATAAAGCAATGTGTCAAGGCGAATGCAATGTCTTAATTGCTTAGCGTTTTATTTTTTACTAAACGCCTTCTAAGCCTAATACTAGAAGAATCGTGTAATGAAAGTCTGAAGTTGTGTGAAAATTCTAATCACTTGACATCCTGTCGTACTCTATGATGCTCCCCACAGGTACAGCACAGCCAGAAAAAGCCAAACTATTTCTTGATACTCCTTAAAATTATTTTTTATTACATCAATAAAAACTTATTTTCATGCAACAACTTTATCCCGTTGCTAGTATTTCTGATGTAATGCTCATATCAAAACGATGTTTCTCTCATTGTGCAGTAAATGTACCCGAAAAGAGCAGGTACGTGTTGTGGCATTAGTGTAGTGGATGCACACCAAATTATGTGACATACTTTTGTTGGAAAGCAATCTATAAATTGAAGAAAATGGGCAAACAACCCGTAAGCACTTTAAGTGAGCCCAAATAGAGTATTTCAGCTAAGCAATTCAGCAGGTTATAGTAGGTCACTAGCATAGTGCGCAAAAATTTTCTATGTACAAAAATGCCTAATTTTGTTGGAAAGTGACCATTACACCATGCATCATAATAAATTTCTAAAGGCATGCCACCTTAGCTCTTGATGCTGTTTAAGTCACAAGTGTGGTTTGTGTTAAAAATTATTGTGCGATTGGCCCGCTCTTGCACACAATCACTTTATATAAAAAACTGCAATGTTCTTAATAGGTCCGCCTTTTAGCACAAGATAAAGCCCGAAAATGCGCAATATTTTTTTTTCCACAGAAACAAAATGAGGTGAAAGTCGTTCAGAATGTTGGAAAGTGCGCTTGTGAATATAAGTTTTTACATTCTCGCCAGTCTTATTACATTTTGCGTAGCCTCGTATGGTAGTTTCTTTAAATGTACTGCTGGTTCATGCTTTAATTCAGATAAACTAAAACAGAACTCTTCTTTTTGAAAATAATAAAATTCCAGATAAGATGTGTTAGTCATCTTCTGAACGATCTTCTCATGAGCTGTACTTCTAAACTTGGCCCTTCTGGCTTGGTGCTCGTGTTGAACTGGTTGGTAGTTTCTTCCAGAATACATGACACTGCAGGTAGTAATGCAGGTAATGATATGCTTATCACGATCAGAAATTATGCGTTAAAGAAGACTAAAAAAACGTTTAGAGCATGAAGGATAACAGAACTGCCTTGAGGCCGATTCATGACCAGAATGAGGCCATTGATCATTCCAGAACAATTTCAACACTAATAATCAAGAACAGATAGGAGTGTGTATAAGTGAGCTCATAGGCACTCAGTGACATATGAGAGCTTATAGTAGAAGTGCTGTATGCAGAATTGTATATCAAAATGAGAAGGTAAGACATATGCAAAACACAAAGCCAGCTTAGAGAGAAACAGGCATGCGTTCCAAAGTTCCTAAATAAATAAAATCAAGCCAAACTTCGTACTGACTACAACAATAGAAATAAAAATCACAAAATCGCACCAATGTATAAGCAGAACAATGAATCTGTTTAGCAAATGGGATTATGCAAAATAAATGGTGCAAATAAATAAGGTAACCCACTTTTCATCTGTAGCAACCCAAAAATTGTTAGGCCTCTTATCTGCTATTTTACTATTGCATGAACTACCTCTTGCAGTGTTGTACTTATCTGTAGTACACATGCTTAGAAATGCACTTTACTACTCAATGTAATGAATTTGGTTGTCAAGCCGTCTTCCAGTAAACAGTTTGTTACTCGAAAAAATGAATTGGCATATGAAAAAAAATCTTTGGACACCTAAGAATTTCTTATCAGCTGTGAATGAGAAACCATTATAGTTAATTGAACGGAGCTGAGCCGTCCTTTTAGTTTTGCGTTGCGAGTAATATATCATAGCAGTACGTGTAGCCTGATCCAGCAATCAGGAGCAGGTGGTGGTGCCAACGCTGCATGCAACCAAGGTGGTGATGTGTGTTGGGCGACGCGTCACGGCGATACCCTCAGCCCTCGTGCTACATCTAGCGCGCTAATGCGGCCGAAGATGGCCTCTTTCTCCCGTTCTGCTCCACTGAGGCTACCTGCTCACGTGGTGTCGCCGACAATGGCATTGCGAGTTGAGGTGCCGTTTCGATTCTTCAGACGACAGACGTTGGCTTTTTATGCTCCATGGACGATTTGAAGATTTCGCATCCTAACATGAGCACATCATTAAATATTATTAAGAGCTACGTTAGCCATTACTCGCTGACTTTGTTTCACGAATAATGCAAACTTTCAATATATGTCTTGGTCTTATTGGCGCTTGTGGTAATGACTTCTGATCTGAACATGCTAAACTCCATTTGTTACTTGCTCATTACATTTAGACTTCTTTCTTCCTCACAGTTTTCCTATTTATGATTTTCTTGAACTAGCAGTATAGTTGAAAACCATCCTGTCTCTCCATGTATTCCAACATATTTGCTGCGATCGCTTGTGCTGGTTGACTTGCATAAAAAATTATGCTATACCGACTCAACCTCCTATACAATTTGCCGCCTATTGCAAATTGTTTCAGGTAGTTTCTGTTGTGTATCATAGTGTCGCAACCACTCAGTTATCTGCTGCCATGCAAAACGGAGCTTTAAGGAAGGATTTTTCATAATAGCAAGACTCATATTTTTAATGCGAAAGCATTCTTTGGTGAGCTCCCCTTCACTGTCACGCAAATAGCGTAATGCCTTGTTCACAAGTGCGTAATTTGAAGAGTTAATCTGTGCGATACTGTAAAAGTAGATAATTGCTAGCTGTTATGTGATCGGGAACAATTTAGAGCAAAAGTAAATAAAATGAAAATACCCAAAGAGGTACATAGTGCTCCTGAGAAAATGCATGGGGACGCTTACGATACGGGTGGGCACACTAAAATATGTGGGTGACCCAATTTGGAATTTGGAGTGGACCAACTACAAATTTGGGGGTGGGCCAACTTTAAGTTTGAAACTGGGCCAACTGAAATGTGGGGATTGACTATGTTAAATCTGGGGGGGGGGGAAGGGCAACTAAATTATCGGGATGAGCCACCTTACATAGGGGGTGGGCTATCTTGAACTATGAGTGCCCCAACTTAAATTTTGCGGTGGCAGAACAGAAATGTTGGGCTCTGTCAACTTGAAATCTGGTGTGGGCCAAGTTAAATTTAGGAATGGGCCAACATGTAATTTGGGGGTGGAACAAGTTAAATTGGGCGTGGCCCAACTTGAAACTTTGATGTGGCCCAAACTGAGATTTTGGGGTTGCCCAATGTCCTTTAGGACTGGAATATGACAGCATTCGAAAATCCCCGAATGTTTCTCAAGCTTCCCTGCAACTGCAGCGTATGAGAAAGTAATGTTTCCCGAGAAGCGCTGGCGGCGAACGCTATGCACGAAGGCGAGCTTTGGGTTCTCTTTTGATGCTATGCAAGGAACCGAGGGGCCGCGCCGCTCCTACGTCAGCGGGAAAACGCTCTCGCGTTCAAGTGATTTGTGTTTGAGTTTGCGCTTAACAGATTTATGTTTTCTCGTACATTCAATTTACAGTACGAAGCTATCATCTCTGTATGCTATGAGTGAGTCATGCTTTAAGATTTTTCTGAAGAATTTCTGGGGAAGTTCAGTAACTTTGCGCTACACAGAGGGTCTGCTTCATTGGGTATGCGTGGTTTGGAATAATTTTTTTGAAACAACGGGCGACCCAGGATGCCGAAGCCAGATTTTCTGCGGCACGGACCCTTAAGGCTTTCGCGTTAGTACGTCGCGGGCAGGCGAACGCGTTGATACGCTTGGCGTGTTTTCATTGGCCCCTTACTGATCCGCAGTCAGGACACAGGCAAGAGCTTGTGTCGATGAGGAACGCATGCATAACACAGGCTTTCGAGAGCGACAGCTAGGGTGAGAAGGCACCCGGCGATGTATTCACCCGTCATGCAACGCCTGATGTGCTACTGCGGCTGCTTGTGTTCCGTTTCGACCGCCCTGCTCCGTCGAGGCGCGTTTGTGGCCGGCGATCGGGCTCAATTGGAACCAGTGCATTTTAGGTGCCGGATGGGGGGAGAAAACCTGACAATTGTCTACTAAAGCCCAAGATTTACTTGCCACAGGAAAGGCCATGGGTAGAGGCGCATAAGCAAGGAAGACAAGGTAAGCGTAACTAAGCAAATACGTAGTCTCAGCTAAGCCAAACAGTGCTTACGCATAGTAGACAATTCTCACAGTTTATCTAAATTGCTTTATTCTCGATTGGAACATTTTGATGAGCAGAAGATTTGATCGCAAATGAGAAATCTACTGTGAGTGCTTAAATGCGGAGTTAGGCTATGAATGAAGCATAATAAAATGGACAACAATGCACACCATCACAGAAGGCGGATTTTAGTGTGTGCTCCACTATTGTGATTCGCGATATTCTTTTATGTTTTGTTCTGGGTATACAAATATTTTCCCTTTCGCTGAATGCCCCCATCATTTTTGAAAGTTTGAACAAAATTAGCTGAGCACAAGAACTTCAAAGATGCAAAACTAAACTACAGTTTTCTTTTGCAAAGCTTCGGGTCAGTGACAACGACTCCGCATAGAGCGCTGCATTGGCATAAAATTTCGGCATGGTCTCGGCCTGGGCCTGCTTTATGAAGCCCGATACGTGACTTGAAACCCCCCTCGTGATATGAAGTCCGGTCCCAGGCGTTCATTGCTAAGTTTAGCCAAAGCTCGCGTGTGCATGGCCAGACCCGGCCTGTAAGTAAAAAAAAAATCATTATTTTTACTTATACGTTGTACCGTACTTGTCGGGCTCACCTTTTCGGATTCTAATGAGCTGGAGTCTATACGCAATAAAAGAAAGAAATGTTTGTTTCACCCTTGGGAACATCAGTAATCTGGCCCGTGGCCTACCTCTGCTGTTATTTCTCCGCTCGTTCACATGCATTTACCTGAATCGTACGATTCTCCCCTATGATGGCATGTAGCCTGCGAGTATATATATATATATATATATATATATATATATATATATATATATATATATATATATATATATATATATAGTATGCCCGAACAGGCGCATTCCCGAGCACACTCATCAATAAACGCACTAGTTGAAATAGAGACCCGTTGCCTTAGTGCCAATATCATGTAACAGTACCAAGAATATTAATAGTGCAATCTCAACGACCATAACAGGAAAGTGGTCTGAAGGATTTTTATTTTTGCCTAATTCATTTTGACTTACGCGGAAACAGTGTTTGTTTTCGTGGAGGATAAGGAAATGGAGTCGCCACCATGACTTGCGAAAGTGGATGTCCAGCGAAGCTGTTGAGAAATACCACTGCAAATGGTGCGAGAGTATGCCATGCTTTAGTGATTTAGAGTAATTGTACTAACAGCACCTTAGAGTATTACTGGTAATGGGAGTAATAGTAATTTTGACAACACACCACCGCCCATAGCAGTGCTGCAACATGAAAATTAGTTGCACGGCTGTTTATTTTACATATCAATGGCCAGAGACGTACCTCCCCTCCTCGCCATCTGCCTTCACCGCGTCAGCTTGTGCAACAGTAATCTGTACGGCAAAACCCTTACGGGGAGTGCTACGTGCTTCCGATTGTTATCAGGAGCGGCATATCATCAATAATATGGTTCGGAAGCTTGTTTCGCGCTTGTTCCTTGTTGAAACGTATTTTGTTCTTCGTGTTGTATGCGTGATAACAAAGAACGCATGCACCGTTGGTTTCACTTTGCTTAGTGCTCGAAGCCAGCTGGTGACCTGTACTGTCACGGCTATCAGTGCACATGTTTCGCTAATGACCACCGGCAAGAATAAATTTGGCAGACACACACAAGAATGCTTACGTGCGGAAATTTCAAAGAATTGCAGCCCTCTTGGTGTAATAGTCCCGCGCAACCCCGCAAGGTGGAGACAAGTAATAAAGAGAAAATTAGATATCCTCCCAAAGGCTACAATGGAAACCTACATGGGCTGCTCCAAAGAAAAGCCTCACGTTGGGTCCATGTGTAATTTTCTCGTTATTATTTACTTCTCTCCGCCTTGCGTGTTCAGGCATAACTATTACGTCAAACTCTCGTGTTCGCTTCCAGTTCTTGGTAAATTCGGCTTTGCCCTGCCATCTACTAGCGGCGGCCCCGGAAGGGCGGTGGTCCCGGGTTCGAGTCCCAGACCAGGGCGAATTTTTCTTCAGCTGCGAAGCTTTTCTTTCAAGGAACCCGTGTGAATATACTTTGCAGCAATTAGCTACATTTGCGTGGGTGTGTAATTTTCAGGTTATTTTTGTCCTTTTGGCGAAATATTTTTCTTTTGTGGGTGTTCCGTGTCTGCGCAAGTATATTACCTGCATTTTAACCGCACCTCGGTAATGTAAAACGAAAACCCACGACGGGTCTTAAGAAGAAGCTTTATCTTGGGTCCAACTCCGATGCGGCCTATTAATATACCTGTGAAACGCAAAAACGTTTTTTATATAATCCCTGGACCAATAATAATGAATTTTTTTGCATTTGAGAGAGAAAGTTAAATTCGAGTGTCTGTTATAAGCAGAATTTCGATTTAGCGCTTCAATTTCGTTAAAAAGATTGTCAAATATTCGAAAGTTTGAAAAAAAAATAGAAGCACGAAGTTAACAAATATTAGCTCTACATCAAAAACTGGCATCGCGGTTCTGTAAGCGGAATCTATTAGAACATTCAAAGCGGAGAAATCCCATATAAAAATTTATATCTTATGGAAATTTGTTAGGTTGTGTACAAGGATTCAGCAAAAGCTGTATTTCCATATTGCTAAGTTTTTCGAGGTTCATGTATAAAGGATTGATTATATTCGCTTTAGATGTTCTAATAAATAGGATTCATGGAATTCTGATATACTTTTTCATTGCATAGTTACGGAGTTGTAAGCAGGATATTTTTGTTTTCTGAAAATTTTAGACATTTGCCAATTGTTAATAAAAATTTGACGACCTATGTCCAAAATTCTAAACCATAAATCTTAGATTTTAAGTTTCTCTTTTAAATACAACAAACCTCGCCAAGTTGGGTGCAGTGGTTACCGAGAAATACGAATTCTCCTTTAACACTTATTTAGACAGGAGCACCCGAGCTAAAGCTTCCTCTTAACGTGTTCGCTTTCCCGAGGGGAGTTGAAAATTCAAAGGACCGCTCAGTGGCGTTCTACTGTACAGTAATGCTTTATTATTATTATGGTGAATGCCTTAGGTGCCTATGTTAATGGTGCCCTTGGCCAAACTGCTTCGTGTCGAAAAATGCCCGCCAGCGCAAAGAGTAAGATGACGTCAACACATGCTCGAATGTACCCAACATTTCTCAGATAGGTTCCTATAAACAAAGCAAATTAGTGGCTTTGAGAAAAAATATCGTACATTTCAGTTTGGATAATAATCGAACGCAGGCTGCCGGGGTGACAGACGAACGCGCTTCCTTAAAACTGCGGCTGCTGCAAGGTTCTGGCTCACTAAGGCGGTGCCTATTTGCGCCTGACTGCAAAAGCCGCGTGGTCACAGAGACTTGCTCGTGCCACTTCTCGCGCCTTCGTCGTCGTGTTCACCCATCCCTGTCTGCGACGCCGCTGTCTAATGCCAGCGTTCCAATACTGCCTCTGCCTCTGCGAAGGCGCTAGAAGCACCGACCCACTACGAGTAATCTTGGCGATTTCGTTCAGTTCTCTCATGCGCGGCGATGAACAGTTGCCACAATTCTCCACAAACTTATTTCTCAAAAAACGTGTGCCGAAGGTGCAATCAGGCATTCGCCTTAGAAGTTTACAAAGCGTAAACACTCGCTTAATTTTTATTTTATAGTCAGTTTATGCACCCATGACTGGACACCATCTTCTACCCATTCGCTCCGTCGCCACGTGCCCAACGACGCAAGCACTAGGCCACACGTTTAGTCTGTGACGTGACGTGCGCAATGACGCACGCAAGTAGGCACGCATTTAGTCACTTAGAACCGCGGAACCACCATGGCGCCGGGGAAGCGTGCTCGTCTCGCAACCTGGAGACCCGGGTTCGGTTACCACCAAGACGAAAATTTGCCTGATATTGACACGTGTGCTTGTTTGTGGCCTAAGTGCGTTTCATTATAGAACATGTTATCGCTCAGCGCATGATGAGCTTGCAGTTAAGGGACGTTTATGCAATGTTATCGATGGTACGATGCGCTGTTTGTTCTCACAAAACCTTGTGTAATCTGATTGCACGTATGAGCGACGCGAATGGCATAGATGTTTGTGTAAGAAACGCGGAAACAGCGATTACTCTGGAACTTCAGTGATTGATGTATAAAAGCCCACACACTTTACCCGCTTATCAGAGTTTCGACGATCGCTGACCAAGCTTGCCTCAAGTGCTGTGCAACTTTCCTTTGTGGGCACAAGTTCGCCCTATCAAACGTTAGTTTCGTCCATCTCAGTCTGGCTCCTTTCTTCACCGTCACTACTACGTGACATCTTGTGCTGGTGCGTTCATGTACCCCACAAAGTCCTGATGCAAGCTCGAACCATGAAAACACCACTACCGTCGCCAAGGACAAACGAACTAGCCACAGGCTACAAGGACTGTCCCCGGAGCACGGATGTTTTCTTCGGACGACGAGGAACATTGTTACCAATTAAACGAGCACAATGGCAGCACCAGTGTCCCCTATCGAGAACCGAGAGAGCCACCTACCCTCCGTGGAGCTTCGTGGGAGGTTCCGGAAACGTGGCTCGAGGCTTTCGAAAGAATATCGGTCTTTAGCAACTGTACCTCGGAGTACAAGCTGTGCCGCGTCTACTTCTCCTTGGAAAATTACGCGAGGACATAGTTCGAGAACTGGGAGTGCACCGTCACAACGTGGGACCTGTTCAGTAAATTCCTGATGACCTTCACGACCATCGTCCGGAAACGATGGGCCGAAGTTCTATTGGAAGCCAGAGTGCAGCTACCGAACGAGAACGCTGCCATATTTACGAAAGAAATGAGCAGTCTATTCCGCCACGTCGACACAGAAATGTGCAAGGAAAAGGAAGTCCGCCTACTCATGCGTGGTGTGAAGGAGGAACTTTTAAATTGCAAAATTAAAATATTGGGCTCTACGTGCCAAAACCACTTTCTAATAATGAGGCACGCCGTAGTGGAGCACTCCAAAAATTTTCAGCACCTGGGGTTCTTTAACGTGCACCTAAATCTAACTACACGCGTGTTTTGGCATTTCGCCCCCATCTACATGCGGCCGCCATGGTCGGCATTGGATCCCGCGACCTCGTGCTCAGCAGCCCAACACCATAGCCACTGAGCATCCAAGGTCGGTAAGGAGGAACGTTTTGGCGGAATTATGCGAATTCCACCAAAGACAGTAGAAAAGTTTCTTTGCGAGGCAACCACCATCGAGTAAACACTGGAAATGCGGAACCCACAATTCAACCGCAGCACCAACTCAACAAACTACGCCGTAGTACAATCACTGGCCACCGACGACCTGCGTAAAACGATAAGAATGGTTGTGCGGAGGGACCTTCAGAAGTTGTTCCGTTCATCGCAGCCTCAAGTGGCTTCAATTGGCGACGATGCGCATTAGGAGTTCCAAAAATCACTCGTACTCCCTGATGCAACGAAGGCTCAGCCGCAAACGATGACATACGACGCCGTAGCCCGCCGTCACGTTCACCCTCCGTGCTCGTAGCAGGGCCCAGTGAAGCCACAGTTCCGTCGTCCACTACCGCCGCTGCCAGTACGCCAACCCATCGCCTCGCGTAGCATTCCAAGGAAGACTGACGTTGGAAGCGCCTCTGACCACCGTCCGCTTTGATATCACTTCGCGGAAACCGCCACATCTACCGCCGATGCCCTGAGAGAGGGGCTGCGAGGGTTCGCCGTCAACGCACCGCGCCCGCCGCAAGGCGAACAGCCTCGTGACATCGCCGAATATCTCGCTGCCACACAGTGGAGCCAGACGCCGGTCTGGAAGCCCATATGGGGAAAACGAAAAAGCAGCAACCGATGAACGTGCGGTTGCTGTTCGTCCAAACGACGAAGATCCTCCGTCGCCAACGAAGACGCCGAAGAGATTATCTAGGCGACATAACAACACGCCGCCATCCCTACGAAGCGTGGAAGCAAACAATGCACCGACCAAGGACCAGACGCCGCGGCGTACCAGCCACACGTCAACGCGAAGCAGCGGTGATCTCAAACCAAGACCTGATTGCAACGAAAAAAAAGAGCCACCGACGTCGATGCTTTGCACGGCGGACACGCAGTCACCGCGTTAGTAGACACAGGAGCCGACTACTCCGTTATGAATCGACCAGTCGCCCCCAAGTTGGAGAAAGTGAAGGCTGTGTGGTAAGGCCGCCAAATTCGGACCGCTGCAGGACACTTAACAGCGCCGACTGGAACCTGCTCGGCAAGAATTACCGTGACTGACCTTCTTTTGGTTTCGTATATTTTGTTCCTAGGCTTCGTAGGTACTGTGGTGTCTCGTTGATATGTCGTGAAGATATTCCTACCGGCGCCTTTGTCAGTGGCGGAGGATATTCTTCCTTTCGACCAGTAGTAGCTGTACGTCCATTGGTTGCTACTTTTACTTTTCAGAATATGGCCTTCCAGACCGGCCCCCGCCAGGGCCAGCGTATTGGCGTTGCGCTTACAAGTAGCCATCTGTTGACGGCGAACGCGACAGTCGGCGAAGGCTCTTCTGACTGGCGGCGATGTAATCGGTGATATCGCGAGGACTTTCACCTTGCTGCGTGCGCGACGCACTCACTGCCAACCTTTGCATTCCCATCTAATGGTAGGGCACAGACGGTAGAAGCGGCCCGCTATCACACAATGATAACACAAGGGACGGTGGTCGGGAGCGCGCCGAATGTCAGCCATCCTTGGATAGTTGCCCCGGGTGGAGGGAGGGCGAGCTGATGACGGCGCTAGCGGAATAAGAAACTCCGGGATTACGGGTCGATGGCGCGGATGCAGAGGGGCACCTTGACGGCGGGCAACGAAGGCGTAGGTCATCGCTTGCAACAGAGGAGTCGGCCATTCAGACTGCACTTACAAACTTTTAGTGACCGACACAGCTAATCTTTTACCATGTCAGTGACCAAAGCCACCTGTCGTTCAGACGAAGGAAAGATTTTGTGCACTTCTTCGCGCACGATCACTTTGACGGTCTCCGGAGGTTGGCGGATCCCAATGCTTGGATTTCGTGCTATGGCGTGAACATTTGGCATATAGCTTAGTGCACTTTTTGTTTCCTCGATCACCGTTTCCGCTGTCAAAAACTCAACTACGTTCTTACGTGGGTTGCGTATAACTTAGTGAAATGTTCTTGCTTCAGTTCCCGCAGCAGTAATTGAAGTTTTGTCTCCTCCCACATTTCTGGATGAACAAGCCGGAAAAGACACGCCATCTCTTCTGTGAAGATGGCGATAGTCTCATTAGACAATTGCACTTGGGCTTCGAATAGAAGTTACATTCGTGAAGGTTCTGAGGAAGTTACTGCGAACAGGTCCCACATTGTAATGGTGGACTAGCAGTTCTCGAACCATGTCCTCGCAGAATCTTCCCAGGAAAACTACATATAGCGCAGCTCATCCTCAGATGTACAGTTGGTGAAGGCTGAGACCCTTTCTAAGGCATCCAGGCTGGTTTCCACATCGTGCGATGAAGCCGCTCCAAGTTAGGTGGCTCTCTGGTTTGTCAAAGGACCATGGTGGTCGTGGGTGCTGATATTGTCTTTGTTAATTTACCCAAGGCATTATTGGCCGTTTCATGCAAACGTCCGTGCGCCGGGGGTAGTCCTTACAACCTGCCGCTAGCTCGCTGGTCTCTGGCGACGTTGGCGTTATCTTCAGGGTAGGGTCTTGGACCCCGGATTTGCGGGGTTGTTCGGCACATGAACTGGCGAGTACCTCGTCCAGATGCCTCGTGGTAGTAACCATCATGAAAACAGTAGCAAAAAGGTGAATGACAAAACTAACAATTATTTGGCCAAACTTGTGCCTATGAACGCAAGTTACACTTAGAACACAGCGACAGCGGCGAACACAATCGGCGATTGTCGGCATATGATCTGTGAGTTAAGCGCTTCGACATTTTTAGATTAGTCGTGAAAAGTTGCAGTGTAATAGCTGGTGCCCGCGTTGTTTCCAGAATTAACTACACAATTCGTGCCGCGCATGCCATCTTACTATGCAATGTCGGACACATGTCGGACACAAGAAGGAATCAACGATATTGGCGTAAGTTCTAGATCATGCAGACGCGTCTTACCCTCACCGACAACGTTTAACATTTGTGAAGCGGTCAAAAGTGTTCAGAGATGAAGATGAACAAGTACACGTGTCAATTATATCTAATATCACGAAATTCGGACACAATGATGTAGTAAGGATGATATGCAGGTGAGCTACCTGTCAAGCATTACTTAACCATTTTTTACCTGGGACGTGTCCTTGTGGCACGAGAAAAGATTAACCACCGAACTTTTCACGCTTTTTGCAGAAGTTGAATTTTAGAGTATATAATAACTTTATTCGTGTATTGCTGCAGGGCGCGTAAATATATATGTATACTTAAGAGAAATTCTTCAGGCTACGTTTCAAACGCAAGGAACTTTAGCGATGCCACAAGGCAAAAAGAAGTATCTAATTTCAACAGTTCCGGTCGGTGGATCGATGTTCATTTGGGTTTACAAGTAAATTGCAGTTCGGCACTCGTATTGAAGCCAGCAGTCTGGGTGCCTGGTCGCTCTCAGATACATACAATCGAAAGAGGCAGTTGTGACAGTCTTAGACTCTTTCTCGGTGCTTTGGCAGATTTACAGCTGCCTTGTTGACAACAATGCAGAGCAAAAGGGAGCCAGAGCCCCATGTAAGTAGGGCAAAGAGGTCAATGAATAAAAGAAAGAAAAGAGAGGAAACGGAAGAACATGCAAGAGGGAGACATAAGTAAGAGAGGGCAAGAGGTGGAGAGTAACCCTAGCTAGCTTCCCTTTGACACAAGGCAAGGAGGATGAAAACGGCCGCTGCGCAGTACCAGTGCCCGTGGCGCAGCGGGAAAGAGGGCAAGTTAAATTGGACGATGAGGCACACAATAGAGAAGGGCTGCGGAAGAAAAACAAAAAACGACAATTTGTGGAAAGTAACTCAGTGTCGCAATTCACATATAGAAGCCATGGCTCGTTTCGGCGACATTGTGGCTCATCTGAAATGCGGGAAAAAAAGACTTTGTTAAAATACGAATACATACGCTGGGTTTGCAAAGCGATTACCTCACTGGGTGTAGCTTTATGTTGCCGGGTTAAGTAGTGGGTGCCACTCTAACGTGTTAAGTTAGCCATCTGCCTAATTTGAGGTGGCACCACGACACAGCCATTAAGCACCCCTCATGAATGGGCCGATCTCGAAGATAGTGCAATGCCATGCCGACCCACGACAGAGGCGAAGTAGGTATTAAGCACTCCCCAGACGCGGAGCGATCCCGAAAAGTGAGCAATACCGAGCCGACCCACGGCGGATGTGAAGCAGGCGTTAAGCACTCTTCATATGTGGGCGGTTTGCGAAGATGTTGCAAAACTGGCCCAAGCGGCGAAGGAGTTCAAGCAGGCATTAACGTTTGCTGATCCTGAAGATCGTGCAATGCCGGGCCGGCCCGTGGCGGAGGTGCAGGTCACCACTGAGAGGCCCACAAACACAGCTTCACTAGTCATCCCTCACATAGTGGGAAGGCACTGAGTTTCTTTTCATTTGATTTGGTGCTTTAAATTCTTCCTTATAGCTGAAAAGTTTTCAATCACCTATGTTTACTCTATCATAACGAATAAATGTCTTCGCAAATTACGCATTTTTGTGGATACAAGGCATTGCACGCTTCCCGTGACCTGTTTGCGGAGCTCATAAAAGAACACTTATGCATTAAAATGCGTCTTTTTTCGACAGTCATACCCCGAAACAAAGCACTGTAGGCCGGAGAAGGTGACTGAGTTCAACGTAATTTTGAAGGCGATTCTGTGTGAGTCTCTCACACAATTTGTATATGCAGAGGTTAGCTAAATAGGAAAAAAAGGCCTCGATTACTTTTTTTTTCTAGTTTAAAGGTAGTCTTGATATTTGCTTTTTTCAGATCGAAATGTACGTCACCTTTTTCTCAGCAATGTTGGCTGAGGCAGTCGGTAATATGGTCCAACAGATCGTCGCTGTGGCTCCTAAGCATTGTGCTTATAATTATGTCTTGCCTCTGTGCCGTTCTTCTTTTGCTGCTTGTATAGGCGGCAGCCTTTTGCTTTTGTGAGTGGCGCATTAAAATCTGTGTTAGGTGTTCTAGAATACTGAGTATTACAAGGCGGGCGAAGTTGGTCTCCTGTATAGCATGTCACACTAAGGCTTCGGTCACCTCCTGGCCGGTACCCGCAAACTTGTCCAACATTCCTTGTAGTGTCCGAGGCATAGCCGCTATAGATTTGTCTCGTTCTAACACGTTACGCACGGCTTCCACGTTTGCGCTGCGCCTAAAGTTTCTTGTAGACAACTACAGAATTGTACTCAAACTTCTGTAGCTAGCTGGGCTGCATAAATATTGGTTTCCTCTGAGACGGTGGCTATCCTGCATATCTGGGTGCAATCGAGGCGTTGTTTTTTCTACCATCTCAGATAACTTTTACTGCTGTTAGACCGTTCACTCTTTCCTTCGCTCATGCGCAAATCTTCGCACATGTGTGAAGTTGCTGAGTGGCAGCTGCAGACTCACACCTTTCCCTCCCCTTACCTCATCAACCACATTCATTCCTGCATTTACTTTTCTCCCTCTTGTAAATTTTGTATCAGAACAGGCATAAAACACATCATGTGGTGGTGTAGGCATTCGCTTCCCTCTTTCCTCATACAAGTAATATCTAGTGAGGAGCAAGAAAGACGCTGCCTTGCGCAGTTTGAGGCTCGACGTTCAGGAGGCCATACTGGAGTTGGCTGAGAGGGTAGAGGAGGCCAATTTTAAATAGTTTATGCCCCCACCCTCTATGCCTTTTCGCCCTTCCCGTTAATGGAGCAAGAAGCTTTCATCACTTAAGTACTTAATTAATTAATTAATAATTAATTAATTAATTAACTAATTATTAATTAATTAATTATTTCCTACAAATGTCGTACGTGGCGCTATCTGCAGGTGGTTCTACGGTACGCGCGACCTTTCTTAACATTGCTCATGGGCCTCCTTTGTGCGTTGAGTCAATTCCTCGGCATTGCTCGGAACGTGGTCAGTAGAGGGCAGCCCAGTTCCTTAGGTTACTCTCACCCACTGCTCTGAGGAACTTGGGAGAATTTATGGATATAATAAGATTATAATGTTCGATTCCCAATTCTCTTCTAATTTGCTCGAAGGTGTTGTAAGTGCAGGTGAGATCCGTAAATTTGTCTCCACCTATGTTGTTGCCAAATGTGCGGGTGCTGTCGGTAAGGTTTATGGTAGTCTCTTTTAGACGAGTCCCTAGGATAGCCCAATTTTGTGTGCGGAGCGTTGAAATCTCCGACCAGCACTAGTTGGTCTTTGGTACCCGCAATTATTTTAGCAAGGGTAAGGTGAGTAGTGAAGTCTTGCTCGTTGTCTATTCTGAAACTGTGCACTTTTAGAGTGACTGCATTCGTTTTGTCTCTTTTTGGGACGTAACAGCGATTGTGTGTGATTAGAATATCTACTGTCTTGGATATATTGGATTGTGACAGTTATACATTTATACGCTTGCGTTCCGACGCGAGGCTATTTTGCATTAAACAGCATATCATACCCCAAGGGTTTTTCCACGTGGGGGCCTATATTCTTGTAAGTAAATTTTGTCTGGTACTTTTCGGGGACTCTGTAAAAAATGTTGGAGGACTGCTGCTCACTTATACAATGTCTGAAATTTCCACTGTCAAATCTGAATTTCTTCTGTAGAATTTGCACAATGTGCCAATAGGCAGGAGCTTTGGGGTTGAACAAAAGCCTGAATCCGTGCGCTTACGTGTTGTCGTGCGCTTACGTGTCATGCGGTCACATAAGTTTCCTGAAGAATAGATCATTGATGTTGGATTTCTTGTGGCATTTGCCGCATTAGCCGCATCTGTTGCTCTATGCTTTGCAACATGGCATCCATGCTTGATGGGCGCGTGGTTGGTTGTGGGGTAGGGTTAGCTGCTGCATGCAGCTTGCTAAGCCGTGCACGGGGAGCAGTATGTTGTTGCTGCAATGTGTTGTGGGTTTCACTGAGCTGTCTATTCTCGAATATGATTTTCAGATACTCTGGACGCTCATTAATATGAGTAGTGGGATATACAGCTTGGGCTAAAGTTACATGTTGTCTCTCGGGTTGCACCGGAGGCATCTTCTTAGCTTCGGTTTCTTCGGCAACTGCTGGGGCTCCAAGGCTTTTAAGAACGGGACCGCGACTTCATCGAGATCTCGCGTTCAAAATTGAACCACCTAGGGCCTTCCTTTTACCGGGGTGCTTGGGTTTTCAACTTGGTCTTGGTTGTGCAGGGGTGGTCGGTTTCTTGGCCACATGCTTGTGGCGATGTTTGCCTTCTTTGGCGCCGTAGCACTGGCTTCCCCATAGGTGGCGCATTTCAGGATGCAGTCGTACCTTTGCTTTGAGTCTTGGGCGCCCCACGTGTGGCAGACCATTATGTGAGCGGTGTGGCAGACATCCCAGTGGTGGCCGGTGCATTAGCCTACACGCCATATTTGGGACGTTTCCCTGTAGGGGTAGCAGGGCCCCTTCGCTCCGTAGCGGCTTTCATATTTGGGCATTTACTCTTTACTGAAGCTAAGCACAACGGTACTGATATTGCCCAGCACCCGAGCCTGAAAAATATCTAGCCCTTGAGTACCTATGTACAAGCGGTCCATGAACTTTTCGGTGAATGTCTTGAGCTTCATTCCGTGAACTACGTGAAACGAGACTGTCTGGAGCCGCCAGCTACGCTTTGACCTGGTGCAGTGTTCCGTTAGCATGATGCTCAATGAAGTCTCTCACACGGTCAGAGAATTGCTGTCGAGGTGTAGAAAGAATTATATGCTTGAGCTCAGCCTAGCCTGACCAGCAATGGCGCATCCGTCACTTTGCCTTGACAGGCTGTCACCATGGCTTTGCAAATTTGTTGCTTAATCAAGTCTTTGTCACGAAGTCCCTTGAAAGGTCGCAGCACAATCTTCAAATCATTCTGAGGCAGCGGTGGCAACCCGCGATATTTAGAGTGTGGCCCCGGTGTCTACGAAGTATTCGGATGCCGTTTGGCGGGTCGGCAAATAGGGGTCCCGGCTGCGGTAACTGCTTCTCCGCTCGTCAACTTCTGTCATCGAGTCAGGTTCATTTGCCAGTTGGTGTACGGGTCGACCACTGCTGACGTTGCGTGGTAGGGCGTGGTTGCATTCTGGCTGATCATAACAAATTCCATGATTTATGTCTCTTGTAATTCGAACGAAGTGGGCTCGGTACACCGTGCAGTACTCATAGAGGGAAGGTTGACGCTGAAGCGAAATCCAATAGTCCCTTAGGAGGCCGCCATATGGCTTCTCGGCTATTTGTGCTGAGGCCAATCTGCTGCCGCTGAGGTGATTGTGTGAGACTTAGTTCAACCTAGTCTAACAGAGAAGTTTCAGTCCTTAACTGAAAAAATATTCGGCACACACGGCCAAAATTCACCTCAGGGCGTGCACAAATGCCTCACGGATGCTCTGAACACGAAAAGTCAAATGCGAACTCGAGGTAACTGGATGAAAAGGGCGAAAGTTGGCAAAGTCGCGTCTCTCAAACGTAAACAACCGGACGTCTCTCGTTCGACTCTCGTTTCTCCTTGTGCTTCAACGCAGCAGTGCCCGCTGTACATGTTGACGGCATCCATACGCTTGCCTGTAACCTGCGTTGACGAAGTGAACCATCCCTGTAACTTTTACCTACAACAGCACATGCCCCGTTAGTGAAATCGGTGATGCCTCTGTCCCTGAGAGGGAAACGAGTACCGGAGGAGGAAGGCGCCTTGCGGTGGGAAACGTTGTGCGCCGGGTACAAGGACTAGCGCCGTCGAGATGAACGTAGCGACTGCTTTGTCATTCGCTTGAGTCACAACGAAGCAAAACTTCAGCATGACGTGGAACAAGTTCTTATCTACGGCAGTGCATATGACATTGCTTTACGGCTACGTTTAACTAATAATAATGAGTATCCTACGCATCAGATGGCCTGCACAGCTCCATTTTTTCTCTTAGTGTCAATCAGAATATCAACTATCTCCTTTTGCACTCTGATCCATAGAGCTCTCTTCCTTTGCCTTAGCGTTACGTCCAGCATTCCTTCTTTCGTGGCTCTTAGCGCGGTCTTGAGCTTGCTCTCGAGCTTCTTTGTCAACCTACATGTTTCTGCCTCCTATGTTAGCACGGGTAGAATGGATGTATTGTACATCTTTCTTTTCAATCAAAATGGTAAGCTCACAGTCAGGATCTCATACACTGTAAAAAAAATTTCTTCAGTTTACGGTCAAAGTTGCAGGTAAAACGTTGCCGGACACTTTTCCGTTATGAAAAACGGTGTCTCCGTAAAACGGACAGGCCGTAAAAATTATTTCCGTTAAATGGAAAATGGTGTTTCCGTAAAACGGACAGGCCGTAAAAATGTTTCCGTTAAATGGACAACGGTGTTTCCGTAGAACGGACAGGCCGTAAAAATTATTTCCGCTAAATCGAAAACGGTGAGCTCCGTAGTTGTGATCACAGAATTGACCGTATTTTGCAAATAAGAAAAACGGTGAGTTCCGTAAAACGGAAATGCTGTAAATTGAACCCCGTACTTGTGATTATAGTACATGACCGTACTTTGGTAATGAAGAAACGGGGACTTGAATGCTTGTGTTCTCGAGCCAAATTGTTTCGTTCATTGGAATAAGTTATTTTCGGCAATGAACCACCCAAGTCGTACATTACAACGTGGATAACTTGCAACATCATTTAAGATATAGCTGGAAATGGGGCAGAAATCATAGCACACAGGAAATACACCACACAGAATGTGCTGTGTTTGCATGTTTCCTCCTAGTGTCATTGTTTTCTACACCGCTTATTCTTCGTGTCAGTGTTGTCATGTTGCACTTGGGTTCTACACCCAAGATGTACACAGCATACACACAGATTTGTGTTCGAGAAACAACAAGCCACTTGAATCTGAAAAAACCTGTGTTTATTCTGCTTTACTGAAAAAAGCAGGGTGAGACCAGGCTAGTTGGTATTCTATGCTGAAGTGACCAGCGCAAGAGTGAACGCGGGACACTAAAAAGTTGACAAGAACAGGTGCGAACTTCCAATTGGTGTTTATTACGAAAAGGCATGTATATATACTCTTGTGCACTTGATCCTAATCAGTTACAAGAGCCCACTAAGGCCGCCCCACATCCTAAGGCGGCCTCCCACATAGAGACCCCAGGTATGCAAATTCTTTAATGTCAACGCTAGGGATAATTTGCTAATGCAGTTGCCTTATGCGTTATCTGCCCCCTCAATGATGGGCCTAGGCTTTCTTGTGCATTGCTTGCTATTATTTCTGTTTTTTCAGAGTGCATGACATTTGCATTGGGAGTTGTGGATTCCAAGGAAATCCTCTCTCTCTTTTGTACTTTTGTGTTATGTTCCTGTAGTCTCATATTTAGGCACCTTCCCGTTTGACCCACGTAACGCTGCCCACAGAAAAGAGGTGTGCTATTCACTGCTCCCCCTGAGCATTTCGACGAAACCTTTTCTGTGAGCAATGTTGCATGAAATTGATTGTCTGCTGACAGGGCTGGTTTTGGCCCATAACTGAGATAACTTGTTGGGTGCGAGAAAAACGACCGAAACTCCAGCCCTTTCGCCTATTTTCTTTAGTTTATGCAAGATAACGTGAATGTATGGGATGACTGCTAGATTCCTGCGAACAGTATCACATAGGTGTAACTAAAGAAAATAGGCCAAAGGACTGCAGTCTTGGTCATTTCTTCCGCGCCCCGCAAGCTAAGTTATGTGCCAAAACCAGCCCTGTCAGCAGACAATCAAAATCATGCAACATTGTGCAGAGAAAGGGTTTCATCAAATGCTCAAGAGGAATAGTGTATAGCATACCTCTTTCCTGCGGGCAGCGTTACGTGGGACAAATGGGAAGTCTAGAAGCGTACGGTAAGGGGCTAGTTGGTATGACATTATGGGAACAAAGAAAAACTGCGCAAAAAAGGACAAGACAGAGAAAGAACCACACGACACAGGCGCAGACTAACAACTGGTTTAATGCTCCAACGCCTCTTTCCTACCAACAACAGAACGCATGCGCACCAACCACAAAGACCAATGCCGCTATCATGTAGTCGAGCCTAGAAACGCCAACTCCTTGCGGCACAAATGTATGGAAGCCTCACTAACACATTTATCTGGCCCTAATCTCGCGATTTCTAAAGCTTCGATTACTTCACGCTCTTTCTTATCCCTTGCGCGTCCGACAATCTTAGTCCGGCCGAAAAGTGGGGTACAAACATTGCCGTCATGCCTGCAGGTCTTGCAATGCTTAGGAAGATGCTGTCCTCTAGAATCATCTAGGGAATTGGCATGTTCTAATAATCTAATATTAATGCAGCGGCCTGTTTGTCCAACGTACACGTTGCCACAACTCAGCGGAATCTCATAGATGACATTCGCACTACAGGGCACAAACTTGTTTCTGTGGTTAGTGCTGCACTCGATTTTCTTTTTCCTATCAGGTCTAACTAAATTGCAATTGTTTTGTCTGAGATCCTTTTAGCCGAACTGGACCGCTCGCTATCGCGGGTACTTTCTGACGACCGCATCGTTCGTGTGTTCCGATACGTTGATGATTTTTTAATTCTTTTAAATTTAGACCACAATGATAACTTGACACAGGTGGCATCGGAGGTTTTAGCATCCTTTAAGTCTGCTTTTGCCAGTTTTAATTTTACTATTGAACTTCCTGAAAACTCTTGCTTGCAATTCCTAGACTTAAAATTATTTTTTAACGACCCTGACCACCTCTGCTGGGCGTACATGCCTAGGTCGAAAAAAGCACTTCTACCCTTCAACTCTAGCCATTCGAAGCTGGTCAAGAGGGGGATTGCGTCAACGTGCCTCAGGGCTTCGTTAGTGAAGTCCTGCCCACATAAGGTTCAATCTAGTTTTGATGCCCAAGCTGATCGCCTTCGGTCAGCCGGTTTTCCATTGGCCCTTCTTCGGGCTGTTGCCGAGTCCCTGCTGAAGTCCTTCCGACCAAGTTCAAAGCCTCGTGGGGTGGATCCACAGGAGAGGAGGAAGTATGAAGTTATGCCCTATGTCCACAGGGTCTCGCACGGCCTGAAGAGGGTCGCTGGTAAATTCGGCATACAGGTTCTCTTTTCGGCACCTTGTAAGCTGTCCAGTCTGTGCAATTTAGTTAGACCTGATAGGAAAAAGAAAATCGAGTGCAGCACTAACCACAGAAACAAGTTTGTGCCCTGTAGTGCGAATGTCATCTATGAGATTCCGCTGAGTTGTGGCAACGTGTACGTTGGACAAACAGGCCGCTTCATTAATATTAGATTATTAGAACATGCCAATTCCCTAGATGATTCTAGAGGACAGCATCTTCCTAAGCATTGCAAGACCTGCAGGCATGACGGCAATGTTTGTACCCCACTTTTCGGCCGGACTAAGATTGTCGGACGCGCAAGGGATAAGAAAGAGCGTGAAGTAATCGAAGCTTTAGAAATCGCGAGATTAGGGCCAGATAAATGTGTTAGTGAGGCTTCCATACATTTGTACCGCAAGGAGTCGGCGTTTCTAGGTTCGACTACATGATAGCGGCATTGGTCTTTGTGGTTAATGCGCATGCGTTCTGTTGTTGGTAGGAAAGAGGCGTTGGAGCATTAAACCAGTTGTTAGTCTGCGCCTGTGTCGTGTGGTTCTTTCTCTGTCTTGTCCTTTTTTGCGCAGTTTTTCTTTGTTCCCACAAATGGGAAGTTCCCTAAACTTGAGACTACAGGAACATAATCGGAAAGTACAAAAAGGGAAAGAAGGTTTCTTTGGAATCCATTGCTCCCAATGCAAATGTCATCGGCTGTTTGAAAAAACAGAAATAATAGCAAGCAGTGTGAAAGAAAACACTAGACTCATCATTGAGGCAGCGGCTATTGTAGAATGCAACTGCGTTAGCAAGCCATCCCTATAGCACTGACTGTTAAAGAATTTGATTATCTGGGGTCTGTATGCAGGAAGCCGCCTTAGGCCTTGGTGCGCTCGTTTATTTGTGATGGCCATGTCGACTTGCACGATTGTAACAGATTATGATCAAGTGTGCAAGAGTACATATACATACCTTTATGTAATGAACACCGGTTGGAAGTTTACGTCTGTCCTTGTCGCCTTTTTAGTGTCCAGTGTCCACTCTTGCGCAAGTCCTCTCCGCATGGACACTAGAAATTAGCTGACTGGAGGACGGATTGGTTGAGACTTGGAATGACTGGCTGCTTGCAGAGGCTTTCGGCTTTGCCTGGAAAGAAAGAAACACCAATCAATTAAGGCTGTTCAATTATTTACTATCATCATCACTATTGTTTTTCAGATAAACAATGATTTCGTATTCACAACTGTCACTACAAGTGCTCTTGTCAAAAGAAATGGTTCAGACTCAGCCATGTTGGTATATATTCATTCGTAGCCTTATAGCATAAAAAGCTTCAGATAGAAAGGACTCAAGTCAATTGATGGTTTGCTTGGATGTCACGTGCACATTATGACATTCGGAGATTACATCTCCCATATTTAGGTAGAGCTGCCATGGCCACATACTGCAGACCATAGCTTTCAACTTTCACTGCTCCATTGCTCCATTAAACAACCTTGCAGATTTTACTGTTTCCCAAAACAATGAAGTACACTTGAAACAAGCGCAAACCATGCATGTTGTTTACTTCCGACCCAGAACAAGCAAGCCAAAGATATTGTCCAGCTGATAGGCTGGTAGAATAGCAACAATAGCAACAATACAAAAAAACCACGCTTGCACCACAACTCTGTCACAACAGCTGTCAGCCCCTTTCGGATATGGTTTGTGTCACGGAAGAAGTATCAATGTGTAATATTCTTTTTACTCAAGCAGTGAAAATTGAAAGTTACGGTCATGAATGCATCAACATACCCTTCCCATCTTCATAAAAAGTTATAATATTGCACTGTGTTCACCGATAAATTTGCCCTTTTTGTAACGAAGTCTGCAATTATGCCTGGACCCCATACATGGCTCTGGCAGGCAGTACTGTTTATTCTATCCGTGTCTTGACTTGCAATCCCATAACGAAACAAATACTGCAACATATTTTTCCAGATTGCATTGCTTCTTGTGAATGTGCTTAATTTGGGAAATTTCTGAAATGAATCAAGCCTCTCCTAAAAAATTTTAAAGTAGAGTAATTCATTAACGTGCCTAAACATGAGCACTTCCCGTGGATTTTGAGAGCCAATGAGGACAGAGCTATTTGCTCAAATTTCTACGACTCATGGCAACAGGATGGCCAAATTCCGTGCTATTAGTAAATGCAAAGAAAAAAAACTTTGGTAAATTTATGCAATGTTTCTTTCCAAAATTTTTCTTCTTTATACCATAGTGGGGATACTCTGTGATAATTAATTGCAATTAATGCTATTGGCCTGCAGTCTGGTACAAAATATTTTTAAAACCGCAGCGACAACACTATTTCCTTCGGATCTATTCAAAATGCAGATTCGGCAAAATCCAGGGAAAATGCTTTTAACTAAACAGGTAATTCTATATTGTTTTTTGCAGAGACACCTTTTTTTTTCTTGGAAAACTAAGGTTAATTTTATTGTCGCCAGGCTCGGGCAGCAAAATAAATTTTTAAATCAAAATTAAAAGTGATCGCCAGGCATGTCCAGTTGAATTTACCTGAACATGCCCTACTGTCCGCAGTACACATGTTGCCACTTTAAAGGCCCGCAAGAAGGCACCGGTTATATTTTCTAGGGCAAGAAGGCAATGAAGTATGTTACTTAAGGCAATTAGTCACAGGAGTCCTGGATCAGTAGAAAAAAATTTAAAGACTATAAATTGTTTAGAAGACTTAAGTCACATAAAGGTACCATCATTGCATTGTGCTAAAACTAACCTAAGAGACTGAAACCTGACATGATAAAAATGGAGCTTGAGAATGAAGGCTTGCTCAACAAGCAACAGAACGACAAAAAATAATGCATGATAAATTTTAAAAAACGCGCTGATGAGGACGGTAAAGAACTAGGCACCATGACGAAATTTGTAAATACGCAAGCATAGGATGGAGTCAGTTGGCGCAAACCATATATATCTACAGATAACTAGGAAAGGCCTTCGTCCCGCAGTGGACCTAATGTATGTGAGAGCACTGTGCCCCTTCGATTATGCAGTCCCAGACTGTCCGCAAACCACCTGCGGCTTCTGGTCTGGCTTGCATTGACAGAAGGGCACATCACAGTCATGTGATCCCGCTGCCTGGGACTGTCCAAGGTTTTGTTTGAAAGCACCGTGATTGGAAGTCACTCTCCTGGCTGCTGTTGTCTACTATTAGCTACTTAAATTATGGGGTTTTACGTGCCAAATCCACTTTCTGATTACGAGGCAAGCCGTAGTAGAGGACTCCGGAAATTTCGACCACCTGGGGTTCGTTAACGTGCACCCAGATCTAAGTACACGGCTGTTTTCATATTTTGCCCCCATTGATATGCGGCCACCGTGGACGGGATTCAATCCCGTGACCTCGTGCTTTTAGCTACTTGTAGATAGCGCCCTACCCAGCAAATTCAGTAGCGTGGTCATCAAAATGGTGCAGTCTCAGAGGCCGTGCCGCCGACACAACCATAAAGCTTGCATTATGGAATCGCAGCCTGAGCACATTGAACATGTTAACAAAGCTCAGTTTACATCGTGCTCTCGCTCTTTGGGCCCCTTAACCGCTGTATTCAAGCCAGCTCATTCATTTCCTGTAAAATTTAAGCGTCATTGCCACACAAAAATAAGCAAAAACACGGTTGTGCCACATCACTGTTCACCCACAAAGCACAGGCCGATATTCTCTAAGCTCGTGAAACCGTCTACTAAAGGCCTGACGTGTGTCTAGGACAAAGCGCGTCTACACTGTCTACTAATCCTGCACATCCAAAAGCAAAATTTCGAATTTGGGTAACAGAAGGAATCGGCACACATGTCAACGGCAATCGGTGAAGCTCTGATTATACAGGTTGTCCCACGTAACTTGAGCCAAACAATAAAAATATGCAAATGTGACGTAGCTCGACAGAACCAAGGTAACATTGTTTGCTGTAACTTGGAGATACTTAGATATTTTTTCATTCCACCACAATAAATATTTTATCTTCATTAATTGATCAACTTTTCAAATATTATAATTAGATTAGAAGTGTCCATGAGAAAATTGTAGAGCAACATGAAAAGCTCCCCATACAGCTTTCTGTTGTCCGAGACATGCTGCGTAGAAAAGTTTTTTCGAGAAAGAAGCTTGCGAATACACGCAAAGTGCTGCGAATGTGTGTATTTAGTGTGTACTTGCAATTTAGTGTGTATTTGCAGGCTTCTTTCAAGCTAGGAAAAACACTTTTATGTAGCATGTATTAATCATAATACTTGAGAAGTTGATTAATTACATAATACTAATGCTTTAACCTGGCAAAATGAAAAAAATGAGTATCTCGAAGCGAGGGCAAACAACATTACCTTGGTTCTGTGCAGTTACGTGGCATTTGCATATTTTCAATGTTTGGCTCAAGTTACGTGAAACACCCTGTATGCGACGCCAGCTACCAGCATTAAATATCTACATGCAATATGATGTTTCCTCGTCCACCAGTTTCACTCATCTGAACAGCGAAATCTACCTGTTTACTATGCATATAGCAATGAGCATGACAGATTTCACGAAACACATCAAGAAAAGCAAGCATTTGAACCTGATCACTGTGCTTTGCCCTAAAAAAACACAAGGACTAAGGTTGCAGCAATTCGACCACTCATGAAAACCTCGCATTATGGCACACAAAGCATCGATTTAACGGAAGCAATAGCTGAGTGCATGATATTTTCTGTCTGGAACGCGCAAAGTACACATAAACACACAGCCTCTTTTAAAACATGGCGTCAAGCCCCATGCATCTTTTTAAGACAGCCGCCGTCTGGTAGCTACTTGCATATGTCTGAACAAATATCTGCTGACAGCTCCGAGAGTCCGCAGAGTCTGTGACTTCTGGTAAAACGAATGCGATACTGGCTGCCCTCGGACTGGTGGATGGGGCTTCGGAAGCTGATTGAGAAAATCGAATGCGGGACAGCAGTGCTAAGCAGTCCAGGACTGTCAAGGACTGATAATCGAAGAGGCCCACTAATGCTTTGTGTTCCTATCCTATGTAATCTCTTCATACTGATCAGCTCAAGCTGCATGGCAAAGAAGTCTCTTGTTAGTGCTGTGAAGACAAGGCTCTTGCCCAAACATTGGCTATAGAGACGACCATCGTTCGACAACTGTTGATCTGTTCATAGAAGTGAGAATTCCGCGACAAACTTTTCAATGAAGTAAGCAATATGATGATGAACTTGTTTCACAAAACTTCATAAGTACACCTGACATTTGACTCACTTTTGCATGTAAGTAAATATTATGAAATTGTCGCTGTGAACAATTGTCCCCGACTGCTGTACACTTGTGATAAAAAAATTAACCGTATTTGAAAGTTTGTATAATTAGCCAGGAGAGCCGCACTTGCTGGATGGCTCATCATTTAATTTGGAAAAAAATTCAGCAGTGAGCAGCAATTGTATCACTAATGACCTTGAACATCTCTTATAATTAATAATTTGTAAACACCTGTTGTCGAACAGCCCACCTACTGAAGTTTTGAACACATTGTACACAATTATAGCACGTACTACACGAAATAATATCTGTAATAGACCTTACCAAATACAATATTAGTGTGGCGGCAGGTCAAATGGCTCCTTGCAATGCTTGCGTCCTTCCTGGGAGAACAAGAAACGACATTAGGCTTACACTGACAGCACTAAACCACATAATTTAAGTTGCAAACAAGTGCCCGAGAACATAGGAAGTTCTAATTAGATATGGTCAACCTGCTTAACCATGTCACAGACATTGAATGACAGAATGTAATTTTATGGAGCCTCAACTCCATGAAATACATGCTAATACAAACATGCTAGTACACAGAATCAAATTGGATGCATGAAAATTCTCAGTGAACTTTTCTTTCCTAGCAACCACAAGTTGCTCTTTGTGAAGTGCAACAAGTGAGTGTCTAACCTACACTAAGAAGGTGGAAAATTCGGGATCCTTTCTGGTGAATAACTAACCATATCTGTACGGGTACCCAGCAACACAAAGGTGAATTGTAAGTATTATATTGATTAAAGAAACAGTTCAGTGCTACCAAGCAAGTACAATAAATAAATTATTTCAAATTCATCTTCATGTCAGGCTAATCAAGTTAATTTTCTTTAGATCACATGAGAGAATGGTTCGAAAAAAATATTGGAATCTGTCAACAATGTTGAAGCAATTTTATGACGGCCTGCAGATAGCAGTTGTTGAAATAAGACCTGGGGCAGGGGGAGAAAAGACAAAGTGTGATAAAACAAAATGGGGCCTGTGCTGAGCAGCTACTAAATGCAGTTTTATTAAATTATGATGTGCAAAACAGCAGATGTAAGACCCTCAGGTGGTATTTTGCAATGTTGTTATGGGAAATTGTTTCAAGGAGCATGACCCCTTAACCCTTCGAGGGTCAGTGACGTAAATATACCGCACCGCGAAGTACAAAAATGGTCAATGCCGTATATTTACGGCGCTGTCTGTAGGTTTAAAAAGCACGACAATTTCCTAACCTTTTCTTTTCTGTCATGTGCTGCCATTATGTGGAAATACAGGGAATTTCTTTAGCACGCCTCGCTCTCTCAGTTTTCGTTGCATGGTTTGTTTTAGAGCTAGTTTGCTCCTGCGCGTCTATGTACTACCGCTAGCGCATTGGCATGCGCGCGGGCGGGTGGCGGTTTGGGTTTTGTTTTCGCAGGCCGTTTCGGCTTCTTGCGCTTGCAAAATTGATGGCTATCTCGTTACTAATCGCTGAAAAGGCTACTGCTTGTTTCTCGCTCATTTAGTGCTTGCAGGGGTGCGCATAGGAAGGTTGCTGCCGTGGATGCGCTTCTGTTGCTCCTTTTCTTTTTTTTTTTAGACTCGCGAAAACTAATTGCATCTGGTTGGCGATAAGATGAAGATTAGTGGAAGTTTGTCACAAGTTTTGATTTTTTGATGGGCACACAACCGCACAGTTTTCTTGAGTGCGTACACCTACACAGTTCGATTACGCTATGGATATACTATCATAAGCAATATGAAAGGGGACACAAGAACGCATGGCAGACAGCCTTGAAACAGACCCGGAGCGATACACAGATGGCGCTGTGAAAAACGAAGGGGGAAAGGAGAGCGCTCTTCCACTAACTGTTGGCACTCCCACCACGCTGGCATTTCTACAAAGGAGCAGCTTACGTCATGGATCGTCCAACAGCCGATAAGACGGTGATCGTCGCCAGTGACCTACACCGTTTCACTTTCTTTTCTTTCATTCTCTTTTTTTGTTCGTGCAACCGCTTGATAGTACCCCGAGAAGTTTGCCCTGTATTTCAAACCAATTCTTTATTTGAATCGACGCACTCGGTTGTCAGTGGCACCTTGAACAGCGGCGACGCTCGAACCAATGACGACAGAGGAATAGAATAAAGAAAAATTTTAAAAGGAAGAACATTGACAAACTGTCTCTCATGCGACTGTTGCACGAAGTTCGTTCAGAAAAAATTCACGTCGCACACTGCAGTGGCCCACGCAGAGCAGTCAACTCTGAATTTGTAGCCTCAAAATGCCTCGAGTGCCTCTTAAAGAGCGGGAAGATATAATAGAAATGTCTAAAAGAGGTTATACGCAGCGCAATATTGCTCTCGTGACAAGCCGCCCATTGAAAACAGTCAACCGGATTATCCAGGCTTACCGAGACGAAGGACACATAAACGATGCACCGCACTGCACACGACCTCGATCAACAACGAACGACCAAGACCTTTGCATCGTGGCTGCCATCAGCGACAAGCCATTTCAAAGTGCAAAAGACGTTCGAGGTGCTCTTGGCTTGAACAACTTGAGCGACAGCACGGTATGACAAAGGCTTAGAGAAGCAGGACTGCAAAGTCACATCGCCGCAGAGAAACCTCCACTCACCGCAGCCAACAAAGCGGCTCGCCTGAGGTTCGCTATGAACACCGCAGCTGGAGTGAGAGTAAGTAGAAGTATGTAGTTTTCTCTGATGAGTTCACATTCTCGAGCCGCTGGGACCAACGAAAGAGAGTGTGGTGGACCGCTAACACACGCTTTAGTCCGCAGAATATCCAGGAGGTGGCCGCCAGTGGACACGTGTCTGTGAACGTCTGGGGGGCGATTTCCCACGCAGGCCTAGGCCCACTGGTGAGAATTGATGGGAGGTTCACCAGTGCTGCGTATTGCACTCTGCTCGAGCACCAGATGATCCCCTATGTGTTGAACAGGCCGCACCCGGATGGGTGTTATTTTTTCCAGCAGGACTTGTCTCCCGTTCACACATCGAAGGACGTGGCGTGCCTTTTGGAAGAGCGAGGGGTAATGCAACTTCAGTGGTGTGCGAAGGGTGCCGACATGAACATTATAGAGCACGTTTGGGGCCGTATGAAAGTGAAGCTTTCGAAGAGCTCACTAGAACTGGCGAACTCCGACCAACTATGGGAAGCAATAGAACATGAGTGGAAGCCCGCCTTCAGCGTGATACCGCATTCATCGAGGCTGTCTACGCGTCTTTGCCTCAAAGAATGGAGGCCGTCGTTAAGTCGACGGCGGCATGACGCGTTATTAGGACACCAACGAACAAAGCAAAGGACGAGGATAAGCTGCAATAACGCTATTGCCTTATTTCATTTGCTTAAATATGTTTTTAATATTCGGCAAGCGCTAATAAATTTATTTTGAACTCACCCTTAAAGACAATTTTTTCCCGGTTTAGAAGATTTACCACAAATCAATATAGAAGTCCGGAACAGTGCTATCTTTTGTAATGATTCGACGCAAAAGGTTACCAGTGACGCAGTATCGAACAGTGTTATCACTGTTTGCTGGCGATGTGAAATTCCACACTTTGCAGACGCATGGCGGGAGTGTGAACAATTGTTACAGCAGCGTCCCCCTTTCCACTTTGTTTCTGATGGTGGCCGCTGCGTATCACCCATATAGCTGGGTCTGAGGGTGTTTTCTACGCGTTCCTGTGTTCCCTTAGATATTGCTCATAATAGTATGTATTAGTGTAAGAGCAGGAACATTTGAGTCTTGCAAAGTATTCTCATGTGCACAATTTCAAAGCCTTGAACTATAACAATGTGACAAATTTTTTACTCTTATAGGTTTATTTCCTTTTTTATTATTGTTATTCATGAATAAAGAGTACATATAGTATACCAAGGCAAAATAATTTTTTTCTGGCTTTACGGACACCCTAGAAAAATTACGGTAAATTTTTTTCGAAATAAGTCCCTAAGAATTGGAATCTGCAATTAAAAAAATCAGCCCTGGGCGGTCGAATATGGTGAAAAAGGTCGACCCTCAAAGGGTTAATTTTATTCATGTAATCTTTAGAAACGGATGGCATAAAGGACATACTTGTTGACAGTTTCATGCGAGTCATGAACGCGATGCACGCGGGAGTTAAGCATCTTTAAAAAATGCTCTAGAAACTCGCGAAAAGCAAGTTTCTATAACCTCTCACAACACCGAGCTTCACCTACAAGTGTTGTAACATTTCCTTGCAACGTGCAGCACTGTTTTCACAGACATAGTTTGAATCACTGTGTCACAAGCTCTGGAAACAAAAGTGCATACGTAAGTGCTAAACAAGCACATATGATGCCCTACCCCTACCCCTACTGCACAGACACATTTATCTACACCAACACATGTAGATGGATTATGTCATCCATTTCGTAGCTTCTGATCATGTTCCAAAGCATGAATCTCATAACTGCAAATTCTATAAGAATGTGACACCGACTGATTACTTGGGGACAACATGAAAAGACAGAAGGCCAAACAACACGAGCGCAGCCCTATTGAAAAAATATGTATGAGAATTTCACGAGAACTTCTGTACACTATTATTGCTCCGTAGACTCGACGACGTCGCACATCACATGTGTACGAGTGGACATCGTCAATGAACGAGATCGTTCTCGTGTGGGTATATTAAACGAGATTATTCTCGCATAGCTGTGCTTGACGAGATAGTTCTCGCACGGCGATGCGAAACGATATCGTTCTCGTTTGTGTATGCTACATGAAAATGTTCTCATTCAGCTATGCAAAATGACACCATTCTTGTTTAGCTGCATTCTACAAGTGTTCGCATTTGTGTTGAATGAGTTCTTTTGTTCATGCAATATTTTTGGTGAAGTTCCACACAGTAACACATTCTGCCAACATTGCAGCGATTAATTTCGATCACGTGAGTCGGCCGATGTGCCAGCTCAGAGACAAAGAGGACACTTTTTAGGGCCCACAATTAACACAAACCATCTTTATTTTGTATTCCGAAGCATCGTGACCAGGTGCTTGTTCAGGTCCTTCAGCCTCCTTGCCTCCGTATCCACAGTGTTCGGCGTTTTTGAAACAGTGCTCGTATGCATCTGCACAAAAATGTAAACAAAGCAGCCGGCCCTGTTAGATTACAACAAGCCATTGGAACTGACATGCACAATAGGTAGCTCCACTGCATAACTGATTTGGCTGGTTCTTGTATGATATTGTGTGTAAAGCGTGAACATCTCACAGAGAAACAGGAAAAAGAGAACACGGAGGCTCATGAGTTTTCTACCTACGTAAATTGATATTTCAAGATTAACCACAGCAGTTGAAAGCAAGTGCTCGTCCTCGCATTGTCTTGTTCTCGTCTCTGTTAAATGTTCGTGTTTCACAAAGAATAGAAATGGCTGCAGAATTGCAATACAAGACCACTGAAATAGTCTAATACTTTTCCACAAGTATTTTACATTAAATGAACAAGTATAACCAGCACAATGCGTTGGCGGGCTAGTTGGTGCGAATCCATGAATACTTTGTTTAGCGCGAAACGACACACACAAGAAAGACGACAGGACAAGGCGCTACTCTGAACTGACAGCATTTTATTGCGTCACTCCTTTATAGACCGCTCAAACCAAGGAACATGCGCAATGAGCACCATGCGGTGGAGCCACCAACAACATCCGATCCAAAGAGCGCACTCATGCGACAGAATCCAAAAAACCAAATTCAGCGCTGTACAAAGTTAAGGAAAGCACACTACTGCACTGCGACTCCAATGACTTAATGAAAAATGCTTCCGATAACTCTCGGGCGGTGGTGTCACGGCTCTTTTTCAAGATCGTGGTATCAGAAAACATGGGTTTGCATTTGGACGTTTTACAATGCTGAGCCAAATGGGAACCTTTGCCTGTTGCTATGGATCATGTATGGCTTATGTTCTCTAAGGCGCTCGTTAACACAGCGGCCTGACTGCCCTACATACATTTTGCCGACAAGGGAATCTTATATAAACGACACCGACGCTGCATTCTACAAACTTCACATAGTTCTTTTCACAATCAGGTTTTTTACTTATATTGGAAATACGGCAGCACAACATTGACAGTTTCTGAGGAGCGGAAAACACTACCGGAATTTGGTATTTAGTGGCGACATTCTTTAGATTGTGAGCCACTCTGTGGCAATACGGCACAACTTCAGGCCTCTTCTTTTGTGTGATGCACTTACTTTTGTGCCGCTTCCCTTTCAGTTTCTGAAGCAATACTTCCGAGACTGATGTTACCACCACACTTGGGTAACCAGCAGTCTGCAGCCTATTTAACTGTGCAATGAAACTCATGTTCGCAGAGTGATGACAAGATTGCATTAAGGAAGATTCTAAACACATCAAAGCAATTGCGCGTTTCACAGTCTTTGAGTGCGCAGACGCATAAGGTAAAAGTTCCTTACGTGCGCGTGGCGAGTACATCCGAAAGGCGTGGCCTGTTTGTAAGGATAGCTGCAAATCTAAAAACTGGAGTTTACCGTCCCTAGATAGCTCATGTGTGAAAGTTAAACCTTTGCCATTGTCATTGAAAAGTGTTAAAATATCAGCTACCGTCACGAAGCATTCGTTGTTGGCCTGTTTTATCACAACAAGAAAATCGTCAACATATCTAAAAATTTGAACCGAGTCATTGTTTAAGGCACTCTTAAGAGCGCGGTCGACAAAAGATAAAAAAATATTACAAAGAGCAGGCGCCACACATGAACCAATACACACACCATTTTTCTGGATAAAAAGGTTATTTTCGAACAGGATAAAAGTTGCACTTAAATAAAATTCAAGAAGGGACATGAAACCTTCTGAAGACAACCCGGTGGCATTGCAAAAATCTACCTCGCCACTTTCTTCGATGCACGTCATCACACTGCGAAATAGCTCATCATGCGGTATTGAATAGTAAAGATCTTCGACATCAACAGAAAAAATGTCGGCTACTGAATGGTTGTCTTCCAGAAAGGAAACAACATCGAAAGAATCCTTTATGCCATAAGGATCATGAATAGTTAAATGCTTCAACTGTTTTTGCAAAAAGCGGCTAACCAAAACCTGCCAATAGTTGTTTTCACTGACTATTGTACGGAAAGGCACATCCGGTTTGTGTGTTCTTGCAGTGAAAAAAAAACATCTAAAGCAAGTACCTTACATTGTTTACCATCTTTCACAATCTTGGTGAGGCCTATATTTTCCAACAAAGAAATGGCTTTGCGTTTTACCTTCTGAGCTTTCTCATTTGCCAGAATGAAGTGTTTGTTGACAGCCTCAATGGCTTTTTTTGTTGAAGACAGCAGACGGAGCTATCACAAACCCGCCCTCTTTGTCACTCAATAACAGCCGCAGTTCATTGTCTCTAAAGAAAGATACTGTCCTTTTGATCACAGCTGTCGAAGGTGGCGCGCTTCCAGTGGCGGTCCTACGAAGGTTGTCCACCCTATCGAGGAGGCACCGCTCCTGGTCCTCTAGTTCTGCTTTCCTTGCGATGCGCCTGTTCAAAGCCAGTAGCTCATGTGCAGGAATTCTTGGTTCCGTGCTGTACTTCGGCCCATTCTTTAGCAATGCAGCAACTTCGTCAGGAAGCCTGACGTCACCGAGTACCTGGAAACCAGCGGTGACCGGTTGCGTTTTTTCCTTTCTGCACGGTAGTCTGGACCGGAGGAGTAGCAGCAGCTGTGTCCACCAGAATTCTGTAGTCCAAGTTGATAGAAGTCTGTAGAAACGAAACTTCTAGGCCACAATAGGTGCATCGCGCGAGTAGCACACAGCTCTCAACCAGTCGTACAGAAGGCGTACCTGCCCCAAATTTCAGAACGAAGAATCCGACACATTCGCCGCACGTGACCGACGGAAGGCCTGACGTTCCCGAAGAGACTCGCCACATCTTGAGGAACATGTCCATTCTTCATGCAGAACGTAAGCATCCTTGCACGGCACACAGCAAAAGCTATGTGACTGACCAGAACAGCAGGATCAGGAGACAAATATCAGTGGGCCCTGATATTTGTGTGTCTGTGTCATAGGCCTCACCAAGATTGTGAAAGATGTAAAACAATGTAAGCTACTTGCTTTAGAGGTTTTTTCACTGCAAAAACGCACAAACCGGATGTGCCTTTCCGTACAATAGTCAGTGAAAACAACTGTTGGCAGGTTTTGGTTAGCCGCTTTTTGCAAAAACAGTTTAATCATTTAACTATTGACGATCCTTATGGCATAAAGGATTCTTTCGATGTTGTTTCCTTTCTGGAAGACAACCATTCATTAGCCAACATTTTTTCTGTTGACGTCGAAGATCTTTACGATTCTATACCGCATGATGAGCTATTTCGCAGTGTGATGATGTGCATCGAAGAAAGTGGCGAGGTAGATTTTTGCAATGCCACCGGGTTATCTTCGGAAAGTTTCATGTCCCTTCTTGAATTTTATTTAAGTGCAACTTTTATCCTGTTCGAAAATAACCTTTTTATCCAGAAAAATGGTGTGTGTATTGGTTCATGTGTGGCGCCTGCTCTTTGTAATATTTTTTTATCTTTTGTCGACCGCGCTCTTAAGAGTGCCTTAAACAATGACTCGGTTCAAATTGTTAGATATGTTGACGATTTTCTTGTTGTGATAAAACAGACTAACAACGAATGCTCCGTGACGGTAGCTGATATTTTAACACTTTTCAATGACAATGGCAAAGGTTTAACTTTCACACATGAGCTATCTAGGGACAGTAAACTCCAGTTTTTAGATTTGCAGCTATCCTTACAAACAGGCCACGCCTGTCAGATGTACTCGCCACGCGCACGTAAGGAACTTTTACCTTACGCGTCTGCGCACTCAAAAGACTGTGAAACGCGCCATTGCTTTGATGTGTTTAGAATCTTCCTTAATGCAATCTTGTCATCACTCTGCGAACATGAGTTTCATTGCACAGTTAAATAGGCTGCAGGCTGCTGGTTACCCAAGTGTGGTGGTGACGTCAGTCTCGGAGGTATTGCTTCAGAAACTGAAAGGGAAGCGGCACAAAAGTAACTGCATCACACAAAAGAAGAGGCCTGAAGTTGTGCCGTATTGCCACAGAGTGGCTCACAATCTAAAGAATGTCGCCACTAAATACCAAATTCCGGTAGTGTTTTCCGCTCCTCAGAAACTGTCAATGTCGTGCAGCCGTATTTCTAAAACAAGTAAAAAACCTGATTGTGAAAAGAACCACGTGAAGTTTGTAGAATGCAGCGTCAGTGTCGTTTATAAGATTCCCTTGTCATGTGGCAAAGTGTATGTAGGGCAGCCAGGCCGCTGTGTTAACGAGCGCCTTAGAGAACATGAGCGATCCATACCAACAGGCACAGGTTCCCATTTGGCTCAGCATTGTAAAACATGCAAATGCAAACCCATGTTTCGTGATACCACGATTTTGAAAAAGAGCCGTGACACCACCGCCCGAGAGTTATCGGAAGCATTTTTCATTAAGTCACTGGAGTCACAGTGCATTAGTGTGCCTTCCTTAACCTAGTAAAGCACTGAATTTGGTTTTTTGGATTCTGTCACATGAGTGCGCTCTTTGGATCGGATGTTGGTGGTGGCTTCACCGCATTGTGCTCACTGCGCATGTTCCTCTGGTTTGAGCAGTCTATAAAGGAGTGACGCAATAAAATGATGTCAGTTGAGAGTAGCGCCTTGTCCTGTCGTCTTGTGTGTGTCGTTTTGCGCTAAACAAAGTATTCATGAAGCATAACCAGCTCATGCAAGTGAATACACAGATTTCACAGCTTTTTGCTACCGCACTGCGGAATATGCAGATGGAAAACACTGCATAGATGCCAGTGCAGAATTGTTTATAGGAAAGATTTATGCACCTTTAATACCACTATAGAAACTAAATGACAGTTTTTGTTAGCATGTTAGAGCACTCAATATGACCAGCTTCTATTACATAACATTTCAGCTGCTGTCTGGCCCTGCTCCCGATACTGCACTGGTCAAACATAGGTGCAACCACACTCTTCAATGGCTTTTTGTATTATTGCGTCAGCTTTTTAAGGCTAATTTTAGCCCCCCCCCCGTTATCTGGGAGTCGTTGCATCACAGTGACGACAGCTGAGACAAGGATCTGTTTGTACGACAAGGTTAATCTTCCTCTTTTGCTTACTTAAACCTCCCCTCACTTTACTAATTATGTGGCACAGCAACACAATTGTTATATGCCGCCTCTTTAAAAATGCCTAATTTATTGTACAGGCAGAAATAACTTCGCTAACCGCAGCACTACTCAATTTTCATTAAAAAGAATATCTTACTCCTGAAGCAGTGCAACAACTACAGCTACCAAACTGGTTGTTTGCTGGTGCAAAATATTAATAAGCTTACCGGCTAATGTAAAAACTACAATATTTTTATCGTCATATCAGCATTCATAGTAGCCATGCCATGTGTCGCATTCGCAGTTGTGCAAGCAACATGCATTGCCGATTTATCTGTTAGCATTGCCCTTTCGCTTCTCGCTTGATATTGCTGGGCAAGCAGTCAAACTGGATAGTTAGACACTGCCTGTCACCTCCTTACCTTCCTTATGAATTGTGCATTAAATGAGGATTTTTTCTTGGTGAAACAGTTCTAGTTTGAGGCCTAAACAAGCTCCAAGGGAGTTTGCATTTAAGGAGTGTAACCATCCTCTGAAAACATGTACATGAGGAACACTGCAGAAAGGGCACTTCAAAAAAAGAACACGAGTGTATTTATCCCCAAGGCCAAACCTTGTGTCTTCTTAAATATTTATCAAGTCAAACTCAAAATTGGTACTGAGGTGCAAGGTGTCCACAACATATTACCTTGTGAAAGCACAGTGGTGCCTGGATGTTGTGGGACCAGCTCGGACGTGGAGATCAGCACTGATCAGCAACACTGCAGTCTCCTTACAGCTTTTCTGCAGGCCCAGCCACACCTGCAATAAAACAAGTGAGCTTGGTGCCACAAAGTACTGTATTTACTTGCATAATGATCGCATTTTCTTGTAAAAAAAAAATGGTCACAAATTCAGGTGTGTGATCATTATGCCGGTTAAATTTCCCGCAAAAAGAATTTTTTTCATCCCGCGTTTGCTGCGGGATGGCAATAGGTCAAGAAATAAGTGGCTGCCACTGTATGTAGTGCAGGACACCGAAACAAAAGTGGCGACCAGCATAGCAAGCTGAAAACACCAAATGCGCCGAACGCGATTTTTTTTTCTCTCGAGTACATTACTTGCATTGAAAGTTTCTTCCATATCAGTAATGAATAATATCGTTAATATCGGTAAGTTTGTGGCAATAACGTCGCCATGTCCACTATGAGGGTATGAGGGGGCAGAAACAGATGGGCACGCTTAGCTGCCAGTGACATAGAAAGACACGGCGGGCATGCTGCAGAAACTGCTGCATTTGTCTTCACTACTATCCTAATACAGCACGTTTGTGCTAAGGGTGGGCAAATATCTTAGCTGTGTTACAAGTGTCGGCGTATGGATAGGGTACACTTCTAACGTATCAGTGTAAACGTGGCTGCTATTGTTGCCGCTCGTGATTTGTTGCGTGCCCACGAGTGCAGATGAGAAGAATCGAAAGGCATCTTTTTTGTTGCTGTTGACCACAACCATTACAAAGCCTACACATAATAAAGGCAATTTTGGTTGTAGCTTTTTTGTCATGGAAGTGCGGAAAGTAATGAAAGGAATGAAAACGAGCATCTGCTTAAAAATGTTTGGTGCGTGCAGACCACTTGGTTTATCTTGAAGAGTTGTTCGCGTAGCATTCGACAGATGGTAAGCGCGATCATTAATAGCTAGACTTGGCACATGACATATCGCTGCAGCAAGTTAGGGGTGCAATCATTACACAGGAAATAAAACAAATCGAATTTGGACGACAAAATTCAGGGCTGCGATCATTACGTGAGTGCGATCATTATGAGAGTAAATACGGTAAATATAGAAAGTGACACTGTGAACAAAGCAATACTTATTAGGTATGAAATGCTGATATTCGCCCATAGAAAGCTTTAAGTAACAAAGCCTGCAAGATAAGAAAAATGCAATGTATGGGCCATCTGTACAAGAACATTAATCAAAGGTCCCTTCATTTTTTAGTCCCTTCTCCTCCTCATGCATAGATGGCAGTCAGGTTAAGTAAACTGGACCAGATTGCCACATAGTGTAAGCAAAGGTGGTCACTTTGTGGGCCAATTATGATACAATAGCACAACATGCATCCCTACAGTTGTTTTAATGTGTTCCGTAATGCTAGCCACCTTGTAGGCCCTACAGTGTCAAAGCATCCATAACTTTAACAGCGTTACCCAGTAGGGATAACCAATAAGTGTCCACAGCAGCACAACTCAGCATATCTATCAGGAGGCTTTCGTTACACTTTTACAATTCTCCTCTTATGGCTTCATCCCAATTTTTGTCAATACAAGCTTGAAGCCTCTGCACAATCTGAATGCACCAGGGCACTATAAAAAATACCACATCTTCCTACCCAATTCCATGTTTAATATAAGACTGGAAAGTTCACTATCATGTGCAGAACAAGCCAAATTGTTCTGGAATCAAGTAATCTTCCACTACCTGTGAAAAAAAAGCATGCAAGAAAGAGTACGTTGAGCACAGGGGTGTTGATGGATATTAAATACCACTGTCGTGCAGTAGACACCACGTCAACAAAACAGGCCAATGTATAAATGACTGGATCTGCAACCATGTCAACTGAATGCTCAGGTCATTTAGTGGTGCAAAGCTCACTTGCATTATTTTGTTTGGAAACTATGCAACTGTGGCAATGTGTTACGAGCATAGGGCTGGCAAGATTTGTGAGCCTTTCCTTACATGTGTTACAGAGAATCTGCGAGTTGGCTCGCCCTCCAGTGGATTATCAGATAGCAAGACTGCTTATTTATCATTGAAAAACAAGTGTCATAGTAGCCATGCTTCTTTTCGCAGTTGTGTGAGCAACATACATTGTCGATTTATCTGTTCTTGCCCTTTCACCTCTCACTTTATATTGCTCTGCAAGCAGTAAAATTGGATGGCTGTTAGACTGTTATGTCCTGTCACCTCCTCACCTTTCTTATGAATTGTGCATTAAATAAGGCTTTTTTCTTGGTGAAAGAGTGCTACTTTAAGGCATAAACAAGTTCCATGGCAGTTTGCATTTAAGCATCCTCTGAAAACATGTACATGAGGAACACTGCAAGAAGAACGCTTAAAAAAAAGAACACGAGTGTATTTATCACCAAGGCCAACCCTTGTGTCTTAGCATATTTCTCAAAACTGATACTGAGGTGCAAGGTGTCTATATCATATTACCTTGTCAATGAAGCAAAGCACAGTGGTGCCTGGATGTTGTGGGACCAGCTCGGACGTGGAGATCAGCACTGATCAGCAACACAGTAGTCTGCTTACTCTTTCTGCAGGCCCACCCACACTTGCATTAAAACAAGTGAGCTTAGTCTCACAAAAGTATAATATAAAAAGTGACACTGTGAACTAAGTAATTCTTATTAGGTATAAATCGGAATGAAATGATATTCGCCCATAGAAAGCTTTGAGTTAACAAAGCATGCGAGATAAGAAAAGTGCAATGTATGAGCCATCTGTGCAAAAACATAAATCGAAGGTCCCTTTTTTCGCTTCTCTCCTCGTTTTCGTGCGTAGATGGCAGACAGGTTAAGTAAACTGGACCAGACTGCCACGTAGCGTAAGCAAAGGTGGTCACTTCTTCGGGGAGCAGCCTGTAGGCTGCTTCTTGAAAGAGTATTAGAAAATGCTAATAATGCATATATGCATTATTCACAAGAGGCCTTGTTTCTCTCAGAATGCCACAGCCAATCACATATGTCAAACTGACCATTTTAAAATGCATGAAAAGTACAGCATAGCTTTGAGGGTACCCCAAACTACTGAAATTCACATCAGCCAAGTTCAGCAGACAACACCATAATCAAGCCTCTAGAAGTTGTGCATATTATTGCAAGTTGACAGAATAATGAGGAAGAGAAGGTGCGGGAGATGGTGCCACTATAGCATAGTTCAAACTCTATCCCACATCATGTGCAGAAGGGCAAAGAATGCGCAGCTTTCAGTTATACTCTCACCTGTGACAACTGCACCAGGTTTACTGACATGCGTAACAAGCAGTATGTGATACCACGTTATTGCATCCTGCAACTGATGTGACATCAGAGATCAGCTTCAAGCTTGACGCTAAGCTATACTAGGGACACATAATGAACTGGCTACATTAAAATCTAAAGCAAAAGTGTTGAACATTGTTTGCCAGCCTGTGCACTTCATATTTTACAAAAATTCTAGACAGAAATCCTGTGTTGGAAAGACAGCACGCACTTTCCTAAAGCTTTCTCTCAGCATCCACACTTTTCTATGCATACATTATTAACCATTATTTACCTTGACACACTTGTCACAAGCAGCACACTGGGAAAAGCAGAAACTAACATGTTTTTAGATCAGTGAGTTTTTCTCAGTGCTTTTGTTGCTGCAAACTTAGCCTGCTTCTGGAACGTATCTTAATGAACTTACCTAAAGCAAGTGTCCCTTTGCTAATTTTATTAGGGATTTTTCATTGCTAGCAATTAAGAAAGCAAAGCGCCAGGACTATTTTTTACGTGCATTTTCGCAATCCTATGCCACCCCATTTCTCAGCAGCTTTAGAACATCTTCACTAATAAAACTTCGTTCTCATTACTTAATGGAACATTAGCAAAATTGTAGAATAGCAAGAATTTATAAATTGCATGAGAGACTCAGAAAAGTTGACAGGTGCCAAATACACGAACAGACCCTAGAACACATAAATGGCTGTGACCGTTTAGTACGTACCTTGTCAAAGCAGGCAGATCAGATGCTTTGTCGTGCTGTTCAAGCTGCATAGTGCCGCAGCCTATGTGCTGCAGAGATGCCTCCGTCTCAGGAAATTGTAACATCCCTAAACAATAAATGTTCAGTTTATTGTAATCACTGCTGAAACTGCAAACTTGTGATTTGACAACATCGCGTCAAATTGGGGAAAGCTCTCGTACAGCCAGCTACATGAAGCTGCATCCGCTTAGAGAAATTAAATATTTCATTCTTACATCACAGGCGGTTATTCAACGTGTCAAAGGCACGAAAACAAACAACACTAAACACAAGAAATACAGGTTGCCTTGGCGACAACCTATAAGCATCAAAGTTTGCATCCAAGCTAAAATCTTCTCACGAGTCAGATCATTTGGATGCCGTCGCGCGTTAACGTTAGCTGTGAAAACATTTGCGCAACACATCAACGTACTTCTAGAATTGTCTATACGATTTCTTGCTGAGAAATTACGTATAGAAGCAGTGACATTTCCTGCTAGAATTTTTTTGCCCGTTCAGACGAAGCGATGACCCGGCGCTAGCATACTTCATAACAAAAAGAAAATAAACAATAGATGAAGCACTTAGAACATTAACCTCGGGGTAATTTTCGTGAAACTTTTTGCTAAATGTGCACTCCGATATCGAACAAACATTAGGAGATCACTGTTATTGTTCTTGTAGCTGTACTAATCATCTTCTGCTGCGCATGACAAGGTACAGTGCTCACGGAATGAAACGCGACACGGAGCATTTAGTAAAGCCCTGCAAACGTGCAAAGTACGCGAGAGAACCATGTCATGTCGCAAGGAATTTGGTGACCAAAGGTGACGAGGACTCCGATGTACGTGTACGCACCAAAATTACGTCGATGTGACACGAACTACAGCCGGTGAAAACGAATATATGCGCATTACTAAGCCCTAAATTGACGCGTTTCGTTCCGTGAGCACTGTACACTACATGAACCATAAGAATGCGCAAGGCGCCGGACTTACCGTCTGAGGCGAGCGCTCCTTCGTGTCCGTTCACGCCGCATCGACTGCAACAACAGTGCGTCCAGCGTAGTGTTGAATTGCGGTGAACTACAGCACGCGATAGCACAACTATCAACACATTCTTCCGTGCACTGTGACCCGATGCGGGAGCGGCGAGACAAAGAAGCGCGAATTGACCGCACTACGATAATCAACAACGGCGCACCGCAAGAAACATACAGCGAGCTAATAGCGTTGCACAGGCCCCAGGGCTTAGTGATCGTTAATTCACACAAAAAAAGGAGCACATGTTCTCTAAGCACCGCGTAAATATGATCAAACGATCAGCACCACATCGGCCGCCCGCCGCAACAACGCCTATAGAGCGATGGCCTATAGTCCTCTTTAAGTACCCCAATTTCTCGGCTATGCGCACCATGCAGCCCGCTGCCGTTCCCGCCACCGCAGCACTGCCATCGACCTCCGCGCCAAGCATTCGAGCGTCGTCTGCTATAGCCTGGCACAGTTATGGTTGTTAGTCGCGGCACTCGGCATTTACATGGTGCTCGCTGAATAAAGCAGCCGTTATTTCTTTCTGTTGTTGTTTAAGCTGAAGTATAATATTCTACAGACACCATACCTGAGAGTGCACGTCCGAAGAAAGTGAGATGGAAAAAAAGGTGGGCCTACAAACCAAAGTGCACACGCAATGTTAACGCTTGGTGACCCACACGTCGCCGGTACTGGCGTCTCCATGAGCGCAAAACTTGGACCGGACGCAAAAGACCTCGACCGCCAGCCACGTGCCCGAGGACAGTTACAAGGCACACGCAATGAGAAAATAAAATCGGCTACAGCACAAGAAGCGCAAACACCCGCAAGTAACGTGCACATGTCAGCAGAGCAGCGCCGCTCACTTGGTGCAGAGCTCGACCGCAGCGCCCTCACAGTCCCCGGAACAAGTCGCGCCCTGCTCGAAAGGAAGACTCGCGCAACTGAGAAACTACTTCGGTCCGAAATTAAGGGAAATGACGTCGTTTGTTTACTTCGCCGTCTGTGGTTCCGGTAACTGTGATCGCATGAGTAGCGTGGGTAGTAGAGGCGTATTAACGCGATAGCGTTAAGGAGCTCGTGTCGCAGAAAAGCCGGTGTCGTCGGCGTCGGCGGCGTTGACCGTGAGCGATAAATCACGGCAGGCGCTTCATAAATAAAAAGCAACTTCCAAGATTGGCCCGGTGGGAATCGAACCCAGGTCTCCGGAGTGTGAGACGGAGACGCTACCACTCAGCCACGAGTTCGATGCTTCCAAGCGGTGCAAACGCGCCTCTAGTGAATGCGGTGTTGCCTTCGAAACGAGCCGTGGAAAGTTATACTGCGGTGTATATCGGTAATTATGAACATGTAACGTACAGAAGTCACAATTACACGAGTTGCGAAGTGCGTTTCCGCTGCATTTCTTCTGCGCTTTCCGCACACGCAGAGCCATCTTGCGGCAAACACAGAAGACCCCCTCCTCTCAATGTACGGCGCTGCCCCGACAGGAGGCGCGCCGCGCGCGCATTGGGACCGCTGCCAGGCGCGTCGCGGGACTCCCTCTCCCCTGACGACGCTTCGCCGGGCTGCCGGTTTAGATTACTATCTATCTCTCTGCCCGTGCCGATCACGACGTTTGGCGGCTGGCGGCTGACGGCTGGCGTAGATCGTTTCCCCTCCGAGACACCGAGTTCTTTGGTTCGTTTCTTTCGCTCAGGCGCACGTTTCGTTGCCGCGGCGAACGCTGCGTTGCTCGACGCTCACCGCGTGATAGGTGGGCGCTAAGTCCGATGCGGGGCGCATCGTAAGTGATCGCTGTGCCGTAGCGCATTGTCTTATACCCCTTGGCGGGTCGACGGGAACGCTGTCGCGTCCCACTCTTGAAGGCGAAGCTTAAGCGTCCTCCAATTTTTTTATTTCCATGTTTTTGCGTGTTTTAGGTGGCCTTTTTCAACAACTTTGCTGACATTGCTTTCAACAGTGAGGACAGCCTGTGGAGCAGCCCTATCAACCGGACAGGGCCGTAAAATCTGTTTGAAGTTCGCAGCACATCGTCGTTTGGTTTGTGAATGTTAGAAGGTGTTCGTTTCTCAGCGGCGTAATCGACGACGGATTTGGCGTCGAGTGGTGTGCGCTTTGTTCCGGCTTGTGCGCCGTTCTACGGATGTGTACTGTTAATGAGTGGTGCTGTTTGTGCATCGGGAAATGGTGCCACGCCGGTGGGATTTGCTTTTTTGTAAAAACATCCGTGCCGTCTTTGTCGAGTGCTTCCGGAAACTGCTCGCCTTTTGTGCGTGCGTGTGTGTGTGTGTATGTGTGTATGTGTGTGCGCGCGCGCGCGCTTCTGATATGCGTGGAACGCGTAGGAACGTCCGTACAGTCTTTCGCGAGTGCTTTCGGAAACTGCTCGCATTCTGTCTGTGTGCGCACGCGTGTGACATTCGTCGTTATTGCGATTTGCAAAGGTGTTTTTCATTTGGTGACTGCGTCTGCGAATGCCAGGATGTGATACACGTTCGTCATTTAGAGACGCTGCTTCAATGTAGGGTCACTTACATTTTGGTTGCTTGGAGGTCAGCTTTCAACGCATGGCAAGGCATTGCAGTGCGCTTAACCATCATTGGCACACGAACTGCTTTGTTATTTCTCCTTTAATTTCAAATTCAGTTTTGTGTAGTATGTAGGGAGATAATGGTCACCAAGGTGCGACGCTCATCTCGTTTTTTGCCACTGCTGTGCACATATGAGGATTTTTTACTAGGTCAAGCCCTCTCAGCAAGTTGTGAAACACTTAGTGCAAATAATTTTTCACAGCAGTAACTGTGATCATTACCACAATTGATCACATGACATTTTTAGGGATTGTTATTTAATTACAATATTTTTAATTTATTTGTGACAAAGTGCGATGGATTTTGTCTGCTATTTTGGCTATCTGTTCACCAACCTATTTATACTGTCTTGTGGTTCTGCTTTTTATTTTTATATGTGGGCATGCATGGCCAATCGCACGCTTGCCTTCTACAATTGGACATAAACAGGCACTAACGTGCTCTTAGCAGATTTGTATTTGACAGTATTGTGATTGACGCACTTGGCTATTTGGAAAATATGCAGGTTCAAGTTCGCCCTTATACTACCTCTGACTGATATATCTGATGCAAGCAATATTATTAGGATGTGACAAAGTGCATACATAATTTATCGCTGATCAAACTGCTTGCAATAAACTTTGCCAACTCGTCCTTGTTTGAAGCATCTCCAAAGTGCTATAATCACATTGCCAGATTATTTTATTGCGTGCACAAACAAACATGTAACATTTTATTATGAAACTTTTATGGTACCTGACTCCTATATTGCAATAAAATCTTAGGCAGATCTACTCTCTGTACTAGGGATTCAAACTCTGCTGATAGCTTTTGACAATATCATTGTGCTATCCAGTGCTTACTGGCTGGTCGAGGAATGCGTCATGCAAAGGCAGTAGTATCGCCATAAGTGTTCATCCGAGAATATGTCCCCAAGTGAAAATCATTGCATCAAAATTACCGACACCAGCTTTGATGGGGATGAAATTCCAGAAGTTGAGCTCTGAACGTTTTATTTGCTCTGTAGTTTATGCTGGTATATATGTGTCATACAGCACATTGATCACACTCTTGCATTTACTACGAACAGCCAAATATATCTGACTGTCATTAATGAGCTTTTGTATGCACTACGAGTTAAGTGCACACACTTTTTATACAATTCAGTCATCTTCAAAGATCAAGTTGCTCATACGACTACAGTGCGTACACATCACATGCCACCTCACACACGTCATACATAATCTCGTCAGGTCTACACAACTCATCGCACACATGTCACTCAAGCTCTATGCATTCATATCGCACATCGCATAAATCTCGTGCACTTCGTAAATGTCTGCGTAGCACATCACACAGATCTCGCCCGTTTTCTCTGCGAGTTCGTTCAATATGCATTTCATATCGTTCTTTTCTCGTCAAATCTGTGCGACATGCATCCATCTCGTTCTATTTCTCGTCAAATCTGTGCGACATGCATACATCTCGTTCTATTTCTCACACAAATTTTTCAATAGGGAGGCTAAGACTTTTGGTTATTTGCGCGCGCGCGCTCACACACACACACACACACACACACACACAAACAAATATTAGGCCTATTTGTCCTGCCTAGTTGCAGCTGCAGGACAGCGGGATGTTGTAAACAACCACACAGTTGAACTGCTGCATGTGCCTCTTGCTACTTTGCGTCAAGGCCTGGTCTGATTCACCTTTTTGAACGCAGATTTTGAGACTATGGCTGACCTTCTGAATGTGATCTAACAGTGGTCACACCACTGTAGGCCAATGTTAGACCTAGGTATAGAAGTTCTCGACTTGTTGAGGATGCTATTTCGGGCTTCTGTGACAGAGCTTCACAGCCGAACAGTGCACTGATGTGAAAGGCAGAATTCCCTCCTTAAAAGACGGGGCATAGATGCAGTGCACATGACACTCACCAAAGAAAACAATGAGGTCAAGAAATGGAAGATCACTGTCTAGTGGTAGTTTTCCAGTAGAACACGTTGTGGGGCTACTTGGTGAAGGGCTTTCAGAAGATGAAGTGCCAATAGAGACAACACAGTAAGAAAGAACAAAGACAGGACAAGGTGCTACTTGCAACTGTTTATTGAGGTCAAAAGCAGCTGAATATATAGCCATGGGGAGAAGGGGAAGAAAAAAACAGAAGCATTGCTTGTGTGAAGGTGCACGCGCGAGAACACAGAAGATGAAGGGAATCATAAGATTAGCCAAAATCTAAAACTTATCTAAAAACATGCATTCATTTGTGTAAATATTCAGACATAGGCATGCTGACACAGGCATCCCCTCTATTCTTAATCTGGTTGGCCTCCAACAGTTCACGTGCCACAGTGTATTTGCTTTTAAGCACGATCGTTGTATCCTGAAGCCTTGCTTCACAAACTTGCTTATTCTCATTCCTGCAGGCCTTGCAATGAAGTGGCAAGTTTGAGCCATAACTATTTTTCAGCGAAAGCTTGTGCTCCCACAGGTGTTCGCTGATACATGAGCCAGTTTGTCCGATATACTCTTTCCCACACTTCCACGGTATACGACCGCTTCTTCACACTTCACAAAAGGATTTGTATGTTTAATAGAACACTCTACTTTTAGAGTCATGAGATCCAATCAGGAGGCACGAAGTAGCAAGCTTTCGGTGCGCAGCAAAAACTACAGGAATTTTATATTTAGCGGCGACGTGTTTAAGATTACGTGCCACTTCGTGAGAATACGGTATCGCCACTGGATAAGGCAGAAATTCCTTGCGGGCATGAGGTCGGTATACCGACCCTGCAATTAATTGTTGCAGTATAAGTCTATGCACTCCAAGACTGTTAAACGTGCGATTGCCACTATGTGCCTTGAATTTACCCTTAAAAAATTGTGCTGTCATAAGGCACACAAAACCTTTGACAAACAGATTTTGAAGTTGAAGAAAGCTGCCTTTCCTTGTTTGGTTTTGAGCGAAGTTTCAGAGGCGTTGTTGAAAAAGGTGCAAAAAGAAACTGAAGCAGTGAAGAAGGTCAAACATTGGAAAAGAAAGCTAAACCAGTGGTGATACCGTATTCTCACAAAGCAGTGCATAATCTTAAACATGTCATCGTGAAGTACAAAATTCCTGTGGTTTCTTCTGAGCCCCAAAAACTTGCTACTTTGTGCCGTCTGATTGGATATGATGACTAAGAAAGTAGAGTGTTCTAGTAAACACACAAACGCTTTTGTGAAGTACGGAGAAGGGGTCGTATACTGCATACCGCTGAAGTGTGGGAAGGAGTAAACCGGACAAACTGGCCAATGTATTAATGAACGCCTGCAGGAGCACAAGCTTTCACTCAAAAATGGTTATGGCTCAAACTTGCTGCTTCATTGCAAGGCATGTGAGAATGAGAATAAGCAAGTACGTGAAGCAAGGCTTCCTGATACAACAATCATGTTTAAAAGCAATGACACTGTGGCACGTGAACTTTTGGAGGCCAACCAGACTAAGAAAAGAGGGGACACCTGTGTCGACACCCCGTCTCTGACTATTTACAGAAATGAACGCATGTTTTTAGATAAATTTTTGATTTTGTTTAATCTTATGATTCCCTTCATATACATCTTACATATTTTTGCACATGCGCATTCACATAATCAGTGCGTATTTTTTTTCTTCCCCCTCTCTTCATGGCTATATATTCAGTGCTTTTGACCTCAATAAACAGTTGCAAGTAGCACCTTGTCCTGTCTTTGTTCTTTCTGACTGTGCTTTCTCTGTTGGCACTTCATCTATTGAAATGTTGTTTTCCCCCTTCCATGAGCTCATCTAGCACTGTAAAGAAGACCGAAAACAAATCACTCAACCCATTTAGTAGCCTTACTTCACGTCATATATGGTAAAAAGTTTCCAATGAAGCAGAATACCTTTACTACGCTGGTTCTTACAGCAGCTAGTGTTTTACGACTAGCTGACAGTGTTCTCGGCAGTGAAAAGTCGCAATTAAAGTGGTTGAGCAACTTTTTGATGTCTTCTACAAAGTGCCACGCATGTTCAAGTAAGCAATACTACTGAAAGGCAAGCTCCACTATCTGGGCCTGAAGATTTTCTGTGGTGAGCATCGAGCTGGAGCTATTCCTTGCACTCAAAGGTGTTTTTAACTTTTCTATTGGTGCACCTGAACACTGAAGCATGTTGTTTCTACAGGAACACCAGAAAGCACATTTAACCTTTGGTACCACCCCGACGTGGAGGGGAGCTTCCATAACCAAGTACAATGTTTGCTTTTAACAGTGCGTTCGCACTGCCTTTTAGCATGCATTGCCAAGAAGCATTTAATGGAGTTGAACGTAGTTGACGTCTCAGGTCAGACAACTTCGAGAAAGCCAAGGCCTATGACTGTTATGCAATCTGTACACAAAGGCAACCATCAATTCAAGCAAATTGCTCAGAGATTTGAAACTACCTTTTTATTTTCAGTGCCAAGCAATCTGGGCATGTACAAAATGTTAACCGGACCAGGGCAACACGTGAAGTTTACATCAAAAAGTATGTGCTGGAGTTCATAGGTACTACGGTTGGTGCTGTTTACAATATGCCACTGTCCTGCAGCCGCAATTATGTAGGACAAACCGGCCGACGACTCAAGGATTATCTTACAAAACATGCACAGACCCTTGACCCAACATGCGGGAGCAACATAGCTATTGATGCTGCTTTGTGCAGTTGTACACCAAATTTTTAGCAGTGAAGTATCTTCATGACACATTTTCATAGCAGACATAACTTTCAGAATAGCTCCCACTATGCTAGCGTGCCATCACTTAACCTGCTTGGCAAATTGAAGTATTCAGATCAACCTGCCGAACGTTCTGAATTGGGCTGCTTGGTGCATGTTTAGAAGGGAACCGAACAGGGCTACAGACAGGACAAAGGGAATATGTTGCTGTGTACAACACTCACTTCATACTGGCAGTAGCACTGTTCGTTCCCTTTTAAATATTCATATCTTTTGGTCGCCTGACCACGCAACGCAGCTGTGAGCTCAGGCTATAATTTTACATTGTTACATTGCCTTCTAATGTTGCACTTAATTACATCATCGCATACTCGCCTGTTATAGTTAGCTCAACACTAGCTCACAGTGAGCTTATTCGTGGCTAATCTTAGTTACCATGGAGCCCATGCATGACAGTGCTAACGATCAGTGTGCAGTGTTGTTGCATACTCATTAAGCCAACACTAGACAAACAGTTATTTTATTGGTGCATGTTTTATCTGTTGCCTCAAATCTTGAACTCTGGCACTATAAGTTTTTTTTAAACACCACTCATATGTGCAACCAAGTCAGGTACGAAACAATATCCCTTTCAAGTTGACGTGCTCATACTGAACCAATTTGTTGCCACAGGAAAACAAATCATCAATTATCCTTTGAATGCATCTGCAAAAATTACTCTACTTGCATAGGCCTCGTCATTCCACCAACATTTGCAGTCACTGTCTATTAAGACTGCATATGCAAGACAGATATACAATAGAATGGCACAGCTTACCAGAACAAATAGCACTACTAGACAGACTGCTGTGGCACACTTTCTCAGGCCCACTGGCTGAGAAACTGAGCACAAACCGGCACACATACATCCTTCAGTGGTGCAATAGGTGCAATTGAAGCAAATATTATCAGGTATTTTCAGACGGTCATCCACAGTAAAGCAAAAACATTTTCATATACAAATGCTCTTGCACATAAGCTTGTCACCGAATTACCGATTGCTGTGGTATTGTTTGGTTTCTTCAATTGTATCATTCAGCTCATTTAAAAAAAAGACTTCATGAAGCACCTTCTATTCGGCAAAACAGCAGACATTTTGCTCTACATAACTCACAACATGTATTTTAGAATAATTATTGTATCAATGCCTATATGCTGAAAATTAGTCTACGCAACTAGAGACAGTCAGTATTAGAACCAGCCTTTAACATCAGTGTTGACACATCTTTTGATTTTCTTATACCAGTTTGGAACTTTGTAATTTTGGATGTCCATTACACACTTTTGGGCACCGCTATTCTGTGTGAAGGTTACGTTAAAAATTACTGATCACATGCACTTGCTTTACAATTATGGCCGCAGATGGGCAAAATTTACGTGGCAATCCACTCCCAGATTACGTTAAATGCTGACGTATTGCGTCAGAACGTTGATAGTCAGCCTGGTAGCTGTCTGAAGTAAAAACAAAACAAAAACAAAAATTCGCGAGACATCTGATGCCGATTACCAGCTAGCAAAATAATCAATTTCTTCTCCAGCGACCCTTAATGGGTATCCACGCGGAAACTTTCAAGTGCGATCGCGCACGATTGCTCGGGCTCGATCCCAAAGTGTTCCAAGGCACCGTGTTACACCAGTGTTACGTAACACTGCAGATCGCACGATGTTACGGCAGCAAGCACGCTACACCGTCCATTCATTGTGATGTAGAAGCATCGCATGCAACATGCTCTATGAGGTCTTCATACACAAGCAGACTTTCGATTCCAGAAGCAGTCTTTCAATTACGCATATGAACACAGCGATTATGCACGCCAAGCACACTGCGTCCTAAGCTTAAGGAAAAATAGAATTCCGCTGTGATGCAATGCGTCGCCGAATACGGCTAACATAGTGTTAAACCGCGCCGTGAGAGATTGCTAAGGGGAACACTAACTGCACTTTATTTTGGAATGCCAAGAACACATCACAACACATTGCAAAACTGGAATGCCAACGTCAGTAAACCAGCTGGCACATACAGCCGATAACGAACTGCTACAGACGACATCTTCGCTGATGTTGCCTACGCGCCTCAATGTACTCTATATGCAATCAGCACAACAAATGCTACACCGTTTATCACAGTCTCGCAAAGCCGCGGCTTTATCAATCCTCATGGCCAAGCGGGAATGTCGTTACAGGGCATTGACAGGGCATGCTCACACAACACAGTTGAGCCCGTCACCGGCCATCGCGGTGCATTTCGCACGCGCGACGTGCACCAACAACAAAAAAGGACACTTAAATCACTTACTTGCGTAGCAGTCCATCGTCGATTCCTTCTTATTCTTTCAGTGAAATCCCAAATGCACCGCACACCGCCATTTCCAGCCGCTGTCCACTCTATACTGTTGAGGCGGAGAAATGCAACCCGTCGTGTAGAAGCGATGAAGGGTGGTAAGCAGCGCCACCGCTGAAACCTCTTCCGTTTGTGCGTGCGTACTACGATTCGCCTATGAATAATGTTCAAGCAGCGTTACCTATGGTGATATTATGTAACTGCTGGTAAACGGGGGCGGTGTCTTTTCTTTATATTCGTTGCGTGTTGATTTTTCGCTCTTAACGTGCTCAGTTGCCCTCCACATGAAATTACGGACGGTTCTCCGTATTTCAAAAAACAGAGCTCACGTCCGTTTTTTTACGTAGAATTCCGCCGTTTTTCATGAAACTGAACGGTCTACGTAATTTTTACGGCAGGTTTGACCGTAAAATTACGGAAATTTTTTACAGTGTAATGTTTGCCGAATGCGCCACAATTCATGCTGGTTCTTCTGTAAATTTTCTTCTCCTGATAAGGGTCCCCTGTAAGTAATTGAGCTAGATAAACGTACTCCTTCACAGTCTCTAGAGGCTGAGTAGCGATCTTGAACTCTTGTTCCATTGCCGTAGGATTGACAACTGTAGGAGGATAACGCGTATTATGGATAACTGGTGGGCCATTAGGGATACAGAATGGGTGCCAATAGAAGGGAATCACAGTCGAGACAGGGTAGCCCTTTTTAGGACTCCCAGGGGAGAAGTTATGCACCTATAGCCGGCCGTTTCGGTCCTTGGTTGGACCCTGACATGGGTTACACCCAGGACACAGTGCCCGGGTTTCGTCTCGGCACGCCACAGCATCGCTCGCGAGCACTGGACTTGCTGCTTTTGGAGGCCCGCCGTAGCTAGGTTAGGAAGGGATGCCAAAGCGCCTGTCACCGACAACCCGTAAGAACGCCGGCCGCAAGAACACCAACCGCCACACACGTGGCAACCGCCATCGGCGAGAGGCCGCCAGCACCACTGCCGCCGCAGCATCTTTCGCCGAGATGGAAAGTGACAGCAATGCCTCAGCGCCTACGTCTCCGAGTAGCAGCACGATCCCCTCCTCGCGGCCACCAACTCTGACATCACGAAGTCGTCGCCATCGCTCAGCGCCTCGTGTAGCGGGTCACGGACCTCTAATCCCACGAGGTCTTATCGCTCGTCGTCGTCTACATCAGTGCCTGCCTCACCACTGACTCGCGTTGACAACGAAACTACGACCACAGCCGCGACAGAAAGAAGCCTACTGCCATGCTCGAAGCTCCGCAACATGGCGAACAACAAGCGAAGGACCACCGCCGGCGCCATGACAGCCACCCGGCGTCATCTTCCCCAGCCCTCCACGTGGCAGCGGTTGTCGAGCATTCGCAGAACGGGCCAGCTCCCCAAGCAAGCGCCGACAAGTCCAACAGCGAACAACAAAAGCCCCCACTGGCCAAACCACCCACTCGTCCGCGCACGACAGAGCGAGAGAGAGAGGGCCAGTCTCCCTCTCCAATGACTCACGCCAGGGCAGAACCTGCGAGAAGCTCTCAAGGTACGAGCAACGACGGCACCGAAGTGAAAAAGGCAACGGGGGAAAAGGAATGCACTCCTCAACCGACCCAGCTAGCTCGGCGCACCTGCGCCCCAGCTGTGTTTGTGGGCTGCTCCAGCCGCTCGCTCCGCAAAGCAGCCAGCAGCAGCCCCACACCGAGCCTGAACGTCGCCCAATACTCATGTTCGCCTCGGATTCGACCATATAGGCTACTCAACACAGCCCTAATCCCCCTCATTGCCCAGGAGGGCCGGAAAAAGGAGGGCGCGCTACAGGCATCTCGAGATGATCACACATACACACTCGGTCGACGGCCCAGCTCCAGAAGAACGCGCTGACACAGTCCTGTTTCGTCCCCAAGGGAAGAAAGTCAACTTCCTGAGAATGACGCAAGAAACGATCGCCGCACAGCTCTCAGCTATTCAGGGAGCACACCGCGTGCGGGTGAACTTTCGACGGAATGTTGTCGCCGTCGACGCGCTCCCGTGGGCAGAACTGTCACATCTCCTACATGTCCGCACCGTCGGCGATGTGCCAGTGAGGACGAAAGCTCTCACAAAAAACACCTGCGCAGGCACCATCTTCGGTGTCGACCGCTCGTTCGACGCGGCCACAATAAGAGATCACCTTGAAACCCCCGTGACCGTCCTCTCATGCGAACGCAGGGGCCACAACATAGCGGTGCGATTCGCCGGCAACGCCGTTCCAGCCGAAGTGCTCCTCTTCAAGCAGCGTCGCACGGTTCGTCCCAGACTCCCGGGGCCACTCCGGAGAGTCGGAGAGTCTCACGCCACCACCGACTGCACCGCGCAGAGGCCGCGCTGCATTCTCTGCACCAGGAATCACGCAGCCTCGGAGCCGCGCTGCCCCAACTGACAAATGGAGAGGAAGGCTACCGTGCTGTTGTCACTGTCGCCAGAGCCTCTCACGCGACAGCAGGCGATCGCTAAAGCTCGCGCCTCATCAGACGCCATCCGACGGAAGCAAGGAGCAGCCACCCGTCCTTTCGCGATCGTACAACCTGGGTTGTCATTCAGAGACGCGCTCAGCGATGGCGGCGCCCAGCCGCCGGATCAAGCGCATACGCAACAGCCCACTACCTCCGCCGCCTCCGATCCAAAGGATGCAGTTATTGCGGCCCTCGCAGCAGCACTGCGCGTCCTCATAGAGACAGCAGCGATGGACGACACCACTAGACAGATGTGTGCCGCGGCCCTTGCAGCCCAGCGAGCCCTGCCCCAGCATGGATAGGCGATCTCCGAAACATCGGCCGCGCATCCTCCAGTGGAATGTCCGCTCGTTGCGCCGCCGTCACGCTGAACTCACCGAGCACTTCTCACTACACGAATACGACGTGCTCGCGCTACAAGAAATTTACGCGCGTCCCGGCGAGATTAACCTCCTCGGATTTGTGGCCTATCACAGTGCCACCGAATGCCAGTCGCCGACCTGCAGCAAGACTCATTGCTGCGGCCCGCTGGATTCGCCAGGACGGTCGCGCGCGTCTCTGTATGTTCGCGCATGTCTCACACAAACCGACGTAAATGTCACCGACATCGTGACCAGTAACATCGAGTGTGTGGCCGTGACTGTGCGTGTTGGAGGTGTCGACACTTGTGTCGCCAGTGTTTATGTTCGGCCCGTGCGTCCGTGGGACAGTTCGTTCGTGGTTGCGCTTGTCGCTCTCATCAGGGGTGACTGTGTGGTGTTGTGTGACTTCAACAGTCACCACACAACATGGGGGTGCCAGCACACCGAGCCGCGAGGTAGGGACTTGCTCAACTCCATCCTCTCTGCGGGCCTCCTACTTCTCAACACCGGAAGTCCCACATTCGTGCGCCATCGACTTCTCGCCTGTGAGCGAGGGTTGCCACTACGAGTGGCGACGGAGCCGCGACACTGAGGCCTCCTATCATTACCCGATCTCCCTCGACCCGAACGCTGCAGCCCATGGATCGCGGCGCTCCTACCGTGTCACCGACTGGACACAGTTTCGGAAACTCTGTGCCACGTCCACTATTGCGAACACAGATTTCCTGACTCACGTGACACGTTGTGTCGACGCCGCCACGAGATGCTGTTCTGTGCCTGCAAAAACGCCGGTGCCCTACATCAAGCTGCTTAACCTTCGAGCTGTCCGGCGCCGCGCTGAACATCGAGCCATCAAGAGCGACAGGAAAGAGGATTGGACTCTGTACAATCCTCTTTGATGGACCTTGATGCGGCGGTCCGCCGTCATGCCAGGCAGTGGCGCAACCGGAGCTGGAGCAGTTTGTGTGTGTCGCTCGACGATACGCGCAACAGATCGCGCCCGTGGCGCATTTTCGGCGCTCTCCTTCGACCAAAGATGCCTCGCGGTCCTGCACTTTCCATAGCGGTCGCACAGGACTTGAGCGCAGAGCAGCTCGCGGACGCCTTCACCGCCGCCTTTCCCGCCGCCGCCGTTGCTTCGGCCGGATGGCCCAGTCCTCGAGCTTCGCGAGCTTCCTGAGCACAACAAAGCCGCTCTCCTCACACCGCTGCGCTACTTCCCGACGAACAGAATTCTGCAGCGGATGAAGGCGCTGTGCACGGAGGACTTCACCTTGAGCGAGCTTCGCATCGTGCTCAACGCTCGTAGGTGACGTTCTGCGCTGGGCGCGGATGGAATCACCTACCAGATGCTGCGAAACATCGCCGGCGAGCAGCTCCCATCGCTGTTGGAGGTGTACAACCGCGTCTGGCGCACCGGCGTCGTCCCTCCCGAGTGGAAAGAAGCAACCGTGGTACCTCTCCTCAAGAGTGGCAAACCGCGAAGCAGCGTGAGCTCCTACCGCCCGATTTCACTCAAGTCTGTCGCCGGTAAGACACTCGAAGCCATGGCACTTCATCGTCTGGAGTGCATTGCAGCGGTACTCGACGCATTCGCTCCCGAGCAGAGCGGCTTCCGCCGGCTGCGCGCAACGGCTGACGCCCTGGCCGAGGTTGTCGCAACGCCCGAGCAGGCGGCGGGCCAGCGCGAGGCAGGCTACCTCGTCCTGCTTGATGTACAGGGCGCCTTCGATGGGTTGCCGCATTCTACGATCTTCAGTGCGCTGCACGAGCTCGGCATCACCGACCGGCTACTCGAATACTTGCGAGCCTTCTTGTCTGATCGCACGCTTCGGGTGCGGGTTGGAGGTGCGCTCAGCCGGCCGCGCAGTGTGTTTTCTGGTGCTCCGCAGGCCAGTGTTTTGAGCCCCTTTTTCTTTAATCTTGCCCTCGCGCGACTTCCGGACTACATCCCAAAAGCGACGCCGCACGATGTACGGGTGGCCTTCTACGCTGACAACATCGCCCTCGTTGCGACTGGCCCTATTGCAGTCGGCTATCAGGTGCGTGCATCCGTCTAGACTGCGATCGACGCGGTGGACCAGTACATGGGAAGCATCGGCCTCCAGCTGTCGGCGACCAAAACAGAGGCACTGCTGGAGCACCCACCAGGCACCCGAGAACGTGCCGAAGCGCCACCGCTGACTCTGCGCCGTTGCCCTCTCCCTTGGCGCAAGAGCGTCGGTTAACTCGGCCTGCAGATCGACTGCCGCGTCAACTTCAATGCGGCCGTCTCCCACATCTGCAAGCAATCAAGGAAAGTCGCCAGCGCCGCGCGCTCTCTTCTCGCGCGTAGACATGGATGCGCGCTGCAACTTGCACTGCGCGTGTGCAACTCTGTGGCCACATCGAGGGCACTCTACGCCCTCACCACCACCAACGCTCGAGCGGCGAATTGCAATGCTGTTGACATGGCGCACCGTACTGCGGTGCGAGAACTATACGGCCTCCCTCGCTCCTCCCAAGTAGGGGCGACACTCGCGGAAGTGGGCAACTGGCCGCCATCCCTTCGTGCACGACAGCGTGCGCTCCACCACATCGAGCACCTGCAGCGCTCACCACAGGGTCACCGGCTCGTCTGCATACTCCACTCCTTGCCGAACTCGTGTATGGGCCAGCGCGCCACCGAGTTCTCAAAGCTCATCGGGTCGTCGCCACAGTTCGTCTCCCTGCCATACTACTCCAGTCTGCTCTACGTGGACGTCGCGGTGCCTGGCGTCGCATCAAAGCGCCGAATGGCGGCGCGCACCATGAGACAGGAGACCACCTCCCTACTGCACGAGCGACTGGCAGGACGACTATTCGTCTACACAGATGGCTCGGTGACGCCGGACGGGTCCGGTGCTGCGCCTTGCATGGCACCGGGCATGTCGGAAACGCGCCAGTGCCGACTGCGCTTTGCCGCGTCATCTACAGTGGCCGAATTTGCCGCCATCGATCTCGCCGCCGACCTCCTTTTGGAACATCCGAACATTGTGTCAGTGGCCATTCTCACTGACTCTCGTGCGGCGCTTTGCATGTTGGCCAAGGACTACGTCGGAGTGCCCCTTGTTCGAGTTGGCTGCAAGCTGCGACACATCGTCAATCAAGGCTGCGGCCTGGCGCTCCAATGGGTACCCACGCACATCGTATTGCCAGGCAACGAGGAGGCAGACCCCCTCGCCAAGGCGGCGCACGTAAAGCCCCTCAATTTTTCAGAACTAGCGCCATTCTTAGATCTTTCCGCCACCCCACTCACCCTGGCGCGTCCTCCTCCACGCCTCCTGTCGCCCCAGCCTCCTCCGCTCCCCCATTGGCCAATCTGTGTCACGTGGAACCAGGCGCCGCGCTTTTGTATATTTTTTTTCTTTCTAACGCGGAGCAGGCGCAACGCTTTTGTATATTTTTTTCTTTCCAGCACGCGCCGACCTCCATTGTTGGCCCTGCGCGACGAAAGTACGGCAGGCGGACTGACGGAGTGCATTAGTGTAATAGAATGTGCAGTGCCGGGAACTCAATTGCGATGCCATGCTGTTGCGCCTTCGGTTGCCGCAACAGACACAGTCCGGCGGGCGCAACGCAAAAAGAAGTGTGGATTCGCAGGATCGGGCGGGCTGACTTCGAGGAAGTGGCAAAGAACGCACGGCTTAGTGAAGTAAGGGCGCCGGCTACTCACAACCTCTTATTTTGAGCCTAGTTCACGCCTTCCGCTCCGAAAAAGTGCGTGTTCATGCTCTGCGTGGTTTTTAGCGCGTTGTTTGACTTGTTTTTCGAATGTGCTCTCTTTGTTTCAGTAGTTTCGTCTTGCGGTGAAATGCACGCTTCTGCAGCTGGCCTGTGACATAAAATCGACTTTATTCAGGGTGTGTTTTGAGCTCCACCAGAAGATAGCACATTCTCGACGCTTTGCAAGGCTCACTATGACTTACGATGCAGTCATTCAGCTTCGAATGTGCGCCCGCATGTATCGATTTGGTTTGCGGCGATTAACGTTTTTAACGTTCCGAAGCAACTAAAGCTAGGATGGAGGTCGTATTGGATGGCTCCGGATAACTATCTAGCTCGCCTGGGGATGTTTAACGTGCACTTTGATCGTAGAGTCGTACGTTGGCCGGTAAATTCCTCGTTGGCGTTTCATAATACTCGCGCGCTAGCGCTGCTTTAGAAGTTGGCGCCTCGGCGCGATTGTATTTCTTCAATAAATTTATTTACTAGTTGTAACAACTTGTCGTTATTTTGTATTATCGACGGCGCCTCCAGGGCACCAAAGCGGCAGCGGGAACACCAAAGCTAGAACCAGGGCTGGATGGGGCTCGCCGAAGCCTGTGCATGCCAAGGGGGTATAAGATCGCGGACCGCCAATTTTGTATGCGAACACTCCCTGCGACGCCTGCATTAGTGTAATGGTTACGTGCTCTTCAGAGGCCTCCGTTAGCCATTACATGTGCCCTCTTAGAGCAGTACTGGTAAAAAAAAACAAAATATCGTCACGATTACCAAAGCACCCCGCAATGAAAAAAACGGCCCTATTGCCAGGCGTTGCTGTCCGCACACAGCCGGAATCTCCCACGCGCCGACCGAACAAAAGTGTCCTGCAGGTACGTGAATGAACCTACGAAACCAGGTACACATACTTACACGCTGTCAACACCTGAAACTTTGGTAATTAAGCGCGTGTTTGAGTACACCGCGTGCTTGCGTCGTGTTTCAGCAAGACGAACTCTCAACGTCGCGCACTTTACGCCTAGAATACGCCTTGAATAATGGTCATTTTCTCTATTTCTTCCGAAATTCCAACACGAAATTCTAAAGGCCAGTTACCGACTGACGAAGAAAGTTCTCGATTGAAAAAACTGCTCCGCAGGGCTCGAACGAACTTTTCTATGGATTTCCTCCCGTAGCGTGTTAGCCGTCGTCTGCTACGGCAGGCCCACCACCGACGGTGCCACTGTCGAGGCCGCGCCGAGCGGAGGAAGAGGGAAGCGATTGGCGCTACTTTGGGAGATTGAGGGGTTTTAGGCGCACGGTGAGCGCTTTCCCCTCACCCACTTGGTGACGAGATTCGACGCGGCCAAGAGAGCGGTTTTGCGCAGCCTCGCTGCGCAACACCCCGATCGGTGCGTCGCGGTGGGAAAACCCCCGCGCCTGCTCCCGCGTGCGGGCCTCTCTCGGGCTGTCTGCGCCGTCCTCCTCCGCCTGCGCATCGGCTGCTACAAAACAGCGGCGCGCACACACAGACTCACGGGAAGCGGCAGCCCCGTGTGCGGTAGCTGCGACGGCGTGGAGACACTGGAGCATCTTTTGCGTCACTGCCCGGCCTTCAGGACCGAGAGGGAGGCTCTGTACGCCTCCTACCGCCGATGTGGCTTGCCATCCACCACCCTGCAGTGCCTACACTTCCCCAATGCTCACAGTTCCATCACCAAGCGTGCATTTTCGGCATTGATCGAATTCTGTGAAGCAACACACCTCAGAGCGCGGCTGTAGGCCCCGCAAACGCTTAGCTACATTGTCGTTTCCTTTTTTTTACTATTCCGATCTCTATCTCCTTCATCTTTTTCTCCCCATACCCCTTCCCCGTGCAGTGCTGTTGAGGTGTCCTCCTGTGAGAGACAGCTACGGCACTGCACTTATCTCTTCCATTTCTCTTTAAAAATCACTTCACTCACACACGAGACAGCAGAAAAATACGTAGGGTGAAGAAATTAGGAAATTTGCAGGCATAAGCTGGAATCAGTTGGAGCAGGACATGGGGTAATGAGAGACTGCAGGGAGAGGCCTTCGTCCTGTAGACGACATAAAATAGGCTGATGGTGATGATGATTTATATATATGACTGTTGGTCACCTACAGTTACAGTCGACATAGAAAGTAGGCCCCTACAATCTACGCAACAAGTAATTTTACCATCTTCCCGCAAGGAAACCAAATCCTATGTAAGACAGCAGATTAAAAGACGTCATTTAGTTGCCGCAACAGTTAGCACAAAAAGAAAGCAGATACTGCATTTGCCACAACAAGTCACTTGCCACTACACTAGAAAACAGGGCATTAAAGTCCTGGCACCGACATCTCGTTGCCACATTCCGTCGTTACCCTTGCCGTATATCGGGCGTGTCTTCCAGTTATCAATTTTGGCTTGACGAAGCAAGTGTTACCTGAAGGCATAGCGGTGGCCAACCCCCGGTAAGTGACAGACAACCACGTCGTTGCTTTTGCAGCCGAAGCGTCTCCAGATCCTTCCGATTCTCCGCAGGACACCTTGAACCTCAACGGCTCATTACGTCCCATGGTCGCTCCATACCTCGTACCTGGCCAAGCAGCCGCCCTATATCACATTTTCATTTGCTACCACGACATCTTTGACACTGCCAATCGACCACTTGGTCAGACTTCCCTTGTTAAGCATTGGAACAACATTGGTGATGTTGTTCCCTTTCACCGCCGACCATATCACGGGTCCATGACAGATCGACAAGTTATTCAGCAGGAAATAAGCTGCTCGCCAGAGGCATTGTTGAACCCTCGTCGAGTCCCTGGGTGTCGCCGGTCGTGCTCGTTAAAAAGAAGATGGCACGTGGCGTTTCTGCGTTGATTACCGCCACCTAAAGGGAATCACTAAACAGAGCACTCTTAATTTCTTCACGGTGCCAAATACTTTACGTCTTTTGACTTTTCATATGGTGTTTGGCAGATTTCCCTCGATGAGCAAGTTCAAGAAAAGACGGCTTTCGTCACTTCAGAGGGCCTCTACCAATTCAACATTGCGCCGTTCTGTTTATGCTATGCCCCGCCACGTTCTAGCGGATGATCGACTCTTGGCTTCAAGGTTTGAAATGGTCAGCTTGCTTATGTTACCTTGACGATGTCCTTGTGTTTTCGCCTACATTTGAGACGCACCTTGAGCGTGTCGCAGCTATCCCTGACGTCTTTTGCAAGGCTGGACTCCAATTAAACTAATCGAAGTGCCACTTCGGGCGCCGACAGGTGACAGTGCTAGGCCATCTCGTCGATAGTTCCGGAGTACAACCCAACCCGGAGAAGGTTCAAGCAGTAAAGGCTTTTCCTGTGCCTCAGTCTTTCAATGGCGTCCGGAGTTTTGTGGGGCTCTGATCTTATTTCTGAAGGTTCGTGAAAGGTTTCGCAGCAATCGCTCGACCACTCACTGAACGTCTGAAGAAATACGTGCCTTTTACGTGGGGTTCCCCTCAGGCAGCCACATTTTCACTCCTTATCACGATTCTCACCAATCGAACGGTCTTGGCCCACTTTGACCCGCCCGCAACTACAGAGGTCCGAACCGATGCCAGTGGTAATGGGATCGGTGCCATCTTATCACAACGCTAACACGGCCACCACCGCGTTATAGCCTACGCTAGCCGGCTCCTGACAACTGCAGTGCGCAACAATTCGATGACCGAGCGCGAATGTCTTGTTCTCGCCAGGGCTGTTTCAAAGTTCCACTCATATTTATGTGACAAGCCCTTCTCAGTGATCACAGGCCATGATGTTCACTTTCGCCGCTCAGGGATCCTGCTGGCCGGCTCAGTCGTTGGGCCCTCCGACTACAAGAATATCCCTACACAGTGACTCACAAGTCGGAACGCCAAAACCTGGACGCAGATTATCTATCTCGCTACCCAATCGAAGACGCGACCTCTACGTCTGCTACTGACACCGACACCTGTGTTCTCTTCGTTTTTCCACTGCTCCATGTCACCGACGAGCAGCACCGTGACCTGTCCTCTGTATCATCATTGACCGCCTTGAAACGTCACTTGCCGACAGTTGTCTTCGCTTATTCACACTTCAAGATGGCGTACTCTACCGCCACAACGTTCACCCCAATGGCCCTGCATTACTCCTTGTGATCCCTAAACACCTTCGCTCAGCCGTTCTCCATGAACTTCACGACCTCCCTACTGCAGGATACCTTGGTGTGTCACGTACCTATGACCGGATCCGCCGACGCTTCCTTTGGCCAGGGCTTGCTCGCTCCGTTCGAAGATACGTAGCTTAGTGTGAGAAATGCCAGTGACGCAAGACGCCCTCGAGGCTCCCTGCTGGTTACCTCTAACCACTCGACATTCCCGCGGAACCATTCTTTCGGGTTGGTTTGGAATTACTTCGCCCTTTTCCTCTTTCCACCTCTTGTAACTGGTGGATCACTGTGTCAACGGATTTCGCCACGCGATACGCCATCACCCGAACGCTCCCTACAAGTTGCGCCACAGATGTCGCCAATTTCCTTCTACTAGTTTAGTAGTTAAACTGGTTAAGGTTAAGCAGGAGTGATTAAGGGCAAATAAAATGATGACGACGTTAAAGAAAATTTGAATAGTGTATGTTAGTTGCCTTAATATATATAATTAGGGCTGCATTTTTTACACATAATCAATACTTATCAAAGTTATTTAAGAATAATTAGACGGAATTTCGATTTAATAACAATAAATTACTTAAGGCAGATAAGCATTATTGAGGAATAATACAATGACTTAAACTTAATTAAGAATCCTTACTCTAATAAATAGTTATTTTTTTGCCACACAAACAAAAGAAGCCGAGAAAACGTAGCCATCATGCCATAAGAGACGTATAAGCGCAAGATGACCGACTTAAAACCATGCTTGCGCACTACCTGACAAAGGGCAAATGGAATTTCGGCAGTAATCTTTCCAGGCAAGGGTAATTCAGGCTTCTCGCGACCTTTCAACTTCCACGTGGGAACAATGCATTCGCCGCTGTTGATACTCCGATAGCACGTCGGTGAGGCGTTCGGCACCGGTGACGTGAATGCGCTTCCAGTGTCTGTAATATTTATATACCATAGCAGCTACAAGTGGGGAGAAATGAATTATGGACAAGTGTATATTGCAGTGCATTGGTAGCAATCATTCACTGTTTTCCGATGGAAATATTTCGCGAAACCGGCATTGTGAATTAACAATAGGTTTGGGTCATGAAAATTTGCAAGGACAGTGAATATGATATGTGCAAGTACTATTTTGCTGCTTGTGAATAGTATGAAATGTAAATTTGCAGGTGATATCTTATTGCTGTCTTCCTGCTGCATAAAGTTCTCTGTTCCAATTTCTATTAAAACGGATGACTAGATGTATCAAGCAACTATTCACCACCAACCTCTGCTTGTCATGTAATCCATGTAATCAAGGACACAGGGTCGGTATATTTCACTTTCAGGAGCTCACCAGTCCCTATGAAACTGCAAAACGAGACGCCAGTGAACCAATGGATGCTACGGCCACTTCTTACAATGAAACTATGCAAGGAACAGTAGCATTCAAAGCCGATGTGGGGATGTTTCATAGTGAGGACACAAACAAGTTTGACAACGTGGTGGACATCTCCCAGTCTGCCAACACCAAGTGCATCCATGACGCCGGTTACGATTCCAACATCCGCATGCAGATGGCATTTCTGGACTCCCTAGACTGGGACATAAACGACCCTCTCAAGCCAATCTATGTGAGTATGTGTTTTGTACGTCACAGGCAAGAATACTCGTACACCTAGCCAAGGGCCACCCAGCCAAGCCTGATATATGGCAGCCTGTTTAGTGCATCGCGGAGCTTTGGAGAACACGGAAATAAGGTTTAGCTCAAAGCCACCTTTTATTTATTAATTTATACACATGTAAAACGCTGAAAGGTATTGATGAGGTAACCGCTGAACCATTCTGATATTGTTCATTGCGTAAAAAAAAGGAAGGCTTCTGCATGTCTTCAGTGAGAAAATGGATTCTATGTGATTAAATAAACGCAGTAAGACCTCACTCATTTCTCTGTCACACCTAGAAAAAGTGTTGCGAGTCTACAAGTTTATTCACGAGAAAAACACTATATCAAGTTTTAGGTTCAGGACATCGCAATTTGTGTTCTAGGGATAAAGTTGTTCTTATGGCAATTGTTATACCATACAAAAGACAATCATGCACTAATAAGGGAACTCTACAGAACACATGCTATCAAGATCTTTTCAAAAAATCAAGAAAAGAAGCTAGCATGAAAGTAAAACGAAAAGAGATAAACGAAAATGTGCCTAATATTCGAAGAAGACGCACAACATTAGATAAATGCGCACATTTTCAGCACCATGCCTCGATGAATGAAGATTTTGATTTGTTTTACTTATAACGCACACCTTCCCTTAAAAATAAATGAGTATTACGATTACAATATTTTAGAAGTGGAAGAAATTGTTACGACGAGAATGGTTGTGCATCATCTGATTTGTAAGTGTACGGTGGAACAGAATAGGATACTTCTTTGCACGCTGCTACTTGCGCTGCCAGGAACGCAATGCCCTAAAATGAAGCTTTACAACGGCCGTTTGCCGCCAAAGTACGCAGAACGTTGTAGCTGGCGTGTAGTCAGTTCTGCTTGTGTCGGTGTTTATAATGGTAAATACAGCGCGAAAGCCCAACATTGTGAAAGATGTCTTTCGACGTAAGAATATCGACCAACTACTATCCCCTCCACAATTTCTCGAGAGACGTCGTGTTTGTTATAACCTGCTAACATGGCCTGGTTTGGCACATGTCTGAAGAAAATGAGGACAACGGGGCATGACTGAGACATACTAAGCACTGACTTCGGACGAATATGTTATTGAGCACGCAGCAGTATACACAGGCGCTCGAATAGGCAGGAGAAAGGAGAACTACTCATAGTAGGGATACGTTGTCAGGAATATAGCGACGGTGGAAAACGCATAAGCAGCACAACTAAATGGTCTGCATTATCCACGTGCAAGGTACTCGGGTTTCTTCGTGAGGAGCAATATCGAAGGCACACTCACGCACATATCGTCATTTTTGTCGATGCAAAATGCCTCATATATCACGCTAGCCACCACAGCACCCGAGTATTTTGCATTTGTAGAACAATAAACAACAACCACAACGGGAGCGATGGACGACAAGGTGGGTGCTAACATATGTCTTCATTAAATTTGAATATTCGCTTCTGCTTTCATTAATACAACGGCCGGTTTGGCCGGTGTAGCAAAGACCACACGAGAGCGAGATCGCGTACACTAGGTCATGGCAGTAATCAACACTTTTTAGTTTGTTTCTTATCACATGGGCGAGGTCCTGTGTCTTCAATTTTTTGCATATACTGCAGAATTTGTACTTTTCCGAAAAAACAACTATAACGGCTTACTTATGTGCTATCATTTTATACGAGACACTTGGCGGGTGCAAATAAGGAATGAACGCGGTCCTTTACTGCGAAATTTTCTTTCTTTTATTGTTTCATTTGCCATGTCTTCGCATGTCTCTTAATGACATTCGGCAATGGTGGACAGCAAAGTGTCCGGATAGCCTGCAATGAGCAGTCTGAGCAGCTCGGTTTCAAAACTGCTGCGCATTGTGCGAAAGCACGACCGCGACAAGGCAGCCCATAAACAAGATTTGGCAATCGCAAGCTCCACAAGTTTTGAAAGCGTAGGAGGCTCTTCTTGAAGCGGGGGGGGGGGGGGGGAGGGGGGGCATGCTGCCACCCCACATGGTCGAATAAAACAGTTTAAGGTAAGGCAAGGTAAGTTTGTTATTACAGGGATGTTCAGTAGTTATAGTTTCTTCCCACACTAACAGAACAAGTCAACAATTTGTCCGCCGCAAAGCTGAGTGTCACACGTGTTCGATTTTAAAAGCTTTTCTGCAAATCTGAAAAGTTTTACAGCGCTTGTTTGTTGCACGCATTCCTTGAAGCTACTATCATAACTAGCTACGTCATAACTTAGTCACTAAGAATGAGGGCAAGACACGAGCCAATTCATACACGGTCTTTTTGAATAAAATGCTATGTATTGCCCTTTATGGAGGTGGAACATAAATAAAGTTGGGGAATTTGTAAAAAGTTTCTAATACTGATTACGCAAGAGTCCTGAAAACGGACGCACGCATACGGGTCGATATACTCACTCACCTCAGCGCAGACTTGGTCCACCCGCAATGAATAATGTTTTTTCAATCGACTGAAAAGCACCTCACTTCTGGCGAACACTCGTGCTGAAGACAGTCCTACACTTCTTGTAGCTTACTGATAAGGCAAGGGTATTCCACATCCAGGATGGAGAGGGAGTGCTGTAGGTACGTTTCCAGAAGTCGCTGCGAAGCGTCTTGCTCCTAAGCGATGATGCGGAAGGGAACTTCTGCTTTGAGAGCCTTCGCTGAGAGAAAGACTAATAGGTTCACGCCCTGTGTCGACCGCTCTGAAGACGCTAGCTTTCAAATGCAGTTCCTTCATGAAGCTTGGCAGCAGCCGCCTACACTGTTCAAGGCTTGACGTTGGGGACTAGGAAGTTGCTTGTAACGGACTGCGTCAGACTTCTCGTTGTAGACGACAGTGGGTGCAAGAATATTTTCGTTACCGATGTTTTATCGCAAAACATTTGTGCCACCCACCTAATTTTCAGCTTCTCTGATTTCACATACAGTTGCGATCAAACGTTTGGGCACCATGTCATCAGTAAAAAATTAAAATATATTCAAGCGAATCTCCGCGGCCTAGAATTGATTTAATACCATGTATTGGTCAAACTTGTGCGTAGGTTTGCGCTCTTAATTTCAGCCGGAGTGCCCAGGCTGGGATAACAAAAAGTCGCGGCAGCTTTGATCCCCAACATTGCATCGCAACTGTGCACCGCATGATAGCTGCGATGAATATAAAAGGGGAGCAAGGAAGCTCATATCCTCCTATATGCAGCTGCCTTTTTTCTAAAAGAGCTGGGCGCTTCAGCTCCAGACATCGTGAGGTTGCGGGTAATCTGCGTTACGAGCATTAACTGTTGCTCGAGAGCCACGAACTTGTTCGCGATGGTTGGTCAGGTAGAATAAAAATTCCCAGTTACGCTCAAAAGGCGAAGCACCGCTTCCGATTGCAAATTAGCAGATAGCTGTACGAAGTAAGGACAGTAATTTTATCAGCCACATAAACTTGTAAACAATCGCCTACTAGCTAAACTAACAATGATAGAATGTGTAAGCGTGACTCAACGAGAACGTAACATGAAACAGACACACAGAGACAACGCTGTCTTTGTCTGCCTGCTTCTTTCTACGTCCTTGTTCAGTCGCGCTTACACATTATATCATGGGTCCCAATCACCTAGCTCGCCAACGTGTTTTAACCTAATTACCCAGCACGGTGTAACGCGCGCACATGTAAACATGAACACATCTCGCTCGATGAGTGCGGAAACTCGATGTCGAAATTCTGGAGTGAGGAATCGCGAGAACAACAAGTGCTTTGGCCTTCGTGCATCTCTCGCTTCAACGCGAACAAATCGTCGAAAGCGCAGCGCACACGAAACTACCGGCACTACGCGCACTCTACAAACATCGCAGATCGCTTCGAAGGTAACACCCGCACGGTAGCGCACTTTGACCACGTCGCAGATCGGTTTCAACACACGCGAGCGCCAGCAACACGTCCCTACGGCATCCGACAAAGCCGTCTACAAAGGCATATCTTATGTTGCTGTAGAGCAAGCTGAGCAAGGACAACAGAAATGCACTTCTGACACACACAGCGCTGTGTGTGTCAGATGTGCCTTTCTGTTGTTCTTGTTCAGCTTACCCTACAACATAAGATATGCCGTAGAAACAAGCCCCTATAGCTACCTTTGTCTACTACAGCGTTCGCGATTCGTGTGGCCAACGTGGACGCCGCGGTTGCCTTCACTCTTTACGGAGCAGCGGGGGAGGAGGACATACACTGGTCCCCATCCTTGCACACGCAAGATACGGCGTGCACCAAACCACCTTCCTGCTTTGCTAGCGCGACACCACATCGCCGGATCAAACCAACTTGCGAGAGGGGTGAGCCAAGAGCAAGCTTTTGCCCACACTACAGCATACGGCACGCGGCCGCTATGTAATTGCACTGATATTTCATACAGGTAACAGCAGCAACCGAAAATGACGCAATAAAATAATGAATTCTGGTGTTTTCCGTACCAAAATCGTGACTCGATGATGCTGCGAGCCGTAGTGGAGGACTCTGGGTTATTTTGAACAATTGTTGATTTTTACAGTGCACCCAATCCACGCCACACGGGCGTTCTAGGAATTCACCCTCGTTTACTCGCGGCCGCCACGGCTGAAATGGGATGCTGCGACCTTAGGCTTAGCAACGCTGCGTTATATCGACTGAGTCACCTCGACGAGTAACGAGGCACAAATAGCAAAAAGGACGCGGAATTCGAGTCAATCACTTGACGTACAGGAGTACTTATAGCTGAGCTTGTTGGTGCATATGCAGTAAATATATTTAAGTACAACGTAGAACACGAACGTCCCGTCTCGTTTCTTTGCCCTTGTTCCAGCTTGCTCTATTTTATTGCGGTACCAATAATACCGACACTCCAGACGCATTTCTGCCGTTGCCGTCACCGTGAGGTTGAGCATACACTGCAAGGGCGATAAAATCGTTACCACACGCCGCATCTTTATGCGCAAGTGCGATCTTCCGAGGGTCAGCTGACGGTCACGGCTCCACCTCGCGCGCTCAAAAGAGGAAAGCAGGGACGCTTGCCAGATGTCCCCAATAATAATAAAAAAGCCAAATGATCGCAAAATGTCACCCCAAAATAGCCAGACCCAAATTTTTCGTAAGTAAAGACTAGTCAAAATATTTCCAGTACATTTCATGATGTTCTGCAGGTGTCTTATAGATGGTGTTCAAATCTCACCGCATATTTGCGGCTCCGAAATTACTTCCGGCGCATGCAACCAGCTTAAACCTGGTTTAGTCAGAGGTGGCAGTCACACTTGGATATGGACACCACTTATTTTTGCAGTGAGCCGAAAGATTTCTTTTGCGATCTTCTCGTGACGCTATGGGTATTTACTGAACCACATTCTGAGCTGACGTAGGTCACTCTGCTTTACTCGAGGCTTTTTTCTATAAGAGTAAAGCAAAATATTGCCAGCTTCCACCGCGAGGATAACCATCGCCTAGTCACTATCTAGTGCCCAAGAGGCAGCTCTAATTCAAAAGCATTTTGGAACGCGGATGCCTTATTTAGGTGAATAAAATTCATAAAATTTTAAGTGAACATAATTTCGCTAGCGGACAAACAAAAGAGATTTTATAGGTTGCGGACGACTGCCATGGAGTTAAGTACAAACTAAACCCCTTTGTTTAACAAATCAAAGCTATACACATAATAAAAAGTCAGTATAATAGTATATGTATTTTTACAAACCGGCAAGAACTTTGACCACCCACCACTGCGATATGTGCAAAAACAATAACGTACGCACGTATTAAGAGTACTACAAGCACCGATCTTGTATATCGAGCAAGCACTTTTTGTTCCCTCAGCAAAGCTGCCAAACACGCGTGAGCAAGTACAAGCTAATGACTATAAAATGAACAAAGTGAAATGACATCATAGGTATTTTACGTGCCAAAACCCCTTTCTGATTATGAGGCATGCCGTAATCGGGGACTGCAGAAATTTGGAGCACCTAGGGTTCTTTAAAGTGCATCTAAATCTAAGTAGACGGGTGTTTTTGCAGTTCGCCCGCGGCGAAATGCGGCCGCCAAGGCCACAAGAGGAAGTACAATGATCATAAAGAACGTGCATATAAAATGTAATCAATAATCGCAATCACTCGTACGCGCATAGTGTAATGGGAAATAAATAGTCGCAGCAGTACGGTATGAAAAATGACGAGGTATCACCCCGACGTTAGCAAAGGAATCACTCACCAACCTTTGGTAAGCACATGTCTAGCCATATTCACTGTGAGCGAACATAATATGTTTATAGAGCTCATCATTGCAATAATATGCAGCGTTCAGAAAGTGCCATGAAGCAATCAATACTTTCACGTAATTGAAAGCTGCTCGACTACAACAAAGAAGGGGAGGAACCGCGCAGCAAGAAGTGAATATACCTTCGCGCATCTCTAGCGTCAACGCGAAAGAAACGTCGAATTCACAGCGCATACGAAGCTACCAGCACTGCGCGAATTCTGCAAACATCACAGATTGCTTTGAAAATGAGGGGTGCGGGGGCTCGCACGCTGGCCGCGCCGCAGATTGCTTTCAAGACACACCAGCACCGGCAACGCGTCTCTACGGCGTCCGCCATTCGCGTGGCCAGCGTAGACGCAGATGTTGTCTCCACTCTAAGGAGCGGCGCGTGAGGAGGACATCGAGGCACCCTAGCAGCCGCCAGAGAAGAACGCCCTTCCTCCCTCGCCTGACCCCCCTCCCTCGCGCACGACAAGCCAGGGCACGAATCTGGGCCGAGTTCCTTGCTTGCGTATGCGAGATTGAACAGCGTTCGCCGGCTCACCCTCACACGCTTTCACTCATACGGAACCTCACGGCGACGGCGACGCCAGAAATGCACCTGGTGTGTCCATATAGTTGCTAGCGCAATAAAAAGACATTCCTGTAGAGTCCCGATTCATACATCTCACATCGGTTATCTACGCAAATTAATTGAATTTACGAAATACCCCGTTTGAATTAGCTTCCACAGCAACTTCGACCTTATAGTACTGCAGAGCTGGAACACCAGAGAAAATGTCCACATGCTCAAAATTTTTGCAGCACTCCCCACGCTCTGCCAGACCAAACATGAAGAAGCGCTTGCCCTGTGTGATTAGACATGTGGTTTCTGAAATCGTTCTTTGGCAATGTTAGATACGGGACCTTTTTCTGAGCCCCCTTCGACTTGACCATACCACATCGAATCGCGCTACACCTAAGTAAGGAATGCAGAAGCAGCTCTACCCCGTTCCCGAGGCGCGCACGTGCAAACAAATTGGTGGCCCCCACTTCGTGTGCCGCCGGTTGAGCTATTCACGGCTTGACACTTCCGGAAAGTTAAGGGAAGGGACTCTTCCGTGGGTGCCGAAGAAAGACGGCTGTAATGCGTCATGACAACCTGGTGGCGTCGCCCCCTACCCTCTGTGGTGACAGAGCATTGCAAGTCAGCAAGGCAAAACCGCAGGGAGAAGAAAGCCCTCGGACAAACAATCGAGCAGCGACTCTCTTCGCCGGGTGTGACTCCATCGCACGGGCGCCTACCATTGGCCGGAAATGGCATCACCTGAGCGGGCTCTCCCATTGTCCAAACGTGACTGTGTCTTATCGACACTGAAGGGCTTAAAAGACGTAGACCGCGAGTAGCAGAAGAGATTGCCAGAGCATTCCCAGAGCATTCCTTGATTGATCTCTCTCGAACTTCTTGCGACGGGCCGCAGCGTCCGAGTTGCTGCTGGCCCGTAATGACTTTAAGACTGTTAATTGACGCTCACTGTAAATAATGTAAAGAAACCCATCAAGTTTTCATCCCGAAGTCCTCCTCAGCTCCTACAACAGGTTTCTAGCGGTGGGATCGCCTCCAAATGCATCAACTGGTGGCAGCGCAACGGATCATCCTTTGTCGAGAGAAATCCGGAGGAACCGGGAAGAGCGAAGAAGAGCCTTCGTCGAAAGAGGTCCTAAGGAACTAGGAGTAGCGAAGAAGTGCGAGCCTTCGACCCAGGGAGTCCTGAGGAACCGGGAACAGTGGCCCAGCGAACTAGATGGCAGGGTCCTGCATCCGTAAGTGACCGCGTGTTTTTTTTTCCTTTTGATTCGCCAGACTCAAATGTTGTGTGTTCATTGTGTTAGTTGTAGGAATCGGGAATTTGTTGCATTGTGTCTTTGCACGAATTAAGGAAAACAATTCTAACCACCAGTCGGGGCAGCTGCCATGGATCTTAGAAGGTTGACGAGGTTAGACTTGTTGTTGGTGTGCGACGATTTGGAAGTTGAGGCGGACGAACAGGTGAATACGCCAGCTATCATAAAGGTGATTCGAGATAGTGGCAATGATGATAAAAGCAATGAGCTTACTTGGTAGGTGATACAAGAACCGCGGGAGCGTGAGCGTCATGAACTTGAGCGTGAGCGTCATCAACGTAAGAGTGAGCGTGAGCGTTAAGAACGCGAGAATGAACGGAAGCGTGAGCTTCAGGAACTTACTCTTAGGTGTGAGCGTCAAGAACGTCAGAGTGAACGTCAAGAAGGTGACAACGAACGTGAACGTGCGTATCAAGAATGTAAGCGTGAGCGTTACCAAAAGTATCAGAGAGAGAGAAGAGAGCATTGTTAAAAGAGATACAGTATTGTGATCAGTTAATGGCACAGAGACAACGCCTGTCTGAAAATTCTGTAGGCAGTGCAGAGCACAAGAGTGAGAAAGTGTCTAGCGGATTTTCGCCAAAAGCCGACGAGAAGAGTGGTGCCTGTGAGATTGGCTGCACATTCATAGGTGAAGGGAAAAGGCTAGCTGCTAACGATGCCTTAGTGGCAACAGAGGCCCTTAAAGGCCGCAGTGAGAGCGACGAGCTGATGTGCCAACAGAGCCCTGTGAGACAGCTAGGCCAGCTGTGAATTATTTGGCACAGTCACCCCGCGTGTGCGTCGCATGTAACGTTATCGAGGTAGTTAGCGAAGTACAGAGTACTGCTGACCCGACAGACGCAAGCACCCATGTCAGGACAGATCTGCGTGCCGAAGTGAAGTGCCAGCTGTACGATGCAGTTGAGGGCAGCTCTCAGGATTGCGAGCTGCGTAGCTCGAGAGAAGACAACTGCGTTGTTCAGGGATCGGTGCGGCTCTCCGCCAGTCTAGTTAGCTAAGAGAGGGGTGATTTAGTGAATAATCAGATTGTGCGGGTAAGAGACCGATCCGGGCCAACGAGATGCGTAACGGCCAGCACGAGGCGCGAGATGACGGCATGAAAGAGATTTCGAGGAGAAAGCGCCGCAGAAAGAAGCGCCGAAATGATCAGAATGCGGGGGCTAAAATAGCGCCGCCAAAGACGGCGAGAGCCCCAAAAGTGCAGGGCGCGAGGAAAAGTAAGGTGCGGTCGTCACTGGCGATGTTGACGCATCAAACACGTTCGAGCCACAGGTCAAAAAGAGACCGAGAAGCATGTTCTGCGCGGACGCGGACAAAGGGCACGGGGCAGTTAAATTCCTCGTCGTTCCGTCGTTCTTTTCGAAGCTCAGCGTGTAGTACAAAGGAGTGCAAGGTGGCAAGACGAGAACGAGACCAGGTACGGAGTAGCGACGTGGTCAATCGACCTCGGAATGAAAACGGGGCGCCAGGACGCAAATTGACAGGAGACTGTAACGTCTTGGAGGAGCTGATAGTGAGTGAGTCAACCCTGTCGTTGTTCCTCGGCAGCCAGAATCGCTTTCAAACCGCGACCACCTCGAGTAAAGCTCAAAAGTAAGTAAGTCTAAAACGTTTGGTACGGGAGGCAAACAGAGCTTCCGTAGGTGTGCAACGTTCTGTTTTGTTTTATTTTTTTGAGTGTCAGATAATTTTCGCGATTTAAGTTTCTTTCACTAGGTAAAAGTATGAGCTTTGTTTGTGTTTTGTTTGAGAAGCTCAGAGGTTTGAAAGACGCATTTTTTTGTAAAAATGTAGTATCGCGAGGTGTTCGTTAAAAAGTAGATAGGCTTTCTTTTTTGTGTGTAAGTAACCTGAGTATCAAGGTTATCGTTGAGAGGGCTATCGTAGCGCGCGTGTGTTTTAGTTAACCTTCTTTTTTTTTATAAGCATTTTTTTTATTTTCTAAGGTTAACCGCGGAGATTTTCAGTGAGTGCATGATTCGCACTGAGAAGCGTTCCTAGTTCCATTAGCGCGTGTCCTGCGTGGACGGAAGGAAGCAGATTTAGGACTGAGTTGCTCGTGTGCGTTGAGGGCAGCCGTATTCTGGCTTCTCTGGTTAGCCTGCCTGGAACTAGTAGTTAGGAGACGCATTTTTTAAAAAAAGTGTTCTGCGGAGTGCGTAAGTTACGCAAATTAAGTTCTAGTTTAAGGTACGTCTCCTGTATGGACTAGAGAAAGACACGTGAGTAGGCGTAATGAAAAGTTCGCCTACGACGCAAGTACGCGTTCTGTAGTGACAACAAGGCTAGCGCGCTTGTGATTCCGTACTTGTGAAGTTGACCAGACTGTTGAGTGGCACCAATACGTGCGATAAGTACGCCACTGCGATAGGTTGGAAACATGCTGTTCGAGTAGTTAGGCCACTTAGGTTATGTTGGGCTGTTTTCATTGTTTGTTTGCAACGACGATGACCTTTTGTATTGCAACAACAATGTAACTCTAGCCCTGTTGGCATTCGGGGAGAAATGGATAGCGGTTTGGAAGGGTGGTTGGAACTGCTTTGTCAAAATTGGGGAAATAAAAGATCAGGGTTCATTTTGACTCAGTAATAGCCAGCCGAATCAGGGGTGAAGAGCCTGCGCTTACACGTGGTGCAGCGCTGTGTTGTTTTGTTTGTTCGACGTATGTTCTCCAGGGCCCAGGATCTCGAAGTTCATCAAAAGAGGCTCGACACCAGTACCCTGCAGGTTCTTTCAGCGTTCCTCATGGCCAGCGAATTGAGTTCACCGGTCATTCCGAACTTCCTGGGTGAGGACGAGCGAGGACGGGACCTTTCTCTGAGCCCCCTTCGACTTCACCATACCACATCGAATCGCGTCACACCTAAGTAAGGAATGCAGAAGCAGATCTACCCTGTTCCCGAGGTGCGCACGTGCAAACAAGTTGGCGGCCCCCACTTCGTGTGCCGCCGGTGGAGCTATTCACTGCTTGACTCTTCCCGAAAGTGAAGGGAAGGGACTCTTCCGTCCTGGCACTGTTGCGCGTAAAGTGGGTCCCGAAGAAAGACGGCTGTAATGCGCCGTGACAACCTGGCGGCGTCGCCCCCTACCCTCTATGGTGACAGAGCATTGCAAGTCAGCAAGGCAAGACCGCAGGGAGAAGAAAGCCCTCGGACAAACAACCGAGCAGCGACTCTCATCGCCGGGTGTGACTCCATCGCATGGGCGCCTACCATTGTGCGAACACGGCGTCACCTGAGCGGGCTCTCCCTTTGGCCAAACGTGAATGTGTCTTATGGACACCGAAGGGCTTAGAAGACACAGACCGGGAGCAGCAGAAGAGATTGCCAGAGCATTCCTAGAGCATTCCTTGATTGATCTCTCTCGAACCTCTTGCGTTGGGCCGAAGCGTCCGAGTTGCTGCTCGTCCGTAATGACTTTAAGACTGTTAATTGACGCTCACTGTAAATAATGTAAATAAACCTCCCAAGTTTTCATCCCGAAGTCCTAGTCAACTCCTACAGCAACCAAACCTGGCTGAACATGTGTTCGACGCCTGCGTTCGAAAGAGGCTGTGCAAATAAGGACAAAGCGAACTCAGGTAGCAAGGGGGATATTTCTCGCTTGAAGGGACTTGCGGATTTTTTCTTGAAGTTACTGGGCAAATAAACGCGGTGAATTGGTGGAAAACCATGCAATAGGCTTTGAGGAACCCTTGATAAACATTGGAAGGACCACGGGTGACATGCGTCCGAATACATGATCTGTTGTGTAAGTCCGTATATTAGTTCGCCGTATGGCAGCCGACACGGAACACGCTCTCGACAGCTGTCGGCCTCCCCGTTTCGCTTAATGAAGCACGCCGAAGCAACAGCATATGGCGCCGAAACCAAAATAAAAAGGAAGAGAGCTCTGTGCTGAAATGACTTATAAGTATGGCAGCCACGACTTAACACCATCCTCCAAGCACCGGTATTGCCTAAAGACAATCTTCTAGATTGTCTATTTATCTTAAGAGCAGCTGTTAGGTTTGTGTTTCAATAAACCAGCATTCCTTATTTTCGTTAGCGTTGACCTGGTCTTCAGGGAATGGAAGTCCTTCAGCCAAAATAGCCCAAATAATGCCATGTAGCCAATTCGGAATTTTCGACGCCAACACGCATGCTTTAATTAATAACTTGGCACCGTCGAATGTATATTACATTTATGTACCAACGTTTTGCATATGAATAAACTTCAACTTCAACCTAACAAGTTGCCCAATTCAGCTATCAATAGCCCAATCTGGCAACACTGGAAGCGGCGAGGAAGCGCCCTACCTTCCGTTGCACGCCTTCTACTCCGGCGGCTGCTACGTAAGGTGCGGCGCAAGGGCGCCCATATGTGGAAAGTGATTTACGATGTGTACAAAGTGCGCAGATTGCTGATAGTTTCGTAGGCGCTGTGCTTTCGACGCTTAGTTTGCGTTTGCGCGAGATGCAGCACAAAGGTCAATTCGCTCGTTGCTGCTACCGGGCTTCCTCGCCTCAGCGTTTTGACAGAGAGTTTCTGCAGTCATTCAGTGTGATGCTTTCATGTTTACCACAGCGCTCATGACACCGTGCTTGTCTGTTTATTTACCAAGCGAAGGTTCGCAAGCCTACAAAGTCGATAAATCTACTATGCTTATTTCGTGGAACTGTCTACTAATTTGCTTTCGCAATCGGTGCTTAGCCTTTTGGGCGAAACTGAGGCTTTTGATTGCAATAGCAATTTTATGGACACTCCAGGCGCAATTATGCCTTCACGTGGCCGTAAGGTCCCGTATCTGCGATTGAGAACATGCGAAGGGAGCTGCCGATCGCGGCTCATTCTTGCCCGTGCGAAAAAGAGGAAAGCGGGTAGGAAGCGCGCGGTCTCCCGTTCCAGGCACGCAACGTTGCGAGCCACAGGGAAAGGAGAGGGTAGGAGCCAGGTTCTGCTCCGGCTGCAACTGCGCACATGGCGGCCGCGTGCCGTCGCGCCGCCGTACTTTCAGAGCGTTGGAGGTAGACTTTAGGTGCATCGGCGGCACGTACCTTTGTGTGCGCTGTGTGTTCTCGGCGCTCAGATTGCATTGAAACGACAGACAGTATGAAAGTCACTTCGCTCGGTGCTGCTGCCGCGATTGACGGAGCGTGTCCGCGGTCATCAAGTATCAGGTGTTCCAGTTTGCTGTCCGCGCTGACACCAAGCTTGGTAAAAATTTTAGCAAGCGTATATTTAGATAATGATACGGCCGATAAATCTGATAATTTGCTATCGTAATCGTTCTTCCGCCTTCCGGGTGAAACTAAGACTTTCGTATACCTGAGCAATCAATGCTAATTTCAATTTAGAAAGGCAAGGGCGGCCACATGAATTCTAGCGTCACAGTGTGGCTTAAGAGATGTCGCCATCCCGAGAACTCGGTAGTAGCCGAGTACCTGTAAGAGCTTTCGCGTCTAATGCCTACAAATACAAATAATTAGAACAATTAGAACCAACAAGCAAATAGTTATACAATAAGTCTTTGAAAGGGACGAAGATAATGGAACAATATCTTTCATAAAACTTTTTGATATTTGTTTGTCTGGCATTGGTAGGTTCAGGAAATCAGGCATTATATACTTTTGCACTGCGAAACCATATTAATAACAACATTGGGGCATAAGGTAGTCGGTGGTTCTGGTCGAAAAAGTGCTGTGCTTTTCCAAACGTAAAACGATACTGTTAAGATGCACTTCCGACATACCATAAAAAACAGTTGAAATTCCGTGTGACCCACCCAGGCGCCGTAAATATGACACGTTGCAGACACCACCCTAATTTTCCTGCAACAGCATATTTTGCTGCACAGAGTTTAAGAGGCTTGGTTGAGGACAAATTGCTAGGCTGTCGATGAGTAAGAATTTCACCTACTGCACTCGAAAAGATGAAATAAATGTGACTGGAAAGCGTCCAGCACATCTTAAAAATATTGCATACGCCTATATCGTAGCCATCAAAAAACCCTGACGTGATATTGAGGGATCATCACGATATACGCCTGTTCCACCCCATTGCACGTGAGGTCACAAATCCGCAACGTCATACTAATGTTATGGCGCTGGCAATTTTGACGCTGCTATTGCTGTTAAATAGGTTCGAGCAGACGCTTCGCTAAAGTAAACTCGTTGGGCACTGCTCTTCTGTCAGCATCCTTTCTAGGTACGGCTTTGCAGTCTGCGCGCTGTGGTTACTCTGATGTCGCCACCCTTAATAGATGGACACATGAAGGCTGCTTTTATCAATATAAAATGTACCTATTAAAAACAATTCTTTGTTTTACGAGTGGAAACCATGATATGGTTATGAGGCGCGCAATATTGAAGAAATAAAGTAAATTAGACCACAAGGGGTTCTTTAACGCGCACACAGTGCATGGTGCATGGGCGTTTTGCATTTTGCCCCCATCGAAGCGTGGCCGCCACAGCCGGGCTTTGATCCCGCGACCTCATGCTTACCAGTGCGACACCAAAGCGTTTGAGCAATGCAGGGTGGTAAAAGGAACTACCAAACAATTTTCTTTAAAACGCACTTGGTTCAATGAAACAGCCGGCGTATTTTAAAGCGCAGATTGATGAACCGTATGCAATAAGAAAGGCCTTTTATCTTTGCCGAGGGTGAAAATACAACCATGTTGTTTCGTGTAGACCGTAAGCCGTCCCAGATGTCAAGCTAATACACCATTCCTTCCATTTATCATGTGGTCACTACTGTCCAGTGACTTTTGCAAGCATGTATTTAAGTTTTCAGCCAGTTTGTAATAAAGATCAATGTTGCAGCTATTCACGAGAAGGTAACATTATTTATTATTATTTTTGTTTCATTTGTTCATTTATTGCAGTATTGCCAGCTACATATTTTTCTCATCCAAAGCAAGACTGGAAGCAAGACTAGCAGGCAATATGACAAGCAATGTACAGTATATGCAGACTAGAGCGACTAGGAAGCCACAAGAAGTTAATAATGAAACAAATATTACGTGCATGAACACACACGTACACTATGGATGTGAAAAGACTGTGCCACGATAGTCACTAATGCTCTCCTGGAAGGAAATAAAGATAGGTTACAGGGCGCGACTGCAACATGTTTAGAACTGCACACGTGTAGAACAGCCGAAGCATTCCGTCATATTGTGGACTGAATCAACTAAGATGCCCAAGGAAGAAGAAAACTGGAACATACGAATAGCTCTTATCATGCATATAAATTTCAATTTTCGTAAGAGGAATTATACAATAAGGTGTTGTGCCTAATTGTTGACTGTCGTTGGGGTTTTTGCTCTGGAATACTCTTTGTGGATGCAGCGTAAGTACGTCGAACCTGTTGACAATGTCAGGATTGGGGGCTCATTCCCATCGCTCGTGAACCGTTGTCAAGATTGGAGTCCGGCACGAATTCGAAGGTAGCTGGCCCATGCCTTCGTCCAACGTATCCACGCTGAGGAAGTTGATGAAGGGAAGCACTGCTTCTCATAGAGAACGAAGAATAAGGGTTTATTTACAGTATTTAAATCAGTCTAACATGACTGTTTGAGAAAGTACATCTGTCTAACATGACTGCTTGAGAGAGAGTCTTAGTCCACAATGACTGCTTAAGAAAAGTGTGTCGAGCAACTGCACAACAGCAGTTTTTAAACACTCGGTCCTCCCGCGATACAAGGTGATGCGAACGTTAGTTTAGTCATCGCAAACTAGCCGCCTCTCCGCAGGGCGGTTTACACACACACATGCACACACACACGTGTTTACGGTCCGAAACCGACACCGAACGAATTTCATAGAACTCGGAGCCGTTCCGGGTAGCGCGTTGTCTTGCCTCTTGGTCGGGACGTGGGAAGGAGCGCAAGACGGCGTCCCCACGGTAACTCGCGCATCCGTAGCAGTTCAGGTCCGCGTTGGGGAGTTTGGTAACAATAGTTGGCGGCGGTTTCAGCACAAAGCCTGCTTCATCGAACGCATCCTAGCTGAAGCAATGGAGAGGGGAGGATGCGTGTAATATTCCCCGACATAAAGTCTATTTAGTCACGCTGTGACTAGAGGTTGGCGGCGACGCTCCCGGAATGTTACCGCCATAGTCGTAACTGGTTGGCAAACTTGCACTGCAGGTGGCCGTTCTTAACACCAATAATGCGAGACACAGTACCCTGCCACTATACATGAGCTGTGCATCTCATCGACACATAACAGTGGTCACCATCCCCAGTATGCCAATGGCTATAGGCGTCCGCACGCCAAGTTTCAACCTAGACGCCAGCGCTCGGTTCTCCCTTGCGGAACGATTTGACCTCCAACGGGTGTATGTTTCCGCTGCTTCACTTCACGGTTGCGCCCGCTTTCAGTTCACGCTTCGCGCGAGACGTCTCTTGTTTGTGACGGCGCCTTTTTGGATGGCCAGAAACTATTATTGTTTTGTTAACTGTCACGCCAGCAGTGTAAGCACGAAAGGGTTGATGCCACAAGTGAAATTCTGATGATTAACAATAAAATGGTACGAAAATATCAGACTACAGACATGAATTACGGCGGTGCGTCGAACGAAGTAAACAACTGGCAAACGAAGCGAGCTCGTTCATTGTTCACGCGTGAGTGTATGACGGTTTTTATATGTAACCCAAATGAATTTCATGATGACGTGGTAACAATCATTTTATTCCTATAAAAAACTCAGTTGTTCGAGCAGCGCTTGTCCTGTCTTCTTTCCGTGTTTCGTTTCTGTGTGAACTGCCCAAGAATGGAAACCACTTCTGTTGCATGCGCTAGCGGTTGCCGAAATTCACGCGTGCCGAGAGATTGAATATGTGCACGATGCACTGAACATGACAGAAGTTCATTCCTGCATCACCACTGCACCGATCGATCGAGTAACTCGACGATGTGCGCCCGTGTCTTGGTCACGCCGGCATTGCGGAAGCAGAAATGATTACTAATACTTTCAACTTCCATCTCTTGAGCACTGTTTAAAAATGGCCAATCTATTTACATTGCTGCCCCTATTTTATTTTGTCGGGGACGTACTAGTTAAAGTTGTGAGCACATGTCGTACTTGTGCTATGCGGCAATATATCTTATTTCCGGACAGTGTCGATGGAAGTCCGTTGTCGCCATCAGAGAGAACAATGATTTGTAGCAAACATTTGGTGGGAAACTGCAAAAAAATTACTTTTTCTAACACGCATCGTATATGCCGACGATATTTCCGGCTGCACATACGATGTCGATTCCAATTACCTGTTCAGCGTCACTTACATGGCTAAGCAGACGCTGACCTTTCGCCGCATTGCAGCCATAAAAATTATCATCAAGCATAGCGATCTTCTTAAAGGCAAATCGAAGTGTGTACATTATCCTTCGAATAAAACGTCCACGCACACACACGTAGGCACACACCGCGTGCGGTGCGAAACGTGGCCAAACACGCGCAATGCAAGAGGCGATCAAGGCGGTGCGAAAGAGAGATGGGAGAGGCGTAGCACTCGCTAGTTGAATTTTTCCCCGCACGAAGCGCTCTCACGCCCGTGCAGCAGCACCGAAGAGAAAGGAAAGAAACCATTCATGATAACTCAATGGGAAGCACATTACTTTTCGAAGCGATATCGGGATGCCTTAGAACACGCACCTATAAAGCGAGATGTAAGAAGGAAGAATAAGAATTGTGCTTGCTGCGGTAAAGATAGGGAAACTGTGGAGCGTGTTCTATTAGAACGTGAAGACATCTACCCAGTGGTCGATTTAGGCACCACTGGCCTCCTTGAAGCCCCCTTGGGTTCAGCGAGAGCAGTGGTAAAGCGAACATGTCTGCAATAGACATTAGTAAGAGGCGACTGGAGGATTGGTGGAAGAAAATTAGGTAAACGACAAAAATCGGAGACATACAAAAGCACATTTCACAATCGGGGATCAGAAAATTTGGGCGTGGTAGTTCATAGTGTTTTTTTTTGTCATTGTTTAACTTATGTAGGATATTAGGCAGTATAATGGAAAGAGCTTGGTGGCGCAATCCACCGCCCTGGTCGAAAGGGGACGCTCACAACATCCATCCATCCATCCATCCATCCATCCATCCATCCATCCATCCAGCAGCGCCGCTCCCGGTGCCGTTCTGGTCTATTGCGTTGCGCTGCCGAGCAACTGGCAGCTGGTTTGACGGGTGCTGTGTGAAAAAAAAAACGCTTGTTTAGGATGCATTGCAGACAGGATACATAAACCCAGAAGGTCAAAATTAATCCAGTCTTGCGCTGTCAGGGAGCCTCCCAAGCATATCTAACATAAATGACAGTAATCTTGAATCTTTTAGCACGTACAAGTAGGTACGTTGGCTCGCACATAAGACTTAATTTTACCTGGATTGTTCATTCCGAGAAGCTAATTTTCTATGTTAGTAGGACCCTAGGTTATTTGCGTGGGGAATACTTATTTTTCCTCCGCATACCCTGAAGATTTTGCGTTCTAAAACACTAATATTTCCAAAACTATAACATGCATCGGTATCTTCGGATACATATCAAAAACATCTAATTTCATCTTAATAATAATAATAATAATAATAATAATAATAATAAAATAATAATAATAATAATGTTTATTGCCACAAAATATACAAAAATTGGAGGACCCGCCAAGGGGTGTAAGACAATGGGCGCAGTGATCACTTACGCGGCGCCCCGCATCGGACGCGGTGAGCGTCCAGCAACTGAGCGTTCGGCGCTGCAACGAAACGTGTACCTGAGCAAGCGGAACGAACCAAAGAATTCTGTCTCGGAGCCCGGGGGAAACGACGCACGCCCGCCAAACGTCGTGATTGGCACGGGCACAGAGATAGAGAGATAGTGATCTAAAGAATGGAAGGACGCTTGATTCTGCAAGCCGTGTGGGAGCAAGGAGAAACGTCGTCAGGGGAGAGGGAGTCCGGGACGCGACGCGCCTCGCACAACCCCCGATGCGCGCGTGACGCGCCACCTGTCGGGGCAGCACCATACATTGAGAAGAGGTGATCTTCTGTGTTTGCCGCAAGATGGATCTGCGTGTGCTGAAAGCGCTGAAGAAATATAGCGGAAACGCACTTCCCTACTCGTGTAACTGCAACTTCTGTAAGTTACACGTTCATAATTACCGATATACACCGCAGTATAACTTTCTAGGGCTCGTTTCTAAGGCAACACCGCATTCACTAGAGGCGCGTTTGCACCGCTTTGAAGCATGGAACTCGTGGCTGAGTTGTAGAGTCTCCGGCTCACACTCCGGAGACCCTGGTTCGATTCCCACCCAGCCCATCTTGCAAGTTGTTTTTTATTCATGAAGTGCCTGCCGGGATTATACGCTCACAGTCAACGCCGCGGACGCCGACACCAACGCCGACGACACCGGCTTTTCTGCGACATGAGCTCCTCAACCCTTTCGCGTTAAAACAACACAAGAGGCCGCTCTAAGCCTCAGTTGGATTGTAGGACAGCGCCAATGAATATGATGAACAAGGCAAAAAGTATACATGAACTGATGAGACATGAAAAAAAATTATATAATAATAATAAGTTCACAAAGATGCGTGTTATCTGGCGGCATGGTGACTGTCAGCATAAAGCAGGAGACACGCGGTACGATTCAGCGTCCGATCCGACGTGCGGTGCTGCATGCTCCGGCGTGGGGAATGCGACGATATGGGCCACATGGTCAGTGCATTTGAACGAGCGAGTGGCACGTAAGCTCCGCCTAGATCCAGCGCCCCAGCTGGTGCGCTCAGAAGGCTTCACATCCACGTCGAGAAACGCAATACAAACAAATCTGCGCAACACTGCTTCGATTTACGCGAACGCTATCAGAGTGCCTAATTTTGACAAAACCATTGACGCTGTACACTGAGGTCGCCAGTAATTAAATACAATGGGTTTACTCGACGCAGTCATTGCGAAGTGCAAGCGTGCAAACAAAGCGAGCAGCCTTATTCAGACGGCCGGTTTGTGCTGTCTGCCCGCGAAATACTCTCGCATCGCGGCTCCCGATCTCGCCAGTACCTTAGTTTTAATGTGCCAGGCGCTGCTTTGCATAAAAGGCAGACGTTCGAGATAATTTACTGAACTGGTAACTATTTCGTGCCGGAAACAAACTGCAGCCTGTAAAGAAAAAGCTGTCAGCTGAAAGTGCTGTCATTGGCTGCGGCCAAACGATGGTGGGTTTTTCAGACCCGTCGGACGATGAAAATCTCACCGGTTTGTCGGACGCCAGACATCCGATCCGGCGCTTCGGCGCGAAAAAACACCTCGATTTCGGCTGCCGTTTCGGCGCGTCAGACGCCGGATCAGACAGGGAATCGTACCATGTGTCTCCCTCTTAAGTGTCATGAAAGCTATTAGCGCATTGCTATAAATAAATATGAATACTTTGAGGTACAAAAATTAAGCCTGTTTCACTCCTTCCTGTGAAACATTCTTGCTCTGCCCATATACGTTTGGCATCGCAATAGTCATGAGTGAGTGAGTGAGTAAAGACTTTATTTGAAAACAAAGTATGACGGATGACCTTGTTGTTAGGCAGCCATGAGCCCCTGGGCCCGTCCGGCTTCTTCAGCTCTCTCGATGACCTTGGCCTGCAGGTCAGGGTCGGAGCTGAGCAACACGGCATCCCACTACTCAGTATTACTTATTTAGTGATTTGGGTGTGATTTTAGGCTGGGCACGAACACATAATATGGAATAGATCCGCTTTTTCCTTACAATGCTTACATGTATTAAGGTAATGGTCCGGATAGTAGTAGTGATAGGCTACAGGGTTGGGGTAGGTGTTCGTCTGAATTCGTCTCCAAGCTACTTCTTGTCGCTTGTTACGCGATTTGTGTGCTGGCGGGTACACTGCCCTGGTTAGCCTGTAGTGCTGAGTTATTTCCTGGTAACCATCCATGCGATCCCTCTCTGATTCTAGCGTGAGGCGTCCGGGCGCTCGGTTGGCGAGTCCTCGAGCGGCGGTGTGGGCGGCATCGTTGCCGGGTACGGAGGAGTGTGCTGGTGCCCAAATGATCTGAATCGGTCCTGGGTATTCGTTGGCGTCTACTATGTGTTTTACGCGAGCCGAGACCCGACCTTTAGCAAAATTGCGTACTGCTGCTCTGGAATCGCTAATAATGTAATGACAATGTGTGGAGGCTATTGCCAGAGCGATAGCCGCCTCTATCGCTGTTTCAGAGCTTCTGGTGCGAATTGAACCACGAGTGCGTATTTGACCTGAGGAGTCCACCACTGCAAGGGACATACAGTAGCGTTCTAACTATTCTGCTGCGTCGACATAGACTACGTCTTTGAAGGCGTGGAATTTCTGATGTAGGGCTTTGAACCGCTCAGTCCTCCTTTCCTTATGGGATTCGGGGTGCATGTTTTTAGGGAGTGCATTAATTTTGAGATGGCGCCTCTGATCGTGAGGACTGTCTTACTTTAATGCTTTGCATCGACTCGTAGTTCATGCCGAGATTCTGGAGGATGTTTCGCTCGGCGGCACTCTGAGTTAGCCTTTCGTATTGAGATATAAGGTACGCTTCTACAAGTTCATCGAGGGTGTTGTGCGCACCTAGGGCTAGAAATTTAGCGTTGGCCGTTCTTATAGGTAGCCCAATAGCCTGTTTATTGGCCCTCCGGATCATTCCCTCTATTTTCTCTCTCTCAGCTGCTTTGAGGCAGAGGTGCGGGGTGAGGTGATGCGGCTGAGAACGAAGGTTTGTACCAACCTTATGAGGTTGGCTTCTTTCATGCCAGAGTGTCGGTTGGCAAGTCTTGAAATGAGTCGCATCGTCTGCTGAACGCTTGCTTCCAGTTTATGAATTGTGTTGCCGTTGCGCCCATGAGCTTGCATGAAGAGGCCTAGTACACGGATGGTGGTCACAACCGGGATCGCGCCTCCTCCGGCTCGCACAGTGATTTCTGGGGGTGGCGCAATGTAGGATTTACGCTTTGTAGGGGCTCTGAGTAGGAAGAGTTCTGATTTTTGCAGGGAGCAGGCGAGGCCTTTGTCGGTAACGTACTTTTCAACCGTGTCTACAGCTTGTTGCAGCGTGGTTTCTATATGTCCATCGCTACCTTTAACAACCAACAAGGTGATGTCGTTGGCATACAGGCTGTGGTGTATATTTGGAATCTGATTAAGTTGTTCCGGTAATCGGATCATCGCTAAATTAAAGAGGAAGGGGGATAAGACTGATCCCTGCGGTGTGCCACGACTTCCAAGAGGGATCTTGTCCGATTGTAGTTATCCTAGTCTTAGTTCCGCTGTGTGGTGGTTGAGGAAATATTTGATGTAGTTGTAGGTCCTCTGGCCCATACCTAGGTACTGCAGATTCTCTAGTATAGCCTGATGCGCTGCGTTGTCAAAGACCTTTGTAAGATCAAGACCAAGGACAGCCCGGGTACCATTCTTGGGTATGTGGTCCAGAACTTGATGTTTAAGTTGAAGCATGATGTCTTGCGTGGAATGTTTTGGATGAAAGCCATTTATGGAGTGCGGGAATAAGTGGTTGTCCTCCGCAAAATTGTGGAGGTGGTTAAGTATAACGTGCTCCATGAGTTCTCCTACACATGAGGTTAGAGAGATCGGGCGTAAGTTCTCGGGCTGTAGTCGCTTACCATGTTTAGGTGTGAATATTATCTGTGCATGCTTCCATTGCGAGGGGATAGAACCGGTTTCCCAACAGCGGTTGAAGTACTCTGTTAGGGCAGTGATAGATACGTCGTCTAGATTTCGGAAGGTCTTATAATCACAAGGTATAAACTAATTGTGCTAACCCAAAACCTAATTTATTGTCTTTTCTTTCTCGGGCGGCCCAAGAAAAGAACCACCATTGAATATTAAATTAAATTACGGGCTTTACGTGGTAAAAGTACAATCCCCTTATGAGGCATGCCGTAGTGGAGGACTCCAGATCAATTTCGACTATCTTGGGCTCTTTCTTGCACGTACATCCAATGCACGGTTCGCAAATGTTTTAGCATTTCAACCCCTTATAATTGTGGCTACCGTGGCAGGGATTTGATCCAGTCTCCTCGTCCTCAGCATCACAACGCCAAAGCAGCTAAGATATCAAGGCTCGTGAAACCACCTCTTTGCTTGCATTGTTTTATTTTAGTAAATGATAACCATGCCTTTACCCAAGCATTAACAGCACTGTATAAATAGCCTTTAATATTTATTGTTATTGTGGTGACATCCGCGCTTATTACCTAATACCTTGGTAATAACTGCTTCCTTCTAGCTGGTATCTTGCGTTATTATAGTAATCAGCTAACATGTATTAGCAGCCAACATTTTTTCATATATTTGAAGTACCACAAATTCAATTGTCTTTTGCTGATTATTCAGAGCTGCTACACTGAGTATAGTCTTTAGCACTGAAAATATAATAAAAACTAAACATATCGTGACTTTTCCCTATAACATCTCCTGAAGTGAAGCACAAAATTGGCGTTTTGTTCTTTTTAGTATGCCTAGAACAGGTTGGATTTAACTTCTCAGGAATTACTTGGGATGCATCTAATGTCTACTCTGTGTTACACTGCCGCGTGCAGAGTAACACAGCACAGTACACTACCCCTGTGCTCATCAGCTGCCACGGGAACCACGTATTATAGATCTCCCGGAATGCATAAGTCGCATTACTTGGGTGAAAATAGAAATGAAGAGTTCCCAATCGGGGAATCAAGCGTCCGAAAAAAAAAAAATCAACTACGCTTCCGCTTTTTACGAGAACCCAACACAGCGCAATAAGTAACTACAGCACCAAACCTTAGAAATAATTTTCTGTGCAGAAGAATAACTCCTGTGGCAGCAATAACGAAGGCGGTTTTTACTTTTACATCCTTTATTACATAGATAGCGTTATATTTCTTTGTAGTAAGCTTTCTTTCATATGTGTGATTTTATTTTTTGTACACTTGTTGAGTGCTTACTGGTATCGCCTGTACATTTGTGCAGAACGGGCCGCGCTTCTGTCAAGCCGCTCTGAGAGGCAGCTTTCACCTACAGCCTCCTCCATCCCTTTCATGGAAATAAGATGTTATTTTATGGTACCATCGAGTAAATCACCTTGGTCTCTTGGTATTGCAGGTCATGTCGAAAGTGAAAAGATTCTGGGGAATTCTGCGAGAACCATTCATTCTTGATCACGATCTAGGAAACAACACAGTCGTAACCGTAAGCCATGCCTCTGATGGAAACTTCTCATTCACTGCGTGGTTGAGAGACCCCACTGGACGGAGATGCCGGAACTGCAGACTGGATGGTAGTGAAGACATGAAAACACTTACCATACCAAGTCCTGCGAAGGTAAGACTGCTTAAAGCAGGATTGTTATAATATGATGACTACATTGTTCGATAATATTCCTTTCTCACCAGCTACCGCTGATGACCTGGCAATCATGGCAACAACGTAGGCGCCGTGTCCTTCAGAGAACTGAACAAATGTAACAGAGAAGCATTTAAATATAGATTTGGCACAGGTTCGAGTGTACATTCACGTTCGGACATATTGTTACAGACTACGAGGACGACGCCGATCTGCAAGGCACTCATTCGTGGTTGTTCTTAACCCTAGAAGGATGAGAGTTATTAATACCTAGATGCTTATGTTGTCAAAACATACCAACAAAAATTGACAGTCACCTTATCATACGCTAAATAGAATTAAGGCGAAAGCCTGCGCTTTCACGAAGTACTCGTTAAATGACATGACATAATAGTTCTCAAGCGTTATTACTACCAATTACTTGTTTTCTTCCACCAGTCCTGTGAGTTCGAGCGCCTCAAGGCTATCTTATTTAACTGCTCCCTAATTACCTTCGTCCTAATTTAATTCAACTCTGTACATTCAATGTGTCTCCCGCCAAAGGTCATGGGTACGAGCGCTTTATTTGCTCTAGTTATAGGCGCCTAAATAGTTTTGCCCTAATTAACACCAAAGGTCGTGGGTTCAAGTGCCCCAATTATCTCTATGTTAATGGAATATCCATTGAAAACCTTCGCCTTAATTAACACCAAAGGTCGTGTGTTCAACTCCTACCAAATATGGAGGAATGACCTCCATCTTCAACGTCATCGACTTTTGGTGCCATAACGCTGGACGGTAAATTTTGACACTGGGCACGCCAAATTTTCATAAAGCCGGAAGGTGAAACTTTCGTCCTACGAGCCATCTAAGTTTGTGGCCTTAAGAAGCATGATCAGCAAAAAAGAAACATTTGTGAACTTTGTTTCAGTAGGGTGAAAACACATCACAACAAAATGGAAGTGGACTTCACCGCAAGCGACCTAATGCTTGCATTAGAATTTGTACTGAGATTTCTCGTTGTATGTGATCTGGAGGTGCACATTTCATTGTCTTATGTTACGTGTGCGAACCACCGCAGCCGGAGATCTTAAAACATAAGTCTGTCTTTTCCGAATTTTCTTTCAATGGACACCGATTCCTGTGCAAAGTTTTTCATGCTTTATTTCTGCTCCAACCGACAAACCGCGTTTACTGCCTGTCATTCATTGTTGGCTGAAGACATTTTGCCAGAAATTCCATGCTTTATACAAAATCTCGGCCAGAAACAACTTCTGGCATGTTGCCTACAGGCAACACTCGTCGATAACGGTTAATCTATCATCTCGCTGTGGCTTCCCTGTGTATGTATGCAAACATAATTTTGCTTACACTTTTATACCGTCACAATGTTTGTCTGTCTAAACGAGGCTGTCAAAACGTTTCGTATCTCTTGAGCTGTTTAGGTAGTGACGTATAAAGAACACAGTAGCAATACTGTGAAAGACGAAACTAACCTTTATTGGGCGAGCCTGTGCCCACAAAAACAGACTACACCTAAACAACGGCGACAGCGGCGAACACAGTCGGCGATCGTCAAAATCTATCAGCGGGTCAAGCACGTCAGCTTTTATACATTATTCGTCGAATGTTCAAGAGTAATCGCTCGGGCCCGCGTGCCTGTCGCGTAGTTCTACATTTATCGCATCGCGCATACATCCAATTCAATTACACAAGGTTGAGTGACAGATGACAGATCGAACCATCGATAACATTCCCGAAACTTTCTATAGATGCAGGCGCGTCCTGCGCTGGGCGATAAAATTTGTTAGACTGTGATGCGTGGTCACCCGATAAAGATACACAAGTACTCATGTCAACTGCCCCTTTTAAAAAGCGTCAAACCAATGCTCCAAACAAAGGAGAGTAATAAACAAAGGCACCAGTAGCAAAGAAACAACAAAATAAGCAACTTCGTCAGCGTGCGTAAAAGGGCTTAAGGCGCACCACGCGGACCACTTCAGATCGTGCACGGCGTCGCTGTGAATGGGAGATGCCCTCTTGCACGACCTCGTAGAACAGTTGGCCAATAGGTCGGATGACCATGTAGGGTCCGAAATAGCGTCTCAATAGTTTTTCACTGAGTCGTTGTCGGCGTACCAGGATCGAAACCCACACATGGTCGCCGGGCTGGTACTCGACGTAGCGTCATCGGAGGTTGTAGTGTCGCCTGTGGGTACGCTGCTGGTTCTTCATCCGTAAGCGGGCAAGCTGTCGGGCTTCTTTGGGGCGCTGGACAAAAGTGCTGACGACAAGATTCTCTTGGTCGGTGACGTGTGGCAGCATGACGTCGACAGTCGTCGTCGGGTTCCTGCCGTAAACCAGCTTGAACGGGGTAATCTGTGTTGTTTCTTGCACCGCCGTGTTGTAAGCTAAGGTTACGTACGGCAGGAGAGCATCCCAGGTCTTGTGTTCGACGTCGACGTACATTGCTAGTATGTCGTCGGTCTTATTCAGGGGCTCCGTAAGACCGTCCGTCTATTGGTGGTAGGCAGTTGTCTTACTATGCCTTGTCTGACTGCACTGCAGAATAGCTTGGGTGAGCTCCGCTGTAAAGGCCGTTCCTCTGTCGGCGATGAGGACTTCTGAGGGAGCCATGTCGCAGCAAGATGTTCTCTCCGAAGAGTTTTGCCACTTCGGTTTCGCTACCTTTCGGCAGAACTTTCGTTTCAGCGAAGCGGGTGAGGTTGTCCGTCACTACGACGATCCACTTATTTCCGGTTTTGCAGTTGCGTCCAAAAGGCGGAGCACCGATTGCAATAGCACATTAGAAGATAGCTGTGCGAATATAGATAGTAGTTTCATCGGCTATAATATACGCTCGTAAACAGTGGCCTACTAACTAAACTATGACAAATTGTGTAAGCGTGACTCAACGAGGAGGTAGAAAGAAACAGACACGCAGAGATAGCGCTGTCTTTGTGTGTCTGCTTCTTTCTACGACCATGTTCAGTCGCGATTACACATTTTATTGTTGCAGGAAGAAAGCAGGCCCACGAATGTAAAATAATGTATATTAACAAGTGAGGTTAATGGCGTTCAGGCAAGTGCCAGACTTCGTCTTCCTCTCGACCAATCCAACTTCTTCCTTCACTTCACCGTAACATCACCCTCCTGGTGTAGTAGCGCCGTCCCGGTGCAAGTTATGGAGCCTCACTTAATGGGGGCACATAGAGCTTCAGCCTGGGGACGTGAACAACATCGCTGGTGACGTTGGAATGCACTGAAGGCTGACCGACTGGGGCGATCTCGTATGTCACGTCGGACAGTTGGCGTAGATCTGGTACGGTCCAGAATAACGGGAAAGTAGTTTTTCGGACAAGCCGACGCGACGTGAAGGCGTCCAGAGAAGGACAAGGGAACCAGGGGAAAAATGGGAGTCTCGGTGCCGAAGGTCTTAGCGTCGCTTTTGAGAAGCTTGCAAGACTGTGAGGCGATGACGGTGGACTTCTCGCGCCTGGGCGGCTAAGTCAATAGCATCGCGAGCGTAATCAGTGCTGGGTGATTGTACTGCGGAAGGTAGCAACGTGTCAAAAGGCAAGGTGGGGTCGCGGCCATACAACAGGTAAAATTGTGAAAATCCGGCAGTATCGTGGCGGGACGAGTTGTATGCGAAAGTGATGTAAGGTAAAGCGACGTCCCAGTCGCAGTTATCGTCGGAAACGTACGTGGCCAACATTTCAGTTAGCGTGCGGTTGAGTCGCTCGGTGAGGCCGTTCGTTTGAGGGTGGTACGCGGTAGCAATCTGGTGTTGTGTAGAACAGGAGCGGAGCAGATCATCGACGACCTTCCATAAAAAGTAGCGGCCGCGATCCGTCAGCAACTGGTGAGGGGCGCCGTGGTGCAGGATGACGTCGTATAGTAAGAAGTCTGCGACATCTGTAGTGCAGCTGGTTGGTAGCGCTCGTGCGATGGCATATCTCGTGGCATAATCGGTTGCCACAGCAATCCATTTGTTTCCTTTGATGGAAACTGGAAAGGGGCCAAGGAGGTCTAGGCCCACACGGAAGAAGGGCTCTGTAGGGGTGTCGATTGGTTGCAGCAAACCAGCGGGAGGCATAGCAGGCGTCTTCCGTCGCTGACACAGGCCTCAAGAATTGACATAACGGCGCACAGAGCGATAAATGCCGGGCCAGAAGAAGCGTCGCCGCAGGTGGTCGTATGTTGGAGTGATGCCCAGATGTCCAGCAGTAGGAGCGTCGTGAAGTTGCTGGAGCATGGCTAGTCGAAGGTGCTTGGGAACGACTAGGAGGAGCTCCGGGCCGTCAGGACGAACGCTACGACGGCATAAAGTTCCATCGTGGAAGGAGAACATCCGGAGGGACGGGTCATTGGGCGAGGAGCTTAGGCGTTCCATAAGCGTTCGAAGAACAGGATCTTTGCGCTGCTCGTCGCCAGTATGGAGGAAGCCGGAGAGGGATAGAACACTGATGTCCGAGTCTGCATCAGTATCGTCCGGTGGATCCACTGGATTGCGGGACAGGCAGTCAGCGTCTTTATGCAGGCGCCCTGATTTATACATAATAGAAAATGTATATTCTTGTAGACGCAAGGCCCAACGTGCAAGTCGTCCAGTGGGGTCCTTCAAAGAGGAGAGCGAGCAGAGGGCATGATGATCGGTTACGACGCAGAAGCGCCGACCGAAAAGGTAGGGCCGAAATTTCGCGACCGCCCATACGAGCGCGAGACATTCTCTCTCAGTAATGGAGTAATTTCTCTCTGGCGTGGCATGAAGGCGGCTAGCGTAAGCGATGACACGGTCTTGGCCCTGCTGACGCTGAGCGAGGACAGCGCCGATGCCATGACCACTCGCGTCAGTTCGTACTTCAGTGGGCGCAGAAGTGTCCAAGTGTCACAGAATTGGGGAAGTTGTAAGCTGCTCAATCAGGGTGGAGAACGCTTTCTCCTGCAGTGGTCCCCAAAAGAAAGAGACGTCTTTCTTATGAAGGTCAGTGAGAGGGTGAGCTATGTCAGCAAAATTTTTCACTAAACGCCGGAAATAATAGCATAAGCCCAGAAAACTACGGACATCGTTGGTTGAACAAGGTACAGGAAAATTTCGCACGGCGTGAACTTTCTGTGGATCAGGTTGGATTCTGGCGGCGTTGACGAGATGGCCGAGCATGTTAATTTCACGGCGACCGAAATGGCACTTGGAGGAGTTTAGCTGGAGGCCAGCACTGCGAAACACGGAGAGTATGTTTGTGAGACGCTGCAGATGGCTCTCAAAGTTCGGTGAAAACACAATCACATCGTCGAGGTAACAGAGGCATGTAGACCACTTCATGCCTCGCAAGAGAGAGTCCATCATGCGCTCGAATGTAGCTGGCGCATTGCATAATCCAAAGTGCATGACTTTAAATTGGTACACACCATCCGCAAAGACGAAGGCAGTTTTCTCGCGGTCCATCTCATCGACGCTAATCTGCCAATAGCCGGAGCGGAGGTCAATTGATGAAAAATATTGGGATATATGAAGGCAGTCAAGAGCGTCATCAATGCGAGGCAGGGGATAAACATCCTTCGTTGTTATTCTGTTGAGGTGACGGTAGTCAACGCAGAAACGCCACGAGTTGTCTTTCTTCTTTACTAATACAACTGGTGATGCCCACGGGCTACTTGAAGGTTCAATGATGTCCTTGTCCAGCATCCTGTCTACCTCTTTTTGTATCATGGCCCTTTCTGTTGCGCAGGCACGATATGGCCGCCTATGAATGGGGCTGGCGTCACCGGTGTGGATGCGATGCGTGACAACAGATGTCTGACCAAGTGGACGGTCGTCGAAATCAAAGATGTCCCGATAAGATGACAGGAGGTGAAGAAGAGCTGCGGTTTGCTCGGAAGGAAGGTCTGGGGCGATCATCTTAGAAACATCGTCCGTAGGCGTCGAGGACGGAGGAGTGGGGGACAAAGGTCCTTTGGTACTGAGGAAGCATTCAGAGGTCATAGAAGAAACCTCAAATACTTCCAAAGGAGTGATATGCGCTATGGCGATACCGTGTGGCAGCACATGCGACGAAAATCCAAAACTGAGGATGGGCACGCGAGCGCAGTTTTCGTGGATCCGGACTAAGGTGCTCGGCAGGGCGATATTGCGCGACAAAACCACGTCAGTAAGCGGCGACACGACGTACTCGCCATCAGGTACGGGAGGACAGGGGGTCAGGAGGATATTTGTAGCCGCTTGTGGAGACAGCCTTGCAAACTCAGCTGAACATAAGCGGTGTAAAGCGCAAGTTGTTGCGTCGGCAGGAAACGGCAGATCCAACTGTACAACACCTGTGGAGCAGTCAATTCGGGCAGAGTGTTTGGAAAGGAAGTCGAGGCCGAGAATTAGGTCATGCGGACAGTGTTCAAGGACGATAAAAAGAACAACGGTATAATGGCCACCAATGGTCACACGTGATGTTCACATTCCCAAGACAGGTGAAGTACTCCCATCGGCGACTCGCACAATGCCCAGGACGGCGGGTGTCAGAACCTTCTTGAGCCTTCAGCCGAGAGCAGCGCTCATAACTGAAAACTGCGCTCCTCTATCAACGACAGATCTAACAGGAACACCATCAACTTCAATGTCCAGTAGGTTTCCACATGTAGGCAGGGTCAACAGAGGATTTGTGGGCCGGGTCGTGGATGCAGCTTCACCTCCGGGAGCTGCACCGCCTAGTTTCCCGAAGCGAAGTGACCGGTTGCAGAAGGGGACGAAGAGCGGTGAACGAGAGGCGAACGGGACCTACGACCTTGCGGAGACGGGGAGCGGCTGGATCTTGGTGTAGCACTGTCGGCGTTGATGTTCCTAGACGGCGGATAGGGCGAGAAAGTGCGATTGTCTGATCCTTGGCGGTAGTGACTCGGAGACGACCACCGAGGAGGCGACGACCAATGGTTACGGCAATGACGGGCGATGTGTCCAATACAGGAACAATTAAAGCATATGGGTTTATCATCCGCTGTGCGCCAGTCAGCTGGGTTGCGACGGCGTGACGGAAAGCTTTGCGTCTGGGAGCGAGCGGCCGGAGAAATCTGGTAGGTGTTTGTATGGCAGACCGAGCAGAGAGATGGAATGCCCAAACTTGCTATTTCCTCCCGAACGACCGCTTGTATAAGGGAAATAGCGGGCACGCTTTCCCGACAGTCGGGACGAACTGGAGCCAGAGCCATGGCCTCAAGCTCACGGCGAACGATGCGCGTGATATCTTCCGGTCCTGCGGGCTGAACGAACCGCGGCGGGTCTTCGCAAGAAGATGTCGCGGCGGTATTGCGCAGCCGGTCGAAAGTTTGAGCGACACGGCGGCCCTTCGCTTGTTCGAAGCGCCGGCACTCCTTTACAATTGCATCCACAGTGGCACAATCCATACACATTAGGAGATTGAATGCATCGTCTGCAATACCTTTAAGTATGTGACCAATCTTGTCTGCCTCGGTCATGTTGTCATCATCCTTGCGACAGAGGGCCAGCACATTCTGTATGTACATGACATAAGATTCTGTGGACGTCTGAGCGCGGCACGCAAGTTCTTTTTTAGCTGCCAGCTGACGACCGACAGGTCTACCAAACAGGACTCGCATTTTTTCTTTGCAGACATCCCAGCTCGTTAGGTCAGCTTCGTGTGTCGTACCACTGCTTCGCAGTTCCCCTTAGATAAAATATCACGTTTGCAAGCATCGTTGTTGGATCCCACCTGTTGTCGCACACTCGCTCGTACATCGTAAGCCAGTCCTCGACGTCGGCGTTGTCCGTGCCACAAAATGTCCCAGGGTCCCGCGGGTGAGTGAGGATGACCATTGGCACGGGCTGCTGAGGCATTGTCGCTTGTGTCGGTTGATTTGCCATTGTGGCGGCAGGTAGATGATGTCCGCTGCGATGTTCCGTGATTGTACCCCGCACCTTCCACCAAAATGTTGCAGGAAGAAAGCAGGCCCACGAATGTAAAATATTGTGTATTTACAAGTGAGGTTAATGGCGTTCAGGCAAGTGCCAGACTTCGTCTTCCTCTCGACCAATCCAACTTCTTCCTTCACTTCACCGTAACAATATCATGGATTAGAACCATCTAGCCCGACAACGTGTTTTAACTAAATTAACCAGCATGGTGCCATGTGCGCACAGGTACACATGAACACATCTCGCTCGATGAGCGAGGAAACAGCAGTGAAAACAATCGCAACGACATCTTTTGCACCTTTCATTGACTAATGCGTGCTAGCCGAGTTGCTATCCGCAAAACATCCCGATGGGCGCGCGACAAATCGCGGAAGTCCGACTCACTGCGACCGAATCACGAGCGAATATGTTCCCCCTCTGCTGGACACCAACGCCTGGTCGTTCGAACGATCGTGTTCGTCCATTCCGGGGTAGGCCTCGCGAGATGGTCACGCAGAAGCATGGATCGGCACACGCGCCGAACGTCCGCGCCGCTTGCCGAGCCTAAGCCAAAGAGGAAGAGCCTTCTCCTTTTTGCGCCTAAGTAGTAGGTGCCCTTAGGTGGCGTTAGCAGAGCAACACTCGTGCCATCTCTAGCACTACCCTGCAAGCATACCGACTGCCGCAGTAAAGTTATGCGGCGAAGCCGAAATATAGAACACTGGCGCTATGCGAAAACATATCAGGGGAGGCGTGAGGGTCGTGCATCCCCAAACGCTTCAATGCCAACAAAGCGGTGAGAACACAGCGCTGATGGGGCCCTCAGCAAACGCTTGACTCAGTCCCTTCCGCAGATCTTTTTCTAGTTAGGGGCGCGCGCATCTCTTCAACACTAAGTAAGCGGCGAGAACACAGCAGCAAAGCCGTGAGCAGTCGGCGCTCTTTGTATTCATCGCAGATCGCTTTTAAGGTACGGCCCGCGCGTCGTTGCCATACCGCCTGAGTACGTTCACGTTTGGTAATTGTTCTACACTGATGAATAAGGAGCTAAAAATCGATAACGGCTTATGATTGGAACGTCATCTGCGCACCTGATGTCTACATATGCAATACTTTGTTAGATTTAACAATGCTTCTTGCGCCGCCATCGGCACGAGTTCATGTCGCCCCTGCGCTATCGTTAGTACTGGCCTAATCCAATTACATAACATAGGTAATGACACCGGGCTGCGTAGAGATGGCTAAGTGGCACAATGCTTACGTCTCTTACACATACTTAGTCTATCTCCCAGAGGAGTTTCTGCGTGATTTTTCTTTTGTTCCTGGACGTCACGAGATAGTTCCTTTAATGTGAATCGTGTTTGACGCCCGCCCCATGATTATCCCGGATATTGTAGATCGAAGTGCCTCGAATACCACGACCAAGTACTTATCGCTTCTCTTTATCCCCTTATCCAAACTGAATAAAATTGTGTCCGCTCTTACTTAGTTTGCGCGCGCAACTTTCATTTCGCAATAGCTTAGGCAGCGTGTTTTGAAAAACCAATTTTCTCTTAGCGATAGCTGGTTGAGCAGATTGTGTGCCCAGGCATAACATCTCCCTAATGCAACCGAGTACCTAGAAGGATACCCTCAATTCGCAGTTGTCAGTTTCGCGAGCAGTTTTTTAGTAGGTGCTGCGAGACAGAGTAGGCGCGCTTTCGATGTATCTTTACTCTGTAAGCTTCTACTTCAAATGAAATGCGAATTCTAGTTGATTTCTATCCCGCTAGGAGCTGCAATAGAGGCGAACATCTCAACGGGGATATCAGACTGGTGAGGAACCTGCCCATCGGTGGCGCCGCCTCTGTGGCAGGCATGCTCTAAACTAATCCACGCTGCACAGAGTTTCCTAAAGTCACTCAACGGAACTCTAGCGCTGCGGTTGTTTAGCCATCATCGGAATGATGAGTAGTAAATGGACTTTTTTATCTTTGTGCTTGGGGCTTCTGCCGTTCTTGTGGCTTCGCTTATTAAGCTTTATCTGGGCTCAAATTGGACTAAATTTCTAAGCAACTTACACTTTTTTAATGGAGAAGTAAATAAAGCTGAACAACTACGCATAATCGCTGCTATTTCCAGTGGTTCCGCTTGTCCCTGCTTGTATGGCATCAATTTTGGGCTCTTTGCCAGAGGTCTAGTGCTCTAATCCTGCCGTCACACAGTTCTAATGGTGTTTACTTATTTAAAACGCAGCGCCTTCTGAAATAATGGTCACTTTGGAAATTCACGCAGCCACTTAAAGCCAGAAGGGCTACGTTTAGACAAATCCTTGTAGTACTTATCATTCCCATGCTGGCTGAACTGCCCTGCTTGAAACACCCTTAGACAGCAGCGCCAGTGTCCTCTAGTAACAGTCGAAATCTCTATGCAGTGCTGCTATACGTTGCAGCCATCTAGTCACTCCGGCTGTCGTACATCAATATCCAGACAGTTTGTGGGGCGTCCAGTACGACGCCCCATCCCATCAGGACTGGTTAGAAATCTCTGGTATGCAGCACTTGTTTCAAACGGAAGCCGAATCGTGCAGTGTGTCTTCTACATTTAAGCTTGTAGTGGGGTTCTTTGAAGGCTGCAGCTTGTTACGTGAAAAACCACGACTTCACAACTGTAAGTCACTGTTTCACGAAGCGAGCCACGGAAAAATGGCCGCTGATGTTTACGTTGCTACGCAAGCACTGAAGCTCGAGCGGCGATCGAATTGAACGTCTTGAAGGATGCGAAGACCTTCTTTCGGTGCTAGAAAAAATGACTTGTCAGATTATAGTTTATAGGAAAACTGCAGCACGAACGTTCTTGGAAAATAGAATGGTTCCTTGTATTGGGGCATACAGAAGTGGGAAACATTAGTCTAGAAATCCTTGGAAGGGCGTCCGCCGCAACGAGCTGCATGGCCAACGCAATGATAAGATCATATTATGCGAGCACGTGAAATCTCCCAGCTGATGCCGTTTGAAATGCTTTCCTTGCCATGGCGGCAAAACAGACCAAGCACTTTTAGCCACGACTGCGACGGATCACGGATCACAGGGGTGCGAAGACACGCGCTTTGTTCACACGCACGCAAACAAGATGGTGGCTGTGGCGTTCGGGGCATTTTTATTGAAGAAGTCATACTAAAAAGACATAACACCGTAAAACTTACACGTTCCGACCGCGTGCATCCAAACCCTTCATACAGGTGTCGCCAAACAAAAGATAGTGCGACGTTCTTCCTCACCACGCAAAGTTCTCGGACGTGCTGGTGCACAGGATTAGCAGGTTTTTCCTAACCAGTGGTAGTGATACTGACCGAATTCAGCGCAAATAATTTCTGCACATTGAACAAGCTTTGACTAGAGAATGTTTTACTGCATTATTGCAGTTGCGTTTTAGTCCTCTTGGTAGTATTTATTCATCGGATCGGATATATATGATCCTATAATACTGCACACTGGTCATTCGTGCTGCGATGATGACTACGGGTGCGATGTATTTCTATGTAGCATTTGCAACGTATAAAGCCAACAGTGATTGAAGCCAAAGGTAAAATCGGCGAAATCAGCTATGGGTGAAAGTGAAATTTAGAAAATAATGAAGAAAATGAAAATGAAAGTGGACAAAAAGATAACTTGTCGCCTCTGGGGAGCAAACCCACAACCTCCGCATTACGCGTGCGTTGCCCCTATCCCGCAGGTTTCTGTCATCCTCCTAATATATGCATTTTACAGAGATTAAGTCCCCCTGACACGCAATTTTCGACTTGTCCTGCAATCGCCTTCTTCTATTACTCTAGCAAAGGGGGCGGGGGCTTCCATTCGTACTCGCCACGTTTATAGTTGCCTAAATTAGAATTCATCTAATGGCTGCACCGTTGCTTAAATATTGATTTTATCAATGTGTCCCTCCTCTTCGAAAATAATCGGTACAGGCTTCCAACCACGTAGCTCTGCAATTGTGGGCGACAAAATTATGCTTAGCCACTGCTCGTTAACTTATCCCGCATTGCATTATTTCATGATTTGATTATGTGCTAATAAACACCCTAGTAAATTGTATCGCGACACACTGCTCGTTGATTGACTGATGTACATTTACATATATGTAACAAACGTTGTATATATAGCGGAATAAAATAAGTCAGAATCAGAATCAGGATCAGTTTTATTCAGGTCAAAAATGGGGATAATTACATAATACGTATATGCAGAAGCAGGTACCATAGTTAAAAACTAAAATGCGACCTCCTGTGCATGATGACTAGAATTAATAAAAGGACAATGGCAACATGGCAAATTTCCGAGAAATAAGGTTTTAGGAGACAAGACATAAATGAACAGAAAAGCAGCAGATGAATGTATTAAGCAATAACAAGGCTTTGGGTTAGACAACAAAAGGTTCAACTACAAATACAGCTTAAGAAAAAAAAACAAGTAAAAAAATGCGAGAGACATATAGACAACCAAAGTGAAAGTTAAAAATTCAATACATAGAAAACTCAAATGGGAAATTCGGAGGAAGTTAAAAGAAAATACTGAAGTTCTTTACGAAAGCTGTGAGCTTTGAACAATTTTAAACGGAATGGTAATGTGTTCCACAGAGATAAAGCTGAAAAGTGTAATGACTGCTTCCCGTAATTAGTGCAAACGATAGGTAAAATGAAGTTATTTCCTGCAAACCTAGTATTTTTACATAAGTAAGGGATGTCTTTGGTATGATGGTTACTGGAATATCAATGTTTATTGCCCTAAAATAATTATGGCCTGGTTATATTTAACATGATCAGACATATTCAAAGTATGTGCATGTAACAGCTGATTTGTGCTTATGCTACGAGGTGAAAATGTTATTAGTCGAACAGCTTGATTCTGAATGACTTGCAACGAAGTTAGGTGACTTATATTTCTCCATGATTCAATGTAATTGTTAACATGACAATGAACACAAGCATAATAAACGGACTTGAGAGTTGAAAATGAGAAATATGGCCATACTTTCATTAAAACGCGTATTCTGTATCCCATTTTCTTTTTCTCATTAGCGAAGTGAAGGTGAAATTTAAGATGACGATCAAATTCCACACCTAAATAGGCTCAATGATCAACTGCAGTGATTAGTGATTATTGATGGAAATAGATTGAAGGAGCTCGGGCGATCGCTGATGTGAGGCAAAGACGACAAAATTGGTCTTATTATGGGTAATCTGCAGCTTGTTAATTTGACAGCATGTGAAAATTTTCAAGAGATCTTCGTTTAGCTTGCTTGTTTGCGTTGATACACATTTGCTAGAACTAAATATAGTAGTATCATCAGCGTCAAAAATACACTTCGATGAGGAGGGGCAGCTAGGCAGATCATTACTATAAATTAGGAAAAGCAGAGGACCTAATATGGACCCCTGTTGTACGCCAATGTTAGTAGTAGCTTCTTTGGAGTAGTGCCCAGAAATGTTAACAGCTTGTTTTCTATTGTGTAAGTAACTGCGGATTAGAAGTAGAGGCGGACCAGTTATTCTGATGTCCTCAAGTTTAGCACAAAGAGTGGTGTGATTAATTGTGTCGAGTGCCTTGGATAGATCAATGAATATCCAGGCTGCAAATTTACCATCGTCAATCACTTTTTTAAGATAATCAGGAAGAAAATAAGAGTCCATAACTATTCTTGCCACCATTGAGTTGGTAAATAAGGCATGACAGCTAGCGACCTTGCTTTCTAGTGCTTTGATTGACTGACTCATTGATTGAGTGATTGAATAATCGAATGATCGATTTACTTTTCAAGGCTGGTACCTGGACGCTTCACGTGCTGACGTCAAGCAAGACACCAGTCATTGTCAACATGCTGGTCATGTCGCAAGTAAGAGAGGTCGACAGTAAGCCGATAGTGGCTGTGTGTGAAATGTCGGAGGAGGAGTTCAGCGAGCCAAATGATGCCGTCATTTTGGTTGATGTGAGTAAAGGCAAAAACGTCGTCCTCGATGCAAGTGTCACAGCTGTAGTCATCAACAGCAAAGGACTTAAGTGCCCGGTGCCGCTGTGGGACAATGGCGATGGTAAGAACATTTTCGCAATTTTTTGTTTGATTTACGAACGGCAGAGAGCGTCACACATTTTAGAGACACCTATGTTGTTATACTTGCGCATCATTAAACCTGTAGCAGAAAAAGCCGATACAAGACATGTTAACAGCGAAGGAGCATCCCTATGAAGGTGTTGTTTCTCGCTATTACAGCGCCCTTTGAAGCTTTCGAGGCTAACTGAAGTGAATACAGGACAACGCTAATTAGTGAGTAGTGTGATACTGCCCATTTAAACTGATGTATCCCAGATTCGCCGCCGTCGAGTAGTGGCTATGGCTTAGCGCTTCTGCGATCGAGGTTGTGGGTAAAATCCCGGCTACCGTGGCCGCATTTTATTGCTGGCGGAATGAAAAAAAAATGACGCTAGTGTACTCATCTATAGCACAGGTTACAAAACGTCAGGTGCTAAAAATTATTTGTCCCAATATGATGTGCTTCCCTTATATTCAGATCTGTTGAGGCACACAGACTCCAAATGCTAATTTTAATTTTGGTAACAAGTCGTACTTTTCCGAAAATATTTCACTGGGGCCAGTTTTCACTACATTCTGCGGACTAAGAAAAACCATCCCAGACAAAGGCACTGAAATGTTTACGGATTTCCTGTTCTTTTTCTTTCACGCACTGTATTGAAATAATAATTCCATTGAAAGAAATTTCGGGTGGGTCACTTGCTCACGGATAAATTTTATACTAATGCAAGGAATAAAACATATATAACATTACTCCACCATGAGCGTAGAAAAGGCTACAATCTGCGTTAGATATAAATAAGTGCTAATTTCACATCGAGGAAATGACCCTAAAACCATTTGTTTCAGGCTTACAAAAGCCGCTTCTGTGTCAGAATGACTGTGAGAAGCGGATCCTTACATATCAATTCTGCAACACATTTAGCTAAGTTCTGCAGCTCAATTATTTCATTAATTTACATAACTGCCGCGGTGCACCTGATGGAGCGACATTGCAGTGAAGCTGTGCCTACTGAGGTGAAGGGATGAGATTGGTGTAACTAGTCAGACCAGATTCAGTCTTATTGTTTCTTTAGGTCTAAGCATTTATAGAATTTATTATAAAGAAAAGTGTCGCGTTTTGAAACTTCAGCTGGACCTCTCGTCTTTACCTGCATTCAAATGAGTAGAAGGGCGTAGAATGCAAATGGAATTGTACAAGATATATTTACTCAAGTTCCACAATATCAAAGCAGAAGAACACATCACATTAAGACAAAGCTACATAATGAGTGACCATAAGATGTAGGCAAAAATGCACCGTAGTGAGGATATACGTTACAAAGTGGCAATGTAAGTTTTAAGTGAGCGCCGCTACAATGATAATGCTTGCGAACATTATACATGAGGTACTACACAATTGAAAATTTTTAGACGAGCAAAACCAGCATTCTGTCTCGCGAAGTTGCTGCGTGGTGTTAAGGGTACAATATATTTTGTAAAAAAATCGAGTCCTGTTGGGGTTATTGAGGATAAATTAACAACTTTTCTTTTTGAAAATGAACCAAATCTACAAACCGAAAGTCTGTGAGATAGAGCTGTAACGACAACAAATACTAGGCAACCTTGCTCCAGAAGAAGGGGCACACGAGAATGGGTCAAATAACGAAAGCGAACCGAGCACACTTGTATTATTTTGAATAAATCAACCAGATCCTGCTAGTGCAGGCATCAAAATGAGCAATGTCAACCCACCCAATAGGAGAGTGCTTCTCAAACAACATGACTGAGCCAGCATGGCAGTCTCATTGCAAGTTATGTTGTCTATTTTGTGAAAGCCTACACTCCTGCTCAAGAAAAATAAATTGTGAAAGAATACAGAGAAGGCTGCTTACGTTTTCAAGTAAAAAAATCTGCTGTCTTTATATAATATGCCCACTGTTTATGAACCATAAAAGTGCCTCTAGTTCCAACTGCTATACTGCCTTTTAAACTCAATGCTTTCGCACCAAAACTAATAGACGCCAGCGTTATAATGCGAGAACAACTCATTCCCAAGTTAAGATCTTAATTAGGGTCAAATTTGCTCCATAATGTTTGATTACTTATTGCATTGGTGTTTCCGTAGCCTACATGTAAAACTTATGACATCATTGGCTGGATAGCGCTGCATTTCAGTCCAATAACAAGCTCTCTTCTTTAGCTGGATTTGACTCATTTCCAAAAAAGCTAATCATTTCTGACACTGAAATGTTAATGAGGAGTTTTAAGTATGCAGTAATAGCCATGTGAGTTTAAAACCGAGAAGACAATCTTAATTTTTAGGGTTTTGAGTAGTCAACGTGAGACGAACAGCCTTATTTCCGATGTGCTGCAATGGATCAATATGGCGCATTGAGACCTGTTGGGAAATCATGATTCGCAAAAATTATACAAAACAAGGCTGTTCTATAGCATTGACACTGCAGATCATTTGCATGTTGTGATCTCCCCACTACTGCTTTTTCTTTATATATTTTGCAATTCCTAAAGGCGTTCTAACACTGCATGTCATCAAGCAGACCTGTATGCCTCGTTTTCCTCCCCTCAGTAGCCGCAATGTAAACAAAAAATCGACACTAGAAAAAACAAAATTGAACTCCCCTGGTCGATACCAAGGGAAACCAATTCCACTCATACTCCCTTCGTTCTTTCATTGCTTTTTTTTTGCCTTTCTGAATACCCTCCTGCACTTTCCGTATTGTAGGTGCTGCTGCATTCTTAACTAATAGCCACTACGCAGCCACAGCAGTGCCATTTTCAGTGCCCTTTCAGGTGTCCTAGCTGCTGGTGTTGTTTGCTCCGGAGAAACGTAATGATAAAAAAGATACCTAGATATTCTCACAGCAACAAAATAGGTTGTAGCGCCGCGACTGTCGCCTCTAGAGCAGGCGAAGAAGACGGCTCACGTGCACGTAGCGCGAGAAATCGAACACGCTGGCGCTCGACTTGAGCGGCACCGGCCACTCCGGAGATCCCCATGCGCATAGCTGGCCGGCCTAAATAAGCTGTGGGCACGATGGCTACTTCGTCGAGCCACCTCCCACAACGTCGCCAAAAAGCGCTATTCTTTTAAAAAAGCACACCTTTTCCAGCTCAATTCTTAAGGTTTAGAGTTTGGTGCATCTCCTAGGTCGTTGTTTCGTCGAGTGAGGCGCAGTTAACCATTGTTATATCTCCGAGATCAACTAACTGTAGTCGGTGCACCGACCCTGGATGGAGCGTCATTCCAAAGAAGGCCAATCACAAAGCGAGTGTAATGGGCGGACATGTGAGTCATGTGGGGGGGGGGGGTGTATCCGCATCTCGCATTCTGCTCTGGCAGAGAAGTAATCCCTATAGCGCAAGCAGAATATAACCAATTGCAGAGCATTTCATGAACCGGTTCACGAAAGCTTTGCTCCTCGGAATGAAGATGTGGGTTGAATATGTCTTATATTTTAATAATAAGAAACAGCGGTTCAGAAAACACTGCACAAAACGCATGAGGAATATGTAAAATATTACTTTGCTGCCCGACGCAGTGTACCTAACATCTCTTGAAACAGATCGCTTACACTCCCTTCTGGTTTGCGAAGTGGCTGCTTCATTTCCGCTCACAGAAACAACTGTAATCAAGTTAAGTAAAGCGCGACCTAGCATAAACACTGACGATGGTGTGCTGCATGCGCATCCAAACAATGTCCAGAAATTGGCAAGCAGCACTTGTTAACATTCCCCGTTGATCATTTCGTCTGCCCTTCCCAGCCCTCGGATGCTCTTGCGTTGGTCCTTTAATTTAGATTTTGAGGCCCAAACATTCAAAGCTTAGAAGCGTAACATTGTGCTCACATTCCATGGACAATACTTTAACAACATGCTGGGATGTCCTAATTGGTGCGACGCAACACATAAGGCAACAGCTTCTTAGCAGCAGAAATAGATCTCTGGCTGCTACCACGTGTCCGGACACTCTGGCGCTATGAGCAATACTAGTGGCCTTTCAAGACCTCAATTTTTCTCGCAATAACATCATCATCATCATCAGCCTGGTCACGCCCACTGCAGGGCAAAGGCCTCTCCCATATTTCTCCAACAACCCCGGTCATGTACTAATTGTGGCCATGCGGTCCCTGCAAACTTCTTAATCTCATCCGCCCACCTAACTTTCTGCCGACCCCTGCTACGCTTCCCTTCCCTTGGAATCCAGTCCGTAACCCTTAATGACCATCGGTTATCTTCCCTCCTCATTACATGTCCTGCCCATGCCCATTTCTTTTTCTTGATTTCAACTAAGATGTCATTAACTCGCGTTTGTTCCCTCACCCAATCTGCTCTTTTCTTATCCCTTAAAGTTACACCTATCATTCTTCTTTCCATAGCTCGTTGCGTCGTCCTCAATTTGAGTAGAACCCTTTTGGTAAGCCTCCAGGTTTCTGCCCCGTAGGTGAGTACTGGTAAGACACAGCTATTATACACTTTTCTCTTGAGGGATAATGGCAACCTGCTGTTCATGATCTGAGAATGCCGGCCAAACGCACCCCAGCCCATTCTTATTCTTCTGATTATTTCCGTCTCATGATCCGGATCCGCAGTTACTATCTGCCCTAAGTAGATGTATTCCCTTACGACTTCCAGTGCCTCGCTGCCTATTGTAAATTGCTGTTCTCTTCCGAGACTGTTAAACATTACTTTAGTTTTCTGCAGATTAATTTTTAGACCCACTCTTCTGCTTTGCCTCTCGAGGTCAGTGAGCATGCATTGCAGTTGGTCCCCTGAGTTACTAAGCAAGGCAATATCATCAGCGAATCGCAAGTTACTAAGGTATTCTCCATTAACTTTTATCCCCATTTCTTCCCAATCCAGGTCTCTGAATACCTCCTGTAAACACGCTGTGAATAGCATTGGAGAGATCGTATCTCCCTGCCTGACGCCTTTCTTTATTGGGATTTTGTTGCTTTCTTTATGGAGGACTACGGTGGCTGTGGAGCTGCTATAGATATCTTTCAGTATTTTTACATACGGCTCTTCTACACCCTGATTCCGTAATGCCTGCATGACTGCTGAGGTTTCGACAGAATCAAATGCTTTCTCGTGATCAATGAAAGCTATATATAAGGGTTGGTTATATTCCGCACATTTCTCTATAACCTGATTGATAGTGTGAATATGGTCTATTGTTGAGTAGCCTTTACGGAATCCCGCCTGATCCTTTGGTTGACAGAAGTCTAAGGCGAGCCTTAGACCTTAGACTCGCAATAACGCTAAGAGAAAACTGTGAAAATTGGTCAGTGCCCATTAGGAGTAATAGTTCCTTAGCTCGGCGTTTATTATTGCGATAGCAGTGACACGTACAGACGCGATCAAACGTTTAGCGACCACAGCATTAGGGAGAAATTTAAGTACATTCAAGCGCAGCTCCGCGACTCGGAAGTGGTTTAATACATTGCATTGGTCAAACACTTCCGCATATGCATGCGCTCTTGATTTCAGTCAGAATGCGCTGGTTTAAAAAAAAAGTCGCGGTACTTCTGGCCCCCAAATTTTTGATCGCGATTGTACGCACACCATGCGAATTTTCGACGTCGGCCTCCCCATGGTGTTCCGGAATATATATTGACAATCAAGAGTTAGTTTTGTAATCCGTAGTTTTCGCTACCACCTGTCTGTTCACCGCGGCTGCGGCGTGGCAATATGTAACATATGTGTATGCTATCTATGTATACAAAAGTAACCCCCGACTAGATTCGATCACGCTATTTCCAGTGCAGAACTTCGGTACTATAAGCATTACGCCACAGGGACATGACTCGTGAGCTCGAATTGAACACGCTTAAAATTTTCCATGCGAACGCTGAATGTTGAGAAGCTTATCGCATATTCCCAACGCTGACCACCTCCATCTAGTCTCTTCACGTGCGCCAGTATGATTGGACCCTCGCAACATCACGCTTGGCGCCCTTCATCATGCCTGCATTGTTAGACCAGTTCGTAGAGGGCAAGGCGCTCTTCCTTCGACCCAGAACCAACTGTCTAGCGCGCTGTGTCGCTCAAAGATGTCCCACACGCGTACACCTTGAAGGCTGTCCGAGGAGTCGAAGGGCAGCGCTAGACCTTTCCATCACTGTCATTGCTTCGTCCACCTGGCGAAACTGCCACTGCGTTGTTTCCTCTAAATTTGTGTCCATTACCCTGACGCGAGTTATGCACGCTACAAGTATTCAGCGTTATAGTCTGCATGTGAATAACGCTTGCACGAGCCCCGAATGTGCACAGCTGGCTTATCTCCACGGCGGAGGCAATAGCTTGTGCCTCATCCTGTTTTGTATCCAAACGAACGAAGTTTCCCTCAAAAATACGGTTTCAATGAAAAACTACTTGAGGCAACAGTGGATCTGCCGTCGATACCCTACCATGGACGTAATGATTACCGAATGAATCTGCCTATCATAATTTTTACATCGAAAGTTATTTATTTCTTCAATTTTCGATCACTCACTGCCTTCAGGGCACCGCAGGGCATCTCAATTTAAGTTCATTCACACTGACAATGGAGCAGCGAGCGACTGATCCAAAGCTGCCACTTATCGGACAAACCGATTATTTCCAACAGGTCTCTTGTACGACCAGCCGCTATGCGAACAATGTGGTCGCGCGACCTCTGTGGGTCATGAGCATGAATTTGCACTTATGTCGTTTCGATCGTGCATAATCATTGCGAACCATTGCATTTATTCAGCGATATTTACTCCGAATAGGACCGCTTCTTTAAAGCGACAAAGATCACTGAGGTCAGGTTAGAGAAGCTTACGTGAACTCATGTGCTACACACACCAATCATATGCTTGCCCAACGGCCAGGCTTGAAGCTCCCGCAGACAATAGCACCTGTGTTATTCGCAGTACTCTTCGTGCGAATCCTTATGTGGACTGCTCGTAGCCCGCATATCAGGTGACGTTCGAAATAAGCTCCTTAGTAAGCAACGAGTCAAACTTCTCGGCGTAACCGCCTCTCACTCGCACAACGGTATCACATCGAGTGACCTTGTACTTTTTGCGCTCTGGCCGATCAAGTACTTCTAAACGATGGTGGAGCACACGGCCTCGAGTGCGTGCGTAAAATTTGCTCTCACAATAAAAATGAAATGCAGTCCGGAATTTTCCTGCAGGTGTCTGGGACCGATTGCTAGTTTCTAGCCGCGAACAAATCGTACAAATGTGACGTACTGATTTCTTTTAGTGTTGCTCATTTCTTTCCCTTTAAACTTTATTTGAACTTTATTTCCGCACTTTGTGCTTGATATTTGTAGCATGTATGGCCACGACGGTTTGTCAATCAACAGCTTTTCGCTATCCTAGTACCGTCACAGACACTCAATTGCAACGCGGCATTGGTGCGTATGTGTAGCATTTCACAAGCATGAATACTTCGATGATAGAAAAAATGCAAAACATATCACTTGCCCATTCAAAACAAGTAAATAACGTAAATAGGGAGGCCTAAAAAAAAGAAACACCAGATTTCAAATGTTTAGAAATCAGGCCTGGAACATGCTAATGTAGTGGGTAACCGAAACTGCTAAGAAAGTTGATTTTGTCGTACCTTTGCCTCATTGCGAGAACGTTTAAACCGGAATGAATTAATTTACACGAATACTGCCTTATCAGTTACCCATTCAGAAGCTCTTTTTAATAATTTTGCAGACCCTGATATTATGAAAAACGACGGAACATACAGTGGATATTTCACAAACTTCATGGGCCCGGGAAGATACTCTTTAATGGCATACGTTTATGGAAACAAAAAGACGACTCAGGCATACCGTAGGCTGGGTTTCCCGCCTGACGCGACTGTCTTGGATGGGAACCGCACACACCGTGAGTTGATCAATCTCGCATTTGCATGGAATATACCTGTCTCTGCCGTTTTGTTTTAATATAACTCTGAGTGGTCAAACGGCCCCAGAGAAATTATCATAACTGTAAATGATTTGCTCTCAGAGAGTCCTTTGTAGTGTACTGACTGTTAAGTAAAGAAAACTGGGTATGTTCATATAAGCGCCGACTTGTCTGAGGCCCACTATTTTACAGGGAAGCTGCGTATAGCTACTTTCCGGCGACGGTCGAATTCCGTCCATCTACGCGTAGCGATGACACGAAAAAATTTTTATCTCCAGTTGCTCGCGGATGATCTGTAGCTCTCAATCTAATGAAAGTATCTGTGAAAAAAGTATACTGAAACTGGCCGCTAAAAAAGCTCTAATATTACACCGAGGGTCATTCACCTGGCGCAATCATTTGGTTCACACGGAATTTGTAAACGTCAGAGAATTCTCGTCTGTTATCAATACATGGCCGTCTACAGAGAAAGCATGGTTACAGAAAATGGCCGTAACGCTTGTTTTATCAAATATATTTCACAAGAAATTGTATGACGCTTAACCAGTATAATGACTTGAATATTATGCCGAGTTTAATTGCTGCGTAATTCACAGTAAAGTTGTAAATATTGTGAAATTCCCGTTTGCCACACGGCGGTACTTGCACACGTCACCTCTTATTTATTTATTTATTTATTTATTTTGTGAAGAAGAAGACGCGCCTCGCGGCACAGTCGCATCGCCAACGCGCGGCTCGTCTCGGCTCGCGCTGTTGATTGCTGCCGTCCGTTTGGACAGTGCTTCGGGCTGCTTCGCCGTTCCCGGTTGCTGTGCCGTTACATTAGGAGCCGCCAATAAACCTTTTCTCAATTGGTGGAGGTGCGGGGAATCAAACCCCGTCACTTGAGACCCTGGAGCTGAGATCACGAACGCTACCACCCGCCATGACCTACAGCTCCTCCCAAACGGCACCGACGCCACAGTCCGTCACCTGCACCGGCGTTCCACGACAACGGGACCCCAAGGTCTTCAGCGGTGCAGACGACGAAGATGTAGAAGACTGGTTTGCGTCGTATGAACGGGTGAGCGCACACAACAAGTGGGATGATCCCGCAAAGTTAACTCACGTCATCTTTTATCTGGCTGGTGTTGCCCAACTGTGGTTTCACAACCACGAAAGTGACGTGCCCACATGGTCAGTCTTCAAGACAACCTTTACGGAAGTGTTCGGCCGACCCGCTGTTCGCAAGCTCCGTGCCGAACAGCGCTTGCGCGCCCGAGCACAGCAGACGGCGGAAACGTTCACAAGCTACATAGAAGACGTCGTGGACCTTTGTAAACGAGTCAACGCCGCAATGCCCGAAGCTGAGCGAATTCGCCATATACTGAAAGGCATCGATGACGGCGCATTCCAGATGCTCCTAGCCAGGAATCCGCGCACTGTGTCTGAAGTTGTCAGCCTGTGCCAAAGTTACGATGAGTTAAGGAAGCAACGCGCTTCGACTCGGCGTCCTTTGGGAAGCGATGACCTGTTGGCGAGCCTTGACAACATGTACGACCCATCCTCATTCTTTCAGCGGGTCAAGGACTTTGTGCGTGAGGAAGTTGCCCGCCAACTTTCTTTAGTTCCCTTCACTCAGGAGCCCACCTCCCGTCTTCCAAACACGCTCCGCACCCTCATTTCCGAAGAGGTCGCCCAAGTTGTCCCTTCCGCACCACATCAGCCGCCTGCAGCCGTGAATCTCAACTCTACGCGGGCAGTGCAGCCTGTCGCCACGCCTCTCACCTATGCGCAGCCAGTCCTGCCTGTGGCCGCGCCTCTTACGTACGCCCAGGCAGTACGCAGGCCTCCACCGGCGTCTTTCACGACCCAGTCCCAACCTCTGCAACCGGAAGCCCATGCTACATCTTGGACCGCACCGCGAGCTAATCCTTGGCGGACACCTGACAATCGACCCATCTGTTATTCTTGCTGCACTCCCGGACACGTCGCCCGATATTGCCGCCGTCGTCCTCAAGCGTTCGGCGACGCCTCGCGGCCCTTCCAGTACGGCAGCCAGCCATTTCGCCAATACGCCGCTCCTTCCCCCCAACCGTATGCTCGTGCTGACATCCCAGAATTTCCTTCGCGTCGCTCGCCATCCCCTCGCCGACGCTCGCTCTCCCCAATGCGTCGGCGACCCGCACCACCTGACCAGGAAAACTGAACGTCGCAGTTCAAGAGGCAAGAACTGCGCCCCATTCGAACTGTCAAAGTCCTCGCGCCTCTCCTGCTAACGTGGTCGAAATTTGTGTAGAAGGTGTTCCTGCATTCGCTCTCGTGGATACCGGCGCAGCCGTTTCTGTGATAGCCGCCAAACTGTGCCGTTCGTTGCGCAAGGTGACCACGCCGCTTTCTGGACTGTCGCTTCGTACGGCAAGCGCGCAGCCCGTCACTCCGCACGCAGCCTGTACTTTACGTGTGCTTATTCACGGCATTGTTTACATCGGCGAGTGTATTGTTCTTCCCACCTGCTCGCATGACGTCATCCTCGGATGGGACTTCTTATCCAGTCATAAAGCCGTGATCGACTGCGCACGCGCCGAAGTTGAATTTTCCCCTTGTGACGCACCCTTGGCCGAAGATTGCGACCGCCCTTCTAAACTTACCGTGCGCGAGGACACAGATATTCCACCTGGCTCCTTCGCCCTCGTCCCCGTCTTTTGCGATGCCATCGCTGATGCAACGGTCCTCTTCACGCCGTCCGGCGTCTTCATGAGCCGTAAATCTCTCCCACTACCCTTCGCGACGCTTGACATGGCTGGCGGCTGCAGCAATATCTATTTTTACAATCCCCTCTGTGCGCCTATTACGTTGCTCGCTGGTGAATGCCTTGGCTTCGTGGAACTCCTCGACTCTTTGTCTTTGGTTGACGTCCCTGGAGACTCTTTTGACGTCGACCCCGGCCAAGCATCTTCGATGTCCGCGCTTGAGGAAACGTCCAGGGTTGCGTTCTCGCATGCCATCGCCGATACCCTCACACCTGCCGAACGCGCCGACCTTCTTGATCTCCTGCACAAATTTAGAAGTTCATTCGACGTTTCACAACCTCACCTGGGCCGCACGTCGGAAGTGCAGCACTACATTGACACCGGTTCACATCAGCCGTTACGTCAACGACCCTATCGCGTCTCTGCCGAAGAGCGTCGTGTCATTACCACCCAAGTCGAAGATATGCTGCGCCGTGATGTTATTCAACCTTCGCACAGTCCCTGGGCATCTCCTGTCGTTCTCGTTCGCAAGAAGGACGGGTCTATTCGCTTTTGCGTCGACTGCCGTCGGTAAATAAGGTAACGCGCAAAGACGTCTATCCTTTGCCGCGCATCGATGACGCCCTCGACAGTCTTCAGGGCGCAGAATTTTTCTCGTCCCTTGACTTGCGTTCAGGGTACTGGCAGGTCCCCATGGCTGCGGCCGATCACCAGAAAACCGCGTTCATTACGCCTGACGGTTTATATGAATTTAAGGTGATGCCTTTCGGGCTTTGTAACGCCCCTGCCACCTTTGAACGACTCATGGACAACACGCTGCGTGGCCTCAAGTGGTCTATATGTCTGTGTTACCTGGACGATGTCGTGGTTTTCTCGCCTGATTTTCCTACTCACCTGCTCCGCCTTAGACAAGTTTTGTCCTGTCTAACGAACGCTGGCCTTCAACTCAACCTCAAGAAGTGCCGCTTCACCGCGAGAGAGCTCACATTTTAGGCCACGTTGTATCCAAGCACGGCGTTCTACCCGATCCTGCAAAACTTCGAGCAGTCGCTGAGTTTCCGAAGCCTCAGACCATCAAAGAACTTCGAAGCTTCGTGGGCCTATGCTCATATTTCCGGCGCTTTGTTCGAAATTTCGCATCGATCATGGCGCCATTGACTCAGCTTCTACGCGGTGACGCCGCCCTCTCCTGCTGGTCCCCTGCATGTGACTCCGCCTTTGCTACGCTGCGTCGTCTTCTCATCTCCCCACCTATTCTTCGCCATTTCGACCCGTCAGCTGCAACTGAAGTACATACAGATGCCAGCGGGGTCGGTCTCGGCGCCGTACTCGCCCAACGAAAGGCGGGCTACCCCGAATATGTAGTCGCCTATGCGAGTCGCACACTGACGAAGCCTGAGGCCAATTACAGCGTGACCGAAAAAGAGTGCTTGGCTTTAGTATGGGCACTTGGCAAGTTCCGACCATATCTGTACGGGCGCCCATTCGACTTGGTCACAGATCACCATGCGCTTTGTTGGCTCGCCAACTTGAAAGATCCCACTGGCCGCCTAGCCCGTTGGGCACTACGCATCCAGGAGTACGATATTCGCGTCGTCTACCGCAGTGGACGCACACACTCCGACGCAGATGCCTTGTCTCGTTCACCTTTACCTCCAGACTCGGCCTGCGCAACAACTTCCGCACATTCCGTGTCATCTCTCGACATGGACTCCTTTGCAACCACACAACGTCGTGACCGGTGGGTCGCTTCTCTTTTCGACTATCTTTCTGGATCGTCGACCATCCCTGTATCCCGAACCCTCCGACGCCAGGCAGTTCATTTTGCCATTCGCGACCAGCTGCTGCACCGACGAAATTACACTCCTGAAGGTCGTCGGTGGCTTCTGGTGGTTCCTCGCAGCTTAAGGTCTCAAATATGTGCCGCTTTCCACAACGATCCGCAGTGTGGCCATGCCGGAGTCTTCAAGACATACGAACGAATTCGCCACCGCTACTACTGGCGCGGCATGTACAATTTTGAACATAAGTTTGTTCGGTGCTGTCTTGACTGTCAACGCCGCAAATCGCCGCCTTTACGCCCATCCGGTGCCTTGCAGCCGCTCCCGTGCCCTGCCACACCCTTCGATCGCGTCGGCATCGACCTATATGGCCCGCTTCCTATGACACCAGACGGCAATCGGTGGATCGTCGTCGCTATTGATCATTTGACACGCTACGCCGAAACTGCTGCGTTACCAAGTGCTACAGCGCGGGATGTAGCCTCTTTCGTCCTAGCGTAGAGAGGGACTCCGAAAAAATTGAACCTCCTGCGGTTCTTTAACGCACACATAAATCTAAGTACACTGGTGTGTTCACATTTAGCACCCATCTTAATGCGGCCGCCATACAGTAAGCATGTTACCCCTCTTGCTTGTTCCCTCCGCAACAAAGTTATTCTAAATCAAACCTAACGGGAAGCTTTATCTCCTACATAGAAAATGAGCAATCCTTTATTCTGACAGCCAGTCCATCGAAATTACTGAGTTATGTTGAACTTAAAGATACGATTAAAATGCGATTTCAGAAAGCGACTTCTTTTATTTAGCTTTCACTTTCTTTATGTACATTACAAACAAATGCGCAATTTCAAGAAACAATAATGGAAGTATACAACCCTGTACCTCAGCAGCTAAAAACAATATCGCAGTTCGGTAAGCTGCACCAAATTTTTAATTTACTGTGGACAAGATTGATATATCATATGGCATTCTGAAGTTCACTAACTTTTGAATATGGCATTCGCAAAGCCGTTACAAGTATTGTAACAAATTCAAAAAGTTTGTAAATTTATACGTTGAATTTCACCTATTCAGATGCTCCGATAAATGCAGATGATGGAGATGCGATATCAGTTTTTTGATGCTGTGTACACTTCCTACATCTATTCTTTCTTTCAGATTTAGCTATTTCTAAAAAAAATATTGTCTATGATTGCACGGCCTAAATCAAAAGTATTGCAGCAGTTACTATGATTTACCGTCCGGAAATAAATGCAACACCTTCTGTCTTAAATGCAACAGTCCTCAATCAGATTGGCTCAGTGGTTTTCTCATGGAATCGTTCATGCGCTTTACATGTGTTTGACTAGCAAGCGTCGAAGATAGGCCCGTGCTAACGTCTCCACTTAATGCATCGCACTGGTTCTGTAGGAAACCTTTGAAACATAACATTGACCATACGGAAGCCCGCGGCCGCAGTGGCGCACAAAGAATAAAAAAAAACGAAGACAAAGTTAAACGGAATCTTTGCGGGAGCTGTTATCTCAGCCCGACATCTCATTCAGAATGACGACGAGCATTCGCTGATACATAAGCGCGCTCTTGGACGAGGTGAAGCAGCAGTCTCAGGGCGTGCTTCTTTTTATTGTGTTTTCTTGAGTTGTGCACCATGGCATGCGTCATGGTGCGAATACGCCAAGTGCTGGCGAAAAAGGAAACTGAACATACGCCCAGAATTTCTGGGTATGAGGACTGGGTAGAGTTAGTAGGAGCTATAAATGATAGATATTGTGTAGCTTCACAATTATTCTTTATGAACGCCACATAACAGAGAAATTGACTTAATTCTGCAATTTAGCAACGACGATAAAGTGTAGCAAGGAAGGCCATTTCGTCCACCAGCATGAAATCTTAAAAATAAAAGTTATTCGGATATCTCTTATTTCTTGCGTACAAAGTAAGCGATTGGCTCCGAGTGATGTTTCTGTTTAGTTAAGTGCAAGGTAAGAATGATTCTATTTCCTACATATAAAAAAAACATTAGTGCTTGTAAGGAAATGTGTGTAGGAAAATTTGTGATAGAATTTCAAAACAAAGTAATTCTGTTACTTGATATCCAGGTGTTCCCAGATGAGTTTCTGTTTGGCCAGTTCCTGTTTCTGCAATTGATCGTTTTGATGTGTAACGCTGTCGGGCATGCATAGGGTCGTGTGCTCCGCGTCTATTGCGCCACACCTCACCTTTCGAGCTATCATAGAGTTTGACTTGTAGTTTGAGATACATAGTTGAAGTGTTTTGGATATACTCGTTTATGTCAACAATGTTTTGATTGCTTTAAAACAGGACTCCGTACTCTTCATGATAACAAAGTTGGCAAAAAATCTTATTCCTTTTGAAATGAATTTTGAGTGCCCTAGCTTCTACGCAGGAGTTGCCAATTGATTACCACCGGTAGTTTATAAACATGCAGATGCTACCGTAAGGTGTAGGTTATCGTATAACCTGTATCCCAGCTCAACTTGAACAGTCTGCTCAACAACAACAAAATAATGGTTCTAAAAATACGGTGCAGGATACAGTTCTAACACAGGCAGTATTCAAATGTCATATGCCTGGAAACCGAATGCCTTACGTCCTAAATTTAAATGTTACCCCAAATTTTATTATTATTTCTTTTCGTTGAACAGTTTGGGGAACATTAGCTCGAACGCCCTATATAACAGACACAGCACAACTGCTTCAAATGTAACCAATATATATTTCAAGAACATAACCTTTTTCATCTGTGCCACCTCTGGCAATCAATCGCATAGTGACCATAACTCCTGTAGATTGTATCTCCTAAATAATACGTGACCGAACTATACTATGTTACACAAACACGTTCGTAGCTAACTAGTTGCTTCGGCAATCTTTATTTAAGTAACACGAACATACCAGCGGCATATGTCAGCATATCGTCACTGTCACTGTCTGCAGTACTCTACGGACGTTGAATATAGCGTATAGGATTGACGTCAAGTCCAAGCTGAAATGTTGTTGTCTGTGAAATTTCCCCCCAGACACCCTGATCCAATTTTCGCAGTAGTAATACTGCCTTTATGATTTGCAGTGCTATCAAAAGAAGTACCATTCCGACCAGCACCGGCTGACAACAAGTTCAAGGACACTTTGCTGGGCGACGTGGAACCAACGCACCCCTTCCAAAGAGTCGCAATGGGGGGTTCGTTTAAGGTCACCAGTGATCTGCAGCAGACTGATGTTCCACCAAGTAAAATCAGGGACTTTAGAGTCACCGATGGGCACGTTGAGGCGGATGGTACGCCCATTGTCAGATTACAGTGGACATGGCCCGGTAATCATATGACCCACGGTGTAGGTGCGTATTGCCTATGAGCACCCCATTTGAGCTCAAGAAAAAATGACGTTGAATATTTAACACGAACATTACGAGCGGCATTACGGCTTAGAGGAGGTCTTTGTTTTGCCTGGTATTAGGGTTTGGGAGAACCCATTCTAACGCACAGTCGTGAGCAAAAGTTGAGGGACCACCGCTACGTGCGCGGGAGCAGGTGCGGGCATGCAACGCGGCGCTGCTATCTCGCGCCCTGTACATGCTTCGAGAGTTCGTCGAGTGACGACAAACTTCACTCTCGTTCTCGCGCGGTTGCTTATCACGCTTGATATATTTCTAGTGCACCGTTCTGTTGTTCTGCTGCTGACGGTTGCGGGAGAGGGAGCGCGCATCGCAGAACTCCAAAGTACCCAAAGGGAAAGTAGGGCGAACTGTTTCCTTCCTCCCATGTTATCGGCGCGCCTTGACGGTAGCACGTCGATGCCGTGCCTGTAACGGCATGCTGTTGGAAGGCACGCGTGGCTTCCGCTCGAGTCCCGAATCATTAGGTAGAGTTCAATGCATCGAGGCCTGAAATGCAAGGCACTGTGGATCCTCGCTTCGAACACGCCCTTCAAATAAGCATTAAAAATGTTTGCCACTCACAGGCTCGCTATCGCCGTGAAAAATAAACAATCATAACGTAACATTCAACTAATACTTAAGTAAATCGCCAGTGACGGCAACAACAGCAGCAGCTCTTAGAACCTGAAGGTAGATCATCTATGGAACACAGAGGTCTATCATAAATACGAAGCTCGAGTGGCCACCAGTGGGTGCAGATCTGAACTCCATCGAAGGCGGGTGGGACCTAATCAAGAAGCAATTTGCCACCCGGGGTCTCCTCACGGCTACAGCGGATAAACTGTGGACTGCCGTAAAACAATAATGGCAGACTCTTGGTGCTCTCCCCGACGTTGTGTCATCACGATACGGCTCGATGCCATGCCGAGCTGCCGCTATTTCTGCCGTTATTGACAACTTCCTTAAGCATTACTTGAATTTTACATCCCGCTTGTTTATTTCACGCGGCATTGAAGAGCCTGTGAGTGCCAAACAGTTTTAATGCTTATTTGAAGGGGATGTTCGAAGTGAGGATCCGTAGTGCCTTGCGTTCTTCCCATCGATGTATTCAACTGTACCGAATGATTGGGGACCCTGAGTGGAAGCCGCGCGTGCCTTCTAAACGCATGTCAATACAGGCACAGCATCGACGTGTAACCGTCAAGACGCGCGGAAAACAGAGGAGGAGGGAAGCAATTCGCCCTACTTTCAGTTCAGAGACTTCATGCGCTTTGCGATGCGCATTCACCTTCGCCGGGACCGTCAGCAGCAGAGCAACGAAACGGTTCGCTAGAAATTTATCAAGCGTGACAAGGACCCACGCGAGAGTAAGGGTGAGGTTGGTCCTCACTCAGAGCACTGTCCAAGCGAGCGCGCGGCGCGAGATAGCAACGCCACGTTGCGGTCCCGCAGCTACTCCCGTGCCTGGAGCCGTGGTCCCTCCACTTTTGCTCACGACTGTACAACGCACAAACGATGCAAGGGAACAGGTTATTGACTAAAAGCGTTAAACATTTCAGTAGCTAGTCAATTGAAACACTTTACCGTTGTGTTTGTTATCACTAGTGTTAAAGATAGAGCACACAGGATGTCGAAATCTCGTCTTCTATAAAAACACCGTGCAGTATTAAAAACAGATAACAGTGCATTGGTAACGTTCCACTCAATAAACATGAGACAATGCCGATGTACTTGATCTTTTTGTGCATTGCGCTGATCGGAACGACGATATACCAATTGCGACAATATTTGCTTTGTTTGGAAATCTTTGCTTCACCTTGTGCGCCTGGTGTATTATTAAGTACAATGGCCTGACAAAGTTTAAATTGATTGAAACCTCGTTATCTTATATGTTCTTTTTATTGGCTAGATAATTCATAGAAAGTGGGAATGATAGCGTGCGGCAGCTGGTCCCTGATCTTGCGAGATGTGCAAGAAAACCCTTGTAGAGTACAGAAGCACTAATGTAATTTTATATTTCCAGCTTTCATTTACTATCTAGCGCTGTATGTTAAAATAGTACAGGCTCATTGTAGAGGCAATATATTTTTTAGTTGTAGCTGGGTCAGCTGAATGTTTGCGAGGGAGGTGCGGAAAAAATTAATAAGCGGAACAGAAGAAACTCCCCTTCTTCACGTATCCCACGTAACGCAGTACTTTGCACAAACATCGCCTGATTGTAACAAATGTCATGACACGGTGAACAGACAGCTTCAACGTGAAATGTAAGTTGCCAGCTGTACGTTTAGGTAATGCTACGAATAACTGTCATGACATCCTGACAACCACGTTGTGTCAACGTTGCATATAAACGAAAATTAACGTGTGGATGGTAACAATGTAGCGACGTTCCATAACTGCACGTGCCGATAACGTTTCATGATGTCACCAATGGTGACAATATTATGATACCTTGCTGTTGGACCATTTCACATGTTTAGCTCCATGCAACTATGGGGTATTTTCATTTTGAATGGAACCTTATTCTTTATCATACTGTGAGGTATGTAGCTGTATATATAGTGGCTATGCAACAATTATTATTTTGTCAGGAACACCATGTTATCTGATATTTATTGAGCTTCTCAACAGATAAGAAAAGCTACAAACTATATTAATTAAAGGTTGGAGGCATTCATATGGTAAAACTATAATGGTTGCAACATTTCGCACTTGTAGAAAAAAATATGGAAAAAAGTGTTCCCTTTTAACACAACAAAGGCACGAGACCTTGTGACCGTTTTCATGCCACATGCGCCCGAAAGTGAAAATATCACTGTCTGGAGCATCATGAAGAAAGCGAATCTTCATCGTTTTCTTCAAGTCCACCAGAAGTTCGACGAGAACGTTTTCCAATGCCAACTCGACTTCAGCAACCGGATTTTTATTAAGTACGATGATAAGCCAGGCTTCCTCAATGATTTCCGGTGGACAGGATTTTTATTAAGTGCGATGATAAGCCAGGCTTCCTCAATGATTTCCGGTGGACGGACGGAGAAAACTTATCCAGAAACGCAGACTGCAGGTCGGTCTCCGTTACGCTCATTATTGGCTCGAGAAGATGATACGGATGAAGTTTCGCTTTCTCCTTGATCCTCCAGGCACTTGATATTAACACCTGTAAGCCAGGGCTAATGTTACAAACGTAACATGAGCGTTACGAAAGCTAACGTGAGCCATGTATGCCAGGATGTCTGTCTCCACGTCTTCAGTTATAGCCGATGACCTGTGCCTCGTTTTCTTTAACGTCCCCGTCTGCCTTAGTGTCTCGTAAGTCTTCAGTATAATGGATGCAGTTGGTCTCTCTCCACAGCGCCATCACTGGATCCCCTATCGCCGCTCGACGCTTCCAATGGAAACACCAAATTTGCCTTTTGCTCATTTGTCAAGTGCATTCTTCTCATCTCGGAACCACAAAATGAAGAGATGTCGTTGTGTCAATATGTCGCTTTGTTGTATGCAAGATTTCACAGCAAAGCGTTATATGGCTAGCTGATTCGTCCGTCCATCTGCCTGTCGGTGGCGGTACGCCGAAAACTCCTTTGACGTAACCCCATGCGCGTGCCAAAAAAAAACAGATAAGTGCGCGAATAGTGAGCACCACCTTGATAGCATAGCGCCTGTTTACTCCGATCCATGACGTCACTCTACCTGGCGCAATATTTTGATTGACAAAGCTGATGTGATGAAAGCGCTGACGTCAAAATCACTGTTGCCCACTCAGGAGCAACCCCAATGGATTCTGTGGCAGTGGGGTCAAAATACATGGCATCATGAATTTGAGTAAAGATACTTTGAGCTATCCGGGTAGCGTTAGATTAGCTGCGCAAGTAGTGAGGTCGTTGCTCTCCGTCACAGCTGAACGCCTGCGCACCAATTTCTCCCCGGCTTGGAACAGGATAGATCACGCATCATAACGTACTACTGAGGAACTGGCAGCCTTCGCTCAGCAACGCCGCGAGCATAAACGGGAACGAGCTTGCCTCAGCCGTGCCGTTGGTGCACCCCGGGCACACGAACAGACTCGTGAAGCCGAACGTAAGCAGCAACTGCGTACCGAGAACTCGGCAGCCCAACCAGCCGTCATTTGATGAACCGTCGGGATTAACCCAGTCTGAGGAAGAAAATGCGTCTCGCGGCACATATGCATCGCCAACGCGTGGCTCGGCTCGGCTCGCGCTGGTGATTGTTGGCGTCTTTTCGTACGGTGCTTCGGGCTGCCTCGCCGTTTCCGTTGCTGTGCCTTTGCATGAGGAGCCATAAATAAATCTATTCTCAATTGATGGAGGTGCTGGGCTTCAAACCTTGAGTCCTGAAGCCGTGGAGCTGCGATCAAAAGTGCTACCACCCGCCATGACCGACACCTCTTCCTCATTCACTTCCGGCGTCGCGATTGTGCGCGTCAATTAAAAGACGGTAATGGCGGGCTGCGATTTGACATGGCGTGGCATAAACGGATTCGATCCACTGGCGAATTGCAGCAGAAACACACAAGATAACAAAAAAAAGACAGCTAGAGCTTGAATAAATGCGGATTAAAAAGCTGTTAATCGAGATTCGAAAGGAAATTGTCATGTTATTCTATTTGTTTGAGATCAAATCATATTAGAGAGAATTGCTGGCGCGTATCTTGCGGCCACCGCAAACGCCAAGCACAGGCCACACAGCGCTGGAGAGATAAGCAGATATCATTGCTTGATAGGTCGTCTGTGAACGCTGAAATAGAGTGTAGTAGCCCTATCACACGGTTGTTATTGTATTTTCTGCGCTTTCTTTAAAGGCAAGTAGAAGAAGCTTTTCAATGGTGCCTAGGGTGCTATTCTGGACATTCCGCCATTTTCTTCGATGCATGACGTGGGCGCGACGCAAACAAGATGGCGCTGGTGGCCCCGTTTTGCTTACGTAACGTGACGCCAACTTGACGTTTCTCCTAAAAAACTGAAAAGAAGGCACTGAATGTAGCGTTATTGGTAAAGCAAAACAGTTTTCCTCCGCAGTAAAAATAAAGCAGCTATCTCAAAGCGTATGATTATTCCGTCGAAAACGCTTCTCGCTTCCGTCGTCTGCTGCGTACAAGCCATCGACTGCTTCAATAGCTGGGATGCGTGTCCCCGGATAATGGACTGAGTCATCGCATGTTGGCGCCAACGCCCTTGTATTCTTTTTTGAGACAACATACGCGACCTACCAGTGGTGATGCGCGCCCATTCTAGGCCACGTTATCGCTATCTCGGGAAACGCAAGTGACTCAGCCGGACTCGGCTGGCTGAGAAACGGCCGAATATCACCGATAGCGTGGCGCGCGCCAAAGATATCCACTAGAGCGACGCAAGCGCCGGCGCTGCCGTCTCTTGTTCATTTCGCTGGTTACTCGCACCGAGGGAGGAAACTTCTAGGCGCCGTCTTGCGTACATTTCTTTTTATAAATTAGAAATAGGACGTTGTCATCACTTTTGATTGTGCGAAAAGGCATTAATCTTGATTACAATACAAATGCAGCAGTGAAAAGTGGACAACATTGCCGAAAGTTTGCTATGTTCAACCAACATTATTTCGTTTAAACGCGTTCTTTTAGAAAAAATGATGGCCCCAAACACAAATGCCAACACCACCCGAGAGTGATGCAAATACAATGAGAACGCGTTATGAACAAAAGATTTTCGTTGTGCAAAACGACGAGGAAAATGTGGCGATACGCATTCCTCTCGGCTGCCATTGCATATGGCTGCCCATTAGCATAATTCGTGCCGCTCGTCGCAGCTAACATTCAGCAATGGCGGCCATTATCTCAGCAATGGCGGCCAAGCGCAACGTCACGCATCGTCAAAATGACGTTTACGAAACAGCCCTTCCTGTGACGCTCCTCATGAGATATTCCTTCAGTCAATCAGCAAGCTGGCATGGCGCATATCTTGGATCGCCACCACATATTCGCGCAATTGCAGATGCATTGCACTGGCTTTTGCTCGCTACCGCTCACATTCTTTTTGAAGCGCTAACATCACAATATATCTTCCAAGGACCAAAAAATTTATTAGTCCATAAAATTTGCAGCTCCACGTCACGTTTCGTCATCTTGATGAAAACGCAAAATGACATTTCGCAAAACTTCCGTTTCCCGGCACAAATTTCAAGGCACGTGAGCTCTCCACAGCCAATCAGAGAGTAAACACGGCGGTTAATGGCGGCCGTGCAGCCGCCATGCGTGTCGAGAATAGCACCCCTAGTTGAAAAACTTCACTCGGCTATTTTTAAACGTGATCTACAGCTTTCCGGCAGGCACCGTCTTGGCAAAGCCAGCATTTAAAAGGTTAGGAAATATACTGTACAGATCTCCCTTTATTGCAAACGAAAAACAAACCACGGTCTTCGGCGCACGACTCTAAACACAGATGTTTTCAGCTCCCTAGCACACATTGGTTATATATCATCGGTTACTTTTAGCTGAAAGTACCTATATATATAAATATATACATATATATATATGTATATATATATATATATATAATGCAAGTAAATGTTCTGTAGGTCCGGTGCATACGTAGTTGAATAAACGAAGGAGCACACTAACGAAAACTGCATCTTTAATGTTTCAACGTTTAGGCCGTGGCAAGGCCGTTGTCAGAATACGCGTATTCTGGCGTATTCTGACGAAGGCCGTGCCACTGCCGAAACGTTAAAACATAAAAAATGCAATTTTCACAAGTGTGCTCCTTCCTTTATTCAACTATATATATATATATATATATATATATATATATATATATATATATATATATATATATATATATATATATATATATATATATATATATATATATATATATCGTGCCGAATATGTGCGATTACACCGATTGAGTAAGCGAACAGGTGTTACCTGAGCGCCTGTTTCTAAATATCACACAACGTCAAGCCGTCTGACAGCTGTTTGTGTGCCTTCACTTGCAGCTCAGGCAGTGCAGATCAGAGGCGGCCCTCAGGGTGACAACCTTCCTGCAGACTTTGAAAGCTATGAGGTTATCACCAACGTCGTGAGGGGCGATCTTGACCCCCGACCTGGCGGCTCGAAGCATGACGTCAGCATCGCACTTCCTCGTGAGTGGGCGACAACGAGTCCTGACGACGAAGGATTCAAGCTGAAGGCATTCTTAGTGGCAAGAGTTACTAACGCGTATGGACTGAAGTCGGAGCCATCGAGAAAGGCATTTGCAGAGTTTAGCACTTTAAATCCGACCGCCCAGTCGCGCACAACAGCAGGGGGCACCACCCCTCAAAGGAGGACCCATGCAGAGTTGGGACCAGTGAGCGAAACAACACCGCTGACAAGAACCACAGCAGAAATGGATGATCCGACCAAGAATGAAGAACCGTCCGTCATCTCATGGATGCTGCTGGCACTAATTGCCGTGCTCGCTTTGATGTCCATAATTATTTTACTACTTCTCAGAAGGCACTCGGGAAGCTTTTCCGGGAATCAGAGCACCATGATGAAGGCAGGCCCATTGACTGCGTCAAACTAGCACACTGCATGGCTGCACGTCAAAAATAAAACAAAGGGACCCCGTGCAATGCTAGACATTCATCGTACCACTTGCTAGACGGTGCACGCTTTCGTTTACAATTCCCCCAGCGGCTCCTTATTAGCATGAGCTGTTTTATTATTCATTTTGAGGAATTGTAATATCAATTGCAGTGAATTCTTCTATAGCTCTTCTCTGCAACGCAAAAGGTAAACTAATAGTGGTTAGTTTTAGGGCACCAAGAAGCGGTTGTCTATTGCCGCTTCCACCACAATAGATCCGCTTAACATGATGACGTGCCCTACTCCAACGCAATGGCGAACCATCAGCGCTCCACCCTCTTGTAGTGTCAGTTCTGAGAACATTTATCGTGTGCGTGTGAACAAACTTAACAATGTCGTGCGAATGTGAATAACGCACGGCCTAATTGGCAACTCTGATAACTTTAGCACACATATGCATGCTTTAGATGTTGTAAGTAAATTGTTAACTGTTTCACAGAAATACAGCAAAATGCCGTGGGGCCATAGTGGCTTTGGCGTTGCGCTGCTAAGAACGAAGGCGTATCACCGAATGTCGCACACGTAGGGCGTAGTTCTATAAGCACGAATTGCAAAACCCGTACCCTGAATAGGGTGCACAGGAAAGAACTCCAGGTTGCGAAAAATAATCCTTGTTTCGCCACTACAGCCTGCCTCATAATCACATCTTGTGTCGGTACGCAATACCCTAGAAATTAATAGAAATGCAATATCGCCAAACCAGAGAGATTCGTCTTCGATGTCAGCCATGAAGTAGACCATCGTCTTACATGGTCTATTCACCACTGGGCCAAGGAAAACGTTGCTGGAAGTGGAGTGTTGAATTAGGGCCTATTAGGTTGCGCTTGCGAGAATATTTACCAGTAAGCTACTGCCTATATCGCAGTTTGTGATCTTGAATGGTATCAGTGGCAACTTGAAAAACATTCTGAAAATATTACAAGAAAATAAATGAGGCTAAGTAGCGAAGTGAGAGGGAAAAAAATAGATCATCTGTGAGCTCAGCCTCACCGCTCAACTAAAAACAAAGAAGCATACCTGCATAAGTCCAGAGCAGTTTCACATGGGTTAAACAAAACGCGTTTTGTTGTTGCGTTGTTTCTGCGTTTTACTTTTTTTTGTATACAGGCTGCCACTGAGGAGAATGTAGATGTTTTGCTAGCCCACCATTGCCTTCCGGGTTTCTAGACGTTGCTTCCTTTGACACTGGAATTGTGTCAAATTTCTGTGTTGGATACGTATTTATAATCACGAAATTTATTTTAATAGAGAGGGACGTCTTTAAAGTGATGTTGGTTTGAGGTTATTACAGTTGAGTATGGAGCAAAGGAAGGTACTGGATAGGAAAAGCAGAACCAGATACTGAGGCCGCTGAATTTCGGTAGATACTGCACGGGGGTTCCGCTCTTACGCCATGGAGCGCTAGACTGATGTGTCACCCTGTGAAGGTGCCTATGTGGCTGCCGATAGAGACGAAAACCTAAAGATTTTGGCTCACTAAATTTCTCCCAATTATTAATATGCCAAGCATTGCGACAACGAACTACACATTAGTTATATAGGGAGCTTGTAGCGGATGGCTCCCTTATAGTTGCCAAAGCTTCTCCGTTTTTATGTACAGAACGCCCCTTGAATCAACTTCAGTCAGAAATAAAATTCTCAACATGATGCTGCCGAGCAGCACGGCATCTTTACTGCGCTTCCACAGCGCATGTAGTTTCACACCTCGACCATGTTGATTATGTGAACTTACTAAAGATTGTGGCTAATGGTGAGTAGGACGCATCTTTGCAGCTGTTTACGGCAACGTTAGGCGAATCTGGCCGTGTCTCTTGTGGAACTCTGTCCTACATATGTCGTGGATTATGGTGGGTTAGACGTCGAGATGCTTCGACAATAAGGTCGGGGAAAAGCCCTTCTCTCACGCCAGCGTTCCGGTTGTGTGTTGCTGCGCAGCGCACCAGACTAAGCTTCCATTGGCAGGCTCAAAACTGCAAATGTTACTGCCCAATCTCATTCCACGGCGCCGATGCCAGCTTTAGCCGAAAAAGTAGACAAAAGCGGATCATTTCGGAGCCTGTCGACGCGACATTATGACGATGTGTATTTCTGGCATAAGCAATAATGCAATCGCGCTGTGTTACCAATCAGCTTCAGTGATTGGTGGAAACGCTCCTGTTTTCTGCATTTCGTCGCACATTCTACATTTACGCTGATATCGAAGTCAAGAGCCCAATACAGAAATTCTTAGGTACACTAGCGAACCTGGAGTACGGAAGCGCAACTCAAAGAACAACGCTTCCTATCACCTTCTGCTTCTTTTGCGAACAAGGCCGAGGGATTCTTGTCCGACCATTTACTGTATGACTTACAAGCAGTTCCTAATTTCCGTTTATTTGGGATATTCTGTTTTATTCGCACCGTCTTACAACTCGCTAATGAAAATTCCATATTTAGCACCATGTGTATACGGCATCGTACATCGGCATCGGCATAGGCATCGTGCCTATGTTTACAAACGTGTACTTGACATTTCTCGTACACCCTTCAACTTTGATGCTCCGTCGCCTGCTCAAAAAAAAAAAAAAAAACTCACCGAGCCAAACATTGAACTCGGAGCACGATCGTATTGACGGCGAAGACGGACCGTGGCGCCGCCATGCATAGCCATCCGTGTGACGTGCAAAGTCTTGTTACTCCGTCAGCACTCTCCTGCTCAGCCCGCAGCCGCTTTCGCACCGTCTATTTTTATTATTATTGTATTTCACTAAAAGAAATCAGAAAAATACTGTTATTGCTTCGTTGCTGATATGATATGCTAAGTAACTGTGCCCCCCCAAAAATATTCTACCTTATAAAACCTTAGACACCAGCCCGACAGCAGGCGTCGTCTGCTGCGGCCACCGACATGGAAATCACAGAGACCGAGTCCTATACTTTATAAAAAATAAGAAAAAATTGAATCGCATTAAAACTAAGCATCTAATGGGCCTTTGAGTGCGCCTGCCATACTGAAATATTGTTACTGCTAGAAAGCTGTGCAACGTGTGCACCGTGTAATGTAATTAGTTGCAGATTTCCGTCTACAAAGCGGCCGCGGCTGACAAGAAAAAGAAATGGCATTCACAGATTTGAATTCATTTTTAGCACGCATAGGTGCACGACGAAAGTGGTTTCTTCCTTTTGTGGAGAGCAACCCAACATGCTTTGATCTTCATGCAGCCGCGACCTTCGTCACATGATTTGAGGCACACACTAGAGCCACATGCGCGTGCGCGTGTCATTCAGAGAGTTTAGCTTTGTTATTTTTCTGACAGGGGTTCCTTCGGTGACGTTGTTGCTAGATAACATTTTACACTTCCACCAACGTGCTGAGAAGCACACGTAGGCTTCGGCACCATTGGCATATTTAGCTGTTGGCTCCTTTTGCGCGAATCTCATAGGGCTGTCGCACGGCGCACTTCTGATCGCGATCAAACCAGATCTGAATCGAATTTCTCGGTTGTGATTTGTTCCTTTGCTCAAGCTATCCGAGGGAGCCAATAGCAGTCCGGAATTTCGATCCGCATCGGGCTTGACTGGTATCGAAAATGGTCCTACACCATTGGTATCGTACGGTTGTCACACGGGGTATTTCCGATCGCGATCCCTTACACGGCGTGCGCGAATGGGCTGGTCGTGATACAGAAGTATAGTCCCGATCGGGTTTGCTCGCGTTCGTAATTGCACCGTGTGACACGTTGCGTTATTTGCGCATTTGAAAGCAGTAGCATGCTGCCACTCTGTTGCTTCCGGATTCAGCGATGCTCAGTAGCCAGACGATCCAAAGGACGCACCAGTAAATTCTTCGACAGCTCCGTGCGCAAGGCACCGCTTTTTCACCTTGCTGAGAGGGAAACAATTGTCATGCTCGTGGTTCGAGGCCAACGAGCAATTCTCAGCGAATGAAATGCGATACGAAGAGCGGGTGGCTGCCGGCACTTGCGCGACAGGTGGCTGCTCGGGACACCGAGCTCACACACTTTTGTGTCGCAAAAAGCGAGTCTTTATGAGGCATTGTGACTGCATTCGGCGCCTCGTAGATCACCTACTGCTCACCAGCGGCACAAGAAGTACCCTCCGCAACGCGATCCAAGTATTGCGTATCACTCGCTGTAGACTGCATGTGAGCGTCTCACCATAAAGACATTCCACAAGAGCGGACACTCCCATGGAGCCCAGCGGCCGAATTGACTGTAGCGCACCAAGTGGATAGGATAAACTCTTTCCGGTTCCGGTTTTTGGAGCGCGCATTTTGAATGCTTGCCTGCACGCGCAAAGGCGGCTGCGCTACTCGCCTTTTTTTTTCCTTCTGCTGCTCAATCGCGCGGTTTCTTAGTGCGGAATGATTTATGTAGTTGAAATAAGTGCAATGATCTTTCCTAGCTTCCAACAAATCTGTGTCGCCTGCAATTTAATAACGTAGACGCAAGACAAATTGTAAATGAGGAAATGTTTATTTCGCTCTATATAAATGCTCGTTCTGGGCATTTTGTGCGTTCATCCAACGTTGTGGCACCAGGTAAGCAGCAGTATTTTCTGTACGAAGCTTCACCGGACGGAATCAGCTGAAGAAAGGAAATGAGAAGCATGCGTCATTGTGGCATTGAGACATTATAGGAATACTGCGTGTGCAGGCGAAACGCGCGAAAGTGGTGACAGGTGACATTAGAAACACAAGAAATTCACTTTCACATACATGGCGGTGGTACGCTACATACACAGAGGTGGCCACGACACAGGCTCTCAGCCAGACTATGCTAGGCGCTCGCATATTGCCTTCTACTCACACTCAAGAGACATGCGTGGGTGCAAAGCCTGTTTTCAGTCGTTCAGAAGAAAGAATTTTCGAGTTTGTGGTTTTACAGCTCCTCGGCGTTATCTTTTGTGCGATTTGCCTGCGCAAGCAACACACTCCAATCTTATCACTCTTGGCCGTCGCTCGTTACATCTTTGGCAAGTGTGAGTACCGAAAGAAGGTATATGTTGCGGGGCCATAGAAAGCGTCACCAACTATCTAAGATTCCGTACATGCCAAACGAACTGTTACCACGACCAAGCTTGCCTTTTTGAAGCGTCACAACCTCAAGCGCGGCGAGTGTGGTTCAAAAGTATCCTAAAAAGTAACAAAATTAATTACACTACTTTTGGCGGTCAGATAATGCGTCACGAACCTGTCCCAGTAAGATTCAAAGCACGAGAAACAAAGTGCGGCACACGGCTGAGCTGCTTTTTGCTAACTGGGTCACAATGCCAGGCGTGGCCACTGTGCGTGAAAAGTACCCCAAAAAGTAACGAAATTAGCTATAATAATGTTGTGGGTCAGAGAAAGTGTAAAGTTTGTCCCGGTAAGATTCAGTACACGCGAAACTGCGTCACATGGCCGAGGTGCTTTTTACTGTGTCACAAAGTCGGGTGCAGCGAGCGTGCCAAAAATGACCCAAATAACTTATAATAATGCTGGGCTCTCACACAACACCTAGATGAACTTGCATGCATCTTTCGTGCCTGGCATGCCGTTAGCTTGCTAACGCAAGCAAAATAAGTCACAAAGTTTTCGTTTACTTATACTCAAAACTTTTTAGTTTTAGCGGGATAGAATAAAAAGAAGGAAAACATTGCCTCTAAATTTATTTGACATTCTTTTTTTATTTGACATTCTCGGGATCACGGTATGCACACGTGATCCCGAGGTGGCGGAGCAAGTGGCCATAGCCCTGGCAATGCTCGGCGATAACCGCACGACAATATTCAGCGACTCGAGACCAGCCATCAAAGCGTTCGAGAGAGGAGTCGTCTCCGTCAAGGCGTTACGCATCCTCCGCGGCGCTGATCCAAGCACCCTCAAACACCACACCGTCATCTGGTTTCCCGCCCACCTGGGTCGGATTCCGGGCGCCCCGCCCAGCCTCAAAGAGACAGCCCACGACGCTGCGCGCGCGCTTACCGACCGTGCCGTCAACCCCGGGCAACTACGTCTCGATGAGTTGGAGGCGAACAGGGATGCCCCAATAACCTACAATGAAATAACCAAACACTTTTACTTGGGACGACGTCTCTTTCCGCCCCCGCACCCCAAACTAAACAGGCCGCAGGCGCTAACGCTACGCTTATTACAGACGGATACCTATCCAAACCCGGCCACCTTACACATAATCTACCCGGACATCTACCCAGACGATGCGTGCCCCTCGTGCGGTGTCACGGCGACACTCGCACACGTGCTCTGGGAGTGCAGAAACGCTCCGCCCGGCTCTACCTCCGACAAGTGGGAGAAGACCCTCAGAAGCCTGCTCCTACAAGACCAGCAATGGGCCATCCAGCAGGCTCGCGCACTGGCCGCCAGGTATTCCCTGTCGGTCCCTGCGTGGGAGACGCCCACTGCGCGCTGACGTGCGTCCTGCAGGACGTTTATTAAAGTTTTTCCAATCCAATCCAATTCTTTTGTATCCGATGCTCGTGTCATCTAACGGAAGGGAGTAAGACTAGCCGTGACGTGTTTCTAGTAGCCAGTGTTCGCCGAGTGTCCCCTCTTGCTGAATTTCTTTCTCCATGATGTCACGTTGCCTGCTACTCATGGAATATTTGCGCTCCTAGTCTTCACACAATCTTCTTCGCTGAAGTACTTGCTACAAACACATGCGTAGGAGCTCGGTTCCTTGCCCATTGGAAGCTTTATCAGCCATGCGTCACACAGTTTCTTATCTTTGGGGTGAAATTGAATGATCACGCCCTGTTACTTTGCGTATGCCGCGCACTGCGGTATAGAGCAATTAGGTACAATTGAAACGATAACGTTGAGCTCACTTTCCCAGCTTGTGTAGTCTCTATATATCCGAGCAGATGAAGTGAGTTCAAAACGATGTCGTTGATCCCAAGCAAAAACACTAGGAAATCTCTGCGAAAAACGCGTTCTAACCATCCTCTTTCTTTCATTGTAGTGATGTGGGATTTCGTGATCCAACTTTGCTCGTCAAAACGATTGCAGCGCCCTTAGCTCCGGGAAAGTTCTTACTTTGATGTGTGACATATTGCCATTACACTTCTCAAATCTCCATCACTTCACTGGCCATGATATGTTTGCGAAATGCACTTGGAGTGGTTGGTTTGCTACCTGAAGTAGCCGCACCACGGTGCCGGCACTGATCAAAGGGCAGCCTAGCTAGCCAGCTGCCACTGGGACAAGCGTTGCGGCAGCCATCCGATTTTTCATTTTCTACATTTGTTCTTGTAGGCTGTCTCATTCGCCGTAATGGTTCATTTAGCGGATCGTAACGCTATAAGTCGCTGTGGTGAGGCCCACAGTGGGTTGTGTGACCGGCTAGCATTTCGGCATCAGGCTCAACGACGGGAAGATCATTACGCTGATACGTTTTCTGTCCGATTAGAAAAAATTAAATGTGCTACACATCGTAGCGAAGTTGGTATATCTCATTTGAATTAGCTGTGACCAGACGCACGAAATACACTTAGACGTGGCATCGTTCTTTCTATGTGCCCTTCCCAAACGGTTTTGCGTCACTGTTATGTAATATTTCGAGACCCCGAAGCTGCCCTAAGAATTTTTTTGCGCCTTCCTTCCTACGTATCCGAGCCAAGCGTACCTTGTGTGCCTGCGACGTAAATAAGCAGTTAAACTACGACGTGTTTTAACGATTGTTCTCGCTTATGTAGCATCGAAAGTGAGTTAGTGTACGATTATTGGTGAAATGTGCTTCACAGCAAGTGACGGTAAAGGGGAAACAATAGGTTTTTGGTGCTTATCAATGAGCAGGAACGTGCCCGTCTTTGGAGTGATTGCAAACAAAAGCGCCAACTGATGCCCTAGTAATGGTTCATCATTATTAATACATGAGGAATAATGCGTGTGAATTGGGATTCTCCTCGCCTGCCAAACTATTAACAAAAAAGTCCGACGTGCCTTCTACAAATTGCAGCGCAGTTGAGAAATTTTATGACCACAACTAGGTGTTTTACTGCGATAACAATTTCATAGATATTCCAAGCGCATTTTGCTGGTCCATACTACATGCACCACGTGGCTATCACGAAGAGACGGGTGCTCCTACTTCTCCGCGACGAATCAAGAAATCGACGTGGGAGCCGACTTCAAGAAGCGCCCAACCCTCTCCGCGACAAATCAAGAATTCAACTCTGGTGACCTCATCACCCTCCTCCGCCTGGTTCCTGCTGACGACAAGTCACCGAAGCGATTTAAGGAAGTACTGTCCCATTGCGATATAAAATTGTCGCTTCCAGCCGCCCAGTCGGTCTGAAGCGCTCTTACTGCTACATGTAGGCTATCATACCCACTATCTGTATATATTGTACAAAGTTCGCGTTTGTTCCTCGTCTGCAGAAAAGTCCGTCTTTCGTCCTCCACCCCCAAGTCACAACAGTGGATGGCAAGCTGTGGGATTCGAAGCCAGATAGCACCCGCTACACCGCTTAACGGCAGCCACGAGGACCATCGGCACCAGCTACTTTACATTGGATTGTATTGGAGCAAACATTACTTGTGAGTGCCCGACGTTTGCCTTTCGCATCGACAGACCTTAAAAAATTATATTATGGGGTTTTACATGCCACAACCACTTTCTGATTACGACGCGCGCCGTAGTGGAGGGCTCCGGAAATTTCGGCAACCTGGGGTTCTTTAACGTGGACATAAATCTAAGCACACAGGTGTTTTCGCATTTCGCCCTCATCGAAATGCGGCCGCCGTGGCCGGGATTCGATCCCGCAACCTCATGCCCAACATCGACAGACCTTTGTCGCGCACGTAAATGCTAAGGACAATTGCGCATGTAATCTGAAAGGGCTATAGTGGTTTTGTCTTAGTTCGCTGCTGGCCTTGCATAGATTTCCTGCTTCGGAAGCAAAACTAATTTAGAGGCAAAACCGGAGACGAGCCGTCAGATCACGATGGAGAAGCTCACGATAGATGACCTCCTTGATGTCTGCCAGGAGATGGACATTTCAGTTGCCACGATAAAGCGAAAGAAAGCCATTCTGGACGTCATGAGGGCATAAGAGGTAACTGGGGAGGAAGTCCAAGAGGTTTGGGGAGAAGCTCTTGAGAGGAGACTATTCTGTAAAGCAGTTTTCTTCTCGCAGCCCAGTTTTGCCGAATATGAAATCGTCCATGATCGACGAGTTCAGCAAGGGAAAATCGACTAAGGATGAAGTGGCGAGGGAATGACTAGCATAGACAGCCCAGTAGGCTGCGGCCGCTAAAGCTAAGGCAGACGTATGGCGCACTTTGTAGTCCCGGGGACCAATTATCTGCTTCCGTTGCAACAAGGAAGGTCATATTTCCTCAAATTACAAGGAGCAAATCGAGGTCGCTAGCAATAGCCGTTCAGACTGAAATCGGAGGCTGCTCGATCCATATACGCAGGATGTCGTGGTAAACGGGAAAATGTGCAAGGCACTTCGTGATTCCACCGCCACCATTGATGTAACTCATATGTCTTGTGTTTCTCCCGGGCACTATACAGAGGAATGCGCCTGGATCAGGCAAGTCGCAGAAGAGCACTTGGTAGTTGCCAGCGTAACTCTCGAGGGTGCTTTGGGAAGGTTGCAAACGGAGGCAGGCGTGAGTCGAAGTTTACCCGAACACTTTTCATATCTTTTTGCGAACACATCGGAGCAGGTTTTTTGAAAAGGACGGCTGGTCGTTCTCTACGAGTCTCGCTTGCATAGTATTAACGCGATCGTGGTCACGTGTCCTCTCAAAGAAACGTGAATGCTTATCTTCAAACGAGGAAACTGACAATCTAATGTTCTCACAGCAGCAGCCTAGGCCGAGAAATAAGGCTGATGAAAAGCAGAGGACTCAGATGTGTGATGGATCGCTTACCGAATCAGTGACAGTAGGTAAGGAGCCTTCCGAGAATCATGAAAAGAGGGCACCTAGGCCTGAAGTGGAAGGTTCACTGCTTAGTCCTGCATCCTTTTGCTGGGAGGAGCTTAGTATGGTTGAACGAGAGGCGCTTATCTCGGTCCTGAAAAGTGACTCTTCGCTAACTGTGCTGCATGCTAAATAAATGAAGAGTGGCTCGAAAGATAATGTCGTTCTACACTAGGTCAGGTCTCAGGCACCGGAAACATTAGGATTTCAAAGGTCGGCCATACAGCCAACTACTCCTGCAAGGAAAATACCAACCACAACTTTTAGAGTTATCGCATGGCAATGCTTCAGCGGGTCACTTTGGTGTCAAGAAGACAAAGGCTAGGCTAGCGCAACATTTCTATTGGCCAGCAGGCAGCAAAGAGGTTGAAACACTTGTTCGGTCATGCGACGTATGTCAGCAAGTTATTAATGCCAATGACAAGTGACAGAATTTCACTCAGAGCAAGACAGGGCAAAATATAAACTTTCTTCGATCGCCTCAGCTGTGTCTTGCCTGCCCGAATGACTGCTAGGAATTGCTTTGCATTCTATTCTTTATCTGTTTATTCTCTTTGAATGTGTCTACTTCGACAGCACTATATGTGGAAATCTGTATCCCGCGCTCTTTATCATGTGCGCATTTCGTGTTGAATACAATAACCATAATGATGCTTTTGAGAGCACGGATGGGATTAGAGCGTTTGTTTTCATAGAGTTTGGTCTGGCGTTGTGAAGAGAATTGGGAGGATGCTCACTTTCACCAAAGTGATTGGCGTTGATTTTGGGACACTCCGTGAGATTTCTCATACCCAAGCAAAGGGATGACCAGTGGATGAATTGGCGGGAAAGCCATTTCATTAACCCCGTCAAGGACGTCACTCATCGGCATATTGTATACGTCGAGCCGCATCGAACAGCTAGACTTCTGGATGTATTATCTGGAAGCAGGGGTGCCCTTGTGCCATAATACGTGCACCACATGGCTACCACGAGGTGACGGGGGCTGCCATACTACGTGCACCACGTGGCTACCATGAGGCGACGAGTGCTCCCACTTCGCCGCGATGAATCGAGAAATCCACATGGGAGCCGAACTGATGAAGCGCCCAGCCATTTTCGCGACGAATGAATAATTCACCCGGGCGACGTCATCACCCTGCCCCGCCTGGTTCCTGCCGACGACAAGTCGCCCAAACTATTTTCTGCGCACGAGGAGTCACTGAAGTGATTTAAGGAAGAACACGCCTATTGTGAGAGGAGAGAGCCGCTTCCAGCCGCCCAGTCGGTCTGATGCGCTCCTTTTGCTACCTGGTTGCTATCATCCACTATCTGTAAATATTGCATAAAGTTTTCATTTCTTCTTCATCTGCGGAAAGAGTCCGTCTTTCGTCCTCCGCCCCGAAGTCACAACGATTTCCACAGTCGGTATCGGCGTGGGCTCCGATGTCAGCTTGTCCAAGAGTGACAACACCGTCGCCGTCCGCTGAAGGCTGTATGTGCAGTGAAGGCGTGCGAGGGGAGCGGACGATCACCGCTCGGTCTCGCCCGTGCGAGAGAGACGAAAGCGGGAAGGAAGCGCGCTGTTTTTCGTCGTGGAGGAGAGACCCAACCACAGAACACCGGTATAAACTTAGACAAAGGAAACTCTACCTTGCAGAGTGCAACGGAAATAAGATTAGCGGTAGCTTTCGGAACTAAAGTATACTACCGAGGGATGGCGCTGACAAATTCAAAACTAATATCATCATTATTATGCAGTGAGCAATATGACCTTGGCGGTAGTGGCTGACAGTACTCGTCGCGCTGTTCGCTCACTGCTTTTGGGCGGAATGTTACCGCTTTTCGGGCGCTATTCATATGTAGGGTACTCTAATATTACTACATGTACCTTGATTATGTCGCTAGGTAACCTAGGGGCCTAAATCGGCAAATCCTACTTGAAACAAATAAGCTTACATTGTTTGTTGTCAATGGTGAATGAATAAGCACATGCTCACAGTTTTCGTACAGGTCAGGTGGACTTAATGCCGGCAGTCAATAAGTTTACAACACCAATAGCCATCTATTTAATATAATTTCAAGCTGAAATCGAGAGAAGCTTCAGACAACGATACCGGGCTAGCCTCGTACTTCTGGCTGTGTACAGTGCTATTTTACGTGTTTCATATTATACATATATTGTCTGCGTTCGACGATTTCAGCCAGATGAAGAAAAACAAACATAAAACGTGCTTGGCAAAGTTGTACTGTCAGCAAGATAAGGTCGAGCTGCAGTGTCCCATTTTCAAAACATATTGGCGAAAGGCTACTAGTGTGTGGGAAAAAGAAACCTTGCGCAAAGTTTTGCATCACGTATTGCCTGATCTTTTGTGGCACATTTAGTGTTCAGAGGCAGCAGTAACATCTTTGGCACAAGTGGAGTACTAGTAGGAAAGCAAGGAACGTTTTGGAGACAACAGTACTTACAATGACCTCTACAAATATCGTGTGTGTAAACAGGACACCAAATATACAAATATGTAAGCCCAATGAGCTCACGGATTCCTGGGGAAAAAATTTCCGGTTTCATACTGAAAACAATATATTGATTTGTGTATTCAAACAAGGCAGAAAGGTTGCAAGGACACAGACAGACAGACAGACAGACAGACAGACAGACAGACAGACAGACAGACAGACAGACAGACAGACAGACAGACAGACAGACAGACAGACAGACATAGAGACAGACAGACAGACATAGAGACAGACAGACAGACAGACAGACAGACAGACAGACAGACAGACAGACAGACAGACAGACAGACAGACAGACAGACAGACAGACAGACAGACATACAGACAGACAGACAGACAGACAGACAGACAGACAGACAGACAGATAACTTTATTGATGGTCCTGAGGAACCGCGTTAGGGCACCTCCATTTTCAGGTAGTCCCCGTAGCCGTCCAGGGCCGCACCCACGTCGGGTGCGGGCCGCAACTCACCCAGTATGTATCCCGCCATCCATCCAGTCCACCCATCGTTCACCCAACACATTGATCCTTGACCAACCATTTACACAAGTCATGCAGTATGTATCCCCGCATGCACCCAGCACACACACTCAGCACACAGCACGCCCGCCACTGAGACACGTTACCCAGTGTGTATACCACCAATACATCCCACCATCTACCACTGCACCCACCATCTACCCGGTATACACATGATAAATTCCATCATACCCACCAAGCCCTCCCTCATGCACAGCAAATTTTCTACCAAGCAGAGCATGAAATTTGTGACGGGCAATGCTGGGATTTTTAATAGATATACACATATGTATACCTAAATGGCGTACGTTACGTGTTTGATGCTAGTGGGCCAAGCCTGTGGGCTATGAAAGAAATTCGGGAGAGGCTCCTAAGATTGCTCATATGGATAATGCGAAAATGTTGTTCCACTTCTAGAGCTCGGAAAGTCATGATGTTGCATCATCACATGCCCAATGGTGCACATACTAAATGAAAACTTTAGACTGCCATATGACAGCGAAATCTTCAGTGACGCACGCCCTAGACACACCTTTAGTCAACCAGAACTGTGAAGATGCCTTGTCAGGTAAGCGTGCTCGTATCGCATCTCAGAGGCCCGGGCTCGATATGTAATTTTTTTCATAGATAGACTTGTTTAGTTTACAGGAACGTTCCAAAGAAAGTTGGCATTCCGAGCATTTATTGATGGTTCTTAAGGCGAAAGCTTCGAATGTCTAGGTTTCAAGGTCGCGTTGTGAGGTACAAAAACATCACGTGACGCAAGCAACGTCCGAAGCAAACCAAAGGATGTCCTGCCGTGTATAAAGGATGATTTATGATAAGCAAAGTTTATTAATGATTGATTTTAGATTGAGTTAGAGTCGTTAAAGTCGCATTAAAATTGATTAACGTGGGTAAGGGTGCATTAGGGTAAATTGCAGTAGGCTTTACAAGGCTTTCCTCTGCACTTCTTAGTCGATAGCTAAGGACACTTGAAACTTTTCTACTGCTTGCGGCGTAGGCCATCTTTAGTACCATCGCTCTGTCACTCCGCCGTCGTCGATGGATTTTCGCGTGCTAAGGTACATAATGCTTTCAGATGAAAACAAGTATGTGCCCCCGGAGTGATTGCGTATATGACAGTAAGGATGTGACTGAATACTCGTCGCTCTACATGGCACAATGGAAGCCAGTTTGGGTTACTGGGTGACATAGGCCGTTCGTTAGTATGTGTGCCATTATTAAAAAAAAAACAGCTTTGTCCCCAACATGTCAGTATTGCTGCCTTTTCGCGTGGGTTTGTGCCACTGGGCATGGGCCGCGGGATACTGGGTAAGAGAAGTCAAGTTTATTTACAACATACACAAAGGTCTGTGTTGAAGGCCACCCTGGCAAGAAAACTGTAAACATACATCTTGACGAGGGCAGGAGGCCCCAACCAGGCCCCCTGGCCTGGTGGTGGCGCACAGCGCACACATCCGCAACACAAACAATAGGCTTTCATAAGTAGCTTCATTAATGCAACACGTGATATATATGCACATCCCTGCGTGTGAATAGAATAACATACATGTATGCGCATAACGAGTGCATTGCAATCAGGGTAAATACCATTTGCGCCAGAGAAACATATACTGTTGCGCAGTTAAAAACCAACCTTAATAAGAACAGTAGTTAAAAGCAAGTTAAGCAACAGTAAAGAATGTGCACGTGCAATTTACAAGAAATATTATGAATGTGCATGTGATAAGTAGATTCTGAACAAGTAGTGACAGGTTATGTCAATGTGGGCCATTCCTGTCTATATAGAGTGCTGTGTATGCGCCGCTCTTCAATGTTCAACTTTGACACCACCTTGGGCGTCTTGATAATGTGGCCCGCTGACGAGGTTATGCACAACTTGGCATGTGCCCCACGGCCACTACATATGGGTCCAGTGATGTCACTGTGGGTCATTCCTGCTCATAGGTGCTGCTCTGTATTTGCGACTGGGTATGCGGCACGTTCATGAACCACTTTGATGCCAACATGGTTCACTGGGCAATGTAGGTTCCTCCTCAGGAGGGGGAACTTAGGACCAGTTGGTCCGGCATGTTTAAAGAGCAAAAGAACCGCGACATCATACGGGACGTGAGACGAAGTATTGGACATGACGAACGGCAACTAGCAACTGTGGTTTGTTACCATAAAACAAATAGCGGCAAAAGGTCTAGTCATCGCGAAGGATGCCTTGAAATACTGAAGAACACGATGAAACACATGTGGTATAAGGCATTCTAGATGTCTATGGAAAATGCCACGGGTCAAAGGGGTTGAGAACACGGCTAAACAGGGCATTCGACTCGTGTTCTCAGCCCGCTGAGAATTATCCCAACCACGTAGGCGCGTGGCAGAAGGTCCGCGCTAGGTCCCCTGTACTACTAAGCACGAGTGGTGCTTAGTAGTACAGCACGATCGGTGGCACGTGCACTGTGCCACCAGTGTGGTGTACAAGTTCACGTTGTGGTGCGGCATTGTTTACGTTGGCCGAACTGGTCAATGCAATGCATTGCATTAATAATAGGCTGCGGCAGGGCAGTATATCCGCTCCTTGAAGGGTGATAGCGGCGCGAATCTCTCCAGGCGCACCAGGGAATGCAAATACTGCTACCCCAAATTCAATCAAACCATCATTGTAGGTCGGAAGACTAGACTTGAGCGAGAAATTTGGAAGCGCCTCACATACTTCTCTTTACAGGTGTGTAAAGGAGCCTTTGGTGGCTCTCCAAGATAAAGAAATGCGGTATTTTATTAACCAGTGATAGTTGTTTTTTGCCCCTTGGCACTTTCCATAATCATCTAGGGTGCTTGGTAATGATGATAATTACCTTGATGAGCGTGGCGCATACCCACTCTTGAGGATTAGGTAAGAGTCGGGTAGACTTTACATATGTGTTCAGATAATGAATTTAAAATCTATAAGATTGTTGCATAAATTGAAGCGAGGGAAGTTCAAAACGCTTCATTAGGCACCAAAGGGGGAATGAAATGAATCATAGAATAAGTTCGGTTTGTTTCAATAATACATTTTTCTAAGGCAATCCACATATTCCTGTAGGAGTACCCAAGCACAGACGCTCCGAAAGCCAGTAGTCCCTGAGTGTTCAATGGCAGGCCCAGCTTTCGCACTGCAAATTCCAAGTCATTTTTCTCAGGGAGGAGAAACACCGGCAATCCAGTAAGCAGTGTTCGATCATGTCTTAATAGTTGGGACAATGGCACAAAGGGGATATTGCCAGACCAGATCGGTGCATGTATAAATTTAGAGATCGGACTCGACAACGCTGCCTCGTTAATGTCACGTTTTGCAAAATTTCCTGCTTTCTTCCACGTGTGTTTAAACTTCTTCAGTATGTCAAGGCACTCTGCGCGCAGATGTGACCTTTGGCTGCTATGTGTTTCATGGTAATAAGCCACTGTTGCTAGTTACTGCTCGTCTTGTTCACTATTTCGTCCCACGTCCCGTCTGAAGTCGCGGTTCTTTTGCTCATTGAATAGGTCACGCCTATCTGTATTAAATATTGATTTTAAGACGTTCTGATGGTTAAATATACATTCCAAAACCAAGATATTGCTACGGTGGGAAAAGAGGATATTGTCGACGACGGTGAAGATGCATACCAAGCAACTCCACCAAAATGTCACAGGCATAAAACTATTTACACGATGTATTTAGAAGAGATACATAAACAGCAGTTGAGAATACCGAGAGGTTGTTGCCACTTTGTCATCTTTACCGTCATCGACAATGTTCTTTTCTCCCACCATAACAATATTTACGCAGCAAGCCGTAGCAGGAGGCTCCATTAACTTTGACCACCTGGGGTTCATTAATGAGTGCCGAATGCATGAAATACGAGCGTCTTTGCGTCTCGCCGTCATTGAAGCTTTGACGCCACGGTAGGTATTTGATTCCACAGCCTCGTACTTAACAGCGCGAGCACAAAGCTACTTAGAAACCACCGCGGTTCCCATGGTTTTGTGCCACTGGGCAAGTGACCAGTGACGTCGATGTTGGACTGTCCCTTGAATATATGTGTCTTTGCAAGTGCAAGTGAGTATGTTTTGCACTTAAATCAGCCGCCTTGTCAACAACTTCGGTCACTGGGCTATAAGGGCCATTCCCGTGGGTATGTGTAACTAGGTATGTGCCCAGTGGTGTAAATTTGTGCTGCTACCGTGGATATATGCTAGTGTATGTGCCATTATTAAATGCACTACATTGATGCCAACAAGCGTAACTAGGTATTCTAGGCAGTTTATGTGAGCATGTGCCACTGGGTAGGTGCCCTTGGGCACTGAGTGTGTTCTCAGTACACTCACTGTAGGCGTTTCCGTAGGTATATGCTACTTTCTCTGCCCCGCGGAGAATTAGGCTCTGCTCAACAAAGCTCTTTGACTGCAACTTTACGATAGGCACAATTCCTGGCAGCGAATCAAGTCTGCGAAATACCTGCCGCTTTACGCATACGCCTGCCGGCTCGACGCCCTTTCAGTGAACATGTGTGAGCTACTTAGGATGGAAACAAAAGAAAATTGCGCCGCTCGCTCCTCTTAAACCGAAGGCTGTCCTGGCATTTGACGGTAAGCTTGACAGCAGTGCGGGAGTCTACACCATGCGGCCTCTTAGCGTGTTGCAGTTCCTTCTAGGGACAAACTGTCGCTCTTTGAATTGCACGTTGCACAGACCGAAGATACCGCAGCCTAATTATATGAGCCGATCTCGTCGAGTAATGGGTACTTGCCCTTTTTCAACAGAATGCTTTGATGCCACAACAACGATGACCACACAATCCAAAACACATGAGTTCAATATACGTCGCGAAAGCTTTACGCGATCGTTGTAGAACAGATATGTGATTCAAAAGAATCGTTTTATTTAATACCGCTAGCAAAACCATGAGGTGACACTATCTGGTTTTTACTTCAACAGCAATTATGTGCTCAAATTAGGTTTGCCTTGTCCGTTCCTCTATTCCGTTACGCTCACGACGAGCGTTGCCATCGACGACACTGTAGGGTGATTTCTTCAAGTAGCTGAAGTAGTTGGATCACATCGTAAGGTCTGAAGAAGTTTGCCCAGACCGAGACAAATACAAAGCGGTTCAGAAAGCACGAAAGCCGAACAACAAGCAGCAGTTCAGTTCGCCCCTTTAACTATTAGGCCACTCTGGGACTCTCATTGGTTGTCTGCCCAGTGTGGTTTTGCCCTGAGTTGGCTTTTGTGCCACGACGCACCGTAGTTTTGAAGCAACGAGTGCGAAGCTGCATTTCTCCTTTCAAAGGCCTTGTTATGTGTGCCTCTAGTGTACGCTCACGAGGATCACAGCCTGCCCCTACAGTTGTGTTGAAACACTTCAGCGTATGACAATGGTTCTTTTATTCAAATGGCCAATGACACCCAATTGCTTATGAGTACAGAACTTTATACAAAACATTCGTTGTGTGCAACCTAATTGGAAACGGACTGTTTGCCTTATTTCTAAAAAAAGAAAAGTGTAACTTTTATCTTTATAGATTACGAATTGTATTAGTGTGGGGCCACAAATCACTGCACACACATTTATACCAAGAAAGGCAACCCTACCAGAGCTTCTGATGAATGCGGCGTTGAACAATATTTGTCTTTCTGCAGCTTTAAAACGCTTAGGCTGATGTCGCAGTCCAAAAACGCGGATTCAGAATGCCTCTTGTTTTTTTTCATTTTAGGGCCTCAGTGAAAGAAGAAAGGAAGACTGCTTTCATGTCGTACTCTTTTCAGCTGTAGGCGTATATCTAAAGCGACATGCGGCAACCCAATAACAAAGCTATATCACTGCAGGTGCATGAGAATGACCCTAATAATCAAAAGCCAAGTGATGAACCGAAGTCAGTTTTCAGCAGACGCTGTGAGCTTGATCTACAGCAAGGTGCTCATTGCTTGGTGCTCGTGTCCTCGTCTCCGAATTTTTCCGGTCGTCCATGCTAGGGGAGCTGCGCCAAGGGGTGCCCATGATTGTGCGGATGAAGTTTAGGAGAAGGTAATTCTATTGGCCAAACCCGAATTCTAACACTAAGTAAGATCTGCCACTCGCGGCTCTCATACTGTAGGTTGGCTTGCCCTACCAAAGCTGGGCACGGCAACTTACACTATGAGAGACGCGAGTGCGAACCAGATCTTCCCCTCTGGTTAACCTCCCTGCCTTTCCCCTTTCCTCTTTCTTTCTATCAAAGCTTAATTTCTACGAAAGTTGGATCGCTAAATTGGTCTGCAGACAATCGTTACATAGCTCAACTGCAGCCTACCACCACTCTTGCAGATTGTCTGCGTCTGCCTTCTACGTGGAGCGATGGGGCACCCGTGAGCCGCGTCATGCTCGTCCACGGTCCGAATACCGTAATGTGAATCCAGCTTCGGATGCACGCTGGCACAGTCTTAAGGACTATTTCAAATAAACTCAGCTAGTCCGTTCAACGGGGTCATGCTAGTTGCTCTTATGGGCGCATACCTCAATTGGCCATCAACTATCAGCTATCAGCTATCAGCTATCAACGTGCAAGGCAAAATATACGAAGTGAGCGCTTACGGAACGACCGCCCGCGACACAGTCAAGGGCGTGATCAGGGGCATAGCGCTCGAGGACAGCGAAGCTGAAATAATGCAGCAGATTGTTACCAAGTACAACCCCCTCGCCGTGGGAGCGAAGCGTATCGGGCACACGACGACAATAATCGTTGTGTTCAACGGTATCAAGGTTCCCAAGTATGTGCGTTATGGATCCACGCTCTATCCGTGCAGTCTCTACAGGAAGCAAATAGAAGTGTGCAAAGTATGCGGCAAGGTCGGTCACAGGCGCGACGTGTGCCCCACACCAAACGTACGTGTTTGTTTTTCATGCGGTGTTTCTAATCCCAGAGAGGGCCACACGTGTGTCCCCAAGTGCAAGCTCTGTGGCGAAGAACACCCCACTGGAGACCGCCTCTGCAGAGCCAAATACAAGGTTCCGTACGTCGTGCGGCGACGGCGATGGGAACGCCGTAACGCCGAAGAACAGCGAAAGCAAGCACTCGAATCAAGCGCCTTTCCACGCCTAGGACGCTCCCGCTCGCGCAGCGCTTCCCGTGGCGGGTCCCGCAGCGCGTCGCGCCACGCATCACGTTACGCTTCCCGTCATGCCTCGCGCAGCGCATCCCACTATCGTGACTCATCGGACAGGAACAGTTGCGGCGCAACGCGATTGCGCTCCCGTGACAAAGTCAGCTGGGCCGACGTAGCCAAGGGCGAAGTTAAAGGCAGCAGCGTCAGCTCCAACGCGCCACTAGTGGCCGAAGCACTCCGAGCACCTGGCAGGCATGGAGTACAAGCCCAGCTACTACAAGGAACTCGAACAACTCCGCGCAACCAATGCGACCCTGGTAGAAACCACGCGCCGGCTTGCCGAAGAGCTAGCCGAGGTCAAGAAAGAGCTTCAAGCACAGCAAGCCCATCAAAGGACAGAACCAGCTCAGTCACCCGAGACACCTACACCCGCCACCGACACGCCATCACACCAAGGCATACAATCAATGGAGACAACCCAAGACGAGCCCCAGGAGGAGAAGACCACTGATCCAACCCCCAAGAAACGAGCACGCACCGAACCAACACCCACCGTTGTCCCCGAGCAGAACTCCGACACGCTATCGCACCAAGTCACAGAATCAAAGGACAAAACCCAAGACGCGCCCCAGGAGGAGAACACCACTGACCCAACCACCAAGAAACGATTACGCACTTTATCACGACATCACAGGGACCTGACCCAATTGGAAATTCAGCTCGAAGCCAAAATTGAAGCGTTCGCCAACACCTACGCCAGCACGGCTGCCGTGACCGACCAACGACTGGCACGGCTGGAGGAACTGATCACCACGTCCTTCCGCACCATACAAGAGCGTTTCGAATTCATTGAACACACCCTCAAGCCCATAGTCCGCAGCCCCATCTTTTCAGCGGAATTCGCAAAACACCCATACCTCCAAGAACAGACGCAAGCCCCACCCTCGCCACAACTATGTCCCAACACAAATCCACAATAGCATCACTACCGGGCCTTACGGTCTGGCAGTGGAACTGCCACAGTTACAACAACAAGTAAGCCATGCTGCAACAACATATTACCACAGTAAACAAGAAACCCGACGTTATCCTGCTGCATGAAACGGCGACGGTGACCCCCACCCTCCCTGGGTATCGCGCTCACGTCAGCCAAGCGGAGGGACGGGGCGTCTGCACGTTCGTCCGCAAAGGGCTCACGTTTATCGAGCACCAACTCAAACAATGCCGCAGCAGGGTGGAATACGCCTTCACCGAAATCATCCCAAGCAAACAACGGAAAGGTAGCCTGTTCATCGCCAACATCTACAGTAACCCCAAGCACCAAACACAGAAATTCAAGACCCTACTACACACAGCCAGCACCCAAGCCAGAGAGAACACGTTGCTGATCGGAGGGTACTTCAACGCCGCCCATCGAGCGTGGGGTTATGTGAAGGACACGGCCAAGGGACGGGACTTATTACAGGATACCCTGGACCACAAATGTGTCCTAATCACGGACCCCGCGCATCCTACGCGCATCGGCAACTCCGTAGCACGAGACACCACACCAGACCTTACGTTCATAAAAAATGACCACACGGGCAAAGTAACATGGCACAACACGGGCGTCGTCCTGGGCAGTGACCACTACATCCTCGAAATTACGATACCCAACCAATTACGGAGCAATACCATTATACATAAGTGGACGGACTGGGACGAATTCCGTAAAGGGCGCCTCACCACAGCACAAGACATCACAGAGATCGAAACCTGGACTGCGGAACTCCGCGATGCAGTGCGCTCAGCCACAAAGACCCTAGAAACAGACGAAGACGTCATCCTAATAGGCAGCCGCCTGGCCCATCTTATAGAGGCCAAACGTTCGATACAGGCGCGTTGGAAGCAGCACCGGCTACATCGCAAATTGAGGAAGAAGGTGGCTGACTTAAATAGGGCCATTGAACAACATTGCATGCTCCTGTGCCGTCAACAGTGGAACGAGATCTGCAACCGAGCTGGCAGGGAATCGCACCGCAGTTGTACATGGAATCTATTTCGGCACCTCCTAGACGAAACAAAGACCAAGTCAACCCAGCGAGACCGCCTGGCCCGTCTCATGCACACCATCACACAACAACAAGGAAAAGACGCTGTTATCAGGAGCCTGGAAGCCAAGTATCTGCCAGACACGCCAACAGAAACCCACCCGCCGTACGGGGGGCTGCCCAACGCGTGGCTAGACCGAGATATTACCATATCAGAGGTACGGGTAGCGCTGCACGAGCTCAACACCCGCTCAGCAGCCGGCGCAGATCTCCTTACAAACAAGATGCTACGCAACCTGGACGACGCTTCGATAGAGGCCCTAACGGACTACTTCAATGAATGCTGGCATTCGGGCAAGCTCCCCCGAGAGTGGAAAACGGCTAGAACGATCCTGATTCCGAAACCGGGCAACCCACTAGACATCGGCAACCTGCGTCCCATCTCGCTGACGTCCTGCGTGGGCAAGGTGCTGGAGCACGTGGTCGCCAACCGTTGGCAGGAATACCTAGAGAAGGAAGGCCTCTATGCTGACACGATGATCGGCTTCCGGCGCAGACTCAGCACACAAGATGCCACGTTACAGCTCAAACAAGAAATCGTCGACAACAAGACACAAGACAGCAAAGTAATTCGGGGTCTCGATTTACAAATTGCATTCGACAAAGTCAAACACTCAGCCGTGTTAGGACAAGTATCAAGGCTCAACATGGGGGTAACGAGCTACAACTACATTCAAGACTTCTTGACCAACCGCACGGTGGAACTGTACGCCGGAGACCTCAAGCTCCCCGAACACAAGCTCGGCAGTATGGGTACTCCACAGGGTTCGGTTATATCGCCGTTACTCTTTAACCTCGTCATGATCGGGGTAGCGAGGGCAGTAGCGGGGACCGGCGTCCGGCATACGATCTACGCCGACGACATTACCCTGTGGGTGGCCGGCGGCACCGACGCCAGCATCGAGCAACAGCTGCAAGCGGCGGTTACCGCCATCGAGCAGCACCTTGATGGCACAGGCCTCATGTGCTCGCCCGCCAAATCCGAGCTGTTCGTCCTCACACCGCTTCGACCGGGACGGAAGCGCACTCCTCTTCGTGAGTGTGATCACATCAAAATTGTGACTGCATCGGGGCAACGCATCCCCGAAGTTTCCAAGATCAGGTTCCTGGGCCTGCTGCTCAACAAGAGCGGCCGCAACGACGAGACCATCAACAAGCTTACCACCAAGGCAATGTACGCCATCCGGCTCATACATCGAGTCTCTGCATGACGGGCGGGCATGCGTGAGGACAGTCTCGTGCACCTTGTACAGTCGTTCGTGATTAGTCACATCGCCTACGTTGCGGCCTACCTTAACTGGCACGTCACTGACCGGACCAAGATCAACACGCTGATCAGACGGGCTTACAAGGCGGCGCTGGGTTTAATGGAGACCACGAGTACGGCTCGGCTCTTGCAGCTCGGCGTCCATAATACCCTAGAAGAAATAGCCGAGGCGCAGCTCAGCGCGCAATTCGAGCGCCTCTCTACCACCAAGACGGGCCGCAGTATACTGACGTCCCTGGGTTACAGCCCCCAAGCTACCAGCCGGCAACCGTGCGAGATCACAGATGAGGCGCGGGCCCACATTTTGGGCCCATGGTTCCCAGCGCACGCCGGCGAGTGTGCATCCTCACCGAACCACAACGAGACGGCTCATTCGGCGGCACGAGCGCTTACTTTCCGTGCCCCCGAGAGTGACCGTTCCGTGTGGTGGTACGAAACCAAGGACAGAGTGACTAGTTATGCCGAAGTAACTAAGTGTTACCGCTTAGCTCGACGGACAATGCCGCCTCCCCACCCGGCACTTAGTCGAGAGGAGGCCGTAATCCTAAGACAAATACAGACCGCGTCACTCCTCGCCCCCGCAATGCTGCACGTGCTTCACCCAGAGCTCTATCCGAGTGGGCTGTGCGGTGTTTGTGCAGCGGGTCCGGCGGACCAATGGCATATCATGTGGGACTGTGCCAGGTTCCCGACGGCAGCTACCTCCAGGACTTACCCGCCAGAACTACAAGGTGCACTGCAGTCTGCAGACAAGGAATCACAACTATGGGCCGTCCAGCAGGCCCGGGGTGCGCTCGAGAAGCACAAGCCTCATGACCCACTACAAACGGGCCCAACTGGGCTAGTGCAGAGTAGGGCATAACCCCGGGTCGACGCTTGGCCAGCGTCACGACACGTTAAATCGTCGTTTGCCGGCACTTCATTAAAGTTATTCCTATCCTATCCTACCTCAATTGGCCAAAGGTGTTCGCGTTGAAAGACAGTTCAGCCAAGGATATCCGACTGCTTGAGGAACATGGATGGAAAAAATTAGAGCAGAAATCCTGTTCGATAATTACCTAGCTCAATGCGAAGCATTTCATGCCTGCACGTGGCGCAAATCACGAAAGAACTCACGTCTGCCTAGAGAAACACTGGCTCGAAGACCATCGCATTCGTGGGCCGCAACACCCTGATGACACACATGCGCTACGAGAGGCTGTCGCAGACGCTATACGCAGCAAGAAATTCGTCTTCAACAAAGAGCACTTGAAAGTGCGCGTACCCGCCATGGTTGCCATGGTTGCCATGGTCTGCTGAGCACGCGGTCGTGGGACTGAATCCCGGCGACGGCAAACGCATTTCGGTGGGGGCGAAATGCGAAAACGTTTGTGTACTTGAATTTTGGTGCGCGTTAAAGAACCCCAGGTGGTGGAAATTTTGGGTGTCCTGCACTATGGCGTGCCTCATATTTAGAAATTGGTGTTGGCCCGTAGAACCTCTTAATTTAATTTTTAAAAGCGCGAGTGCGTCGCGTATGTGGCGGTGCTCCAATCAGTACCACTTGGTCTGGACTGCCTGTTCAAATATTGTTTGCTTGGAATGGCACTGCTAGTCGGCTGCACATCGCTTCTTTTGTGATCATGGTCGACACCCGCGTCTATGTCGCCACCACGATGACGCACTAATAAAACATTGGATGACCCTGTCATGTGCGTAAGTGCACAGATGATCATAACTTAAAAAAAAAACCTTGCGCGCCAAAAGTTGTGGCCAACTTCAATGGACGCAGTGGACCCTCATCCATGCGATTATCGTGTTGACAATGCTAAACAGTCCTACAACGATTCCTGGGATAGACGCGGCTTTTAATAAGTCATTATGAGCTAGTGATCATTCTTCGTTAGAGGACGTCCACACCACCGTAGATACTGCTTTTAAAACTAAGAGAAAGCAAAGTGAGAGTGTCGTCAAAGAATTCTCATAGATATCCAAGTCGATATTAGCGATTTGTCTACTTATAATACATAATGTACAAATTTATAAACTAAAAAAATAGCTAAGGTTAAGCCCAGGATGTGAAGCATACTAGCCTTTATTTTAACGCGACAGCGTTAAGGAGCTCGTGTCGCAGAAAAGCCGGTGTCGTCGGCGTCGGCTCAGGCGTGCGGCGCTTGCTCAGGCGCACATTTCGTTGTCGCGCCGAACGCTGCGTTGCTCGACGCTCACCGCGTCCGATGCGGGGGGCGGCGCTGCGAGCGACGGCGCGAGTTGGAGCGCCGTTTCTCCGCTGTCGTGACGTCACGGTGTCACGTGGTATTGAGGGCGACACCGCCGCGCCTGAGGAGCTGGGTTGAGCTCTCGTAATATGCTTCGCATAATAATTCACAGGTGTGCACCAATGCTTGCAACTGGTACAACAAAGACGTCGAAGCTGTGCGAGCGAGTCCTCGCACCATTGTGACATACATTACCCGGTTTTAATCGAGGCGAGGAAGAGTTCCCCCCGGTTGCTGTACACGCGTTCGCGCAGAAAGTGCACTGAAATGGACAACCTCACTGTAGTGCACAATTTATTTCTGGACTCTAAATGGACTACATCAAGATATTTTTTTTAACTTCATCAAGCGCCATTTCCACTGACACTTCGCACCTTGAGTAAAAACAAGGCATCCGAACTTCAAAGCGAAAGTTTCTTTTCCTTTTTTCTTTGACTTGATCACTGCTACTGCTGCTGCGGTAGCTACTGCTGCTATCTTGCAAGCCGCGGCTGGAGGTGGTATAGAGCGTGCATATAAATGGCAGCAGCGTGGAAAGGAGGAAAGGTAATTCTAGAACCTCGTTAAGAATTTTCACTGCCTCTAATGTGCACACTGCATTTTGGGGCTACTCGGGCGTCACCATATTAACCTAGTGACGGCTGTAATTATCCGTGATTTCCCGTAAAAGCATTGCAGAAACTGCAAAGCTTACTTTCTACTAACACCAGAGGGGAGCTGGATATAATGGTAGAGAGGAGGAAGCGAGGGAAGGCAGAAAATTGGTACAACCTACGCAGTCACTAAACGAGTAAATGACAGCCATGCCCCACTTCGCTCGCAGCTCCCATACAATGGGCGAGGGCGGAAGAGGGAAAAGGCGAAGTGAGAAGACCATCAAACGCTACTTCTTAACATGTCAGCGGTTGTGGCAAACATGATATGTTTTAGTTCAAGGTCTGGCACCATACGTTTCTCCAGTTTATGAAATATAAACACTGTGCAAGCACTTGACAGCACTTGACAAGCGGACAAATGGCGCACGGCGTGGTGACGCAAAGCCGCATCAAAGCACCGTAGTGTCTAGGCGACACCACGGAAGTGGTCGGACGTGAATCAAATGCTCCTGTGCCCGCCGTGGTTGCTTTGCGGCCATAACATTGCTCAAGGTCGCAGGTTCGAGCCCGACCACGCCACCAGATTTCGGCGGTGCCAAAATACAAAACCCTGCTATACTTAGATTTTGGTGCATGTTAATAAAGCTGTGGGGTGGGGTTCAAAATTATTCACGAGTCCATCGCTACGCCGTACCTCATAATCCGTTTGTGGCTTTCACACATACAGCGCCATAATTCAACTGAAGGTAACATTTTTGCCAGAAGGCGATGTGCCCTTTGAGGCGATCATTACACTAACCTTTTCAGACCTTATGAACAGTTGCGCCCAACAAGGTCTCAAAGAAACATGACGCGGTGTGTTATGTTTATTATGCAGACAAACAGTACTTACGCAAGGTAACGTTCAACATGGACTCTCCAATCCTACATTTCGCTAAACTCTCAATAACTTAATATTTGCCACCAAAACCGGCTAATAATATCGTGAATCAAAGCAAACAGCACAAAAAACATCGCTTGCATCGATTCCCACGGTGCGTGGGATATGTATAATTCTGTCTCAACTTTGTATTATCCTTTTTTTCTAGTTGTCTGTAGTTAAAGAACAGTAAGGATGTTTTCAAAGCACCCTCTACAAAACTGCAGCTTTAGAATGCTCCAATGCGCTCAAAACATCAATACGCACCTGCATATGGGATCCTGGTAGCGTCATTCTTATTACTTGGCTCCACTTGTTTCATTCGTATTTATTATAACCGTTCCGCAAGTACCTCACTGAAAACTAACCTAGCACTTACTCCACTAGCTAGCCACCGCAAAGTCGCCAGTTTTTCGCTGTTTCATGAAAGTTTCCATCCCACCACACTTCACAACGGCTTCGTGCCGGGGCCTCAGTACATTTCGTACAGCATTGATCATCGCAGTAAGGTAGAATTTTTTTCATGTTAGAAGGAGTCTTTGTTTCAATCTTCCACCCTCCATACATATAAATAATGAAACCACCCTCTGTCAAGTATGGCAGCCATCACCAATAGGAAACGTTTTTTGCAAAACATTAGTTAACCTTGCATACTCAGAAGAATCATTACGTTACCAGAAATCATTGCACTTGTATGTGTGTTTGCTTTACTCTACTACTTTGTAACCACTCCCAGTTTTAATGCCATATGGCCTTGAGGGTACATTAAACGGTACGATAATAAACTAAAGTGTGAGTGTTAGGGTTTCAGTCAACATGAAGTATAATTTCTTCAAAATTGCATTGTGCGTTTTGGAAGGTTTGAATAATTTTTGCATTTTCACGTAACAAATAAAATAGTTAGAGAGCGTATGATGCTTCGCGGTGATGCCCGCAAAGTGTATTTGCAAACAGCATATGAGATACTTTGTTACTTACCAAGTTTGTATCAAGTTTGCTTTGTTACCCTGCTACATTTTCTTCTGGTCGTAACGGCTATAACGACTTGAAAAGAAACAAGTTGGTACTCAACATGTTACTACTCTGGTCTTCATAACGCGCCCTTAAAATCAAGTAAGCCTTTGATAAAATTTCAGCACTGCCGCTCGGTCCGACAGAAAACTATAGGCTGCTCGTTTCTTGACAGGACTCATACCACTTCATCTGGTAAACTGGCAAACATTTTATGGTGAGGCACATAGCTGAAGAGGACCTGCTGTCATTATGGTGACAGTTGAGCTTCTTATGGCTTGGTGTGGGCAGCTTGTAGACCAATAATCTCTCTTTCGTACGTCTTCCTGAAGAAAGAGACGATGAAACCGTGACACACATGCAAGCAAAATATCAAATGCAAGCAAAGATCGTCAAATAAAAGAACAAATCACGGTTCTGGGTGAAGCGTTCAAAAACATACGTTGCGAGGATTCTGGCCCAGTGGTGAAACATTTGCTGTTGCCTCATACGTTCTGAAAGAAAAGACTCCAATGGCGCGAACACATATGAGCCGTGTATTGGTGGCTGTAGTAGAAGGAAAAAAGAGCCTCAATCACTATGGCCGAAGTGTGGGTGAGTTTGTGATTCACGTATGACTAAGAACAGTTCACAAAGCTCTTCATGACAGAAAATCACACATAGAAGACTGTTTTGAGTGAACATTTCTTTCAGTGGTGTCTTTGTGTGGGCTCTGCTTAGTGAAGCATCAATTAGATGACATTTTTTGCCAGACCATATGTACTAAACATAGCAATTTTGTTCAGCACCAAATGAAATTATATCAACTATCACCGGAAGTACATTTGCACCAATGTGCAGCGAATTTATTGCAACGTATCATTTATGTTTAAACAGTGAAAACTATTTCTTATATATACTGTACTCCGTGTCGGGAATTTTAGCAACGTGGCAAAATAACAAGAGCCTTGTTTGAGTTCCCTTTGAAGAGCAATAACTTGGTAATTATTAGTTTCCACTTTTAAGAAATGACTGCCGGAATCTGCGTTATTCTCATCACACGCAAAGAAATTCAAAGTTGCAAATGTAAAGAAGTGCTCTTTTTACTCTGCGGTGCACACACACAGAGGCTGCAAGGTTAATCCGCCTTCGTGGATAGTTTCCAAACAGATTGTGCTCGGTTCCAGCGGCGAATTTTCATGCTAGCTCGCACATTTTGTAAAGCAACATGTCATTACCCGGCCAGACGCAGCAGATCACTAATGATGGAATTCGTGCATGAGCAGTTATGCCAGTTAAACGTCGCCAGCTGATGAAATTCACCGGCTTTAAACACGTTCGCTGAGCGGCGGCTGTCAAATCTTGGAAGCATAAACTGACTGAGATATGATTGCTATTATATTTAAACAAACCTGCATGATCTTGCTAAAAGAAAACGACTACCCCGTTCGCAAGCATTAGTGCCGCACAATTTGAATCGAAAAACGGCGCGTACTGCAATCTATACCAGGGGGCTGCTGCATATCAGGTGTCAGAGAGGTCTCACAACCTTTATTCAAGCAATAAAATACAGTTTTTAATAACACAAGTGCACTAAAACAACTGTCTGCTTATTTATTTATTTTGTAACAAAATGACATGTTAATTATGCTTGTCATTTACTATATGTAAATTCATAGATCAAATATTTAGCCATGTTGAACGCCTCTGCAAGAAAAAGTACAAATTTAATGTATCCTACCAAATTACCGTAGCTCCGTCTGTGCGGTTCATGCTAAAACGTGCCGCGGTTGATTTTTCGTCCTCTGTGGCGATCGCTGGAACTTGATTGTGTGCGGGGCCTTACTTATGATCACGGCTCAATCTCGCGCGACATATATGGAGGAAAGTGGGAAGGCAGCGCGGTAGGGTGGCTGGGGGCTCCTTCGTTTCCGCCAGCCAGTTCATACTTTGGACGGCAGTGCGCCGTCGCGCGCGCCATGCCTGAAAGGGCTGTGGAAACGGCTCATTCCATTGCGCGCGCTGTGTTCTCGCCGCTCTTGCCTTGAAGCGATATAGCGCACGGCCACATTCCTGGCTAAGGCTTCCACGCTTGCTCGCAGCAGCGTTTTACCAGTGACTGTCGGCACTCATCGAGCGTGACGTGTTCATGTTTGCTTGTGTGCACTGGCACCATACTTCCTAATTCATTTAGTAAGCTAATGTTTCCAAGATTATACGGCCGACAAGACTACTGTCCTTACTTCGTATATCTGCCCACTGGTTAGCTGCCTCAATCGATACTGGCCTTTCGGACGAAACTGCGTCTCTTCTTTTTTTTTTGAGAATGATGACTTTCGTAACTCGCAAAGCGGCAGATGTGAGTTTTGGAAACTCATCATTTTCAACAACAATATAGAAGCCATTTCGGCCCAAAGGCGAAGCATCAATTGCATTAGGGAATAAGTAGACAGCTAGAGGGATTGAGAATAGTAATTTTGTCGGCCGTATAATATTGGAAACATCCGCTTACTAGCTGAATTAGCATGGTGTCAGGGCACACAAGGAAATCTGAACACATCACACTCGATGAGCGCGCACACTCGATGCTCAAACGCTGGCGCGAGCAAGAGCGGAAGCCTCAGGCAGGAATGTGGCCGTGCGCTATATCGCTTCAACGCAAGTGCGACGAGAACACAGCGCGGGCAATGGAAAGCGCGGTTTGCGCAGCCGTTTCAAGTACGGCACGCGTGACGGCGCACGGCCGTGCACACTACAGACTTGCTGTAGGAAACGAAGCCACCTACCCCTACTCACCCTACCCACCTTATAGCGCTGCCCTCAAATGTCGTGCGAGATTGAGCCGCGACCATCAGTCAGGCCAAGCACACACTCAATTTCCAGGCACCGTCAGAGAGAGCTAAACATAAACCGCGGCGCGTTGCAGCATGAAGCGCGCACGTGGAGCTACTGTAATTTGGTCGCCTACTTTAATCTGTACTTTTTCTGCTAGGGGCACTCAACGCGGCTAAATATTTGAATAAAATACTTGGCTAAAACTATGTTTTGTCCTATTATTTCAGAAGAAAGCCCCTATGCTGCTCAAAAAAATTGCAGACTGCGAAAAGGCTTCATGGCTTTCTGTCTGTGCCTCCAGCATAAGTATATATGCCGTTTTTAATTGATGCTGCAATCAATTTGTGGTATTATTTAGGTATAAAACCCTAGCTTGCACACACATATAGTGGACTGTTGTAATGCAAGCCTACGTATATTCATCATATTTATTTTCAGTCTGTGAAGCTGACCTAATTTAAGTTAGATTATTTCTGTTCCCGACTCACGTTACTACTATAATGCCTTAGTGATCTAGCATTTCACTTTGACATAATCCGGAATCGCCTATCCTGTTTAGGGTACGCTGGGAAGAAGAGCCGAATCTATTAGACAGGTAATGATTAGGAGTGAAAGTCTAAGAGGAATATCTCAGACACCTTGCTTTACAGATGACGTTAACAGGCTTAACAATGATGGCGACGACTGTCAAAAATTATTCAGGACATTAGACGGCAACGTGAAAGGGTTGGGTTGAAGCTTACTCTAAGCATAGAAAGGCAAGAGAACAAAAGTTCGCGTTCAGTAATCAGCGTGTAGAATACGTGCAAGAGCACGTTCTTCTAGGCAAGTTACTGTCAGCGTAACATCTTCATGAGAAATTACATTTACAAAAAAGTAAAAATGGGTTGCAGTGCATATGACCGGTATAAACAAGTCATGACCTGAAGCTTACCGCAATCATTTAGGAAAAAAGCACACAATAATTGTTTTCTACCAGACTAACGTACAGGGCGCAAATACGCAAGGTAAATAAGCAACTTCAGAAAAAGCTGCGCATCTCGCCACGAAGGATGGACAAAAAGCTTATGGCTTAGCATAAGGGAAAAAAAACAGGATGGTGTGAACTATAGAGCCAACAGGGACAGCTGTTGCGTGAAATGAAGCAGGAAAAATCGAGCTCGCAGGTCATGTGATATGAAGGAAAGAACCGGTGGTAAATAGACTTACCTAATGCATGTCAAGAGAAGGGAAATTCAGTAGATTCGAGAAAATTAGGCGAGGTGGTTGAAATGAGAAAATTTGCCCGTGCTAGCTGGAATCATCTTGCGCAAGACAGAGGTAACTGGAGAAAGCAAGAAGAAACATTCATGCTTTCATTCAGTCAATTCATTCAGCAGCAGCAGCAGCAGCAGCTGCTGCTGCCGCTGCCACTGCCGACGCCGCTGCTAGCTAACTTCAACCATTAGTGAACCAAATCATTCCATTTTACACGTCATCTTGTAAGGTTCGAGTGGGCATTCAATCAGAAAGATGTTTTGCAAGTTCCACACAGTCATCAGCATGACGGAACAACGAATATTATGAAATAACCAAAGGGATGTCATTAACGAAGACGTTAACAACAATTTAGATACATTTTTTCACTTAGAACCACAAGCTTTCAGCTACAACTAAAACTGAAAATGCCCTTAACATCCGTGAGGACCAGTTGAAATCAGTTGCTTAAGAAATTTTCGAGAAAGTTGTAAAAGGGCCTACGATACCTCAAGAAATTGTTCACCTAACAAGATTTTGAGCTTCAGGTTGTCAAAGGTTTTCGCAACATCTAAGAAGAGAGCACATGAGAAGAGGTTCTGATCGAATGCCGAAGATCGTCTAAAAATTCCTCAAGCAGTGCAACATTATGACGCCCACAAAAAAAGCCAAACTGTCAATCAGTTAGAATAGAATATTTCTAACCAAACAAGACGTATTCTGGAATAGAACTTTTCTAAGACCTGATCAATAACTGGTAAAACAGAAATTGGCCAACAATTCTCACTCTTAACTTTCCTCCCTGACTTGTGTAATGGTATAACTACTGTAGTCTTTAGGTATTCCTGGATAATATCTGACAGCGCATCCAAATTCTCTCGCATGATATATAATGATAGTATTCCATCGTATCACGGGACTTGTTAGGACGGAAACTGAAAAAAAATTTTCCAGATGACATTTCGAAATTCTCTGGAGAACATCTGACGCAGATGTGGATTGCGGTAACGACCGAGTGTTTAGGAATAGGGCGAATGCGTTTTAGGACGCTCTTACGAAGTGTCTGCTGAAGGAATCAGCTGCTCCTGTGGGATGTTGCTGGAAAGCATCAAAAAGAGACCGTTATTGGAAACTCACTCCTCTGAGTTTACTTATGGAAGACCTAGTTTGGCTAACACTATTTGAGGATTTCTAGAATTTAATCAAAAATAGGGGCGTTTTGGGCCCCGCAGAAGTGCAACAACTCAATTTCTTGCTGACTGATATTCTAGTCATTGTGCTTAGTTGTAGCATTTCCTGCAGTTTCGACAAGGTATCTCGATACGAAATCGCAGCAATAATTTCCCCGTTGATAAAGCAATGACCCTTACTTATCGGTGTAGCTACCAACCGCGTGCACCGCCATTAAAAGTTTTCCAGTTGTGTGTAGAACTTTTTATAAGCTTCACACGACGAATGTTCTTTGGTTAAGGATGCCCAGTCAAACGAAACGATAAGATTTTCAAGCTTAGATTGCCTAACTATAGTGAGAAGGTATTTGCGTCGTCCAGATCTTGTTCCAATGTGAAGCGTTCCAGACGCGTCCGGTAAGGCAAGACGGCATGCTACAAGGTAGTGGTCAGCTCAGCTTTGCAGAATACTACATGATCTAATTTAGTAGTTGGAGGCTCTGACTGCTATGTGTTCTAAGCAGGACTTCAATACGCGAACATTAAGTAATTCCGCTATAGGTGGAGCTTCAATTTACATTCCGAACCATGAACTGCAACGTAGATAGATAATCAGACATATCTTTTCGGGGCGTAAAATGCTGATAATAAGTATCCGATCAAGCAAAATTGGTCCACTGAGCCCCATTCCCGCATGTTTTACCAAGCTCTGCAAGAACATTTGAAAGCCTGCGTGAAGGTGGTCCATGGATAGGAAAGATGTGCATACAAAATGACCTCTTACAACCTTTGACCGCCGTACATTCAGCATGTAAAAAAAAGCATAACCAGGAGGAACTGTACAATGCCTCTGCCACCAAAAACGTTCCGTAAGTCGAAAGCATGTCCTGAAATTACCTTGCTTAATGGCGAAACAAATGCACGGTTTTCAAAGGAGTTAACATCGGAAAATTAAAATAGTTCATTTCATCGCGACTTTCGTTAAATTGAGGTTCCTTATATCGAGGTTTGACTGTGAACGTATTCACGGCTATTTTAGTGCATGACTGTACGAGATGATACGAATATGGCATTCAGCACAAATGATTATTTTTCCACTGCTAGGCAGCGTCTTATCACAAGCAATGCAGTTGTAAGCTTCCCAATGAACAAGGCAAACTGATAATAGATAAAAACTTAGACAACTAGCCGAGAAGCAAACCAGCAAACTGATGGCAATCCGGTAAAACTGTTCATAGAAGGCATTCTTCCAGAAACAAACAAAAAGTACCGCTAACAACGAGAAGCGCAGAAATCGCCCGAGGCCTGCCGTAACTAACTGAAACTGCCAACAAACCTCACCTCACAGAGCAAAGCCAGAAGCGACTACACGACGCACAGGGGCGCAAGGCACATTTTTGCGTTGAGCGATAAGCCGCAGCAAGTAGCAACCCTCGCGCACTAGCGCAGACCGTAGGTAACGGCTTGGAATGGCTGTGTTGCCGAAATAGTACTGTGAGAGTGCTCACCGAACAAGCTGAAGAGGTCGTCCATACATATCCCACAGTAACCGTCCTCGCAATTGACATCGTGTGTTGTCGCTTTGCCAAAAGCGACTACTACCAATAATCAATCAATCAATCAATCAATCAATCAAACAATCAATCAATCAATCAATCAATCAATCAATCATGCAATCAATCAATCATTCAATCAATCAATAGTTTCCCGTGCCCAGGAAGAGCCATAAAGTGTGAGAGCTCACGGATGCATACACGTAAAGAAACATCAGCGGAATATACGTAAAAGGAAGGAAAATGAATAAAAACAATATTCAGAAGAACAGTGTACGTACAAGAACGCTCAAGTTGAGTACAAAAGAAAATAAAGGAGAGTTGAACAGTAAGTCAAACTGCGACACATTAGCGAAAAGCTCGGAAAAGAACAATAAAAATCATGAAAATCAGCGTTATAATGACTATCTTGTGAACGGTTGAGTGTCGGTAATAATAATGATAATGTTAGCAATGATAACGAATGAAATGTTTATTTTTGAGCCGAAGAACAGCTACGGAGTCTGCGTACGTGTGTGCTTAAAAATAATTTTTGAAACGAACTACAAAGAGAAGACAAATGCTGTAGACCAACCAAAGGGAGGTAGCGAAGCACATACAAATAGGGAAATAAAAAGCGAGCAGGTGCACGTAAAAGCGACATAATCGTACAAAATTATTCTCTACATACACATGAAAGCAGAAACAATGAACTGCTAAATGGGTCAATACAGATAAAATAATTATAGCGCGTTTTTTGGAGACCAGCCAAAGGACACTATAATGCAACTAGATCACGCGCAAAACCTGGTATGCTGCGTGGTATATTTTGGCGGCACAGAAAATTGCACACAATCAAGAAGCTTTGGACAATGTATAATTGCATGGAGTACTTTGCAGAGGAACAGAAGGAACGAAAACGGGAAAAGTGGTGCTTTTGGAATAGCCATGAGCTTAGTTTCTCTGGGGTTAGGTTAGAATTTAGGTTATAATTTCATTTGCATGTTCCCGCCAATAATACAGAGCCACATTCTGGCAGTGCAACGCACACCATAGAATACAATTTCAGAAAAGCAAACGGGGAGTGGAAGTCATGCAATATAGGACAAGCGATACCTAGATGGTGAAGGGCACGCGGTTTCGCATGCTTAGCTTGTGAAGAGAAGTTCAGCGCTTCGTTAAAGTGTACACGACGATTTTTCTTTAATCTACCCTGGGCACTGGAGCCCACCAAAATATGTAAGGTAATCGCACATGGTGTGGTATCCGCATATAGCTTGATACTATAGTTATGGAACCATTTATTAGTAGCTACCATCTTTGCGCGAGTTGCCGGCTCGGAAGCAGAACATTTAGTTGAGCCGATCAAGGTTCAGCCTCAGGTTCCCACATTTTAGCGTGTGATGAGACGTTGCCTCGTAGTTCGAAAGATGTGGTGATGCCGCCACGCAAAAGCCCGTCACAGTGGTGCAAAGACAGCAACGTATAATTTCATCTTTCCTCTAACAAAAAAACACACAGGATGCGCATCCGAGACCGACATGGCTAACAATATCACGCATTGAGGAAAAGCGACCAATATTCAGTTGTTCTTTTTTTTGGAGACACATCATTTGAGCGGACTTCTTTATTTCTGTCGAGTAGGCCACTGATATCTTTTTATATAGATCCAGCATGTTGCGGTCCTTTCAAATCACATAGGGTCCTTTGTTTAGACAGGCACTTTAATAAATAAATGATGTATGCTTAAGCTGCATTGGGTTTCGCTAGGATTATTTTCTTCCCCTCCATTTGTGTTCCTATATGACTTCAGCTGCAGGCATATGCTACCGCAGGTGCCGCTAGTAGGAACGATAACTAGATCGGAAGGTCGCATGTTCATCGTGACACATCTTAAGCCATTAGGCGACACACCGTTCTAATAGCACGTTTTAGTTTGGCGTGTAAGCACAATATGCAGTTTTTCTCGTTCAGCATTGGGAGTTTTCAGTTTATTTGCTCGCAAGAAAGTTATAAGCAGCTCTAGGCAGCTCTCGCTCATGATTTCGAGTTTAGGACCTGAGCCCAGTGCAGCTTCGTTGCTTTCCAATTATGTGTACAGAGCTAAATTCATTTATAGCTGCTCTGATTCGTTTTCGAGTCATGAATTTACTCTAATATAGGCGACACCGCTGAAAAGGAAAGCAGTCACAAATTTTCAGAAGCATGCCGGAAGAAACGCAGCTGGTTCCAGTGGTTATTTCCTTCTCACGGTACCCCGAGGTTTGAGAATTCGTACGGGTAGCGGGTGTCTACTCTGTTCCCGTGCCTATACTCAAGATCGAATTTCGCTTACGGTGAGCTTCAGAGGCAGAACCTGAACTGTTTGTTTTCATCCCAAATTTGTTTTCACCCCGTGACGCTTTGACCAAAAACCGCGCTAAACCTGAACAGTTGTTAGCCTCGTTCTATCCCTGCTTAACATCCGTGTTTAGCTTCTGAAGGCCTGACAGATGCTACGGCCTCTTCATTCTACGACGCCATGTGATATAATCCAACACGAATTGGAGCGCGAAGCTGCTGATATGAAGGTCAAAACAGTCATTTATCCTACCCGTAGCAGTGGAGCAACGCCACGAACGAGTGGTTGCACCTTTCGGAGGATTGCTACGAACATACACTTCCCTTATTTACCTTCCGGTTCGATTTAGAGGCTTTGAAACCCATGCCTGTCACCAGGCAGGCCGGACTTTTGCACGCACAGCACAATTATTTTCTGGGTTTCGACACTGGAATCCTTGAGGCCGATCATGATAAGTTTTTTTTCACTTTCATTTTTTAAAATTTATTTACCCTAAAGGCGCAGCTTCGGCATTACATAGGGGGGGGGGGGGGGAGAACAAGTGATATACAAAGGTATAAGGAAACGTGCATGTATGTCGAATATCTTCATATGAAGTCGTACAGGCTATGCAACCTTTACATCACTTCTCATTCGACATCTTACGTCAATAATTCTTACATTATACAGAAAATAATCTTACATCATCTGGCATCTGATGGAAGGCAGGAAGAAATGATAATGCTTTTAATTTACTAATGTTTCATTAAGTGCTTGGAAATGTGTATGCACCCTACACCGACGTCAATGCCGACGCGCACCACTTCTGCGTTTTCGAGCTCGAGAGCTGTGTGTCGACGTGGTGTCCAAGGCCAAACAGGCATCCGGCTTTGCCAGAAGGCGTACACACAACTTAAGGAATCGCTACATATGACACGCCCTTCAATATGCGTCATCCGTGTCGGCACCATATATAGTCGGCGCTGTGTTACCACGACTCTTTGAAACCGACAGTCCAAATGAGGCGACATGTCGTGCTGTTTCGTGGATGCAGCACAGTTCGTTCAGAAGCTTCTGTAACTTCGTAACGGCAACGTTATTCGTACTCGGCGATATTACACAGTGAGCCAGTACTATGGTGCACACCACACAGCCACAAGGAATCACAACGGTCCTCCCACTGCGTGCACGTGTGTGTAGGCGCCGACAGTAACTTTCGATTTTAATACGCAGCATAATATAAATGCTTCATTTATTTAGGCGTAGTGCATTTACCAAACCAACCAATAACGTTAGCATTTCTTGTATTTTTTATTAAGCTTTCTTTTTATGACGCCATCAAGCGTGGCAGCAGCGGGCTCCACTTCGGATCGTCTCCTGCCACGCGCGTGCACCCAGCGCCGGCCAATCCCAATAAAGAAACGCGTCACGCAGAGAGATACGATCTCTCCAATGCTATTCACAGCGTGTTTACAGGACGTGTTCAGAGACCTGGATTGGGGAGAATAGGAGATTAGAGTTAATGTAGAATACCTGACTAACTTGCGATTCGCTGATGATATTGCCTTGCTTAGTGACTCAGGAGACCAAGTGCAATGCATGGAAACTAACCTGGAGCGGCAAAGCAGAAGGGTGGGTCTAAAATTAATCTGTCGAAAACTAAAGTAATGTTCAACCGTCTCGGAAGAGAACAGCAGTTTACGACAGGTAGCGACGCAATGGAATCGTTAAGGGAATACATCTACTGATTGCAGGTAGTGACCACCGATCCGGATCATGACACTGAAATAATCAGATGAATAAGAATTGGTTGGGATGCGCTAGGCAGGCATTCTCAGATCATAAACAGCAGGTTGTCATTATCCCTCAAGAGAAAAGTCTATAATAGCTGTGTCTTACCCGTACTCACCTACGGCGCAAAAACCTGGAAGATACCGAAGAGGGTTCTACTTAAATTGACGATGACGCAACCAGCGATGGAAAAAAGAAGGATATGTGTAACGCTAAGGGATAAGAAGAGAGCAGATTGGGTGAGGGAATAAGCAGGAGTTAATGAAATCTAAGTTAAAATCGAGAAAAAGAAATGGGCATGGGCAGGGCATGTAATGAGGCTGGAAGATAACCGATGGTCATTAAGGGTTATGGACTGGGTTCCAAGGGAAGTGAAGCGTAGCAGGGGGTGGCCAAAAAAGGTGGGCAGATGAGATTAAGAAGTTCGCATGGACAACATGGCCACAATTAGTACCTGACCGGGGTAGTTGGAGAAGTAGGGGAGAAGCATTTGCCCTGCAGTGGGCGTCAGGTTGCCATCATCCCTCAAGAGAAAAGTGTATAACTGCTCTGTCTTACCAGTACTCACCTGCAGGGCAGAAACCTGGAGACTTACGAAAAGGGTTCTACTTATATTGAGGACAATGCAACGAGCTATGGAAAGAAGAATGATGGGTGTAACATTAAGGAATAAGAAAAGAGCTGATTGGGTGAGGGAACAAACGTGAGTTAATGATATCTTAGTTCAAGTCAAGGAAAAGAATTGGGCATGCACATGGCATGTAATGAGGAGAGAAGGTAATCGATGGCCATTAAGGGTTACAGACTGGGTTCCAAGGGAAGGGAAGCGTAGCAGGGGGTGGCCGAAAACTAGGTGGGCGGATGAGATTAAGTGTGCAGGGACAACATGGCCACAATTAGTACATGACCGGGGTTGTTGGAGAAGTATGGGAGAAGCATTTGCCTTGCAGTGGGCCTAACCAGGCTGCTGATGTGGTGATAATGATAATTATGAAGTAGTTGGCGCTGAACTTGGTGGAATCCATTCCCTGAACGAAATGTGGCAGCATCAGAACTTAAGTGAGTGCGGAAAATGATGAGCATGGGCTGGTAAACATATGCAGAGGCGAGACGTCTCGTACGACGGCGCCCTGCATTTACCTTAATATTCTAAGTCTGTCTTAGTGCACTTTATGACAGTATGAGTAAAAAACAGCTCACACTCAAGGAAATGCGTGTGAGCGACAAATTAAACGGCACAAGAAGGCTCCATCGCTGCCATTCGCCAACGGCAACAGAATGCGACTTCAAGAACAGCTAGGGGATTGCACTGTGCTGTATAGGATTGCGTTCCTCTGCTTCAGGCTTTGGATTTGGATAAATTGGATAAAAGTTGGATAAACATTTGGATAAATTTTGAATTGCATTTTAGAAATGGCAATTTTCATAATGGAAACATATTCAAACAAAAGAGCTGCAGCACAGTAGCTGCTGATGGGCAGCGAAGCAAACTAACATCAGTGCTCGATATGGGAGAACTACATGTTGTCACGGTATCGCGTCGAGAAGTTGCACATTGAATAAGTTTTATTTTTATTACCGGCGAAAGCGCCCAACAGCGCCATGGAAGCAGATGCGGCAGCTGATGCATCGGTAATGAGCACACCTGCCGGCGCCTAAATAGGTGTTATCCACCTCAACGCACCACAGTAGGAGCTTCGGCGCAACGGAGTCATATAGTTAGCTCATACGCGCGCTTATTGATGATTTATGTTGACCTCTAACATGTCATAACCAGCCACATACGTCTCGCGTGGCTCCATAAATAGCCATAAGTAATTCGAACAAATACGTCTATGCTTTATTTCATTTCTTTAAACAGCACCATGAAACTGGGAAATTACACGCGTCGCAAAATCAAGGTACTGACTCTTTACTACTGCTGCACATTAGCTCCACATTTTCATCGCTGCCTTGTAACAGACGTTCAATGCACAGGCGCTCACTAGCTCACGACCCTTTCAAGTTGGTTTAAAGGCAACACCGTGAAGGCTTGGGCTAGCCGGTGCAACTGCTCGAATAGACAAAGGGAATGGAGGGGACGCTGGTGTGCGTTATTTTTCTAGTCCGTCTTTTCGCGCTGTTACCCCGTCTAGTTTGAAGGCCTCTGCTGAAGCCCCAGTATATAATTGTTTTTGTGTTTTCAATTCGAACACTTTTCTTCAATACCTCACAAAAATTTATTCGAATTGTGTCACTGTAAAATCTTGTGCTTAGATGAACATCGTTTGGAAGAAAACTTATGATATGTATTCCTTTAATAAACCCTTTACATTACTGACTATTAAGCTGAAACATTATGGTATAATTTTATATTAGAATGTTGAAGGGAACTGACAGAAAGGTCTTCTTTGTTTAAACGTTGTAAAACCGACATGTAACCTGGAATAATCGGTCAGAAATTGTTCAATTTTCCTGATTAGGCAGGTAGCATTGCAGATCACAAATTGCGGTAGAACCCTTCTGCGACGTAGCATGGCACCGCAAATCTAAGCTGCTATCGCACTTCCCTCTTCTTGAAGTTTTATTCCAATTAGCGCTGTGTAAACTTTCGATTGCATGTAAACTCACTTCAGAAGCAGATGAGAGACGGACCGCCTTACCGTGCGGTATAGCCCAGCTTCATTTTTAACCAGTCTGGTTCATCGAGGGTTGTACCACGACAAGCAATTCGCAGTGTTGCGTGCGCGAATAGTTGAATTCCGCAAATAATTCGAGCCCAATTGTTTCCGTTAGCGCAGCCATCTAAAAATGTTGAAACGTGAGACCTTATACGAAAATTCCCTTCAACGTTCAACTTACCAAATGCGCTAGCACAGACAGATTCGATGGACTGGGTCTGCACAATACTTTTGACGAGTACGCAGTCGCGACGTTATATGCTCAGGAAAAACCACTTTGTTCTTCAACTCAGGACAGGGAAGTATTGGCGAGGTTAGGCTTTCCCTGAGACCCCAGTATTGCTGAGAGGAAACGGCACAGATAGACCGCAGTGTTCTATCGCACATCGCGGTGGCCAGAATTCCCAAAAACATGCACCGCAAGTACCATCCCGGACGACGCAGAGCAAGGGTAAGGACTCTTCACAAACGTTTTGGCATGGGACTGGGGATGTATTATACGGGTGCCAGTCGAGCCAGCTCAGACACTTTCACCATAGTCCCTACATGCAACAACAACATAACAACGGCATCTTTCAAAATCGCCTCGGCATGCGTGGCAGAGGCTGCAGCAATTACATTGGCCATTCAGGACGCCGAGCGCCAAACCGATTCGGCTGTCATATTATCCTACTCAGAAGCGGATTGCCGCTTGTTTCTGCATGGAACGGCACCCATATTAACAATAAAAATTTCAGGCAATCAACTAGAGGGGCACCACACTATCGTATGGTGTCCGGCACATGGGCGACTGGAAGGAAACGCGAGGGCAGACCATATTGCACGAGGATTAAACGTCCGAGCAACGGCATGGCCTAGCGACGACCTTCCACCGAATTCTCGTGACATCCTCCTGCAGCAAAGGCAGGAGCGGAGACGTTTTGGACGTCCTCACTCCGGTTTAAACAGCCAACAGGAGAAGAAGTGGCGTCGTATTCAGACGAATACATACGCCAACCTGTACCACCTACACAGAATACACCCCACGAGGTTCACTGACGAATGCCCGTGGTGCACAGAAACACCCACACTAAAACACCTCACATGGGAGTGCTCCAGGAGGCCTCCGCACATAGACAGCCCCATATTACACCAACATCCACTAATGAGGAATAGGCAGTGGGAGGCATGGCTTGCGGACGATGGCCGGGAGAGCCAGTTGGCTCTTCTGGACCAAGCCCAGCGAGGCGCTCGTGCCAGTGGGGCCCTGGAATAGGGGCTGCAACCATCGTGCCTTATTTTAATTAGATTCAATAAAGTTTACACCCACTCACTCATTCTTCACATACAGAAAATTTGTGGTACAGTTTGAAACAATGCGTTTCACCTATTACATTTATTGAAACGCTTGGTTTGGCTTTTTCGATGGAAGCGATGTCCACTTAGGCGCGAAAATGTTAGGTAGTACCGTGTTTCGTGTTATCTTCGTGGAATTCGTACGCTAAACACTGTAATGTTTTGTGTAGATTTATTTTTCACAACACTGTACATATTATCACGTTTGAAGAATTTTATAGGGGCACGTCATTGCGCTTTCCACTCTGTCGGCAGCCACATCGTCACATTTGAAGGCTGAAACGTTACTCGTGCACTCCCTGACGTCAAAATGAACCCTCATGCAGCAGCTACGCAAGGCCATATGCCCCGGAGTCCGGCTCAGTTTTTCTCCACCCAGTGCCTTCGTTACTCTCCACTACTCCCTTATTGCAGTAAAGACCTCAAACTGGCACCACCCTCTGCAACTATCTCAGTCGCAGTGTCTCCACTTGGAGACGCGACTTTCTTTGACTTTTTCATCGAAAACGGAAGGAATCAAGCTGCACACATGTGCGCCTAATATTCCATACAAACGTAATAAACGCAATCTCATATGAAGCGGCGAAACGCTACTGAAGAAAAAGGCATTTCAACTCGGACGACTCCATGTTTTAGCAAGCTGTTCATGTTACCCGATTACAGCAGCCTCAGTCATACAGACAGTTAAATATTCACGTTTTATGCAAAGAGGTACTATGAAAAACAGTTACTAAATACTAAGGTTTATGTTACTGAATAGTTTTGACCCTGCTTTTAAGCGCGTCTTCATACGGAGACACCGCTTTACCACGCCGACGAACCACATGCACCACGCGAAATTTAAAACTACTGACACTTTTTGGACTTGTTGCGGCATCTAGTGCACTGTCGAAGAAGTAGTTTGTTTTTTTACCATTCTTTCAAGTTTCAAGTGGCGGCAATTTTACATGTAATACAAATATCGCCGTACACACTGTTTGACCGTGAAGATGGAAGACTGTCATGTCTCCACGTTATGTCGCGTCCTCGAGTGGGTGTCCGGATGCCTGCGACTCCTTGTTTGAGGCCAGATCAATAGAATTTCGTTAGGACGACGCAAACCGCAGTAGCAGCCCGAAGTGCTGGTTTTGTATTTGAGTATTTTGCCTGCTGACCTCTAGCATTGCTTTTTTTTAAATTTCATTCTTCAATAGATCCTTTTATGTCACCGTCCTAGCACTGCTTTTTTTAATTTCATTCAATAGATCTTTTTATGTCACCGTCCTTGCTCTAAACCTAATGCGAGTTCTTGAGGTACGATGTGAAGAACCACAGGTATCAGCAAGTCCTGTCGTAGTTTCTGTAGCGATGCAAGCAAGATTAGTGTGTGGCGAAAACCAGGGACACTGCCAGAAATGCGACTTTTTCCGGTGCAGAGCAGCTCAGGACCCCTTGTTAAAACATCCCAGCATGTTGATGTCAATGCGTACTTGCAAAAAAGAAAATTATTATTGCGTGATGATGCCTACATAAAAAGATGCAACCAAATTCGCACAATATTAGTGCGAGAGAGGTGAACTCTTTCTTCGCACTCTGGACACCTAAAATATCAAGACTTGGTAGCTTAACGCTTTCCGTGCAGAATATCGTAATTTGTGACGAAAGGGTTTGTGCGTTAGGGTTGGTCAAGAGACCATCTTGAGTGAAGCGGCAATGGCCATGTACTTCTTGGTACGCTAAAATTAAACACAATTACTTCTTCTGACGGGTTGTAGAGAAGAGTGTAACGAGAATTACCACTACTGCGTATTTAATTTTTTTTCAAAGAAAATAGTGAAATGGCTCATTTAAATAAAGAAGCAGTAAGGTAAATTGTAAAAAAAAAATAAAAAAAACGTACACGTGCTGGCGAGAGGTTCAAACAATGTCTCGCGTTGTCGGAGCCGCTAATGCTTTATTTGGCTGCCAATACCACGCGGTATTCTGCCGTCTATGGCCACGGATACTACACGGCTTCACATAGTTGTCGTTGCTAACGTGTTTGTGGCGCTTCCTTGATTTTCGGCAATGGATGTCGACTCCGCCCTGAGCAGCAGTCTGATTGCGATGAACATGATGACGATTGCGGCAACTAGGGCCAGCAGAATCCAAAGGATAACGGGTTGATCATCATTTTTTGTGGCATTCTCCGCATCTGCTGTGGTTGCTGCCGCCGGCTCGCGAGCTGGATCCGTTTTGGTCGGGCCTGTTGAGGTCGTTGCCGAGCCGGTCAGCATGTACGGCTTTTCCGGCGTGGTCGTGGTTGCTGCTCCAGGCTTCCTGTGCGACACTGCCCGTGTAGAGATGGAAGCTCTAGTTGTGAGCGATTTGGCGGAAATATTGGAGAATTCATACTCTATTGGCAGGCTCCTGGATGGCTTGCCCTTTAGTCCATCCGCGTTGATAACACGCGCCGCTACGTACGCCGTCAGCTTGAAAGCACTGTCGTCTGGAGTGGTCGTTTCCCAGTCGCGAGGAAGTGCGATCGACACGTCGTGCTTCGAACCGGGGGGGAGGGGGTCTAGGTTGCCTTTGACGACATTGGACAGAAGCTCCTGGCTGTCGAAGTCCCTTTCAAGGTTGTCTCTACTAGTGTCACCTCTGATCTCCACTCCCGCAGCTGTAATTGAAGGTACAGAAGACAGCTGTCATCCGGTACGACGACGCGCGAGGCGCAAACACCGCATCTGTTTGCTGACACTCATTACAGGTTTATACAGGCCATGATACCCCAATATTTATGCACACACACACGCACACGCCCACACACACACACACACACACACACACACACACATATATATATATATATATATATATATATATATATATATATATATATATATATATATATATATATATATGGCATTGTCCCCGCTATTTAAACCTTTTGATATATTTCTTAGCTACGGTAATGTTACAAAGCTAAGATTTACTGGCAACTCAATTGTTACGTAAAATTTGCTAGCTGAAATAAACAGCATATTTGTTTTGGGGGTGAGCTTTTACCAAATCCGCCATGGTTGCTCAGTGGCTATGGTGTAGGGCACGTGGGTTGGGGCCTTAATCCCGGCCATGGCGGCCGCATTTCGATGGGGGCGAAATGCGAAAACACCCGTGTACTTAGATTTAGGTGCCGGTTAATGAACCCTAGGTGGTACAAATTTCCAGAGTCGCCCTCTGCGGTGTGCCTAAAAATCAGATCGTGATGTTGGCGCATAAAGCCCCATGATTTAATTAATTAATTTAATGTTAGTGTTTATCAAGAATGGTTTTACACACGTCAAGACAGCACTGTTAAACAATTCGGGCAAACACTATAAGCAAGATTATGCTATCATATTGCCACAAGAATGAGATGGAACCTCTGCATGATACAGTTAGTCCTCCTTCCCCCTGCCCCCGTTTTATTTAAATTCTGTTTACAACTCCTTTGTTGGAGTAGAGTTCTGCAGTGATTCACAAAGACGCTACCCGAAGTGTATATGGAAGGTGCGGTTGAGTCTGCAAAATGACCTTTATCTAACATAATATTATTATATATATTTCGGCTGTGCCAGCTAACGTCCGCTGAGGTGTTGAAAAGAAATCAGAAAAAGACGCTGTGCGAGATACCATTTTAGGACCTACGGTGTACGGTCGTGAGAGGCGTGATAAACGAACACTGTTGGTCTTCAAATCCTATCTTACCATGCTTTGAACAGCTTGGCTAAGGTTAGCGAGAACACACGGTACTTCCATATACATAAATACCTAGCCATCGTGCAGAAAGTAAAAAAAAATTGTTGAAGCCTTCTTTGCAATGAAATTAATTGAGTTTTGCTAGCAAGAATCTGAAGGCACGTCTCGTATTCGTCTGTTTTATATTTCTGTTCTTGCCAAATCTTAAGGTTGCATATATCCTTTACTAAGTTTAAATACTTCATTTATTCCTCATACGCCCAATTCAGGAGTTAGAACGACGTCGAATTCATCAGTTGCTTTTGTTTGCCGGGCGCTGTCTTTAGCATGGCTTTGTCTTGTTTCGCTTGCGAAACAAAGCCCAAAATTATTTTAAAATATTCGAAAATGCTTAAGCTTCGCTTCTAAGAGCAGAACGTGACAGCTTCCAAACTACCTCATGGAATCCCCCCACGTACCTTTTGTGCCGTCCTCGACATTGCTTCCCTTCCCTCGGCTTCCCTTCTCTAACTGCAATGGTCCATCTGTTACCTGCCCGCATGCATTACATCGAATGCCCAGCGCAATGTTTTTGTTATAGCGCCGCTGTGTGTGGATAGGATCCCGGGGTTACTTCGTAGGGAAAAGCCGAGAAAAGTCGTTGGTTGGCCGATTGTGGTGGCAGTGCAGGGCATATCAGTGTCTCACACCTCCGTAGGGCAGTGGCTACAGGCAGTGGCTTATGCAAGCAAAAATGGGTCTTTGTTTCCGCATAACAGTGTCATCTTTCTTGTATATTCCAATTACACTCCGACACTCTCATATCTGTAGGTTGTGTGTAAGTCGTACTTTACGAATTTCTGAACGCATTTTGCTTTGACAAATTGAACTAGTTCAGTCACGCCAATGTGCCAAACGGAGAGCCTGTTATAGTTGAGGTTCGGGATGATTGTCTCTGATAGACAACATCGCCCATTGTGGAAGCCGACGCGGTCACCGGATTTTCTGCGAAACGGAGCACTCAGAGCTCTGGTGTTCAAATTTAGAACGAGACTAAGCTCTGGTACCCACCGACGACAGCCCTGTCAAACGTGCTCAGTGTGAAGGAAATTGTCTTGCCTCAAGCACACGGCCAGCAGACTGCCTAGATCGTGCTTTGATTCTGAAGCCAAGCTAAAAAGGGCCTGAACGATACTGTTGTAGCCTTCTGCCAGAGCTATCACGGTAACCATGCAAACAGTTAACCGATATTATTTCTAAAAGCATACCTGCCATAATCAGACCAGTTTGTCTTTTTCCCGCCATCTAGCTGTCCCACACTAAACGTGGGCCGAACCCGTACTTGTGTGGCCTGATTCTGAAAAAAAAAAACCCTGCTCTGATCACGACGGTAGTGAAGGTTGAAATATTGGCGGTTTATGTGGGCGTGCGCCACTGGGACCACTGGGCTTCAATCAGCATCTAATGGTCCGAATTGGCTGAAGACGCGTGTTCCACTGGGTATACGTGGACTGCATGGCGGCACTTTCAGAAGGCGCAGCTGGTCTAGTTAGAGTAATCATCATCATCATTTACCTATTTTTTGTCCACTGCAGAACGAAGGCCACTCCCTGCAATCTCCAGCTCCCTTTGTCCTGAGCGAACCAATTCCAACTAGAGCCTGCAAATCTCATATTTTCATTACGGCACCTAGTCTTCTAGCGTCCTCGGCAGCGCTTCCATTCTCTTGGCATCCACTCTGTAACCTTAAGGGTGCAACGGTTATCTAAACTACGTATTACATGAACTGCCAAGCTCCATGTCCTTCTCTTAATGTCGAATAGAATATCAGCTATCCATGTTAGCTCTCATCTTAATCGCTCTCTTTTTGTCTCTCAACGTTATGCCTAGCAATCTTCGTTCCATAGCTCATTGCACGGTCCTTAACTTGTTCTCAACCTTCTTTGTCAGTCTCCAAGTCTCTGCCCCATATGTTAGCTCTGGAAAAATTCACTGATTTTACACCTTCCTTTTCAATTTTAATGCTAAGTTAGCACTGAGGAGCTGACATATGCGATGCAACCATTTTTATTCTCCTCTGAATTTCCTTCTCATGATCAGGTTTTGCTGTGATTAATTGACCTAGGTAAACGTACTCCTTCACAGACTCCAGAGGCTGACTGGCGATCTTGAACTCTTGTTCTCTTGTCCGGCTATTCATCATATTTGTTTCCTGCATATTATTCTTCCATCCCACTTTTACACTCTCTTATGGTCCTCAATCATTTGTTGCAACACGTCCGAATTGTTTCTGAATAGAACGATGCCATCGGCATACCGAAGGTTGCTGAGATATTGGTCATTGAATCTCACTCCCAAGTCTTCGCAGTTTATTAGCTTGAATAATGCTTCCAAGCGTGTAGTCAATAGGATAGGAGACATTTTGTCTCCTTGTCTGACCCCATCTTTATAGGTACCTTCCTACTTTCCCTAGTAGAGAAATAAGGTAGATGTGCAATCTCCTTAGATATTTTCGAATGCATTTACGTAAGCGTCGTGTATACTTTGATTACGTAATGTCTCTATGACTCCTGGTATCTTTACTGAATAAAATGCCTTTTCGTAATCTATGAAAGCCACGTAGAAAGGGTTATTCTACTCTGCGTATTTCTCTATTACCTGATTAAGACATGAATGAGATCCATTCTAGGGTATCCCTTCCTGAAACGTGCCTGTTTCCTAGGTTGAATAAAGTCCAGCGTTGCTCTTATTCTATTGAACATTATCTTGGTGAATATTTTATATATTATTGGAAGTAAGCTAATGGGCCTGTAATTTCTCAATTCCTTAACGTCACCCTTTTTGTGGATTAGTTTGATGTTGGCATTCTACCAGTTCTCTGGGACACTTGAAGTTGATAGGCAGTTCGTATACACGGTAGCTACTTTTCCAAGCATTATGTCTCTACCATCTTTGAATAAATGTAGTAGTATTCCATCTTCTCCCGCCGCTTTCCCGATCTGATGTCTTGCAAGGCCCTTATGACGTAATCGCTAGTTACAGGAGGACCATTCGCATCCACTTCCTTACTGCTTTGAATGAAGGCATTCTGACTACTCTGGGTATTGTAGAAGTCAGTATAGATTTCTTCCGCTTCTTTTACTATACCTGAGATTGCTGATGATTTTACACTGCTTATCGTTCAATGCATACACATTGGTTTGCCCTATTCCAAGTTTCCATCTCGAAGAGTTCAGGCTGCCCCACTTTTTTTCACTACTTCCTCAGACTTCCGCACGTTATGTCGAATATCCGTTCTTTCAGCCGTGTTGATCAGCTTTGACAATTCGACGAATTCTATGTTATCGCTAGAGTTGGACACTCTTATTCTTTTTAGTTTCTTTATTAGGTCCTTTGTTATTTGGGAGAACGTACCTACTGGTTACTTTAGGGCCTTATCTTCCAAATCAATTGCTGCTTCTGAAGCCAGCCTAGTTACGATTTCATTCACTTCCCCTACGTCATCTTCATCTCTCTGTTCTAAGGCTGCACATTTATTTGATAGTGCCAACTTGAATTGGTCTGCTTTTACCCTTACCGCGTCTAGGTTGCCCTGTTCCTTCTTCACCAATTTTACCTTTTCTCTCTTCAAATTGAGGTAAGTCCTAGCCCTCACTAACATATTATCACTGCAATTTACCCTACTTAACACGTCTACATCCTTTGCTATGCCGTGATTAGCCGAAAGTATGAAATCAGTTCTATTTCCTGCCTCACCATTAGGGCTGTTCCAAGTCCGCTTCTTGTTTCAACGCTTCCTGAAGAAGGTGTTCATTATTCGCAGCTTTTTCCTTTCCGCGAATTCTACTAACATCTCTCCGAGAAGTGTTCCTAGAGTTCACGCAGTAGCTTCCAATTGCTTTTTCACCAGTCTGCTTTGCCCCCACTTTTTCATTGATGTCACCCATGAATACAATATACTGAGTTCGCACTTGTTGCATCGCTATGTCAATATTTTCATGAAACTATTATACTTCTTCGTCATCGTGACTAGAGGTTGGAGTGCAGGTTTGTGCTACATTTATTCTAGACCTCCAATTAGCTTTATTGCGACTATTGCTGCCCTCTCATAATTGCTGTAGAATTCGTCAATGTTGTCCGCTGTGTCCTTATTGATTAGGAATGCTACTCCAAACTGCTTCTCATCTGGGAGTCCTCTAAAGCAGAGGACGTGGCCATTTGCCAGCACTGTATAAGCTTCCCCAGTTCTAACCTTACTAAAAGCCCATTATATTCAAAACTATGTCTGATACTTACTCAAACAGTCCTGCTAGGCTAGCTTCACTCGAGAGGTCTCAGGTGTTAAACGTTGCAGTGGTCAGTTTCTATTGGCGGCCTCTCCGGGTGCAGAGATTTTTAGCACTCTCTGCTGCATTACAAGTCTGACCGCCGCTTTGGTCATGTGCTCCGCAGTTGCTGGGTACTGACTGGAATGACTGGAATGAGTCATTTGTGAGGGAGTGGCCGAATACTGCACCAAGTAGGCGAATTCCTGTTCCGGTTAGGGAGTGTCTTGTTGAAGCTTAATGGGTCTTCCTAATTGGATTGTATCTGGATGAGTATAGCCCCACTTGCTCTTGGCGTTTTTGCAGGTGTCAGGCGCCACTCCAAGCCTAGGGTGGTGACTTTGCATTTTTTGGCAACATCAACACGCCGCATAGTGCGTGCAATAAATACAGCCTATATGTTTCATAATGAACTTCAGTAAATTATTGGGTTTTACATGTCAAATCCACGACCTCATTATGAGGAACGCCGTAGTTGGGGACTACGGAAATTTTGACCACCTGCGAGTTCTTTAACGTGCACCTAATCTAAATACACGGGTGTTATCGCATTTCGTGCCCATCGAAATGTGGCTGTCGTATCCTGGATTCGAACGCGCGACCTCTTGCGTAGCAGCAATACCTTAGCCGCTAAGCTACCACGGCGGGTTTAACCTGTAAATTGAATACAAATATTTCGTGGATAAAAGATTGTTCATCTGATGCGAAATAATTTCCTGAATTTTTTAGAGGCAGCCATGTTCATAGTAGACAGTTCATCTAAATAACTTTTTTTCACTTAACTTTTTTTCACTTGCTGTCTACAGTGGTCATCGTGCGTTCTTCGTTTTTTTTTACTAGTCGGCTGCTTGCACTGAATGTAAAAAATAATTGGTAAACGCTCCTAATTCATATTTGTGTCGAACAACGGCTACAACGCAAATAAATACTGTCTGTACAATACATCTGCGCTTTTGTAACATACAGCGCTACATTCTTACCTAAAGCTGCTCACTTAAAGGTAAGGATTGTTGTTTCAATGTTCTGGCTGATTTCTACCGTATGTCACAAGATCACAAATCAACGGCCCCAAGTTCTCATTGCTATTTTCCATGAACTGGCAACCCAATAGTTATTAAATATGAAGAAGATTTGTTGCAAACAATTACATTTTGTTAATTCACTGCACATACTAGCCCACCCAGTAAGTGAACGGAAGCAAAGATTTTTATCAATTATATATCAGCGCAACGCAACAACAAGAACAACAACAAAAAGAATTAACTTTACCAGTAGGCTGTCGCACTTCTCTCTTATTTTTTTTTTTTGCGAGGCGGTTTGCTAAGACCCTATGTGAATTTGGTCTTTCAAGGCGTTGTTACAGAGTTTAACATCGTTATCACCTAACGTAGTAGACATGATTAGGAACACCTCTGAGAAATGAAATCCGACACTTGACAGACTAGCAACTGAAATCTGTACGCGTTCTGGACAGCTAAATATTGCCTTGCATCCACTATGTATTGTATATTGCAATACGGTTGTCCAAATACTAATCACATTTAAAAAGTAGAGCTTCACTCACTGGTATTACTAGTTATAATGGTCTTGTAGAGTGTCCTCATTTAATTTGTTTTCTAGTGCGAGATGGCCGCTCACAGATAATACGCACCTAATCCATGTGTCATGCGCGCGCCAGGCCATGTCCACGTCAGTCTCAGAACAGCAGTTCTGTCGATCTCGACGTAACCGTCCACAGCCTTTAGGTCTCTGATTTGACCAGGAGGCACATCAGTCTGCCACAGGTCCCTGGTGACCTTGAAGTAGCTGCCATAGGCGACCCTTTGGAACGGAGCCGTCGGCTCCCTTTCTCCCAGGAGGGTATCCTTGAATGTGTAGTTGTCAGGCGCTAGTACGACTGGTACTGACGCTGCACAACACATAACGACAGTATAACTACCGCAAAAAAATTAAGCAAGGCAATCTAGCGGTGTGTGGGGGGAGGAGGATTTACCGGGAAATAACATTTATGATTGCATTTGACACCAACCCTGCACGCGGCATTCAATGCTCTTCCAGTACCTGCCGACAACTGCAGTAATAACACACTCAGATGTGCCGCAGGTATACATTGGCTATTTCCATAATACGTTGTTGAAATGGGCTGGTTATTTTCGTAGTTTTTTATAAGATATAAGAAGCTTCGGCCATACATTATTTAATGTGTTTCAAGACTTGCGGTTCCAATATATTGAACTTCTAGACATGGAACCGATTTCGAGAAACCATGCAAGTGTTTTTAGCAGTTATTGTGATAGAAGGAGTTGTGCTATGTCTGTCATACCTGATAGCATCCACCTTGCGTTAACTGGACAATGTTTATAAACTACCAGCGGCCATTGCATGGAAACTTATGTCCAAAAGTTACGCCGCTCCGCACCCTATACAGATCTGCTAATTTGAACTACTTTATAACTATAGAAGAATTTCAGTCTTGCTTTAAACAATCAAAAGATCGTGAATTTATTATTATGCGATAAGCGTTTGCACTATGTAAATAAACTTCGAGGTCAAGCTGAATTGAAGATGAAGGGCCTTGCTAGACATGACCCGATGCATGCGCTACTACGTTGCTCAACGAATCGTTCAACAACATACTTGAAGAAAAACAGCGCTAAAATTATATGAAGGAAAAGAAGAGCATGTACGACGGGCAGGCACTAAACCAGAAATCATGTAACTCTGTCGATTTGTTTTGGAGTTGTGAAGCATATTTCTCAATATGTAAGTCCTAACAACCACGTATCTTTATTTTTGCCAGAAATAAAATACCTCTAAATGGATTTCACACATTATCAAAACGCATTTGATTCAGTAGAGATACCATCAGTCATTGCGGCATACGGGAAGGCTCGACAGCTACCTTGGTTCTACACAAGAAAACTAGAAGGGTGTGATGACCCTAATATGGGGCAAAGGTTCGTGTACTCAATGGTTTGGTTGGTTCTCTTAGGCGGAGCCTCCGAGAAACCAATTGAGGACAAAGCCATTGGTTTAAACACACACACAAAGACTTTTAATCAAACTAAAAAGAGGCATAAAATAAATAGAAGGAAATAGAAAGTATGCCTAAAATAAACACTCAAGCAGACATTGCGGCAGGGAACACGTATAGGGCTTGCATGAGGTTAACGGGTGCGCGAGTCCGGGCTTGCCACGAGGGCGGGGACGCGTCACAGTCCCAACGCGGCGACAAGCTGGCGAAAGGAGTGGTGCCGGTCTCACCGTAGGTCGCGGTGTAAGCTGACCGACCGGGCGACCGGAGCGCGCCAGCTCTGGCTAGGCGAGGTAAAGCAGGCGGCTTGGTGGCGCGAGTAGACGGCGTCGGCGTTCTGAACGGGCAGCTGGCGTAGAACGCGAGCCTGAAGCCACACTATTCTCGTCTCGCCCACGGGCGCAGAAGCTCGAACGCCGGCCTCGGGCAGCAGGTGGCAAGGCAGACGGGGCGGCGTTCTTGCCGGGCAGCTGGAGTTGAACTCGGGCCCGTAGCCCGACTGTTCTCGTACTGCCCACTGGCGCAGAAGCTCACCGGCGTTGAGGAGCTGAGGGCACGCTCGGGTAGACGGGCAACGCACAGGAACAGGTTGGCAGGAGGTCCCGGTCAGGTGAAGTCCTGGTGGGCTCGGGTCCGGAACCCGACGGCCCGTCTTCAACGCCCGCTCCGGTGGTTGACCTCCTCCTGCCGTCGCCTCCTGGGACTCTCCTGGCGTCACCCCTGCGTCTCCTCTGCGTGTCCCCACCGTCTGCCAGCGCACCACGCTTTTAACGCGACAGCGTTAAGGAGCTCATGTCGCAGAAAAGACGGTGTCGTCGGTGTCGGTGTCAGCGTCGTCGGCGTTGGCCGTGAGCGATAAATCCCAGCAGGCACTTCATGAATAAAAAACAACTTGCAAGATGGGCTGGGTGGGAATTGAACCAGGGTCTCGGGTGTGTGCGACGGAGGCGCTACCACTCAGCCACGAGTTTTTTTTTTCTTTATTGCCTGTTTGCAGCACAAACCAATAACACATTCAAACGCTAAAACATGTCAACCACACTTTGGCTAACATTATATATTAAAATCGCTTCAGCTTGATCAGTTCATCAAGAATAGCCACCCACTCGGGAGGCTCACTCTGGGCACGATATATTTCCCGAATATACGCGACACTTTCGATGAAGTTTATTCTCGCCGGACGGGTATCGACATCCGAGTGTCGCACTGCCATTCTCGTTTTCCACAGACTGTGGAGGCCAAGGAGCATAAACATATCGTACGGAACTCCTCCTTCGTTATCGGTTGGCAAATATCGAATACCAAGAGGTGTAATCGGTAGTTCTTTTTTAAGTGTACGTTGTAAGACATCCCAATGAAATATTGGATCCCAGCAATCGATGAAAACGTGTTCAATGGTCTCTGGCTTTTTACAAAGTAAGCAGTTTACTGTCCATGGCACATATATTCCTTTTTCGTCTAACCATGTTTTTACGGGTAGCGTGTTTGTGTGTAGCTTAAAGAAAAACGTTTTTTGAGAGGGTCTAACTGGCATTTTTTTCACCCGTTTCAGTACATCATCTCCTTGGCCTCCCCAGTTTACAGACCTGTACAATGGTATTGGCAACATTGTATCAACTAAGTCTTTATACAGTGTTTTTCTTGTCCCAGAACATAGATATTCCATGGAAAACCGCACACGCAACATACGAAGTGAATCAACCACTTCGCGCAGATATCCCCTAATACTTCCTCCCTTCACATCACTAGTCGTTACAACATATTGCGGCAGTGCTTTTCCCAAACGAACTTGAATTACTGTGCGTAGAAAATCATTTCTCTGATCCCGAAAAAAAAGAAAACGCGACACAATTTGTCTAATAAACAAATGCGACAGACCTAGCCCACCACTTCGAGCTGAACGAAACAAATTGGTTCTGCTTATCCTCTCCCAACTGGAAGCCCATATGAATACGGCAAAAACACGGTGCAGTTTTTGCACACTTGAACGACACATTGATAACACTTGCATAATATACCACACTTTCGCTACTAAAAAGAGATTGCACACAGAAGCACGTCCAAACATTGACAAATCTCGGCCAAGCAAACCCTTTGATTTTTCACTCATTCTATCAGCTTCATCGGACCAGTACTGTGCGGTATCATTATAGTGCTCGAGTGGCACACCCAAGTACTTAGTTGGCGTTGTTGACCACCGGATGTTTGCAAAGTGAGCTGGTATAATGTCCCAATGACCGTGCCATATACCGATGCTTTTTTGCCAATTGATCTGGGATCCAGATTGTTCACAGTACTTCTTTACAAGACGTACAGCTTCAAGTGCGCTATCACGATCCTCGCAGAAGACTGCGATGTCATCAGCGTATGCCAGTACCTTGACTTCAGAAAGCTGTAGTCGAAATCCTCGGACGTTGTCATTGCGTATCACTGCTAAACAGAAAGGCTCGAGGTACAATGCAAAAAGCAATGGACTTAGTGGACACCCTTGTCTAAGGGAAGATCTGAGTGACAGCTTCTCGCTGAGGGACTTATTAATTATAATCTGTGTCGTGCATTGGTCGTAGGCCATTTTGACGCCATCTAAGATTACTTTCCCTACGTTAACATATTCCAAAACAAGAAGAAGAGCATCGTGGGACACACGGTCGAAGGCTTTCGCCAGCTCGAGTTGCAACAAAGCGACGCGTCTAGCGAAGACGTCGCAACACTCTAGAACGCTTCGCGCTACGTGGCTGTTTGTAGTAATAGTGCGGCCTTTTATGCCGCAAGTTTGATGCGGACCGACAAGATTTGTAATGACTGTTTGAAGCCTCTTTGCCAATACCTTCATGAGTATTTTATAATCGGTATTAGTTAGGCTAATTGGCCTGTATGCCCCAACCGATAAAAGCGCCTTATGGTCATCTGTTTTCGGTATTAAAACCATGTGTGCACTTCTGAAAGACGGTGGCAATCGCTTATATTTATGTGCCTCAGAGTATACATGCTCCAACACTTGAGCAAGCCCAGGGGCAAATGCCTTATAAAAGGCGGCTCCTAAGCCATCGGGACCTGGTGATTTGCCTGCAGGAAGTTCTTCGATCGCGTGTTCTATTTCTCGGACGCTTATCGGTTCCTCGAGACTGGCCTTTACGTCGTCATCAACGCGCGGCATAAAATTCACGAAACTTGCTTCAAATTCAGCACCCACGTGGATTGGGACGCCGAACAACTTGCGGTAGTGTTCAGTAAAGGCCTGTTCAATCATACTCGAGTCGGAAGTAACCTCATCCCGATAATTAATCTGTCTTATTTCATTTTTCCTTGCGTACCTCTTTTCATCGGCAATGGCGCGTTTGTTCGGCGTTCCATCAACCCACAGTCTTTCCATCCGTGCCCGAATAACTGCTGCTCTATATTTTTCCGTGTCAATAGCTTCCATTGCGTTTTTAACTGTTCTGATTTCATCACTAAATTTTCCAGGCTCCGCACTGTCCATAAAAATCAGAAAATTTAGTTCCTTCTGGAGCTCCTTTTCTTTCATTTTTTCATTGTGTCTTCTAACAGTTCCTACTTCAATCGCAACCATTTTCACGCGAACCTTAAAGTCTTCCCATACTTCTGCCCAAGGTACACTCTCATTACTCAACATGCTTTGAATTTCGTGCTTTACATCGTTTATAAATTTTTCATCACTTAGGTGTTTTTCGTTGAATTTCCAAAGTGCCCAATCAAAGCGCGGCTTTTTTGGCTTGGCACCGAGTGCAAACCACACTATACTGTGATCGCTAAAGGACACCGGCTTCACGACATAGTTATCGCATAGAGGCACAAGATCTAACGAGATGTAAGCTCTGTCAAGTCGTGCTTGGCTATCTCGTTGATAGTGTGTAAATTGCGACTGCAAAGTACTGGCCAAAAGGCGACCAACGTCTTCTAGGTTGTAGTCATTTACTAAGGTGTTCAATATCACTGCACTCTTGTCCTGCGGGTACGAGGATCGCCACTCCGCGCTTACCCTGTTCGAATTTCGACGAGGCGACCCGGTAGCCGGGCAGGGCAGCCTCGCTACCCTAAGTTCCTTGTAAGATCATGACTTGCGGTTTGTCCGCCTGTGAGACAACGAACTGTAGCAGCGGAGCGTTGCACTTTTTGAAGCTAGCACAATTCCATCGCCACACGACCAGCTCTATAGTTGAGTTGTTCGCCATGATTGATACCTTGGATTTGTTTAGCACCTGCAGGCGCCATCTATGCTTCGATACGCATCACTCTTGTCGCGAGCGCTACCCTGCTTTCCGCTAGTTGCTGGACCATTAGCTGCAAAGCGCTAATCGACTGCTTAATTCCCAATAGGATACTACTGGACTCAGGTTCCGCCAGGCTTCTCTCCTCCGTCAGGGGAGGGGCCCTGCGTTTGACCGAGCGAACTGACTGCTCCCCTTGTGGGGTCGGTGCACTTTGCGGCAACTGCTGTTTCCGAAATAATTCAAAATCCGCCCTCATTTGCTGAATCTCCGCCTTGAGGCACGCGTTTTCTTCCGCTAGCTGCGCTATTCTAGCGTCTTCTGAAAATTCTTCTGAAATATTATGACTAATATGATAACATCTCATTGGTCCTTTAAAGACGAGAGAGACTACGCATTGCACGTTAATGAACGAGAGATAAACTCACGAGGAAGTGGTCCTTCCCCGTCCCAAATTTTGGCATCAGGAGGGAATCCCGGCCTACGGTACGCATGGCTGGTCTTGTTGTCCCCGTAAATGTATGCCCAGATGGCATACCTTCCTTCGCCCGTGAACTGGGTGAAGAAGCCACTGTACGTACCATCATCTGCCATGATATCAGGACCTGCAAAATTAGTACGAAGACTTGTTGAAAACGGGATTATATAGCAGACTTTTGACTCCATCAATTTCTTCAGACTTAAATGGTGTAGATATGAGCCAAAGCGATGTGAAAGTAACTTTTTTTCAGCAGATAACACGTAAAATGGCCGATTTGGAAATTTCCGAAGTATGTGGTACTTTATTTTTCAAATATTTCGTTACGTTTGTTCTCTACCAGTTCACACCTTGGATTTAGGAAACGATGATTCTAGCTTTTTTTTGTATCGAAGATTTCATGTTTGGTAAATGGTTTACTGGTACTTACCATTGTCACTGTGTCATTGAGTGTGTGATTGTACGGCCAGCTGCGCACTGAAAGGCCTTTTTGTTTTGCCCCTTCTTACAAATCTCCCATACGAAGTTGAGAATATAAATTGAAACAAATACTTTTTAAACAAAAAGGCTAGAGTTCACAGAAAATTCACTATATCATAATCATACGACACCATTTGCAACACAGGACCACCCGTCTGCTCCGGACACTCAAAGAAAAAATTTTCGACCACAGTTTTCTTTTATAACGTTATTGTGAGAGAAATCACATAGACATTCGCACCACATCCATGCCCTTTAGATCTCGATCGGTGCCACGGTAATGCTTTTGGTATCGAGGGCACTTGAGTGGCCAGCGCACCAACAATTTAGGGTCATGCGATATTCTATGTGAGGGGAAGATAGCGAAGTTCAGAAAGTTAGGTAAAGAAGGGAGGTTTGTGGTTTACTAAACAGCTTACTTTCAAGGCCTTATGAGACTCCCTGCGGAGAATATAACACAAAACTGCGGTACTATTCCTTACGGGAGAGCTGAAAGTTTGGCCATTCTCTCAGCATGCCAATGATGCTTGTGGCGCATTTACATGCCTAACCTTTGCCCCCTGGCTTCGATTCACCCTGTGACTTTGCAAAAGAATCATTTGATGCAATATATTGGCGCATAAATGTAGCATTTCCCAACCATTATGCGCTATCTAAAGACTGAAAATGGCTCATTCATACTGGCAAATTGCAGAGTTCACGTGACTACGTTGGTAACAAACTGACTGGTCGCCTATTATACGGCTGAAAACAATCAGTTTGGTCGGCAGCCTGTCGTAGCAGATCATAGCCTGTCGGTAGCAGCGCCGGAGCTCCAGAGTGGCTTGGTCGCAGGATTTTTACGAATAACAACTTGGCTGCCAATAGAGAAGGAGACACACGCAGCCTCCTGTTGCCTCTGCAGTGGAACCAATGCGTTTTTCTTCAATCCCTCACATGAACATTGTCAACGTGCAAACTACAGCTTTGCAGATTCGTATTGCACATACCTTAGTGGCGATGCAACAGGTACAGAACAAGAATAGTAGCAGTTTTACCTGAAGGACCAGCAGCGATAGCAAGGTTTCGCGTTGCTCTTTATCTCTAAGGACGGTATTCGAGAGTGTACGTGGGTGCGAATTCGTGGAGCGATGCTGCACGCAAGTTAACTCGTGCTGGGTTGCAGAGACAATGCCCTGGCAGTTAGCAAACATCTAATAACGTTTGCATGATGAAGAACGCGGACAGTAGTGTTGCAGGTGTACCATATCAAGGTTGCATGAGTTGCACGAGACAGAAGGGAAGCCATGTGCCATCGCAATACGCATATCAACATTGTCACTTAAGTACTTGTGAAAATTTTTAAAGTTTAAATTCCGCATCAGAAGCGGGCGTCCTTCATGTGAAATTAAAGTACGTGTTTTCATGTGTGGAAACCGCGATATGATACGGGACAAGCTAATGAGAGCGACTCCGGAATAATTTTGACTTACAGCATTTATACTACGTACACCCAATGCACAGCACGCGGTGATAGCAGCGCGACGTTGAAGGCACTGCGCCACCACGGCGGGTGCAGTTCACGTGCAGTGGATGCGCTTCACGTAGGCTCCGTGTTTGAGGATCCACTCGACCAGATTTACGACTCACCGAGACATCAAAATCGCACTAAACGATGAATACCACCGAAAAGAATCTGTTCCGACCGCTGTAGGGAGTGTGAGTGCCATTCATTTGGTATTCTCCGTCTTTGAAGTTTTGCATTTGGGATCACCTAGCTGAGCTTTACGCGGATTCCGCCGCTCACCGAAGGGAACTTTTCGGACTCGCTCAGCCTAGGCAAGATTAGGTTGAGTCACGACATCGGACACCAACCGAGATTGAACAAAAACCATGTTTTCCGCAAATCGGGCATCATTCACAAACCGCAACCTCTACCGAAGCCACGGGAATCTTTTTTGAAAAATTCTCTTGTACAGAAGATTGAGGCAGTATCAAGGAAGGACACGATGCTAGATACAGGCGGAAGGTTCATCGCCCTTTACAAGATTCACAGCTACGTACTCGTCGACATCCTGGAACCCGGACCGGGTTCCAACGCAACGAGTGCATAAATTACATTGCTACACCCATATCCTAGAGAACATGCACTCTCGGTAAGACGATTACCGACAGGAGCAGTGTGCCCAAGCCTCGACAACAGGCGGTTGCCCCTTTACTAAACAGGGACCCAAGAGTAATGATAAGAATTACATATAAGTCTCGGGAACGGGTAGAACTTAGTGGCTGACACGCCAAGCCGACGCTATTCAAGGCTTTGGCAGACTGCGCTTAGGCGACATGAACTACGAGGTGGTCGCCTAGGTGGCGGAATTCGACGCAGCCTGTCTCTGACTGGTGCATAGCATTGTTACCTGCACTAATTCTGACTGAACTGTGTGCCCGCAGGCCGGGGTCATCGTGCGAGCTCGCATGCTTGGAAAGCTGAAAACTACAAACATCAGTTTCCAAGGAAAGACGGTCACTTGTTTTGTTCACTTGTACGCTATTCAAGTGGCTTGGGTTTGCCCCTTCCCCCCCCCCGCCCCGCCAAGTGTGCTACATCTGCTACCAGCCAGGCCACTGTGCCGACGTGCGCCCCGCGCTGGACGCTTCGGACTACCCGCACTAAGGAGAAGCCGTGAGTGAGCACTTGCACACATGCGAGCCCAAGTGTATGCTGTGGGTGGCTCGATCTAAGCTTACGTGTACAGGGGCAAGCTCAAGACAGGAAAGATGTCCAGGGGGCGAGGAGATAGTTGTTTAGCTCGGACGCGAAAGCAACGACTTCGAGATCAAGGAACTGAACCCCGTGAACCTCCCACTCTAGGTTGAAGTCACTAACGGTCTTCGCCTTGCAACCAGTCCCGAATTAAGGCGAGGGAGAGGAGGGGTAGAAAAAGTCGAAAAATTCGCCGGACAAGCCAATCTGAGAATAACAGTCGACAGTTATATTTTAGGAATGAATTAATTAGTGATACAAGTAATTACCACTGTTCAAAAGCGTTATGTACGAGGTGTTACTCCAGCACGACTGCAATTTCGCCTTTTCATAAGAACACTCGGCTATGTCTAGTGCCACCACCGTGAGGCCTGCACCGTGAACTTCCGAAATACATAGCGTGTTGCTGCGCGTGAAAGCTGACAAACGCGTCATGCAGCAATCATATCCGGCCTCGCGTTCCTGTCTGGGGACCTGCGCCATCTAGTTGCACTCCGAAGAATAGTTTTCTCGTTTGACCGCACACTCAGTCACATGTACTCAATGTAAAGTTGGCGAGAGGTTCACTGAATAACGGCACATACACAGTGAAATTCATAGAGCTGTTCGCTTAAGCGTGGGCGTGAAAGGCGTTCAATGAAAAGTAGCACATACCCAGAGCAGTCGCGGCGGAGTTTTGTATTGCGCCAGGTTCTTGTCCATGAGGAACCCTTGTGACGTGGAGTCATTTCCAATCAGCAATAGGAGAATTTCGGAACCTTTTTCGGCATATACAGCGGCACATTGCCTGTGGATAATTACCCACGCTGGCGTCAAGGAGGTTCGTTGGAAGACAGCAATGACCGAGCGGCATGTACGCAGTTCCCGAAAATGGCGTCGTGTTTAAGCATCAAATGCTTTTATCTCCAGTAATCGGCAACCTTCAACTGACCTTGAGCCAGAAGACAGGGCCCTTACACTCAGAAGAGAACGTCCGGACCTCGTTGCGAGAACAACTCAAGATTATTCTGGCAACCAGAAAGAAATTAAGACAAAACTCAGTGTCCTTCCACTCTGTGAAGCATGACCAGCGAAGCAGTTTATGTGGGCCCCTTATTGGCGAACTGCACCTCCGACGCTGGTCGGCCCGGCACTGCACTATCTTAGCGATCGGCCCACGTATGGTGAGTGCTTAACGCCTGATTCATCTCCGCTCCGGATCGGGCTGGTATTACACTATCTTCGGAATCAGCCCACCTATAGGGAGTGCTTAACGCCTGCTTCACCTCCAACGCGGGTCGGCTGGGCATTGCACTATCTTCGGAATCGGCCCACGTATAGGGAGTGCTTAACGCCTGCTTCGCCTCCGCCGTGGGTCAGGCCGGTATTGCACTATCTTTGGTATCGGCCTACGTAAGGGGAGTGCTCAGCGTCTGCGTCTACTCTGCGCGGGTCGGCCCACCATTGCACTACCTTGGGGATCGGCCCACTTATGGGGCGTTTTCTGTGGAACGCCACGAAAAAATCGTCGGTAGGTAGAGGTAAACAGCTTAGCTGCAAAAATCTGGAGGACGCTTAAGCTTCGCGTTTAAGATTGGCAGGCGATAGCATTCAAACATCCCTGAGTGTTTCTCATGCATCCCGGCAAGTGCAGCTCATGTAACCGTAGCGTGTTCCGGGAAACGCTGTCGGCGAACGCTATGTACAAAGGTAAGGTAGCCGCATAGGGAATCGAGGGTGCCGCGCCACTCCTCCTAAGACAATCCTCTGACGGCAGCCGGAAAACGCTATCGCGTCAAAGCGGTTTGTGTTTGACTTTCACGTAACAGCATTGTTTTCTCGTATATCCAATTTACAATCCTACGCTATCATGCCTGTAGGTTGTGTGGTAGTCGTACTTTAAAATTTTCCAGATGCATTTTGCCATGAAAAAGTGATTAGTTCGGCAGATTCTTTGTGCTACATGGAGAGCCTGCCTGGCTGGGCATGCGTATTTCTTTATGCGTGGTACGGAATAACATTTTGCCGATATGACGGTCGACGCCTGGCGCAGTCACCGCATTTTCTGCGACACAGGACCCTTAATGCTTTCGCCCTAATAACCGTGTCTGGACCCGAACCCTTTGTACAGGACCGCGTTATATACGCTAGTTATTGCCCAAACAAGTTGCAAAAAATATTGCATTCGGTCTCTTCCAACTGTTTGTTCGCAATATCATCCAAACTGGAACTTCTAGCAAGGTGATTTTTTTTCAATAGCGTCATTCAAAGGCAGATAGAGGGCACCACACAGTTGGTTGTCATCTTTTAGCGCTGAGAAAGAGTGGGCTGTTCAACGGCACCGGTCCGTTAGTTCTGCGGCGCGGGTTTTGTGCCGTCTCGAGAGATGGCTCTCTGCTGCGTGACCAAGACGGCAGCGTTCGACGCGCAGCGGATGGCTCTTTGGCCGAAATGGCCATTTCATTGGCATTCAGTTCGAAACAGGGTCCTGCGCTGTTGTTTGGTGTGGTAATGTGTGCCGTTGCAAACATGCACTATAGCCATCTAATGGTTACATATAATATCACCTCCAACCAATCATTTTTGTCGATAGCCATTTCATGCTTACGTCTACAGATGACGACGCTCGAGAATTACGGAATACAGAGATACTTGTGGCACTACAAGAAGAACTCGCTGCGCTAGCAATCAGCAGCACAATGCAGCCCCTTCGTGCTAGAGCAGACAATAGACAAGGGGATTGCTCTTCTACAGCAGAAGTTTGAAGACTTTAGGAACATGGTTATGATAATGTTCGAGGAGACACCAACATGAGACTCAGCAATTAGCACAAAAACAACAAGCTGCACAATAGTAATACACTACGAAACCAAATCTGGAAGGAACAGAACAAGAAGAAAGTGAAGTAGAATGCATACATCATTTTCACCAATCATTTTTGTCGATAGCCATTTCATGCTTACGTCTACAGATGACGACGCTCGAGAATTACCGAATGCAGAGATACTTGTGGCACTACAAGAAGAACTCGATGCGCTAGCAATCAGCAGCACAATGCAGCCCCTTCGCGCTAGAGCAGACAATAGACAAGGGGATTGCTCTTCTACAGCAGAAGTTTGAAGACTTTAGGAACATGGTTATGATAATGTTCGAGGAGACACCAACATGAGACTCAGCAATTAGCACAAAAACAACAAGCTGCACAATAGTAATACACTACGAAACCAAATCTGGAAGGAACAGAACAAGAAGAAAGTGAAGTAGAATGCATACAGCGTCCCTTCGCTACCTTGTAATTCATAACGTTGACAACAGCCAGCAACGTGACTACTGAAATAAAACGACGTCTAGCAATCAATGCCGAAGGAACTAGAGCATCGAAAGAAGAGCGAGCTCGCCGGGCAGCAGACGTCAACTGTGGCCTAGGCCTGGGGTGCCAAACATGAAGACTGCGATATTAATCTCCTTTTATGCAATAAAATTTTGCAACCAATCAGCCAAATAAGCCATGCGCCTGAGGCTAAATGCTTAGAGCACAAGAGCTCTGTGCTGGAGGCCGGCACCGTGATCAAATCCCAGTCGGCTAATATTTCTATTTACATATACCATACACATATGCTCATATTGCAATGCTGTGTTCACGCTGTGTTCACGGTGAACTGCATATTACGTAATTGACTCTTATTTGTCGACATTTAACACGACGTTGCCATAGGGGAAAATTCTCCTGAACATTCCATGATTCTCATTCTAGTAATAAAGCTGAACAAAAAGCAATAAAATGCTTGTAGTGGGTGGTGACAGCACCAACGGGTTTACTATCGTCTCATCTTGAGAAACACCGAGGTTCCACTGCTCCAACTGCACTAGTGGAACCTCATAGCGCCGCGTTTCCAGACGCGTGTTAACTGCCAGCGCGCTACCTCTGCACCTCAGCAGCTGTTGCGTTCTGTGCGGCCGTGACACCAATCAGGCTGCCCCAGCGTGTTGTTATTGCAGGGTGCGATGAGATTGAACACGAAGGTAATCTGCTCTGCCGTGATCGTTTGCCCTTTAAATGATAATAATAGAAGCTCACCAAGGTGTCCGAGAGATGCAAATGATAGACTGCAAGATGAGGTGGTCGTGTTAACAAGTGGCGTTTCTCCATTTTCTGGGCGGTATGCTTGGATGCTCATGCGCGTAGGCAATAACCTGTCTTTATGGACCGCCGCACTTTCTCTAACTTTATCGCAGTTGTTGCTGTGGGCGCAACTGAAGCAGGGACCTCTGAAGCCGAAGAAGAGTGTAAGTTATCTATGGCACAAGAAAATGAGTATTGCCATAAGGTGAACGAATGCGTTGCTATATTTCCAGTAGCTTCAATGTGGTATTTTCTGCGCCATTCTTTTTCCCACCTAAATAATTATCAAGAACTAAGCCACGTAAGGGCACCTGAGAAGCTAAGTCCTTGTGAAGCTGATCATAAATTTGCATGCGTCTGATTGTATTCTGACAAGCATATTTTACTGTTGCGATTACCTGCAGTCCAAAGAAGAATGCAAAGAGAAGAAACCATCAACAATTGACCCACGTCGTCATGAAATACACTCTCTGGCATAGGCCCCCTTTGCTATGACACTATGCATGGACCATGCGTCCTACAATAGAGAGCGGATCCTGGAAATAGCTCAATAACAAACTACACCTTACTCGGGAGAACGAACAAGCATATGCGCCAAACCTCAAACATTAGGAAAGTAGGCATAAAAATGTGTGCCTAATAAAAGAATTATGCTCTTGATGAGGCATAACCGTTGGTACAGTATTATATTAGGTGTGTCTGTTTTTTATCGCAACGTTATTGCGTAAAAAACAAGTCCAGCAACCAAAACATCTCAAATGGTATTGAATGGTCATATTACCCTGTGGAAACCTGGAGTAAAATAAAACAAAGCCTTAGAAAAAGAGCATAAAAATTAGCATGACTTCGAGAACATTAAATTAAATATAAATGAAACAATAGTGCGGCAATAAACCCTTGTGAAAGATCTGCACTGTCAGTGCCGTAGGGCAGTCTAGTTTTCCTATGTTTAAAAACACTTGTGTAACCCAGACAGAAATTTTAATCTCAATACATGTCTAAATATGACATATACAGTGTCTGTACCACATCCAAAATAACACGTTTCGTGTCATTGGTTCGGCTGCTCAGAATACTCATGGTAACTCCATCTTCTCGCCACTAAACCTTTTCTCAATAATTAAAATTATCTTCTACAACGATAGAATCGGTATATATCGCCCACTTAAAGTACACATATACATTGTCATTGGCTGAAATATTCTCAACAGGCCCAAAATTACCAGATTTTCATTCCATAATCTCATTTTGCTCTTACAAAAAAAGAACTCTTGGTTTTGCTGGTATGCAAACTTTGGGTACTATAGAATCTAACGTAAAATCTTCGCGAAGATTAGAGCGTTAACTTTGAAATTATTTTTCAACTTTGTAAACTGTATCCTTACCTCGATGTATCTTCACCTTCACCTTCAGCTTTATTATTTCTTCCAGTATTTTTTCAACTTTGTAAACTGTATCCTTACCTCGATGTATCTTCACCTTCAGCTTTATTAATTCTCCCAGTATTTTTTTCAACTTTGTAAACTGTATCCTTACCTCGATGTATCTTCACGTTCACCTTCAACTTTATTAATTCTTCCAATATACACTAGAAACGTCCTCCGGGGCTAAAAGCTGCTTGTGGCAGCTTTTAGCCCAGGATGTTTTTGGCGCGCATCTTTTTGGCCCATATCCCATGTTACTGAATATAAGCAGTTCTTATGTTTAATGCGTCATATTAGCTTTTACTGCTTCACGATGGTTAAACTTTTGTAACATTTCTTGGTTATTTTTATTCGCAATGAACGCCTTTTTCACAAATTATAATGTAGCTTGAAACCGGAGACACAACTGAAGTTTTGAACCGTGAGACCTCCTTCTGTATAACGTTATTTATATAAACTTAGCGCTAATAAAACAGGAATATTGAAACTCAGTCGAACTAGCCACGCTAATCTCATCCCTTCACTTATATAGACACAGATTTATAGCAGCGTCACTGGCGCACAAGAGCAATTATGGAAATAAGGAACAAATTAAATGCAGCAGCTAGCTGAAAAGTGCTGCAATAATGATTCATCAATATCCGCTTCTTATAGTTCTTCACTTGCATAAGCGGCTTTTGGCAAACCTGAGGGGCGGTTTTTCAGTAATATGCCCAGAGGAGAAATTAGCACTCAATTTAATCTAACGCAGTGTGCTAGTGTTCTCTATGTGCTTGCTAGAGCTATTGAAAATATGTTTCCTTCTTAACATTGGTATGAAACTTATCCGTGGACAACCGACCACACTCAGGCTCTATTGTTGCAATGAGGAATTCAATACTGCCCTCTTGATTAAAAAGATATCAATTCCTAAAAAAATCAATAGGACGTGGGAGGTTTTCTTTCGATACGATATTAGAATGAAAAGTGGCCTAAGCAAAATCTTTCGGTAAAAGTACCAGACATTATCAACACTAAATTTATACTTTCTAGTCTACGTGCTTCAAGAAAGATCCGAATATGATACGCACCTCATTGGGAAAACTGTTTTTGCCAACTTCGGCTCTGAGGATGCGCCTAATGTGAGTACATGAGTTCACTTTAAATCTGTAAGCGTTGATATGCTTACCCAACTAGAAAACCGTCCGCCCGTCCGTCCGCCATGCAAGACGATCGCTTTCAAGTGACCGCCCGCAGTAGCGACTGACTTCGTGTTGCCTGTCGCTTCAACGCGAACGACGCGTCGAGAACACATTACTCGCCGACCTCTCAGCCCACGCCACACCCTGCCTGTTTCGCCGATCGCTTTCAAGATACGTACCCGCGCGTCTCTCTTCGACGCTAACCTAGCGGCGAGAACACAGCGCGCCAAGCTATCCGCAGACAGCACTCCCTCACTGTTAGCAAAAATGATCCGAGATGGGAGTAAATGACCTGTCCTCTAACGCATTCCGCGATGGGAGGTTAATATACTCCGGGTAGCCGGAGTAAAAGATTTACTCCACTGCTGAACGGAGGTTGTGGATGTACTTATGGGAATATATGTTTACTTCCATCGCGGAGCTTCTGCGGGTAACTATGGGAGTATATGTTTACCTCCATCGCGGAGATTTTGCAGGGCACTATGGGAGTACATGTTTACCTCCATCAAAAAAGCTTTTGCACGGAACTATGGGAGCACATGTTTACCTCCATCGTGGAGTTTTGTAGGGAACTATGGGAGTATATGTTCACCTCAATCACGGAGTTTTTGCAGGAAGCAATTGGTGTATATGTTTGGATCCGCTTTTGCGGGGAGCGATGGGAGTATATGTTTACATCCATCGAGGAGCTTTTGTAGGTAACAGCGGAAGCATACGTTTACATCCATCTAGGAGCATTTGCAGGGAACTATGGGAATACTTTTTAACATTCGAGGGAGGTTTTTCAAAGTACCATTGTATTTCTTTACATTGATCATGGAGGTTTTACAGAAAACATATGGGACTACCTGTTCACATAACTCGGCTAGTGTGTCGATTTAAGAATTTTCAATATTGATTTTCCACACTGAGAAATACGCAATATATTGGTTTGCAAGCTGGAAGATGCAAACTAAAGTAAGCAAAGTGGTGACTTGCAGACAATTAATTTATTGCATAAGCACAGAGGCTAGGAAGAAATGGACGTCGCAAGCACAAACTCTCAACTGGTTTTAGATTCTTTCTTGCCCATGAGTTATCACCACAAACCACACATTAAGAATACAAAGCAACACATCCAGCTGCAGGTTTAAGCCAAGACCTTATGAAGTACATCAAAAATACATGGAAACCAGCCACAAGGGCCTAAACAAGGTGCAGTACAGTTGTTGTAGAAACAACATAGCTATAGGAGTGCATCCTCTGAAAAATCTTGACTGTGGTACTACAAAAGGTACAGCAAAGAGTAAAGAGGACATCATTTCTCATCGATATTGACATCGGCAAGAGTTAAAGGAGCAAAAAGTGGAGTAGACGCGACAACACTTATTGCACTTCAAAATAAATGATTAGGAAAATGGAAGTTCTCGTAGGCACTAACAGTGCCATTTTTACAGTAACAAGCTGGCAGAGTGGACTAAATAAAGCAGAGTTCAGCTTTGCTTTTTCCCCAATGTTACCGAAAGGCAAGCATGGTGGCTAAGAGAGAGTCATAAGGGATGATAAAATGTTCATTGTATTGTACCCTACCTTAAGAACGGGTGAAAGTGCATGCTGTTACGTTTTGGCCGAGCAGGATGACCGAATGACAAACGACGTTACTTTATTGCGAGAGTTGCGAGTTTTTTGCGAGAGTTGAATCTTTCTTTTGTTCCTCGATCAACGTGTCCTGATCAACGGAAGACAACGCCTGAAAATCGCGGCTCGTGGGGGGGATGCAACTGGTTTCAAGTTCGCTTTCTTCGTTGACGGATTCCTGCGAGCCTAAACTTGGGCCGCTGTTGTTATCGGCCAGACCGTGATGTTGGTCCGCAGCGCTGCGAGTGATAGCGCGTGGGAGAAGCTGCGGTTGAGTTTCCGCTTTTTTCGCCATCGACCTAGTAACAATCATTACAGGGTTCATGTCGAGCGTCACTCCGGACTTCAGCAGCTCTTTTGCCGTTCTGTTTGATAACTAATATGGACACCTTGGCAATACTTCGTCCGGGATGGTTGCTTCGGTCTCACTTTCACCGAATGAACCTTTCAAAGTTACTTTGGCTACTGGTAGGCTCAACGTACTTTTTTCCAAGGCTTGCCATAAAGACGCGCAATCCTCCGTGAAATCTCCTGCCTTTACGAAGGACGAGTGCACCACGTCATACGTTGCGCCTGTGTCGCGCAATACTTTACATTCCTTTCCGTTAACTTCCATGTCATGAGGTTACCGGCGCAGTAAGTCTTCGTTTGGCTCGAGAACAAACTGGACCGGGGACACTTTCGGAACCCGGCATCCCACGGCCACTTGTGCGGCTCTCTAGCAGTTAAAGCAGACAATTTGTTTCGGCGCCTCAAATGACATGTGCCGTAAATTGAAGGATTCCTTTAGTTTATTCTTAGCTTTCTCTGGCTTACTAAATAATCTCGGCTGTGCTGTAGAGACCCCTGCTACGCGCCCGCTTTTTTCCGGTATTATCAAAACGGTGTTTAGCGCAGTAGTCATCGGCATACTCCGCAGCCTTCCGTGAAGTTTTCACGTCTGACCTGTCGAGCACCCGTTCCCTCAATTTAGTTGGCAGCGTGGAACAGAACTGCTCTAGGCAAATTTCCTGAAACATTTTCACTTTGTCATCAAACGCATCAGCGCCTTTCAGCCAGTTTTCCAAGAAGCTTGCTAGCTTGTATGTAAACTCCGAGTAGCTTTCGTCTGGCTGTTTAGTTGCTTCTCAAAACTTTAACCGGAAAGCTTCAGGCGACAAGTTATACTTTGCTAACAACGCTCCTTTTACGTTCGTGTAAACCTCCGCTTCTTCGGGGCTCATTCTGGCTATAATATTGGCGGCTTCCTCCGGCAACAAACTCAGAAGTTTCTGTGGCCAGGAGAACAGCTCAAAGCCCATTCTTGTGCACGTGCGCCTAAAGTTTGTCAAAAACAACCCCAATTCACTACCGATGGAAAAAGGCTGAAGAAAACCTCTCACGTCGTAGGTGACAGGACTCTGTTCTGCCTTTTTTGACAGTGTTTGTTTTACTTGTTCCAGTTGACAGTGCTTAAGTTCTTCGTCTCTTTCTCTGGCTCGGCGTTTCTTTTGGATTTCATCCACTACTTCTGTAATTTCATCGTCTTTGGCCCCGCAAGTTAAAATTTTCTTCACCATTTCGGGTTTCCGAATAGCTTTGCGACATTCCACACCGAGCTCTTCTGCTAAGGCTAAAAATCTATTTTAGCAAGCTATTCAGCTGCCCGCAACTGTAATGAAAGTCCCCTGTAGTCGCCTTTCCTATTTCCTGCTTACTCGAAGAAATTATAACGCTCGGCGTACCAGAGTACAAGACCAAAAGCCTCACCGACTGCTGCCGCAGAGCCTCCGGGAATCCGCCATCCCACCGCTGCCACCAGCTGTTACGTTTTGGCCGAGCAGGGCTCCAAGCCGAGACAGGAACACGACGCCGAACGACGAACGACGTTACTTTATTCCGCCGTAGCTGCTGCCGGTTGATACAAAAGCAACCACGGCGTGGCTGCGCTTACCTTTTAACCAGCCTCACCTTCCCAAAGGGAGAGCGAAACAACCCTCCTCATGATAGGAACCATGCGCGGTAGCAGCTTATCTCGCTGAATGGCTCGCCGAGCTTCGGCACTTGGTGTAGGCAGACGCATGCGCGTGAGCGCAACAATACCCTTAATAGCAGCACCCCATCACGATTCCTTGCACAGACTCACTCTAGGAACTTTGAAGCCGGTGAATCAAGCCCTTAGCTTCGAACATACATCATGCTTAAATTTCCCCACACAATAACACTGAGAGAAAAAGCTGTCTGAAGAAAAGCAACAAAAGTGGCAGAATAATGACAAGTGAGCTTCTGATGGACACTATCCAAGTTTCCTTACTCATAATCAACCTCGACAATTCTGCTGGTGCACGGCTTACAGAGCCTCTGAACGACTGTCTGGGTTAACTTCTGACGATTAAGTAAAACAAAAAACAGGCAGTGCTGAAGACTGCATCATAAAAGAACACGTGGATTAGTTGAGGTGACAACTTTTGGGAGCTTCGTTCCATGACATCTTGGGAAGAATAAAAAGTAAAAAATCTTTCAGAGAAGTGTGCCAATCTTGCAAGACTTATAAGAGATTTCTCACACCCTTTAGAGGAACAAGGGGTCTAATTGCTGGCTCACAGCCTTGCTTGCACACAGCAAGTGCTCCTGTGCTTGAGCATGGTCAAGGCTCGTTGGTTTAGTGGTAGCCTGCATGCCGGCTAGCAGCATCGTGGCATCTGCTTTTACGGTAGCAGCCATACAAAGTCCTTGCTGACTTTTAACACAAAGCCAGTATAATAAAATGCGACAAACAAAAATTATGACTTACTTATTAAGAAACCGTGCAAAGAAGCTATCTATTAAAGCAAGGTATATGCAGGTAACATTTATTTTATAATTGTTGATAATTACATTTCAAAAGAAATTAAAGGCTCCGAACCAGTGTTGCATTTACAATTCAGCCGCATCCACACTGTAACTCCCGTTAACAGCATGGCTGTAAAATGGTGGAAGCCTCTGTGGCGCTGCATATATTGCACATAATTAAATAAAGAATAGAGACTGTTATCATTGTGAAACTCCTGGTAACACTGTCACTGTAACAATGACCCTGCAGATATTACCCATAGCTAATAAGTAAATAAAGGTACATATAAGCAACAAAATAAAAAGTTCACTAGTAGCAGACAAGGGAGGCATGTTAAATTTCACATTAAAATTGCGTCAGTCCTTTGAATATAATGCTGAGAACACATGTGGTTTACGAGAATCAAGTGAAGCATGCAGAAAATTGTTAGCCATGTAAGCCAATTCCACGGCCTCTAAGACCTACAATGCCACAAACCAGTGTCTGAAGGTGTACACTCCTGGCCATTTGTGCAAGTGAAGTGAACAGAGTACGCTTCCATTCAAGCCAGGGTACTATCTATTTTCCGGTTTGCACTGCACTCTTTTCACATGTTGAATACAAACCACCTTGGCAAGGAACAGTACCAACAGATGAGATAAAACAAAAGACAAGCACAGTGCTGACTGACAGGTGGATACGTTTGCTGCCATGCTATCCCTTTTTACACTGTCAGGAGTCACCGGCAGGGCATGTGCGATAACATGAAGCAGATGACATCGGTAAGTGAAATGGCGAATGGATACCTGAGATGAGGAGCCATGTGAAGTGCCAGAGAAAAACTGACGGAAAAGGGAAGGAAGGCCAAGGAGCAGGCATTGCTGACATAGATGAGAAGCAAGGCAGTGGAATCTGTAGCTGTACTTTGGAGGTGGTAAGTAGTAGCTTCGGACCACGGACAGACGAGAGGACATCCGAGAGTTGGCCAGCAACAGCTTCCAAGACCTGACTACATCGCCATGGCTGCGCTCTGCAACCCCAGCCCAACGCCACGCTGCCGTAACCATCCTTGTCCAGTGCCACAATCACCTGACCACGTCAGCAACACAATACTCAACTAGTCCAGACCGCGTCCTGTGCAACGCAAGTCTCGTAAGGGTGCTACAACCTTGTCACTCACAACGAAGGTCGGTGTCTACGCTGTGTTGGAACTACACAAGCTGACATCTTGCGCCACACCGTGCCGGCGTTGACTGCTACTCTGACGGTTAGAGCATTCAATTCTTGGGGAATATGTGTCACTTGGCCAGTCAGACTAGGAACATTATACAGCTAATATCTCATTTGTTTTGATTACGTATATACCAAGTGTTGTGATTATCTCTTTTGTGTACAGGATTTATTTTTTGCGCACTTTCTTTGCTGTTCATTTATTTTGGGTTATAAATGCGTCTTGGAAAAATATTTAATTCGTTTGCATTGTGGTTTTTGTCCATTTCTGGAGTGCTGAAATTCGTGACAGTTGGCGAGCCTGTCAGGATTTGTTCGTCCTGCCCCAATCTTCCACATGAGCAAGGGTCTCGCTTATGCCATGGATGTAAGGTATCGAAGCCCGTTTTTTGGGGCCCAGGGTGGGTGGGTACTGCGTGAGCCAGCTGGCACCCTAATGATTCAATGAAGTACTCAGGGTATCCTCAAGCCATCAATTGCCGCCGCACAAGTGCATTGTCCGCAATGCGGTCTCCCGTTGTTAAGCCCACATTTTTTGCCCCACAACACACCTCTTTTGCGAAGCGCATGTGTAGTTGAGGTAGCGACCAGTATTAGTTTGCTTTCTAAACATCTTGAATAACAGGTTCGGCCCTTCGCTTGGAACAAGGGTGTCCAAGAATTTCAGTTGGCCTTCGCGTTCCACTTCTATGGTGAACTTAATTTTGCTTGCATATTGTTTAGGTGAGCCGTGAAGAGGTCAAGGTTTAACTCAAGGTTAACTCGCTTACATAGACACCTAAGATCTTCTTCAGATATCTCGACTTTTTCAGTGTTTTGCAACGACAGAACGTTCACCTCCTCACGGCTCACCTAAACACTAATTCAAGCAGCAATTAAAGGGAAACTGAAGATTGTATGTAAATCAAGAAAACGCTCATATACGGATGCGGGAACCTTATAAACGATGCACGTAAAATTTTGGGCGAGATTTTTCGCTTAGGAACGACGTAATCACCAGTTAAATCTGCGCTGTCGCTCCGCCCCCTGTCGAGCCCCGCGCGCTGCTGCTGACGCTGACGATGCGAGCGGAGACCGGAAACCGCGGCGTAGTGACGTCAGCACTAGTGTTCGGCACCTTCGCAGTCTCCGCGACCATGTCTGACTGCACTTGTTTCTGAGTGCGTGCCCTCATAATCTGCCGCGCTCGAGCTTGCATTTCTTTGCTTGTGTTTGTTTCGAGTGGTAGTTGACGCGCGAAGCATCAATTAAAGTGGTGGGTCGATTATGCCGGCGTTCTGTGCAGCCTACGGATGCACGAACACCAGCGGCCATGCCGATGTTCGATTACTCCCCGCAAGACAAGAAGCTTGCAGCTAAATGGGAGGCTGCTGTGAATGGAAAGAATTTGAAGCGCTCAAGAAGAACAGTGCTGTGCTCTAACCACTTCCGTGACGACGATTACTGCCAGAGTTTATCAATAAGGCGTGAATGAGTGAAAGTGTGACTTTCTGCTAGCAGGCTTTCTAAACGCAGCGCGAAAAGGTCGGGGCAACGAACGCACAAAGGCGGGTGGACGGATGGTAACTGGTCTTGGAAGACCTTATGAATACAGGAACTTGCCTAAACCTGGATGTTGATTTATTACTAGCGCCTTTGTGTTAGCACGCTGAACGGAAAGTACATGCTCATTTCCAGCCCTTGACGCAGGTTTGGTTGGAAACCGCCGTTAATTTTGTATTCGCGTGTGTATTGTGAAACAGCCAAGATGCAGCTACCGTAATGCAGTGCAAGTGTAAAATTTTAATGTGTTTGAAATCTGGCGCACGCCAGGACGCTGCGCTCCCCCTCGCGCATAGAGAGAAAGCGGCTGTCACACGTCGCCGACGGAATTCGCCGCCTTTATGGTAAGTTTACCATTCGCGTGCGGATGGCGCGCTGATAAAAGCCACTACACATGCTACGAGAGCTGGAAAGCTTTTCCCGCATATAAACCTGTGTAAGTTGCCGACAGCCTTGCGGCAGCGCACGAATGTCGACGATCGCATCCCTCCTTACGTTCCACGAGGAGGCATGCAGGTTTGCCCGGAAACGAACTCACTGGATCACCGAATACAGCTTTGCAAAAACCTACTCACGAAAGAACATTTCTAACACGAGGCGATGCTAACATTACGCTTTCGTTCGCGTCGAAAGTGCTGCTTGCTACCAGCACATCTTGCTTCGTGGAGAGGCCGGCTACGCATACAAGTAGGGTGCAATGCCGAACTCCTCAGACAAACGAAAGCTCTCGAAATTTACCATTACCGTCTCACCAAACCACAGCGCCAAACCACCTTGCACCGTGCTTCACGTGTGGCGGCAGCGGCCGGTGCGGACAAACACCAATGTTGACGTCACGAGGCGATCGACCAATCAGAGGCGAAAACGAGGTGCGCGAGCTGCCCGAGTCTGCTGCTGCACTTTTCGTCGAAATAAAAGTTGTTTGCGCTTTCTTTCGCTCAATTTCGATGCGATATTCGGATTCGGAGGGCTGAAAACATATAGCTCTCCACTCATTTTGCTGGGAAACTCTTCAGCTTCCCTTTAAGTTCACCATAGAAGTGGAATATGAAGGCCAACTGTCATTCTTAGACAGCCTTGTGCAATGTAAAAGGCCAAACCTGTTACTCGAGGTCTTTACGAAGCTAACTCACACCGGGCGCTACCTCAACTACACAATGGTGCACCCTGCTTCGCAAAAAGAGGTCTGTTGTCTGCTCTCTTCTTCGTCGGGTGAAAAATGTGCGCACAACAGCGGAAGACAACATGGCAGAGAATGCACTTGTGCGGCGGGAATTGATGGCTTGCCGATACCCTGAGTACTCCGTTGACTCAGCGGGGTGCCAGCTGGCTTGCGCCATACCCATCCACTTTGGACCCCCCAACAAATGGGCTTCATTACCATATATCCACTGCATAAGCGATACCCTTGCAGGCGTTGTGGTCATATTATGTGCAAGCTCTGCACGTTCCAAAACTTGAATACGAGCTCAGGCATGTGAAAGACCCTTCGGAAAAGGATAAATTCTGAGGCGTAGTGTAAGTCATTCGGTGTGCAAACTGTCGGTACGTCTACATCGGAGAAACCGGCAACTTCAAAAAAAAGAATTAAACAGTACAGGAATGATGTCCAGAAACGAAACTTTGCATCGAATGCCCTGACCGAACACTGCGCAACTACATTACATACAATTACCTTGAAAAAACATCGCTTGATTAATAAGGAATTAAATCATTCTACGTGTCTTTATTTTGAATCTCTAATCATCTATGTCCATGTATGCCATGTACCTTAATCATGTTTTGAGCTGCACATAAAAAGGCTACCTATTTTGCTGCTGGTTTCTTTGTGAACAAAGTTCCCGCGGGAAGCCGAAACGTAAACAGATATTTTAAACAATTTTGGTTGCGTTTGCTTAGTCCTGACATTTTGCATGGTCCCCACGACTTCAATTTAACGAGGCTTAGTGCATGTGCACATGTATACAATTACACGCTTACCTAATGTCTCTCAGCATATCTGCTAGGCTACGGCTCATTTTGAGCATCGCGATTTCTCCTCCTCAGGGGCAACACATCTAGAAAGATATGCATTGAATGCATCTGGAATATTAATCATTTCACTGTAATACACATATTGTTACAAACATCACACAAACAAATTTGAAAAAATCTCAATGATACTGTCCAATTTATTGAGGCTCAATGCTGGCTTCTCAATGACACTGCGGTCATTCAGGAAGCACAAACAAGGAGCCCCTGTGATGCTCCTATCCTGAATGCCAGAAATCTCCACACCAGTTTCGCCAGTTCTTTGCAGAACAGGGGGTCCTATCCATGGAACTAGAGCAGGTCCCACTCTTCGTCAATGTATACATTTTCTAGATGTACATGCAATAAAAAAGGGCAGAGGCACGTTAAGACTGTTGTTGTGTGGGAACGTGAAAGCATCTTTAGTGAACCAGATGGCTGCAACGTGACATGCGCAATATGACGCATACCCTAGGCACACCTTAAAGCTACTGACAACCAATCTTTAAGTACTTAGTTCTTCATGGCGCGACGCAAAGCTCACCCTCAGTTGCGTTTACATCTGCAACGGTTACTTCCAAAAACACATGGATATTGTGGCATCACAGACGTGTCCTTGTTTCACAACCCAGGTTATATTCCTACCCAGTCTGCCGAACTTTCTTATTATAGCAGCTAACTTGCTTTGTTTACGGGAACCTCAGAAATCTCACATCAGGTATTTTTTAAGCATTTTTATCGTTTTTGCAATCGGCCATTGGTCTTATGTCACTAACTGCTGGCAGCAAAAAGAAGTATTTCCAGTGGCATTAGTGTAAGGGTTCCACACAAAATTATATGGCTTACGGCTGTTTGAATGTAATCTTTAAAGAGACTATACAAGCAATACATAACCAGGTTCAGTGAGCCCACGTTGACTTTCAGCTTTGTGAAGCGTAGAAAGTGGTACAGCTTGTACGGCATGGTGTTCTAGCACAAAAAAAAACTGGAAAATGAAAGATTTAAAGGACAGAAAAGAAGGAAAGAAAGACGGCGCCACACTCACAACTGTTTATTAGGCACAAAACTTGCTGTATATATATCGCGCACACTCTCGACATCAGGGGAAGAAAAGAGCAAGCGACTGCTCATGTTGTTTGTGTCAAACTCAACAATTTCCTTTTGCATCATATAACAAAACAGATGTTTGACTAACACACGCTTGACCAGTTATATGAATGTGACATGCCTCTTGCAGTTCCTGCGCAGTTTTATCGCTACTCTTACCCAGGATTCTCCCCTCAGAAAAATGTTGCTCACAGTACAGCAGCACGGCCTGTAATACGCTGAAAAATGGGCGTTCATATCCGTTTTAATGTTGTTTGCACGTTCCCTCATTCAGTCGTGCACACAACGGCCAGTCTGCCCGATGTTGGTTTTCTCGTAACTTAGCGGTGCCTGGTAAACCACAGCAGTGGAACACTTTACCACATAGTATTTTGCCTGCTTGACTTTGTACATTTGCACTGCACATCCCATGATTCGGGGACATAGTCGAGACAGTTTGTTCGAGGAAGAAAACAGGTACATCAAATCTGTTCGCCGCCTTGAGGCTGTGGCTCACCCTGTGGTAATAAGGTGCCACTTGAGCCATTCTTCGGGAATCGTGCTGACTTCCCTCACTCCCCTTGGGATTATTGCTACATTTGAGTTTGTGCAGCGAGGTTTCTGCCAGTAGGTGATGACCGAATGAGGAAATCTCGCATTTAACAGCCGCTGGACATGATGCTTGAAACTAGAGAGAAAAGCTATGTGGAAAAGTGGTCCACTGCTGTGGTTTACTAGACACTGCTATGTTATGAGAAAACCTATGTCGGGTAGATTGCAGGTCGTGTGAATGACCGAATGAGGGAACAAATCAATTTAAAAAAGGACACAAACACCCATCTTACTGCGCATTGCAAATCATGCTCCGGTAAGCCACACTTTTCTGAGGTAAGAATCCTAGATAAGAGTATAGATAAAACCGCGCGGGAACTACTAGATGCATATCACATTCAGATCAGTTGTCAAGCATGTGTTAGTCAAATATCTGTTTTTTATATGATGTGGAAACGAAATTGTTGGGTTTGACGCAAACAAGATGACCTGTCACTTGCTCTTTTCGCTGCCCCTGATGTCGAGAGTGTGCGCAGTACACATGTACTGCGCACACTCTCGCAAGTTTTGTGACTAATAAACAGTTGTCAGTGTAGTGTCATCTTTCTTTCATTTCTTTCTGTCCTTTAGAATCTTTCTTTTTACAGTTTGTTGCACTACAACAACATGGCATTTATCAAAGACAAACTCGCTCAAGAGAAAGTTACTGTGTGGTACAGGTTGCACCAACCAATCAGAAGAGCTGCCCTAGTATACCCCTCTGGTCACCCTGTGAGCAATTAGTGATAGCCAAAATACAGCTTGTATCGCTACAACCTTGGCTTGTGCTGTGAGGCTATCATCCCATAAACTATAAATGCAGAAGTACATATTAGCATGTTTTATGAAATGCCAGAGTAGTACTATACTGACTGGAAGTGACGTAAATGGTAAGAAGAAACATATTGAGTTTATCAGCACTGACTGACTAGTAATTGAGAAAGTTGTTGCATGTTGATGTTTAACTTTTGCGTGCAACAAAACAAGGGGCAGAAGAGAGACCACAGGGCACAAAAGCTATCAATTCATTGTTTAAGTGTACGGCCGATCGGAACGGCGGATCCAACGCCACCATGTCGCTAAACGGAACGCTTCTCTGCTTACTGCAGGTTTTTCTTGGCTTCACTGCTTCTGGATGCGCGCGCCCCCTTGATGCGTCTTGTGCCAACAGCCAGCTGATCAACAAAGGCCCTTCCTTTTCAACGCTGTCATCATCCGGCGGCGCAACTCTACTGGCCTATCATTTCAAGTACCACAATGTGACGTCATCGCTAGGCGCCGCTATAAAAGAAGACCGGTATGATTTCGTCTTCTGTGGGCACAGCGGATCCAAAGCCGCCATGTCGCTAAATGGAACGCTTTTCTGCTTACTGCAGGTTAGTACCAGTTCTAGTTCAATACCTAGTGACTGTCGAGGCTTAGTGGTTTTGCCGTGCCCACGGCGTTGTTTTGTAATAGCGTATGACTACTTTGTCGTTTAAAACTACTAATTTGCGGCGATGTCGAGGAAAACCCAGGACCTACCCAGAAGGAACTGTCCGAGCAACTACTTCAAGGTCAGACATAAATTTGCAAGGAACTATTAGAAATAAGAACTGATTTTACTAAACTGAAAGAACAGATGTATGACTTTAGGCGTACTATTGAAAATATGGTGTCTGAGCGCTTAGTGGAGAAGGAAAATACTGATCAATTGCAAGCCACATTGAAATCGTTTGAACACGTGATGTCTTTTCAAACTAAAAAGCTAACAGACCTCGAAGACCTTAGCAGACGCTCTAATTTAATTATTCATGGTATACCTGAGACCTCCGTAGATTCAGAAGAGGAACTAAAAATCAAGGTTGGGAAAGGCATTTTTCAAGACAAACTTGAGGTTAAATGCGAATCTGTTGGGCGTATTCATCGACTTGGTAAGCAGGTGGGAAAGTGGCCTGTAATAGTACACCTGCAAGGCTTCAAGGAAAAGAAACAAATACTGAAAAACGCAAGCCAACTGAAGGGCTCAAATATCATTATTAAGAATGATTATTCTAAAACAATGTTAAGAAAACGCAGTCTGCTCTGGAAGAGCGCAAAGGCCGAGGTAGAACAAGGCAAAAGAATCAACCTGATACACGACAAACTAAAGATCGATAAGGATATGTATTTCTGGGACGAAGTCCAAAACAGGCGGTTGAAAGGACAAGCTACAAAAGCACCACCACTCAACCGTCAAAACCGTGACGTAATGTGCATGCGCACGACAAGCAACTTCGTCTCTTTAATTTGAACGCCCGCAGAATTAGGAATAAAATGGGGCCCCTTGAAGTTTTGCTGCTGCAGTACGATCCTCACATTATTGTAATAACTGAGACATGGTTACATGAACAAGTGAATGATGACGACATTTTCCCGCCTTCGTGTACGATTTTTCGTAATGAAAGGCAATCAAGGGGAGGTGGTGTGGCCGTTCTCCAACACAAATTTGACGCTGCCTTGCTGGAGGACGTACAGGAACATTAATGAATCTGCATTAAAGCAACCTTGCGGGGCCACGCATTCATCCTATACGCATTATATAGACCGCCTGACTCACCTCTTGAATACTTACTGAAATTAAAGGTACATATGTCTAAATACCAGTACAACAAAGTTCTTTTGATTGGCGATATTAATCTGCCTGGAGTCGACTTGGAACGCTATGATACCTTTTCAACCAATACCAATCATGCAAATGCTGTGTTTGACTTAATGCCCCCACATAATTTGATACAATTAGTTCAAGAACCAACTCATTATCAAGCCGCCTCTAACTCTGTTTTAGATTTGGTGTTTATTTCTCGTGATTTCGCTACATCCACCGTTGTAATTGATCAAGGGCTATCTGATCACTGGCTTGTCTCAGTTTTCATTCCCCTGGTGCCGCTTTCGCAGACTGCAAAGCCGCCCTTTCATCATGTGAAAGAATATACACGTGCCCTTGATGCACGCATTATCGACCACCTAGAAACTTGTCTAACAGATTTGATTAATACGGATGTTTGAAGTTTGTAGGACCAATTTAAACAAATGTACTTCTATTGCATTGAAAACTTTACACCGTTTGAACGTAAGAAGGTGCTTAAACATCCACCATGGATGACGAGAACCATCATTCACCTCAAGCGTAAAGCAAAAAGAATAAAGAAAAAGCATGCTGATCCCCAACTTATATCCGACACTGTAAATAAACTTGCAAGTGTGCTGCTTACTTCGAAAGACTACTACTTAATACGTCACTCCCAAACTTCATAATAGAAATGATCCAAATAAGTTTTGGAACTATATCAGCAAAAAAAAAACATATCACAGGTTCTTTTCGTTGACTCATTGGGATCTGATCAGACCGCCATTGCTCAACACTTCAATGACTATTTCCATAGTGTATTTTCTGCCGATAATGATTCTTTACCCACCAGAAACAAGGACCATGCTGTAAATGTAAACTTCATTTCTCATCCTGGCATCCGTGCTATGTTGCTTGACTCTAAGACTAAAATTTCTTGTTGGGCTGCTGAGCACGAGGTCGCGGGATCGAATACCGGCCACAGCAGCCGCATTTCGATGGAGGCGAAATGTTAAAACACCCGTGTACTGAGATTTAGGTGCACGTTAAAGAACCGCAGGTGGTTGAAATTTCCGCAGTCCTCCACTACGGTGTGCCTCATAATCAGAAAGTGGTTCCGGAGCGTAACACCCCATATATTAATTTTTAAAAGTTCTTGTGGTCCCGACAATATACCGAACATATTTCTTCGTCGCTTTGCAGAGCCGGTTTCTAAATACTTAGTTATTATTTTTCGTGTCTCACTGCTATCAGCGGAATTGCCAGATGACTGGAAGACAGCCCGAGTTGTGCCTATATTCAAGAAAGGCGACCGTCTAATAGTACAAAATTATCGCCCGATCTCCTTAACAACTTCGTGTTTTAAACTTATCGAACACAGAATAGCTCACAAATTACACGAATTCTTAGAAGAAAACTCAGTTTTATCAACTCAACACGGATTTCGAAAAGGATTTTCTACCACAACACAATTGGCTACTATAGTTCACACCTTTGCAGCTTGTCTAGATACGAGCAGTCAAATTGATGTAATATTCCTAGATTACAGCAAGTCATTCGATACAGTCCCACACGATAAACTAATTACTAAGCTTCGGATGATTGGCATACCAGAATTATTCATTTCCTGGATTTCAGCCTATCTGTACAACCGCAACCAATACGTTCAGGTGGGAGAAGTCTCTGGCTGCCTTCCGGTAACTTTTGGCGTTCCGCAGGGAAGCGTACTTGGCCCTCTATTTTTTTGCTATGTATTCATGATATCGCCAATGTCGTTAACACCCCAGTTCAGATTCGTCTCTTTCCTGATGACTGTGTTCTGTCTAGAGAAGTTACCTGCATTATTGACCAATATGACCTTAACTCTAACTTAGGCAATGTGTTGAAATAGTGTGAACTATGGGGAATGCTTCTTAAGGCAACTAAGTGTGTCTACCACCCCATAACGCGCAAACAAGTCCCCTTAGACTACACTTACAATTTAGCTGCAGCACCTTTACTGAATGTAACATGCTATAAATATTTAGGCTTAATATTAACGAGTGACTTATCATGGAACTTGCACATCAATACCTTCTGCTCTGCCGCTTTCCGGAAAATATGCCTTCTGCACCAAAAAACTCAAGACTGCTCCATCTAGTGGTAAACTACTTTCTTACTTTTCCTTAATTAGGCCAAAACTTGAGTATGCTTCCATAGTTTAGGACCCTCACACAAAAATTAACATTAAGAACCTAGAAAGAATAAAAAAAGCAGTACGATTTATTTACAGTAAATTTAAGGCTACTGACTCCCCCACTGTTTTACTAACCGATAACGGTATTGAACTATTGCAAATTCAAAGAAAGAAAGTCGGCTAGAGTTTCTTTTGAACTTTATTATTCTTAAGATAGCCTTAGACACCGCAAAAAACGTATCCCCCTTGACAAGCAGACCCACTGGGCACCACTACCCTCATTCTCTAACACCTATTTTCGCAAGGACTGACACGTCTCGGTACTCTTTTTTCCACAAACAAAAGATGGCTGGAATAAACTAACTGAAGCAAACCCCCAGCGCCCGTGAACTGTATATCATTTGTGTAATCTTGCTATTTCGTGTATTATTATAGTTGTATTGTAATCAATTTAAAATTTTTCTTAATCGTCTACCTTACGACCAAACAATTTCTGTAAAAAACGTGTTACACAATTCTTTCATCTTGTTCTTCTCTGTATATCGTCTTTGTTTTTTGCTCACCCTGCTTTCTCCTTGTCCGCAGTATTGTATAAATAAATAAATAAATAAATAAATAAATAAATAAACATTTTATGGAAGCAATACAGAAAATATTTACATTGAATGTGCACTTGAACTGCACAAACGTTATTTTAGAATGAGGGCAAATGTTGCAGTAAAAATGTACAAAAGCATGATAAACAGTACTTGCATAACAAATAAAATTAGAAAGCACAGAGTGATTGCTATTCGGTGTCATTTGGAGAGTGTTCCTCTTTTCCATGCATTCATAACGAGAGCGGACTGACACGGCCCATTATTTTAAGTGGTATTCCTCACTGTTATTGTTGGCCATTCAGTTACCAGAGTTGAACAAAATAGATGAACAATCTAAATCTGATGCACAGCACCAGTCATGTTGATGCATTGTCATGTGGGATATACGGTGCTCTCCTGGGTGCACGTTGAGGCACCCACCAGCCTGCCCCATATGCATTTAACCAAATATACAGATGATCAAGTACACTACTTCTAACGGACACAAGACAAATTCGGTGGTATCTAACAAGAAAGCCTCCCTAGCATGGGTGCCTTTCTCAATTCACCTGTGGACTACTAGGAATGCACATTTGAACACACATACATATGTGTACACATGCACAACAGTCCACAAGTGAACTGAGAGAGGTTAGCAGGAAAACGAGGTTCGCTTGATTAAAGCAAATGTGTCTAGTGTGTGTGAGAGGCAGTGTACTGTATTCCTTTCAGATGTGGTCAAATTTACACAGGGCAGACTGGCCATAGCTAAATGTGCCAAATGTGTGCCAAACAAATCACCAGTATGGTCGTCCAACTTGGCCGTGCACTGCCGCGATAGGGCCTCTAGCTAAATTAAGATCGTTCATCTGTTTTCACCCACGGCGAAGAATTGACGTGAGAAATCAGTGAGGCGTACCACATAAATAAGACATGCTTGAGCCAGCCGTCATTGACAATAAAAGAAAAGCGTCCTTTCAAGATGACAAGGGATAGAAATTATTCTGCATATATTTACTTTTCTTTCTATGTAAACACTGCTCATCGTGGTTTTATGCCTTTATATCACAACTTACACCTCTCCTCTTAAAGAACTTGTGCGCAATATAAGCACACATCCAGTGATATTGTTATTTTTAATTCTTCCATGAAACTAAAGAAACAGTTGTTAGCAGCAGTCATGTTGTATGGTCTCCCTTCCCTCCCTGTGTAAATTCTGTCCTGAAAAGTTCCATGAACTGACCGGCAAACTCATAAGGACACTACAAATTTCACCTAGTGAAAAAAGCTGGTTCTCAGAAATTGCATGAATACGGTGATCGGTATGTGTGTGCATAGTGTAGCACACTAACTTCGACACTACTGCAATACTTCAGCTGTCCCATGGCTACAGTGCTTTAGAGACCACAGGAGTGTAAGTGCAAAACAAAAACCAACAGGTTCATCAACCAATAATTTGACTTCAGCGAACACAACGTAGGCTGTTTCGTGTGGCTAAAACACTAGCTAATATGTAGAAAGTATATGAACAGGTAAACTTAGCTATAGATACTCGCTCATCCAACTTAAAAACTTATTATGAGTTGCTGGGCATATGACGCTTGCTCTAGACACTGGTGCTTTCAACAAAGATGATTTTAGAATGAGATAAAATACTTTCATCTGCCCAGTAATCGAAGTTTTACTGATAGCATTATAATTTAAACTTGCTGGTTGAAGATATTCTGACCTCAACAGCACCAAGAAGCTTGAATAGAAGACTGCTCACCGTGCAGACCAAATACATAGTATGAAACAGAGCACATTAAAAGGGACCCAAAATATTAGAAATTATTCTTGACAGCTGCTGAAATCGGGCTTGTTGGTTGATAATCACTCTAAAGATTACGCAAGTGCCAACGGGAATGTGATATGTGGTGCTGTTGAAATCAAATTCATTTGATGAGCAACACTGCAACAACGAGCAAATGCCATAGCAAAAGCAACCAGACAATTCAGCACTATGTACGAAATAGCGTTTTTAATGATTGAGCATCAATATTGATCTACCAGCTATGCGATTTATACTGTGTTGATTTAAAGCGAAAAATAATGTAACTGGACACAGACTCTTAAATGCTGCAATGCCGATTTGCATGAATTGGCATAGCTTACGAATTTTTTTAATGGGAGAGAAAAAATCACGCTTACTAGAAAAAACCTCAGTAGAGCAGTAGCGTCATCAATACTTCCTTTTGGGAGAGTTGGTTCATCTTGAAACATATGGGTAACAGCACAAACAGACTAGAAGATGGCAGACAGGTACACACAGTGCTGACTAACAACTGATTTTATTGGCAAGGATAGCACAGCTTGCATGTCTCAGCACACCTTGTAGGGTGTCCCACATAACTTGAGTCAAGAATTTAAAAAAATGGGCAGGCTCTGCTTGGTTAAGCAAAGAATGCGTTGCATATTGCGCGAGTTGGGGCCCAGCTTTTCCTCCGGTTGTCGTGACGTCACGTCACGTGGTTGCGCTAAAGGTCAATGGTGGCTGCCCGGCCGCGCCCAAGGGCTGAACTTAGTGATTGCAATATGCAACGCATAAAAATAGAAGCAACCTAATAATAAACATAGCAAACTTAAAAGAGAATAGACCCACATATGAGACGCGCAGCAATGAACAATGGCTCATACCCTCAGTGGTGGCTGCCCAGCCGCGCCCAAGGGCTGAACTGAGTGATTGCAATATGCAACGCATAAAAATGGAAGGCATGTAGGAAGCGAACTAAACCGAATGCATATTATTCGCAATGGCCTAAAGTACCTCGGACAATTTTTTTTGTTTACCGCATAACTCAATAATTAATAAAATTTTTTTTACCCAACCCTGGCTGAGTTGGGTAACTTTCATTATTGGCTGAGGACCCCAAGTATGACACACGCACTTGTAGAGCCCCTTCAGAAACTACCGATCGAGTTGTTTGCTTTGCGATACGTCTCACAAAGTCCTTCTTTCTGGACTTTAAGAAAGCCCGCGAAATATGAAACAAGCCACGTGACAGAGCGCTTGCGCAGTGGTATTGTGCTCCTCTCAAGCATGCCTTCGGTGAACAAGGTCGGTTCCCGTCGGATGACGCCGAAAATGCATGCTGTAGGGGGAGCGCTGCCAATGAGCTAAAGAATGCCCTGCCAGTTTCTCGTCGCCAGTCACGATGCAGCCGACTTTGTTCACGGAACGCACGCTAGAGTAGCACAATAACACTATGCTCCATCGCGTGGCCTTTTTCATATTTCATGGGCTTTTTTTTGCAACCCGGCAAAAAGGACTATATGACACATTTTGTAAAGGAAAGAACGCGATCGGTGGTTTGTGAAGGTGCTCTACAAATCTGCGTGCCATACTTGGGGTCCTCAGCCAATAACTAAATGTTCAGTAATTAAACTTAATTAATTAGCGAGTTATGGGGACAACAAAAATGTGTCTGAGTTAGTATAGGCTATTGCGAATAGTATGTGTACGGTTCAATTTGCTTCACACGCATCTTTCATTTTTAAGTTCTTGGCTGAAGTTATGTGGGACACCCTCTATATGCCAGAGTTAAGCAAGGGAAATGAAGGGGAAAATCATGTCAAGGGTGACAGCGTGCCAAGAATACAAGCGCACTAACGCCAACAAAACACAACAAAACGCAAACAATTATTTTTCTTTGCAATCTGAAGCCCCGATAGCAGCACCCATAAGATCACATTCAGCATCAAAGAGAGCAAAGGAAGGGGTGCTAAAGCAGTTGCTACCAAATTTTCTAATGTGGAAAGCTTTTAAACTTATGGGCGCAGTCTTGTCACTGCTCTTTCCTAGAATCGTCCTGTCTTTCAACCGAGCCACACAATACGTATACTTGCGAACGTGCGCAAATAAATGTGTGTATTCGTCATCTAGTGTTCTTTTTTTTCTTCAGTTTTTTTTCTTCAGCGACCAGTTTCGCCGACGTAAAACATCCGACGTGACATGGGGATGCAATACACCACTCTAGTGGAACATTTTACTTACGGCGGTTGGTGGTTCTTCTGGAATGCACGTTTTCTGGCATTACAGATATGTGGACACAACTTTCCCAGCTCATTTAGGACATTCAACAAATTGGCCCACCGTGCCTACTTGCCACCTTAAGACTGTGGGAAAGATGTGCATGTAAGGGACCACCTCTGTCTTAGGTGCCTACAGTTGATCACCAGCCATTTTACTTCCACATCCACACTTGAACTTTTCAAGGAATACTTCTGAAACGGCAGTCAAGCCCGAGATGGGGAACCCTGCAACTAAAAGATGGCTTACCTGATTATGAAAGCTGGGCTTAATCTGATGTGGGCAAAATTTTGGGAGAGCCAATTTCATACGTAGCACCTATATACCTCTCAGTTGTCTTGGAGTGTGCCGAGTGAAAGGGTAGCAACTGTTTAGCCCGTGGGTTGGAGGCTCAGCCAACGTGTTCATCACTAAACATGATTTCTAGGTATAAAAACTCAAATTAAAAGGTCTGGGAGTTTAAAGATGAAAGGCAACTCACGTCCATGTTTGCTAAATATAGATAAAACTTCGCCTGCTGTAGAGGGTTAGGAGAAGGCAGGCTGCATTCAAAAGCAGTAAATAATTGTCCGCATGCATAAAAATGTTTAAAACCGGCCACCCGTTCAACACCTGTTCCAGTGTGTTGTCCACCTTGGCCTGAAAGATGTCACAAAGAATAGGGGCTACGCAAGACCCTATGCAGCTGCCATCGCACTGCAAAAACAGGTGCTTGCCAAATAGAACAAAATTCAAGTTCAAATAAAACTGCAATAATAATAATAACAATATATGGGGTTTTACGTGCCAAAACCACTTTCTGATTATGAGGCACGCCGTAGTGGGGGACTCCGGAAATTTTGACCACCTGGGGTTCTTTAACGTGCACCTAAATCTAAGTACACGGGTGTTTTTGCGTTTCGCCCCTATCGAAATGCGGCCGCCGTGGCCGGGATTCAATCCCGCGACCTCGTGCTCAGCAGCCTAACACCATAGCCACTGAGCAACTGCGGCGGGTAAAACTGCAATAAAGATGGGAAATTATGAACGGCCAAACCAACGGTGTTCTGGAAGGATTCGTCGCTGTTATCTTCAATGCAGTCTTTGACACACGCTAGCAGTTGATCTTGCGTAACAGAATCAAACAAGTCCTCCACGTGTGCCGAAAAACCAAAACCCACATTATCATTTCCCTCTAAAAACTGTACTACTGTGACTGATTTCTTTAAAGGAAATGGGTCGTTCAAAGCTAGCGTTTGAGCTTCTTTAGCAAAAGCTGGCTAACACACTTCTGCCAAGATCCATCTTCACTATCTGCAGTGCTAAAGGATACTTCGGGCTTATGTGTCTTGGCTGTTGAAACCCCCTTGATGCTCTTCCCTCTGCTGTTACATATGTCCCTGGCAAACTTTCCAAGCTATGATTGCTTACAAAACTCAACGAACTTGATTTTTACTCGCACTTCACTTTTCTTTCTGGGGACACAGTTCTTATTAGCCTCTACCAAACTTTTTCATTGTAAATTCTCTTGGGTAAAATGGCGAGCCCACTCTCTTTGTCAGCTTGCGTAAGCATCGGGTTGTTGTTCTTAAAAAAAGATATGTCATTCAATAATCTAGTACAGTGCGTGTCCGGGGTTTATGGAGCAAGCTTTAGCAAGCAGTCAACACCTTCAAGAAGGCAGGGGTCCCGATAATCATTTTCTGAGTGGCCACTTTTCAATTCAATGCAGTGAGATCATATGCAGGAACATCAGTTTCGACCCCAAATTTGGATCCTTTCTGCAGATGACGCATAATCCTCTCTGGTATATGGACGTCCCCATGACACCGACATTGCTTCCATCTTGCGTCATGTTCTTGTCGCCTGAACACCGCAGCAACTCATTCAAGATGCACCTCCTCCTGCACTCAATAAGCGGTAACGGCTAGGCGCTTCAAAGATGCGAGCGTCTTAATCGCAAGCCAATCGGGATGGTCCTTAAAACACAGAATATGGAACCAGCCCTTAAAAAGTTGAACTTGTCCCAGTTCTGAGCGACTTATTCTGCAAAACCTTTTCAGATGCCCCCACACTGGTCTGACAATGCGGAAGAGGACATTTACTTCATTAGGGACATGTCCTTTCCTGATGCAAAAGGTGAAGTGTCTTGCCTTCCTATAATAAGGTTTTAAAGCACCTCCCTTTTGCTCCATCAACTCAGTCACATCGCCCATGCAACATGCTAGTCAAGACAGTTCAACTTTTCCATCCGGACATGATTCGTCCATTATGCAGTAAGTGCCCTCTTCGGCCCTGTGAAACCAGCGGGGGGGGGGGGGGGGTAGTGTTGCACTCGAAAAGACTTTGCAGAATAAGTCGCTAAGGACAGGATGCGTATTCTGTCATTTAAGGACCATCCTGATCGGCTCGTGATTAAGAAGCTCGTATCTTTGAAGGGCCTAGTTGCACAGCTCAGGGAGTGTAGCTGGAGGCGTACCTTGAATTTTCTCTCTGTTTTACGGGAGACAAGAAAATGGCGCACGATGGAAGCAATGTCAGCGTCATGGGGGACATCCATATACCAGAGAAGATTATGCATCATCTGCAGAAAGAATCGAAATTTGGTGTCCAAGCTGATCCTGCGCATTATATCACTGCAATGAATTTGAAAGTGGTCACTCAGGAAAGGATGATAATCGGAACAGCTCTCTTCTTGAAGTTCTTGACTGCCTGCGAAAAGTTGCTCCGAAAACCCCGAACTCGCACCGTACTAGGTTGTTGAATGACATCTCTTTAAGAGCAACAACCTGATGCTTATGCAAGCTGGCAAACAGGGTGAGTTAATCATTTTACCGAAGGGAATTTACAATGAAAAAGGTTTGGTAGCGGCTAATAAGAACTTCGACCCCGGAGGGGAAAGTGAAGTGCGAGTAAAAGCCAACTTCCTTGTGTTTTGTAAGAAATTAACCTCAGAAAGTTTGCCAGGGACATATCTAACAGCAGAAGTACAGTTTGAGGGGTTTTTTACAGCCAAGACACATAAGCGCGAAGTTCCGTTTAGCACTATTGTTAGCGAAGAGGAATCGTGGGAGAAGTGTGTTAGCCAGATTTTGCTAAAAAAGCTCAAGATGTTAGGTTTGAACGACCCATTTCTTCTAAAGAAATCAGCCGCAGTAGTACAGTTTTTAGAGGGAAATGATCATGTTGGCTTACGTTTTTCAGCAGACGTGCAGGACTTCTTTAAATATGCTCCGCAGAATCAACTGCTAGCGTGTGTCAAAGACTGCATTGAAGATAACTCTACTTTTATAGTGGTAATATTGTTGCACTTGGTTGGCTGCATTGTGCTTGCGTTGTTTTCATGTCCATGTAGTTTCTTTTGTAGCAGTTGCTACGAGTAGGTGGATGTCTGATTTGCCCTTTATTAATTACTTCTCTCCACCTTCTGGGTTCTGTCAAACAAAACGAAATAGAAATTGCAGCTAAGCAATTGATGCAAGAAAAAATTGTTAATATCCGGACATGTTAGATCTAGTTTTATATAGAAAACGATATGTGCATAACAGCTATGAACACAAATAAGCAGGAAGTTGCAAAAATACTTAGCCTACTTTGTAAGCTGTGTTGAGTAATATGTTGCTAAACTTATTCACGAATGATACCGAGGTCCTACTCTTTCGAACATATACACCTCATACATACCTCAACCAAGCAATCAGATTACACACTGCGCTATGGCGGTCATTCGAGGTTTCCCTGCACTTCTTTTGGCTCCTCCGTAATGTGTACAATGGTGTGCGTTGATGAGGGGGGGGGGGGGGGGGGGCTCACCCCTACGAAATAGGTTGGGAAAGTTCGCAGTTAATTTATATCAGTGGCACATTTACGCTATCACAGTGTGAACACATGCAAGCCGCATTTAAAATAGTCAAGAAAATTATGTTTGCAATAATGAAGAGTGGCACTGGTCACATGGGGCGAGCGTCATCTGCAGACCTATGCGGCTGTGTGGCCCCCGTGATGCCTTAAATACCAACCAGTACACACTCATGAGCCGTGTTGCGCCCAACAACGTATAGTTGTGAGACAAAAAAAATAAACATTTAAGCGTGTATATTGCACGCTATACTTCACTGTAGAAAAAGATTTTATGACGTATTTTCGATTTTGAACAACTTCTGCCATATGCAGCCAGCAAAAGTTTGGCCTTTGAGATCCGCACTTCAAATCAGAAGTCTTTTCATGACGTTATGAGCTCCGGCCCTTGCTACGTGCGTTGTCACTTCGTTTTAAATAACCTTCTGCTGTCGTCAACATCAACTGTAGCCTCAGGAATTGTTGACACGGTATCAGATGTACGCTTGTGCAGTGTGCGATGTTTCCGTGCGTGTTTAACTGTCTCAGTCGGAAAACATCAAATCTACGAGCGTTCATCACTCGTGTAGCGCAGGTTACACCGGGGTCGCCCACATTTGCTTTCGCGCCGGTGTGTTCAATGTGCGCGGGTTTCCTTCCTGGCGCCCGTGCCTTCTGTGTTTATCGTGCGAATCACGAACATTCCTAAGAAAAAAAACACATATCTCTGCAGCGTACATGTGTCCTACGTGGTGTGTGCTAGAAATGCGCGGTGGTGTACGATGTTTTTGCAGCCAAGTGGCTGCAGTGCATTCGAGCGAATAAACGCGGTTACGTAGTGTTTCCGCATTATCTTTGTGATTTATCTGCATCTGCGATAGAACCCACGAGGCGTTTGCATGATCTTGCTTTGTGATTGTGGAATTTTGTGTTTGTTTATCTTCTTCAATGACCGGTCTTTTATAAACGTTCTTGCTTGATAATAAAAAAGTAATGAGGATGAAATAATCACGCTTTTCATTCCTTGAAAATTGGCGTCAGTGGTAACTTTACAAGATAATAGCAATCCAGCTCTGGACATCGAGCTGTAAAGAAAAATATCTAAACTTGTTACAGTATGTGAGTATTGCTATGATGTGTCAATATCTCTAGCATGTTCTCAGTGCTGAGGGCTGTCCATTATGTTAGAGGCAAATGCAATTGTGTACTCATCTGAAGTAGTGTATATGATTTCTTCATATCATTTGTTCCAACTACAAAAAATTTATGGGGGCATTGTTCACTTCTAGAGTTAAAAAGACACCATGAGATATTACTCAACACTATGCGTTACAATCTTTCGACATGAATTCAGGAGTATTATATGATGTGCCGTGCATAGTTACTTCGTACAAGTATTTATATGAATCCACAAAATCTGATTCCTCCATCGCCTGTTTTTTGCCTGTACTGATTGCTTGCTATATACTTCATATTCAAATGTTTTCTAAAAATCTGCGACAAGAATGATCTACCTTAGTTTTGCTTCTACTGCTGACATTGATGTAACAATTTGTGTAGAAAGATGTTCACCATGAGCAAAATACTGATGCAAAATATATAGCTGATGTTGAATCAGTTTTTCTAAAGCTGCAACACCATTTATACTTTGTGCAATAAGCGAAATGTCAAGGCAATGAAGGTAACTGTAGAATGGTGTTTTGTCATTTTACGGGTAGAAACAATTTCTGGTACCCAATCTGAGCTGATGCAGCAACCTCACCCATACTTCACAGAAAAATGGAAAGTTTCTTCACAAGTGACTGATTAACACAGGCTTGGGAATATGTCTAGCATATTTAATGAAATCATTCTGAAACATAACTAATCAGTGTTCTAAAGATGAAATGGTAGTGGTAACATGGCCAGAGGCTCCAAAGTGGTTGTGTTATACCCCTGTCACAACGGACATTTTGATGTCATTCGAATCGAATGACATTAGCATTCATTGACATTATTCGGTTGCTACGCAGCAATATTTTGTGCCATTAGAATCGAATTACTTCTGCAATCAAATCAATTTCAGAAAATCAATCGGCTTTGCACTGGCGAATGACTAAATATGACATTGAAATTCATAATTTCAGAAGCAGTGATGTAAAGAGGTAATTAATTTTGTGTGGTTTAAGGTATCTGCTATTTTTACTAGAGGAAACCTGTATGGCAGGCTTTCACAAAATGTTTTTTTACTCTCTACCTCAGTGGCGTCTGGTGGTTGTCGCTTTACTAGTCAGTCATACTGCAAGGAGTCGGGCGCCTGTATGCATTTGTTTGACAGTCTCGTCACTTCCTCTGATTGCTTTGTTTACAATGCAAAGCACACATCAACTGCTTCAGCTACTGCTACCTAGCGTCACCCAGCACTGTGATGTCAGTCGTATTGTTTGTCTTCAATTTATTGGCTATGGCTACTAAGCTGGTCAAGCCTTGTTTTTGCTTGTAGTGGCCAGAAATTCTGGAATAGGAAGTTGTATACGCGTGTTATTTTGGTGAAGTGACATGCCATATTTATATTAAAATAAATTGACTTTTCAGACATTGTACATATACCTTGCTTTTGTTTTCTCACCAATTTTTTTGCAATGATTGCCATTGATATTGTCACGTGGTAGTGACGGTGAAGAAAGAAGCAGTACGGTGGAATACAAAACTAGCTTTTATTGGGTGAACCTGTGCCCACAACACAGGCTACACTTATAGCACAACGAAAGCGGCGAACACAGTCGGCGATCGTCGAAAATCTGATCAGCGGTTCAAGCGCGTCGGCTTTTTATACACAATCGTCGAATGTTCCAGACTAATCGTTGGGTCCCGCGTCCCTTCGATAAAGTTCTACATCATTCGCGTCAGGCGAATAAATCAGATAACACAAAGTGCGGCGACAACAGACTGCGGATAGAAGCATCGATAACGTTCCAGAAACTTCGGATACATACAGGCGCATCCCACGCTGTGCGATTACATTTGTTAGGCTGCGAAACGTGGTTGCCCCATAAAGATAAGTATACGTGTCAATATCATGACGGAATGGCATCAATTTTTGTTGTGTACCGCAAGCACGAGTCCAATGGCATTCATCGCACTGAATGTAATTTGCATCTAATGGCATTAAAATGTCCAGTGTGACAGGTATTAGATATGGTATAGCAGCTTACACTTTGAAGGAGTTTCGGTAGGTTAGCGTGTTCTGTAAGTTGGGGTGAATCAATACATACTGGCACACCTGTCACACGTGTAAAGCTGATGTTATTAAAGCTTAGCCTTAATTTTTTTTGATTAGTTAGATTAGGGCAGTTCGTCTTGGCATAAGTTTACAGAGATATCATTCAGCATAGCACATATAACTTTGGTAACGTGAGATACTAGGTTACACTATTCCTCATCTTCGGTTACAGTTACGTGATTATGCCTGCTCTAGTTAAATATGTTCGCAGTTTATTCATGTCGACTGATGGCAATTTTACTTGGCTCATTTGCTCTGCAACTGAGCTTAAAGACCACTTCAACCTTTAAGTAGCCAGCTCCAAAAGGGCCCGGCGTTTTAAAAGTGGCCCACCCGTACCTGAGGCACGATGTTAATTAATTTAGTCACAACTCGAGATCCGCGATACAAGTTGACTCGTATATAGGCGGGCAGCACAGCGATCGTGAGTCGCGGTGGTTTTCGTGGCTTGCCTATGTGTTCGATCATCGCTGCCAAAGATGTCAAGACAGCCAGCTGCATTTTCATCAGACACGACAAAATTGTAGAGACGTTATTGTCCTGACGAATATAGGTTCTAAGCCTAGTGGCTTCCAGCGATATCAGCGGCTGCAAGGGGAGCCTAAATATACGGCACTCCGCTGCGGCGACACTCGCGTTGATATGCCTTTAGTAACATCGTTTTGTGTAAAACGAAGGAGTGCTGAGCATAGACGTTTGTTTGCAGCTTCTTGGCTGCGAAGTATTCTGGTCGTGCTTGCAGGAGCTTGTTCGTATACCACACGAATCGCCGCGCAAACCACTCCGACGCGTTGCACGGCGGATCGCGCGCAAAGCAGGTGTTTCGCGAACGCGACGGAGAGCGCCGCCGCTCAAGTCTGTTGCTTGCCCTATTGCAAAAGCCAGCGTCTTCCAGTGCCTTCCAGTGTGCAACCAGCACGTTTTTATTGCGAAAGCAATACTGCTCGCACACTTTCGGCCAATTGGTGGTCGTGGCGCCTCCTTACACAGTTGCGCGTCACGTGACCGTGTGACGTCATGCCAGACCGAGAGACGGGGCCCCACCTCGTGGCATGGATGGTGTAGGCGAAGCCTTGCGCGCTGCTGCTGCGGCGCTACCGAGAGAGGACACTCGTTGGTGTTATGTCCCGCCAGACCGAGAGACGGGGCCCCAGCTCACGGCATCGATGGTGGAGGCGAAGCCTTGCGCGCCGCTGCTGCGGCACTATCGAGAGAGGGCAGTCGCTGGTGTGACGTCACGCCAGACCGAGAGATGGTGCCCCAGCTCGCGGCATCGATGGTGGAGGCGAAGCCTTGCGCGCTGCTGCTGCGGTGTTACCGAGAGAGGACACTCGTTGGTGTTATGTCCCGCCAGACCGAGAGACGGGGCCCCAGCTCACGGCATCGATGGTGGAGGCGAAGCCTTGCGCGCCGCTGCTGCGGCACTATCGAGAGAGGGCAGTCGCTGGTGTGACGTCACGCCAGACCGAGAGACGGTGCCCCAGCTCGCGGCATCGATGGTGGAGGCGAAGCCTTGCGCGCCGCTGTTGCGGCGCTACCGAGAGAGGGCGCTCGGTGGTGGGACATCACGCTAGGAGGATAAATGGAGCTACAGCTCGGCACCTCGCAATGGTCGGCGCGCTGCCTTGTACTATGTCGGATGATGTATAGCCATAAGTTTAACAAAGGGCAACCATGTCCACACCATCAGCCGAACCAAGGCGCAGCCAAGGGTATTGCTTTGGCAATCTTCCAGGCTTAACCAAGCTAAGCCTTCAGCCAATTTGTTTGACACTGGATTGCACTGGGGACGCTGGTGCTCGCTGGGACTGACTGGGACACCAGTCAGAAAGCTGGGTCCCACTGGACGAGACGCTGGTTCCACTGCCATGACGCTGGGGCGCACTGGTTTGTGCTGTACTATGCTGTACAGGCACTGGTTCTCGCTACAGTTCACTGATTCGCGCTGGAAACTGCGCTGGTTGTGTGCCACGCTGGTTCCAGTGCGTGAAGACGATCGCTGCTGAATATTAAGTGCTTTATACATTTTCATCGCTTCATACTAGTCCGTTGTCCTAAATAAGGTTATATCTTGGGGTCATAACACTATTTCGTGTCGCAGCTTGGAATAAAGGTGCGTAAGCTGCCCTGTTTATACATGCGCATTTCACACTAAAGATCACTGTCGTTTTTTGCATTTTCCCTTTTGGCTGGGCAGATAGCAAAATTCTTGAACGAAATCACGCAGTCCAGAGGACGCCACGTTTTTTAGTAGTTTGCGCGTAACATATGACTGGGATTTGTCGCCATTGTGGAGTGGAGTATTGTGGAGTGGACATGAAATCCAGAAGTTGTTCAGACGCGCTCGAACGGACCCCGAGTTTGAGGCATACCGCTGATTGATATTATCGCACCGTTAACGAAGCTGAGGCCATTCGTGCGCTTCCACTTTCCCTATTGTACTAAAGGAAAATTCTGAGGCTCAAATACACGCATTTTAGCTTTCATTAGCTACCCGCGCCGAGATCGGTCCCCACCGAAGCTCAGGCGTATCCGCCGAGTCCGTCTGCACGCTATCGGCGTGTCTGGGTTCAGGAATCAACAATTCTAAACAAGGATAAATCACTCCATATTTCAACTTTCGCATCGATGTTCTTAAATAAACCGTTTTTTTTTTCATGTCTACGGTGCCATTATAAGAAGCGATGCGCGCCGATGTGACGTGTCATAAACACAAGTATAGGTGCTGTCGCCGAAGGCTGCCAGCACTAGCCTGCGTTTCTCTGGCGAAGATATGTGACTAAACGGACGTGTCGATCGAATCGCATCACTGAACTAAGAAAACGTTGCATATCTAATGCGAGAAGAACAAGAATCGGCTATCGAAATCGGTAGTAACAGCGCTTACAGCGTCGCGGGTCGGCGGTTAATTTAGGACTTTTTTCGAAGTTAAAGTACCTATCGCAAGTGAAAATGGATGCTGTGACACTTCCGAGCATACTACTGAATAAGGACAGCAACTTTATTTCTCTGGTACAGGCGTGACCTTTAGTTGCTGGGCGATAGCCCATCTACTGCCTGTGTGAGACCTCTCTCTCCCAAACTTAAATATGGCAAATTATTCTCAAGTGGTCACCTGCTATTGTGGCGTAGTGGTAAAGCACTGGGTTTGGGATCTTTAGGTCGGACGATCGAATCCTAACCTGAGCATTTCTTTTCACTAATACGCTCTCTATTGCTTTCTGTAAACAAAAAATATGTACGTTTCCGGGCACAGCGTATTTACCGCGCTAGAGCTCCTTTTCGCACCAGTACGCCGCGCCTGAGCAGCGCCCCAGCATGCAGCCCGCGACACAGGGCCGGCGTTGCATTGGACACTGGGTACTGGGTTTTGCAACAGGATTGCAAGGGAAGCGGCAGCGACGGCTGCAGACGACGCAACGAGGACACATTTCGTTGTCTGTTTCGATTAGTAAACGTCGCTGTGACGGCGAAGTCGCACTTTCTGCTGCAATTTGCCCGTGAGTTTGTGAACTGCTGACGACAGTTGTATACCACGACTTGTTTGCGTCCAATGTACAAACGGCGCGATTTCGTAGATTGAGCGGCTGTACACAGCCAAACCATGCCTTGCACAGGCGCACGACATCTTGTCGCATTGGCGTTTTCCCGTACACCGAAAATATTATCGTGGATTTTTGAAGCGTACAACCCAGGGAAGACGTCCAGCGCGTTTGAGCAGTGAGTGCAAGTAACCTTGACACGTTCACACAAAACACGAATCTGTCGTTGCAGCTGCTCGGTGCACTGATAATTCGTTCTCTCAGCAAATGATCATATGAAATAACCAGCGAAGACACTGGGCTTCACAAAGTTCACACGGACGCGCGCTGACACACGCACGCCCGTCCCTAGAATCTCCATGGGGAGCTTCCAACCACGTGACCTGAAACTCCGTGTGGAGTATAATCGGGTCATGTCGTTTTAAATACTCCGTTCTTAACCTATTGGAGTATAATGAAGACATATGCCGTCTTCACTCCGCTATGACGGAGAAAATCCTTGGGGCATGGGAGGCATTGGGGCTGATAAGCCGATAAAACTCCCATCTCGGCTAATTTTTGCTTACAGTGATGTTGGCATTACTGACCGCTTTAAAGACAGCGTCCGCGCGGTCACGCTTCGTAAGGGTTCGCCGCGGATGGATAAGGCGCTCAAGAGCAATAACGTCTTATAATGATCGAACAATCATTAGCGCAGCTCGCGTCGCTACAGGCAGTACTTTGCTTGTGTCGTCATTGCACATTTAACCGCCGTGCGCAGCAGTTCGTGGCGCCACAGTGCTGACGTATGTACTGGCCGCATCAAGCTTCATGAAATTCATAATGACAACGGACTGCGTGGAGCTGAGCAAGTGGCACTACACTTACGCACACTTAGGCAAATCCCACAGGGGTTCCTGCACAATTTCTTTTTTTTATTGCACTTCGTCCATAAAAAAATGCGGCCGCCGCGGCCACGATCCAACCCACGACCTCGAACTCAGAAGCGCAAAGCCATACACTGAGCTACGTGCCGGGTCTGCGAGACATTAGCTTAAATGCACGATAGAACCCTACTACATTCCTTGATCATTTCGATTAGTACAATCACACTTGTCGAGTTCTCACGTGGATTAGTGCCGGAATTGTCTAAGGGCGCTGCAAGTACGTAAATGGGCACTTACGTATACGTCCTCTTTCCCTTATAACAATTCTGGTGGCATTGTACGCTTACTGAACAACATGTATAATATCATAGCCACGTTTAAAATGTCAGATGCTTTTCGTCGAGTCTGAACAGAACAAGCAACTACCGAGATGTCCTTACCTTTGCCGTCGTCACGCAGTCGGGCAGGGCAACTAAGTCTCTGCGTGTTGCGGACCACCACCGTCACGTTTGCGTCCAGGACAACATGGCTTCCTTTGCTCAAATCAACGAATATGATTGCATCCTCTGGTTGCTCGACCTCGTCCTCCGACGCTTCGCACAAAGCCACTATGGGCTCATTGTTGACATCTCTGATTTGGGACGTGACCACCATGGAGACAACGACTGGACCCTGACTTGAACACTCCACATGAAGCGTCCACGTACCCGGCTTAAAAAATAGATCAACCAATCAGTCAATAAATTATGCAATCAATGAATCACTGTATCAGAATGTGAAACGGAGCAAAATCATGACTGCTGGCCACTATGTCGCGAACTCTGTCTCTCTCTCTCTCTTTATATATATATATTTATATATATATAAATATATATATCAGCTGGGGCAAGTAACACCATAAAAATGTTTACTGCGCAGAACTTCTGAAAAAAAAAAAACTGGGTGTCCGCCAAACGAACGCGTGCTCGCTTGACAACGACAGCAAAAGTGAAGACGTCATGTTCTATTACTCAAGCCTCAAATATGTATACGTAGCAAGAAGGTGTCCACATAAATTTGCAGTTGAAATAAAGCGCAATTAAAAGAGCGTTGGTGCGCAATCAGTCTCAGCGCCAGCGGCGACGCTACATTGAATATGTCGTGAACTGCGTCTACGCCCCAATCCAGTACGCTCGCAGCGCACCCGCACGATTTTTCTACACGCAGTGCCTCAGCGGTAGAGAGCCGTTAGGCCCACTCGACCATTGTCTACTACACTCTAGCGGTAAGTAGATAAGTAGCTACAGTCTAAGGAAAATCCCGGGGAAAACCAGAGTAACTGGGCCGTGTTGTACCCGTACAACCAGCCCGTATTCCAAATCTATAAGATCCAGAATTATTCTGCGAACTCCCTTTGGACAAACCGGGGGCTGCGCCGAAAGCCACAGCACCCTTACCCTCCCTTGACAAGTCAAGAAGCTGCGCCGCCAGGCAGTGGAGCCCTGTGGAGGAGCATCGGTGAGCGATATGTCCAAACGCGCAACTGAGTGCTACACAGCTCGGCGCCGTATTTCCTTTCCCTGGAGGTCGCCAAGCGCGGCAAATTTGAAGCGGGTGGCAGGCGCTACATTGAATATTGAGAGCCATTGACGGGCTGGTTGGACCTATCGAACGACAGTCGAGTGCTGGCTTTTTATTGGACCGTTTGAGTGACAATCGTTTCTCGGGGCGTTATAAGCCCCGATGCCGCCGCCTGGAAAACCGGATCCACCGAACCACCATGAGCTGAGTGCCGCTCTCCAGTGGATTAAGATGTGTTACACGTTGGAGTCTCGCCGGACGTCGCCTTGCGGGAACAGTGGCGTTTGCTGTTATCTCTCAGCCCCGGTGCCGATCCGATCTTGTCTTGTATAACGACCTGTATATAGTGCATAAAGTCCCTTTTGTTATTCTCACCGACGCCTGACTCGGAGCCTTCGCCACCGACTAGAGAGCTGGCAACCCTCTGTCACGAAACGGGTGACGAGCGATACGGGACAACATCAAAGTCGCAACAGTGGATGACAGCTACACCATTGACGGGCATCGGCTACCTCGGCGCGGTGAGTGCCTGAAGTTTACCTCAAACACCAGACTTCCTCTGACACGGGTTATGGTAGCTTAAGGAAGGATTTGGTGTTGCATTGTGTTAACCTTGTGTGTTTCAAGCCTAGTGAGAGTGTTTTGAATACCAGGGGATGCTGAGGGGCTAAACAGGCCAATGTGTGAAATACTTGCGGATGTCTTACTAGTAGCGTTATAGTAGCGTACGGCAGGTATATACAAAAAGGGTAAACAGCAAGAGGACAGTGTGAACGATGGAGAAGTACAAGGTCAAGGAACTTCTCCAAATTTGTGAGGAGTTGGGCATTGAGTTGGGCTCAACAGGAAGAAAGAATGCGATCCTTGAGGTCATGAGGACTGAGGACGTAATGGCTGAGGAAGCCGAAGAGGCCTGGGCGGATATCAATGAACGTCGCGAGGAGGAAAAGAAGGAAAAGGAACGTTGCGAGAAGGAAAGAGAAGGAACATCGCGAGCACGAGCTTAAAATGAAAGAGTTGGAAACCCGAAATACCTCGTCCGCGCCTAGTCTCACTTCTAACGGTCCAAGAACACGTGATCAACTTCCACATTTTGTCGTCGGAGAGCATATGGACAAATACCCCGTCAAATTTGAGCACGTGTGCGAACGGAATTGCATTGAACGATCCCTCTGGGCACAGAATCTGTTAGCCTTGCTTCCTGGGGAGGCATCAGACGTAATAACTTGCTTATATCGAAAGAGCCGTTTGAGAGTTACAGTGATGGGAAGGAAGCTCTACTGCGGAAGTACTAATTGTCGGCAGATGCTTTCCGGCAGAGGATCCGGTATGCAAAAAAGTGCAGGGAGTCAAATTTTGACTTCGCATTTTGTCTAAAAGCCGACCTGGTGGAATGCCTGAAGCTTGAAGAGGCTTACGACGACTGCGACAAAATCGTCGAATGCATCGCGTAGGAGCAACACTACCATTACTTTGATGAGGATGTCAGGCTCTGGCTGGAAACTGGCTAAACTAGGTTAAATAAACAAGGCAGCAGAGTTAGCGGAAGAGTTTTACACCCGCCGCAGCTTGCACAGCAAGGCAGTCCGCGTAGAAAAAGCACATAAGAGAGATGGGTTGTCCGGGAAGCCCGACGAACGGAAGCATATCACGCGTCGCGAGTTTCGGAAAGACGAGTTCCTTACAGAAGAAACTGTAAGGGAAGGACATAATTCATCTCAGAGAGCTAACGATCGTCTCAAGCATTCTCTAGCCAGCGAAACGATACGACGCGTTCTTTTGAAAAACAAAAGCCTTTAACCTGCTACAATTGCAAAGAGCAAGGGCGCAACGCTGGGAACTGGCAAGAGAAAATTTCTTTTGCAACAATACAGGAAACTAACAAAAACATACGACTATTGTAGCCATATATGCAGAAAATTAGGGTAAACGGCAAGAATTGCAGAGCACTTCGGCACTCTTTAGCAACTATGGACGTTGTCCACCCGTCTTTCGACTCCTCGATTGATTTTACGGGAGAATGCGCTTCGATACGGCATGTGGCAGAGGAGGAGAGTGTCTGTTTACCAATCGCAGCGGTTATTATTGAAGGAGACTTTGGGAAACTTAACAAAGAAGCCGCTGTGTCTGCCGCCCTCCCGGAGTACTTTCCCTACCTCTTCTCAAATAGCTCAGAGCAGCTGCTGATGGATCAGGGCAAATCATTCTTTGCCGACGTGGAATACATGGCCCCCACGCGATCCAAAGCGCGCCAGCTGTCGAAGGAACTTGACTTTGCATCGGTGAGCGAACAGCGGTGCGGCACACGGACCGATAAAAGTAACTGGAGTGGCGAGCAGGCACGGGAGAGGCAGAGCTTGGAGGCTGGCCTGGGCGAGCATGCCCTGGAAGTGACTGGGAGTGACACGTGACGTGCTAGCCACGATATGGATACGACGCTGCAGTTAGGCGACGTGGGCTCCACACTCGCTCCGGTTTTCGCCAGCTGGCAGGAGCTGGCTGCGCTTGAAAGGGAAATCCTGATTCTCGAGCAACAGGAATACTGTTGAATAGCCGATGAGGAAGGGGCCGAAATCCTGAGGACAGTTGATATGAAGGTATGTGGTTTAGAGCTAATGCTGGAACAGCTGACGTTGAACGCGCGACAAAGAGCCGCTCAAAAGGAGGATTAAAAGGGAATCATTTCAGAGTTTAGGGAGGTTTTTTCGAACCGTCCCGGAAAGACCACGGTCCTAGAGCACGACATCGAGTTAGCAACTGAGCAACCGATCCACAGTAAACCGTACCGTTGTTCAGCCGTGCAGAAAAAAATCAAGGCTGAGGAGATTCAGCGCATGCGTGACTTGGGGGTTATAGTGCCAAGTGAGAGCGACTACACATCGCCCTTGATACTAGTCCAGGCTCCAGGAAAAGATCCGAGGCCATGCGTCGATTATCGGCGTCTGAACGCGATAACGCGAGATCAGACATATCCGATACCGAAACTGGAAGAAAGGGTAGAGACGGTCTCGAAATCAAATTATATATCTAGCCTGGACCTCGTTGGAAGCTATTGGCGGTAACCCTTACGGAACGAGCTAGCTCCTACGCCGCCTTCATTTTGCCGCTTGGAACGTTCCGCCCACTCATGTTGAGCTTCGGCCTCAAAAACGCGCCGTATTGTTTCTCTAGCCTGACGGACAGAGTGCTTCATGGTTTAGGCGAGTTCGCATTGCCATACCTCGATGATGATGCCATATTTTCGGACACTTGGAAATCACATCTGGAGCACTTGCGAGTCGTGTTGAACACTTTGGAAGAGACAGGCCTTAGTGTGAAACATGCTAAATGTCACCTAGGTTGCCGCGAAGTGACTGATTTGGGCCATGTGGTGGGGCGCGGTCGGCGTAGACCTTCCGACATCAAGGTAGCCGCTATTATGAACTATCCCAGGCCAACCCCGAAGACGGATATAAGGGCCTTTTTAGGTTTAGATGGATATTACCAACACTATGTGAGAGACTACTCTGACCTTGCCAGCCCGCTAACCGACGCGATTCGGAAGTCGAAGCCCGTTAAGGTGACGTTGGACTCGAAGAAAGAAAATGCGTTCCAAATGCTGAAGCGAGCATTGAGCCATAAGCCGGTTCTCACAGCACCAGACTTTTCGAAATGATTCATCATTCAGTGTGACGCGAGTGATCACGGTGTGGCAGCCGTGCTATGCCAAGAAGATGCTAGTGGTCATGAACGACCAATTTTGTATTTAAGTCGCAAACTAAGTTGTAGAGAAGAGGCATACAGTACCTCTGAGAAAGAGGGCGCCTGCGTTGTGCCGGCCGTTCAGAAGCTGGCTTGTTATGTCTCCGGTTCTAAGTTTCTTGCGGTAACGGACCATTGCCTACTAACTTGGTTAAGTAGCATGCCGTCTGAAAGCGGCCGTTTGCTGAGATGGGGCATGACCCTCCAGCAGCACAGCCTCTTTGTCCGTTATAAGAAGCGAAGGTTGAACGCGAACGCAGATGCTCTAAGTCGTGCATTCTAGGTCTCGCTTCTTTTAGTGACTTAGTAGTTACCTTCTCTTGCTTCGCTACAACCTGTCATGTTCGCAGGGAAATCGCGGAAAAAATTGCATGACCTCCTTTGCTTCCTCAGCAGCATGTTTTCGGTCCACGTGATTTCAAGGGGACCATTCTATATATAAATATAATTGCTGATTATTAATTGTTCCTGATATTTTGGTGTGTTGTTAATTTGAAAAATGGTTGTTTGCGCCGTTTGTACCAGATCGCACACCTGCCTCTTGTTGCAGCGGGAGCAAAAAGGGGGATAGCAATTTAGTTAGGTTGATTTGGTTTATGGGCTTGTCTGGTGTTTTACGCGAGACAGAGGGCACTTGCTCGTGTTGGATATTGCCTTTTGCCGGTCGGTTTTGCAAGCTGCAGTACGACCATCCTTGACAATTGTCGAGAAGCAACGGCATCGGAACGACCCGAGGGCGGCTGGTCGAGGTGCCTTGGCGACAACGCTGTGAGCAGAGCTCCTGTCCCGGCGGCTTATAAAGAATTGCTCGTAGATACAGCGGGGCGTGCCACTTTTGACGGAGCTCGACGTTTCTGAACAGGCGCGAGTAAGAGCGGGCGCGAGGGAGAAAATCTGGGGGCTTTTGCTCCTTGAATATTTGACTCAGCCTAGGCACTACGGAGGAGGTTTCTTAGAGTGCGTTGTATTCGTTTGTCCCCTAGACATGCTGGCATTGCGGAGTTCGGTCGAGTTGGTTTATACGCTCCGCCGCTGGCTGCCCGCGCGCTGAGGCAGTGGGCCCGGACGCCGCTTGGTGATCGCAGTGTGTGAAGGGACAATGTTCTGACTGCTGTTTTATAAGTCGCAGGTCGCATTTTTCGTCGCGACGATAGATCGCATTTTTCTACGAGCACTGCTTTAGGAGGGCACATGTAACCGGCAAACGGAGGCCTCAGGAGAGCACCTGAGGTTATATTAAAGCTGGCAGCGCAGGATCTCCGGGGCACTCAAGCGGTAGCGGGGGGGTCAGAGCTGGAAGCCGGGTGGCCCGTGGGTTGAGGCCGCAGAGGCCGAAGCGGGCCTGGGGGTGTTCGCATAAAACATTGGCTGTCTGCGATAGCGAACAGCCAATCTTAAGCTCCCCTGGCACGCGCAGGCCTCTGCGAGCCCCAACTCACGGACCAGTCCGGCTTCTAGCTTTGATATCCCCGTTTCCGCTTTGGTGTCCTGGAGGCGCCGCCAATAATGCGAAACAATGACACGTTGTTTTTATCAGTAAAAACACGATCGAATAAATATGATTGCGTCGAGCCGCCAACTTGCGATGCTACGTTCAGCACAACCGCGCCCGGCGACTTCTGCCGCACGCCTAGGGACAAGCGCATACACCGCGCGCCAAGAAACTCCTCCGTAGTACCTAGGCAGAGTCACATTTTCAAGGAGCAAAACTCCCCACAATTCTTCTCTCGCACCCACTCTCACTCGCGCATGCGCGCAAAGGTCCGTCGTCTCCGCAAGTTCCACGCCCCGCTGTACCTACGAGCAGTTGGAAATACGCGTTCCGGCGAGTGGGACCTGGGCACGTGAAGTTACCTGGCGTCCGGACGCTGGACATGAACTTGGACGAGCCTGACGAACGTGCGCGCCTGGCATCCGAGCCACGTGGAGGCTGCTCGTCTTCCGGGCGCCTTATCTGATCGCGGGGATGCTGTTGTGCCCGTACAATCAGCTCAGATTCCGAATCTACAAGATGCGGAATTTATCCTGCGAACGCCCTTTGGACAAACCCGGGGCTGCGCGGAAAGGCACAGCGCCCTAACGCTCCCTTGACAAGCCAAGATGCTGCGCCGCCATACAGCGGCGTCCCGTGGAAGAGCATGGGCGAGCGACATGTTAAAACGTGCAACAAATTGCTAGACAGCCCGGCGCCGTATTTCCTTTCCCCTGGAGGTCACCGCACGCGGCAAAATTGAAGCGGGTATACAGCGCGGTTGCTGGTTGGACCTCTAGGACGACCGCCGAATGCTGGCTTTGTATTGGGCTGTTTGAGTGACAATGGTTTCTCGGGGCTTTATAAGCCCCGACGCCACCGCATGGAAAACCGGATCCACCGAGCCACCGTGAGCCGAGTGCCGCTCCCTATAATCGGATACAACTTTAGAAAAAAGGGGAGGCCCCGCCCAGATGACCGAAGCGGCGAAGTCACCGGCCGTCCGGCGCATGACGTCGGTCCAGAGTGCGCACCAATTGGTGGATGCTCTTGTGCATTCGCCTCGGAGGAGTAAACGCCCCCTTTTTTCTAAAGTTGTATCCGACTATAGTGGAGTGACCTGTGTTACGCGTTGGATTCTCGTCGGACGTCGCCGTGCGGGAACAGTGGCGTTTGCCGTTAGCTCTCGGCCCCAGTGCCAATCAGATCTTGTCCTTTACAATAGCCTGTATGTAGTGTACAAATTCCCTTTTGTTATTCTCAGCGACGGCTGACTCGGAGTCTTTGCTACCGACTAGAGAGCTGGCAACGCTCTGTCACGAAACGGGTGACGAGCGCTACGGGACCACCTCAAAGTTGCAGCAACCGTTAATCCTAAAAAGGGCGCTTTCGTCTCTCAAAGGATGAACTGCATGAATTTACGTGCCATGTGTGAATTTCGGAGAGTAAGTGTTTAGTCTCTGGTCGGAAAGAGAGCAACCGTAGGACGAACGACAACAGTTACTCCCCATGCACTTCGCTGTATTCGTCCATGTCACGGAGCAATGCGGCGAAAACGGTATTTTCTATAAGTCGTGAATAGTTCGAAGTTCGTGCACTGTCTATTGAACTACATGCATAGCAGCACCTTGCCTCATCGTGAGAAAATTGCGTGAAACTTAAAAGCTGCAATGTGAAGAGCCATGCCCTTCGTGCACACACCATAAGTGAACGATATAGACTAAACGCGCAAGTCAGTGACAGACAGCTAGACTTTCAATAGTACCTAAGTTCCTTCCGTTTCAAGGAGTTTGCGAACTGAAGCGATGTGTAGCTCAAATGGGATAAGCTAAGCGACTGAGAAATTGGCCTTCTCCGTCGTCTTGGGTGCCCCGTTTGAGCTCGACGTATACATCGCGTAACGCTTCAGTTTAAATCACTCTAAGAATACTCGGGCTGATTGCTTTTCGCAGTCGGTTTTGGTTGCAAGACCATTCAACGTTAGAGTACCACTGCATAGCGTGCACAAAATGCCAAGTCGCTTTTGCTTTGCCGCACTTGCGTTCCGATGCCTAACTTCGTCTAAATATCCATTCCTGACAACAGACCATCGTGGTGAAGGAGTCTACTTCCGGCAACTGAGCGTGACGGACGTATGATGATGGGCTCCATCGGAGCGACTACAGCGGCCATGCCTGGTCGCGGAAACACGCCTATTGCATCGGACAATGAATACCAGGTCGTACTGCCTACTTTGCCTACAGGTCATTTTGTCTTGAACACCGTTTTCCTGCACGGGGACATCAGTCCCCGCCCATACTGGGTGGAAGATTTTCGTGATGCGCTCGCTCCACTTTCGCTCCTGCCAGATGTTATCGCCTTAGACGCGTACGGCATGAGTCATGTGTGGGCGGTTACATTCAAGGATGCCGACGCCACGAAAAAGATTCTCAACATCGCCGAGTTGAACGTGAAAAATCCGAGGTGTCTTGTGATCGACCCTGCAAACCGGGATGTTCGAAAAAGCTGCACTGGCTCCTTCACACCGTACCAGACGAGGACGTGCGTCTTGCTTTCTCGCCGTTTGGGAAGGTGACGGACGTCTCAAGCGAGCTGTGGCACGCTTATGGCGTGTCTGATAAGGGGTCAACTACGAGGATGGTGACCTTGAAGTTCAACGCTGTCGTGAAGCTCGACGACCTGCCGCACCAGGTGAACGTAGTTTCAGAGCTGGCGCTTGTTGTATCGGGCAGGCCACCCCTGTGCCTTCCCTGCTGTGACACAGGTCATATTCGGCGTTACTGCCGAATTCCACGGTGTGGTTCGTGCCATCGCTATGGACACCACGAGGGCCAGTGCGCACGGACATACGCCAGCGCCGCCGGACCAGTGAGCAGTGATGAGACGTCAACACTTCTCATGGATGAGGCCGATGCGGAAGGCGCATCGAAAGAAGCTAGCGGACCAGCGGTGCAGGAGACCACGTCGGCTGCTCCTCGGGCGCACCAGTTGGACGCACAACTCAAGGCTCGCGCATCTCCTGGACAGACGCTTCTACCTATGGGACCGGACGCTGACGCGGTGTCAAAGAACGCAGTAGATACGCCTGACGCGACTTCGGAGAACGCCACCAAACCGCTGGTGGAGCCCATGAACCTTTCCCCTGAAGGGTCGAGCAACATGACCGGAAAGTGGTCGCAGAATGATGCCGCGAGCAAGGCGTTGCAACCGGATGCAATAGGCGGTGATGAGCCTCCTTTTAAAGCATCAGGTATGAGGCGAGCGTCCTGTAAACTGCGGCCAAACATTCCGGCCGAATCACGGCAGGCGGGGAAACCGCCTCCATAGTTTCGCGCTGCAGATCCCGAAATGGGGTTTGGGGGCTTGCGATGTTGTCGTGAGGGTGGACACCATAAGATAAGGCTTCTTTTCTCTCGATATGGCGATCCAGCTTCCTGAAGCACTACGTGTAGCGACTCGGAATGTACGAGGTTTTGGAGCAAGAAGGCTACAGTGTCAACTTAGTCGCCTTCTCTTTGAAAACAATCTACACGTGGTGGCAATCCAAGAAACCAAAATTGATAGCCAGGAAGCGACTGATCGAATGGTGTCCACTTTCCGTCAGCATTAGGATGTTTGTGTGTGTCATTCTGTCGGTGCCTCTGGTGGCTGTGCCCTTTTCATCCGGAATATAGTGTCGGTATAACTGTGCAATCGCTCTTTTCGTGCCAAAGTGGACGCCTCCTGGTTGTTGATTATGGTCTGAATTTCCGTGTCATTTGTGCTTATGCTCCAATTGTAAAGCAGAGAGAAAACAGTTTTTTGAGCATGTTCAGATTTATCTTGATTGTAAAAACGTGCTAGTTTTGTTGGGTGAGTTCAATTATGCTTGTCGTTCGGTAGACTGCGTAAAAAGGTTTGCCAGTGCGAGATAAGAGCGCGGAGGTCTTGGATGTTTTAGTCCACTACCACAACCTAGAAGATATCGGAAATGTTGTCACAAATAGCAGGCGTCCGCAATTCACACATTTTCAAGGCGATAGCAATGCACGATTGGACAGGCTGTACGTGTCGCTTGAACTTGTGCCACTATGCACATCGTACGATGTTAAGCCAGTGTCTTTCAGTGACCACTGCCGAGTTATTGCATCCTTTGGTAAAAAAGGACAAAAAAGTACTTCAAGTGGGAACTTTGGAACCTAATGCGAAATTGATGGAGGATGAGGGTTTCGTTAAGGATGTAGATGAGAAGCTAAAGAAGCTACTCGCAGTGCAATCTTTAAGTATGGGTGTAGAGTGGGAGGAGTTTAACCAATTAGTAAAAATGAAAGCCATAGAAAAAAGTAGCACATTGCGTAATGAATGCATACGAAACGAAACACTGCTTCGTGAGCAACTTGAATTTCTTTCGGGTAAAGAATGCTCCCAACCAGGTACGTACACCAACGAATTAAGGAACATAAAAATTGAGTTGGAGTGAATTGATGCAGAAAAGTACAGAGCGGCGGTTATTCGTGCACGAGCCGAGAAGCTGTGGGCCGGTGAAATGCCCAAAGAACGCGCGTTATCGGACGAAAAACGATACGCTTGCAATAAGGAAATACGGCAAATAAGAAGCGGGAATGACGTTTCGGAGGACCGCAACGTAATGAAACCAGTCGTCGCTGATCATTTCAAAGAATTTATCGGTCAACCACGCACCATTATAGGGGGCTTTAAAGCGGAATTTCTGTCGTTAGTGTAAAGCTGAATGAAGAAGAAAGAACGCGTCTGGAACAGCCAATTTCCATGAAAGAAATAGAGGATGCAATAGATGCACTACCTGTTGAAAAAGCACCCGGGCCTGACTGCCTAGGGGTAGCATATTATAAAACATTCAAACCAATTATAGCCCAGATTCTATTCAAAGTTATCGCTGAGTCGTATCAGCAAAAACGGATACCACTCTCCTTCACAACTTCGCACATTGTTCTGATGCAAAAAACTGAGGCACCTGAAAAACGTCAGTTGGTGGGGCCTTATCGCCTGATAAGCCTTACCAACGTCGACTATAAGATATTTATGAACGTGTTGGCCAAACGATTGCAGGGTGTGATAACGAGGCTGGTCGGCACGCATCAGACCTGTGTTATAAAGGGTAGAAGCATCGCCACCAACATACACGTAGCTCGAAGTGTGCTAGACTGTTGCGATGTATTTGGCGATCGAGTGGCTATGATGTAACTAGATCTCGCTAAAGCCTTCGACCGTGTTTCCCACGATGTTCTCTTCGCCATATTAGAGCACTCTAACGTAGGAAGCGTAATAACAGACGGTGTCAGGATGGCGTGTGCTAACTGCTCAACTCGGGTGATTGTTAACGGGGACCTGACAGACAGCGTGGAAGTGCTGTCTTCTGTCAGGAGGGGATGTCCGCTGTCGCCCCTGCTATTCGCGGCTTGCCTTGAGCCTTTGTGCAAGGCCATCCTTGACAATGAACGAATAACTGGCTTCAGGTTAAAGTCAACACAGGTGAAAATATTGGCGTATGCCGATGACATCGCCATATTCTGTTCAAATAGAAATAGTATTTGTGAGGCGGTTGCGGTAGTTGATCCTTCTGCAAGTGCACCATGGCGCAAATAAACTGGGAGAAGAGTTATGGGTTTTGGCATGGTGAATGGGAAGAAACGCCAGACTACTTCGCTCGACTTCGGTGCTCAACCATTGCAACAACCTACCTAGGCGTGCCTCTCGACTCTTATCGCGACCCTGAGCAGTACTGGAATGAACAAGGGGTGAGAACAATGGATAAGGCTAACGCGTGGCAGGGGCGACAGCTGTCAATGTTCCCGCGCGCCACAGTTTGTAACCTATTTCTTATGTCCAAGATATGGTACGTCATGAATGTGCTGTGTGCTTCGCGGAACAACATCCAAAAAATTCACCGTATCTTCGCCGTTTTCATATGGGCATCGACTTCGGAAAGGACCAGCCGCACACACTTGTTCTTGCCAGTAAAGAAACGGGGCCTTTCGTTGGCATATTTATTTGTGCGACAAGTTGTGTCGTGCTTTACGCACCTTCGCGATCAGAATGATGTGTTCATTCGCACAGTCATGCAAGTGCTTTTATGTCGTCACCTTCTAGGATTTGTTGTATGCTCGTGTGAAGCAATGCTTGGTGCCGTTAAAGGTTACCTGGGAGAAGTCTTGCTTGCGTACAGAATGTTGCATCTGCGGTTTTCTGTGCAGTACCTCGCTAATATTACTAGGAAAAAACTGTATAAGGACCTTATTGACACTATATATGCTTCCTGTACCGAATTAACGTATGTCAAACCGTGGAGGCCCAGGAGATGTCCTCAAAAAGGGTTAAAAGAATGCCAGTACACCCTTCGGTAAAAACATTTTTCTTTAAATTACACACTAACACATTATCAGTTAAAATATGGATGTATAACAGGGGTATTTTTGTCCCGTGGTCCATTAACTGCTTCTTGTGCAAGAAACCTCAAACGATAGAGCATGCGTTTCTAGGTTGCTGGGACCCCATGTTTTTCTGGGATGTGCTACAAAGGAGTTTAAAGAACGAGTTACCTTTAGATCCACATGGAATAAGATTCTTACCGGCAGAAACGGAGGCTTTTCCGTATGACGCTATAATGCTCCTGGGCCTCCAGAGTTTGTGGAAAGCAAGAACGCAGTTCAACAATGATGATGTCAATTTGCGACATACACGTGATCACTTCATTGAATGTGTAGTACGGTTCAGGGATGTCCATCGGGCGCTCCCTGAACAACCAACATGGATTGACATGTTAGATAAGCTTGCAGCATTGAAAAAATTTTAACATGTCATGCCAGCAAAATCCTTGTTGACATATTTGCTTTTTTGTGTATTGTTTGTGTATGTCTAATCCGGCAATAAAGACAAAAAAGAAAACACCATGGTGAAGTGGTGGTTGGAGTGCCTGACTTGTGAACGAGAGGACGTGAGTTCAAATCCTACCTTCGGGCATGTTTCTTTTCCTTTTTTTCAGCTCATTAATTTTTTTTATTGGGGTATAAATGCCTAATTTCATCAATTCCACCTTAGCGGGGCATTGAAAAGAATTACCGTTACTCCCTTGAGGAGCATCGGAAAACGGCAACTGTTTGTCCTCGAAGGAGTAAACCCATCGGGAGTAACAGTTCATCCCATGTCAATTAGTCCCCAAAAGGACTAATGTTTGTGACAAATCAGTTATTCCCCAAAAAGACTAACCTCCCTACCCCTTTTAGTCCTTTTTTCTTAAAGTGTAGTCTCTTGTCTCGCCTAGTTTTTTAGAGCACTGCACTCACGGAAAGCTTCACGTTATATAGATTCGAACAGGGCAAGGTAGGATCTGCTGCATCTCTTTACCTAAATAACCATGCCCCATTCTTTTGCTTAATTGAAGGTAGTCATTGCAAGTAGAAACGCCGGTGCACTGAACATGAAGTTGCCTTGGAGGATACCGGGTTCACAAATCAGCATTCAATCGTTACTGAAGGAAACAACAATAAATAAATGGTCAGTTCCCTAATCAGTGAAAGGCTGCACACCCGAAACGACAATAAGGCGGAGTAGCTGCGTCAACAGCGGTAAAAAATAGGCTACGAGCTAAAAATTAGAAGGTATATAAATGGTATAACTATATATAGCATCATCTACATGAACAAAAAAAAAGTTATTTGGTTGCTTACATCGGAAAGTGTTACCCAAGGAGAAACTCTACAAAAACTTTAACGTGATGAATAATGAAAGTAACTGTAAATAGTTTGAAGATATATTTATTTCATTGAAAGTTGTTATGTGAAATACAAAACTACGTATGCTGCTTTATTTATGTACAGAAAGTGAGATAATAACAACTTCCAACGTAAGGATCGGGTAATCCACTACTCCTCTTTACTAATTCCTCGATAACTTTCTAGGGCATTTCATTGGAACTATAATGAAATACGAGTTGAAAAAAATATGTAAATGTGCGTATTAGCCACAAGTGGTTGGGCCGACCGTCCGAGCAGGGCAGGGACTGTAGCACGAGCGCTGTTTCCCGAGCAAAGCGCCGGAGTGAGTGAGCAATTAAAACGCGCTGGAGAGGATTGCCGACTATGGCACCACCTATTCACTACGATTACCGAGGGAACGTAAAAGAAGTCATCCGGCATTCTAAAAGCGCCTCCCTTTGAGTCAATCATAGTACGGCTTGAGACGCTCTGCTTTCGGAATGTTTCGTCCGCGACGGCGCATGTGTGAAGGCTGTTCAACTCGTTCGATCATGTAATTAACGGGGGTGCACGTTCTACGATAAGGTAGGGCCCTTTATACTTGAGCAGTAGTTTTGAAGAGAGCCCAGGTGCAGTGGAAGGAATGGAGAGCCAATAAAGAGCTCTAGCAAGGAAGGTTGGTGCAGAAGTGGTACCACTACAAGTGCTCTTCTGGAAGTCATGATCGTGGTGCTCTTCTGAGGCACGTGCGAGATCGCGGCACTCTTCAGTATGTCTTTGCACTGCGGAAATGCGCGCACATTCAGATACATCCGGAGGGTACGGTAGAATTGTGTGGATGGCGTACGACGGTGGCCGATACTACACAAAGAAATAGGGTGGAAAGTCAGTGGTGCTCTGAGTAGTAATGTTGTAGAGTAGGTTAGGAAGGGCAGAATGACGTCCCAATTTCTGTCGTGGGAGGCGACGTACATTGCAAGCAGGTCACCGAGCGTACTGTTGAAGCGTTCTGTAAGGCCATCGGTTTGAGGATGGTACGCCGTAGCTGTGCTATGAACATGGTGGCACTCTTTAAGAATGGATTCAACCACTTCGGATAGGAACACACGTCCGAGATTACTAAGTAGTTTCTCAGGTGGCGCATGGCGCAGGATGAATCGAAGAAGCAGGAAGGAGGGAACATCACACCCGCGCGCTGTAGCGGCCGGGAGGGCGACGGATTCTGCATATGGCAAGATGAGCTGAACTGCCACAATGGCCGAGTGGTTTGAAGGCGATGTCAGAGGAAGCGCCCCATACAAATCAATGTCGACGCGCTCAAAAGGCCGGGTAGGGCAAGGTAGAGGCGGCAGACTGACTGGCGAGAGGAGAGGTGGAGATTTCCGGCGCTGAGCATCGGGGCAAGCGCGAACTAGCTTGCGAACGTAGTTGTAGATCCCTTGCCAATAGTACCGCTGTGGTAGGCGCAGATAAGTTTTGATAACTCCCGAGTGTGCACACTGTGAATCGGCGTGGAATGCTGCCCATGTATCCGAACGGATGATGATGATGATGATGATGAAGCAACATTCACTGGGCCCGAAATAAATCAGTGGTGCACGCAGGCACCAGACGGGGTGGTCTGCGGTCGGTGTACTACTAATATCCACTGGCGCCGGTCAGGGTTATAAGTACGCCGGTGAGACCGTTTGTCGCAAATAGCGAAATCGTGACCTTGAAGAGGCAACGTGCGTGTGTTTGGTATCGCTTATGGCCGAGAAAGTAGTTTACAAGAGAGACAATGCAATGGTCCTCGCGCTGCTCAGACGCGATGCTGATAAGCTTGAGCGAAGAAACTGCAAGGTGGTAAGGGAAGAAGCAGGCAATGTCGGATAAGAAAAAAAGTGAGAGCCCGCCACTGTCAGTATGCTGACGTCCGCTGAGGTACAGCACGCGGATATCGTAGTCCTTGAGGCGAAGTGTCCATCGGGAATATTCGCTTGAGGGAGCTTTCAAGGTGGGCAGCCAGCATAGTGTATGGTGCTACGTGAATACATCAAATGGACAGCCACCAAAATAGGGATTGAACTTTGCGAGAGCCCAGATGAGATGGCTAGGCACTCCTTTCTGTCACCGTTGAGTTGTCTGTTTTCAGAAGCGTACGACTTTGATAGGCCACTACATTTAAGAAAGGCCTTCGCGTTGGGCGAGTACACAGGTGAGGCAAACAGCGCTGTTTTCTGTGTGCACCTCGGTAGGTTTTGGGGATCGTATTAGCGTAAAATTGGCAGAGACGTCAGCAAACGACTGAGCTATGCGAACGCCTAGTTCTAGTTCGACGTGTGTGCTACAAATATTGGTATTGTGTTGCGAGAGAAAATCCCAGCCGAGAATAGCGTTAACCGAGGATAACGCTGCAGTGTAGGCCTAGGCAAGAGTTCGGCAAAATGGAGAGGCCAACGGGGAGAGGGTGGTCGGGTCCTCCCGACGACTTCGGCGTAGCTAAGTGGTGCAGTCGACGCGACCATTTCGGATGGCCAACGAGGTCCTCATATAGCCTAGTTAAACAGCCGAAAGAAGATGTGGGCACTGGTCTGGCAAGATATGGGCGATTACCTGCTCGATTGTACGATGGAGCGGAGGCATAAAAAACAATGCAGGCTGTTGTAGATAAGTAGGCTGAGCCAATAATATCAAGGAGAGCTGTTGTGCAACTTGCACCTGAACGAACGCCTTCATTTAAGCAACGGAGATGGTAGCTAAACTAGCAACGAGATCGTCGAACGAGGAAGGGTGACGTGGCAACGAGCCCTGCCTGCGTAGGTCCTCGTAGCTTTGGCATAGAGTGACAACAATGGTCAATGACTGAAGTTTTGGGGCAGGTAGCATGTTGTATGCATCGTCCTCTATCCTCTTTATCAAATTTCTGATTTAGTCGGACTCCGACATGGTCGCGTCGACATTCTTACACAAGTTCATTGCATCCTAAATGTACCCACCCAGCAAATGATTCACCTTGCTGCTGTACACGTTATCGAAATCGCGATTCCACCGGCAGCTCGAGCACAGCAGGGCGCCCGAACAAAGCCCCTAAAGAGGTATTGAACGAGAACTACGTCGCAAAAGCAGTCTGACGGCACTTGTCACAGACTGGCGAGAACCGCAAAAGGGAAGAGCATGTTGTTCAGCTTAGTGAAAAGGTCTCATTTGTTTTGGGCGCTTACTCTATCATATGTCGTCAGCCAGTTCTCGACGTCGGTGTCGTCCGTGCCTTTCAGAATGACAGGATACCTTCGGTGAAGTACAACGCAGCACATGACCGACAGAGGAGGTGCTGGCTTGGATGTCTCTTCAGGCATGAGTGAGCGTAGGGTACGGGATCGAAGTTCCAGGATTGACGCTGTAGGCCTAAACAAACTCCACCATTTCTAAACATGTTTGTTAGCTGGCGGCAGTTAGGCCAGGGCACGAACTCTCAGCACGAGCAGCGTTTCCCGAGCACAGCGCTGGAGAGGATTGCCTACTATGCCATACCTCTTCTTCGCTACAGCTCACATTTTCAAACCTGAGAGACTCTGATGATCTGTGTTGCCGTGAACTTCCTATAAGCAGATGCGAGAGCAAAATTCAGACTGCCTCGAGCTATGTCAAGCTCTTCGGGTTGCACAGTATTCCATTAATACGGCATTCATAAATGCGCACTAAACGGCGTGAGTGATACCAACCAAACTAGAAGGTCAGCTGAGGACAGACTTTCAAACAGACATATATGAACTGAAATGCTAATCGAACGTGGACTGGTACGTCAAAATTTTTATCATGTCTCTTGACAAAAAACATATTCAAACAAAACTTATCAGCTTATTATACGAATCCTAGCTTCTAAGAGTAAAGTCATACCATGGCTGGGCTTGGTATGGTAAGTAGTTTGTCCTCGTCATTTTCAGTTTCCAGACAGCTCTGACACCTCTTTCCCGTGGGGTCAACAAGCCAGCCCGTGAGGGAGTCTCTTCCAGTGGATAGAGGCGTGATGGTAGCGATCGTGTTGTTTCCCAAGCCTTCATCAACAATAAATGTTTCTTGGACAGTTCCGGTGAAGCGCTTTGTTTTGTGCATAATCTGTGAAACGAAGAAATGCTAGTTTACTTACTTTACAAGGGGTTCCAACCAATCTGTCAAAGAGGTCTATCGCTAAAAGCTGTTCATCAGATCGGTTTGACACAAGCTCATGCTACCGCCACTTCTGTACAAAGGGATCGGCGATACCAGCAAGCGAGCAACAATACTGAAAAGGACAAATACATAAGATAAAAATTTCCTAGAATACAAGTGCGCGTGTAGCAAAAGTTGTAAGGGGTTCATAATTTTAAAAAATTTGTTAGCAAAGAAAGAACTTTATAAGGCTATTTTCGGAAGTTACATGGCAAACTTCTGTGTTCGCCTCAATGTGGGTAGTTCAGCTGATAGTTTTTCTGCGAAGTAGAATATTTAGTCAATAGTGTGTTGCCCATTTATTTTTTTTTTTTTGTGAGTGACGCGATCTGGCCATTCAGGAAGATGTATTTTAAATAGTTCTCGCGAAGGCTCAGGAAAAGTGGTTGATATAGCGTAACGCAGAGGACAACATCGGGTACCCAGTATTTAGATACATTACAATGTATCGTCAATTCTTCCTATCACCTTGCAAACAGGTTGTCAATGTTTATTAGGGAATTCTAAACTCTAATTCACCATGAATTTACCTTTACACCCATATATGCGAGGACCAAGAACTTCAATTTCATTAAGGAATTGTGACCTCGAATTCACCCTGAATTTAACTGTACACCTATACACTCCAAGACCAACATCTCCAAATTCAGCTTTCTTCGCCGGCCAACTGAACTCGAACTCATTTAGGCGGCGGTGTTCGTTGTGTGCCATTCGATAACAATGTGTCTATACTTAGCGACAGCAAACACGTGTTTGCGTAATTTATCTTGCTGAACTTGTTCAATCTTGATGGATTTCTCTATTCATATATATACATACATATTATATATATATATATATATATATATATATATATATATATATATATATATATATATATATATATATATATATATATATATATATGTCCCTCTCATAGTGTCCTTTGTACGTACCCACTACCGCACTAGGCCTTACGGGGCTGCAGTATGCTTAAATGTAAATAAATAAAAGAAATAAAAAGGACTTACTGCAATGCTCCCCGCACGCGGTTCGATGCATACTACACCGAACGGAAGGAGTTCATCCACCTAACCACAGTGTGCGAAGTGCCATACTTATATTTATGTTCTTGGGATTCACATGCCTAAGCCCTGTATTTATTTTTTTATTATGCCTTTGGGGCCACAGACGTTACGGACGGGAGTCCTTATGAACAATCAACAAAAAACAGCAAAAATACCACGCGTACCTAGTAATTTGTACCACATTTAAAGAAATATGCAAGTTCCACGTACAAGAACAGAAGTCACTCTGTTTGCCATCGCTTGCAGCAATTCAAACTAGTGTATCATGCGTAAATGATTATTTGTAATCATCGTCTCATATATTGTAATTAGAGTAAAAGTATTATTGAGAAAGTACCCAGTCATGCTGAAAAACTGCCGGTCCTGCGTTCTGATATTCAATACGCACCCTATAAATGTTTTTCCACGCGTGAATTAAAGCACACGAAATGCAAAAAATTACCGCGCGACTACTTGACCTTTTAAATAATATATCTAAACCATACAAAAATATTGTGTTACCCACCGACTTGCATGACACAGCTGCTTTGTGAGATAGCATTTAGGAAAATGTTTCCAATGAAAGTATCTGTTTGATGTAAATTTTAAACTAATAGAAAAAGTTTTCATTTCAGCTTAACAGTCGGTGTTTACAGAATAGCGACATCTGCTTGCTGTCCAGCTACAGATATTTATAGTTTTGCACGCTTCGATTGTTTTGAAAGACAACAATTTGGCCATATTGAAAACATGTCAAGCCGGACATCAGTTTTAACAGAATGAATAGAATTTCGCTTCCTCTCTTAAATGCAATAATTACAGTTAAAATTGGTCGAGCGATTGATTCGAAAGTGCATTTCACGTGCATTTGAATAGGCTGATTGTATACATGGATCTGAGCTAACTATCTCCAAAGCGCGGTAACACACTTTGTGGTGGCCAAAAAAACTACGATGCTAAATAGGTGTAGAAACTTCAACTGCCTGCAAGAATAGTCTTCGTTCAGCAATACGAAATCTGCACTTACATGCAAGGGCTCGTGGGAGTACTTCTTGTTCAAGTTGAAAGGATCCTTAAAGGCCAGCGAAATGTCGACATTGGGATTGTATCCGTCGCTTGGAAAGCACTCGCCGTCCGTTGACTGAAACGTGACCAATTCTGCAGATTCAGCCAGAGTGGTGAGTTCGTTTTTCGCCGTACGTAGCGATATTTCCGCATCGGCTTGGAGTTTTGCTATTTGTGGTTTCAGTTCATGGTGATTGGGCTCCGTGGTACCCTCGTCATGGATCAATGGTTCAGTGGCGTTACGTTTCGAAGTTTGAGTGTATGGGATGAGCCCCTGAAAGGTATAGGTACAATCAGAAGGACCGTGATTACTGAGCTCCTAGCTTAGCTACATATCACATGTACGGACCCTGGTCGCAAGAAATCAGCGTACTAATCCACTGTTACGTTTGCATATCAAACGAAAATTCTGCAGTAGTAATGGCACAATCTTTGGCCTAAAAAATACCATCCCCTGTCTTTAACGAGCAGCTGAATATTACTCGAACATATATTGTTTACTAACCTCGAAAGTATTCTTGTCCCCAAATTATTCTTTGGAATGTCACAAATCGGTTTTCCCTGTTTATATTCTTGTGAAAACGATTATGAACTTTCGCGCACAACATGAAAGAAGCACATAAATAATAATCACCTCTCCGTTGCAACTATTATTTTCAACAGAAATTATGCGGACACATAAACCATGTCCACGCAATTGGCGCTGTCATCCCGCTGCCGTGCTATCGCGGTATGCGTCCTTCGCGCGTGGCTGGTTAGACGGTTGCGAGAAGAGCGCTGTGCGCTTGCCTGCAAAAACCTCAAAACCCATGTGCGCACGCCGTCCCATCGCAGTCATTGCCAAATTGCCAAAACAGCGGAATGAGCTCAGGCCTAAACCGTCCTCTGTTTGTGCGCATTGTGAGCATTGCGAGCATTGTGCGCATTGGCGTTCATGCACGGAATGTTTACACGATACGGCCTCACATCTTGCAGCTTTGAGGTGTGACTCCTGCAAGCGACTGTCGGCGTTCCTCATTACGGCAACGTCGTGAGTCGCGTTGTCTATAGATACCCGGTTTGTAAATATCGCTCATTACTGTGCTTGTAATCTGCTATTGCAAAACTTAAAAATTTTGCAAAATGTACGCAGTTGATGCAGAAAACTCGTTTTTTTTACAAATTAGCAACGTGTTTATGCCGATGTGGCTAATGTAATGTGTGTAACTGGATGTGTGGACTTGGTAAGGCAGTTGGCATTTAGCCTTCCCCATGAAATACTGATATACGGTACATGCGTAGACGCATGTAAATCTGGTGCACGTTCCAGCTGCACAGCAGCACTTGATTTGGGTGCCAAGGCACTTTGCGCCAGCGTATCGACCCCACGTATCGCTGAAACACCGTCCAAGGAGCTCGAGCACAACAGTATGCATCTCCGTCAATGGGCAAAAGTGCATATGAAGGTGATAGTGTCGAGTAGCACGTTGAAGATAAGTTTTTTTCGACAAGTTTAATCAGAAAAATTTAGGTGCACTTGATGAGCAGAACAATGAACAACAATGTCACATTACATCAACAGGTAAGGCACATTACGATGATACATACAAGTATGGCAGGATTAAGGTGTCAGTAGGGCAACGGCTGCACAGTAATGCCCCCATTGCGGAGTTTTATAAAGCCTGTCGACCATTTCCGCAGGAACTGGTCTTCACTTAGGTTCATCATGTCTCCGAAAGCCTGTTCTTGCATGTTTTTGCGTAAGTGGCGTAGTAACGGGCTTCAACGCGGCGGCAACGCTGCATATTTTCTTGTGTCAAGTGCTCTGTTCCTAGTAATTCGCACACCTTCGTTGCCGGTTTGTAAACTACTTGTACACTTGGTCAAGTTGGTCTAATTGATTGAAGACTTCGGCATCCATATATATAACATCGCGGCGCCTGTTCCACCGTAGGTCCTCTTCTTACTCCTGATAAAGAGAGCTACCTGGATGTTCCTAGGAAATAGTTGACAACTTTCCTGCCTGGTATTCAGGATTGTTTACGAGGTCGTGAAAACCTGGCAATGCGAGGACGGAGCTAATCGTTGAGATACTCGAGATGCTAAGTCCACCCTGGCTCGTTGGAACAGATGGAGCTGATGTGCCCACAATGTTGTTTTTTCTTCCCGAAGGAAAGAACCACAGGGTGCCGCTAGCGTCTGTGAAGCTTCGCGTGGTGTGCGAGCTATGCGTGCAACGTAGTAAAAAGCCTCGCAAATGCCATATTTTATGTAGCTGCGCTTGGCTAGCGACAATGGGAACTTTGCTGCCACTGACATCTTACGCATGTCTGAGCAGGTAGGTCTCCTACGCCACTTTCCTAGACGTGAGGAAAACTACCCCCAGGACTTTTATCCCTGCAACCCACTCAAGTTCTTACCATCGCCTTACTTTTGTCTTAATTCAAAATGGCTCCGGATAATTCATAGCAACCGTTGAACAAAGAAGACATAATAGCTGTATTCGTTTCTTCAAAAGAGGGGCGCGTCGTCCGTATGCGTAGAAACCTTTATGTTTCCTTGGCCTGGCAAGGGAAAAACACGTATCGCTGGGCAAAGTGAAATGCTGAGCAGCAAAGGCTCAAGACATACAACGAACAGGTGAGGGCTCAGTGAACGAACTTTCCTAAAGCCGTGTGTGACCGCAAAAGAATGGCTTAGGCAACCGTTGACGAGCAGTTTGGCCGGTAAGCCCGAAAACAAAGGCCGATCTTATCTTCTAATTTGGCGTGAAAACCAGCTTCCAGCACCAGTTTCCAAACCAGTTTCCAGCACGCCAAATAGATACCGACACTCAACACGATCGAAAGCTTTCACTTGGTCTAGCGAAACAAAGCATCTTGTGTGTTAGTAGCGAAGGTATAGCATCCCTTGTGAATGCTAGAGATGAAAAATTGTTTGGCCTGGCACGCTACGCATATGCGCCCGGATGATTACACGCTACACATATGCGTCTGGCGGTTATGTCAGGAAGGGCACTAATTTTCTTCACTAGCATTGAGGTGACCTTTAGCGGTGAGAATTTGGAGTGGTGCACTCTTGCGAGTGACGTCACGGCCAGGACGCCGCTCGCTCCGGCTCGCACAGCAGCCGCGCGCGCTCTTGCTTTCTTGGTGCGTGCTTAGGGTATTGGTGGCTTGAGCCGTACTTACAGAAGGTATTTAGGATTATTTCTGTTGCCGTGTGTGGACCACAGTTTTTTTTTTGAAACCGCATGAGTGAATAAAATTTGCGACTTGGATATCGCAACCTATGTAGTGCTGAAGGGGTCTACTGGTCTTGCAATGCATATATGCGCCTTGTCTGTTCATAAATGTTGCTTCAAAATAACACCTGCAAGTGCAACACGCGAAGTTATTTAGGATGCTCCTCTAAACACTTGACATTTTCCTTATACTTCAGTATGGGAGACATTTCATTTTACGTGGAAGAAATACATAAAAATCCATGTTACGATCAGGCCCTGCGAAGCTTCCATCATACTTCTTATCCGTCTGGTGAGTTGTTTTAATCTAATGTGGCAACTGTATTAAGGCCTAAATGGAAGAGACAGGTGCGAATTTCGGGTGAAAAAGTTGGGTAATTTCATCGTTATCAGAACTAGGCACCCAGGAACGCATTGGCGGTTAGCACGACAGCGCATCGTGCACAGTATATATTTATTTCACGAATACCGTAACAGCAATAACATGAAAGAAAACTACATGTTTAAGATCGAAAAGTAATCAAATGCAAGCGACGAAATTTGTCGTAGTGACCCTCAGTAGCTTTTATCGACGATATCGCACACACCTCCCTTAACGGATGCAACCGACTGTCGTAATGGTGAGGCGCGCTTTGTTCGCGACACCCAGCAGTTCCGTACAACTTCGACATGAAACCATATAGTAGCTCTTTACAGCTACAATTACAATGCCTATTGCATACTCGAGGCACTACAGCGCACCTTAGGCTGCGTTGAGATGAAAAAAGCAAGTACATCCTGCCACAACATGTCTCGATCCTGCGTTGTTTGATTACACAGACTGAAAACTATTTGCTTCGTCAGTGTATAAAAGAAAACCTCGCTTACCCGTCTCTTCAAGACACCAGAAATCTCACATGAACACTTATTTGATCTCCACTGGCAAACAATATCTTAAATATGTGCAACACTACTAATGAATGGACCTTCGGCTTCTTGCTGGGTGCAGCAAACCCGTCCAATAGGCATATTTCCCTCAAACATTTGACCGGAGCCTCCTGTGTAAGTTCTCCAAACTGATTAATCATGTCTGTTTCTCAAGCAAGAAGCACCGGTAAATTGCTTAAGTGAGTTGAACGTGTAGCACGGAACGGGAATAAATATTGGTACATTCCTTTCTGTGTGCTGCAAACAGCTGTAAACCTCAATCAGCTTTGCTTCAACTTACCGCCACTTAAATTTAACCGGGGTAGAACGGCCTAAATTTGAAAACCAGTTAAAAACGAAAATGGTGCCGTCCGAATATAAACTGCAGTGGTATTTAAGTCCTCGTGTTACTACCGAGGGTTTCTGTGAAGAAATGTAAAAATTCTATATGATACCGGGAACTATTTGTCATGAGCAAACATGTTATAGCGGGTTAAAACCAAGATAAATATTGCAGCAGTCATATATAGTCAGCGTTTAATTGTGACACGCACATTGCACCATGGTGGGCATGAAATCCTTAACGAGATTTCTATGTGCTCTGCTATTACGTCGATGCTTTTATTATTTACGTGGGCTACCACTGGAAAGTGTAGATCCGCGCATGAAAGACCCGTAATGGGCAGGTCTGAGCTCCCTCGAGTGGCACTATGGCGTTGCCTTCGAGAAATGTTTTGTCGTCTAGGAAATAAGCTGCTTGATTACATTTTTGCGAACAAAGACATCGTAAAATATATATTTGAGAGGCCCGTGATAAGCATACAAGCACTGGGGCCGAGAGTGAACAAACGGGAACACTGCAGAAGGCGTCTGGACACAGCTCGAAGTGCAGCAGACGACAGGCGCGAGTCCGTGCCCTGACGTTACGCGAGCGGCGCTCGCAGCGCCCCTCTAGGTCGTTCTCGGGGCTAATATTGTAGTCCGCGTTTACCAAGAGCGTAATTGGTCGCCAGGAGAATGGGTTGGAGGCCTGGCTGCCTGACTTGGGGAGGAGGACGATATGGCTATCGCGAAAAGAATCTGGCTGAACGCCATCTGATACGAACTTATTATCCATGGAGAAAAGCGCTTCTTCCGTGGCATGGAACAATCGCACGTAAAACTGGATTGGGATACTGTCGGGCCGGGCGCAGATGAGGCATTCATGTATTTTACTACTGCTCGAAGCTCCTCGAGTGTCGCTGGCTCGCACAGGTGCTATAGGACACTGGATGATACTTCGGGCAGGGCTCGTCAGAATTCCCTCAGTCTGTCACCGTAATCGTTCGTGCACCAGCTGCCTTCATCGGCTGTAAACACCTCGCTGACATGCTGTTTAAAGACTGTGCAAATGTCTGATTAGTGGCCACTGCGAGCGCCATCCAGAAGCGTAATCTGAGGCATTCGGGTAGAACCTTTTTCCTATGTCTAGCCCGCACGTATGTACCGGATGGCGGCTGGGTAGGACAAAGGATTACCCTGGGTGGCAGCCTGACTGGCAGCTCTGGACGATAGTCTAAGTTTAATGCTTGGTGTTCAGCAGGTAGGCATACTCATGCGCTGCAAACATATTCGTATGTGCACTGTGGACGATTCAAATCTACCTAATTACTTCATGTAATTAGCGAGTGATTCGCGTTTTTCGAATGCGTCCGGCTCGGCTGAGTAGCGGGCGCCACGCCGCCTTCAAGTCGTCCCAGGAGCGTCACGGTCGCACAAAGCTAATAATGCAGCGCCTGTAGCAGCGATGCTCTCGATATCTGTAAGCAGATTGACATCCATTCGCCAAAATTGCGCTGGATGGCAGTCTCGCCTAGATCCAGACGCATGTACAAAGGGTGATGATCGGAAGTGCGGGGTGTACCCGTGGGAACGATATAATTTAGCAGCTTTCGAGATAGCAGCTAAGCTCAGGGGGCAAAACAAATTTATCTAACCTGCTTGTTGACGAGCCTGTTTCCCAAGCTGGTCCGAATAGATCATCGTGCAACTGCACCCACGCGTCGGATAGGACAATTGGAGTAGAGTGCGGGTGCATATATCACCAGTGGCCTAGCCCGTCACGCGTTCATCAGAAAATCCACTGCTAATGTGCGGCCGTCTAAACGCGTGCGTACACTGCGCTCCATTCCTAAAGCGAGAGTTTACAAGCACTGCTCTTATGTCACAGGACATAGCGTTTGTAAAGAAAAAGAATGCATCGACAGCAGAACGGGTCTTCAAGTTTTACGCATCAAGGCGTGTGCGGTAATGAAAATTTTTACAAGAAAAGCACATCGTCGTCCCGCGCTCGCGCGCAGTGCAGCACCTCTCTGTTGACTGACCGTCCCCCGAGACGTTTTCGGGACTTCAGATTCGCTCTCCTTATATGGTTGCTACTCGAGTCTGTTTCTGTTTCTCCAGTTCTCTTTATTTACTGCTTATCAGTGTCCATTGCTTCTGCCAGGAGGAGTAGATCGGAAGCTTTAAACACTTGATCTTTTAACGACGAGCCCGTTGTTCGCGGCATGCGGAAGCCGCTGGCTTCGGCAAGTACAGTCTCTAGCGTGGCGTCAGGTGTCGGCGTTTCCCGGACCTGGGGGCGGTGGCCATGGCTTACCGGGCGACGCGGCCTGTAAGGGAGCTTGGCGGCTCGCAAGTCGTCTTCATGGGCTGTGAATCGCGCTGACTCGCCGATTATAAATTGTAGGGGAGGGGCCGTTTCGCTTGAGCTTAACTCTGTTGCGCTGACTTCGGTAGTGCTCTTCGCAGAAGAGGGGAATGGTGGGAACTGCTCATCTTCCGAGCTGTCTGCAGCCTCCAAGAAAGACATGGGTTCGAAACGTTCGTTGCGGCGTGGTTCTCTTCAGACGAAGCCTGTACATTGGGGTACCGGTCGTATTTGAGTGCTTCTTTGGAGAGCTCATCATTCTCTTCTTGGTCGCCGTTTTCTTCGTTGCTGACAGAGGTGTCATTGTTTGTGGCTTTCCCGGCATGGGATCTCGGGAAGCAGTAGACCGCTGTGACCTCCTGGTTCACGGCACAGCGGCAGCAAGGGGGCATGCACTTGAGGTCTCGTTGCCGAAGACTTCGCACCTTTCGCATCGTGACCTGTGGCATGCCTTTCCTCGGTGTCTTTCAATCCCACACCGTGGAAACACCTTCCAAATTCCTCGGCAGTCGAGCTCTATTCGATGGTCTTGTATTGACATAAAATTTCACATGCTCTTTGATATTTCCATGCGAATGAACCTCATGCCGCTACCGATTAGTGGTCGTTCTTTGAACTGTGATTCTTGAATTTCAAGAACATTTCCATACAGAGACAGGACTGCCGCGAATGCGGGGTCTCCCACGCATGGGGGGACACGGAAGGCGGTAACGTAGAGGTCTTGTGGTCCGACTTGGGTGAGTGGGACCGAGGCACCATTCAGAACGAAGGAGCCCCGGAACGATAGTTTTACAATGGCTGCTGCGGACGCGACAGCTCCTCCCTGGTTTTAGAGGGTCTCAAGACCTCCGGGCCCTACGGTTTCGTTGATGGCATCGATTGATTCATCGCCGCTGCTGCCCAATGGCGCGCCGAAAGTGAAGCAGTACACTTTAGGCGGGGGTTCCCTAGACGCCATCTGGTTCAGTTATATGACTAAGTGTAGCCCTGGCTACCACAGCAGGACCACGGCGACCACATCAAGCTGTTGCTCACGTTGGGCGATCGTTGGAAAAGCACGCTTATCATTCGCGAGCACGTGCTGACGACAGGACAAAACTTTCGTCACAGAAATTCAAGCGTCTTCGTAAAGATCACAGCGGCAAAAAATTTTCGAACCACGCATACCCAGGCTCTCCATGTGACGGAATGAATTTACTGACGTAATTAAATTTCTCAACCTAAGATACGTGGAAACATGGTAAACCACGACTTACATACAGCCTACGAGGCGACGCGATGGCGCTTTCGTCGGCCAAGGTAAACCAATGTTGCTCGTCGAGGCGCACATATCCTAACGCAACCGATCTGCGCTGGCCCTCATGCCGCTGCAGTCGGTCCGCACATGGACTACTGTCTTTTATGCATAGGCACGACTATTGCACCTTCACAGATGTGCTAGTCAACGCGTCTGCTTTTTATGAAATGATACATTCGATCAGCGAACGACTCCTAACTTCCATCACTGCAGCTAATGAATGCTTTCAAGCACCTAACAACCTTAAAGAAACATTGACGAGAAAAACCGATCAGTTCCTTTAAAAATTAACCTTTTAAATTTTTAACAGTGAAGAATCCACCGTCACTTTGAGAATGGCTTGGTAAACTAGAAACCACGAACCAAATGCAGACAGCTGGTGACTCCCCCTAAGAATTCCTGTGCCAGCTACCAATGAAGCCATGATTTTGATTGAGCATATTCGGGCCCTTTTATATTTTAACGGGAAAGACGTACTCCACGAAACAATAAATAATGCACATATAGAACTTGCCAAGTTTTAGAATACTTACCATGCTAGAACACTACAAATGTAAAAAAAAAAACGTACTACCAAATCCGCCACGTCACCCGGACGAGCAAGCGCTGGGATTTTGGCAGCAAATCTTAACCAATCTATTGACAAAAATTTGGCCTCCTCACGTGCAACTGATTTCTATAAAATTGGCACATGGTGTTTTGAAACAATAAGCTATCCGTTTCAGGACATTTGGTGTTTCCCGAGTATCGCATTAATAAAATACGCAGTTTTCAATTAGCGTTCGTCTACTTGTTTATACACATTCGTTGACGGTGGTTTTCCGCTGTTTCTTGCACGAACTTTATTTTTCCTCACTCCAGGGATTTCGTAGTATGGGTATGTACGTTCCTAATTCACCTCGTTCCGGCCCTCTTCAACAAGAAAAGAAATGCGGGAGCGATGCCGGAATCACACCTCTGTCTCACAGCATAGCAACCCAAGCTCATTATTTAATAATATTATCCATTACCGTTATGTATAAATATTTGTTCCTCTGCAACCTCTGCCACGCCTACTTCCTTTATGCGAAAGCCAAGTATATTTAAAGACGTTTTCCGCGTTCCTCATGTGGCCGTTTCTGGTTTTGTTCGCGCCGTGTTTCGTACAACGCAGCATTCGAGATGAACCAAGTTGAGTCAGTTCTTTGGTGGTAGAAGCTAAAGTTAAGAAGAAGCCGGGTGACCTTGCACTGTTTAGTGGCAGGGCAAGCTCGAATAAACTTTGAGATTTCAGCGCTGCAGTGCAAATGCCACAGCTACATGAATGTAGACCCCATGACAAGGACACTGGCACGTGACAGTGCACTACACTCACTTCCAGATAACGTCAAAATCCATCTTTCTCTCGCTTATGCTTGTTGACTATCTACGTAGAGCCTACAATGGGCGTGTCCTAAACACGCGTTGAACGGATGCTGTAGGAAGCGTGCCGTCTCGGTCATACAACCGCCGTAACCACTGTCTCGCCGTTGTTCTTTAGTAACAACTATTCCCTATACACAAACTTGAATATTCCGCAAGTAACGCCTTACGCAACTCAAGTGATTCTTTAGTGCTGCGCCCCGAATTAGCAGTGCAACAGCGTCACCCAGATGGGAACTGCAGCAGCGCCCCACATTGACTGTGACGGCCAAACAAGCGGCTATCTTAGAAGCTACGGCATCCGCCACCCCCCGTAGAGGCGGTAACGAGCATGAACTATTTCCGCAGTATTTCCGCAGTAGTAGAAGTGGCGCCAAGTTGACACCTAGTTCTTGTTACGCGAGGAAAATACACAAGGACAATAAAAATTATGCATGTTAAGAAATAACATATTGCCATGCAAGGTAAAACAACTTCGCCTAGACGGAAACTTCTAAAATTATTAAATGATCACTGTATATAAGAAGCAATGCGAAATTTCAGTGCAACTCTATACGTGTTTTGACAATACATTGGCTAGCGAAGCCTGGTGCAGCACGTTTACATTGGAGCGAAGTGAAGCGCGAATGGATCGCTAATGCGGAGATCCCGTGAACCAGCGCGCGGATGAGGCGTGGGCGCAATTCACGGCAGCCGCCGCCGACAGACCGACCCGTTGCCGCGTGCTACTCTGGCGCCATCTACTATCTATGGTCGCCACACTACGCGCTTTTTCTCACAATTTCGCAATACCCCCTTCCGCTTCCTTCTCATCGTCCCGCTTCAGCCTCCTCTGCACTTTCTTCATCGTTGATTTCATCCTCCACTGCCCTCAGCATTCGGTTTCATGTTTCGCCATACTCGTTTGCGCGGTCCCACCCTGGTACGAGCCCAGGCGCGGCGACTTTCACCGGAAGAACGGGCGTGTAAGAAAGAGCTGCCGTGTAAAGAAAGTCTGCAGTTAATACGGAAATGTTAAATAAAAGTTGGAACAGGTACATAAGTGTAACCGGAGCTAGACGCCTCGCGGACTGCAGAGGGGGCAATAATTCAGAATTACACGCCCCAATCTCTATGTCTCAGGTCAGAGAGGAGAACAATCGGCTATTAAGTCAGCGGGAGGCGCGGACAGAGGGAGCAATCGAATTCGTTTTTGAATGGCATTGCTCTGTAGGTGGTAAGTCGTGGTAGTATTAAGGCGCATGTCGAGTAGTCTCGCCAGGGCAGAAAAGGACGGAGCATTGAAATTGCTGGCTTCGGTCAGTGGTTATGCGCAACGGGCAACCGAACTGCGGTACCCATTTGGCAATAAATGCTTCCGCCACTGTTTCAGCCATGACGCCTCATAGAGGGGTCCTCTAAGGCCACCTTGAACACCGGGCGACCCACATGAGGAGGTACTTGAAACCTTGGCAGCGCGGAAGAGGCCCCACCAAGTTTAAATGCACGTGATCGAAACGGTGCTGCGGTGGTCTAAATGGCTGCCACTAAACGCATGTGCCAGGTCACCTTCACGGCCTGACAGGCTTGCAGCCTCTCGAACATCTTAGAATACCTTTGTTGATCCCTGGCGAGATGAAGCTGCCTGCGATAAGCCTCTGTGTTGCTTTTATGTCGGGATGGCTTAGCCCGTGCACTGAATCGAATATCGGCCGCCGAAACTGCAGGGGCTTGAACTGGAGCTGCCTGGGTGTGCCACCCGTGGCCAATGTTGTGTAAGGAAGCGGCCCCTCCGCAAGCCGGAGAGGTGAGCCTCCGTCCCACAATCGGACCAGTTCCGCATCGTTTTCCAAGCGGGTTGGAGATTGAAAGGGCCAGAAGACACAGCACCCATCCGTGACATTGCATCAGATGACCGACTTTATGTCCCAGAGGTGTGGCAGATGCCCACAGAAAATTCCGATAAGTGAAGTTGTCGAAGCTCATGTTCTGAGTACGAGGAAATGTATTAGAAATTGAAAGCTAATGGCTTGTGATCAGTCAGAATGTGAACATTACAAATTTCAAGTAAAAGAAACAGAGATGCTTGACAGCGCAATAAATGGCCAACATCCCTCTCAAAGGCGTTGTTGCGAGCTTCTCTAGGTTTCAGGCGCTTTGAGAAGAAGCTCAGCGGCCTTCGGCTTGTGCCATCGTGCTGCTGCTGTACTGCACAAATTGACATGCTCGATACGTCTACCCCAGGGCGAGTTGGCACGTCGGGCAACGGATGAATCAGCATCGCTGCAGTCCCCAATTGCGTTTTTGCTTCCTCGAAGAGCTGGTCATGCTCCGAATACCAGTGAAAGGTATGGTTTGTGTTTCTTTCAGGTCTCGCAGCGTGGGCCAACTTCTTCTCTATCACTGTTTATAGAAGGTCAAAAGAGCACCCTTCGGGCACGTGAATTAAACTTGTCTGCCCCTGTATGCGCAGTATGAAGGCAGGCGAGTACTTCTCTGCGCATCTTGGCAGGAATGATGAGGCGGTTGCTCCGAAACCCGAGGCAGTCCTGCGTATGTAGCTCATCACGGAAGCTCCAGTAGCAACGTAGTTCGCCACTGATATCAGCTTTGCTGTCCGCCCACTGCGTTCTAGAATGCTGGCAAAGTTGCACCATAACCGGGTCCTCGTCGGTCTCTTGGAGAACTTGGCTTAGCCGACCGTCTGAAACCTGAAGGCAAGCAATCGTATTCACGTGGTAATTCAGGCACTGTTCTTTCAGTAGCGCTTTGCTCGGGAATCGCGATAAAGCGTCAGAGACAAACAGCTGCTTTCTAGGAGTGTATTTTACGACTTTTGGGCACCTTTGTAAGCTGAGGCGCATGCGCTGAAGTCGTAGAGGACATTGGCATAACGGCTTCTTAAATATCATTTCTAGTGGCTTACAATCTGATTCTTCGCGCTGCCCGAACAGATAGTCACGGAATCTTTCACAGACGTGAACGATTGCCAGCATCTCTTTTTGAATCTGAGCATACCTTTTGCTGCGTTTCTGTCAGCGAATGTGAAGAGTACGCTAACGGAGGCCCATCCTGTATAAAAACTGCAGCAATTCCGGTCTGGCTGGCGTCTACCGATAGCCTGATCGGTTCACCCTACTGGTAGTAGCTTAATACAGGAGCTGGGGCAAGCGCTTCCTGTAGAGCCTTGAAGTTTGCTTCTTGACGGTCTTCCTAAACCCACGCGACATCCTTCTTTAGTAGTTCTCGATGTGATGCCGTTAGGTTTGACATATTCGGAACAAAGCGGGAGTCAAAATTTACCATGCCCAAAAACGTCTGCAGCTCCACAAGGAGCTGCATGGTTGCTTGGCGTCTGGACTTGCAATGCGTCGTCTAGCCGCTGTGGATTGAAACTCAGCCCGTCACGTGTCAGAACGTGTCCCAAGTACCGCACAGATTGCTGTAAAAAGCGGCATTTCTTTCTATTCAATTTTAGGTTGTGCTCTTGGCATTGTCGCAGGACGTTGACAAGGTTGATGTCATGCTCGCTTTCGTTCTGCCCCACACTAGAATATCGTGCATGACTGCGGCTGCGCCTTTGATGCCTTCTAGTATCCGGTGCATGGCACGCTGAATTATTTCCTGTGCGGACGAGATCCCAAACGGCATGCGTAAAAACCTGTAACAGCCATAGGGAGTGCTCATTCTGCAGATTTTCGAGCTCGCTTCATCTAGCTTGATTTGCGAGGAACCCGAGGCTGCATGCAAAGTTGTAAAGTACTGTGTGCCGCTGATCGAAGTTGCTATGTCTTCCAGTGTTGGCATTGGATAGTGCTCGCGAAGCAGTGCTTTGTTCAGATAAGAAGGGTCTAGGCAAATTCGTACCTTCTCTCCTTTAGTGACGACGACCATGTTGCTGGCCCACTCCGTAGGCTCTGTCACTTGCGCTATCACTCCCCATGTCTCCGCATGGTCCAGCTCTGCTTTAACCTTGCTTTTCAATGCTATTGGAATTCACCGTGCTGGTTTCACCACTCCCTGGGAACCAGGCTTGAGTTTCAAGTGGTAAACCGCACCCGCCAATTCACCTAGGCCCTCAAACATGTATTCGTAAGGCTTCGCAGCATCGTAAAGCTCTAGTTTCTCGACAGAAGAGACTCTTAGGAGTAAGCCTAACTCTTCAGCAACTGCGCCTCTCAATGTCAGGGCAACTTCGTCTTCCACAACAAAAAAGTATATCTGAATCTTGCTTCCTCTCGTTGCAACTTGGAGACGAATTTGTTTCGTTGCTTTTTTCTGGAAGCCAAAGAACGTGTTTGGAACTACGTTACATTCGTGTGACTGCTTGTTGGTTACTTTCTGCAACTGGCTGCGTGAAATATTTGAGCAGGTTGCGCCTGTGTCCAGCTTGCAGCAAACTGGTTTTCCTTCTATCTGAATGGTAGCCGTCCAGCATAGTCTTTCCCACGTGCATGAGACACTGTTTCCAACCAGAACTCGCCTAGCGTTTCACCGTCTTGGGTGTCTATAGATGCTACCTTTTGCTCTTTTGAGCAAAATTTTTCGGGCAGCTTTTTGCAGGCTATGGCGAAGCGATTCCTTCCACCGTATTTTCTGCAAGTGCGTTCTTTTGCGGGGCAGACATGGTTAGTCTGATGAACGTTGGCGTACTTCGTGCAACGCCGACCTTTTGCTTGAGATACTGCGTTTATCTCGGCAGCGTAATGGCTTTTGGGGCGTGCCTACATTTCTTGGCACTGTTCCTTGCCATGTTCTCGCGAGCGGCACATTTCTACCGTCTTTGCAAATGAAGAATTTTCACACATGAGCTTTTCTTGCAGCTTTTTGTCTGTTATTCCGAGAATAACACGGCTTCTGAGCATGCGCTCTTCGTGTTCCCCAAACTCGCAACTTTTTGCTAGCACTCGTAGGTCTTTTGACCAGTCGTTGAAGCTTTTGCCTTCATATTGGTCACGCTTTCCAAAACGAAACTCGTGATAGGCTAGGTTTAGTGCGGGCTTGTAAAATGCCTCAAATTTAAGCTTCAGGACTTCTGCGTCCAACTTGTCTTCATCCGGTGCAAAGGCAAAAGTGCTATACGTCTTGCCCGCGTTCTCTCCGATAATCATCAGAAAAGTGGTTGCCTGTACCTCTTTGGGTTGCTGGTTTAGGTACGTTGCCGTTGCGAAGAGCTCAAACTCGTGGCGCCACGTCTTCCAACTTTGCCTTACGTCTCCTGTGGTGTCCAGGACTGTCGGCGGTGGCAGTAGCGTGGTGACTGGAGGGCTGGTCTGATGGCGCTGTTCCCCGTTCTCCATTCTCATACAAGTTCGGCCCTTCGAGCCATCCTTGTTGGCTTGCTGACCGTCCACTTTTCCTTCACCGGCTACGTACAGTCGCGATCTTTTTGACGGTGAACACGGGAGCGCGTGGCTTTCCGTACTGCCAGCGCAGTTTAGTGGCGACACCGAGAAGCAGTGCGCATGCGCAGTGCGTCTGGCGTGTGAGAATTCTACCTTCGCGCGCACTGCGTCACGCAAGCACGCGCGTGTCGTCTGCTACACGCGCACCGCGCCAAGGGAGCCGTGCACTGCAAGAGCGGTAACAATGTTGAAGTTGAAATTACATTCCACACGATGCATGAATAAACTTGAAACTGTTATCTTTTGCCGACGTTCCTATAGTTGTAGGCGTAACAGTGACCACCCCTGTGTTCGAGGAAGGTATGTATTTGTTCCCATTACCACGTTTATCAGAGCAGCTGCTTAACCTCAGCATGTCCCGTGTTCCTGAAGACGAGAGGTCGAAAATAGTAAAACTTTCACTGAAGGAATATTTTCAGCACTTCATCGGCGCGTTAGTGCACAAGCCCCTGAAGACTGTCAATAGGATCATCCAAGCATTCAGGAAGGAAGGCTGCATTTCTGATTCCCTACATAGGCGTCGGGAAATGGTAGCGACAGATGAAGGAGACGCGCTTATGGTAGCTTCAGTAGTGGAGAATCCCTTTCAGTCCGCGAGGGAAGTGCGGGAGCTGCTTGATGTGGCCGCTTCAGTTCTTATTCTACGGCGACCCCTCAGGAGCTCTGGATTGCGAAGTTATGCGGCTGCATAAAAGCCCGTTCTCAGCGCTTCTATCAATGTGTCACGACTGCAATTTGCCGAAGCTCACGCCTTGTGGACTTCCGATGACTGGGGCCGACTAATCGTCTCGGAGGAGTCGACTTTTTCAACACGTCAAAACCAGTGCGCACGGCTGTGGCGCTCAAGAGGGACACGGTAAGAAAATTTTCTCTACGGATTTGATTTTGTGTGAAGAACTAAATTTAATATACTTTCGATGCTGTTACGAGCCAGCCAATCTGTAGGGAGTCGCGGCGAGCGGACGCACCTGCGTGAACTTGTGGGGCCCGCTGTCAAGACTTGCTGTCGGGCTTCTACACCGCATCGAGCGCCCTCTTATTTCGCAGCGCTACTGCAGCGAAATCTTGGACAACGTGCTCCTTCCTTAGGCCCACGCCGCTTTACCAGATGCCGGTTTTGTGTTTCAGCATGACCTTGCCCCGGTTCACATAGCGAAAATTGTGAAAGAACACCTAGAAACTAGTAGGGTCCATCTGGTCTCCTGGCCGGCCAAGGGCGCTTACATGAAACTTGTGCGAAAATGTATGGGGCTGCATAGAAGAAGCCATGGTGCGACGCCCTATTCATTTGGCAACTGAGGACGAGCTGTAGGAAGCCGTTTGCCAAGAGTGGGAGAATCTTAGAGCAAGTAACTTTGCGCCTGCCCTGTACTCTTCCCTACCGTGTAGAATGACAGCAGTTTTTGCTGCAATAGGGAATATGACAAAAGTGTAAAGAAAATGAAACAGCGAATAATTCAAGTTTGCAGCTATTACTTTTCTAAGTCTTTCATTATCTTGTGAAAAATGCACAAAATAAAAGTTCAGACGTCTCCGTTTTTTGCTTGTTTTCTGCATTGTGTGACTAAAGCAACCCGGGAAAAAAGAAATAAAAAATTAGGTCACGATTTCCAGGTATTTAGCGTAACGCTAACAATGAGGATACAAACCATTTACATTGGAAACATCTCGATTATGCTTACAGTGATAATTCAGTCACTGCCGGGGAAACAAAGAACAGCTAGCAGACGACGAGCGAGCGCTCCGATGACGTGATGCGCGCGAAGGAAAGCTACTCTCGCCGCGCATGCGCACAGAGATTGTAAGGCGCCGCTTAACTGCGGTGGTAGTATCGAAGCCACGCGCTCCCGTGTTCACGCTCAAAAAGATTGCGACTGTACATCAGCCGCAGTCCGTTCACTTCTGACATCATGTGGTTTGCAAGCAATCATGTGTGTCAAGAAGCGATTTATTGAACGGAACCCACTCTTATATATACATACTATCAAAGGGGGCGTTGCAGCCAACTCAGTGCGCGTGTGCATGACAGTGCATTGCATGTGCGGCGTGAACGATGTGGTTCACGACGCACATAATTGCGCGAAAACCACAAAAGGTACGCAGTTTCTTGGAGTCACGAAGCAGCAGGTGGGTAAGCGGCTGAACATCTTGCGCACAGGATGGCATAAAGCGTCTGTGAAAATTTATGAGCCCCAGAAACTCTCGCAACTATCTGAAGGATACGACGTAAGAATGGATAATTGGAGGTATTGGTCAAACATCACATTGACACGTATACTTATTTTTTTATCGGGCAACCACGTTTTGCAGCCTAACAAATGTAATCGCACAGCGTGGAACGCGCCTGTATGTATCCGGAGCTTCTGGATCGTTATCGATGCTTCTATCCGCTGTCTGTTGTCGCCGAACATTATGCTATCTGATTTCATCACCTGACGCGAATGGTGTACAACTTTGCGGAAGGCACGCGGGTCCGAACGATTAGTCTGGAACATTCGACGACTGCTCTATGAATGCCGACGCGCTTGACCCGCTGATCAGATTTTCGACGATCGCCGACTGTGTTCGCCGCTCTCGTTGTGCTTTAAGTGTAGCCTGTTTTGTGGGCACAGGTTCGCCCAATAAAAGCTAGTTTTGCTTTTCACAGTACTGCTACCAGGGGGCGGACACTTCGTATACATCCCATTGGCCGTTTTCGAGCAGACGCTCTTTCGACGCTAGCGCCAAGGTCCCCTTCAGTTACGGCCCTAACCAATGGGCGACGCATTAAGCAAAATGACGGTGCACATGATTGTTTACGTTGTCATGGCAACAGCAACAGCAGCGGCGCGGCACCTCCTCTCCCAAACGTTTTTTTTCCTTTTTGTTTTTATTATGCCGACCCGCTCCACTCCCTTTCCCCCATGCCGCGCGCGCCGCTCACTTTTTTTTTTGTTTTTACCCGTAAGCGGCGCGTTTTTTGTTCTTTTTTATTGAACGCTTGTTACCGCGTGCCATGCGCCAGCTCGCAAGCAATGCGCGCGCTACGCCACGCATTGGCATTGCTTGCGAGCTGGCGCGTGGTGCGCCGTGGGCTATGCGTTGGCAGGCACGCAGTCTTGCCCATACATATATTATACCAGAATGTGCCGGAACAAAAAAAATTCCACTTCCAGCACAACAGATGTTTAGTCTCGCTTTATTGACTTCGTTTCCGAAAAGCAATTTTTCTTACAACGTGGCGTCATACACGCTCAAAAAACGAGCAAACGTGAGAGGTGCATGACATATACAAGAGTACTAAAGACAAAAGTTCACAGATGGTGAAATAACAAAACAAAGCGCTAGAAAACGCGAAGGCCATTTCATGTACACACATATAAAAACAAGATTTTTATATAACGTCCTCAAGACCTAAATGTAGACGAGCTCCTGATATGTGCACTAAGATATTGCACAAAATTGGACGACGTGTACGACATAGTCATGACAACTATAAAAAGGGAAAACTCACTAGTAATGGCAAAAACAAGGACACGCAAAATACCTGAAAGATAGAATAAAACGCTAACATGGTTTGATTGAGAGCCATACCGAAAGAAAGCTAACCTATAAATCTGCACAAAAGTATATGAAATGCTTGACATGTTCATTACTGCTGAACAAATTGAAAAAAACATGGCAGAAAAAATAACATTGTACTAAAAACTGAAACACACGCCACATTTTGCACTTGGCCACAACTTGAGTAACGGTGGCGAGGCGAACAAAAGATAGTCGGCTTTTGCAGCAGCACATAGAAAACATTCGCAGAAAGGCTTATTCCTCAATCAAAGACCAGGTAAAACAAGCCAACACGACTTTTTATTCTACCCGAATGCAATGCTTAGCAATAAAATGACGTCACTTAATGCACAAAGTCGTACTTACTGGCCTCTCCCTTGTATAATAAACACGAACTGCAAAAATCTGCATGTAGGACATTTGCAATGCTCATGCTTTCCAGAGGAAAAAAAAGCGTATCATGCCTACACATGAAGGTTGTTCGCGCGGTTTCCCATCGGGCGTTACTGAGATAGTACACAAACACTAACAGTAATTTTTCAGCTGTTAGTTGGTTTGTAGAACGCGATACACAGAAAAAGCACTGAGGGCGGTATGGAAAGCTGGGCAAGTTACTGAAGTTGCAGAATGAGACTTGGCACAGAAAAAACACAAGTCACAGACCAGGTGACAATGAGGAGGAACATCTATTTGTTAGCTTTCTCTACCGGGAAGAGGCAAGTGTAGCACAATCAAGGCGCAACGACGTCCGGAGCCTCATGGAGTACACAAATGGACAGGGCTGTGTTCGTGTACATGCGCCTTCTGATGTCCTTGGGTCTGAGCGCTCACCTGTTGTCTTTAGGCACACGGAACAACCTTGCAGAACTTGTTTTTGAGGTATTTGTGCACCACTGCACGATGCACGAGCGGTACGAGTCGTGAAACGGGTGAAACATCGCGGAGCACAAGCACACAGCTACCGAGGACCACAGAACTGAAGAAACTAGCCACGTCGGTCAACGCACAGCAGCGCACGCATCTCGATGACAGTAGATAACAAAAATAAAGCGCTACGTAGCGGACTAAGCAGCAGCCGGGCCGGCGGGGATGGCACGGCGGCGCGGGCGCGTAGACAGTCGAAGGTGAGGGAGTTGAGAGGGTGTTACGAGAGAGGGCGTAGGGAGAGGAGTTGAGCGGGGGGAAGGGCTTGGCCACCTGGATCGGCGCGCGTGCGCGCGACGATCTACGAGGCCATGCAAGGGAAACGGATTTTCGCGTCGCCCAATACCGAGATGGCGCCAATTTCCTGTGCCACCGGAACCGGGGAGTTTCCCCCCCCTGCTGCTACTGTGTTCTTTGACGTCACGACCACGTGACAATATGAACTGAAGGCGAGACAACGACGGTGGACGAAGAGTGAACACACACACTGTGTGGTTCACTCTTCGCCATGTGTTTGTGTGGGTTCTCTCTTCGGCCACCGTCGTTGCCGCGCCCTCACTTCAGGTCGTGTGTGACGGAGGTTGCAGACGGGAAGTGCTCGATTTACCCCAGCTGGGATTCCAGTGGCTTGATGATGCCTTGAGGTGAAATGCGATGGCCGAGCAAATCCATGGCTTGAACTCCGCAAACGCATTTCTTGGTCTTTAGGACTCGCCGTGTTCATCCAGTCATTCAAATAGGAAACGAACGTGCTCTTTGTCCTCTCTGGCTGTGTGGCTTATGAAGATAATGTCCTCAAGGTTGATGAAAATGAAATGGAGTCCGCGTGTAACCTCGTCCATGGACCTTTGAATAGTTTGCGACGCATTCTTCAAGCCCTAAATCATATGGACAAACTCAAATAGGCCAAATTGAGTAGGTATTGGTGTCTTAGGTGTGTCGCTGGGTTTGACAGGAATTTGGTGGTATGCGGCCATCAAAAAATCTTGCTGTATGTTTTGGTACCGGTGAGACAAGTGCCTAAGTCATGTATGTGGAGAAGGGGATATTGATGGGGTGTAGTGACGGTATTCGAAGCTCAGTATTCACTAAAAGACCGCCAATCACCACGGTCCTGCTTTGGAAGCAGTTGGGGATTTGAGATGTAAAGACTGATTGTTGGAGGAAGAACGAATAATGCCAAGCTGAAGGATATGTTCGAATTCCCAGTGGGTGACTTCCAACCTCCGTTCAGCAAGCCTTGGTGGTCGGGCGAATACAGGTGGTCCGGTGGGTGCAACACGATGCGTTACCTTGTGTTTCACGGGCAGTGCATCGTTTCGGGGCCTCGTGGGTGGAAGGTCTCAGCAAGTATCATGTACTTTGAGAGTGGCCGAAATTTACATACAGAAGCCAGATTATCTTAGGTTCCACATAGGCCAAGTACATCGAAAGATGCGATGCTATAGTTTATGCGCCGATCACGAATACACCATGTTTGAAATGGCTGAGGAAGTCGGCTTCCAGAATGGCAAAGGGGACGTCGGGGGTCAATAACACCAATGTGTGCAAGCGCCGGATTTCGACATCTAGCGTCTTTGACCGCATGTCTTCGTATGCTGCGGCCGAAGGCGTACCTACAATGAAGTCGTTTATGACATGGGCATTATCATATGGTAGCGCGACGAGGACATGCATGGACTTTACTACCTGCGAAGTGGTGTACCGGAGTTGAAAATGGGTCTCTAGCTGCGTACCTGAAACTCAAGAATTCTTAGGCCAGAAACTGGGAAGCTGAAGCTCTGCGGCGATGGCAGGAGACGCAATCGTGGCGTCGTTTTTGTGAGTATGAGTAGCAGCAGCATCGTTCATAACTAGTGTTTAAAAAACGTCAATCTCCTGTGTCACCACTTGTTGGAAGGTCGGCTTAGTGGAGGCAAGAAAGAGAAGTTTTGGTAACTTGAAGACTGATAGCCAACTGGCTTTTATTCGAAAGGTAAAGAAGGTTTGCGGCTGTGGTAACGCCCCAGTAGGGGAGTTCCTCGATTCCAACTTACAGCAGAGGATAACGACCCCCCAAAGTGAGTAAAACCGGCTTTCCGAGAAGCGCGGTTAAAGCAGGGACACACGGTCGCTACAAGCTCAATGACGAAATTAACCCACATATTATTTCGCCGTCCGCGACTGCGTTTCTTTTCTCTACGCATTCATTCTGTAACCCTAACGGTCCACAGCTTATCTAACCTACGCGTAACGCGACCAGCCTAGCTCCATTTCTTTCACCTAATTTTGATTAAAATATCGATCTGTGAACCACAACGCTCTCTTCCTTCCTCTTAAATTTCCTACGAATAGGAAAGACACTCTCAAGATGGGGAAGAGTACCTTGAGAACATTATCACGGACCACCTTCAGCATTGCGATGTTGAGATTTTTGATCAGTTGGGGGAAATTCAGAATCTAAACTAGGCCACATACGTTGATTACTGGGAGAATTATGAAACGCTTCCTAGGTTAGAAGCCAGTTCAAGTCAAACATGCTGCATGATAATACGAAGAGCGAACAGGCAAGGTGGGAAGGGGGAGACACATCACCAGATACTCATGCAAGCCATAATAATCAGTAGGATAGTGTACGTGGCACTCCACCTCGAACTTAACGCAGTAAAACTCAGTGAAATCTTGAAAAGTGTCAAGGTGGTGCTCACACTGCCCTGAGCGGGTCTACCGGCACACTTGTGAAGCCACAGGTATCGAACACTCTCGAACACAGTGAGGCGGCGTTAGGGCGTAGCATCAATGCTATTCGAATAAAAAACAGGGAGAAAAAAATCAGAGATTGGGCTACGAGTCCACACATGAGCAAGTGTGCTAAAGAGCGTTACCGAGAGAGACGAGGGACTAGATAAAGATACCTCCGCTGCCCTGAAACAAGAACCCTGTCTTTCACGAAGGCGGGCGTAAATACAGGGCAAAAGCATTGCAAGCTAGGTATATTGGTCGACAGGAGGAACTATATACGGATGCTCCAGGATAAGAGAGCAAAGCGGCACAGGTGGTTAGAGAAGTCGGAACTGCGATGGCGTGCTCCACAGCCAGTGGCATCGAGAAGGTAAAGTATTAGAAAGTGGCCATAGCCTTTACCGCCAGCCAAAGGGGGGTTAAGGTGATCATCAGCGACGCCAGAAGCGCTCTAAGAAACAATCAACCGGGGAGAGCGACGGTGTCTGCCAGCCGTGTACTAAAGAAGAATGGAGGACTCGTGGTGGTTGTGCTCGTTTGACATTTGGGCACCAGCTCATGAAGCACGTAGAGGGAAGGGGGTCATTCGTTCACCCGAGTTCTTACTTACCGGTTCACTTCCGCAAGCTGCCAAGTCACCGAAACAATGAATTGAAGAGTGGATATTCGCGCTCACCAGCAAATCAGAATACACGACAGACTATATCCACAAACTTACACGGGAGGTGACAGGACGCTCAATAAGGAGGAGGAGCGTATGTGGAGGAAATTCCAGACGGAGGTTTTTGCAATCCACGTACTCTACAGCAAGGGGCGTCCAGTAGTTTTAGGGTCAAAGTACAAGTTTTGTGAAGAGGCAGCAAATTTGATTACATGATGTGGACTTGTCCGAATGAGTACGATAGCTCATACTCTAGAATCCTGGGAGGCTTTGTGCCACAGCCCAGGCCCCAACGTCCTGCAAGACATCATCGTTGAACCCCTTGCTGCTGATTTGTCTCAAGTGATCCCCGCCGACATCTTAGGGTGACAGAGGAGATGCCCTTCTCTGCTGACGTTCATTGACTGGTGTGTTACTAAAGTTGTCCCTCTCTCTTCAGATAGAAAGTTGGAAGACATTCTTCAGCGAAAGTGTATAATGTAACACAGCTCACATACCGCTAAATGACAGAAACACGGACCGACAAGAACATATTACTTAAAGTCTTTATTTGTCGCAAGTTCTTTTGCGTTTGTCACATTGTGTTTACCATTCGGCACGCGTTTCCTTATCACCGGATTCCGTTTCTGCTATTCTGAGGTTGTGTGTGCCCGATTTTATGAGTGCCCCATAAAAAACCCATTGAAATGGTATTTCTATCAGTGAGGCACACCGCGAAGAATAATCAGTTATGGGTGTGCTAATCGTTCGCAGGCAGCCAGAGCATGCGGTGTGCCCCACAGCAGCAGCCACAGCAGCCCAGAGGAGCGCACGGAAGCAGCAGCAGCACCAGTAGGAAAGTCGAAAGAAGATGGAAATGAAGCTTCGCTTTAAAAGATGCATCTGCAAGATAATATAACGTCAAACTTCTTGCTACAGTGAGCTGTGGTGGTAAGGAAGCGAGACAGTCTTCTCCGTATATGGCCGCTTTGGACAGTATAGTACACACTTGGGAATCCATTGTTGGTTCAGACTAAAGTGTCTATTGTGTTCTAAGGCTCTCGTGCGTAGAAAATAAATAGCGAAAGCTGAGCTGTAGCTTACGTATTTCTGTTATAGGCATGCGCAACAAACGTGAGAATGGCATCCCAGTAAGTGTAGCCCAACGTGACATTCATAGTCAACATGCCACCGATTGTGTGATCAAAGCGCTAGAGTGAATGTAACCGTTCGTTTGCGGTTTGCTAGACGTTCGCTGAACTATGTTCCCGCAGTGAGGAGGGCTTGAATCTGTACCGACAGGCACATACCACCTCTGTCACTGAGTTGTTCATGAAACCGGCAGTTCTTGCCTGCTGAACTTCGGCTGTTAGCTTTGTTGACTGCTAGAGTGTCAATGACGTAAGGGCCAAAGACAACCACGACGCGGTGATGGGGACCCATGTGTGGCGTGACGGCTTCAAGCAGATTGGGAGGGATTTGGCACAAGCTGCATGTCGACGTCTTAGCAGAGTGGGTGACTATGCGTTGCGACGGCAAGTCGCCACACCGGTTTTAGAGAATGTAGGAGGGTGTCGCTAGGGGGGGTCGATAGAAGGCTCATATTGACTGCTGGAATTTTTCTTTATAGTACAATATTTTTTATTGTTTTGAATTAAAACAGTACATCCCGAAACGGTTGGGCCAATATCCTTATTAGTGACCGTCAATATTTCCAAACATTGGGAGCTCATCTTATTAGACATAACAAAATAAAAGATAATAGAAACATGCACGAAGAAAAATGTAGTATATGTGGAAGCATATCCCTCACAAGAAATGGTATTTCAGTGCAAGTACAAAATTTCTTGACACCAGAGTGTCAAATGGCTAGAATCCGTTTCTGTAGCCCTTCTTTTATATGACACTTTATTACATTGCGTGTTTTATCTTGCGTGCTCGTAATAAAAAAAAATAAAAGGGGATTTACGGGCCAAAACCGTTTTCAACAATGAGCCAAACCTTTGTGGAGCACTCCGGGAATTTCGACCCACTGGGGTGCTTTAACGTGCACCTAAATCTAAGTGCGCGGGTGTCATCGCACCTCTCTTCAATCCAAGTTGGGTAATCGTGGCCAGTATTCAATCACAGTGACCTCGTGCTTTGAAGCGCTTGGTGCAAATATTCTTTAATATTCACACAATCTCTATATGTTTTATTCATGTAACTGTTAGAGGGTTTCAGTCACGCAATTATTTGGAACTCTAAGCTCTCTAAACCTTCTTGCATGTTGTGAATGCCCTTTAGGAAGGGCTCTTTTAGGACATGTAATATATCTTAAATAAACGAAAAAAACAAAATATATGCCAAATTTTCGCACCATAACATTGGAACAATCACTTACAGTAGACATTGCGAGTCACAAGGACATTGAAATTTAGGGTGCTCGTGCAACTAGTGCTAGAGGTTGGTATATTAAATAGGCTTACTTTCAGTGCGTAGTTGCTTATGATGCTATGAATGCTACATGACAACTTTTAAATCAAATACATGTAGAAATGGTAACATGAGGGGTTTTTGAAGAAGTGGTCTGCTTCGTTTTTATATGTAAGCATCATCCGGGGTGAACATCTGCGGCGAACAATTTGTTGCAGTTATGACCTCGGGTCATGGTCGATGTTGAAAGGTAGGCCAAGCACAGCTTCCAATTTGCAGGATGAAGGATGTTACCGCTATAGTTCTGCCAAATGGCTGGCTGACTATTGAGGCCACGGAACGCTAGAGGGCCGTTCACAATAGGTGCACCCACGACGAGGCGTCCACGCTGTAGGAGACTGCGTCGCAGAGGCACTGTCTTTTTTAAATTACAACGTCGGCTACGCGATCGACGTCAGCGAGTCGCCGCAGTGTGACAGCATTTCGTGGCGCCCAGACCGGCAAAGTACTCCGCAGACTGTCGTCAGGCCAGACTTCGTGAAGCCGGCCGCCGAGCGAAAACACTGCACGGACAACGACACAGGCGCAGCTGCGGCGCTTCTATTTACACTTGATAGTCGCTCAAAATAATGGAAACGTACTTCCTAAGTTGAAAAGCAAAATCGTCAGACCTTGTGAGCAGTGTTCTGTGGAGTTAGAGTTGGTACCGATTCTGTTAAGAGGAGAACGTACCTGCAGCCGTGGGATTCGTGCACGTATACCCATAACTGTGGGCCTGAACCAAACCAGCAATAGGGTTCACTTCCGCCAGGAGCAAGATGAACTAGACTGCGCTTGATTTCGCACAGTCCGCACGCAAGAATTGGGCAGCGCGCCACACGGCAGGGAAAGTGAAAGCCTGCTACGAAAGTGAGCAGTCAGGGCAAAGTGCGAAACATGGCCGCTTGTATCAGCTCGTGGCTGGTTGATGCGACGCTGATTGTAAGCGCAAATTTTGTTTTGCAGCATTTTGTGACTATTGAAGCCGCCAGTGCATGTTTCAACAAGAATGTTGGTTTCTCGTTTATTTAGAGCCAATGTTGAACGGCGCGAATATAAACAAAGGCGCCTTGCCATACCTTATGTGGAGAAGAAAAAAACAAAAATGCCTTCATAATACATTGCCTTTGACAACCAGCTTATATAGCTGCCTTTGTTAGTTTAATAGGCTAAGTAACATAGAATATATCTCTCAAACTGCGCCAACTTGTCCCTAATAGATTGTTGTCGAATTATTATTACTGAAATCAAAAGCAAAAACACGGGTAACTTGGGCGCGATAGTACGAGCTAGTGCAAGAACACGACATCATAAATTCCAAGCGCCCACGCTTCGCCTCGAAGGCGCCGCCCTGTTTAGTCATGTGTGGTCGTGCCGTTGCAGTGTGTAAAGCAAATTGCGCGACGCCATGCGGACGAGTCTGTTCGCACCACCGAAAGGCCCCTCAGTGATCCGTGTAGAGACTGTTGACGTCCGTGCATGATGACAGGGGTGCCGAGAGGATCGAAAAAAATCCCACCAATCGTCGGCAGACGAAAATTGGTGTCGTGTCGACGTAGGGCGAAAGAGCTTTAAAGAAACGTAGCTGGTACGAGGAATGCACCAGCTCAGATCTCGCACATAGCAAAGGACCAGAACGCATCATCTCTATCGCAGTATGCGTATCTCCTTAAGTTCACCCAACCCCTCTACGATGCTTGCCAAAATTATTTCGTGCCAGCTATATTTTACATAGGACAGGGAACTGAATTGTACGGTGCTTGTATAAGTACACGAATGTTTTGTTTTGGAGCACTTGTATGCGTAGTTTTCAGTAAATGCTGTAACTGCACACTTTACTCGCTGATAGTAAATAAGAGAAAAAATGTACAACGTATGCAAGTTTCACAGCGGCACCACATGATATCGACACGCGTACTTACTTATCTTTTTCGGGTGACTTTTCACCATCTCAGAAGTGTTATCGCTCAGTGCTCTCCGCGCGCATGTATCCGATGCTTCCCGAATGTTATCGATGCTTCAATCTGCTGCCAATTGTCACCAAAGCTTGTGTAATCTGATTGCATGTGCGACGCGAATTGTGCCGTACGTTTTGGAAAACACGTGGGTACCAGCGATTAGTGTGCAACATTGGATGACTCATGCATAGAAGCGGGCACTCTTGGCCGGCAGATGAGATTTTCGAAGATCGCCGACTGTGGTCGCCGCTTTCGTTGAGCTTTGACGGTAGCCCGTTTATATGGGCACATGTTTGCTCACTAAAACGTTAGTTTTGTCACTCAAAGGTTTGCTACTCTCTTCAACGTCACTACTACGCGACATTTGGTGGAGGGGCGCATAGATCATGTACGAGACGCCCCCGACACTCGGTTATCGAAGCCCGGACCGCGAAGGCACCTAGCGTCGTCCCGGAAACTCGAGCAAGCCGCAAGCTACAACAACTGCCCCCGGAGCACGCACTTCTACCTGAGAAGACGAAGTGCATGGCCAGGACAGCAGCCACGATCACAGCTTCAGTTCCACATCACCTGCTCGTGTTGCAGTATCCCAGGGAACCAGTGACCATAAGCGGATCCTCAATTCGAGACCGAGAAAGTTGGCTGGAAAAGTACGAGAGTCGCTACATTCAACCACTGAAATTTTAACTACAACCTGCGCTATACTTTCTTCCACTTTGAAGATGCCGTCAGAACGTTGTTTAAATAGCACGAGTCCATCTTGACAATGCGTTAGCTCTTCCACAGCAGTTTCTTGAATGCCTTCCCGAGTGTCGACCGCAAAGAGAGAGCTGAAGCCATACTGGAATCCCGTGCGCAGCTGCCAAATAAACGCGAGCACTGCAATCGCCAAAAATGAGATGACATGCCTGTTCCGCCACGCTAACCCGGACATGTGTGAGGAAAAGATTCGCTTTCCGGTGCGTGGTGTGAAGGAAGACCTTTTCGCTGAACTAATCCTTAACCCGCCGAAGTCCGTAGCTGAGCTTTCGATGGAAGCACCGGCAAATCAGAGAACTCTTTAAGTATGTTCTACGCAGTACAACTGCCGCTCCACGCCAGACAACACAGACCTTCAATCACACGGCTCTGCTGATTTATGCGAAACGATAAAGGCAGTTTCGTGAGAAAACCGCCGGAAGTTGTTCCAAGCGTCGCAGCCCCCAAGTTTGTTCGATTGCTTACGCTGTCCTAGAGGAAATTCAGCGGTCACTGGAGCTAGCAGAACCTCTGGCATGGCCTAGAACTCAGCCAGAAGCGATCACACACACCGCGGTCACCCGCCGTCAGGGACCCCCTCAGCGGCAGCGCCAGCACCTTTTAACGCCGGCATTCCACCGTACACCGCCGCGCCGCCAACGCCCATTCGTCACCCAGCGCAGCTACCAGTGGAAGACGGACCTTTGGTGCGTCCCCACCACTGTTCGTTCTGTTACGACTGCAGAGAAGCCGGCCATGTTTACCGCCGATGCCCATACCACGACTTGGGACTGCTGTCAAAGCACATGCCCGCAGCAAGGTGAACGTCTTTGTGATATCGGCCACAATGTCGGCGCAACACAGTGGAGCCTTGGATGAACGTCTCGTTCACCAAGGCTCCACTGGTGACAGGTACGCCGTCACCCTGGTGACGGCGTACCTGTCAACGCAGCACCAGCCATACACTGGCCCAGCCTGGGGCCGGTCCGTCAGCCCATATCCGCAAGACTAAAAGCAGCAACTGATGGTGATGCAGTTGCTGTACATCGAAACGCCGAAGATCCTCCGGAGACGACGACGAAGCTTCAAGATCTAGCTCGACGACGTAGCAACGACACGCCGTTATCACAAGAGAGACTAGACGCAGAGGATACGCCGACAAAAGACCTGACGACGCGACGTACAAGTCACATATTTACCCAAACCAGGCTTGATTCCATGCAATGACCTAATTGCAACGCACCACAAAGAACCACCGACCTCGACGTAATTCTCGACTGCCACTCAGTCGCCGCTTAAATATGCACAACAGCCGACTACTCCGTCATCAGTAGACATTTCCCCGTCAATTTTTGAAAGGCTTACCTGCATTAGAATGTCATCTAACTCGGACAGCTGGAGGAAACCTGATAATGCCGACTGAAATCTGCATGGCAAGAACTACCATTCATGACCGCACCTACGCTACCACCTTTGGCATCTTGCAAGAGTGTTCACGAGATATTTTCCGCATGGAGTTCCTGAACCAATAGGGCGTTATCATCGACTTGAAGTTGAAGTCGGACACACTACCCGAAGATCAAGCGATACCGCCGGAAAACGCTCGAAGTCACCATGCCTACAACGTGCTCAAAGAATAAGTTAGCATCCCGCCTCGCTACAACATTGTCATTTCCCTCAGCGCCTAGACAGCTGTAGATCTAGAAGGCGTCATGGAAGGTGACAAACGTCTACTGCTCGAGCACGAAATTTACGGCGCAACAAGGATTGCTCGATGGCAAGGAGGGATAGCGAAAGTGGTGTTGACAAAATTCAGCCAGGAGTGCCAGAACATCAACAAGGGCACAAAGATCGAGTGCATCAAAGGAAATGTGGAATCAAAGAATGCGCCTTTCTTCTCGAATTCACCGCATCTATCTCGATGACCAAAGTTTTCGATCCAGACTAGGACATAAATTCAAGCCTTACCATGAGTATGCAGCCACAGACCATAGGTCTTCTCCGGCGATACAAAGACTACTTTTCAATGTCATCGAGGATTCGACAAAAAACCTGTTGCAAAGTGTAGCATAATTACCGAAAAGTGCAATCGATCACTCCTTGAGAGCCCTTACTGCGTTTCCACGCGAGAACTTGAAGCTATAAGGCGCAAGTCGCCGAAATGCTGCACAATGACATCATCCAGCCGTCGAAAATCCCGTTGGCAATTACTGTAGTATTGGTGATGAAAAATGAAGGGATACGTTTTTACGTCGATTATCGTTGGCTGAACAAAGGAGAACTGGGGAGAACGTATACCACCTCCCACAGTAGACGGCGCATTGGATTGGCTCTGAGCGCTAAATGCATTCCGTCGATGGATCTCAAGACGCTACTAGCAAATAGAAGTCGGCGACGGAGATCGCGAAAGGACAACCATGCCCTCTATGAGTTCGAGGTACTGCCACTCAGACTTTTCTCTGTGCCGCCTGCAACACCCCAGCGCGTGATGGACACGGTGTTAGCAAGGTTGAAGTGGCAGGCCTGTGTCGTCGTCGTTGACTTCGCCGCGAATTTCAACGATCACCTTAGGCAGCTCTGGACAGCCTTAGAGGCCATCAGTTCATCAGGGCTCACTCTGAAGCCGGAAAAGTGCCGCCTCGCTTACGCCAAGCTGCTGTTCTTGGCCACGTCATCAGCAATTATGGAGTACGCCCTTATCTGAAGAAGATATCTACCCTCGCGAACTTCCCAAAGCCCACCGACAAGAAGGGCGCGTGCAGATTCTTTAGCATGTGTGCCTATCACATGCGCTTCGTCAAGAACGCTTCATCAAGTTCTGTCACGAAATCGGACATCGATTCCAAGCGGCAGGTGTCTGCAAGCCGAATCGTTCCAAGTGTGTAAACAGCGCCAGCACTCACCATCAGTGCTAGGCCACTTCGATGAGGGTGCCGACGCCGACATCCACACCGACGCAACTAGATTACGCATAAGAGCCGTCCTAGTCGAAAGGCCAGACAGCTCTGAAAGGGTCTTTGCTTCGGCTAGCCAGTTACTGTCGAAAGTAAAAGTCACTCATTAGAAGACGCAAAAAGTATTGCCTTGCTATAGAAAAAAAATACGGGGTTTTACGTGCGAAAACCACTTTCTGATTATGAGGCACGCCGTAGTGGAGGACAGCGGAGATTTCAGCCACCCTGGGTTCTTTAACGTGCACCTAAATCTAAGCACACGGGTGTTTTCGCATTTCGCCCCCATCGAAATGCGGCCACCGTGGCCGGGATTCGATCCTGCGCCCTTGTGCTGAGCGGCCCAACACCATAGCCACTGAGCAACCACGGAAATTCCGTCCTTATCTATAAGGCAGGCCCTTCAAAGTCTTTAGCGAGCACCATGCCTTGTGGTGGCTGGCCAAATTAAAGGACTAGTCAGGACCTCTTGCACAATTAACTGTGAGACTCCAGGAATTTGACATCATAGTCGTCTACAAGTTGGGATGGAAACACTCTGATGCCGACTGCATATTATGCCCCCCATTGACCCATCGCCGCAAGATGCCGAGCATGACGATGCCTTCATTTGAATAATAAGCGTGGAGGACTTCACTGCAAATCGACATGCAAACCTAGAGCTAAAAAGCTTCGTAGAGTTTTTGAAAAGAAACACTGGCGTTGTCTCTAGGTGATTTTAGCCTGGATTATCTCAGTTTTCGCTAGCAAACAACATACTCCCAAAGAAGAACTTCTCACCCGTCCCCGCCAACTACCTTCTCGTTCCCAGAGCACTGCGTCTATAGGTAGCGGCCGCCCTAAAAGACAATGCGACCGCAGAGCACCTCGCATTCACACAGACGCTATCGATTATACAGAAAAGGTATGGCTCTCTGCTCCTCTCCACTGACGTTGCTGCTTTGTCAAGGTATGCCGAGACTGCCAGAGACGCAGGACACCACCAACAGGACCGACAGGGCCAGCCTCCTTGCTGAGCATTTGAGTAGAACAGGATGCGACTTCTTGGGACCTTATTCGGCGCCAATATCCGCAAATAAGTGGATCGTCGTGGCAACTGACTGCCTAAGCTTCGCTGAAACGCAAGTTCTGTCGGAAGGTACCGCAGCCGAGATGGCGAAATTTTTTTCGTCGAGGATATCCTGCTGCGACATGGCGCCTCAAAGTCCCTATCACCGATAGGAACGCGGCCTTTACACAAGATCTCACCCAAGCGATTCTGTACTGCTGCCAGACTAGCCACAAGAGTGGGTGGTAGACAACTGCCTGTGGGTGGTAGACAACTGTCTACCACCCACAGACGAATGCTCTTACGGATCGGCTGAAAAATCTCTTGCCGACATGCTAAAATGTACGTCGACGTTGAGCACGGGACGCCGGGTGCAGTCGTGCCGTAGGTAATCTTTGCTTTAACATGATAGTGCAAGAATCCACTAAAATGACGCTGTTCAACATTGCTATCCGAATTAACGCACGACGACTATCCACGCCATACTGTGGCACTTCATTGACATCGAGAATCTCGATGTCACCGCCATCTCCAGCACTCGGAAGATGCCCGACAGTTCACCCGCATAGTTATCAAGAATCAGCAGAGGACCAATAGCCGCCGCTACATCCTTCGAGAACGATACCTGCAATATGAGCTTGGAGACCCTGTTTGGCTTTGCATGCCGATACGCCGACAAGGACACAGTGAGACACAGGCTTTTACGCCGCTATTTCTGATCCTACCAGGTCATGTGGCGCATGGGCTCAGTCGGCTATGAGGTCGTGCCAGAGGGCATTTCGCTATCAATTGGTGCAGTTCGCGGCTTGAAATAGTCGATATTGTGCGACTTACGCCGTTCTGCCAGCGGTAACGAGCTTCGGCATTTCAAATGGCTGAAGTTCAAACATTTTTTGGAACTTTCTAACTTTGGACTTTTTTTAACAATTGTCCTTTCGTTTTGGCTCTCCTGTGACATTTGTAGCATGGGAACGATCTTCTTGAGAGGGGTTATTAACACGTGTACTTGTTCATTTTTTCGAGTGACCGTTTTCAACCGTCTAACAAACGTTATTGCTCAGCGCATGATGCACCCGCACGCATCCCAAGTTGCTCGAATGGTATGCACGGCTCTACCTGCTGTCTGTTGTGACCGAAGCTTGTGTAATCTGCTTACCTGTTTGACGCGCATTGTGTAGAACTTCCAGGCCGACACGCGGCCGCCAGCGATTGCACTGGATCCTTCGTTCACTCAATTATATAAGCCAACGTGCTTGACAGGCAGATCAGATTTTCAACGATCGCCGATTGTTTTGCCACTTTCACTGAGCTTGCATGTAGCCTTTTTTTTTTCAGAACACAGGGTCAAAAAGTAAAACGCTAGTTTTGTCACTCAGAGTTTTGTTGCTTCCTTCACCGTCAATACTACGAGAAAATACAAAAATCTTACGATACCGGGAAAAGGACGCGTTTCGCTTAACATTGCATGAGCTTACATGAACGCGAACAATTCTGAACTATTTGCTAACCAATAAATAACGTGTGCACTACAGTGCACATGTTCATCTTCACGCGTAAATATGGTTTCCGCAATTGCTTCGGCCAGGAGACTGCCCTTGATATAAGGACTCTAGACAGAGAGAACAAGTGGATTTATCAATATTAACTTAGCACCTGAAATACCGAACACTAGAATAATGGCTGCTCTCCGCATCATTAACATGGCAAAATCCTCTTGTTACGTTACCAGGTGTAGCTTTCTTCATTTATCTCAATATGTGGACAATGAGAACACTAATCTAAATTTATTTGAACTATACTAATGAGTGTGAGAGCTTCCCTGAACAGATATAAATTTCCCTTCGCAGAGAATATTTCACGAAGGCTTTAAAGCATGAGGTTATGTTATATTGTTTTTGTTGTACAGTGTGCTCGTTGGTAACAGGATACTCACCAACCCATGATATGTGAGCTCAGGCGCCGAGCTGTTGGCTTCGATGTAGGTTCTCGACAAGTTTTGAAGGCGGTCAGGAAAAAAGTAACTTTGTCCTTTTGTTTCCGCAGCCAGTTTCTCAAGCTTCTCTTCAGCTTTGTCACCCATCGCCATTGTCACCACTTGGACCTTTCCCGCTAACAGTTGAGGCCAGACGTCGTCAATGTGGGGCTTCTGATTCTCCACGCCGTCCGTCAAAAGAACAATAATGGCGCCATCAGGACTCTCACTGGGAGTATTCAGAGCCTGCCAGCAATAAATACAGATTCAATGTCATAGGGATTTATTAATAATAAAAGTTTTAACGTTGTTTTAAAATCACTATGGACACTGTGCATTTAGGTGAACACCATATTGGTCTTCTCACTAGCGCGATTCCCATTACAGATACAAAAATAATATTATTTTTCATGCAATTTTCTCTACGTTGCATAAACTTTGTAGCAAGTTCTTTCTTTGTTGTCATAGTCAATGTTTGCCTATGGTTGAACACGTCCCTTACTATCTTCGTATATGTCTCCTTGCGCGAGTATGTGGTTATTGCAGGAATGAATTCCACGCGGCTAAGTAGTTCTCAGCGTCATTGATTATGTTTTGCTGATGGCTTGGTGTTACCAGAGCGTCGACAGGGTAGAGCATCTCTGTTACCGGCCATATTTATGTACAACGCCGACATATTTTTGTATACTTCTGCCACACCTAATAGGAGCAGACACAATATTTGATGCGTCAAAGCCGAATTCAATATTTGGGTTCCAACTAAATTTGTGCGGTAATGTGTTAATCTTTTTGTGTCATCAACAAAAGTAACAATTCCACATGGTCTGTTAAACCTTGTCGGAAGGAAGGGCTAGTCAAGCTTCATTGAAGCTTTCTGGTGTGTAGCACTACGTGGAGAGTTCGTCGAAAAAAGTTTTCAATCAAGAAAACCCTTTTCCCGATATAGAAGAGGCATGTGCAGGTAAAACTATTATGCGCGTGGCTGATATATGCCGTTTGAGTTATAGTAAAAAAAGTAGGGGGTTTTACGTGCCAAAACAACTTTCCGATTATGAGGCACACCGTAGTGGAGGCCTCCGGAAAGTTCGACCACCTGGGGTTCTTTACCGTGCACCTAAATTTAAGTACACGGGTGTTTTCGCATTTCACGCCCATCGAAATGCGGCCGCCGTGGCGTTTTGAACTATAATAACCAACGACCTATTTTCTGCGATAACACTTGACACACCACTGAAATATATTCTATGATCCCGTCTGCTTTCGCCCGTTCACATGCGCCATATGTAGAAAGTAGGCGTAAACCTATGAAAGATGTCTAAGCTGGTAGTAGAAGGCGATAGAGAGCAGACACAACGCTACTGCAACTGCCATACTTGTGAGCATAAAAGGCGACAAAGCGAGAACTAAGACGAGATGATGCTTTGAGTAAATATGTTCATCTTTCTGCTCGTAGTGTTCACGCGTATATAAAGAATATACGCGGCTGGTGGGGTAATAGCTATGCTGCTGCACTGATTAGCACGAGAGCGCTGATTAATATCCAAGCCACAGCGGCCGCATTTGGTTGGGGGTAGAATGCAAGAACACCTGCTTACTGAGAATCGGGTGCCTGTTAGGGACCCGGGCATGTCCAAATTGATTCGGAGTCCCACGCATCGGTGCACCCCATGATCATACTGACTTGTGAGATTGTTTTTCTTTGTCTAATAAGTGCGTTTCGCCGCCTGACAAATGTTAAGTCTAATTGGTCGGCGTAGAATGCCCTCAATCAATTGGAAGTTTCTCTAAAGTTTTCGGTAGTTCCATCCGCTGTCTCTTGTCACCGAGCATGGTGTTATCTGATTTCTTGCTGGACGCGAACTGCCAAATAATGTTCTGAAAGCACGCTGGCACCCGCGGTTATGTTAGACTCTTCGATGGGTAATGTACAAAAGCTGACATGCTTGACTCGCTGATGAGTTTTCGACAATTGCCGACTGCTCTCTTCGCTGTCGTTGTAGTTGCATTTTCACTTGTTCTTGTGGGCACAAGTTTGCCCAATAAAGAGTTTGGATTGTTATTCGCAATTTCGCTGTGTGTTCTTCACCTTACTACAACGTCACATCTGTTGGAGGTGCTTTTGTGTTCATGTGCCTGACGCACCCACGACGCCGTGATCCAACCCAGAGCTCAGAAGACAGCACCAACGTTGCGCCCCCGCCAACGAGCACGCCTCAGACTACAAAACCTGCCCGCTGCCGTCCGCACTTCTGCCCGTCATGACGGACCGAGGATTGTCAACTGCTATCGTACATCAACAGCCCAAGGAGGTACCGATTTTCTGTACACCATTGGCTGAGAACTGAATTCTGTCTGGGGGCTTGCAAGAGGACCGCTACGTTCAACAGCTGGAGCAGCGAGGATAAGCTGCGGCATGTCTATTTACCTTTGGATGACGCTGCTCTGACTTGGTTCTTACATACAAACGTGGCGCCGATTTCGTAAGACCTAATTGAAGGCCTTCACAAGTGGCTTACAGAAGAAAAGGGCTGACGTTCTCTTGGAAATCCGAGTGTAGCTACTGAAAAAGAACACGTAAGCTTCATCGAGGTAATTTCCGGCCTCTTGCACAGCCCGGACACCGGTATGCCTGAGGACAAGAAAATTCGGTTCCTCGTGCGTAAGCAAAAACTCTTGGTTTTACGCGCCATCGACTAATGTGAAAGCCGCCCACGTACAAAGCAGAATTCGTGACGGAGGCAACCATAATTGAGAAGACTCTAGAGATTCGTTCTAGACACCTGAATTGCCGCTTGATACTAGAGACCACAGCCCTTCAAGAGCGCTGCTTCAACGACTTGGGCAAGACGACAACAGCAGTTGTGCGATTGAATTCGATTTGTGGCATAGTCGGAGAAGAAATCCAGCAATTGCGAACAGTTCCCGAAGCGCGGCAGCCTTAACCGGCAACAATGACCTATACAGCCTTTTCCCGCCGTCATCACTAATTTCATCGCCAGACGCCGCCACCCAGCCTGCCCATGGACCCACGCAACGCCCCGAGCAAGACGACCATTTGAAGCTCCCCCGACCACAGGCCACACTACTACCACTGAGGAGAAGCAGGCCATGCCTACCACCAGCGTTTATACCGAGAAATGGAACCACGAGGATTTGACCTCGACACGTTGCGCCGACAGAAAGGGGAATTTCCTCGTGATTTCGCCGACTACCTCAATTAAATGTTGTGGAGACTCCGACGACCTTGCCACGCGCTGTACTCAGGAGCCCTCCTGTCAACGTAGCGCCCATGAAATACTGGCCCAGCACGAAGCTGGTCAGTCAGAACATATCTGGAAAACTTAAAGCAGCAACTAAATGGAATGTGGTTGCTGTTCGCCGAGGTGCTGAAGATCCTGCTCCACTGAAGATGGTGCTGCAATTTCGTACTCGACGACGCAGCAGCGAAACGCCGACGAGACACAAAACGAAAGGGACAAGGCTTCGCAGCCGTGATAAGACGCCGCGTCTTGACCGAAACACAAGACGACTAACTATAAACCTCGGCATGCTTCACGATAGCCACGTAGTCATATCGTTAGTGGACGCAGAAGCTGACTACTACGTCATGAGTGGACCCAACGCCGCTCAGTTGATCAAGTATGCATGGGAAAACCTTCAGAAGTGGGCAGCTGCAGGACACCAGATAGCGCCTACAAGAATCTGGACGGCAAGGGTTACAGTGCATAAGCACGCTTACCCTGCCACGATTGCTAACTTGTGCAACGCTCACGAGACGTAATCCACGGCGTGGACTTCATGCGCCAACACGACGCAGGCATCGGTTTAAGAGGAAGCTTTAGCTCGGGCGAACTCCGATGCTGCCAATTTGATTACATGTAAAACGCGAAAACGTTTTTCTGAAGTAACGTCACAACACAATTTATTGGACTTTCTTGCATTCGAGAGATAAACTTAAATTCTAGTTACTGTTGAACCGGAATTTCGATTTACCGCCTGACTTTTGCTAAAACGGTATTCAAAAATTCAAAACTTTAAGAAATGTTTACGAAGTAAAATGTCTGCATCAAGAAGGGATAACGCGGTTCTGTAAACAGTACTCATTAGATGATTGATTTCAGTGTCTTATGATACTTTACGTGAAAATGTTGCGTTGTGTACAGTGGTGCTGCAAAAAGTTTATTTGCCTATTACAAAGTGCTTTGAATTTCAAGTGTACCATAACAATTTTGCCCGCTCTAGAGGTGCCATTAAATGCAATTCAAAGAATTGTGATATCCTTTTTAATTGTTGAGTTACACGGTTGTAAATGTGATAGTTTCGTTTCCTCATAATTTTTTTTACTTTTGCCCACTTTTAATAAAACATGGACGTCCTTAATCAAAACATTCTAAAGGAACAGTCACTAGATTTGAAGTGTTTATTTCAAATGGAATAGAATATACCTCGCCAAGTATCGTGCAGTCTTGGCAGAGAAAAACGAATTCTCCTTTTACGTATGTTCAGATGGGAACACTTGAGCTAAAGGTTCCTCTTAATATCATGTACATAACGATAATCAAAGACCATTTGATATCCCCGGAGAGCTGTCTGAGTCACCAGGCCTGGAGTGCGCATGGAGGTCAAGCTAGCATTCTGTATCTCTCTAACATCTTTATTTCCGTCGGCGCAAAAATACCGGAAGATGTAGAAAACGCTGTCAGGGCGAGCAACATCTAGTGCTAGACTTGTAATTCACGTCCGAAGATGAATCGTTCGTCTGTATGAAGGAAAAGCGAAATTATAGCAGACAGACCTCATTCAACAGTAGAAAGACCTCACCAACCGCATGACAATCACGTACGTCGAAGAAATTATGGAAAGCAGCCGTACGCTTGTTCTTTATGTTTATGTCGCATCTGCCCCGACGGTCATGGTTCTTGGCCAGTATTCGACATCAATCCGAGTCTCCCTAGAGTTCGCAACTCTAGTCAAAAGTCTTTTTCCGGTGATACAAGGATTACTTTTGCAGGTCATCGAGGATTCGATATACTCCAGGTTCTAAACATCGCATAATAACGGACGATTGCGCTCGGTCATTCCGTCAAAACCCTAGCCGGAATTCGACGCGGGAACGAGAACCAATTTAGCAAAATGTTGATGAAATGCGACGCGACGAAATGATACGGCCTTCGAAAAACGAGTGGGCACCTGCTGTGGTCTTCGGGAAAAAAAAAAAGGATGAAGGCCTGCGTGTTCATTATCGTCGGCTGAACGACATTACGAAGAAGGACGTATAGCCGCTTCCACGGATAGACGATATATTGAAACGGCTCTGCGACGATATGTATTTCGCTATGAATAAAGCTAAAGACTGGCAATTACCAAATAGAAGTCGACGAGAGGGATCACAAGAATGTCACCTTCCGCAGGTCAGAGGACTTCCACGACTTCAAGGTCATGCCATTTCGATGTTCTTCGGCAGCGGCGACGTTTCAGCGTATGATATATATGGTATTAGCAGGGTTGAAGTGGCATGCCTGTCTCATATACATGGATGACTTCGTTGTTTTCTCATAAAAATTGTAGGAACAACTTAGGTAGGTTGGATAAGTAGTAGAGGCCATCCAATAATTAGGACTCTAGTTAACACTGGAAAATTGTTGTTTCCTTCATTTTGTGTTCATGATTAGTCACGGCGGCCGCATTCTTTGGGGGCGAAATGCGAAAACACCCATGTATACTTAGATTTAGGTGAACGTTCAAGAACCCCACATGATCTAAACTTCCGGAGTCCCACACTAGGGCATGCCTCATAATTATAATGTAGTTTCAGCACGTAATACCGCAATTTTTTTTTAACTTATGATCCTCCGCCAGGTCATCAACAATTCTACATTCCGTGCTGATTGGCAGAAGACATCACCCACTGCTAACTTTCTATAGCCCACGGACAAGAAGGCAGTGCGCAGATTTTTAGGGAAGTTTGCCAATTTAAGCGAATTTGTCAAACACGTCGATAAGGGACGTCGCTGTCAAGTGGAGAACGCCGCGAAGCATTCGAAGAGATTAAGCGACGCCTGGCGCTCCCACCAGTGCTCACCCACTTTGATGAAGACTTCGACACCAACATCTGCTACGACACCATTAGCGATCGGCGATTCCGTCAAAATTTTAACAGGGATTCAAGGTGCGAACGAGAAGCCATCAAGCATCGAGTCGCAGAGCCATCCCAGTCGAAAGGGAAGACGTAGTTGAAGGGGTCATTGCTTCCCTAGCCGGTCATTCTTGAAAGCGGAAGCCGCTCATTCCACGACGGCAAAGGAATCCTTTGCCAACATTTGGGCTACCAGGAAATTCCGCCCTTAGCTTTATGGAAGGTCGCTAATTAGTCGTAAGGGGCCACCAAGCCTTGTGTTGGCTTGAAAACTTAAAGGAACCTGAAGACGCCTCGCACGACGGAGTCTCTAACTCCAGGAATTGGACACCACGGTCATCTGCAAGTGCGGATGGAAGCATCCTGACGCCGACTGCTTTTCATGCGCGGCCGTTGACCCGCTTCCGCAAGGCCGATGATGACAACGCCTTTCTGGACACTATAAGTGCACAAGACTTTGCTGGGCAGCAACAAGCAGACCTGGAGCTGCAAATCCTGCACAAGTACTTGGTACGCAGCAGGAACTTTGTCTCTAGGCCACTTAGACTGGGTTTGTTCTTGTTTTCGCTGCAAACTGATGTCCTAATAAAGAAGGAATTCTCACCAGTCCGGGCCAACTACCTTCGTGTGCCCTCAGCATTGCCTTCAGAGGCTTTGCATGCTTTGAATGATGATGCGAACGCCGGGCTCCTTGGATTCTTCCTTGCGCTATCGAGGTTACAAAAAATAATAATGGCGCGTATTACCGCCAACGTTGCCCACTACCGAAGGACAGGCTCACAGTTCCAGCTAGAGAAGACACCGCAAACAAGGGCAGCGGGATAGCTGCAACCAATCAAACCACCTTGCAACCATTATAGCAGGCCGGCATCGACTTGTAGGGGCCTTTTCCGGTTTCAACGACTGGGTATAATGGGAAAATCGTGACTACCGACTACGTTACCAGCTACGCTAAAATGAAAGCGCAAGTCATAGCGAAATTCTTTTGTCGAGAACATCCTCTTACCACATGGTGCCCCAAAAGTCCTGACCACCGACATAGCAAGTGCTTTTACAGCGAAGCTTACTCAAACCGTTCTTCAGTACAGCCAATGTCACCGCAGGACAGCCCCCTACCAACCGCAGAGGAATTAGGCGGAGAGATGTCTAATTAAGACCATCGCTGACACGTTATGCATGTACTTCGACGTCGAACACAAATTCTGCGATGCCGTTCTTTCCCTAAATAACCATCGCTCGCTTACAACACGGCTGTCCAACAAACAGCGCAGATGACGCCGTTCAAGCTGGTTCACTTAAGGAATCCGACGAGGGCACTCGATGCCACACTGGCAGACCTTAGTGACGAACGGGATCTCGTCGTCGGGACCGAAGAAGCATTGCAACTTGCCTGCCTGCGCCAGAAGAGCCAGCAAAGGGCGTATTGCCAACGCCACATGGAACACAAGCCCTGTAACCGTTTTAGGGTTTAGACTCCGTTACGGTGAGGAGGCCAGTGCGATAAACCGTTGCGACGCTAATTCAGCCCCTACAAGATCAACCAACGTATTGGCCAACCGCACCGAACTTTCGGTTTCGGCTATTCGGTTTGTTCGCAGTATTGGAGCCATGCTGAATTGAGGGTGGCATTGACACGTGAAGCTATTCAACTTTCTTCTGTGACAACTTTTCACCGTCTAACAAACGTTTAATGTAATCAGTTGGCGCAGAACGCACCTGTGTGTATCGGACGTTCCTCGAAATTCAATAATATTTCTATCCATTGTCTGCTGTGACCGATCCTTGTGTAATCTCATGGTTTGCTTAACGCAAACTGCGACGAGCTTTCCAAAAGCAGGCGGGCGCTCGCCAATACGCTAGAACCTTCGACGAGACGTGTCAGATACGGCGCGCTAGACCCGCTGACCAGTTTTTCCGATCGGCGGGTACGCTTTGTGTAGGTGAGCTTTGAGTGTCACTTCTATGCGGGCACGGGTGCGTCCACGCCCAATAAGTAATTTGTTTCGTTATTCACCATTTCGCTATTGTGTTCCTCACCGTCATTGCAACCTGAATATATTGCGGTTTTGGCAGGTGAAGCCTCAGAACGAAGAATAACAAATATCGCATAAAACAATTGCATTGAAAACTGCACACATGACTACCATTATACATACCATATTCCGCACCAACACGACTGCCAAGCATATAATGCTACACATATTTAGGAGAATAAGCGCTTAGTGATATTCTGCTTCCCATACCCCCTTTTAACATGATTATGAATAGATGACCTCAATAAGCTGTTTCTGTGTCGCTTTTTCTTAAATATTATGACCGAGTATCAATATAGGTGGCTTAAAAGATAATGTGGAGCAAATAGTGAATTAAGCTCAGCTTGTCCAGCTACTCAGTGAATCAAAGATGAATTTTCAAGCAAAAATAAAATACATGAGCTGAATAAAAAAGTACATAGAAAATATGGACACAAAATGGAGATGGTATCCATCAAGATGAGCTTCGGTCCTTGTTTGCGGGAACGGGTGACTTTGAATGCCCGACCACTTGTGCCTAACCTCTACGAAGTAATACCCCTGAGCTTAAACAGCACTCCCACGTGTTTTGCATGTGTGCACAAAGTTTCCAGTGGATATGTATTTTCCTTAGAAAAACTATCACAAAATGCAGTTGACTTATGCACTACGTGAGCGGAAATAAACGTGAACTGCGCGCCCAAGAAGCCCCCACTTTCAAAATGTGGCATTGAAGAAACGCACGAAATTTAACTGAGCGGGCTCAAAGCGCGACAACGGCCATTCACGATCACTCGCGAAAGGTAAGTGTTTAAGCTAGACATTTCCTTTTTATGCAAGAGAATCAAGGGCTGACAGATGCGCACACTACTGCTACTGATAGCGAAGCCTGTGTTCTGGTGAGAGAAATTTAAACAGAATTGGGCAGAATAGCCTAGCACGAGGCTTGGCATGCTATTTCCTTTTTATGAAATAACGAGAGATCAAAGGAAAAGAGCAAAGGTACAATAACGGACATGTGTTACTTTTGTGTCAAGCTACGTGGAAGTGTATCTCCACGCAGCTTGATACACTGAAACATTCTGTCGCAGAGGCTTAGGCACAATATTTGCAGATAAAGATCTGCGTACTCGGGTAAAATTTTTAGCACTGATATTACATGTTGCGTAAATGTTGCCACGCAGATGGACGCCTGAGGGATATATGACCGTCGCTCTCAGGGTCGCAGCAGTTTTTACGGTTATGGTGACTTATTAGCCACGCTGTCTGGTAGTAACTTGCACAAAAAATGATGGAGAAGAGCCTTCTATATTAAGCACGAATGTGGCGATGGCTTTAACTTCATATGTAGAATTTCAGATGAATCTTGAAGCTCAATTTCATCTTTTGTACACCCTATTAAACAGGGACAGCTTTAGAAGTATCCCTCTGCTTGAAAGGATCGTATGCCAATTACCCCGAGAACTTGCCAACAAATCTAGATTTGAAAAACTTTCTGCATTTATTCTAACTTTCTCAGCACTTGTTTGCAGGTATGCCTGCTTTTGTACATTTCTTTTCAGCCCATGCAAAAGTAGTTCTCAAACAAAACGCACTTTAACTTTGCAATCTTCGAGTTGTACCAGGAATAGTAAGACTTCGAGAATTCTATGCGGATATATGTTTAATAGGTATAATGATGTAAGGCGAATATCATTGATTTCAGACCTCGATTCCTAACTTTGATGCTACGCAACGTGAAGAAGGTTATGCTCGTGACATGTTTTGGCAGTTGCTCAAACAGAAAGCAGACTCAAGGAGATTGGCACAACTTGTCCAATCTCTTGTCTGAAACATGAGTGTCGTAACCACTCAAGAAACTATAACCCCTTCCTTTGCAAGGATTCCAACACGATGGATTACATCACACGGCAGTGCAAGCGTTTTGAGAACATCAAAAACCGATTCTTCGCTCACCAGTTCATGCGGCTTCCTAACAAGACAGCAACATCGTCGTGCAAAGACGTACCTGCACCACTGGTACCACTCACCACCGAGCATGTCACCAAGATTATCCGACGTAAAACTGAGGCCATGTCTCGAGCTTTCACGTGCTCCTGCACCGTTGAGTCTACGTACCCCATGATACCACTTGTCCTAGCCATTGTTCTTCAGGAGCTGTTCAGCGCTGGCTTGGACTCTGCGTGTTCCATCGCTTTTGCACGCCAAGATAACCATCTCCAGGTCTCCTATGCTCAAGGCCCGAGGCCTCCACTACGCCATCTCAATCCGGCTGAATGGAGGACTGCCGATGGCCGGGCCATTTGCTTTAGCTGCCACCATATAGGTCACGTCGCACGCTATTGCAACAGCCCTTGGTCTTGAGCTCCTCATGAAGCCTATGGGCATAACCATCGCCCGGAGAGGAATCCTGACCGCTTCGAACCTCGCTTCGCACAATCGCGTACCACGAGCAATGACGCTCCCACGATGTCATATCACCCGTTGTCGCTGAATGAACGTCTGTCTTCGGATAACTATACGATGCAGTGCCCGGAGGAGACGCTGCATCAACCATAATGTCGACTGGACGTAACCTAATAGACGTTAAAGTTGGCAGTGTATGCGTCGCTTCTCTCGTTCACACGGGTGCAAAGAGCTTCCTCATTGCTTGAAGAAAGTCCTCACACCGCCCACGTTGTCAACCATCCGGTCACCGATGGTGGAACTCTTTGAGTCCTAGGGATGTGCTTACTACACATCAGTGTCGCCGACCGCTACACAACAGTACTACTTGCTGTGCTCAAGTAGTGCTCCCATGAACTCATCCTCGGCATGGACTTTCTATCAGCCCATTCCGCCCTGTTTGATTGTGGAAGTGGTGTGTTCCAGCTCGACCTGGCGCTCTAACGCTCCCCCCACATGTCAAATGCGTTTGTGCTCCGTCGATCGCTCTCGCCTGCCACCTCAAGCTATTATGTACGTGAACTTGACTTCCATACCTTCCATTTCCGATGAGGATTACATGTTGAATACATCATCCCATGTTCCATTGGTTCGAAATATTACCTTTCCCCACCCAATCGTTACCATGACTAATATCTCAGTGTCACTACCCATCTAGAAGTTTAGCTGCTGCACGCAAATTGTCGATGTAGGCTTGCTCTGACCAGCGTCTCTTCTGTCGCGCACGCCATTTCTGCATTCGCTGCAGGCGGTTCTTCGTCCGCCACTAAAGGCCAACTTCTCGTACATTTCAGCTAATGTCAGTTATAACAAAATGATAGTGCCTCGCCTCGTCCCAGCACTCACTGCCGATTTCCGACGTGTGTTAATTTGATATCGCGATACGTTTCATTTCGATGAACGCCCGTTGGGCCAGACATCCATCGTAAGTCATCGGATTCATGCTGGAGACGCCAGCCCCATCCGACGACTCCTCCCCCACCCCCATTGCGAATCCCATGCTGGGCGGCAAGTGATTCAGCGCCAAGTCGACAAGATGTTCAAGATAAATATAATTGCACGTCCCTGTAGTCCCTGGGCATCACCTGTCATTCTAGTAAAGCAGACGAATGACAGCTTATGCTTGCGCGCCTACTAACTGCACTTGAACAAAGTCACACATAAGGATGTTTACCCGCTGCCGCAGACTGATGACGTCCTCGCCTGTCTACTTGGGTGCACCTACTTCTCATACATTGACATCCCCTCAAGATATTGGAAGATTTCTCTCGATGACCTGGACCGCGAAAAGACCGCATTTGTTAAATTCGACGAACTTTTTTAATATAAAGCTTAGCTTTTTGCTTATGTAATGCACCGCGATGTTTGAAAGAATAACAGAATCTGCTTCGTCCTAGGCCACCGAGGCATTTCTCGCGGCGTGAAAAGTCACCCCGACGAAATTCCTGTCATGAAAGAGTTCCCTGGGCCGCGTTCGGCCAAAGACCTGGAGCTTTGCTAATTTGTTTTCTTAGGCGTTTTGTCAAGTACTTCGCCGACGTTGCCCGTCCGTTAGCACAGCTCCTGAAGAAGGAAAGCGCATTTTCATGGGGTCCTCAATGTGCCGCTGCATTCGAAACCCTCACCTTATTGCTTCCTATCCTCCCATATTGGCGCATTTTCACCCCACAACACCTAGACAGGCACGAACGGTCGCCAGCGGACACGGCAATGGCGCTATCCTCGCACAGGAGCAACAAAATCTAGACCGCGTCATCACCTACGTCAGTCGCCATTGTCCCTTTCTGAGCGCAAGTTCTGCACCCCTGAACGCAAATGCCTTATTCCAGTTTGAGAAGTCGAAAAATTTCGACGGTACTTGTTTGGTCACACCGTTTCGGTCATAACGGACAACCATGCGCTGTGCTGGCTTTCCTTCCTCAAAGACCAGACTGGACGCCTTGGTAGCTGGGCGCTGAAGCTTCAAGAATACAGATTTGATATCCTTTAGAAGTACGCCCTTATGTGCCAGAACGCCGATTACGTATCACGTGATACCGTCAACTGTCCCGATTCCACCGTCTGAGATTCCGACACCTGCGTCCTCGCCTTTTCTGATTTGAGCGAAATACGCAGCCAGCATCTCAGTAATGCAAAGTAGCGCACCGTCATAGATCGTCTGCGCTATAATCCCTCCGAGCCGCCCCAGCATCTGTTTATGTTCGGAAACAATATTTTCTACCGCCGCAATATCAACTTCGACGTTCCCGAGCTTCAGCTCGCAATACCCACGACCATCCGGTATACTATCCTCAACCAGGTCCACTACGCCCCAACAACCGGCCACCTGGGATTATCCCGTACATGCGACCGCATGCGGCATTGATTCTTTTGTCCAGGCCTTTACCGTTCTGCGTGCTGGTACATTTCTGGTCGCGAATGCTGCTGACGTCGCAAGCGTTCGTTCTTGAAGTCTGGGCACACTATTCAGCCTGTAGACATTCCGACTAGTCCGTTCTACCACATCGGCCTTCATTTCGTTATGCCATTTCCAACTGCTCTTTTGGGGAACAACAAGTGCATCGCCGTAGCTACTGACTACGCGACACGATACGACATCACACGGGCACTGCTGATCAGTTGCGCCACGGATGTTTCAGGCTTCCTGCTTCACGACGTCATCCTTTTCCACGGCGGTCCAGGACAGCTGGGGCCGTATAACTTAAAACGATTCCAATATGTTTCTATTCCAATTTCCTGATGTCAAATTTGCGTTACCACCGACGCAAGCATCGGGCGGTCACCCGCAGGGTTGTCTGAACAGACCAATCAAACGCTCTCCTCGTTCATACGCGGTCACTTTTGTTTGCTTGAAAAACGAATAACGTTGCCTACACTGAAAGGCTTGTCGTATATAAATGGCTGACAAGAGGCGAGGAGAACGTTCAAGTGGAGAGAGATTCACTGGGGCAGAGCCAGTGCACAGAAAATCGATAACTGGATGAAGAGGGTGGTGCTGACACCTGCATTGGTTGGCTTTCCCTTACTTAGCTTGTGGTGGCTGGTCGAAAATTGCAGCGGCATGCAACGGAAGCTTAAGAATGACGCTAAAACTGACCCTCAGCAAAGAAGAGTTGGCAGAATGAGGCAGTAAACGTGCCGAAAGTGCTTGAAAATGTTACACTGTCACGCAAGAAGTTTAACTATACGCAAATACACCCATGCTCTCCGGCAGGTGTGAGTAGCCAGCGTCTCAGCGATCGGCGGCAGCGATCTTTTACTCCTTTCGGAACGGGGCAGCCTGTGGCTATTCCAAAAAAATTCAGTATTGTTCGGCATATTAATGCATCTTTATCGCATACACGTCACTTTGACGCGGTGAGTTTGCGTGGTTTTGTGACGTCGTGCGACAGGCAGGTGAAGTGGGTGCAGCCCGAAAACTTTTTACCAATAGCCGAGGGCTAATGGCGACAAGGGGTCGAATCAGAAATAACTGTTTTTATTTTTTCTGTCAAATCATGCATAATCAGTGCGTAGACATCATATCACATCATCACGTCATCAAACGTTTGGAATAGCTTTACGTTATAGCACCCCTGTTCACAGATCGTAGTCGGTATTTTCTTTCACACGTTCTCGACAATATTCGCTTTTGTTAAACACGTCATATGCTAGCCAGCGCCTACCACCCACTGAATAACAGACTTACAGAACGCCCAAACAACAAGCTCATCACAATGCTATCGATGTATGTTTCGAAAAATCACCGTGATTGTGAGACAAAGTTTGCCTTGCTCGCATACTACTCGTCCCGCCACAACACTGCTGGCTTTTCTCCATTTTATGTCTAGTTTGGCCGCCACAACGCGCGGCCCTTTGAGACAACACTTCCAGCAGCTGCGCACGCTGCTACGAATCGTGCTCATACAGCTTATAGCATCGCCCCGGACCGTCGCTCTGCCTCACAGCTGACTTAAAGGGCCCGTTAGGATGACCGCCTCAGAACCGTTCATTTCAAACCAGGCTCCTTGGTGCCTCTTTGGACCCTTTGCAGCAAGTCGGCCTGTCTTTGATGTTTCTTTCTCACTACTCTGGGCTCTACAATGTTTTATGCCAGGTCATCGAGGTTAGATAGGAGATAACACCGCTGTATGGTCGCACGTCATCATCAGCTTCCCCCACCGATATCGTGCAGGTGTGCCGTCTTAAGCCGTAGGTTTTTGTTTACAGGCCTCCCCTTGTATAAGCGCGTAGTCGGCGCTCCACCTCCGCAGTTGATGTTACACGCCATTGCAGCATTCTGCATAAGGTGCTAGGCAGGACGACGAAGAGGACGATCCGCAGAGATCCGCATCTTAAGGTGGCTGTCACGGCTTATTTGAATGCATACTCGTGTCGATTTTATGCTTTGGGGGGGGGGGCGCTTTTACCTTGGTGTCTCGCTATGTATGCGAGTTACTGAAAAATAAAAACCAGTTGGAAGTGAGTGCTTGTCTTTATTGTTCTTTTGGTACCTGTCTATGTACGCGCTGTAAGTGATGTCTTAAGTAGCAGAGCTCATTCGTGTTGTGTGGCTATCCCACCATCTTGGCTGCGACTTCTCTTATTCTGTAATATGCTTTGCCAAATGCTTATCGCCGTCACAATATATACGGTTCCGACGTTAAATAAAGAGGCTTTACACTTGATCAGCTAGTATTAGATCAGACGCACACTTGCAGCCGTCACTGCACTGATTCGTGGCGCTGGTATATGACACAGTTTGAAATGCGGCGTATCATGGAGGTCATGCAGTGTGGCCCTAAAATGTGCTTATCATTCACTCAGACTTAACCTCGGCAATGCATGGCGTCCGCAGCGTACAGCTAACTGCATGTTCTGTACGATATCTTCGACCATCTAGCCCCCAAGTAATGGCCCTACTTCAATTTCTGTCTAACGTGTCCTTAACTGCTACACCCGGCCATCTGGAGGCGGACTCAACCCATCGCCCACCTTCCATATCAGGGAGTACCGCAATCAAAGAGATGCCTGGAGAGGCCTGCTACAACTAAACGAAAGTCTAGGATATACCACACGAGTTCACAAACCCTTCTTGTGTCCCTTGTGGGTTCGCCTGCACAGAGGAGGCGCCACGTAAGAGTCTTCGCCTTTATGGGGTCACCTTTACGCTGACTGTAGCCATCCGCTGGCAAGAGCAACGCGTCACCACCTACAGATCTTTGTGGCCATATTTTGCCCCAATACTGTGAACGTTACCAAACTGCAAAGGTAGTGCACGAGATATTAGTACGCGCGTCATCGGCACTTCTAAGAAAGCGCTTGTATCCGTGCCGGTAGGCTAACTCATAACTTTGGATACATGGCAGTTAAATGAAGCCTTCCTTCACTTCATGCATGAAGCTTTTTGCATGCTTATAGCGTCCATCGTGAACACTGCCTCTGGGCACCCTTACGGGTTAAAATACTCATCCACACTGAGCTTTCTCTTTACAAAATTTGTAATTATCTAAATTTGAAGAAACCACGAAGGAACGGTAAAAGACATCCACAAGTTCACCTCTTTAAAATACGCACTCTTCCTACAACCCATCAGCACAGTAAAGTCCCCTTCCTCTCCAATACTTAGCACGTCAGGTCATCGTGTGCGCCATATATAAGTGTCGACAGATTGAAATGCTCACCTTACGCCTCGTGTATTTCACGACACTCGTAGTCTTAATAAGGGTGCTCGAGTGAGCACAGTTATAATCGCCACTCGCAAATTGAGGGTTCGGCGAAAATGAGCTCACAGAAAATTCACCCGCTAACACAATGCAGTAAAAATACGTCCCACACCAGAGCCTTCCTTTTACATATCCCACATAGCTCATCATAGACTTGCGTATAGTAAACTGAATTTCCAATAATAACTTTCAATTTTCCTATGTGGCAAGAGTTGCGCGCGAGTTGAACGATCTAGCTGCATCGGTAACTTGCATAGTATCGGAACCAGCTTTCATTAACTTTTTAGAAGATGTCATACATGCTAAAAAATGTGTCCCTCAAATTCTTGGGAAACTTTTTTATATAACCTATCGTCGAAGTTATTTTATTTGGATCTTGTTCTTCATTTCCTTGGTCCTTGTAGGTCATGCGCTGTTAATTTCCAAAAACATGAATTGCCACGAACTCGCCCAAGCTTATCTTTTAGCAAAATAATTGCTACGTTGTAAAAGGGCGTGCTACTCCGGAGATTCGATGCCACAAACCCTTGCTTTACCAAGTAAGCTGGCAAGTATGATTGGCTGTCGTAGCATAAAGACCAAATAAAGAACTCGAAGTGAAGAAACGAGTAATTACTAGCAGCGTTTACGGTTCCCTAAGAAACGTAAGATTACAATAATAAAATCTCAAGTTAACATCCGCTCCAACTCTACAAAAACGTATTTTTGCGTATCTTGTTGCATAAGGCTTTGGAATTGGAACACAAGCACAACACGGTGGACGAGGGGCTGTCCTCCTTCGTAGCAGGTCTACAAACTGAGCAAGGGGTTGAATTGCTGGGCATCGGGAAGAAATATAGTACATAAGTATTAGCGCAGCTGCCCTAGCTAACTAAACAAATATTACGGAATTCTGCCTGTTGTAGCCTGGTTTTTCGCAGAACACATTTGGCCTAACCATGAGTAAAGCCAAAGAAACCCAATCAGAATTTCTTGTGTGTGACCTATTACTTCAGCAGTTACTGCATGCGCTCCATAGAGCAAGCACGCGCTTTCTTTATTAGTAAATAGAATTAAAGAGCCCAATAAACTATATATTGAATTATTGTTGAAGGCACACTCGATGCACATTTTTATAACAATCGACAAGGAAAATGCAGTTTAAACTAGACTTCTCAAATTTTCTCTAGACTTCTCAAATTCTCAAAATGCAAGTACGCATAAATACGTACCTCAAGAGCGCGTTGAAGGCCACATCCTATGCAGGTATCGCCATCCGGCGACATCATCTTCAGAGCATCCCGAAAGCCTTTTACGGTTCGGTGATTGACTGTCCTCATGGGATGCTGCACGTTCGCGGTGGTGCTGTATGTAACGATAGCCAGCTGTACCAAGTCTTCGGGCAAACGCAGAAGGAGGCCGTCAAGTGCCTCTTTTACTGTTTCTAGTCGCTTATGTGCCTGAAATACAGAAGACATGACATGAAGAAATGATCTAAAATAAGCGGTGCTCTAGAAATGCAGAAATATTTATGGCTGTTGGCTTTCATCATTGCAATGGCAAGTTTTAAAAACACACGAAAGTGGAGACAAGGTATGTGGCTTAATGCGAGGATATCCGTTTTAGGTCATTATTAGAAGGGTGCTCCAAAAACAGCTCTAACAGCAGTCCTAATTGAAACACAATGATACAAAGAAATCGACTAATCTGTGTGAACGCAATATATTTGGATGTGCCTAGCTGACTAACAAAAATATAATTGCAGAACAAACGAAGCGGCAAATTTACAATTTACAGTTTACTATGAAATTGCTTCTAAATATTGAAATATTTTTTTAATATTCTTTTTCTGCAAGGAGGACACAGTGCTCAATTACGGGCCTCTGTGATTTTTCACTTCTGTTTAATCATGGGCTGCCAGGACCAGCCAGGGTGATTTTGGTATGGCGGCTCTCTGAACGTTCTCTGGCCAATAGACCACAAAATGTGGCCAGGAGCGATCGCCGACATTTGTGTGGGGTCTTGACAGATTGCAAGGCGGCCGCTTGAGGACTTTTACCTCGCTCACCCTACTTTGTATGGTCGCCATCGGATTGCATACCTTATAGCTTTATCTTTCTTAGGTTATAGCGGACACCGTACGTACGTACGTATGTATGTATATGTATGCGCGGGTGGGGGCAGAGAGAGAAAGAGATAGAGAGAGAGAAAGCTAGACAGGAGGCCGCGCTCTCACTCATCATGTTATTTGAGTCGACTTCCGCACAAATTGTAGTGCGCGAAGTTGTGCGTTTTCTGTTGATCTTTCTGTGGCTTCGCCGATGTGCGCTAGCTATAGGGCGCTTATGTTAAAGGACTCTACTCGTTGAGTATCGACCACACGTACAGTGCTCAGCACAATAAACGTGATAACACGAGCGCGTAGCTGCGGCGCTTGTCGTGCCACTGGTCAGTTCTCGTGAAAGCGAGCTGGTGCATTGTGATAAGCGTTGAGGGCGAGAGTGTTCGTGACTCACATAAGCTGTTCCGGCCGAAAGTCGTTCGGCCCGGGATTCATGGTGGCGCCGCCCAGAGCGCTTGAGGCCACGATTTTGGCACAGCGCTGACGTGGTGACATGAACTAACAGCGGACGCGTTTCGCAGCACTTGAATAAATATTTTTCGCGACCTATTAGCACGACTAATGGAATGAAACTAGGGCCAAGGTGCTTGAGGCATACTGCGTGCTAAAACAGAGATGAATGAGCGCAGAAAATAATCCTTCAGCCTTTCCACTTTGTGAAGGACAAGCAGCGAAGCTGCGGTGGCGTTTGCCTCAATCGACGCATCTATGTGTATATAGGTATCACGCTCAACACGCGTTTGGCCCGTGCCAGAGCTTCGTGGAAACTGCCGATAAGATAGCCTACGCGACCATGACGTAACAAGAACACAAAAGGGGCACACGAGCGATGATATGTGATGATTGGGGCGCGGTGAAAGGAGCGCAGAAAAGAAAACAAGTTTCTTATTATTTGCGATTGAACATACTTCGTGTTTAATTAGCAGAATGAAACTTGAAAGGACAAGAGCTTTATTTTAGCATGCAACTATGGGGCTGTACATTTCCCTCCCGGAGAAGCCCATGTATTGACAGCAGACGGGAATTCCACAATGTGTACAACTTCACTGTGACTACGTAATTACGAAAAGTGGATGAAACTCCGCGTAATGTTAGTGTCGTCTTAGCAGCAAATTGTCATATATTTGTTTCAAGATACTTTGATAAAACAAGAGTTACAGCCGCTTTTTCTTGCCATACTCCCTTTGTAAACGGCCATGTATTGACAACAGAAGGGAATCATTTAACGTTGCAACTTCACTCTGAACTTATACTTATGACAAGTAAATGAAACTCGGCGTAATGATAGAGATGTCTTAGCAAACAGTTTCAGTATAATCTTTTTTTTCAAGATACGCAACTTTCATTGAAAGCTAAAAACCATTCGCGAGAAACTGAAGAATAAAATTTGTTCAGGTCGAGGCGACGGGCAGACGGACGGGCATCGACCGCTGCCAAAGGGTATCTAAACACAGCTTCGTTGCAAGAAGGCTTCCTTCATTCATGGCTTTATGCACGCTAGACCACACTACAGCTAAAAGACTTAACTAAGACCTCACTAAGACAAAAAAAAAAGAAAAATGCTGACTAACGAATTTTAGAATACTAGAAATATCCACCTCAACCATTCAACTCCGACATCAATTTGCGAAAGATAAACAGAATTACCGTGGATTACTATTGCTGCATTTCATTTCGGCATCCCCATAAATATTTTGACGTCTAGTTTCTCCTTCATCACGCAACTGCAGGGCTTTTGATATTGAGGGCTGCATTACTCAAGACCACTCAAAAATAGCAAAGGCATCTAATGATAATATTCAATCTTCTTTACACTAGAGAGAATGGTCCATGTCAAATTTGAATTCATTCCTTCCGCCCATACCCTATATGGTCATTACTGAAGTAGGCTTATTTAATATGCTCTCAAATATTGACATTAACAATGATATGGTTACGGGGAGAAAATATATGTATTCACAGTATATACAGGTACAAGGGTGTAGCTCAGTGACCAGGGTAACACTGTTAACCAATCTCCGAGACACTTCAATCTCTTCACCTGAATCCGCGGCCACCCACAGTTCATCGACGGAGGCTCTGGGAAGCGGTCTACAAGATATGGAGCATTTTATGGCTTTAGGGCGCACTTGTGGTGGCCAGTCTAGCCACCCAATGCCTCTTTGCTTGAGAAAACGAGTCACCGACACTGCCATATGGACAGGGCTTCTGTCCTGCCGGTCCTGCCTCCTCTCATGTTAAAATTCGTGCTTTAATATAGCTCCCCAGACGCCGCTGAAACAACGTCCGCTGCTGGCCACTCGCTCAAGAATTCTCTCTACAAGTCTATGAAAACGAAGTAATGTTTGTCACTGTTATGTTATATTCGGGCATGATATGAAGAGAAAGAAAGAGAGGAAATGACGCATAGAAAGGCAGAGAGGTTAACAAGAGGCACTTCCGATTGGCTACCCTGCACGCGGAGAAGAGTGAAGGGGGACATAAAGAGAAAGAGAGCGGAAGCGAGAGATCTAAATAAATACAGATGAGCACAACCAAACCGCGTACACTACCAAGCGGTAGGTGGCCGCGTTCTTACAGTCTATTGTGAAGACCCGCAGACCGCAGGAACCTTATAATGGGAGTAAGGTCTTTAGCGTGAGTGTTCTGAGGGAGTACTGGCCTAAAGCTTTGAATTCTGATAGTGAATGATTGTGCAACTGGTCCAGTACTCTGCACAGTACTTGTCTCTGGGCATTCTATCGCGGACAGACACAGATAACATGTGCGAGAGTCTCATCGATGTTGCATGTGGTGCACGTGAGGCTGTTGGCCATTCCAATTAGTAAAATCATACGAGTTCATAAATACAACGCACATTTCATATTTGACATGTTATGAAAACACGAATTGCGAATACAGTCGTGCACAATGAAAGCGTTGGCTTTGCATTATCGAGAATTCGAAAGACAGAATAAGCAATAGAACATCAGGTTGCCTCAGTGGTCCATAGCACTGCATCGATAAAGTGCTCGAACAGCCGCTCATTGAAGCCACGCCGACTATGTTTAACAACCGTGAACCAGGAACAGTTAGCTGATACGAAATTTATGGCGTCTACTCAAATTGCACCCTCTCTACAAGTGTAGTGGGCAGCACTCATAGAGCCGCGTGGTGGAAGGAGAGACTTGACAAGCGCGATTGAGCATGTAATCTCAACGATGGTAGGCGCGACATCAACGCAGTCACCTGAAGTATAAACGGCATTTATATGTAGGCCTTCTGTTCGTACAAGTTGGTTACCTCGGACGTGATACCACAACAGAAGTCTATACGTCTACGAAGTTTCTTCTCGACGGCATGGAACCGGCCGCCGAACAACGAAATCTCGAAGGAAACGGAACGCCTTCCGTCGCCAAACTCAAACTTCTCGAATTCTAGCCCTGAGACGGTACACACTGGTTCATCCACACTGAGGCGCAGTTTCACCGTCACCGAGTCATGCCTCAGGTGCTCAAATACGACAACGTCGTGAGTGCGCTTAACCCGATCACTGCAGCTTTGGTCCACTACATTTTGCTAGCCCCTCCGCCTATGATCAGTATGCCATCCTTAACGGGGAGTTGATTAGGCGCACCCCCGACTGTGAATCGCGACGAATTTAAGAACGTCTCTCATCAGAGGACCTTGGTGCCAGCAAACTGACCGACCTGCTTCGCCGCATGACAACTCCTGAGAACCGGTCCATCATTAGCAGACTCGAAAATCCTTCGGGAGCTCTTCTTCCAGCGTATACTGAACCAGATACACATGATTTTATGTGCCTCACCTACGATGTCTGTCGAGGCCTTAGCGACAATGGCAGACCAGATCATGAATTCTTCCCATTCTACGATATCGGCTGCTGACCGTTTTATAGAAACCGTTGCGACAAAACCACAGTTACACCAGCAAATTGACGAACCTGACAGTTCATGCACTCACCCTGCTGCACAAATAGTAGAGTTGACTAACCAGTTGGCTGCCTTACGCTTTCATGTGAATAACCACCAGCACCGTCATCATTCGCATCACCAAAACGTGGCACGCCTTCCGTCTCCCTTTATTTGTTCGTACTACGCCAGATATGGCAATGGCGCAGGGCAGTGCCATCCACCTTGCAACTTTCCGAGAAACGGTGGAGCCAGTCACTCATGACGGCAAGGGCTACTGGCCCTACATCAACTAACCTCTTCTACGTCACCGACCGTGTCACGAAAGTTTGCTATATTGGAGACACTGACGCGGCAACTTATGTCATTACCCTACTTTTCAAGACTGAAGAAGACATCGCCACGACACGTCTTTTCTCACTGCCGTCGCACGGTTCCAACATTAAACCGTATGGCCAGAAATCTGTCAGTACTGACTGTGGCTAGCAAGGCCCTTTTAGATGGCTATTCATCGTCGGCGACCGCGGGCCGATCATCAGCGCTGACTTTCTGTGAAAGTTTCACCTTCTCGTCGACCATTAACACTCCTGCCTTACTGACTACATAACAAAGCTGTCCGTACAAGCTATCATGACGCCTACACCACATTTGCGTCTCGTGCAATCACACACCCACGTACCAAAACCGTGGTCCACCATGCTGCTGGTATTTCCAGAGCTGTTCCAACCACCCTGGCCAGATCGTCCAATTATGCACAGCGTCGCGCATCACACTGGGACAAAAGGACCACCAATATACGCCCAATCTCGCCGCTTATTTCCAGACCGTCTGACAATTGTAAAGTAAGAGTTTCAACATAGGCTCGAGTTCAGCTTCTTTCATCCTTCCGCTAGCTCATGGTCATCGGCATTACACATGGTGCCCATGAGGTAGGTGATTGGGGGCCGTGTGCCAACTACCGTGCTTTAAAGGATGTGACGTCTCCCGGTAGGAACCGTAGACCCAACACCCAGGATTTCAACGCATCGCTTTATTGTTGCTGCATATTCAGCAAGGTGGATTTAGTAAAAGGCTACCAACAGATTCCTGTCGAGCCTTTGGACATTGCTAAAAGCGAAATAATTATTCATTTCGCCACGTTTGAATACGTGCGCATGCCACTCGGTCTCCGCAATAGAGCTCAGACATTTTAGCGGTTCGTTGATCAAGTACTCCGTGACCTGACTTGTTGCTTCGTCTATATAGACGACATTCTTCTACGAAGTAGCTCTGTTGGGGAAAGTAATCTGACCTACATAAGCTGTTTGAACGCCTTCTTAAATATGGGCTGGTTCTAAACATCTTGAAGAGGGAGTTTGCCGTTGCCTTCTCGATTTCATGGACCATCGAGTCGAAGAGTATCGCATCCAACTCTTCCTATCCCGCATCCAAGCCATTAGGGATTCCCCACATCCGTCGTTCATCAAGCAATTAGCAATTACGGGCATATCTGGGCCTCATCAGTTACTATGTCCATTTCATTCCTCATTGTGCTGCATTTTTTCAGCCTCGGCAAAGTCTACTCTTTGGCACACTACGAGCTCACACACCATTATCTTCGAGAAATGCAATTGAATCTGCCTTTATCACTGCCAAGAGCACCATAGACGACCGCACGCCAAGTTTCATCCTAGACGCCAGCGCTCGTTTCTCCCCTGGCGGAGCGATTTCATCTCCAACGGGTGTAGTTTTCGTCGCCGCTTCCCTTCGCGGTCGCGCCCGCGTTCAGTTCGCGCTGTGCGCGAAACGTCTCTTGTTTGCGACAAGAGACGTTTTCCAGTCCGCCAAGAGACGTTTTTCAGTCCGCCATTTCGGCTACAACCTAGAAGGGCATGAGCTCGTTATTCCCACTGACGACAAACCGCTCCTTTATGCTAATATTTCCAACAGTTCCGCGCACTCTCCCCGCGAAATCTGCCAGCTTGCATATATCTCCGAATTCAGTACTGATATTTGGCATACCACTTGTCCCGATAATCCCTATGCTGACGCTCTGTCACGGATCCATATAAATGCACGCCTAGTAAATCGTTCCGGCATTGACATCGTCCACCACGCTACCACTCAACGCACTCACTGTGAAGGTCAAACGCTCTGGGCTGCCGATTCCCTTTAATTCGAAGATATCTTACTGCCTCGCTGCAACGTTAGTGATATGCGACATGTCTACGGGTCATCCTCGACCGCACATTCCACAACAATTCCAGCTGCAAGTTTTTAATGCACCGTACTCCTTATCGCACCCTGTAGTACGTGCCACACAGCGTCTCGTCCCTTCACGCTATCTGTGGCCGCATATAAACGCTGACGCCCGTTGCGGGGCTCGGGCACGCGCAAAGTGCCAGCGTGCCAAAATCAGCCGATAGACGAGAAAACCATGGCCAGGCAGCGCTACTGCGCCTCCTGACAGCGCCCCGAATGTGGAAGCCTCAAGCCGCGCGGTCGCGCCGTGGCGCAGTCTCCGCTTTGTTTACATTGTGTTGTCCGCGCTTTTCTTCGCTGCTCGTTCTCACGGCGCTCCGTTTTCGACGGCGGCAGATCGCCTGCTTGCGCAACAGCGATGTAAAGATTGCCGTGCGGTTTCAAGAAGGCTGCCGACGCCGACAGCTTTTTTCGTGGCGGCAACCTCACGTTAGGGGAGCGTCTGTTTCCCAACATGTACGGCGTTGAACAAATTGTGGACGGTGATGTGATAGTGGAAGCCAAGTGCGTGTCACAGGTGTCCGACAAGATCGCAGACGACGTCGAGTTAGAGGTACGCACCATGTTCAGAAATTTAGCCACTTTTATTTCAATTACAGCATAAGTCACACTGGCAGCAGGAACTTCTGTTGTCATACTACTCGATGACTGCAGATCCATTGGGCTGCTTCTTGACGGTTCCGTCACTTCACAAAGGCTTGTTCTGGAGTCTGTTTCACACGTGTCTTGCCGCTGCTCAAGAGCTGCGTCGCTGCAGTAGGAAAGCACATGTCCCGGTGGTGCTGATTGCTGAGAAGACTGTTGTGATTGCCATTGGTCTGTTTGGCACCGCTTCCACCTGCATCGCACATGAATGAAACAGTATCTGTGCCTATTTGTTGTGGGGATTAAATTACTCCCAATAATACGTTTGCAAAGGTAACGTTCCTGTGATTGTGCGCATATATTATTCTACAAGAGTGGTACCACTACAAGTTATGATACTTGCACACTTAGATACTTAGAAAGCATGGGCAAACAACAAATATAACGCGCACGTCTCGAGCGGCTGCTTTCCGATCTGCCGCTTCCCGACGACGGCGACGACCGCGGCTTGCATTAAATACGGTCTGCTACCACACAAAAGTAGCGCGCGCGGCCCCTTTCGTTACCTGCACAACTAGTAATTTAAGTTGCAGCGTTTTGAAAAGGGAAATAATTCTCTTGAGCTCGTCCATGCCGATCGCGAGGGAAGGCACAGTGCAATCAAATAAATTCGGGGGTTCTAAGTGCCAAAACCATGCCAAAACCACGAAATAATTATGAGGCCCGCTGTAATGGGGAGTCTCAGGAATAATTTTACCCTCTGGAGGTTCTTTAACGTGCACAAAAATCAAAGCACATGGCAACAAGGGTGTTCTTGCATTTTGCCCCTTTCGAAATGAAGCCGCCGTGGCTGGGAATCGAGCACGCGTCGTCGAGCTTAGCGGCGCAACATGCCTGCATTTAGCGCTAAGAAACGGCGGATGCCACCACAATTCAACAACACGACACGACTAAACAAACGGCCGTGCACTAACAACAGGCACATGACTATTCCGCTTTCAAGATATTACACGCGAAAGCGAAAGTATGAGACTTACTTGACCCGGCGCACTGCAGTTATTCATGCATGTCGTCTGTCCTTCTCGTACCACTTCCCAGGAAATCTGTAGAACTTCACGGGTGGCGTACGACCTTGCGTGTTTTTGAGGCTGCTGTGGCAGTCAACAACACATCACAATTTCGTGCCACCTTTCCTGGCTGATGAGGTCGCACTCGGCATCGCAAAAACCACGCGCACGAGCGCTAACGCAGCGACGACCCTCGAAACTTCCATCGGTCCGCTAGGGGAGCATTCGGTGCTGGTGCCGCGCGGGCAAACTATAGGTTGCCTCGTCTATGCAGTATGAGTGCGCCTGATAATTTTCCACAGCCCGACGTTCGTTTCCACCACGTTCACATCGATATCGTTGGTTGGAGGACGCTGGTAGCGGATAAAACAAATCGTCCATTAAAAACAATGTTTACTAGATTGACCAGACGTAGCCATACATAGGTAGTGACTGAATTGTTGCTTAGAGATCACTGACCACTTCACAGTCTCACTCTCAAGTATAATTACTCGAAAAATGTAAGGCAAGCCACCGTACCTTGCATTACTAGGCCCCCTATACACAAGATGCTAGTCCCATGGGGTCGTATATGTAGACTCATTCGGACACCACATCCCTCCAATACTGCGCAGTTAAATACCTAGTGCTCCGGGGCTGATACCAGCCGTTTGGCTTTGTTCGTGCTAGTGAGAAGTGGCTTCCTAGATGCCACGTGGCTGCGGCGGCCACCTTCATGAAGACGTCGCCTCACCGAGCTTGCGCTAGCGCCAAGCGTGACGTCATTTCTTGTCTTCTTCGCGGCAAAACGTGGGGCGTACTTTGTAACATTCTGAATGCGTTCATCTTCGTCCGACGCCATTGCCATCGGTCGGTATCCTCGGGGCACGTTTTGTAGGTGGCCTTGATGGCTTACACATAACCGATCCTACCATTACGTGATCTCCGTAACTGCCATAATTGGTGACTGCGACATGCTTCTGTCATACAAGGAAACTATTTGAACACGCTCTGCGAAATATATGCCTGGCATGGTTGGTGAAGTACGGAAGTCCTCATGCATAGTTTCGTCCTTATGCAAGAATTTACAGAGTAACGCGAGTGATAAAAGCCGGTGTTTTTCACGTACAAAGTATCAGATAAGACGGGCAACCATCGGTGGTTGTCAGAATTTTTCGCCGCAGAGGCTCGAAGCATAAGCTTATCTATTCGCAACAGCAACCTGTCATGCTCCGTGAGCATTGGGGTGGGGTACGTATCATACAACGTCTCGTGCTGTTTGGCAAGCCCCTAGGTCATTCTCCGCCGGCAAAAACGGCGATTTCGTGGAAAACGCCTTTCTCCTCCATGTTTTTCATGTTTTTCTCTCACCTTTCACGGACGACTTGTTCATCCTTACGTTTACCGAAGCCAGTTAACATAACGGCGTGTGTTAGCCGGCTTTGGCTGCACGGGAACATTTGGCGAACGGAAAAATGTATCACGAGTCTTCACGTGAATGAGAACGATTTACTTATTCAAATATATGGCGTGTTGTTATGTCCACACGGCCATCAACTTGAGTACAAGAAATGAACAGAAATCTTGCGCACCAGGGAGTAAAATATTGCAAGGCTACAATTAAAAGTTACATACCATCAAAACAGAAAATACAACAAAACACGTGCCCTTAAGGCATCCGGTAAACTAATATGCTGTGCAATACTTCGCTTTCAATACTTCTGCAGTGTCTGCGCTGAAAAATACAGAAAGTAAACTGGATCACAGTGTGCGCCGAAAATACTCAGGCATAAGCAAGTTGTAATCTTTCGCTCTACCTTTTCAAAAAACTTATAAGGCACATCGCCATTGGGGGAAGGAGGAAGGGGAGCTGAGAAGTTAGCTGCGCAATGCCACAGCCTTCGTCTTCAGCAGCGGTCCTGTTTAGAGGCCTGCACCGGCTAATGTTGGCCATCGTGGCTACACGAGTCGATGTATTGAAGTATTCGGCTACCCATAGAGTGCCATGCTACATAACCATATGCAAAAGGACTAATGCTGAAAGCGCTCGCAGTCTCTGGTTTTCCTTTTGTTCTTTTGCGTTTATTTTCTTCCCTTTTTGTAGTAAATCCGTCAAATTCTTCTCCGTATCCAGAGGAAATAAGATGATGCGAGCAGCTTAACTTTGATTCGAATGATTCCGCCACACTAGCACGTCCCGAAAACGGGAATTAAAATCATTCGTCAGGCGTGCACAACCAGCTTCTCGCCAAAGCATGTCCGCTTTAAGCGCTGTGGTAGGCCAGTGTTCAATGTAAACCACGGCTTGCCACGCCCCGGCTTGGCGAAGCCTAGACCGAACGACTTTCGGCCGGACGCAGCCTTTCTCCGTCAACAACACTCTCGCCCTCAGGGTATACCACAATGCACCATCTCCGTTTCACGAGACCTCACTGGTAGTGCCACAGGCGCCGACGGCCATGTGGTCTTAGTTTACCTTTCATTTGCTCAGCACTGTACATTAGATCATCATTTTACCCTCATGATCGTCCGATAATATTTCTCGTGTGAAACGTTTGCATAGTAATAAGCGACGTGCATTTTCACGTACGAACCACAGCCCGACCTCTTCAGCACAGGGGGATAAATAGAAGCACCATCAGCCAAAAGCAATTTTACGAAACCAGACTGAAATAGCAGCGGTCGAGCTGCCAGCGGGCTGCCAGAATTCTAAAAATTGAAGAGGCCCAGTCAGAGCTTCCTACATTCGTACAAAGCAGATCACTTATTTGTACAAGCAGGTGAATAAAACACAGTTGACAAAAATATTTACAGAGGCCTCCACTTCGATGACCAGCTGACCCGGACGGTTTCAACATTTTACCATAATATTCTCCTTGCCCACGGAGCTGACGAGACTACAAAAATAATTCACTAACCTACATAGAAACGCGCTCACTACTCTGTGCGTACGATGGTATAACAAATAAGCATGCGCGCAACCTTCCACTGCTGTGCGTAAAGAGCAGTTCGTTCACCATGAACACAAGTTACACAACCGCAGAAATTTTGTGGAGCCCTTGATAATTCATAAAAAATGCCTCGAAAATAATACAGGCTTATTCTTTGTAATCTCGACCGAAACACTAACCCTACACAGTACATCCGCTTCCGGCACAGCAAGGATCCGGTTACCATATATATCACGTACCACTAAAGAAAATCTCAATTGCGAACAGAAGTCAGTGTCGGTTAACACAGTGAGCGCGGGTGACGCGCAAGGATGCGGGTGCTATACCTCACACTAAGCTATTCGCCCACGGTGTGCCTAGACAAACAGGCTCCGTATCGCAGATCGCTTTCAAGATACGTCTGGCCCAGCCGTGCAATATGCAGCAACCGCCTGAAAAGAAAGCCCCACCCCCACTCTCCTGTGGGAAGACGGTGTGCTTCCTCTCTTTTGTCTCCCCTTGCACGCGCGAGACCGTCGCATGCTCTCACAGGCACATATAGCACACAGCACCCGAAGGAACTGCCAGAGGAGATTAACCCAGCGTGCCTCCTCCTGCCATCCTTCTTCGCGATGCTTCCTTCTCTCCACCTCTAGGAGCCTTCCTGCTCCGGCGCTAGCTTCCTTCGCAGATTCAAGCATCCCATCGCCGAATGCACTGGCGCGCTACATACGTTTGAAGACCTGTTATGTAGGAATACGTCATTACAAGGTATTCTACCTCTTACCGCCAACTCTTCACTTTTACCCAGAAGACAAATTACGCATTCTACACTACCAAGCGCACATCGAAAGTAGATTGGTTGATTCTTAAAAATAGCTCGCATTTGAATACAGCTGACAGCAGGTTGTCAATTTGGACTGTCGTTGACGTGCTGTTTGCGCTTACGTTTGCCTTCATATCGCACATCAAGTCCTGCTTTTCGACATGATCAGCAACTACAGAAAACGAGGCTCTACACTATTGGGCGTACCTTGTACGGCGCACTCTTTTTAATTGACAGCACTCCTCCTTTTAATTGTCACCGTAATGCGCAGTTAAAGAACATTTTATGCGCCACAATTTCAAATTTTTCTGCCTACGACACAGTAGACATAAGCCAAGCTGGGTTTGCCTTAACGAGCCGCAGTGCCCTTAGCCAGTGAACTGGTGTCGGCACCCTTGGCAGTCGTGGTATGTACGCTATGTAGCCGAACGCCGCTAAGCAATGAAAAAAATGAACTGCCCCACGACGACATATAAAAAGCCCACAAAAGATTACCGAGCCTAATGCTGAGAAGAGGGCGTTTGTCAGAAAGGTGACTTTGCGATCCGCTTGCTAGATACGCGCACCACAAACGGCCGCAAAATTTGGCTCAGATGTTCAAAGGTGCGTATGCTACTCGTGGACTATGTTATTTCATGAAGCCCCAGTAGTTGTTCAGCGCCCCATTAGAAGCGCGCGCAGATGCATCCTCCCAAAGCCGTTTTTTTTTCTGGCGCCATCAAATATTCCACTGAAAAACAAATACCTGACAATTACAACACTCCATAATGTAAAAGTTTGAGAGCAGCTATATATGTGCTTCGATTTCGCGTGTGAATATTTTGCATTATGATTATATAGGTACATGGTTTATAATAGAACCAGAACGCTTTGTTTCCATACAGACAAGGTGCACTACACTGACGCCATATCGTAGCCATAGTGTCCGCACAGCTCTTACTGCGCTGCGCTATGCTTCTCACGCCTTTCGTTTCACCAAAGAAAATGGCGGCCTTTCGGCGCGGGGAAATCCTGCTACTAGTGCCACCGGCGACATCAACCAAGGGACCTGTACACCGAGCCTTTCTCGTACCCACCCGCTATCAGTGATCACCGTGAACAGTGATCCCCGTCATAGACGCTGGAACCTCGGACTGACCTCAGCAGCTGACGCCGCCGACGAACGCAGCCGTCCCTACCACACGCCGCCCTGGTGCTCCCTCGCGAGCGCAGATGACATCGCCCACGTGGCGGTGGATGCCTTGGTTACCGGCAACTCAGGGCATGCGCAGACCATTTTCCCTCTGCTCCTTCTCCACTTTCAGCCACACGCTTTCACTATGCTCTCTTGCTTCACTTTCCTCCTCCCGCTTATTTCTTTGACGCTGCGCTCCGCGCTCGCTTTCATGTTTCGCTATGATCGTTCTCTCGGTTACGAGGTGTTAGGCCACCGAGACACGCTGTCGCTCAACGCAGAAACGGCCGCCTAAGAGCTACGCTCTGATACGTTTCCGTCAGCTCCGAGAAGGTTTGTGAACTTTCGAAAACTTTAGGTGGGAGCGAAATCATACGTCGAAGTCAGTCAGTCAGCCCGTTTTTATTTGCGGGAAGATCACATCATCTTGCAGGTGGCAGAGATTAAAGGCATGATTGCCTGACTATATCTCTGCCCCCGTAACAAATGGAGCAGTAACAAACAGAGCAGTTACAAATAGTACACGCGCACATCCTACAACATACATACATCCTATAAAATATGGCTGTACTTAAGCAATATGGGCAGTTTATTTTTAAGAATCACATTGAAGATTTGCTCATATCAGAAGAACACTTAGAAGGAAGTCAACAACTCAAACGAAAATTTACATTTATCATTGTTACTTAACAATTTCAACGGAAAACAAAATTGATCGCAGTTCACGTTTGAACGTTTTTCTGGGTAGGCAGAAATCCAAAATACAAGCACAGTTATTTAACATGTCCACTACCTGATATTCCAGATCTTGTTTTTAATAATTTGTTCTTACTTCTTTATTTCTGCGTTTGGGGTTACGGATATCATATTGCGCCAAGACAGGTGTGTAAATACTGTAGAGTTTCTTCTTACATATTCGCTGTGCCAGTATCCATAAGTAGGTAAAACATTTATAGGTAAAACATCAAATCTGGGAAAAAGTGGTTGCGTTCGCAACAAACTAATAGAGATAGTGTGGTTCACCAAATGTTCTTGCATGTTTTTGCAGCATTTGTAGCCTATCATAGTTGCCTTTTGTCGTTGTCCGCCAGACCAGAATGCCATACAAAAGTTTAGAATAGAACAGGGAGTATTATAGTAATTGTTTTAGCCAGAGAGGTAGAAGAGGAGCCAATTTTGTAATACACCCAACAGACTACGCGAGTTCGGAGAGCAGATGATTGACATGAGGGGTCCAAGACAACTCTTCACTACACCATACCCTAAGGAACTTTATCACACATACTTCTTCTAAGGTATGTCCTCTGTGCTGTAGGTTAATCATTTTTTATGCTCATTGATTGGCCTAAGTATCATGTACTTTGTTTTTACTGCATTCAACTGAAGTTTGCTTTGTTACAACCATGTGGATAAATTATTTAGATACAGATTGGCCGATTGTTTAATGTCATGCAGTGTTCTACCTGTAAAGAATAAACTAGTGCCGTCTGCAATCATGGTTATTTTGGGTGTTCTTTGTAGTTCCGTAATGTCATTCACATATAAGAGGAAAAGTAACCGGCCTAATATCGACCCTTGCGGGACACCTACTTTGATGTGAAGCTGTTTTGAAGAACTATAGTCTATTTTAACAAACTGACGTCGAAACGATAAGTAGCTCTTGATAAGGTCTAATGTGATACCTCGAATTCTATTGCAATCTAATTTTATAGCTAAGAAGACATCGGGGTCAACGGAATAAAAAGCTTTGCGCAGATCGAGAAATATCCCTAAGGTGAAGAGCTTATCTTCAAAATTTCTGATTATTTGCTGCTTGACAGCACGAAGAGCGTCCTGAGTTGTCCTATTTTTCTGAAAACAATACTGTGAAGGTGATATCATATGATACTTGGTAAAATATTTTGACAGCCTGTTATTGACAATTCGTAAATCTTTGAAAACACCGGTAGCACTGAGGTTAGCCGGTAATTCGTAGTATCGTCAATTCTACCTCCTTTGTGTATTGGAATTACTTTGGCCAGTTTTAATTTACCTGGGAAGACTCCAGTAGAAAACGCGAGACTAATACAGTAGAGACTCAGTAGACTCTCACGTTTCTACTGAGACAGTAGAAACGTGAGACGTAAGACGAACGTGAGACAGGGCTGATAAATAATGACACTCGCTTTACAGGTTCAACTTTAATTTCATCATACCCACTTGCGACATTATTTTTAAGCGTGTTATAAGACCGTTGATTTCTATTTCCGTAACGGCATTCAGAACGAATGAATTTACTCGAGGAGAAGGCCAGTAGAGCCCACTTCGTTGAATAGACGGCTGGGGTACGGCTGCAATAATGAAATACTCGTTAACTTCATCTGCCAGCGTCTTGCCTCCTATACAGTCATTGATTACTATTTGGTCAACTTTGACCGGTGATGGGTTTCTGCCAGTGAGGTAATTTACCTGTTTCCGGAACATTGCCGGATCCGTACTTATTCTAGCAAACATTGCTTCATAATATGCAAGTTTGGCTTCCTTTATATCAGCGTTTAATTTATTGCGATATTTTTTAAAATTCCTTGAACAAGTCACCGTCTTTGCATTTTATGAATTTGTGGAACATATTATTTTGCTTCTTGATGCGTTTTAGTAGGGCGGTGTCATTGGAGGGGTTTTTAATTTTACGATTGCATTTTTTATACTCTCTCAGTAGAAATGCATCATTGTAGTAAATAAGAAATACCCGAAGAAAAGCCTCATACGCAAAATTTGCATACTGCTGTAAGAACACATTTGACCAGACAGCCCGCTCAATTAAAGAATCAAAATAGCTTAAGGAGGAGCCATTCACTACCCTATGTTCAAGCCAGCTGCGTTTATAGTTCGTGGTTAGGGTTTGTTGTGTGGCAAAGAATACAGGCAGATTTAGTTATTTATTTTCAATACTGCCAGTCTCTTTATCAAGACCCTAGCAGGTGGGCATATTGTTACAATGTAAGCGTTGATACAACATTATTCATAGAACATGTGAATACAAAGTACAATAAAATAGATACGCTACATGTAGCTACACAGTACAGTCTGGAAAATACAAAATGCAAAAAAAGAAAGACATCGTTTCATGCATATAATTAGTGAAGTCAGCTATAACAATGAAACAGATGTTATAAATACAATAAATTGTCATTCAATACAATCTCGTGAAATATAAATGCTACACAACAATTTACAACCTGTCAGTGCATAACTTAATACAATCTAACATAACATAACATAACATAAGAGAAATCTAAACAATGTAAAAGACAAATTTGCATAAGACTAAAATATTTCTAGCAGTCATTCCTGATTCTTTTCTACCATGTTACTAAAAATAGAAGGCTTGTCTATATCAGCTATTGCTGAGTCGAGGCGGTTCCACTCCCTAACAGCAGTAGGGAAAAAAGAGTATCTAAATGTGTCCGTTTTACAAGGGTACTCAACTAACATTTCATTATGCTTATTGCGTGAAATACGGGACGTAGAGAAAGTGATGTGTTTTGAAGAATCTATGTTAAAGCGGTTGTGCAACAGGTTGTGTATGAATTTTATCCGAGCTTGCTGTGCTCTGTTTACCAGTGTGTCCATTCCGGATGAAGCCAGGAGTTCTGTGGGCGAGTCAGTGGTTTTGTACTTGTGAATAAGCCGTATTGCTTTCTTTTGAACTTTTTCCACTTCGGCTATGTTTGTCTTTGTGTGAGGAAATCAAACCGTGTTGGCGTATTCTAGTACTGGCCGCACAAAGGTTTTATAGCAAAGCAGTTTGATATGACTGGGAGCAGATTTCAGGGACCTTTTAAGGAAGAAAAGCTTACGGGTGGCTGCTGAAGTGATGTTGGTAATGTGCTCATTCCACTTCAAGTCTGATGTTAGAGTCAGTCCTAGATACTTGTGTTGCTGAACATTAGTTAGGGGTGTACCATTGAGAAGGTAGGTGAATCCTGACTTAATCTTCTTTGTTGTTACTACCATTGTCACTGATTTTTTGATGTTGATAGACATTTGCCATTGATCACACCAGGCATTTATCTCGTTAAGGCATCTGTTCAAAGTAAGGTGATCTTCATAACTTCTTATTTCTTTATATATAATGAAATCATCTGCAAAAAGCTTTATGCTGCATGCTATGTTATGACGATATCATTGATGTAAATTAAGAATAGTAAGGGCCCCAAGACCTAGCCCTAGGGAACGCCAGATGTGACAGGAACTGTATCAGATGATGCTTCATCATGAAAAACGAACTGTGAACGTTGTGATAAAAAATCCCTAGTCCAGGCTGTAATGCTTCCATTTCCAATAACTGACTCCAATTTTGCAATTAGCTTGTTGTGATACACACAGTCGAATGCTTTGCTAAAATCGAGAAATGTTATATCTGTTTGACCACGATTGTCAATAGTTTGTGCTAGGTCATGTATAACTTCAGTCAATTGTGTTACTGTTGACATTCCGTGCCAAAATCCATGTTGATTGGCTGTTAGTATGCCATTCTCTTCAAAATATGTTGTTAGGTGCTTTAAAATTATATGCTCTAGTATCTTGCACGACGTACTAGTTAGTTATATTGGTCTGTAGTTGGAAGGAGAGTTTGTGTCACCTGATTTACGGATTGGTATTATCTTTGCTTTTTTGCAGTCATCTGGCACACGTCCGGTTGAAAGTGATATGCGAAAGATAATGCCAAGATACCTGCTGCACCATTCTGCGTATCGCTTTAAGAATTCATTCGGGACGTCGTCAGGGCCACTAGATTTTTTCGTGTCTAATCCGAGTAGGAGGTTAAAGATTCCTGAGTCAGTTATGTTTAGTGAGTCGATGGTGAAACCTGTAGGAATTATTGGGGGGACAAACCCGTTATCTGCAGTGAATACCGATTGGAAGTACTTGTTGTATGCATTGGCTTGAGAAACTTTTTCATCGTGGGGTCGTTCTGGCGTGATTACTTTGCGTGCACGGAAGTGATACCAAAATCTGTGGGGATTACTTTTTACGAAGTTAGGCAGGGTAGTACTAAAATATTCTTTTCTGGAGTGGCTTAGTTTGACTTTGAGTTCTGCCTTGGTGCTAATCAATTTTGATGTCTCAAGTGATTGATTTTTAGTCTTCTTCAAAGACCGACGTAACCTTTTCACTTTTCGTTTGGCATGAATTACCTCACGCGTTACCCATGGATTGTATTTGCGCGATTTTCTTGTTTTTAACGGTATAAATTGCTCAATGCAGTCATGTACTACTGTCTTAAACTTAATCCAGAGGGAATTTACGTCTGCCGAAGGATTGCAAGCCATTTCCGCAAAATCCGTGAATTCATGTGCCATGTACGTCAAAACACTAGCGTCGTCCGACTTCGCAAAGTCGATAACGGTGCTTTCTAAAGAGCTTTTTTGTATGCTAAACGACAGAGGTAGGTGACATATAGGAATATCGTGGTCGGATATACTTTCAACAATACTAGTGTTAATTTTGTTTACAAAGAAGTGATCAGAGAGTAGTATTAGATCGAGTATATTACTTGCAGTACCATGTGAGCGTGTTGGTTGTTCAACTACTTGTTGTAGGTTGAAGTTGAACATTTCATCAATTAGTGCTTCTGAAGTACGTGATGAGTACTGCATTTTCTTCCAGTTAATTTCTGGAAGGTTAAAGTCCCCCATGATGATAAGTCTTAGGCTGTGAGCGTGGCGCTGCAGAAACTCATGTATGTTCTTTATAAAGCTTTCGTCCGAGTCAGGACTACGGTAAACACCGCCTACAATTATGGCAGTGTTGTTGCAGGTAATTCTGCAGAACACGGCCTCAGCATCCCTCACATTTAGCAACGGTTCGTATGGGAGGGATTTCTTTATTAGCAGTGCCACGCCGCCACCACGTGTCTGTCTGTCTTTTCGAATGGCCGAGTAATCAGGAGGCACAAATTCGTGATTTAAGACAGCAGAGGGAAGCCACGTTTCTGTAATCGCTACTATGTCTGGATTATGTTCAAAGAGTAGATTTTCAAGAGCGTCAGTCTTATTTAAAATGCTTCTCACGTTTACGTTCAATAAGGTCAGTTCTTTGACTGCGCGTGGCTTCGCGTGATTGGACGCTTTGCTCCTACGTCCTATGTCGCATGATGGGGCCCCTGCTTTGAAATCTGATGCATTCAGGTTTAAAACACACATATCTATAGAAGTAGAACTTTGTGAAATAATTTGTATTGCCATAGAAATAGCATTTTCGTACGCATAAGAGGATAAGAGATTCATGATGTCCCGCGTAGAAGAGTCGTCTGCCAACATGTCGATGTTTACATCTCCCAAGAGAAGAAACTGCCTATTAATATTATTACAATATATTATTACATTTTAAATGCTGCAGGAAATGCCGCTTGTATCCAGTTGGTGGTCGGTACAGATCAGCAATTAAAACGTACTGGTTTCCACTATTAGGCACTCTATATCCCTATTCATAACTGTGCACTCATCAAAAATATGATATGCGTACTTTCTTTGTAGATGAATAATCAGGCCACCACCTCTACCAGTTCTGTCTAATCGTATTGGCATGTAATCAGTAAAACTAGCGGAAGACTTATCTTTGCTTAACCATGTTTCTGTGAACATGAATGCGTCAAAATTACCTTGCAGGGCCTTTAGCCAAATGTCCAGCTCATCTTGTTTGTTCCTCATGCTACGGACATTTAAGTGTAGTAAGGAAAAAAACATGGCTGTAAATATTGAAGATTTTGTTTTTGTAAGTCGATGGGCATCTTTCATTTTCTTCAGTCGGAGCGGAATATTCGCCTCTAGGTGCACCGCTATTGAGGCCGCCGCTGCAGAGATTAAGGTCGTAGGCCAGATCACGTGATCGCGGCTCATCGCGGTTGTCGCAGTGGTTTCCAGTGGGAGGCTGAATGTCGGTAAACTGCGTGCCCACAACTGTACTATTCCTAGTATCGTTCAGTACAGTTGATTTGCCATCGCAGACGTTATTGTGATAGCTATAGAAAGATGGATTTATCAAACAGCGCGAATAATACGTTGTTGAACTGCCCGCTGCAAAAATGTATGACGTACGTTTGTAAAGCCTCCGCTTTACATATTGTCAGAAAACTAGATTGTCCAATAAAGTGGGCTATTCGAACTCCTATATGAGCAGAACATTGCATGATGTGAAATTACTGATCAGTAGTCGCTTATCTTTGTATGTCGCCTAAGATATTCAAGTGCAATTCTTTCCATTCGCTGATTATTCCGAAAGGTTAGTATTACAAAACAGCGCAGGAAGCAAAGGCTCCTACCTTCATACTCCTGGAAACGTCAATAACAAGGACAGCTCGCAGGCTTCTGCCAGGTTTCTGCTGAATTTCATCAAACTCCACCAGAATGGGCTTGGACATATTGGGCGGAGGAATGCTGAAGGAAAGGTTGCAGACATAGCGCACTTGTTACTTCACAAGAAATGTATAGATATTGTTAAGGAAAGCCTGCCAACTTAGGTGAAGACAGGGCGAGTATATCCAGAGCCCCACGGGCATAGTGTGTCAGTTTAAACACAAGCTTTTTCTTCAGCTACAGAATTACGCAGCGACAACAAATGATACCTACACATTCTCAGTGCGATAAATATACAGCATCAAGAGCGCAATTTCATTATTAAAGTAAGCCTTTGTATGCCTACATTCCTAAATTTCAGGGTTTGGTGCGTCTATGCTTACATTCCAAAGGTTTCGGGTTTGTCGCATCTGCTTAGTGAAGTGGTGGAGCGTACAACTGCACTATTTCGTGGATCAGCCAGCGCTAGGATGCGTGTCTTCTCTGGATACAACTGACACCCTACATGCTAGTGTTGTTGTTGCACTTAGGCTCCAAAGAATACAGTGTCATAGCAAAGTGGCCGATCCAGGGGACGGTGCAATACGTGGACACGTGGATCATGAGGTGGGGGTCTCTGCGTCTGGCCGTCTTCAGAAGCAGGCTGGTAATCGCGATGGTGCAATACGCTGCGCAAATTAAAATCTGTTGTATTGTCTTTATTGCAGTGCTTATGAATAGCTTTGCGTTTCGTAAATTTAACATATTCATTTAGGTTCTCAATTTTTTTATACAAAGACGGAGCAACCGCGAAAGTTACAGCTTTCTGAGCATCTTCACGAAGGCAGCAAGCATCTTCTTCGGAAGTGATACACAGCTCAACATTAAAAGCGTGCTTTGGAAAGGCATCTAATAACGAATATTTACTCATATATGTGGGCATAAAATTTATATACAGACCCTTAGGTTATAAATTAGTAAGAAAATAAGGACCGTGAATTTATAATACCACAATAGGATCGCTTCTAAACATAACATGCACAGAGCGAACGTACAAGGTGACACATGTTTAGTCATATATATATATATATATATATATATATATATATATATATATATATATATATATATATATATATATATATATATAAATAAATATATATATATATATATATATATATATATATATATATATATATATATATATATATATATATATATATATATATATATATATATATATATATGATGCGCAAAATTTTATTGTTGTTCATGACGTTGTGGAACGCTAGGTATATCAAGGCACTGCAATGGCTTTCGTAGCACGGGGCTCACTCACTATCAGGGCACGGTCCTTCGTCTTCCTCGTCCTCTTCTGTCAGCACATACACAGGGGTACGTCTACGTCATTACAATGCCCCCTGAGCGAAGCGTAGCCATCCTGGCGACTGAGGGCGCGGAGAAGATAAGCGGGTAGTAATACGGTTTCAGGCGGTTGACATGTGTTGTCTCTCGCCCACGGCGACGCAGGTCTGTTGACACTGTGAGCTTCTGGCCGATGTACTTGACCCGTGAAGTGGCCTCTATGATGCGGTATGGACCATGATAACGCGCCAGGAGTTTGGAAGAAAGGCCAGCTAGGACTGTGGGCTGGTATCCATAGCCCTAAAAGCGAACCAGGAGCAAAGTCGTGCGGCGGTTGAAGAGTACGGTCATGTCTTGTCCTTTGAGCTTTTTGAGTCTCACTAGTCAGGGTTCGTGCCAGCTGACGGCAATCTTCAGCATATTTGGCGACTTCGGAAAGCGGAGTATACTGTGTTGCGTCAGGTTGGCACGGCAGTATGGTGCCCAATGAGCATGAAAAAAAAAATTATGGGTATTTACGTGCCAAAACCACTTTCTCAATATGAGGCACGCCGTAGTGGAGGTGTCTGAAAATTTTGCCCACCTGGGGCTCTTTAACGTGCACCTAAATCTAAGTACATGGGTGTCTTCGCATTTCGCCCCCATCGAAATGCGGCTGTCGTGGCGGGGATTCGATCCTGCGACCTCGTGCTCAGCAAACTAACACTATAGCCACTAGGCAACCACGCCGGGTCCAATGATCATGAAGGCTCAGAGCCATACAGAAGGAAAAAGGGGGAAAAGCCGGTGATCGCTTGGGTCGCGGTGTCATATGCGAATGTAAGAAAGGGGAGTATGGTGTCAACGTTAGAGTGCTCGGATGAATCAGAAATCCGCAACATGTCGACAAGTGTGCTGTTGAACAGCTCAGTCAGACCGTCAGTTTGGGGATGGTGCGCGGTCGATTTGCTGTGAATTATCCTGCACTCAGAAAGGAGAGCTTGTATACCCGACGACAGCAAGGCACGACCCCTATCAATCAGAAGTTCTCTTGGAGCACCGTGGGGAAAAAAAAAAACATTGTGAAGGATGAAAAAAACCAACGTCACAGGCGGTCCCTGCTGGCAGAGCTGCAGTCTCAGCGTAGCGACTAAGGTGATCTATGCCGACAATAATCCACCGATTTCCACACCCGCTGAATGGAAACGGGCCGTAGAGGTCGGTGCCGACGCGGTCGAACGGACTAGACGGGCATGGTAGCGGCTGGAACGGTCCTGTTAAACGCTGGATCTTGCCTTGTTGGCATGTAGTGCAAGACTGAATGTACTTTTGCACAACGTTGTACATGCCTCGCCAATAATAGCGTTGACACAATCTGGTGTAAGCTTTGAGGACGCCGGCATGAACGCTTAGAGGATCAGCATGAAAAGGCATGCAGAAGCCAGAGCGCATATGACGAGGTATAGCAAAGAGCCATTTCCCACCGTCGGCCATGTAGTTGCGGCGATATAGAATGTTGTCCCGTACGGAAAAGTGGGTTGCTTGGCGACGCAGTGCTCGTGTCGAAGCGACATCAGACGGAGCGGAAGGGTAGTCAAGTAACATTATAAGTGTTGGGTCCTTGCGCTGCTCTGTAAGCATGTCAGTGATGGTCGCCGGTGACAGGGTGGACGAGGAAGCTGACAGAGACCCCAAATTAGGCATCAGTGGGGAGCGAGACAGCGCATCAGCCTCGGAATGCTTGCGACCGGATCAGTATACGACGCGGACGTCCCACTCTTGCAAGTGAAGCGCTCAACTTGCCAAGCATCTCGGCGGGTCTTTCAAGGAAAAAAAGCCAACAAAGGGCATGGTGGTCTATGCCATGGCCGTAGACCGTAGTTCGCCGTAGTTACCTAGACATTCACCGTAGTTACCTACGGCGAATGATAGGCCGTAATGGCATGGGCCAAACTTGCTTAGTTCCCGGATGATCGCTAGGCACATCTTTTTTGTGACGGAGTAATTGTGCTTTTTGTGAGTACGGCTCGAATAAGCGGCAAAGTATTCATCGTACCCAGCTTTCCGTTGCGCTAAGACCGAGCCAAGGACAACTCCGCTGGCGTCAGTATGAGATTACGTGGGAGCATCAGGGCCGTAGTGGCGAAGAATCAGTGGTGAGGTCAACAAGTGGCGCAACTGCTGAAATGCTGCATCACATTCGGGTGACCACGCTGCTATGCCGTTAGTGGTGGAAACTAATCTTGTCAAGGGCGCCATGAAGGATGCGAAATAGCGTACGAAGCGGCGAAAATGAGAACATCAGCCAATAAAACTTTTGAGGGTTTTGATAGAAGTGGGCGCCGTGAAGTCTGCCACGTCGCGGCGCTTGTCTGGGTCCGGGAGGATGCCGTCTTTAGAGATAACTTGACCCAAGATGGTTTGCTTGCTTGCAGCAAAACGGCACTTTTTGAGGTTAAACTGTAGGCCGGCAGATGCGATACAGGTCAGAATGTCATGAAGGCGAGCGAGGTGTGTCGCAAAATCGGTTGGGAAGACCACGATGTCGTCGAGGTAAGACAAACAAGTCTCCCATTTGTGGCGGCGCAGGATGGTGTCCATCATACGCTCAAATGTAGCAGGCGCATTGCGCAACCCGAAGTGCATTACGTTAATCTCGTAGAGGCCATCGGGTGTAACGAATGTGGTTTTCGGACGGTCAGGTTCATGCACAGGAATATGTGAGGAATATGTTACCCCTTTTTGACTTGGAGAAGAGGCCAACGTAATTCATGCGCCCAAATTTTTAGTGGAAAAACGGCGATTCCAAACTTGGTGTTATTGTTTCGAAGCTTTCAACGCGACCTTGTCATACTTGCAGAGAGCACAGGCTCCAATATTTGCTTTCACGTGCTGTTTCATGTTGCGCCACCAGCAATGTTGAGAAACTCGTGCGTAAGTCTTGGTATATCGGGGATGACCAGTAGTAGGGGCATGAAGTGACTTCAGGACGTGCAACAGGAAAGGTAGTCGCACCGCAGGTATCGACATATGAGCCCGTATCTCCGCTCCTAACGTGCAAAAGAATTTAGCCTCCAACTTTGTAGCGTCCCTGAATTCGTGTATAAGGCGAGCTCTGTTGGTTGGACCCACTGGCACACCCAAATATTGTGATGGGTTTAAAATGACAGCCTTGTGCAGTACTCGAGTCTTCGACACCCATTACTGTTACATCATAACTTGACAAAAAGTAGGCGTCTTGGTCCGTTGTGCCACTTATACGCACAATTGCGAACTATTTCTGTAGCAGCAGGGACCACCTTGCTAAATTTGGACTTAAGTGGCTTGACGATTGTGACGAAGCTACTAGATTTCTATCTGCCATTACGGTAATGTACCGGCCGTATTAGTAGCTAAGAAATTTCTACACAGCCACTATAACCACCAGACATCACAACCGTAACAAATGACGACGTAGCTCCACATCCGAGGGCTGAGAGTAGGCATAAGACAGTATTCACGGCTCTACTTCAGACCATCTGTTGTAACAGCGCCAGTGCTGACTTGACTGGCGGCCGTGAGCGAAATAGTCGCAGCGGTCTCATAGAAGTGTACCACTAGTAGTGGCTGCAGCAAAGCGCGCCTTAAGGTCAGCAAATGCGTCTCCTTGTTCGGGTGTCCAAACGCACACAGCGCTTTTTCCTACAACATGGTTGTCCCAGGTATACGTCACCGCGCAAGACCTCTACTCAAACGGTGGGAATATGAAGGAAAGCTTCAAAAAGCTTTTCAGTTTGCTTTGCGCGCAAGGGCCATAGCAATCCACTAAAGGACTAGCTTTATAGAATCTGAATGCATGCAACTTTTTATGACAACGTGACCGAGATGCCTTCATCACAAGGAAAAAGGAATATTTAACATTAAGACAAAATCATAGGCGAGCTGGGTGATCAAGGCTAGTGGAAGCCTGTACGATATGAATGCTACGTAGACGGACACCTCCAAGGTCATGTTTGCCGTTGCTTTGAGATGCTGAAATCTTTCATTCTGCGTATATAGGTGTTTAGTCTTAATTATTCAGCTTCTCAAATATTATAATAGATCGAGCGTCAAAGAGGAGATTCTAGAGCGACATGAAAAACTCCCGCTGCACATTTCTGTGCCTCAATACGTGGAACATAAAAGAGTTTTTCCAAGCGTGAAGGAAGCCCGTGAATTCACGCAATGTGCTTCGCGCGGCCAGTCACGCTAACATTCTGGGTGCGTTTGTCGACCTCTTTCAGTCTCGGAAAAACACTTTTATGTAGCACTTATTGAGCAACGTGAAACTGTAACGGGAATTCTTCATGTCGCCTAACAATGTTCTCTTTGGCACTTTTTATCTAATGACATTTTAGAAGTTCAATAAACAATTAACTGTAATTATTTAATTAGCCGGAATAAAAGAAAGCGATTTCAGCAGCTCTAAGTGGCGGCAATCAACATTAACTTGGTTCTGTTTAGCTACATGGCATTCCGATGTCCTAATCTCCGCTTCAAATTAGGGCACCCTGTTAATGTGCATTGTGCACTTTTCCTGCCAGGTAACATATTCGCGTAGTGGGAACAGAGATGAAAATAGTTTATTTCGATGTCAGGTACGAGCGAAAACTTCCTAAATCACATCAGAAGAATTGTAACAAATAAAAGATCCACTTAGTCAAATTGCATGTCAGGAGCTGATAAATACATTGGCTCCAATTATTATAGGCCTGCTCTTTTTCGCGTATGATAATGTTTCTTTTTGTAAAGCTTCGAGGATGGTACCTTGAAGCCTTAAAACTGCAATCAATACCAATTTCCTCTTGCTGTAATAAATTTACACCTGAAGAAATTTACGATTCTACTAAACTCCGACGCCACGAGGTCACAAAGACCACTGTACTAAAGCTGGATTTCCATGGGCGTCATACATTTATTTTTGAAGGAGCACAAAAAGGAGGGACACAGGGCGAGTACCCTGTCCTTCAATTTTTGTGTGGTCGTAGCTTGCCCCACTGATTAAACATACACGCCAATTACAACTCGCCCTGATTTGACGTTAATGCGTCAGTGGTTTTCCAAGCAATAATTAAAGGCGCGTACCGCATGAAGTCTTTGTTCCGTCTGATGACGTCCCAGGTGGATTCGCCGTTGCAGATCTCGTTCTGCATGTTAGGTGCTAAGTTGTTGTGTCTATGACTTCTCTGCTTCGAGTTGCAAAAATGTTTTACCTATAAAGCAAAAAACTCATTTTAAGGAATAGGTATCACTGTGGTTTATAAAATATCACCTCCAATGTGACGACTATTGGCTTATACCCAAAGACGAGAATTTTGTTTTATCGGCCGATATGAAAACAATCATACAGAAAGCATCGTTTATGATTTTCAATTGACACATACAGCCAAATGTTTTTAGAAAGCTACTCGTTTTATTATTGAAATTATCTGTTAGAAGGTTTATCTTGGCTGTGGCGATCCTTCAAGAGCGTTTATTTACTGCCCATTTCGTGTAGATAAGGCAGCCCTTAACCAGCGATCCGGAGCCGTATGCAGGTGCATATACATATCATTCGCCTTGTCATTGGGGGCTGCCTGCAGCGGCACGAGCGCCGGCTTGGAAGACGACTACCACCCTTATCTCCCACTCTCATAATCTTCTCGTGCGGCTGCGTCATGTGAAACGGCCAGTGGGAGAAGTTCAGGGGCGCTGTCTTTCGCTAAAGCTATGCCAAAGTTTGTAAACTTCATGCGTGTCAAAGCAGTTCAACGGCGACATGCGCGACTCTATAAGCTACAGCGCCGGACGCCGGCGTAAAAGTAAATTTTTTTCTCTGTCTCTCTCTATAAGCTACATCCATCAGATAATATAATTGCTGTGTTAGACATTATAGTGTGTATATATATATATATATATATATATATATATATATATATATATATATATATATATATATATATATATATATATATATATATATATATATATATATATATATATATATATATATATATATATATATATATATATATATATATAGATGTAGTTCGTTGACGAAAGTACACGGCCACTCGCTCGCCAGAGCAGTCCCTTTGTGATTCAGAGCCTCTGTTGGTGGTTACAAGGAAAACGCAGTGCTGTTCATGGTTGTAACGAAAACTCAGTGCTATGCGTCGCTACAAACAACACTCAGTGCTATTAATGGCTGAAGTCACAACTCAGCGCTGTTACTGTTTGAAAGCAAAACGCACACTTGTAATAGGTTAGAAGCAAAACTCAGTAAAATTCATAGTTTCTTGCAAAACTCTGTTGTTCAAAGTTACAAGCAATACTCAGTGCTATGCCTAGTTTGAAGCCAAACAGAGTGCTGTTCGTGCTTGCAAGCAAAACTCAGTGCTGTTCACTGTTACAAGAAAAACACAGTCATGTCCATTGTTACAAAAAACTCAGTGCTGCCAATCGTTACAAGAACAAATAGGCGCTTTTCATGCTTACAATGAAAACAATGTTCATGGTTAGAAGCTAAGCTGCTGCAGCATGGGTAACTACAACATAATAGGTGGTGAGCTATGGAATATTTTATTCAACTTAGTGTGGCTGCTTTAGTTCTGTGCCAATCAACCGAAGCTTGTGCACTTCGTGATGCGATGAACGGTCTTGCATTGACGCGATAGGGAACTACCTAATCCTTAGAAACCTAGCCTCTTGGGTGGTGGTCTTCTGTGCGTAGAACGCCTAGGAAGTCCGAAGCCCGCCGTCAGACTTGGTTGCTTCCCTGGAATACTTGGATGTACCAAGCAACCTGTGTCACGACGGTCCGGTGACTTCAAGTGCTGGGTCTTGATCACACACTTAGACATGGTGTGAGCAGATTTCTTGCTTTACTTCACCTGCTGCATGTCGTGGGCGCACTTGGTCCATGTGAAGGCGCAGCACCTCTCTTGCGGTGCCCACCATGAATTTAGTACACCGAGCTCTTGTTGGCGTCACCGTGCCGGGTAGCCATCACTGGCCAGTGTGATTGTAATACCGCGAGAAAAGAGGTGCTCCCGCAGAAGATACTTGTGACAATGGCCAGGGGCCTACTCGGCCTCGGGTCCCATGCCACCTCTCCCTCTGGAAAGTGTGCACTTAGGCAGGTCCTAGGTTGAAAACCCCACAGAATTCCGGTGGGCGATATGCCTTCTGAGGTCAACGTTGACCTGTAGCGTAACAAGAGTGTACGAATACGAATGAGCAGACTTGCATCCTTATTTTTCTTGATGCCTTCCTCATTGGTTCGCACTGCGCACTTCGTCAGCCTATTTGACTGAGGATAGTATGGAATAGAGCTAACATGACGCACATGGTCCTTTCAAAAATCTTTTTGTCACTGAACTGTTGTCGCCCGTTGTCCGAAAGGACTGTGTGGCGTAGTCAAAAATGCGCGCAGATCACTCGCAGTTGCCCAACAGTAGTTTCTGCACTAGCTGTGGGAAGGGGGACTTCCTCAATCGATTCTGTTTCCGCACTACTCTCACCAAGATCATGTGAACTTTCGCCTGGCCTGCTTAATCAATATGCAGGCGAGACTAACGTTTGCTGATTTTCGGACAACTTGAAGATACCTGTCCGTCTGGCATGGACCAACATTACGCACGTTTCCGGCAGTTTATACAGCTTTCTCTATGTCATGGTCCAAACCGAGATGCCAAAACATCGTACGAGCGAGGCGCTTCATTGCCGTCACGCCTGGATGGGTGTCGTGACATTCTCACCGAACAAATGCCCTCACGTACTCGGGCAGTGCAACACGATGGCCGCAGTAAATCAGTGCTTTATTATAAGCGAGTTCATGTATGCGGGTGAAATACGGCATAAGGCGCTGCTCCTCAGTCCTCAGTTAGTTTGGCCAAAGTGGCAGAGAACAAGTCTTCACCTGTCGAAGCAGCATGTCTTCGCTGGTGCTGTCTTCCAAATGCGGTGCGCAAAGAGAAGAATCTGTAAAAGCTTGGGCATCTTGCAGAGATTCGATGGGATCATCTTCACTAGGATGATTTTATTGTGGCAGGGCAAACCGCTCAAAGCATCGGCATTCGCGTTCAATGGTCCTTTCCAGAATTCTACACTGACACGCTGATAATAGTAGCCCCCAACAGTGTAAATTGGCCTCCGCGATCTGTTAAATCGGTCTCTTTGGATGAAACAGCCCTGTCAACAGCCTATGATACTTTATCAAAGGAAATTTATTTATGAAAAGATAGTCTCGCCACCTCGTCTCACTGAAATCTAGGGCAAGAACTTCCTTTTCCAGTTGAAATTAATTGCACTTAGCCGGTGTCAATGTCCAAGAGCGAAAAGCTCGCCGATCATTTTCGGCCATGATGAGATGGGACAGCCCTGCGCCCAAGCCTAACAATGACACTTCACATTAAAGTTGAAGGAGTTTTCGCGGGTCATAATGGACAAGAAATGTGGTCTTGCCCAAGGCACTCTTTGCTTCCTGAACTTCGCTATCGTGGAACGCCGCCCACTACCACATCCCACCATTTGCTAGCTAGTGATATGAAAAAGAAAGCATTTGTAGACAAGTTGGGCAAGAATTTAGCATATGTAACCAAGCCCTAGAAATATTTCTCCTACCTTACAAATGCTGCGTTCGGCACGGCGAGTACCATTTCAAGGTTATCCTGCTGAGGGCGAACTTTGACATCCATGCGTTGGCCCAGAACAGGCAGTTCGCTTTTTCAACTTCAGGCTGTGTTAAAGAAGCCGCTAAAACAGCTACCGTAGTACAGAGGTGTCACTGCCCTTTTCCACCACGGTGATGTTATCTATGCACACTTGAGCATTCGGTAAATCTTGCAAATCAAATTCATGCGTCGTTGAAATGAGCCGGGGACTGAAGCAACTCCAAATGCTAAGCGATGTTAGCAGTAAAGACCCCGGTCTCTGTTTAATACCACTATCTTTCTAGTTTGAGCGTAAAACGGCAGATGATTGTACGCGCTGGGCTAGACCAGAGCGCTCAAAACTTAGCTTTCAGAAAATGCCACAAATACTTCTTCAACATAAGGGAGTGCATACCGTTTCAAGGATGACGCCGGGTTCAATTTTAAATCGAAATCCTCGCACACTTTTATATCGCGTTTGTTTGTTTTTTGCTTCCGTAACCACCGGTGTTGCCCAAATGAGGCGCTTACGTTGAATCTACTCCGTCTTGTACAAGATGGACGATTTCGGCCCACTGTTTCGAACGCATCACATAAGCAACTGTACGTGTCCCAAAGAAACGTGGGTGGCCTCCTTTGACGTGCAGTGGTACAACAGGGCTCTTGCAACTGTCAAGCTTGTTGCCGAAATGAACGGAATATTCATCAAACACAGGCTTCGACCTCGTCATTATCAAGCACAACATTTAAACTGTAGATATTTCCAGTGCCCCAAAAGGACAACCCCTCTTACTGAAGTTCTCTATTCTGTTCCAGACGCAGAGCAGTGGCCCGTTATATGCCACCACGAGTTGCATGCTGCTCAGAACAGTCGAACCGCACAGTACAATCATGCTTATCCGGCCGAAAAATGGTAATTGCCCGAGGTAGAAAGTTAGGCGGAGGGATGTCTTTTCAGTGACGGCCCCCATTTGCTATGTTCCTAATTATGTTCTTCGGCATGACGTCGACCAGAGAACGCGTTCTATAATAATTCCAAATTTCCCGCCCTGTCATGTAAACTCTTCTTCAAGAGGCTTCAACGTGTCGGCGGGGCTGCACCATTACTTTTTCGTTCTGAGCTTCCATTTCCTCCACGGCAATGACACCAGGTTCCCGGGAACGGCCACTGCTGCGAACCTTCCCCAGATGACCTTTCCTGCCACACTGGCAACACTTCGTGTCCCAATGACGGCACGTGTATGGAGCCACCGCAAGGCTCACATGAATGGTTCTTTGCCGCGTTCCGCCGCTGCGTCCAGGGCCGCCGTCCTCCCTTCGACTGTACAATATTAATGCTGGTTCCCGTAGCCACTGGGTCTGCTTCTCGCATGTCTCGACCGTCGTTTGGCGCCTTCTTTGAGTCTATGGCAAACTCTTGTGCCTCCTAGTAAGTTAACTTCTTCCGTGTTAGTGGGCTGCGTCGGGCCTCGCCGTCCTGGGTTTCCGCATACTATGCAGTCTCGTAGAATACGGTGCAGCGATTTGCTGAAGGTGGAACTGTCTGCCAGTCTCCAGAGTTCGACGATGTATTCCCACATTGCCTCGCCATCCCTCTGTTTAATTATGAAGGATGGGAATCTTCCCACTATTTCATTAGCTTGAGTATTGTAAGGTTTCTCGAGGTATTCAACCACTAGATCGTATTTCTGACTGTTCAAGAATACGGTCGTACGAAGGCCTTGCATCATGCGCATGACATTACCGCTCAATGAGGACACCAGAAGAGCTCCGCGTTTCGCATAGCCGGATATTCCATTGCCTTCCAATCGTATCCTGTACGTGCTTCGACGGCTCACCCTCTCGTCAAAAACAGTTGGGCGAGATGCCATCCTGCACTCCATTTAACTGGAGAGAACTCTCACATGAAGTCCCATCTTTGTCACGACTGCTGCAGCGTGGGCAACAACCACAGATTCAGTAGGTGTAAGCGATGGAATTGTTTATTGGAGATAGTGTTGTTGTTTGTTTTTTATTCTGTGCGAGCGTGGCCACTGCGTGGCGCGGTAAACGGGCTTCCCTTGACTAGATGTAGCATAAATTTAGTGCTGTTCTCGGTTACAAACAAAGCCGAGTGTTGTTCATCGATAGAAGCAAAAAAGAGTACTCTTCATGGTCACGAACAAAACGAATTCTTCTTATTTCAAAGAAGCTAAACTCATTGATTTTAATGGTTATAAGCAAAACAGAGTGCAGTTTAAGGGCATAAACTATACGCAGTGCTGTACATGCTTGCAAGCAAAACTCAGTGGCTTTCATTGTTACAAGAAAAACTGAGTGCTGTTCATAATTAGAGGCGAAAGACGATGCTCCTCATGGTTATAACGAAAACTCAATGCTGTCCACGGTTGCGAACAAAACTGAGTGGTATTCATGGGAACAAGCAAAGCTCAGTGCTATTCATGTTGACACGAAAACTCTGTGCTTTCCATGGTTACAAGGAAAACTCAATGCTGCCCACGAATAAGCAAAAGTGAGTGCTGCCTCGTGGTAACAAGCCAAACTGATCTCTGTTTATGGTTACAACCAAAACTCATTGCTGTTAATGGTTACGAGCCAAAACTCAGCGCTGTTCATGGTTACAAGCACAACCAAGTGTTCTACCTAGTTACAAGGAAAAAGCAGAGCTGTTCATGGTTGAAAGTGTTACTCGGTGTTTTCGCGCAAATAGACGAAGAATGAAGTGCGATAATGGGCTGCTACATCTCTGAACACAGCCTTGTTGGGTCTTCTCGTGTGCGTACATTTGCTCACTTGCGCACCTGTAGTAGGCAATCTTACACACGTGGCGTTCTTCTCAAAGAGCCAACTGGCGTTGGTGCGTCAAAGGTGTACGTGTGATTGCTGCGCAAAGGCTGGAGCATCTGGCTGCTGTGTCTTGGAGCGAGGCTTGATGCTACCATCGAGAATGTAATCACATTTTTGTAATTGTCAAATATGTGCTATTCACCAAGGCAGCGGGAGCAGACTTTGTCAGTGAAACCTGGCAATTACAGAAAAAAAACCTTTCCTTGAAAACTGCGATAGTAGTGCTCTTGTATGAGTTCAAACGTAGCGGTAGTTTTCGTGCCTAACGCAATTGCCCATCTCTATATCATCTCCTGATCCAGGTACATTATTACGGGTGCGTCAACTTGCCCAAACAGACTGAAGGTGGTTACAAAGTGGAAATATGCAAAGGCAGATGATTTATTTAAACGTATATAAGGCGCACGCTGTGTTTCCGCTGTGCGCGCTGCCCTTTCGCCACATGTCCGCATGGGCATCCTTTTTAAACCTTTTACTGCCCTACTCCATGCTTCATGTAGCCTTTACTGTCTACCGTACAAGAAGCACTAACTCTCCATGGTGTTTAATGTACTCTCGCTGCGAGCCAGTTACCTTATTTTCCGCAGTATTGGTGGTGCTTTTTATTTCTGTTTGTCGACTATTTTGCCCCTTAGACCTAAGCAGAGTGTTTATGTGGCAAATAAATTGCGCGGTATTTTTTATCAGAGTGCAAGAAGCCATGCTCGGCAAAATCGGGAAAGAAATCGAAACTTTTAATAAGCCTTTAGCGACCATGGCCTCAGATGTTAGTTCTTAGAGCATGCCATGTAAGTAGGTAGCGTTGCGCCAGTACCTGGGTAGTAGCAGTCAAGACGACCAGCGTGGCAACTGCGATATAGGCGCCTCCGTGACTAGAACTAGCGCTTTAGTTGGCTATGGTAGGTTAGTTAAGAAAACGCTTTAAAAAGACGCAAGAATGGATACATTGTGTCACTACTTTCTTTACCTTGCTGCGTTCGTGATATACCTGTTACAAAAGCATCGGTTATCATCATCATCAAGTATATGGCGCCGCACGACATATCGCTGTGCTATCGGTTTCCGACGCCATTCCGCTTTTTGTGCAGGAATTGAATGTAGCCTTCGATAAAGAGTGAAAAAAAAATAGGCAGACTCGACTTCTATATACTTCAGGAAATGTGAATCATGCTTGCTTTCGTAGAAAACGGTGTAAGTGATCAAATATTGATATTGCTATTGTTCGCACACTTTTCCAATACCTATACAGCATGTACCGCACTTCTAGTGCTTAAGCAACATAGCAGACTTAGGAGGCCATTATTTGCACGAACTGAAACAATGAATATTGTTACGCGCAGGACGAGTCAGTAACACGAGCAACTACTTAGAGGTTATATATAAACAACGGTTGGAGCGGTGACCTTTTTAATGCACAGCGCGAGCTCAGTTTCTTCTTCATCCTCTTATCTCGAGTGATGGCAACAACGCGCCTCGTTCAAAGAAGGAAATACCACACGCGTGTAGCATAACACTCGGCGGCTGAAGCGACGTCTCAGAGCGTCTACATGTCATCACTTGGAGGGTCATACTGTTTCCGTCGTGCAATGTGCCCGACGTCGCTTGACTGGGAAGCAGATTGGGCGTCAGGGGCGATCTCGTGACGGGAGTGACGGCGCGAAGCAATCGGTATGGGCTTATGTAACGAGAGAGAAGTTTTTCTGACACGCCGACCTGACGCAACAGAGACCATAGAAGCACAAATGAACCAGGCGGGAAGTGCATGTCTCGGCGCCCCTAGTCTTAGAAATCCCTTTGATTGTCTTGGGACATCAGAAGCCGGTCACGGGCAATTTCTCTTGCGTGGGCACAGCAGACGATGTCGTCAAGTGCATATTCACTTCTTGGTGCCACGTGAACAGGGAGGGTTGTGTCAAGGGCAGCGCTGGTTCTCGTCAGAAAAGAAGGAAAAATGGGGAATAACCGGCTGTGTCATGCGCGAAGAATTATAAGCAAATGTGACACACGGTAGAGCGAGATCCCAGTCAGTGGGGTCAGAAGAGACATGTTTCGCGAGAATATCTGTGAAAGTGCGATTGAGACGCTCTGTGAGGCCATTTGTTTGCGCATGGTATGGCGTTGATATCTTGTGCCTCGTGTCACAGGACTGTAGTACGCCTGCGATAACTTTTGATAGGAATGTCCGGCAACGGTCTGTGAAAATTTGTGGCAGAGCGCCATGTAATAAAATCACGTCCCGTAGAAGAAAATCGGTGACATCTGTGGCGCAACTTGTAGGAAGCGCTCGGGTGATGGCGTAGCGGGTGGCCTAATCCGTAGCCACAGGGATCCACCTGTTCCCAGAGGTAAAAAGAGGAAATGGGTCAAGTAAGTCCAAACCAACCCGAAAGAATGGTTCCTCGGGAATGTCGAGTGGTTGAATGTAACCAGCATGAAGCATCGATGGTGTCTTGCGTCGCTGGCATTTCTCACACGCCGCTACGTATCTTCAGACGGAGCGAACAAGCACTGGCCAAAAGAAGCGTCAGCGGATCCGGTCGTAGGTACGTGACACACCCAGGTGACATGCAGTGAGGAGGTCATGAAGTTCGTAGAAAACACCCGAGTGAAGGTGTTCAGGGATTACAAGGAGTTATGCAGGGACGTCAGGGTGAACGTTGTGGCGGTAGAGTACGCCATCTTGAAGTGTGAATAAGCGAAGAGAACAGTCGGCGAGCGATGATTCGAGGCAGTCAATGATGACAGGCATTGAGGGGTTACGGCGCTGCTCGTCGGCGACATGGAGCAGTGGAAAAACAGAGAACACCGCGGCGGTGTCACCATCAGAGGTAGAGGTCGCGTCTTCGACTGGGTAGCGACAGAGGCAATCTGCGTCCTGGTGTAGGCGTCCCGACTTGTAATTCACTGTGTAGTCACTTCTTTTAGTCGGAGGGACCAACGACCAAGCCGGCCAGTAGGATCATTCAGTGACGAAAGCCAGCAGAGCGTATGATGGTCTTCGATTATTGAGAAGGACTTGCCATACAAATATGGGGCAACTTTGAAACAGCCCAGACGAGGGCAAAACATTCGCGCTCGGTAATAGAATAGTTGCGCTCTGCAGCGGTCGGGAGCCGCCTAGTGCAGGCTATCAGGTGGTCGTGTCCGTGTTGGCGTTGCGATAACACAGCGCCGATCGTATAACCACTGGCATCGGTTCGGATCTTTGTAGGTACGTACGGGTCAAAGTGGGCCTAGACCGGTAGATTGGTGAGAATTGTGATAAGGCATGAAAATGAGGCAGCCTGAGGGGAACCAACGCGTAAAAGGCTTCAGTGAGTGGTCGACGGATCGCTGCGAAATCTTTCAGGAACTGTCGGAAATAAGAACAGAGCCCCAGATAACTCCGGACGTCTTTGACAGAATGAGCTACAGGAAAAGCGGTTACCGCTTGAACCTTCTCAGTGTCGGGTTTTACTCCGGAAGTGTCGACCAGATCGCCAAGCACTGTATTCTGTCGGAGCCTGAAGTAGCGCTTCGATTACTTTAATTAGAGCCCGGTCTTGCGGAAGGCTTCAAGGATAGCTGCGACGCTTTCAAGGGGCGTCTAAAATGTAGGAGACAATGCAAGGACGTCGTCGGGGTAACAAAGGCAAGTCGACCATTCGAAACCTCATAGCAAGGTTCGATCATCCGTTCGAACTTGGCGGGGACATTGCATAAATCGAACGGCATAACCTTGAATTGGTAGAGGCCATCTGGAGTGACGAAATTGGTCTTTTCTTGGTCTCGTTCGTCGACGGAAATCTGCCACTACCGAGATCGACGGTCGATGCACGAGAAGTATTTGGCACCGTGAAGACAATCAAGAGCGTCTTCAATTCGCGGTAAAGGGTAAACGGTCTTTTTAGTGATTCGGTTTAGTTGGCAGTAATCAACGCAGAAACGCCACGTGCCATCTTTATTTTTGACGAGCACGACCGGCGACGCCCAAGGACTCGACGAAGGCTCAATAATGCCTCTGGTGAGCATCTTAAATTCCTGGTGAATAAGTTGCCCTCTGTCGTGGGCAAGCGATACGGTCGGTGGATCATAGGGGCAGCATCACCAGTGCTTATACGTTGCTACGCAATGGACGTCTAGGACGTCTAAGCAATGGACGTCAATTGTCATTGTCAAATATATCGCGGTAAGAAATCAAAAGGCGATAGAGGGTGGCTGCTTGGTCAGGTGTGAGGTCCGGAGCGACGAAGGGACGTAATGGGGCGTCGAGGTTCAAGGCATCCTGCGGGTGATCAGGAGGATCTAGAGACACGTCGGCTACAAAATCAGTGACGTGGTCGTCTGTCACTGACCGGAACATGGCCACCACTATGCCTTCAGGTCACACTTGCTTCGTCAAGTCAAAATTGATAACGGGGAGACACATCCTATTAGCGGCTAGGGTTACGACGGAGTGTGCCACAGAGATGTCGCGCGCCAGGAGGACATCACGAATAGGTGCGCCGACATGGTCGCTATAAGGCGCGGCCGCCGTTGAGGCCAATTAAACGAAGGCTAGGGCTTTCGGAGGTAAGCGAAGAAACGCTGTAGTGCAGAGGGTGTTCAGTTGTTCGGGGCGAACGTCTGGAAGAAGAGTAAGCTCTAGGCACAGCGTACCAGTGGCGCAGTCGACGAGGGCAAAATGCGTCGTCAGAAAGGCGAGCCCGACAATTAGGTCATGAGTGCAACTGCTCAGCACGGTGAACAGGACTGGAACTTGGCACCCACCGATTCTTATGCTAGTAGTGCACATACTCCTGATGGCAACAGTGGCACCACTGCTGACGCGTACGGCTCGAGTGATGACCGGCGTAATGAACTTTTTTAAGGAGACAACATAGATTAGCACTCATTATGGACAACAGTGGCACCAGTGGTGATGCGTACGGCTCGAGTGATGCCCGGCGTAAGAACGTTTTTAAGGTGACAACATAGATTAGTGCTCATTATGGACACTTGGGTTCCAGTATCGATTTATGAATTCAACGGAAAAGTATGTACGTCTACATAATTAGGTTCGTGTTGCTGAGGAGCGTCAACGGAGGATTTGGACAGGACGAATGTGATGCAGCACTACCTCCAAGACCTGCATCGCCTTGGTTTCGGTCCGTCGGTTTGGCGAGGAAAAGCAACGTGTCTAGGGGAGGCGGAGGAAGAAGAAGCATCGAAGAACATGTAGTAAGATCGGCTCCCGCTTTCAACATCGGTTTTGACCCTTTAATCAGAATGTACCCTTGGCTGGATTACATCAATCGACGCCTCACAAGCAGAGGATCTCGGCAACACCACCCGCTCGCAGTAACAGCTGTCTGGCTCGCTGTTATCGGAACCCGCCAGCGATACCGCCGCCCGGCCTGCTGCCGGCGCCCATCGCTGCTCGCCCAGTTTCGTGCTTTGATGTCCTCGCCGGAGCAGCCGTGCTCCCTAACGATGTACCCATGCTAAAGGCAACGCGCCAGATATTCTACACCGGGCCACCGGTATCCCCAGCTACAGAGTCAGAAGCCAATGGAAACGCCACCTTCGCGGATGCAGTTAGACGAGTGAACGCGCACCTAACAATCAGTTCCAGCAATAGTACAGTGCTTCCCTCAACCTGAACATTCTCGTCTTCTGCGCTGCGACCACCCTCAAATGGAGTGTCGCAGCATACTCGCAGGGACCCAGCTCATTAACGGTGCTTACACCTCCCAGCGATAATTCATATCTTCGCCCCCCCCCCCCCAACCACACTTCACGATCTCGAGCGACGTCCTGAAAATCGTATGGGGCTCTTGCGTTGCCCAGGGGGCGCTGCCAAAAAGGTGCTAAAAAGCGCCATCTGTCCTAAAATGGGTCGTACCAAGCTCGGTCGTCTGCTTCGGAAAGCACGTTTTCAATATGGACCCGCCGCTTTCGGTTGTGTTGTATCAAGGCCTGCAGCGAATATCCGGTGCCGAAGATTTTTTCAGGGGTGCACGCTGCGTAAAGGCAAGAAATTATGCAGTGCCGAATACTTGTATGCCGTTCAAGAATTAAGCGGCGAAGTTTTAGCGCGGTGTCAATCGCAAGTGAAGCGAGTCGCGTACGAAGTAGAACTTCAGGTTAGGTTTCCACCCTGCTAGATTCAGGCGCATGAACGCGAGGAAATGCTTGATATAAATGAATCCACAGCAGCGATAAGCAGACATCATGTGTACGGAACTGCTCGAGCAGACGGTCGTACGCGCCGCGAAGGCAGCAGTCTTTCGACATGCCGCGAAACGGCGGGCCTCCTGCAATCTTTGTTGACTGCATGCCGCTAAACAAGTAGTTATGTCTGCGTTGTCGTAGCGGCCATCTGTCCCTTTTAGTAACTGGTAATAACTGATGCAATGCATATAAGCTCGCATGTACGTGCGAATCGCGCTGCAGCGCGAGCTCGTGCGCTGCTGGCTTGACGCAGATTTTAATGAAAGCGCTCGAACATCGATCTGGTGTAATCAATACTACCTTGCTGCGCTGCCTCAACATGGTGACTTGAGGTCAGTATGAGTACATTTAACTCTCTAACCTGTGCTGCTCGTAGTGGGGTAGTGAATTGTCACCGAATCAGCCCGGCCATTTGTGGTCATTTGCACACACCTGGTCAGTTAACCACTTCGCATCGGTCGAATTGTTAATTGTCGCTGTGGCCGGGTCTCGAATTGTGAATTACCAGCCATGCCTGCTGCTATGTCGGTGTGCTGTGGGGACTGTAGGTGCAAAAGACCGACATTTAGAACGCAGATAATCAAGCAAGCTTCAAGACAGGCGAAGCAGTCAGCATGGCGCGAAGTTTCGCTTACTCAGCGCGACGAACTGCAGCTATGCAGCCCGCCCGACGCTCCACTTCGTGAGGCCTTGAAGGAAAACGGTAGAATCTGATGTTGGGGTTCAGGCCTTCTTGTTCATGGCATCCCACGACGCAGAAGTAATAACGGTGACGCCTCCGCGAGGCAGGGCTAGGTCTCTCCGGATCGGCGTCACCGATTCCGTCTGCTGCCAGCATTACGTCTCACGGCACACGAAGAACCTGTTTTCGTTAAATTATAGGCTGCGGCGACCTCGCAGCATGGTCGGCATGGTCTGTGCGAAGTGACGAGCCTTTTCACACTCGCAACAGGGCAGAAAAAAGTGCGAATCTACGCAAAACTCGGCCTAGAAACGTGCTTCGCCATAGCCAGGGCTCAATACGACCCAAGCTGGTACGACCCAGATGTCGTTTCCCGCGCCGCCACCAGGCGCCGCTACTATACCTCAAACTCCAGCGCAAGACGCCCATGGCGCAATTAGAGAAGTCCATCCATCAAAGCGTCCAAGAGCTCATTAACAGGGCCATAGAAACATGTGTCCACACCATAAAGGAGCCAATCATGCTTTCCGGCACTCTTCCTTTTGGCACAACCTCTCCGACACCCGCAGGAGCACCAGCAATGCGTACGCCTTGGGTACCACCAAGCTTCATTGCTGCTGCAACAACACAGCCTCACCATGTCTAGCTCTTCAAATTCATCACCATGGGCAACTGTCCTGCAATGGAATTGTCGTTCTCTTTGTAACAAGAAGGCTGACATGATCACCCGGTTCTCCAGCAAGCGAGACAAGACCAGTCCTAGGGTCATTGCCCTTCAAGAAGTCAACGGCCCTGTGCTGAGCATAATCGGCTATTACGGCTACGCCCCAGCTGTAAATGTCGCTGAACCCACAGCGACAGCATTGTACGTGTGACGGGGAACTATACACGTGCAATTACACACGTAACCGTGGTGCAGCGTTACTCTTAGCGTTGTCGGATGCCGGTTAAAAGTCTCATCACAGCGTACAATGCTCATCTTTTGTGTCTACGTGTTTCCCGAGAACACAAGGAATAAGGCAACTAGGGCACTCGTTGATCTCACCTTCATCTCCCACTTTAAAACATTTTATCCGCAAGACGCCATATTGTTGTGTGGGGGCTTTAACGCTCAGCACGTCGCCTGGGGATTCAACAAATGCAGCCAGCGCGGTCGGCGCATCATGCAAGATACCTCGGAGTACGGGCTGACACTCCTCAATATGCCTCAAGCACAAACAAGGCTAGGACAGACAGTTCACCAAGCAGACACATCACCAGATCTTACCTGGAGTACTCGTCCACAGCTTTTTCGATGGGAGGTGCTGGACGATTGCATGGGGAGCGACCACTTTCCGATCCTCATACGCTTTCGCCGAGGCCACCCCAATCTGAAGATGAAGTCACACGCCACTACACGTCTAAGCCACATAGCCCACTGGGACAAATACCGCGAGTTACTGCAGCAGCAGTCTCCAGCCAAGAACATTGACCATCTGGTATCACAGCTGTGCGTAGCGAAGCAAAGAGCCACCAAACACTTACGGGTTCCCTCTGACCGCGCAGAGCCTGATAGAGATCTGCTCACCTTATGGAATAGAAGGCACCGGATACTCGCTCAGTACAGGCAGTCTGGTCGCACTGCTCGCCACAAAGCAGGGTTGCGTAACATACAGCGTTTGATCGAAGAATATACGACTATGCTCGCGTCAGACCGTTGGATGGGAATTTGCGAATCCATCAATGGACAGGCTCATACGTCCAAGCTTTGGGCCATCCTGCGCTCTCTTCTCGGCCAGCGCAAGACAAACAATGGCGCGGCTCGTGTGGCCCTCTGCGAAGGCAACAGCACTCAGGAACTTGCCGAACAGGCTGCTGAACTGTTTTTCCCGCAGATGACTCGCCCCGCAGACACCACATACCAGAAGGATGTACATTCTGAAAATAATGAACCACTTAACAGCCCCTTCACCATGATTGAGCTGGAGCACGCCTTGCAGCGTGCTAACGTGCGTAGTGCTCCAAGGGTTGGTGAGGTGGGCGTGGCTCATCTAGGCAATCTGCCCCTTGAACACAAGCACGTTCTTCTCGAAGAATTTAATCGAGTCTGGGATACCGGGATGCTACCCTCCACTTGGAAGTTTTTGGTGGTCAAGCCCATTCCGAAGCCTGGTAAACCACCACATACCTTATCCAACCTCCGTCCGATCTCTTTGACCTCGTGTGTCTGTAATGTAATGGAGAGCATGGTCAACACACGCTTGATGTGGTACCTTGAAGATCGCGACCTTTTGGCTCCTACACTGTATGGATTTCGCCGTGGGCTATCAACACAGGTTGTGCTAGCCCGCCTAAAACAGGACGTCCTCGACTCTAATTCGGTGCGCCCGCGAGGCGTTGTCGCAGTAGATATACGCAAGCATTTGATTCCGTCCCACATAACACTATAATGATCAAAGCATGTGCCCTTGGCATTACAGGGTAGATGTACAACTTCATAGCGGGTTTCCTTGAAGAGCGAAGCTACCAAGTCGAAGTTGGTCACGACGCCAGTGCCATACGAATCAACCACGTAGGCGTCCCCCAGGGCTCGGTTATTTCACCAACGCTGTTTAATATAGCTATGCACCAGCAACCTAAGCGCCTTGCCGGCGTATCGGACCTGAAACACGCGCTGTACGCCGATGACGTCACCGTGTGGACGCATCAAGGGTGCATCGGGGAGCAGGAGGACGTCTTGCAACGAGTTCTCGACATTATTCACGCCTATGCCACGGAAGCGGGTTTACACACTGCCCCAGACAAAACATAGTTTGTCGTCATTCATGGTGGCAGGTCTACATTTTGAAAGCAGGAAGAAAAGCAATCATTTAAACTGTACATCGGTGACCAACCCATCACACAGAAATCTACTATCCGAATACTCGGTATGCACCTAGGCGAGAACTGCACAGCGAACACTTGGTTCCAATGCCTTACGAAGACCAGCAAACGAATCCTGCACGCTTTACGCAGAATCTCTTCCCGCACCCATGGAGTAAACGAACGTGAAATGCGGCAGTTCGCTCAAGCTTTTCTTGTCTCCCGTATCATGTACGGGCTGCCGTATCATCCAGTCAACCGCACACAGATGCACGAGGTCGACCGGTTACTTAACGAAGCCAAACGCATTCTAACTCGACTCCCAAGGTACACAAGCCTCGAAACGCTTAAAAGTTGTAGAAAACTCAACAAACTGTCCGAGCTCGCGGACATGCATATCTATACACAAGAGACGAGACTTCGCGCCACAAAAGCCGGGTGAGACACACTCATGCTCCTTGGGTATGACGTCCACAAAATGCCCATTTTGCCCAACAACACGCCGCCGTGGGAAATCACGGCTCTCACCGATGGCAGGCCACTTACTCTCAATATGGACCCTACTCGGCGAATGCGGCGCCTTGCATATGCCAAGAGGCATGGCAAGGCTACGAGTTCACTCTCCTTCACTGAACGCATCGTATACACGGACGCTGCACTGCCTGCAGACAACATTAGTAACACCTGTTATGCGGCTGCGTGGTATGACCAGACAAATGAAAATCAGAACCGCCGCCATCATATATCAGCAGAAACAATGTCCAGCACCCGCGCTGAGCTAATGGCCACCCTAGATTATTTTGAGTCGGCCCTCGCAACTTCCTCTCAAACTGACCCAGTTCACCATCATATGTACACAGATTCCCAGGCTGCCCATCGGGCATGTGCAAATGTTATTTACACAGACCCCGTACTGCAGAAGATCCGGCACCAGGCCCGCCTGCTCCGCGAATGCGGTCAGGACGTTACCATTCACTGGGTCCCTGCGCACTGCGGTATCCCCGGAAACGAGAAGGTTCATAGACTGGCGCGCGCTCATCTCTCTACCGCGCTAGCAAGAGCCTCCGATAATCCTCATCCTCTCCTAGCTACCACACCTGAGGTAGCAGACCCAATGGCAGACAAGCATGCGACCAAACAACGACGTGCCGCCTACCACGCAGCAGTGGGCAATCCACTCTCTATACCGTCACTTCCACCGAAGGTATTCAGTCGGCGAGAGTCAGTCTTGCTTCGGAGAATCCAGACAGGCAACAGCCTTACTCCTCACTTGTTGAACCGTTTCCACAAGGGTGGCACACCACCACCCGTAAGTGGGTACTGTTCCATGTGCACATGTCGTACTGATCTAAACCACCTTCGTAGGCAGTGCCCCCTCTACATCCCTGCAAGGCTTCGTGCCCTGGCCACCATACAACGGAGACCCTGGCCTTCTTCTCTCCGGACTTGGGTTTGCCCGGATACCACGTCTCCGGACCATGCCGTCGAGCTCTGGCGAGCACTGCTGCTTTTCCTTCAGGACCCTGCAGCACCACCCGTCGGCGATGGGCTCCGCGACAGCCATAAGCATCATGCGGTCCCTTAGCTGCCTCCAGGACGTTCATTAAGGGAAGCTGGAAGGTTTTCCAAAAAAAAAATGAGTGAACATCTGTACATAATGGTTTTCAATCCTCCGAATTCGAATATCGTATCGAAATTGAGCGAAAGAAAGCGCAAATATATTTTATTTCGACGAAAAGTGCAGCAGCGGACACGCCCAGCTCGCGCGTCTTGTTTCCGCCTGTGATTGGTCGGTGCGCCTCGGTACGTCAACTCTAGTAGCCGACCGCTGCCGCTACACATGAAGCGCGGTGCCAGGTAGTTTCGTGCTGTTCTTCTGAGACGGTAATGGAAAATTTCGAGAGACTGCGTTTTTCTGAGGAGTTCGGCGTTACTCCCTACATGTACGAGCCGATTGCGAAGAGCCGGCCTCTCGAAGAAGCAAACGATGCTGGTGCGAGCAGTGCTTTCGACGCGAACGAAAGGAAAGTCTTGGGATCTCCTCGTGTTGGAAATGCTGTTTGGTGAGTATGTTTTTTGCAAAGCGATCTAGTGATCTCGCCGATCTTTTGCCGATCTAGTGAGCTCGTTTGCGGTCAAACAACTGTAGTGTTGTGTTCCTGCATGCCTCCTCGTGGAACGTGAGCGGGGATGTGATAGACGGCATTTGTGCGCTCTCCAAAGCTGTCGGCAATCTACGAAGACGGTTTAAAGGCGTGAAAAGCTTCCCGGTTCATGCAGTACGTGTAGTGACCTTCATCTGTTGACTACCACTCACGTTGACTACCACTCACGTTGATTACCACTCACGTTGACTACAACGCACGCTGACTACCACTGTACATACACGCAGACGCACCAACAAAGGAATGCAGGGTCGATCGAAGCAGATTACGATGGCACGCACGCAGAAACAAGCGCGGTCAGGCATGGTTGCTGACGCTGCGAAGGAATGAAACACTAGAGTTGACGTCACAACACCGCGGTTTCCGGTCTACGCTCCACACGCTCACTCGACGGGGGGCGGAGCTATAGCGCACTTTCAACCGACGATTACGTCGCTCCTAATTGAAAAAAAAAACCCCAAATTATGCCTGCATGGTTTATAAGGTTCCCGCATCCGTATATGAGCGTCTTATCGAATTCGACAGACTCTTCAGCTTCCCTTTATAAAAACGGAGGCAGCCTTACGCTTTCCCCTTTTGAAATAACACCCCTCCTCTTTCCACCGCAGCGTCTTGGGCGCATTTTAATGTGGAATAAACGTTGTTTCATTCATTCATTGAGTGAGTCTACGGTGACGGTGAGCTATGGCGTTGAGGCGACAACGATCGCACGGAGGAGCGGCTGTCAGGGGCATCAGAAATAGGGTACAGCCGGCGAGGTGAATAACTGCGAACGCACGCGAATGGGCGAGGAGCAGAGAATGAGCTCCAGTGCGCCGGCATCCAGGTGGTGCGGCAGTGGCTGGATACATGACCAACGCGGTGGCAGCGGAAGCAGATCGGTTTGTCGTCTGGGCTTCACTATTCAGCAGGATTGCGCCGTCTGGGAGCGAAGCACAGGTCATTAACGCTTGTGGTTATCCGGATTGGTGCCGAATCAGGTCGGGAGACAGAACAGGCGGTAGGGATATCAAGGTTTGCAATTTCTTGCCGCACAACGGCTTGAATAACGGAAATAGAGGGGGCCGCTTGGTCATCATAGTCAGCACAGATTTCTTAAGAATTTATCTTGCGATTCTCAGCTTGCACTCTTTATAAATTTCACCAGTTCCCAATCAGACCTTAATGTACCCGTAGACTCATTGTTTTTAGACTTCTAGAAAGCTTTTGATAAGGTACCCCCCACAGCCGTCTTTTCATGAAAGTTTCAGTCCTGAATCTCAATCTTCTAATTTATAATTCGTTGCGCAGCTTTCTGACTGACCGGCCGGGAACAGTTCGTTTTTTGCAAATAACATTTCATCCCCTCTGTCTCCTGTGCTTTCTGGGGTTCCCCAAGGCTCTGCTCTTGGCCCACTCCTCTTTTTAAATCTACATTATTGACCTTCCTAATGACATATCTTCGAACATACGCCTATTTGCGGACGACTGTGTTATTTACCACACCATTAACAATAGCTCTAGTAACCCTGTCCTGCATTGTGACCTACAAGCAGTTGAAAAACGGTGTAATACATGGTTAATGCTATTAAATGTCAATAATACTCATTATTCTCTTTCAATCGTCGGCATTCTTATGTAGCACCTTCATATCTCTTAGGTAATTGAACAATATCATCTTTGACCTGTTATAATAATTAGGGCTTATCTTAACGCAAGATCTATCATGGTCCTCTCACATCGCAAAAATAACTAACGAGGCTAACCGCACCTCAGGCTTTCTCCGGCGCCATCTAAAATTTGCCCCTCCTCAGGTAAAAACTCTTGCCTACAAATCTGTGGTAAGGCCGAAACATGAATACGCATGCTCAATTTGGGAACCTTATCATACTAATCTTTCGAACATGCTTGAATCTGTCCAAAACCGCACAGCACGAGTTATCTTCCATGACTATTTTTGATATACTAGTGTCCCTGCGCTAAAATCTAATGCGAATTTTCCTAGACTAGATGCGAGACGGCAAGTGCCCAGGCTCATTATATATCACAAGTTTTATCATGCCCCAATCGGTAACAGCGTCATATCGCCAGCTCATCGTCATTCATCCCGGGCCAATCATTCAAAGTCAGTGTAATCGCCGCATGCGCGCACATCATCCCATCATCATTCGTTTTTTCCACGTACGGCGAGAAACTGGAATGATCTGCCTGAAGAAGCGGCGGACCACACCAGTGCGACTGCGTTCAGGACTGCCACCGAACACATTTTTCTTTGAAGCAGCCCACCCCTTATGTAAAACCCCTCTGCAGGGGCATTTCAGTAATAAACAAAAAAATAAATAAACAAGTAAATAAATAAATAAGAAGGTACAGTCAGGGGGTCGTGGATGAATGGGGGTCAGTCTCGCCGCTTCAATATCCCGGCGAACGATACGGGCGACGTTCTCTTGAAATGGTCATGTGGCGGTAAGAGCGAAGCAACGGGACGTGGCAGGGATGTTTGGGAGCTTGGAAAATTGTGGGAAAACCCTGCGGCTTTTGGTGACCTCGAAGCGGCGGCATTTTTTGACGATGTCGTCGACGGTAAAAACGCCGTTATAGACGAGCCAATTGAAGGCGTCGTACGCGATTCCTTTTAGGATTAGGCCTACCTTGTCAACCTCGGTCATGCGCTCGTCGAGTTTCCGGCAAAGCACGAGCGCTTCCTGTATGTAGGAGACATACGATTCCGCTGATGGCTGGACACGGCTGGCAAGCTCTTCTCACGGAGCCTGTTGGCGACCTGATGAGTTGCCAAACAGGCTGTGAAGCCGCTATTTGAAAAGGGCCCACCTGCAGAGCTCGTCCTCATTGGTGCGAAACCAGACATGCCGTGACCCGTACATATAAAAGATCACATTGGCAAGCATGATGGTAGGGTCCCAGTGGTGGCTTTGGGTAACGCGCTCATACATGCTGTGCCAGTCGTCGATGGGAACGTCATTTTGGGCGGAGACTGTCCCAGGATCACGGAGACTAGGAACAGTAACGTACGTTGTTGTAGGCGCCGCAGGTGTAGGCGGCGGTGGGGGACGGGGTGGTTTCATCGGAAGCCATGGCTTAGAAGACGACGGTGCTACTGCTTCGGAGGTCCGTGGCGAGGACGGGGAACGTTCCACCCCCACCACAATGTTACGCGAAGGATGAGTCAGTAAGACGAGCAACTATTTTAAGGTTATATTTACAACAGCGTTTGCAGTGGTGACCGGTTAGGTTCATAGCGCGAGCCCAGTTTGTTCTTCCTCCTTTTTTCTCCGGTGATGGCGTCCACAGGCCTCGCTAAAAGAAGCAAATACCACCCGCGTGTAGCAATATTTTTCTAATTAACATTTGCGCTGATTACTTTATAGCACTTATTGAACTTCATGAATAGTAGTGTATTTCGCTTTTGGTTCATATCTACTTGGGAGGAATTTGGAGCATGGCGCCAGTTTAAGGCATTCGTCGCGAAAGTTGACGACGTGATGCATTGCTGTTCCATTTTTTCCAGAATTTCAATGCAGAAATCACTATTTTGGGAGAAACGTAGGTAGAACAACCCTGCAATTGTGCTGCGAAATTCACAGCACTTACTTCAAAATGGCTTGTATAGAAATACGTTCCAAATGAATGCGGCCACTTAAAGCACTGGCATCAATTCGTCGATTGCAGTGCACGCTCTAAAGTAATTAGTTACAGATTTAAAACAGGAGCATTTACTCATTCAGTTATGCATGTTGATTTCTACTGTAAGCGATATCTGCCGCTTTGACACAAAAGTTTAAAAAACAGACGACCTGGTGCCTCAAAAAACAGGCGCACCGCTAATATATATATATATATATATATATATATATATATATATATATATTTATATATATATATATATATATATATATATATATATATATATATATATATATATAACCAATTGGAACTCCAGAAACCTGAGCTCTGCTGCGAGTAGAAACGGCGCTGTTGCTTCACAACACGGCTCGCGTCTGCTCAACCTATATATATATATATATATATATATATATATATATATATATATATATATATATATCTTGTATCTATATTGTCACGCGGTAGTGACGTTAAAGAACACAGCAGCAGTACTGTGAAAGACAAAACTAGCTTTTATTGGGCGAACCTGTGCCCACAAAACAGGCTACACTTAAAGCGCAACGATGGCGGCGAACACGCTCGGCGATCGTCGAAATTCTGATCAGCGGGTCAAGCGCGTCGGCTTTTATAGAGCAGTCATCGAATGTTCCAGACTAATCGTTCGGACCCGCATGCCTTCCACAAAGTTCTACACCATTCGCGTCAAGTGATGCAATCAGATAACATAACGTTCAGCGACAACAGACAGCAGATAGAAGCATCGATAACGTTCCAGAAACTTCGGTACATACAGGCGCGTCCCACGCTGTGCGATTACTTTTGTTAGGCTGCGAAACGTGGTTGCCCGATAAAGATAAGTATACGTGTCAATACCCCCCTCTTAAAAAGCATCGACCCGATGCTGCAAAGAAACGAAGGTAATGAACAAAAGCACTCGTAGCAAAGAAAAGAACAAAAATGGCGAAGTTTGTCAGCGTCCGTAAAAGGGTTTAAGGCGCACCACATGGACCACTTCAGATCGTGCGCGGCGCCGCTGTGAATGCGAAATGCCGTCTGGCACGACCTCATAGTCCAGAGCGCCAATGCGTCGGATGACCTTGTAGGGTCCGAAATAGCGTCGGAGTAGTTTCTCACTGAGTCCTCGTCGGCGTATAGGGGTCCATACCCAAACACGGTCGCCGGGCTGGTACTCGACGAAGCGTCGTCGGAGGTTGTAGTATCGGCTGTCGGTCCTCTGTTGGTCCTTGATCCGCAGGCGGGTGAGCTGTCGGGCTTCTTCGGCGCGCTGGAGATAGCTAGCGACGTCAACATTCTCTTCGTCAATGACGTGGGGCAGCATGGCGTCGAGCGTCGTCGTCGGGTTCCTGCCGTAAACCAGCTTAAACGGCGTGATCTGTGTTGTTTCTTGCACCGCCGTGTTGTAAGCGAAGGTTACATACGGCAGGACCGCGTCCCACGTCTTGTGCTCCACGACGACGTACATCGCTAGCATGTCGGCGAGGGTCTTATTCAGGCGCTCCGTGAGACCATTCGTTTGCGGATGGTAGGCAGTTGTCCTCCTGTGGCTTGTCTGGCTATATTGCAGAATAGCTTGGGTGAGCTCTGCTGTAAAAGCCGTTCCTCTGTCGGTAATGAGGACTTTTGGGGCGCCATGTCGCAGCAGGATGTTCTCGACGAAAAATTTCGCCACCTCGGCTGCGCTGCCTTTCGGTAGAGCTTTTGTTTCAGCGAAGCGGGTGAGATAGTCCGTCCCCACGACGATCCACTTATTCCCGGATGTTGACGTCGGAAACGGCCCCAACAAATCCATCCCAATCTGCTCGAATGGTCGACGAGGAGGTTCGATCGGTTGTAGTAACCCTGTTGGCCTTGTCGGTGGTGTCTTGCGTCGTTGACAGTCTCGGCATGTCTTAACGTAACGGGCGACGTCGGCGGTCAGACGCGGCCAGTAATACCTTTCCTGTATTCTCGACAGGGTCCGGGAGAATCCGAGGTGCCCAGCGGTTGGATCGTCGTGTAAGGCGTGCAGTAATTCTGGACGCAGCGCCGACGGAACAACAAGAAGGTAGTTGGCGCGGACTGGTGAAAAGTTTTTCTTCACGAGTAGGTTGTTTTGAAGCGTCAAAAGATAGTCCACGCTTAAAAGATAGTCCATGCTTAAATGCCCTAGGGACAACGTCGGTGTGCCCTTCCAAATACTCGACAAGGGCTTTTAGCTCCGGGTCCCCTCGTTGTTGATCAGCGAAGTCTTCCGCGCTTATTATTCCAAGGAAGGCGTCGTCATCCTCGTTATCTTGCGGTGGTGGGTCAATGGGGGCGCGTGATAGGCAATCGGGATCTGAGTGTTTTCGTCCGGACTTGTATGTTACAGTAATGTCGTATTCTTGTAGTCTGAGGCTCCACCGTGCCAGCCGTCCTGAAGGGTCCTTTAAGTTAGCTAGCCAACACAACGCGTGATGGTCGCTGACCACTCTGAATGGCCTGCCATATAGGTAGGGGCGAAATTTCGCTGTAGCCCAAACGATGGCGAGGCATTCCTTTTCCGTTGTGGAATAATTGCCTTCCGCTTTTGACAACGACCGGCTAGCATAAGCTATCACGTGTTCATGTCCATCTTTTCTCTGGACTAGGACGGCACCGAGGCCTAGGCTACTGGCGTCAGTGTGAATTTCGGTATCGGCGTGCTCGTCGAAGTGCGCAAGTACGGGCGGAGTCTGCATGCGTCGTTTGATTTCTTCAAATGCGTCGGCCTGCGGCGTTTCCCACTTGAATTCAATGTCACATTTAGTTAGCTGTGTCAGCGGCTCAGCGATGCGTGAAAAGTCCTTGACAAATCGCCTGTAGTAAGCGCACATGCCAAGAAATCTACGCACTGCCTTCTTGTCGGTGGACTGCGGGAACTTTGCGATGGCAGCTGTCTTCTGCGGGTCGGGGCGGACTCCAGACTTGCTGACGACGTGGCCTAGGAACAGAAGCTCATCGTAGGCGAAGCGGCACTTTTCTGGCTTCAGAGTGAGCCCTGATGACTTGATGGCCTCGAGTACTGTTGCAAGCCGCCTAAGGTGATCGTTGAAATTTTCGGCGAAGACAACGACGTCATCCAAGTAAACGAGACAGGTCTGCCACTTCAATCCTGCTAAAACCGTGTCCATGACGCGCTGGAACGTTGCAGGTGCCGAGCACAGTCCAAATTGCATAACCTTGAACTCGTAGAGGCCGTCTGGGGTGATGAAGGCGGTCTTTTCGCGATCTCTTTTGTCGACTTCTATTTGCCAATAGCCAGACTTCAGGTCCATCGACGAGAAGTATTTAGCGTTGCAGAGCCGATCCAATGCGTCGTCTATCCGTGGGAGGGGGTATACATCCTTCTTCGTGATCTTGTTCAGTCGACGATAATCAACACAGAAACGTAGGCTTCCGTCCTTTTTCTTTACCAGGACAACAGGGGATGCCCACGGGCTTTTCGACGGCTGGATGATGTCGTCGCGCAGCATTTCGTCGACTTGTTCTCTTATAGCTTCACGTTCCCGCGTCGAAACTCGGTAAGGGCTCTGGCGTAGTGGTCGAGCGCATTCTTCGGTTAATATGCGATGCTTTGCGACTGGTGTTTGTCGAATCCTCGATGACGTCGAAAAGCAGCTTTTGTATCGTCGAATCAGACTTCTGAGCTGTTGCTGCTTAATCACGGGGATACTTGGACTTATGTCGAAGTCTGGCTCGGGAACTACAGTCGTCGGGGTGGATGCGACAGAATCCGAGAGGACAAAGGCATCACTGGTTTCCACAATTTCCTCGATGTATGCGATGGTCGTGCCCTTGTTGATGTGCTTGAACTCCTTGCTGAAGTTTGTCAGCAACACTTTCGTGTTTCCTCCGTGCAGTCGAGCGATCCCTCTTGCGACGCAAATTTCACGGTCGAGCAGAAGACGTTGGTCGCCTTCGATGACGCCTTCTACGTCAGCGGGTGTTTCGGTGCCGACCAAAATAACAATGCTGGAGTGAGGCGGGATGCTCACTTGATCTTCGGGCACACTCAAGGCATGGTGACTACGAGGGCTCTCCGGCGCTATCGCTTTATCTTCCGACAGCGTTATTGACTGTGACTTCAGGTCGACGATTGCGCCGTGTTGGTTCAGGAAGTCCATACCGAGAATGACGTCTCGTGAACACTGTTGGAGGATAACGAAAGTGGCAGGGTAAGTTCGGTCATGAATGGTTATTCTTGCCGTGCAGATTCCAGAAGGCGTGATGAGGTGTCCTCCTGCGGTGCGAATTTGAGGGCCTTCCCATGCAGTCTTAACCTTCTTCAGCTGGGTGGCGATGTGTCCACTCATGACGGAGTAATCAGCCCCTGTGTCTACTAAGGCGGTAACCACGTGTCCGTCGAGAAGCACGTCGAGATCGGTGGTTCTTTGTCTGGCGTTGCAGTTGGGTTTTGGCGTCGGATCACGGCTGCGTCGTGTTAAACTGAAGCTTGAACGTCGCGTCGTCAAGTCGTCTTTCGTCGGTGTAGTTTTGGCTTCCTGACTTCGTCGGGACGGCGGCGTGTCGTCATTAGGTCGTCGAGATGGTTGCTTCGTCGTCTTCGTCGGAGGCGGAGGATCTTCGTCAGTTCGACGAACAGCAACCGCACCTCCATCGGTTGCTGCTTTTAGTTTTCCGTATATGGGCTGACGGACCGGCCGCGGGCTGGGCCAGTGTATGGTCGGCGCTGCGGCGACAGGTAGCGGCCTGGTGACGGCGAACGGGAAGCTCGTAGATGGCTCCACTGAGTGGCGGCGAGGTAGTCGGCAATATCGCGGGGTCGTTCGCCAATCTGTGGCCGCGGCGCGTTAACGGCGAAACCTCGCAGTCCCATCTCCCGGTATGGGCATCGGCGGTACACCTGGCCGGCTTCCCCGCAGTGGTAGCAGAGCGGGCGGTGGTCAGGAGCGCGCCAAACGTCTGTCTTCCTCGGGTAGGTGCGATGCGCGACGGGTGGTCGTGCTGGCGGCGGCGGCGGACGACGAAACTGCGGCGTGACAGGGCCCTGGCGCGGTCGCGGAGGGGGGCCTTGACGGCGTGCGACGGCGGCGTAGGTCATTGCTTGCGGCTCGGGCTGCGGCGATTCAGGGGCTACTCCAAGTTGTTGTTGGAGTTCCTCACGCACGACATCGGCAATCGAAGCCACCTGAGGCTGTGATGATGGGAACAGCTTTTGTAGCTCCTCCCGCATGACAGCTCGGATAGTCTCGCGCAGGTCGTCGGTGCCCAGTGACTGAAGTCCGGCGTAGTTTGTCGCGTTCGTGCGGCGGTCGAATTGCCGGTTTCGCATCTCGAGTGTCTTCTCGATGCTGGTTGCCTCGCGAAGGAACTCTTCTACGGTCTTCGGTGGGATTCGTATCATTGCGCCGAAAAGTTCTTCCTTCACACCACGCATGAGAAGGCGGACTTTCTTCTCCTCGGGCATATCCGGGTCGGCGTGGCGGAAGAGACGCTTCATTTCCTCCGTGAAGATGGCAACGTTCTCGTTCGGTAGTTGCACTCCGGCGTCCAGCATGGCTTCGGCCCTTTCCTTGCGCACGACGCTTGTAAAGGTGCGCATGAAGCCGGTACGGAACAGGTCCCATGTTGTCAATGTCGACTCCCTGTTCTGGAACCACGTTCTGGCGGCGTCTTCTAGGGCGAAGTATACGTGCCGCAACTTGTCGTCGGAGTCCCAGTTGTTGAAAGTCGCGATTCGCTCGTACGTCTCCAGCCAGTATTCCGGGTCCTCAGTTGCTGCTCCATGGAAAGTTGGTGGGTCCCGAGGTTTCTGTAGGATAACGGGGGACACTGGGGCAGCCATTTGGGTTGTCTTGATCACTATCTTCTTTGTCGTTTCAGGCAGAAATCCGTGCTCTGGGGGCAGTCTTTGCAGTCTGCGACTAGCACGCTGGTCTTCGGCGATGTTAGTTTTGTCCTCGGGCTTGGGCTTGGATCGCGACTTTGCGGGGGCGTTCGGTACATGAACGCACTAGCACCTCCACCAGATGTCACGTGGTAGTGACGTTAAAGAACACAGTAGCAGTACTGTGAAAGACAAAAGTAGCTTTTATTGGGCGAACCTGTGCCCACAAAACAGGCTACACTTAAAGCGCAACGATGGCGGCGAACACGCTCGGCGATCGTCGAAAATCTGATCAGCGGGTCAAGCGTGTCGGCTTTTGTAGAGCAGTCATCGAATGTTCCAGACTAATCGTTCGGACCCGCATGCCTTCCACAAAGTTCTACACCATTCGCGTCAAGTGATGCAATCAGATAACATAACGTTCAGCGACAACAGACAGCAGATAGAAGCATCGATAACGTTCCAGAAACTTCGGTACATACAGGCGCGTCCCACGCTGTGCGATTACTTTTGTTAGGCTGCGAAACGTGGTTGCCCGATAAAGATAAGTATACGTGTCAATATCTAATATAGGAGGTTTATTGGGGTTCGTAGCGACCACCGGTTCTACGATGCACCGAGCACAGTCCCCGAGCTCGAGCCTCTGCTGCGCCCTTGATGCTGCCGATGCTGCTGACTGCACGCACGTTCCTCATCTTCCTTACAATGGCCCCGCGGAAATAAAGGAGTCATCCTGGCGACTTAGTTTTCTGGAAGGATGGCAGAATTGTGATACGGCTTGAGACGCTGAACGTGAACGACTTCGCGGTTACGATGTCGCATGCCGGACGGCGGCGTTAGCGGCTCAACCAGATAATTAACGGGTGATATTCTCTCGAGAACGCGGTATGGACAGTCGTACTTCGGAAGGAGTTTTGAAGCGAGCCCAGGCGTGCGGTGTGGCACTAACAGCCAGATGTAATCGCGAGGGAGAAAAGTGGGAGGCGAGTTCTGGGCATCGTGAACAGCATTTTGGCGGTTCTGGTCGTCCGAGGTGAATCAGCGGGCAAGCAGGCGACATTCCTCTGCTTGTCTGGCGGCTTCCGAGAGCGGCAGGCATTCAGATGGGTCCGGCCGGTAGGGCAGAATGGTGTCGGTGGTGTGCGAAGGATGACGGCCGTCAAGAAGCTAAAAGGGTGAGAATCCGGTAGTGGCCTGAGTCGCGGTGTTGTAGGCGTGGGTGACAAACGGAAGAACTAGGTCCCAATTAGAGTGATCAGGTGAGACATACATGGCGAGCGTTCCATGGTACCGTTAGTCTGTGGATGATAAGCAGTGCCTTTACGATGAACAATAGCGCATTTAGCAAGCAGTTGTTCGATGACTTCAGATAAGAAGGCGCGGCCTCTGTCGCTTAAAAGTTCACGTGGACCTCCATGACGAAGGAGAAAACGACGAAGTAGGAAATTGGCGACCTCCTGCGCTGTAACGTTTGGTAGAGCAGCAGTCTCCGAATAACGGGTTAAGTGGTCTACCGCAACGATTATCCACTTGTTGCCGGCAGGAGTCAACGGAAGCGGCCCGTAGAGATCTATTCCCACGCGATCACAGGGTCAGGATGGGCACTTTGAAGGCTATAATTCACCGGTGGTATTGTGCGGTGGCGCTTTCAGGCGTTGGCACTCATGACATGAGCGGACGAACTGAGGGAAGAGGATAATGTGCACTCGCAGGGGGAGTCGTGACTGGCCTTCGGGCGAAGTGGTGATCGGGATAGCGCGTGAGCGTCGGAGTGCTTTCGCCCAGAACGGTACACCACGCCGATGTCGTATTCTTGGATTCTCAATGCCCAGCGGGCAAGGCGGCCCGATGGATCTTTGAGCGTCGACAGCCAACATAGTGCGTGGTCGTCGGTCATGACGTCAGAAGATCGGCCGTATAAATACGGGCGAAACATACCAAGCGCCCACACAATTGCCCAGCACTCCTTTTCTGTAACGCTGTAATTGGTCTCCGCCCTGTTTAACATGCGACTCGCGTAGGCGACGACGTATTTTGGGTGGCCAGGTTGACGCTGTGCCAACACAGCACCAAGGCCTACACCGCTTGCATCGGTATGGATTTCGGTGAGCGCTTGGGGGTCAAAATGGCGAAGAATATATATATATATATATATATATATATATATATATATATATATATATATATATATATATATATATATATATATATATATATATATATAATGCGATGAGGTTTATTCTCGTTCACGACGTTGTGGAACGCTAGGCAAAACAAGGCACTGCAAGGGCTGTCCGAAGCACGGGGTCGCTCGAGATCACGGCACGGCCCTTCGTCTTCCTCTTCAGACGGCACATACACAGGCGCGCGTCTGCTTCATTACAATGCCCCGGGAGCTAAGCGTAGCCATCCTGGCGACTCAGGGCGCGGAGAAGATGAGCGGGTCGTAGTACGGTTTCAGGCGGTTGACATGTACTGTCTCTCGCCCACGACGACGCAGGTCTGGTGACACGGTGAGCGGCTCGACGATGTAGTTGACCGGTGAAGTGGCCTCGATTATACGGTATGGACCGTGATAACGCGCCAGGAGTTTGGAAGAAAGGCCAGGAATGTTGGCTGGTATCCAAAGCCACACCAGTGAACCAGGAACAAAGTTGGGCGGTGGTTGATGAGCACGGTCATGTGTTGTCTTTTGACGTTCTTGAGTCTCACTAGTCAGGGCACGTGCCAGCTGACGGCAATCTTCAGCATATTTGGCGACTTCGGAAAGCGGAGTATACTCAGTAGCGTCAGGTTGGTACGGCAGTATGGTGTCCAAAGGGCATGATGGCTCACGGCCATACACAAGAAAAAAGGGGGAAAAGCCGGTGGTCACTTGCGTCGCGGTGTTGTACGCGAACGTAACAAAGGGGAGTACGGTGTCCCAGTCGGAGTGGTCGGATGAAATATACATCCGCAACATGTCGCCAAGTGTGCGATTGAAGCGCTCGGTAAGACCGTTGGTTTGGGGATGGCACGCGGTAGATTTGCGATGAATTATCCTGCACTCAGCGAGGAGGGCTTGGATGCCCTCCGACAGGAAAACACGGCCCCTATCACTCAGTAATTCTCGGGGAGCACCGTGGCGAAGGACAAAATTGCGAAGGATGAAAAAACCAACGTCACGGGCGGTCGCTGCTGGCAGTGCTGCAGTCTCAGCGTAGCGAGTAAGGTGATCTACGCCGACAATAATCCACCGATTTCCACGCCCGCTGCATGGAAACGGGCCGTAGAGGTCGATGCCGACGCGGTCGAACCGACGAGACGGGCATGGCAGCGGCTGTAACGGTCCTGTGAAACGCTGTGTAGGTGTTTTGCTTTGTTGGCATGTAGTGCAAGACTGAATGTACTTTTGCACAAAGTTGTACATGCCTCTCCAATAATAGCGCTGACGCAACCTTGTGTAAGTTTTGAGGACGCCGGCATGAGCGCTTAGGGGGTCAGCGTGAAAAGACGCGCAGACGTCAGAGCGCATATGACGAGGTATAGCGAGGAGCCATTTGCGTCCGTCGGGCATGTAGTTTCGGCGATATAGAATGTTGTCCCGCACTGAGAAGTGGGTTGCTTGGCGACGCAGTGCTCGTGTCGAAGGGACATCAGACGGAGCAGCAAGGTAGTCGAGTAACATTGCAAGGGATGGGTCCTTGCGCTGCTCTGTGAGCATGTCAGGGATGGTGAACGGTGACAGGGTGGACGAGGAAGCTGACAACGACGCCAAATCAGGCGTCAGTGGGGAGCGAGAGAGCGCATCAGCGTCGGAGTGCTTGCGACCAGAGCGGTACATGACGCGGATGTCGTACTCTTGCAAGCGAAGCGCACAACGTCCCAAGCGTCCAGACGGGTCTTTCAAGGAAGAAAGCCAACAAAGGGCATGGTGGTCAGTAACAACGGCGAAAGAACGGCCGTAAAGGTATGGGCGAAACTTGCTTAATGCCCAGATGATCGCTAGACACTCCTTTTCTGTGACGGAGTAATTTAATTCTGCTTTCTTTAGAGTACGGCTCGCATAAGCGACGACGTATTCATCATAGCCAGCTTTCCGTTGCGCTAAGACCGCGCCAAGGCCAACTCCGCTGGCGTCAGTATGGACTTCCGTGGGAGCATCAGGGTCGTAGTGGCGAAGAATCGGTGGTGAGGTCAACAAGTGGCGCAATTGCTGAAATGCTGCATCACATTCAGGTGACCATGCTGCTATGCCGTTACTGGCGGAAAGTAAACATGTCAAAGGCGCCATGATGGATGCGAAATTGCGTACGAAGCGACGAAAATAAGAACATAAGCCAATAAAACTTCGGAGGGTTTTGATAGACGTGGGCCTTGGGAACTCTGCAACAGCGCGGAGCTTGTCTGGATCCGGGAGGACGCCGTCTTTGGAGATAACGTGACCCAATATGGTTAGCTTGCTTGCAGCAAAGCGGCACTTTTTGAGGTTAAGCTGTAGACCGGCAGAGGCGAGACAGGTCAGAATGTCATGCAGGCGAGCGAGGTGCGTCGGAAAATCGGTTGAGAAGACGACGATGTCGTCGAGGTAACATAAACAGGTCTTCCATTTGTGGCCACGAAGGATGGTGTCGATCCTACGCTCAAAAGTAGCAGGCGCGTTGCACAACCCGAAGGGCATGACGTTAAATTCGTAGAGGCCATCGGGTGTAACGAATGCGGTTTTCGGACGGTCAGGCTTGGCCATGGGAACTTGCCAGTACCCGGAGTGCAGATCCAAGGAACTGAAGTATTCTGCGCCTTGTAAACAGTCGAGAGCGTCATCGATTCGAGGCAGAGGATAAACGTCTTTCCTCGTTATCTTGTTTAGGCGTCTGTATTCGACACAAAAGCGAATGGAGCCATCTTTTTTCCTCACCAATACGACAGGTGAAGACCAAGGACTTTGAGAGGGACGGATGACTTTACGTTGGAGCACGTCATCCACGTGCTCCGTGATGATTCGGCGCTCTTCGGCAGAGACACGATACGGGCGCTGTCGCAAGGGGGAGTGGGAACCAGTGTCGATGATGTGAGAAACACCGGTGGCACGGCCCAGTGACGTCTGATGACAGTCGAAAGAAGAGACAAACTTGTGAAGGAGAGCGAGAAGTTGGCGGCGATGAGATGGGGAAAGTGCAGGGTCGATGGCCTTGTCAAAACCCACTTAAGGTGATGAGCCGGAGACCGAAGCGATGGCGTCAAGGTGACGGAGGGAGGCGGCAGGAACATCGAAGTCGTCGACGTAGTTGACCGCTTGAAAGTATCCTACCGTCTCTCCACGCATTAGGCTGATCGGGTACTGGTAGTAGTTGGTGACCAGCATCACAGTTGAGCCAGAGGTTACAGTAAGCACGGCAAACGGAAGAACAATGCCCTTGCGTTGAGCAAACACATCGGACGGCGTGAACACTACGGTGGCGTCAGATGCGGAATCAGACGACAAGACAACAGCCATCGACGACTCAGGAGGTACGGTTGTGTCGGCATCAACAGTGAGTTTGTCGGCAAAGTGAGGAGAGCTGGTCGGCAGGAATTCACATAGTGGTAAAAGCGACACTTCTGCACGTGAACAGTCAATGACAGCATGATGACGTGACAGGAAATTCCAACCAATGATGAGGTCGTGAGAGCACGATGGTAGCACGAAACACCCGATTATGTACAGAACGTCGTTGATGACGACACGGGCCGTGCATACAGCTGAAGGGTGGATTCGCTGCGCGCTGGCAGTGGCGAGCACCAGGCCAGAGCGAGCTGTAGTCACTTGTCGTAGCTTGCGGCAAAGACCCTCGTGAATGACGGAAACGGCTGCTCCGGTATCGACTAGTGCCACTGCTGGTACTCCCTCTACAAAAACGGTAATTACATTTTGCGGCAAAGATTGAGGTCTTGAGAAAATCGACGTATTTGCAGTTCTTGCCTCAGGAACTGCAGCAGTCCGTTTCCCTCGTCAGTAGGAACTCGACGACGCAGGGGCGAAATCGAACGCCGACGAGGGGAAGGGGAACGCCGAGTTTCCAACCGGCGATCAGTGTCGAGACGTCGCGGTGATAATGGAGGCGTGGCGGCGTATTGTGGTGCGTAGCGGGGCCTGTCAAAGCTGGTACACGTAGTTGAGGCGCGGCTGCGACAGAAGCGTGCCACATGGCCAGCAATGCCGCAGGCGAAGCAGATAGGCCGGCTGTCTTGAGTGCGCCACGTCTCGGTGGGACGAAAAAAGTGTGGTGACGGTCGGGCAACTTGAAATGAAGTCGGATTCATGGGCGATGGAAAGGAAGCGGTCTGCGCAGGTGGCCGTGCAACCACGGCTGCATAACTGAGCGGCAGCGACGTAGGGTGGTTGGCAAAGTTGGTATGGGCCAGGGGCACACTCATAGGGTTGGGTGGGGGGGTTGTAGGAGCTGCAGGAAGCGCTTCAGATATGTGATTTCGGATGGCTTCCTGCAGCGTTGGAGGCAAAGCTGCCGTAGGTGCGTCACTGCGAGGCAGCAGCGAGAGCTGCCTGGCCACCTCTTCACAGATAAAATCTTTGATATGCTGCGAGAGGGTCGAGTTGATGAATTCGGTAGAAACCGCGATGCTGGAGACGGAATTGGCGTGCTGGATGTTCTGGCGGGCGATGGAACGTTGGCGGCGCAGCTCGTCAAAGCTCTGGCAGAGGTTAATGAGGACGGATACGCTAGTTGGGCCTTTGGCCAGCAACATCTGGAATGCGCTGTCCTCGATGCCCTTGAGGATGTGTTTGATCTTGTCATCCTCTGACATGCTGGGATTGACCCGCTTGCACAAATCGAGAACATCCTCGATGTAGCTGGGGAATGTTTCTCCAGGCTGCTGTGCGCGCTGGCGTAGACGCTGTTCAGCGCGTAGCGTACGCACAGCTGGGCGATCAAACACTTCTGCAAACAGAGTCTTAAAGGCGGACCAGCTTGTAAAGTCTGATTCGTGGTTGAAGAACCAAAGTTTGACAACGTCGGCGAGGTAGAACGGCACGTTGGTCAGCTTAGACTGGTCATCCCAGCGGTTATGGGCATTTACACGTTCGTACGATGAGAGCCAGTCTTCCACGTCGTGTTCGGCGGTCTCACTGAAAATGGGTGGGTCGCGCTGACGAGGGACGCCGGCGCAGATGACAGTGGCAGCCGGTGGGGCGGGCATCGAGGTGGCGGGATCAGGCATAGTGCAAGGCGATCTTGTTGGCAGGGTTCGAGTGCGGAGCTCCAGGACGAGGCGAAGGATCTTAGCAACCTCCATCAAATGCGATGAGGTTTATTCTCGTTCACGACGTTCTGGAACGCTAGGCAAAACAAGGCACTGCAAGGGCTGTCCGAAGCACGGGGTCGCTCGAGATCACGGCACGGCCCTTCGTCTTCCTCTTCAGACGGCACATACACAGGGGCGCGTCTGCTTCATTACAATATATATATATATATATATATATATATATATATATACATGTATATATATATATATATATATAGTACAAAGCGCATAAATTCAGTTCGCGTGAATACAGTAACGTCGCCTCTACTGACCGTCACCAAGAGGCTACTGATCAATGACAGGGTCATCGTTGAAAAGCGTCGACAGCAGTTAGTTGCCTCCTTTTGTTCCACGTTGGAGACCCGAGCAGCACGTAGAAGACAGAAGAACCACATTAGAGACCACTTAGGGACGACAGATGTGGTTACGATTCAACGTTTGTGATTTGGTTCGTGAATTGCCTCAACAAGGGAAGATGCAAGAAAGGGGCAGGAAAAGCGGAACGGGCCTGTTGTGAAGAACAGAGACGTTCGGACATGCAAAGACGCCACTATAGTGTGCTCGAATAGGTGGAGCCGTGTTGTAAAACTGATTCATGTAGTTTTTTATTATAATCCGTTTTTAATACTCTTCCACGTCGCTCGGATCCGTTCTTTCTCCAGGCACCTGGCACGGAACCTTCCGTGCAACCTTCGTTAGCATTAAGGAAACCTACTTTCACAACAGTGTCTAGACTTGAAAGAGCAATCTGTGTTCAGTGGTACGGCAATCAAGAGCTTTACACTGATACATGTATATTGCGTGTTTCTTGTGGACGATGCACGCATGCACCCCGACAATGACGACGAACGCTCTCTGGCTCTGTAGCTGGGGGTCCGAACTGGCCAGCGCTGCATTACCCTTTGTAAATATACTTTGTAAATAGTCTCCAGTCCAAAATACATCGTTCGCGTAACATTTTGGTAGAGAAGGCCGTTCCCCGTCTTCGCCGCAGAGCTCCGCAGCGGCCGCACTGTCCTGCTTTCTGCCATGCCTCCCGGTGATGACACCTCGTCTGCTTCTACTCCTGTGACCTGGCAAGCTGAATAGACCAGCGCTACATTATCCTTATAAATATACATTGTAAATAGCATCCAGTCCTTAGTCCTTCGTTCGCGTAACAATACTCTCACAAGTGCGGCCTAAATTTGGAGCAAGGGGTGCCAGCATTTAATGGAAAGCAGCTTCAGACGGAACGCTATGATATAATGGTTAATTTTAGTTTCGATGTAGTTTGCTGAGGTGCACAATTCTTTTAATATATTTACACATAAGTCATGTATGAGTGCTCCATATAACGATGAACAGAAGGAAAACAAGCTAAGAACAGCAGCCAACGTTTCGAAAGTGCACTTGTCTTCTTCAAGGCGACTTGAAAAGTCCATTTGTCGAAAATCTGGCTCCTGCTTTCACCTTGCTCTCGTTTTGCTCATCGTCTTGAATTTCCATCTCCCACCTTCCCAGGGCTTTGCCTGGCCATGCTTTGCCTCAGTTGCTTTTCTTGTACTGGTCTATATTCAATATCAGCCCATGAAAACAACCATGAGTTGACTCAGAGATGCATGCCCAGTATTTAAATTAAAAACAAGTTTTTGCCGCCCAGTACCGGAAGCTACAGATAATTCCTGCATTTTCGAGAAAGCAATGTCAGATGGATGCTTCATATTACTCGTGCCGTAGCCGAGTGAATCGAGGTATCCCAATATTTTCATTTAGTTGCTAAGAACTATTTAGTTGCTAAGAACTACATGCGCTACGAGGGAAACTGAATGCTTTATAAGCTTTCTATGCATCATTTATGCTGTTACTAATACTTTGCCTGGTAGCTCATCAATATTGTTGACCCGACAAATACATCAAGAATAAAATGCAAATATAAATATAAATCTCTGCCGCTCAATTTATAGCATTTTTTTCTTCATGCTCAAATGTGGTATTCACAAAAATGTCAGTCATCAGGAGCGACACATGTTTTGATGAAGAAATTGGAGGACTTCATCATTCCCTTAGCGCACACGCTGGTCGTATTTTCGCCAATGCATTTATGTTTGTTTATGAAAGCTGTTATTTTTTAATCCCTACAGAGGTGAATCTCCAGGACACGCATTTACCTTGCCAAAGCCGTTTTAACCATATACTGAGCTTCAACCAGCTGGTCAACAATATTTTTGACCGACTGTATCTCCCTTAGTTTTCAGACAATATCTTCAATATTTCTGTTAGTGTGCATTTCAGCAATATAATGAAGAAATAAAGCAGCAAAAATATTCTAGGTGAAGCCTTCCTCATCATGCCAGTTAAAGCTTCAAAAAAGATCTTACGTGACAGAAGTAACTTCAAACAACTTACATTGTGCAGACGCGGTAGGAACATAATCGACGATTCAACGGGGTCTTGTTCTGGCTGAGTTATGGAGACCTCACAGTCTTCGGTGGCATAACAGCCGTCATGATATTCGCAAATATCAGGGTTAAGAATGACATGGTGAATTCTATCCGAGCACGAGTTCCATCGTATCGCATCCTGGAAGCAAGAAAGTATGCTAAATACCAGAGCATTTTGAATCAGACATTTTAATATCCACAGACTTCCCCCAAGAACTTATGCCCTGCAGCTATAGGGAAAAAATCACGTGGGACAATCGCATAAAATATTCTTTTACTTCTAGGGCATATATGATTAGTTAATGGCGGGAATTACACAATTAAATTCCGGAAAAATTTGACCCGGTATAGGTTGACTGAAAATCTTTTGCCTTAGAGATGGGCGTTAAAACTTTAATATTGTGCTCTGTATTGTGGTTGTATTGCGCAACATGTCACAATATTTTACATCATAGGTAAGCGCCAGCAATAGTATATAATTAGAAGGTATTTTATTAATTCAGAACATTTTATATATCTGTTAAAGCAAAAGTTATTTTCGCAAATGTCAAGACCCGTCAAGAAACAAGCAACCAAATTGTCATGAGGAAGTTATCTCATATTATAGCGTTTTTTTGCGTTGGTAGTTAAGAAAAAAAGTACAAGGGATATGTAAAATACTTGATTACTGGTCTACCGTTACAGGGCAGTGTTTTCAGGCAATTGTAGTAGAAAAAGCACGCGTTCGTTGGCTGCAGGTCGGTTCGAAGTGTGGCGATTGAATTACTTAAAATTATAGCGGGGGCATGCCATGCTCGCAGGAAAATGGTGACGCAGCTGCCTATCGCTAACGCTCCACTTTAGGGCGGACCGTTTTGAAACGCTTGTGGTAAATTAGGCGGCGCAGACCTGCCAGTTCCATGCTCTCCTGTTCTTCCAATTCCTGTATTTGTTAACTCGTGACATTTTGCCTCCCCCTTCCCCAAGCTTCCAACCTGGCCGTTGAGCTGAAGTCGACGAGCTTTCCTCTTTCTTCTAATTCAACCAGTCTCTCTGCCACTGGCTCTTGGTAAATACGCAGACTTCTACTAATTTTACACATAATCGAAAGCACGGTTATTGAAAGGCACGAGTGCAGAGACATCATTTGGAAAATGGTGTAAATCATCTCTCTGAGAAGTTTCTACAGAGAGCATTTTTTTGTTTGCTTTTCCGGTGGGGAAGGGGAGGGGCGAGGTCGATCGGTCGCCTCAAATTATGAGTGCTGCTAGAAACAAAAAAATTCATGGGGTCGCGTGGCATTCGAAATCATCACATTTAGGCTAGCTTGCCAGTTGCCCCAATCACTTCACTGACGCAGCTACATATACATTTACATATAAGACTACACATTTACAAATAAGAAACCGTTTTCCAGCTCGGCGGACGTGTGACGAGACAGCTAGGTCTGTCATACCATACAAAGTACCACAGGCGCTATGGTCACTTAGCACAAGTCGACAAAAATAAGGGGAGGTAGGGACAAGGTGAGAGCAAGTATTACTGTGTTAGGTTCCTTCTACAGTGGGCCATAATAAGGCTTCTTATAGCGCTCATCTTGGGTTTTCCTCCCCTTTTTTTGTAGATTTGCCTTAAATGGCGATAGTTCCTGTAGTCCGTAGTGCAGTATGAACCGAATCGCCCAGCAACAAGTATCACTAGGTCTGCAACCTTAGGCATGCTCCGGAAATAACTAGCATCGAGCATCAAAATGCTATCTTTGAGACAGAAATGACAAACACTAGGCTGTGCCGCTGCAAGCTTCTTAAGACCATGCGTGGCAGGAAAATGGCAGTTGGGAGGAGTCAGTTGCGCAACTTTTTGCATGCTTCGCTGGCAACTGGAGTCGAGCATTCTAGGCAATGCAGCTGTGTGCATGACAAGAAACCTGCAGCTTTATTGGGCGATGAGTAATAAACGACAACGTTTTGTCAGAGGGAACGTCAACGGATGTCAGTAAAATGACATGGCACCAGTACAGGCTTTCATTAAGAGGTAACGCCATACACTATTGGGTTGTCTGCTTTCTTCACTATACAGAATAGTCAACCTCGCCTAATGTAGAAGTAATGTGATGCGCTATACAGAAAAATCAATTGCTGGGTACCCACCTCATTGCAACAGGGGCAGTAGGACAGAGGGTATTTGTTGTGTCCTAAGCGCCCGTACTCATAAAACACACCATAGCGGTAATGCGCCCACTCATTCACGAAGGCGTAGGCTGAAATGCAAAAGAATTCTAGTAAACACTGTTTAACAGATGCAGCTTTGAGAAGGGGCATTTCTAAAGGGAGTAGGCATTGAGCGCTATTGCAGTGTGCGCGTGACGACAGCTACATTTTCCAACTAATATATTGATTTGTCCATACAAGAGAACACATTTTTGCACGACAAGATGTTCTGAATTGCATGCTCAAAACCGTATGCCTACTGCGCCATAATCCATAAACCATAATCCTACTGCGAATTCTGCGACAAACATCTCCGTTCAGTTTTAAGCTGTAATGAGTCCAGCGCACCCACGTTTGGTTATTGCGGAGAAGTTAGCTTGCCTGGTGAAAATGAGCTACATTGGGTAACAACGATTAGCAACGCGAAAGAGCAATGCCGATATAATGAACTTCATTGATTTACGCACTGCTGCGGGCTCTAAAGGCATAAAAATATCGTGTGGTAAAAATACCAAGTTTATTTTTCATGAGCTAATCATGGCATGGCAGATATTTACTCGTTAGCAGAAGTATTTGCTTTTCACTGTTATATATTTATGCACTGATTAGCTGTCTTGTGGAACTTTAGAGTCCACTTACGAATCTAAATATACAAATCGATTCTCTGAAAACCTCCTTTCTTTCTAGATAAATAGGGTAATTGGACTGTGCATGTGTAATCTGTATTTATTTTGGAGACGTCATTACGTATCCATCAATATTTACGATGCACTAACACAGATACGTGAAAAAAATCTCTCGTCGATCATAGTTTTTCTATATAGCGCACAGTTGCTTTATACAGACTCTTGCGCTTTTCTTCATATATAATTCACGGCTGATCGCAGCCACCGCTATGCTCTTGCAAGAACGAGACAGGATAAATTACCATGACCACCTTGGTCTTAAACTAGATACCAAGTGGACGCTGCGCTTCTTGCACAGTACATAAAATTTTTTTTTTCAACCACAATATTCGCCCGCGCAGGGTAATTTGGGTGTCCCTAGAGCCCACTGCTAGCGGAAAAAGTGGCGGCAGCCATACACTCTGGGTATCGCGTCACTGTGGATTGCAAGCAGTGTGGCTGGCAGCCTGAATTTCACAAATTGGATATGTTAAAAAAGTTGCTACCAAACTGCCCTGGAAATAATCGAAGCACACATATAAATATTGGAAGATGAATGTGTCATTGCACAGTATATATTGCGGTTTGGCTAAGAAATTGCATGCATTTTTGCATTTACTTCTCACCTGAGAAATTGTGTCTATTCGACCGGCCTCAGGCACCATTTTTATGTCTGACGTGTATTTTTATGCCTCTGGTGATATGGTATACTTATACCGGAAAAAGGTCAATCCTCATTCAAAGAGTTAAAAAAAATATTGGAACTCTATTTTCAAATAAGAAGATACGGTCGCAAAGAATCTTCGGAAACACGTCGGTATGTCTTGTCTGGTCCATGAAATCTTTAACGGGGATTCGAAAAGCAAGCTCATGGTAGTAATTGTGAAGTTAACTTATATAACACTTTGCCATCATATTATATACTGCATTATTGCTTTTCTTGAAGTAGGTTCACCAAGTGCAATTTTCGTTTTTAATTTTACTGTAATTTAGATTTCTTTAATTGTTCTCCATGTCTGATTGATGTCTCTCTTTCATTCGCCACGTGCATCTTATTTCTCCATATCGTCCTATAAGCCGAATAAGGCTCATACTGGTCTGTGCGTGTTCTTCTGGATATTTGGTGGCGAGAAACAATATTATTATTATTATTATTATTATTATTATTATTATTATTATTATTATTATTATTATTATTATTATTATTATTATTATTATTAGTTGTAGTAGTAGTACGAGCCATGGTAGTCTATCATATACTATTACAATGTTGTTGGAAAATGAATAGAAAAGTGCCATACTTGCGTCGTTTAGGGCCTCCTTTGTTGTGTTGAGCTCCGCCAGAACGTCGGGCGAAACACGGATGAAGTCGCCACGTTGCCCACACCTCCTCCGTAGCTTTGTACTGAAGGAACCTCCTTTGTGGCCGCTCTTCAGAGCTTCAACACGTACATCGCTCTTTGAGAACAAATATTTAGGTTCGCTTCGAGCTGTTATCCTGTGCGGCCACGTGTTGGGAAACTCCATAACCACTTGCTTGATAAAAACCAGGCCACCAGTGGCCTCGTGCAGGAGCTCTGACGACGATTGTAGGAGGTCCTGCATGTGACAACATGGCGTTTTTTTTTCTGGCAAGACACAAATAAGCTTTGTGGTTTTACGACCGCTAGCGTGTAGATCCGCCGTGGGTTTTTCATTCATTAAACAACCACAGCGCGAAGGTATAATTGATGCAGGAAATATTTGTAAATTCGGCTATTTGTTTGAAGTCAGAGTTACAGGCATAACCTGACAGCAACCGACGATGACTGGAGCGCCTCGCATCGGAGGCACACGCGCATACTAAAATTGAATTCGCGCAGGGTGTTAGAATGCATGGAAAAATATTGAAGCCTGGAAGTTCAGAGTAATATTGATTTCAACGTACGACTCAGGAACGTGAAATAAATGGGTTGCGGGAATCTTCAAGTATTTCTATACGAAAAATATTAATGATGTACACTGGAGCAAATCAAGCGACGAGGCTTTACCAGCAAGCATGAGACCGTTATGGCAACAAAGAACGTTACACAATAAAATCAAAGATGATGACACAATGCTGTAGGTGTTGTGACTATGGAAAAGGAACCACCTATGAGTAACTACTTATTGGTTAAACCAAAATCAGGAAGGAAACAACTTTTCTTAACTCAAAGTGAACCTCCTTACTTTTGGAAGCAAGATCAATGATGTCTTAAAACGCGTAGCAAGAAAATGACTTACACAGTGGAAAAAGAGACATGGGCTTGCTATGGTAAAGTTAAGAAAACGATGGATCAAATTTAACTTGAATAGGAATACGTCTACCTACTTGCGCGTTTAGGCTCACATAGCCTCCCTGAATCCTCTGGGTTCAGGTATAAAGAGGACAAAGGTAGAAGGTTTGGTACCAGAAATGTAGCCAGACAAGGCACAACGGAGGCTTTCAAAATCAAAATTTCTAATAGTAACTCAGAATGTTTGATGTTGGAAAACTCTTTTCTGTAGAAGAAAGAGAACACTTTTGGCAAAACTAGAAAAAGAGGTTGGTGGCGCCACAGATATCTCAATTTCAAAGGGGACGATCATACCATCAGTTCATACATCCATCCATCCCATGTGCGCGAAGGGTGTCTTTACTTTGGCTTGCATGCAAGATGCGAGCTTATACCTCCGTGGTCTTTGGTGGACATTGTTCGAAAAAGACAGTAGAAGTTACCGGCATTTCAAAGTGATAAAGCCATTTTATTGAAAAGTCACTTGGGCTGTAGTTCCGCAATGTTCGCGTGAGTACACGGTGTCTTTTCTTTATTCCGTAAAGACATTGTGTGTATGACAATGGGCAATAAGTACAGCCCGAAACTATCAGAAAATAGGAAGTAACAGGTTAAAACTGTCCCAATGAAATTATACATTATGGTCTGAAGAGCAGGAATCAGCAGCAAAATAAACGAAAACAATATGTCATTTTTGGTCGAACACGTTTGAGTACCCCGTTTGAAAACATTCTATTAGAATAAACGTAGATTATCGCTCGCAATTTCCCACATGCCTTTAGGTTGTCGACAATCGCTTCATCTGGTAGGGTGTCCGGATGGATCGAGACTAAGAGGTTAACGTAGCCTCCGTCTCCATCGTCGATTTCAAGTCCATTCTCGTTGCCCAGGAGACAAAACAAGGCCAGCGCAAGCAGTAGACGCTCGAACATGACAAGGGCTTCTTCTGTAACGGAAGTGACAAAACATAAGGAAATATTTTAACCATTGATTTACCAGTTGCTTTCACCGTTATCCACAACCTTCGTATTCTGCACGCTTATCTCGCAGCTGCGATTTCATTTCTAACTACGGCTGAGGCTAAAGTATTTACGAAATCTTATTCCATCTAGCGAAAAAATGTGGACAATATGGACATTTATTAGACCACAGACGTCATCAAACAATGTATAAGCTCAACGAAACTGCAATAGTTGTATACGCACAAATGTTTCGAAAATTCAGCATGTTAAAATGTTACGGAAAACTGTCAGACGAGGAAACATACCGTCAACGCCAGTACAACTGAATAAATCAGCGATGCGCCGGGCTGTGTTTTATGCGCTCCGATCCGGTGAAATAGAACTAAAGAACCTTCGACCATCGGCTTGTATCTTCGCGCAGGTTAAAAAGGTCAATTCTGTGTGAGCATAGAAAAATGAAGGCAACATTGGGACAGTCTGCGCGCCAAAGACAAACAAGATACGGGATCATTATGGATGAAAATTGGTAAGCAAGTAGCGAAAAAAATATTCAGTGCCTTAATTCAGTGCCAGTACTCTGAAGATCGATGATCAGCCAAGCGATGTCCAGTGGGTATGTTAATTGAAAAGTGCATCTCTGCTGCAGGTTGGCCCGGTATTGCACTGTCTTAGGGATCGGCACACGTATGCGGAATGCTTGAAGCCTGCTTCACCTCCGCCAAGGGCAGCCCGCATAGCATCATCTATGAAGAATTGTTGGTCTACGTGCATGGTGACGAGATCCGCCGGAACCTAGCCATAAACAGCTATGCTGTGACAATCAGTGGGCGATAGCATATGCGCAGCAATGAAAAACACTAACAGAGTTCGCGATAATACTAATACCTAAATGCTCATTTCACTTTCCCTGGAATAACCGCTATGTCTTAATACCCAATACACTAGCTAAACCTGAGTCTATCATATCTACAAGATAATCTATGTGGAATACGCGTGTAATATATAGAAGAGACAATTATTGGGCTTGTCATAAAAAAGCTAAATTGGCAAATTTGCGAAAATGAACAGTTTGTATTCAACACACACATGGCAAATTGACTACACAAACACAAAAATGACAAACAATGGGAAGAGATGGGGGAGAAGTCTAAGATACAGCAATTCCTTCTGAACTTCACTTTTTAACTCTAGCCACCTATTGTACAGCTCTATAATATACCACCGCTTAAGCGTCCATCAATTTCGTCATCCTAGTTTCCAGTAATATATCGGATACCACATTTGCTTCGTAATATGCCCTCTCTTCCCAGCCCTTAACGTTACGTATAACACTTTTTATTGTATTGCTCATTGCCCCGTCCTTAACATCTCAAACTTCTCTGTAAACCTAACAGTTTCAGCGGAAGACCTTAGTTCCAGTTAAATACAAAAATACTGTAGTCTTTTCAACGATAGCGGTAAACTGCCAGACAGGACTTGGTAATATCTGTTGCATGCTGCCCAGTCATTTTTCCTCGTGTAAGTTTATTCCTAATCACCATGTTCTCCCATTATTAGGTGCCCTAGATAAACATGTTCTTACAGAAATTTTTACACCAGGAGTGCCAATAAAAAATTCTCGTTCTCGTGCCAGGCCATTTAACGTTGTCTATCTCTTCTCAGTTGTAATGTTCTGACGTGCTCTTAAACATTGTCGGCTAATTTGGCTTTGCTTACCCTTTCTTCGAGAAAGTCACGCTTGTATTTTATAAGCCTAACGCCACATTGTGATTATGTGTGAATTCATCTTACCTTGCCATACTATTTATTTTTGTGGTTTTGTTGTGCAGGAAGCGTGCGACACATCAAGCGTTTGTGACGAGCCGCTTTGTCACCAGCACTTGCGCTGGTGTTACCCGTCGTGCAGCCTTTTGCAGTAGACCGCGTACATTTCCATGCATTCGCCCTCGTTTAAACACGTTCGATGTCACGGGTGGTCTAACGAAAAGCTGAATTGCTGTTTGTGTGCTGTAAAAAGTCCTTCAAGAGATCCATTATGAAGAAAGAACAAATCGGCTCCGTTTTGAAGCGCACGTGGAAAGACGCAAGCCACCAGCCAATCGTTCTAATAGAGTATGAGCCTGCGACGAATGAAATACATCACGAATGTAGGCGCCGTTGCGAAATCGGTTTCAAAACACAAGAACTGTAAAGAACGTGGGCGTCTGTCGGCCACTTTGATGCATCTTCTCGTTAGCGAAACCCGATTTCGAAGCGCGTATTCGAAGAGAAAATATTGCACAGCTCTCGCACTTAACGTCTAAGTCTGCACTCCCTTTGAGTGTTGCAAGTAGAGGCAGTGATTGCGAACTTGTATCATAAGTGTGTATATTATGTAAATAATTTCACTCATGACGAACGGGACCAGAACTTCATACAGTGACGACTAAATTGTACAATTGTTTTCTAAGGGGTCAGCGTACAGTTGCTGTGTTGCTTTGGCCACCTGCATTCGCGAAAAGCATTTGTCTTTTTCGGCTTCGCAATATTTAGGTGTGGGTGCTGGGTATAAAGACGGAGCTCTCTCTCTCTCTCTCACACACACACACACACACACACACACACACACACACACACACACAAACACACACACACACACACACGCACGCACACACGCACACACACACCACAACTGCCATTAGCACTGCTGCTGAGATAAACCGTCGAATAAAGCAACTGCGAGTCCTATATAAAAAGAACAGACCTACACCGCCTATTTATTGTGAGACACAAATGCATTGTTTTTTCTTAGTAGCACCGAATCGTTAAAAACCGCCTGTGGTATATAGCACAATTCTAGCACTTGACCTTATTACTTGATGAAGGGGGCATCCCTTCTACGTAAAAAAGCTTGTTCGAATAGTAATATTCAAGTAAGTTAAATGACTTGGAGTTCTTTGCTTTACGGCAAATAATGCATTTTACAAACTACAGCCAGAGAGTTCGCAAGGCTCATCTGCTTTAAGCGAATTGCCAGGATGACACATTTATTTTTTACCATATTACAAGGTTAAAAAAAAATGGAGGACGCTTAAGCATCGCCTTCAAGAGTGGAACGCGATAGCATTATCGCACCCCGTTTGCACCGCCCACTCATTCGCCCGGCATACTCTTGAGTCACACAAAGACGAAACGTGTGCCTGAGCAAGCGGAACCAACCAAAGAACTCGGTATCTCGGAGAGAGAAACGATCTACGCAAGCCAAACGTCGTGATCGGCACGTGCAGCCGGGGCCGCGACGCGCCTTGAAGCCGGACGCGATCATGGGGCTGACGCCTCGTTGGGATCGTCCTTTATCTCGCTTTGGAGCACCACACCGACGCATGCCTCCTCGCCAGTAGCACGGCACACATCGCAGGGGACGTTTTCCCACCACACGCGCTTCGGTGCAGCGATCACATCAGAGGCGTCCCGCATCGAACGCTGCACCTAGGAATCGCGCTGTGAGCAGAAAGAGGAGCCGCGTCGCCGAAACACGTGGATTGGAGTGACCAATGCTGGAAGTTGGAAGGGGAGAGAGTGAGAAAACTTAATAAACGCGAGGGCGTTGGGGCATCCTCGCACCGGTCCCCGCACGGCCCCAATGCGCTCAAACGAGACGAAGGGGAGAAGTGGGCGAATGGCGCGCCATCTGTTGGGGCAGCGCCGTACATTGCGAGGAGGGGGTCTTCTGTGTTTGCCGCAAGCTGTGCGTGTGCGCCAAGTACAAAAGAAATGTAGCAGAAACGTACTTCGCCACTCATTTAACTGCGACTTCTGTAATATACATGCTCATAATTACAGATATACACCGCAGCATAACTTTCTACGGCACGTTTCTATGGCAAAACCGCATTCACTAGAGGCGCTTTTGTCTCGCTTTGAACCATCGAACTCATGGCAGACTAGTAGCGTCTCCGTCTCACACTCCAGAGACCCTGGATCGATTCACACCCAGCCCATCTTGCAAGCTGTTTTTATTTATGAATTGCCTTCCGGCCATTGCTCACGGCCAACGCCGACGACACCGGCTCTTCTGCGGTACGAGCTGCTGAACGCTGTCGCGTTAGAATGCACATCACTGCTGATATCAGAGGTGCCGCTCAACTGACATTCCAGCCGCCTCATCCCCATGCATCTACGTAGCAGGCGCCCGTGACGTAAGTCAGACGAGCTAACCGAGCGGCTTCCCATGTTGCGTTGGCGGGATTTTTTGAAACATGCCGCTGCATTAAGCTCATTTTTAATGACGCACGTATGCAAAGTAATGTGTGCACCTTTAAAAAATAAGTGCCCAAATTTCATATACCTCGCCGTTTCCTCAAACGGATGGCCTACTTCGGTATGGAAATGCGGATCGTTTGCTACAACCCTTGCAACTGCAGCCGACGGGACGCGTATGTCATCGCACATGAATATAGGAGCGGCAGTTTCATATGTGGCAGCAGGAACATTAATGGTACCAGCAATGTATTACGTTCGTCTTGCAGTGCAGGCGTGTGCATGGAACAAACTACAGCGACTACAGGCTTGGTATAGAGTTTGCCTAGAATGATAGCAGAAAAATATCCTTGCTAGGTGCGATACGTCACAAAGAAAGGCGTTATGAAGACAATTCAACGTGTGTTAGGAAAGGTGAGAACGTCCGTCAAGAAGCCACAATCTTGAGTTGTAGTGTGGTGGAGCAGTACCACCTCCGCCTTCCACACAGACACTCAGGTTTTATTCCCAATGGGTGTACTTTTCTGTTCGCCATTATTTTTTGGTCTTAAATCTATGAGTAGCAGAAACCTTAAAGATAACCGACTGAACACATCAGCAACTTGGTCGCAGAACCTTCTTTATCGCCACCGTTTACTGACAAATCTCACAAAAGTATTATATAAACATTCGAAAGCTGATGGGTTAGATTTTCTTTATTTTATCAGAAGGTGATACAACCTAAACAATATCTGTAACAGATGCTTTGTAGTTTGCACATGCGGTAAACGCCCGTGGTGGCATCCGTCTCCTTCTAGCACTAAAAGAAAGCGATCAAACATTGCCCGTAGAGTGCCGTTGTATTTGGGTCCGTCGCGCGGAATGTTCTTTAAATTTCGCTTTGTGTAATACATGCTTGACAATAAAATGGCGTAGCAGAGACACACAGCTACAAACAATGTTTAAACCAATATGATGTAGTCATCATGTGCGTCACCGCTTGAAGGAGATGCGACATAGCCATGGCCACGTGGCATAATATCTGAAGGGAATCACCGCGGCTTTAAGGGAGGACAATGTTTACCCACTCGTACTAGCCTTATTACGGTGCACTGAAAGGAAATTCTCGTGAGGAAGCATTGACTGATTTCTCGCGCCTGCGGCATAAAGGATGTTCTACATCCACCACCTAGCTCTGAGTTGTGGCGCTGGCTAACACTCACAGGGTTCTACTCGGAAAGCAGAGATACAGCCTCTCTGAAAATGCCTACGAAATAAACCCTTTCAGGAACGCTATACCGATAGTACTGCGGATTTTAACACCTATACCTAAACAGTTTAAGGTGTATAATAATTTTACTCCGCGTGAGAAATTATTTGGCATTTCCCTACAGTGCATTCGGATGTATCTTTGAAGACACGCTTGGTAAGAAGGGTTCACTCTAGAATATAATGAAAAAAATATATAATTATGTGGACTGTCACTGATAATGTACTCATTCCTCTTAAGGAAACGTGTTCCGTAACCTTCGCTGACGTTCATAGATATTTGTTTAAATATTTGCAGCGATGATACGTTAAAATGCAGCAAGCCTACAGCCTAAGGCTGCCACAGCAATTATACATGCGCCCCAAACCACTTCCCGCATGCTACGTAGGAAGCGGGCGCTGTTTCTATATTCCTTTATCTTGTAAGCATTTTCGCAACCAACTTCATTTGTAGTGGTAAAAACAATAACCATAGAAAGAGTTCAACCTCTCCTCCGAACCTACATTAATAAAAGTCGCATTCTGGTCAAACAAAAAGAAATTACGAAGTACGATGGGTTGTAATAGTCCTACCGTGCCAAATAAACATTATTATTATTATTATTATTATTATTATTATTATTATTATTATTATTATTATTATTATTATTATTATTATTATTATTATGCGCCTCTACGTATGACAGACTTGCGTCAATCCAGCGAACTTGGATTTGGAGCGAATGAGACTGAGAGTGCAAGCTGGCTTACCGATTTATCAGCTGATGAGGACCTCAAGAATGCTTGAGTACAGGACTCGGCTGGCACAGAGCACCCAGTTCCACCTCTGCTGAACTTAGCACTCCCAGTGACGTTCGACCAGAGGAGGTAGCGGTCAACTCGGTAAAACCACAGCTCTGGCGTTTTCGGTTTCTGCAACGGAATAATACTTAAGTTAGAGGGCACCATAGGGAATGGCATAGAGTTGAGATTAGCGTGCAAACAATTTACACATACAAATATATACAGCACCAAATTCAGAGGCAAATTACTAACTAACGGGAACACAAGGCGTCCAGAGCGATCGCGGCCTGCTTGAAAGAATAAAGATAGACTGGCTGCCACATAAAGGCCCTTCGCAAAAAGGATACACGAAGAGAAGGGCTAAAAACGAACAAGCAGCAAGAAATTCAGTATTACTCACCTGAAACGAAGAACGTCGGCCGATTGAGGAGCTTTTCTTCTTGTACGAGCACGGAAAATCCGAATGCTACCTCGCGCGGGATGCTCGTGCAGCGTTGATGGCCCAGAATTCGCTCAGAAAATGGCACGCACCCACTGCGCGAGGTAAACCAAGAATCAAATGGTATTATGAAAAGAAAACGAAAAGTACGAAAACAATACCATGAGGGAAAAACAAAAAAAATGAAGATTTTTGTAGCCGGCCATAAAAAACTGAAGAGGAAATAAATCGAATATAAAAAAGTTGCAAGGTGATTTACCGTCTGCTCTATGTAGATGAAGTAAAAGTTCGACCTGGGCACGTTGTGAGTGAGAATAGGATGTTTTTACTATGATGTTTATTCCGAGGCCCTAGGTCGAGCATCAAGGTTTCATGGACGTCATCTAGAGTTTTATGCGACATGCAACATCTTATAATGCGTAATCGCCATCACGATCATCGCATCGCGCCTACATAATCACCATTAGAATCATCATCAGGATCACTATCACCTGCGTGCTTCTCCTAAGAACCTATACTACAGCACTATAATTCAGGATCATCAGTTAGGTCACAGTTTTCTATATAATGTCACGGGAATCGACGCACGAATAAGCTGAAAAGTGGCTTTCGAAGTAGACGTACCAGAAAAGGAAAAGAAACCGTCCTGTCTAGGCCGCATGGTTACCTGTACGGGGAACCCACTAGGATAGCGACGAAACAACTTCGTCTATTCTCAATAAATTTCCATCATCGTCATCCTGTCTTTCCTACCAAGCTATTGAGTCCATCGTTATAGATAGCCTACTACCCTCCTCGTTCAAACAGCGCATTCGCCGTCGATGCGATAACAGTGACGTCCCGAATGCGCTTCGAGCGTTAGTATAGTTGCTGACGCAATAATAAATAGTTGGATGACCGTGTCATGACCTTAACAACTACACCGGTGAGCACAAAGTGAATAAAAAAGAACCCTGCGCCAACCAACAGTTCTGGCCAACTCCAATGGTTGCTGTCGACTCTTATCCACACGATTACCATGTTGACATGCGCAACAATCCCACAAGGACTCCTATGGTAGACGCATATTTTCTAAATTATGGGGTTTACCGTGCCAAAACCCCTTCCTCATTCTGAGACACACCGTAGTCGAGGACTCCGGAAATTTCGACCACTTGAGGTTCTTTAACGTGCACCTAAATCTAAGTACATGGGTGTTTTCGCATTTCGCACGCACCAAGATGCCGCACCAAGGCAACGTGAGAAGAGCAGCAAACGCTACTCCTTGGCGCGACAGCGGTTACGCCAAACTAAATGAATTTTAGTTTAAGGTGTGGTTTCTGCTATTTGTGAAAAACAAACACCCTGCATACTTCTCAAGCGGACAAATGGCCCATGGCGTGCCGACGCAAAGCCGCATCGAAGCTCCTAATTAGTGTCTAGGCGACACCACGGAAGAGGTCGCACGTCAAATAAACACTCCCGGCAGGATTGCGGCCGTAACATTGCTCGATGTGGCGGGTTCGATCCCGACCGCGCCACCGCGTTTTGGCGGGGGCGAAATACAAAAGCACTGTTGCACTTATATTTTGGTGCACGTTAACGAAGCCGGGGCAGGGGGTGTTCAAAATTATTCCGGAGTCCGCGACTACGTCGTGCATCGTAATCCGTTTGTGGCTTTGACAGGTATACAGCCCCATAATTCAACTAAAGTTAACATTTGTCCCTCAAGGCGACGTGCTGTGTGAGGCCATAGCAATACTAACATTCTGAGATGTCATGAACACTGGCGCCCGACAACGCCTCAAACAAACACGACTCGCGGTTTGTTCTGTGTACTACGCAGAGAATGGGCATTTACGCAAGGTAACGTTCAACTTGATCACGCCAGTCTCATATTCAACGAAACTCTGAATAAATTAAAATTTGCCGCCAAGGTGACTGCCTAATGTCGTCAGTAAAAGCAAACAATAGAAAAAACATCGCTTGCATCGATTCTCACAGGGTGTCGGATCCGTATTGTTCTCTCTAAAATTCGCTTGACCTTCCTTTTTTTGCTAATATGTATATAGTTTCATCAAACGTACCCGCGGCTAATACAGTTGTTAGTGTTAGAATTATGGGGTCTGACGTGCCAAAACCGCTTTCTGATTATGAGGCACGACGTAGTGGAGGACTCCGGAAATCTCGACCACCCGGCTTTCTTAAACCTCCACCTAAATCTAAGTACACGGGCGTTTTCGCATTTCGCCCCATTGAAATGCGGCCGCCGTGGCCGGGACTGTTGTGAAAACACTTTTCCAATCTGTTGTAGAGGTTGCTGTGAACATGTGAGCTAAATATAACTGCTATGGGTGCATCAGGGATTTACAACCTCTTGTCAGATACTACAAAAATTTGGTTTCTCTCACTTCCGCAATGCCATGATGTAGCGTTCTCGAACTTAGCTGGCCCGCCAAAGCTACTTGCTAATTTCGTCATGGCGAGGCCAATATAGTATCAAATATTTACTCATGTTGAGGTAAATGGATGAAAAATAAAAGCAGGAAGACTGGAGTGTAGCTGACGTTTAAGTAAAGCGAAGCCTTTATGGGGCCACTGGTTCATTCGCCGTTTGTGTGCTTACATGAAGTGTGGCTTTTCAGGTATAAATATCACTTTTAAAGAACAGCATGCTATTCTAGGACTAATTAATAATGACTAAGGACTAATTATTAAAAATTCACTTATCAGGTTTTCAAATTATTACATTATAGCCCATATTGAAAGTTACAAATTGCAGCCGTGTAGTTCGCAAGGCGGATCCACTTGGTACAAATTTTGAAGATGACACCCGTTTCGAGATACCAATTCCCTAACTTTGTGGAGAAGGGCATTGACGTTCCACTTAATTCGTTAACAAAACGTGGATTCATGCACTGAAGCACACAAGTAACTGGAAGTCCAATTAATTTTCCGCAAAGTTCGCAAATTTATTTCTAGGTACGTGTATCATTCTGAGAACTCATTTAAAGTGGATCCGCCTTGCGTAGTCCACTGGTACAATTTCTAAATTGCAATATGGGTCATAAAATAATTAGTTACAAATTTATGAAGCGAATTCTAGTTGATGAGTTGATTTTGCATATAAATTCTTTGTGCGAGAAGTGTCCGCTGCTTTGAGCAGACCGGCTCATAAATTAGAATCGAGCTATTGCCACATGCCACCTTTCAAAAATTTTGAAAGTGTTCGCTGAAACTCCCTGTATAATATTTGCTCATGTCTTCATTGGTGATTCATAGTGTCGGGTAGCACTCGTGGTTTTTCTGATGCACCAATTTCTTCTATTGACGCTGCGGTTATAAGCGCCCAAAATGTCTCGACGCGCTAGCTTTTATTCCAGAAAGCCTATTCGATGGCACTTACTGAAGCTTGCACCTGTGGCGTAACGGTTTCAATAACAGGTTGCTGAGCGAGAAGCCCTGTGTTGAAATACCGGCCTTCGGACAATTTCAATACTAATATTGTGATAGCAAATATATGCACACTCCTAGCGCATACCTGCCATCGCCGTCGCAGTGGCCTTCCGCATAAAATCCGAGGGCGAGAAAATCGACGCCACGCGCCGCGTGCCGTATTCTGCGTGTTGGAGCGAAAACGTGCGAGAGCCGACGATGGCGGCTCAACTATGCGCACGAAAAAGAGATAGCCCGGCGTTCTGCATAGCGCACAAGGTTTCGGGGGGAGGGGAGGGTCGCTTTCTTCCGGGCGGCTCGTGTGCCGGCCTGGGATGGGTTAGGTATAGGGGTATGAACGCTCTACTAGGGGCGGTGTAGAGTCCGCCGGCGCAGAGGGCACTGATGATCGCGGTTAAATCTCGCGCCCCATATATGGAGGAAAGTGGGAAGGCTGCGCGGGAGGAGGGGGTGCGGCTTCGTCTCCCACAGACAATTAGTAGTTTGCACGGCCGCGTGTTTTTGCTCGCGCCGTACTTGACAGTTATGTGCAAACGGCCCACACCTTTGTTCGCGCTGTGTTCTCGTCGCTCCTGCGTTGAAGCAATGGACCACACGTTCACAGCCTTGGCTGCTGCTGCCGCATTTGCTCGCACCAGCATTTTAACAGTGACTGTCCGCACTCGTCGAGTGGCGTCTGTTCATGTTTGCTTGTGTGCGCTGCCACCATGCTTGGTAATTCAGTTAGTAAGCGAATGTTTCCGAGCTTATAAAACTGGTAAAACTACTACCCTCATTTGTACAGCTGTCCACTAATTTGGTGTCGCAATTGATGTTTCGCCTGTCGTGCAAAAGTACGGCGCGCTCGACCGCGCCCGGCCGTGTAAACTACGAACTTGTTGGCGGAGCAGTATTGCCATGTCGGACAAGGCGGCGTGGCCCAAAGCTAGACAAACTGTAGCTGAAATGTGGCACACACTAGAGTGAGCAAAAAATGTAAGCGACTAAAGCCATTTTTATTCAGTTTTATTTGTATATACATTTTGACATTTGAATACGGCAGTCCCTTTTTGCACAACACGTCGTAACAAAATGTCCGTGACGCCGCGACGTACCCTTTAGACCAACAACTGCGGCATCATGTTTGCACTCACAACACGTTTTTATTGGTCCCGGAGAATCGGAACCCGGAGTTCAAGAGAATCGCTGTCGAGGGCCAACCAGTCGAAACGAGTCTCGAATGTAAGCACGAACAACAAACTTGCAGGAGGGTTCGGCTTTAAAAGTGGAACGCGATAGCATTCAAACATCTATTACCCCTGGCACTTTAACGGCCGTTAAGGAAAACGGCAGTTGGCCTTAACGGCCGTTAGGCGGAGTTACACGGCTGCGCGAGCGCCGTTGGAAATCCAACGGCGATTGAAATCAACGGAGCTCGCCGGTCTCCGTTGCGCCGCCGCTTCCGTCCGTTTCGTCGTGCAGTAGACAAGATGGCAGGCCCCAGCAGCAACGTGTCCGCGCTTCAGGTGAGCGCGCCGGCGCAAAAGCGTTTTGCTCGTAGTGCGCAACCAGGAGAAGCAAATCGGGTGGACAATCACGGTCGCAATCATAAGGTGGCCGGCTATCCGCCATTTCGCGGCTGTTCTGGGGTGCGCGTCGCAAAGTCGTACCACGTTCAACACTGCACCTGCTGAATCGCGCAGACGGTCACTCGCGGTACGAAAGAAAAAAGGATATGCACAGTGAAGCTGCGGTTAGTACAAGCAATGAAACGTGAAATGGGACGCTTCACCACGTTGAAACCACAACAAACGCAGCCATTTTGCAACGCCATGGATCGGATTGGATCAGCTAATTGAGCTCCTTCGCTAGTTTTGCAAACAACTTTTGCAAATAGTTAAACAAACACATTGTACAGCATGTAGCGCAGAAAATAATTGGAGAAACAAAATTTTTTTTAGAGTTGGCGAGGTAAAAAGTTCAAGAGTCACGTGATCAATCGTCGAAACGGAAGTGAACCGACTGAGCATGGAAAGTGCCGTGTGAGCGCTGCCACCACCGTTCCGTTCCCACTGCCGTTACGGCGTTCAACTGCCGTTCGCGTTAACGGCCGTTGCAAGTGCCCGTGTAACAGGGGTATTAGACTGCTTCTCACGCTTCCCGGCAAATGCAGCTTATGTAACGCTAATGTTTATTTGCAAACGCTGTCGGCAAACGCTATGCACGAATGTGAGCTTTCTGGTTCTTTTTCTTTTCTTTCCCCTCATGCGGGCGCCACCACCACCGCGGCTGCGAGCTCCATCTGGTTAATTTTGCAAGGAACCCAGCAGGGCGTGCAGCTCCCACTATGACAAACCTCAGACGGCAGCAGGAAAAGGGGTTTGTGTTTGAGTTTCCGAATAACAGAAATAAATTATCTCGTATATCCAAACTATAACATGACGCTGTCATTTCTGTACCTATGTGCAAGTCATATTTAACGAATTGTCTGACGCATTTTACTTTGACAAATTCAATTAGTTCAGTAACGCCTATGCGCTAAGCGGAGGGCCTGCGTGGTTCGGCATCATTTTTTTCATGCTGACCACGGCGGCCACACCGGATATATTGCAACACGAGGCCCTTAACGCTATCCCGTTCTGATTCATCTTGCAGGCAAGGGAAAATGACAGTAAAGCTTACCGTGAGAAACGTGTAGTTGGTCGAAAGCTGTGCCCCGCGAGATACTTCACCCAGAAGCCATGGGAGCGAACACACTGGAGCGTGACATCTACCCGCGCTTCCCTTATTTCGCACCGGCGCAGCGGTTGCTTTACCCTATCTCATTTCCCTCCCTTCACTCTACACCATTTCGGTCTTATCTTGCCAGAAAACAACAATCGTGATCGATCTTGTCCGCATTGCATTTCTTTAACGCTGGAACCCCGCTGCTTTCAAGTCACGAATGACATGCGCGATATCAGCGCGACAGAGCATTCTCGACAGGACAGAAGCGAGCGCATTGTTATCAAGAAAGGAAACGCAAGCAAAACAGATGATTCTTGTGTGGGAAAACAGTTGCACCCTTTTGGGTTCATATTGGCCGCACAACGATAATCGTCATCTATCTCGCTTGTGCTTCCTTTTTTTGTAAACGCTTTACTATCGACTGCCTGTCGAGAATCCTCTGTCATGCGGATAATGCGCTTGCCGTCCGCGACTTAAAAGTACGGCGCTCGCAGTCTTTAAAAAGGAAATGCATTTCTTTTTTTTTGGCTACGAGCTCGGTACCTCCACGTCACGAACGACACGCTCGTTATCAGCATGACAGAACGTTATTGCCAGGACAATGATGAGCGCAGCGTTTTGAAGAAAAAGACAATGCAGGCATGACAGATCGCAATTGTCTTTGTGGGGTGAATATGCGCGCAATAGGGGGCGTATGTTTTTAGAGTGCTTCTGAGCATAGCCAACTTAGTACAGTGTAGTGGGAAACTTCGTATACTTCCTGGCTCATCCCGATGCTCGGGTGTTTGATGACTGAAACAGGCAAGACAAAGATGAGACAATGTTGCTGCGTGATAGCAAGGTGAAGCACGGTTTAACTTTAAGTGCATCAAAGATCAAAGTTATCGCCAGCAGCCAAAAGAGTTCTGAGGTGAGGGTGTGTATTTCGCGCACGTTCACACCCACGGCTGCACTCCCGGTTTAGGCAGATAAAACATAGCCTTCGAGACTTGTTTCTACTCGATGAGAGCCACCCCTTGAGCGTGGATTATGGCGCCACTTGCAGCCCAAACACAGACAGGTCGCAGATGTTTCGTCGCGCAAATGTAGCCACGCAGCCGAGTTGCACAAGCCGATGCAAAAATTTTTTTATGTTGCCAAATTGGCTATATTTCACCAAACCTGGCAATGCTGTGGCGCCACAGCAGCCCCATCCCTCCCACGCTGCCTTCCCACGTTCCTCCATAAATGGCGCGCGAGATTCCGGCGCGTCAGTTGCCCCTACGCCGACGGACTCTCTAGACGTCACAGATGGCTTTCAAGATCAGCAGTCCGTACGGGCGCGCGAGAGGAACAGAAGAGAAATGCCCCATCTCCCAGAGCCTTGCGCGTTAGGAAAGACGGCGCGCTATGTCATTATTGTGTGCGAGGTTTAGCCGCTATCTTCGGCTCACCCTCACGTTTCCACTCGAACCTGCAGCATAAGGCGCGCGGCGACGATTTTATCGCACTTGGACTTTATACGGAACCTCATGGTGACGGCGACGGCAGATACGTGATATCGCAATGATAAGGCCCCTCCCCCCATTATACCTATTTCTATAAATATTATGAAAATTGCCCGAAGGCCAGATTTCAACACAAGACTTCTGGCTCACCAACCTGTTATTGAAGCCAATGCGTCACAGAGGCAAGCCTCGAGAAGTTACATAGCATAGCTTTTCTGGCGGGCAAGCTACCGCGTTGGGACACTTGGGGCGCTTAGAAAGCGGTGCATCAGAAATACCACCAGTGCACCACGGCAATATGAATGACCACTACATATACATACATACATACATACATACATACATATATATATATATATATATATATATATATATATATATATATATATATATATATATATATATATATATATATATATATATGTGTGTGTGTGTGTGTGTGTGTGTGTGTGTGTGGTGTGCTGCATGTAAATATCTGTATATAATATCCGGCCTCACTATACTTCAAAGCTAAAATTGATTTTTTCGAACAACATGCTCCTCTTTCACAGCAATGCTTCTGCTAGCCGCCTGGTTAGCTCAGAAGGTAGAGCGGCTGCCTCGCAAAGGTGGTGGTCCCGGGTTCGAGTCCCGGACCAGGACGAACTTTTCTTCAACCATGAGGCTTTTCTTTCGAGGAATCCGTATGGGTTTCCTTTGTAGCAATTGTTACGAATGGGTGGTTGTCTCATTTTCCCTTCATTTATTACTTCTCCCCACCCTGCGGGTTTCCGCAGAACTACTACGTCGCAGCAATACTTATACTAAAAAACCACGTTTCATAGACGCACTCAAATGGTGAATGAACCACTCCCACCAAAAATGCTTCGTTTCACGTAGATTTGAGATAGACTGGAGCCTGGCTGTTCTTTTTAAATTTATTCAACTCGAAATTTGTAGAGAGACATATAATTTATTTGAAAGATGGCAGAGAAATCGGCCAAAGCTAACGCGCTCTAGCCTGCTACTCTGCACAGCGGGAGAGAGAATGGGGTATATAAGTGTGAGGAAAGATGGTGATGAGAAAGAGAGCTGCGCAGGGTTGGAAGGAAGTTAAAAATTCTGATAATAAACATTCAGGAAGCTCGGCCACGAATCCACTATTGGGTTCCATATCTAGTCTGTAGTCACCAATTCAATGGAACTTAAAGGCGCTAGGAGTAAGCTGGTGTGTGAGCAGCACAAACGCCAAACTAAAGCTTTATGGCAATAAAGAGCTGCAATAAGCGGCTCCGCGACGGCGAGCACCTGCAAAGCTATTTTATCGGCCGGATTCTGGAGACCACCGAGTATCTCGCGCATTCACTCTACCAGGGGCTTCAACATTTTCTGAACGCTTTCCTTCTCATTATGTCCATCTCTTTGCTTGCCAGTATTGTCATCGGTTTCATTGGCCCTATCATTCTTGGCTTCATGGCGCAGACGACCACTAGGGCCGGCTGGCATGGCCGGGGGCCTAGAGGGCAGCAAATCCCATTCCGTGTTTAAGCCAATGGAGATGAATGTTTGCCGCGTGCTGGCATCGACCTTGAAATAGTAGTAGACACCGTTACCGTCATCGACGCACGCACAGGCAGGGGTGGTCGTCGCGCCTGTGCCCTGCTGTGTAGTTCTTCGGAAATGGCTTTGTGACGCTTCTTTCGCGAGCGTTGGTCACTTTGGGGAAAACATTGAGCAGCCCCTTAAGTGAATATTGATCTCTTGCCATTTTTCGAAGAATACGGACTTCTTATTTCATCTTTGGGCATTCCTTCGTTGTTGCTTCGTGAGAGCCAGTACAGTTGGGACATTTAAATGAAGACGAATCACAGTCCGTGGTATCATGCACGCCACAACAACGCGAGCAGGCGGCTTTACTTCTACAAGGAGCGCTGACGTGCCCTATCGTTAGGCATTTCCGGCACAGGACTGGTCTCGGAAGGAATGGTCGTACGCGTTCTATCACGTAGCCCATTTTAACAGACACTGGCAATGTCGAAGAAGAAAATATTAACTTGATACATCGGGAGTTCCCAAAGCGGTGAATCTGTAGAATGCGTACCAATGACCTGAAAAGACTGTTGAAGTCCGCCTACTTCATTTCGAGCTCCACGTCGAAAATCACAGTCATTGTTTTCTTTCCCGTAAGTAGTAAAGGAGCGAACGGGAATTGCGCTTAACTATGGAATGGTCTTTCACATCTTCACTATTGCGGAATTTTTCACATCTAGTGTCCGGATGTTCTTACGAGTGTTCATCCTGATTTATTTGCCCAAGGACCACGCTTTCAAAATATTCGGTTAGAAACTGCCTGCTCAGAGAGTTCATGCTGCGTGACGTCGAGAGCGGCACGTAAGAAACCATGAAGGTTTCCTGCTCCCTCAGATTCAATGAAGTCGCCTCAGTCGACAACGGCGCATCTTCTTCATACGGCAGCGCATGGCTACGATGTACTCACTGTCAGTATCCATGGCTTCTGGCGTTGAGCTCTCCCAAGAATCGAGCTTCCCGAGACACGTCGTCCAAAAATGAGCGATGAAGCCGACGACTGACCTTGTTCAGGTGGTCGTGGGAACATCTTCTTGCTCATTCTTGAGGAAATGACTATCACAAAAATGGCAGAAACGTAAAAAAGTGCATAGCAACTAGACAAACTTGTAAATGTAGGATGCTTACATGGCCAAGCCATCATGAAATTAGCAAGTAGCTTTAGCTGTCCAGCGACTTCGGAGAACGGTGCATTATGTCATGACGGAAGGGAGAAGAACCAAATTTTTGTGGAATCTGACACGAGGTCGTAAATCCCTGCTGTTTCCAGTGCAGTAATATTTACCTCACATGTTCACAGCAGCCTTTACAACAGAGGGACAACGTGTTCTTATAACATTAAAAGCGTATTTCAGGGCCCCTTGTAGGATACAAACTGCGTTGCTCGCACGTACGTGTGACGTAATTATAGACATCGAGAAAACAAAGCTAAAACGAATTTGAGGCAGAACTGTACGGATCCCACGGACTCAGTTAATCGATGCAAGTTATGTTTTTTGAGCTGTTTGTTTGGATTGACGATATTAAGCAGGAATGCTGACGGCAAATTTTAATTATTCAGAGCTTAGTCCAATCGAAGATTGACGAGTTCATGTTGAACGTTACATTGCCTAAGTGCTATTCGACTGGGTAGTACAGAGAACACACCACGAGTCGTGTTTACTTGAGGCGTTTTGTGCGACATTGTTCATAACCTTTCAAAAGCATGGTATTGCCATGGCCTCACATGTCAGAAAGCATTGTAGCACAAATTTTTAACTTTAGTTGAATTATGGGGCTGTAGTTCTGAAAGCCAAAATCAGATTATGAGGCATGGCGCGGGATTATGCGGCGTGCTGAAGGTGATCTTAATGATCACTATATCAGGGCGATGTGATGATTGCGATGGCGATAACGGATTACATATAGTTGCAAGTCGACTTCATCTCTAGCTGTCGCGGACGAACAGTTGGCGCTCCAGCGAGGACCTCGCAATAAGCTGCACAGGAGAAACACTGTATTCTCACTCATAACTAGCCCAGGTAGACATTTTCTTTCATCTACTTCGACTAGACATTAATTCGCCACCGAAGGTTCTTTAATTTTGATTTCTTGTATTTCTTTAAGACTTACTGCGTAAATTGAAATGTTTTTCATTTATGGTATTCTTTGTTTTACTTTTACTTTCTGCTCTTCTCATAATGCCATTTGATTTTTTGGTTAGCTCACGTAGTGGGTGCACGCCATTCCTTGAGGAAATTCTGGGCCATCAACGTTGCGCGAGAAAAACACGTCGGGAGCATTCGGATTTTCCGTTCTCGTACAAGAAGAATGGTTGCTTAATCAGCCGACGTTCTCCGTTTGAGCTGAGTAATATTGAATTTCTCGCTTCTTGTTTGTTTTTATTCCTTCCCTCCATATTTTTTTGTTTTCTGCAGGGCCTTTCTGTGGTAGACAGGCTAGCTGGTGTTGCCTTTTCTTCATTCTTTCACGCGGGCTGTCATCGCTCTCGACGTCTTCCATTCCTTTACTTGGGAATTGGCCTTTTAGCTTCGAGCTATGTATAGCTGTATGTTTAAATTGTTTGCATGCTAATTTCAACTGTATGTCCTTCTGTATGGTACCCACTAATATATTATTCCGTTGCAGAACCCGAAGACACCAGACCTGCGGGCTTGCCAAGTTGGCCGCTGCCTCCTCTTGTCGAACGTCACTGAGGATCATAAATTAAGCGAAGATGGAATAGCGTGCTCTGTGCCAGCCGAGGCCTGCACCCAAGCATCCTTGAGGTCCTTATCAGATGAGAAGAAAATCGTAAGCCAGCGTGAACTCTGTCTAGTTCATGCCGAAGCCCTGTTCACTGGTGTGACACCGAACTGCGATACATATACTGAATAATATATATATATATATATATATATATATATATATATATATATATATATATATATATATATATATATATATATATATATATATATATATATATATATATATATATATGGCAGTCCCAGTAAAATCTGCCATAGTTGATTAGTGAAGCAAGGTGTCGCGGGATCCAATCCCGGCCACGCTGGCCTCATTTTGATAGGGCGAAATGCGAACGCACCCGTGTGCTTAGATTTATTTACCCGTTAAAGAATCGCTGGTATTCCAACTGTGCGCCGTCCCCCCTTCCGCATGCTTCGTTATCACATCCTGGTTTTCGCACGTAAAACCCAACATATTGTTTAATTTTTTTTAGTCCTAGTAAACTGGTACTCGTTATCTGCGAGCACTAATGAATATTGCTAACCATTGCTAAAAAAAGTAATGTTTATTTTTGCGTGCAATAAATACCAAAAAGCGACGTATTCCGTAAATTCTATTTTATGTAAACAGTACGCGATATTCTCAATGTAGGGTCGAATTGGAAGATCAACTTGTTCAATGGTTATTGATTTTCATACAACTCTTGCACTTCACGTACGCCTCCCACGCTGATTAAGTTCGTTACGAAAGCGCTTACAAACTAAAGGAATAGAGCAACCGCGCCCGCTTTCAACGTAGCATGCGCGAAATATTGCCGGATGCGTGTATACTTGCTATGGCAGCCTTAAGTTAAAGGCTTGCCGAATTTCAGTGTATCATCGCCGCAAATGTTGAAAGAGAACAAGACCGTAGAACTCGACATCAACGTGATGGCAGACGGAGGTTCCAGAGCAATCTTCCTGAAGAGTAATAAGTAGATTATCAGTGACTCCTCACATAATATTTTCCTTATTATTTTTTAGCGTGAACCCTTCTTGCCAAACGTCTCTTTAAAAAATGTTCACCTCAAAGCAATGTAAGGAAATGCCAGACAAACGATTTCATGATGAGTAAAGGTAAGCAAACTTCGATGTGGTGTAGAAGAGCTGTTAAAATGTGCGCTAGTTCGAGTGTTATAGGGTGCCTGAAACGGTTTACTTTTTGCGCCTTTAGACACGTAAGGTATCTTTCAAGGAAAGCTTTCTCCCAAGAATTTCGTTTCATAGTGCCCTAATAACGCAGCTACGAAAGTGTAGACATTTCTCTTCCTTCGTTATGAAGGTCCCTTTCATCACGAAGGAAATTATTTGCATCAAATACACATCGCGTTCCCCATCATTGCCTCTACTTGAAACGCTCAAAGAAAGGGCAGAATGAGACATCAGGCGCGAGAGATGTGCAATATTTTGTCATCGCATGCGAGCCTAGAAATCATTTTCATTTACGAGAAAACGCATCAACATGGCCGAGAGACGTCATCGTTCTTTGAAGTTGTGCTCATTTGAAACCACTTTGGCGACGGAACCCACGTTCACGTTGTCTTTCATCCGCCGCGAGATAATACTCCTTTAAAACGTTGCACCGATGGCTTTCGCCTTTCCACTTGCGCTTCTAAAACGTAGCCTATGCCCTCTTGCTTCATATTGGATCTCTTGAAGGACTTTTTACAGCACACTTAGTGAAACCATCTTTTCGTTAGGCCGCCCGTGACATCGAAGGTGGTCTAACGAGAGCGAATGCATGGAAATGTACGCGGTCTGCAGCAAAAGGCTGCATGAAGGGACACACCAGCGCAAACGCTGGTGGTTTTGCGGCCCGTCACACAAGCTAAATGTGTCGCACCCTTCCAGTAGAACAGAACGGCAAAAATAAATACTGTGTTAAGGTAAAGTGAATTCACACGTAATCAAAATGTGGCGTCGGGTTTATAAAATACAAGCGTGACTTTCTACCAGCACTGGCGAAGAAAGGAAAATTAGGTGACAATGTTTAATGGTACGTCAGAACATTAGTATACAGAAGACATATGTAACGTTAAACGGCCTGGAGGAAAAAACGAGAATTCCTTATTCGTACTCATCTTGCAAAATTTGTTAACAGCATGGTTATGTATGCCACTTCATCATGGGAGATGCTGGTGACTACGAATAAATTTGCACGAGCATAAAAATGGCTGGAGAGCTTGCGGCCGATATTACCAATTCTTCTCTGGCAGTTTACCGCTATCCTTGCAAAGACAACTGCAATACCGTTGTATTCTACTGCCACTAATATATGGTGCCAAACTTTGACGTTCGAAAATATATTTGCGATTACAGGGACCGAGCAACGAGCAATGGAACAAAAATTGTTATGCGTAACCTCAAGGGCTGGAAAGACAGCGGCTTATGGTACGGAGCGAAGGCGGTAGCCGATATTTTACTGGAAACTAGGATGACGAAATGACAGGACGGTTAAACGGTTGTCTATTAAAGAGCTGCACAATGGGTGCCTTGAATTAAAATGTGGAGTTGAGAATGGCAGAAAATACGTGGCCCAATGATAGTGCTAATATTATGGGGATAAAATAGTGTGTCACCGGTATTAGTAAGGATTAGAGATCGTTGTGGGAAGCCTTTTTCCAGCAAATCACACGAATAGGCTGATAATGTTTAAAGAAAGGATTGTGATGATCAATATTATTTGCAAAAAATGTCAGCAAACATCTCAGAATTTGCGTTGCATTTATAACTTTAAAGTGGTATTGAAGAATGAAAGCTTATTTCAGATAATTCTGAAGTTTGCAGTAAAAAAATCTGCTTCAGGGACTTAGCTACTTCTTACTGTGAACTCCTAAACACTAAATATCTCTTTGAGTAACAACTTAACAAATTTGGAGCATCTGAGCCTAAAGCATACATTGGACATTAAACAACACCGAGGCGTAATATGCTTAATGCATAGAGAAAACAATAACGACTTTATCGGGCTCTCCGCAAATACCTTTACACCTGCATGAGTTGGATGAATCCAACAAGCTTGCGCGCGCGGGACACCACACTGGTTTCCCACCACCATCGCGCACGGTACTCATGCGTTCGAGCCCAGGATGAGCGTACAAGTGGTTATGGGCCCCGCGCTCTCTGCATCCTGTTTCACGCAGTCGATTGTGATTCGAATATAAACCTTCTGGTTTGAGCAATGGTGTGCGTTAGAAAACCGTTTCCTTTCGTAAATGTTGAGGTATCCACGGGAAGGGAATAAGGCTGATGATATGGTATCGTTCATTCCACCGGTACTTCAGCAGAAAGGTATAAACCCGGGAAACGAAAACACGAAACCGGAAAGACACGTCATTTTTGCTCCAAATAAAAATGATCAGAAACTTTACGTTTCTTTTTTCCACTCATCGGCGAACCTGAAATTATAAAACAGCTTTCGGTTCGTGTTGGCTACCTTTACTGGAGCTTTTGTTCCATGCATTGCCTGCCTTCGTGGTTGAACTATGCTGCCTCATTTGTCAATACACGCCATTTTTCGGTCATCCTAAAAGCAACAACACCCCTACCATGGTTTTCAGCGTGTTACGCCATTGAGCGCACTTTGTGTGCATTACTGCGGCAATATCGGCATCGCATCTAGTGAGCGGGCTGGCCAGACTCTAATGGCTGTAAAATATGCAATAGTTCTGCACATATCATTGTTTCTTGTCCACAGCATGAGTGTGAATGGCAGGTATTGATCTTATACTGAGTGTCACTTGACAATAGGCTGTTCAGAGAAGAAGTGTTACTGGGACTTCGACCAGGCATATCACTGAAGCAAGCCATGAAGAGCATCTGGTAATATTTAATTAAAGATGCCAATATTCAAGGAGTACCGGAGGCATGCGTGAATATCTTGGGAAATGCACACACAGATTCCACAGCTGCCTTGGTTTTCCACAATTAGAAATTGCGTATCAAAATAGTCAGGCACGCAGAAACAATCTCTCGAATACTATTCAGCGAATGCATTTAAATATTCAAGATATTACGCGGGGAATGCTTAGGAGTCGGTATCAACAGCAGTTATCTCAGCACCCTTGGGTTTGCAGATGAAGGTGTCCTGTCTAGCAACACTGGCTACGAATAGGAAAAAATGACTGAGCCCCCAAGCCGAAAAAGTGTCGGATTTGGATTGAATAATATGCAGAAAGCAAATAATACTTTTACATTGCCTGGCGAGACAACAGAAGTTCAGGATCGCTATTCAGCTCCTCTATTCTGTGATACAGTACGTTTATCTAGGTCACTTACACACATGGGATCCTCATCATGGGAAGGAAATTTACAGAGGAAGAAAAATAGGTCGGAGTGCATACGGTAGGTTTCACCAAAGCCTGTCTGGGAGCGCCGCTTTGTCGTTGAAAAGAAAAATCTAAAATCATTGCATTCTACATTTGCAAGCATATGCGGTGCAGAAACTTGAAGATTAACAAATAGGCTAAAAACTACTAAGGGACCGCAAAAATAGCGATGAAAAGAAATATTTTAGGCCTCATATTAAGATATAGAATGATAGAGGTGTGAATCAGAGTTGAAACTGGCATGGCCGATATTATAGTATTAATTAAGAGGAAAGAATGGATCGGGCAGGCCATGTAACGCGCAGGGTAGACAACTCGTAAACCATTAGAGTCACTGAAAGGGCTCCAAGGGATGGAAAACGCAGCTGAGAATTGCAAAAACCTAGGTGAGGTGAAGAAATGAGCAAATTTTTAGGCGCAAGTTGGAATCAGCCAGAGCAAGACAGCGGTAAATTGAGGTCACAGGGACAGTCCTTCGTCCTGCAGTGTACACGAAATTAGGCTAATGCTGCTGCAGCTGCTAATCATGATGATCATGAAATTGCAGGCCATGAATGGTCTTTTCGTGGGCTACAACCTCACCGGGCATAAGACCTCTGTCTAATATTTTGAATGAATGTATCGATTCACGAAACTTACTCGTGTACTGGGTAAAAGTAACACGTCATAGTTATTTTATTTTATCTTATTATTCCTGCAGAAAGCTGCTATGTCGCTCAAAAAGATTACAGACCTCAACGAGGGTTTGTGACTTTCTGTCTGTGCCCCCAGGATGTGTAATATGTCGTTTCGTATTGATGCTGAAATAACTTTGAGTTAATATTTAAGTTTAATACCCTAGCTTGCGCACACATATACTAGACTGTTTTAATGTAAGCTCACATGTATTCACCACATTTCATTGTAGTCTCTGGGTCTGGCATAATATAAGTTACGTGATCTCTGTTACCGATTCACGTTGCCACCAGAAAGCGTCAGTGATCAAGTATTTGGCTTTTACATCATCCGGAATCTCTAATGCTATTCATGCTACGCTGGGAAGTAGGGTCGAATATATAAAATAGGTAATGATTAGGAGTTCTAGTCTAAGGGAGCATCACAGACACCTTGGTTTGCAGATGACGTTACCAGGCTTAACAATGCTGGTGATGGCAATCCAGAATCATTCAGGACCCTAGAATAGTAACGTGAAAGGCTTCCAATGATGCTTAATGTGCAGTATAGAAAAGGAAGGGATGAACTTATCGCCTAGAATATGCGCAAGAGCACGCCCTTCTAGGCACGTTACTGCAAGCGCAACTTGTTCGTGAGAAATCCGTTTACAGGAAAATGAAAATGGGGGTTGCAGTGCGTACGGCAAGTATTACCAAGCCATGACCAGAAGCTTACCGCAATGATTTCAGTTGATACTTGAGCAATCATCAGGGACAGTTCATATTTCAGATTATTCGGGAAAAATTCAGCCCGCAGGTCATATAACATGTAGGAAAGATGACCGGCGGAACATTGGACTTACATTATGACATCTGAAAAGAAAGTTAGGCTAGGCAATGAAATTAGAAAATTTCGGGGTGCAAGTTGGAATCATCTTCCGCAAGACAGAGGTAACTGGAGAACGCAAGAAGATGTTTTCATTCGGCAGTGCTCCTACCGCTGCTGCTGCTGCGATTGCTGCTGTTGTTAAGGATATTGAAGACGGTAAACGATTATACCGCTTGCCACTGCCTGTCCTCATCATTACACCCCAGTCGGCGTTGTTTTTTTTTTCGTTTTCCCTTTCCGCTTGAGTATAGCAACAAGTTGAAGGACCTTTCCGTTTCTCAATACGTTCTTCCCTTTCATTCGGTTCATTCCGAAATAACGTTTCGGTTCACATAGATTCCAGCTCTTGGATCTGAATTATTCTTCGGTTACTCCTTGTGGCCTGAAGAAGTAACACGTGTAATCTTTCAGTACAGCTTCGTGGTAGCACTGAGATTTGGTATGAAAATAAATTTGATCAGTTTTCCAGAAATTATTGTTTGGTTGTGCAAATGAAATCCAATCAATTCGCCCAGGTTCGTACCGTTATTTCTCCGATCCGGAGACGAGCCGGAACTGCATGGTTTTCGATGAACCGAATCAAAAACGGGTACGAAAAAAGCTTCGGTTTGGTACTCTGGTCAACAGAAATGAGGCTATGTCTTGCACGTGTAGACACGTGGTAAACGAGATGAAGAAACATCTTTTCAGTTACACTGTCTACTTTATTTCATTCCAAAGAAGAACAAATTCAGTGGGGGCAGGAACTGCGTCTGATGTGACGAGAGTTTTAAATTGCAACATGAAATGATGTAACAAAGGAAAGGGAGCTTGTGCACTAGATGAATTTCGGCACAGCGGGTCAGATAAGTTGTCCGTGGGCCTGATCAGCAGCGCTCGCGAAGGGGCAATAAAGACATTCCCACGGCACAGCCGGTGTAGTCTTCAATGGCTGTATGGCTGGTGCGCTATCGCCGCGCCGCTGTACGTAAAACGCTTATGTTAAAGCTACGTTATGGAAAAGACGAACCATAATAGGGGCACGTGCTTGTGCGAAAGCTCGGTGAGGGTTACCTCAGGGCGTGCTAGGCAATAACCCTGCGACGTTGTTTGCTTTGTTTACTGTTGGTGGAATAAGAAACATAGATGAGCATCGCGCTGCGAAGTTGATATCTGCGTTCAAGGCTTGACAATCTGGAGCCATGGTATGGATAACAGGAGGTAGGTTTAGGTGAGACTGCGGCTGTGGCACCAGGAACGGTGATTAATACGCCGCAGTGTCGTCTTCGTGTGGTCCACGCGTGAAACGATTATCTTTACTAATTCACTGAAACACAGCTCAAGTACTTGTGACACTGAGTGTGTACAAAGTGGGCATGTATATGTGTGCGAGCCCACTACATTGGACCTTTTCATACCCGCCTGATGTTCCGGGCCTTGACTCACTTACCAACCCAAAAGTGCCTTTGAAGTAGTTGGCTCGGGCGCCATCGCAGAGTTTGCGCGAGCAAACAGGTGGGGAGTTTCTACTGAGATGAAATCACTAGGATGATCCATGTGACCAAACAGCTGCCAGGAGTAGGGCTGCTGAAACTTTGCTTGTAGGAGTGTCGTGAGTGTAGAGGATAAAAGTAAGTCCCTCAGCGCAGAAGAATGAAAATTCCTACGATGTCGCATTTTCGACATCGCTTCTAAGGCAACAGTTGTAGCTTTAATTCAATAGTAGAAATATTCTTTATTTTGTTGATTTTGTTGTGTCGTCTAATGAGTAGTGCAAATAAATAAGATTGGTATGTCATTCAATAGAACGTTACTGTTGCTTGCTCACACTAATGAGGTTACAGTGCGGAAGCCACGATTCAGGAGTTTTGTGCGCAAAATGTCACGAAAATGTGTTTCTTATACAGATTTCATCAAGCTGCACAAAGCATTGAAATTCGCTTAAGATGAATTCACCTTTATTGTCTGGAACGGTACCGCCATATACGACGCCGACTTCATAAAATGCATCTTAGCTTATACCATCATCGCTTTACTAGAAATGGCGCAGGATGTTGTTCTAGAACTGCCTGCTACTTTTTGTAAACCTGAAGGTACAAACCTCCCGTTTCAGCTCCGAGCTCCAGCTTGATATCCTCATGTTCCTCGACTTGCTCTTTCGTATCCAACCTCAATGTACGCCCAAGAAGGCCAGTGAATGCCGACATTTAGACGTTCCTCTTTGCCACAACCAACATTTGATTTTCGTATAAAATACAAAAAAACAATATTGTTCCCCTTTTTTTTGGTAGTTGCTTTCATTGTTTCGTTAGTTCTTTTCATTTTCGTGTTTGTGTAGTCCATTAGCCATGCGTTTCTTTAATACAAACTGGTCATTTTCAGAAATTTTCTAATTTGTTTTTTTAATATGATAAGCCCAATACATTTCCCTTTTATATATTATGCGCCAATTCCACATGCACTACCCTGTAAATCTGTTCTACTTAGTAGTGTATCGTGTAATAAGACATAAGGGTTGCTCCAAGGAACGTTAAATGAGCATTTAGGTATTATTTTTTGCTAATTGTGTTCTTGTTTTTCAATGCTGCATGTATGCTATTGCCCACTGATTGTTACAGCTCAGCCGTGCATGCCTAGGTTCAGGCGCATATGATCTCAGTGCAGACCGACCAAAAATCTTTGTTACATGGTGCTATGAGGGCCGACCCTCGGCGGAGCTGAATGAGGCTTCAAGCACGTGTGCCGATGCCTAAGATACGTGTGCTGATCCCTAAGACAGTGCAATACAGGGCGAACCTGCGGCGCAGATGCAGGTTGCCAATAACGTGCCCACTGGCCATCGCTTGGCTGGTCACCGTTCTTCAGAGTAGGAGGGCACTGAATTTTTTTTTTCGTTGCCTGCTTATCATTGTTTAGCCATAAGAAAAAGCCATACTAGGACAGCCTGCGCCTCCAAAACAGACAAGATACGTATCTTGTCTGTTTTGGAGGCGCAGGCTGTCCTAGTATTGCTTTTTTTTATGTGCTGACGCAGAATCATCTTTTTTTATCTGCGCGAAGATACAAGGCGATGGTCCAAGGTTCTTGCAGTTATAGCTCACCAGATTGGAATAAATAAAATACAAGCCGGAGCATCTGAGATTTATTCAGTGCACCGGTGATGACAGTGTTTGCCAAGCTGGCTGCCACCAAGTTTGTTGTTTAGTGGAGGGCACGAAATTCGCCAAATAGATATTTGCTGCAAGAATTTCTGCATGATCATTTCCTCTACTGACAGTTTTGCTTAACATTTTTACAATGGTGCATTTTCGCTAAATTTATGCATTTACAACATTCGCAGATTGGTCGATCTTATACATTGTTGGATTGTGTTTGTGACCCAGTAAATGTCCATATTTACCCGCCGTGGTTGCTCAGTGGCTACGGTGTTGGGCTGCTGAGCTCGAGGTCGCGGGATCGAATCCCGGCCATGGCGGCAGCATTTCGACGGAGGCGAAATGCGAAAACACCCGTGTACTTCAATTTAGGCGTACGCTAAAGAGCCCCAGGTTGTCGAAACTTAAGGAGTTCTCCACTACAGCGTGCCTCATAATCAGAAAATTGTTTTGGCACGTAAAAACCCCATAATTTAATTTTTTTAGATGTCCATTTTGTATAAATTTTTGGCTAGATGCAATAAGATTTCGGAGCTACTTTAGCCCCAACCCTAGTTACAGATAAAATTGCAGATGTGCGATAAGCGTGCAGAATAGGAGGGCAGAGATAACGGTGGAAACAGTTGGTAAATCATTGAATGCTTCAAATGCTTCCTTACGTTATGTGACTTTCGTTACAGAAGCCGTCGTCATGTTCGAGCGTCTACTGCTGGCGCGGGCATTGTTTTGCCTCCTGGGCAATGGGAATGCACTTGAAATCGACGACTCGGACGGCGGATACATTAACCTCCTAGTATCGATCCACCAAGACACCCTACCAAATGAAGTGATTGTCGACAACCTAAAGGCATGTGCCAAATTCTGAGCAATATTCTACGTTAGTTTTGAAACAATATTGTCAAAGGGGTACATATCTATGATAATCCAGAAATGACACATTGTTTTCATTTATTTTGTTACCTATACTTGCTCGTGTGACTTTTGTGTATACTTTTACTCGGACAGTTGTAATCCAACATTTCGTGTTACATAATATTTTCCTGTTCTATTTACTGCCCATTGTCATTGACATAATGTCTGTACAGAATAATGAAAAGACACAGTACACTCACGTGAACATTGCGGAACTACAGCACAAATGACTACGAAGACATGTCTTTCCACCACTTCTTTTATCACTTTTCAATGCCTGTAACTTTTGCTCTCTTTTTGGACAATGCCCACCTGAGACCACGGAGGCGTGCGCTGACATCTTTCATGTAAGCAAAAGGAAGGGGTGCCCTGCACGCACATGGGATGGTTGGATGTATGGTTTGATGCTATAAGCATCCTTTTTGAAACGAAATGATTGGTGGCGTCACAAAACTGTTCTTTTTTCTAAATTCGGCAGAAATGTTTTTTCTACACAGAAACGTTTTTCAGCATCAAACATTCTGAGTCACATTTGGGAACGTTGTTCTGGAAGGCCTCCGTCGTTATTCGTCTGCCTACTTTCCTAGTAACAAACATTCTACCGGTATTGACAAAGTTTTGTTACGGACGTGTTTACTTTGCCTTTTTTAACCCTGAACCCAAAAGCGTCAAGGAGGCTACCTGAGCCTAAACCGATAAGCGGGTAGATGTCTTCCCATTCAAGTAAATAACTTTCCATAATTTTCCGAACTTTACCACAGCAAGGGCATGTCTCTTATTGAATAGTGTAAATCCTTTTCCAACTACGCGTTCTAAGGCATCATTGACCTGACTTCTAAAAGCAAATACCTTCGCATTGAGTTATCATATGTTGTTTCCTTCCTGATTTTGTTTTAACCCCTTATTTAGTTACTCATAGCTAGCTTCTTTTTTACTGTCACAAAACCCAGAAGATTGTGTCAGCCTCTATTTAATTTGTGCTTAACGTTCTTTGTTGTCATCATGCCTAATATGCCGGCCGCATATGTGTTGGAAGGCTTCATTTCTTTTCCTGCACTATGCATCATTAACACTTTTTCCTATACAGATACTTGGACATTCTCGCAACACATTTCTTTCATATTCCTCAGTGGTTCGTCGAAATAAATTTTTTATCTCTGAACTTCCAGACTTCAATAATTTTCCAGGCTTTATATAACACCCTGTTGGAATTCAATTTTTAGTATTCGCGTACGTATTCCATCGCAGGCACTCCACTCACCCTAGGTTGATATCAAGTTCCAGGTATACCTCTCACTTCATGCAAGTAGGTGAATTTACAAATATGTCCTGCAGCCACCATACTTTAGCGCTGTGGCTGTTTAATGAAAGTAAAACCTACGGTAGATCTGCACATAACCAGTCGTAAAATCACAAAACTCATTTGTGATTCACCAGAAAAAGAAACGCCATGTTGTAACATGCAGGCCCTCCTTCAATCGTCGTCTGAGCTCCTGCACGAGGCAACTGGCGGTCGAGTTTTCATCAAGCAAGTCGTTATGGAGTTTCCGAAAACATGGCCGCAGAGGATGACAGCTCGAAGCTCACCTAAATGGTTGTTCTCAAAGAGCGATGTCCATGTTGAAGCTTTAGAGAGCGGCCACAAAGAAGATTCCTTCAGTACAAAGCTCCGGAGGAGGTGCGGGCAACGGGGCGACTTCATTCGTGTTCCGCCCCACGTTCTGTCTGAGCTGAACACAACAAAGGAGACCCTAAACGACGCAAGTACGGCTCTTTTCTCCAATGTTGTAGTAGCGACGCTATAAACTGCTACTTCTGCTACTACTACTGCTATGATTAATAATAATAATAATAATAATAATAATAATAATAATAATAATAATAATAATAATGTTCATGGCCATCACAAGCTTGTGAGATGATGTATAGGAACAAGATACATATTGCGAATGAAATACCGACATCAATCAGACATGGAGAACAGGGAAAAAATTAATGACGAGAAATTGAGGACAATATTGCAATTAGTTAATTTTCTTAATGACAATAAATTGAAGCAGTAATATTATGATACCGAAGTGTACCGAGAGTTAGTTTCACTACTACTACTTCAATAATTCCGTCAGCGTGATTTTCGAACCCGCGTTAAAGATTTCATAAACCAAAACGACATACCAGACGTGTTTTCCAAGTTTCCTTGCGGCGCTATTTCTTGTTTCTAAATGGAGGTCGAATAATGTTTGACAACTGTTTCTATTAGCAAGTTTTGAAAATTTGGTAGAACAAGCTTACTTAACACATTTGGAGCTGTTACTGGTGTGTTATTGTTGCGACAGTTTTAAGAATAATTTCTATCATCCTGTGTAGCATTCATCACCAACAATTTGCGCAGAAGAGACGCATTGTAATGCCGTACCTCAATGCCGCGTAGCGCAATGCATGTTGAATAATTTTCTTTTCCCCAAAGGGGCGCAAAGCTTTCATTTTAAGCAACAGCCAAGCGACTGACTCATCTTGAACAAATAAGTGAAAAATTAGCTTGCAAAGACATGTTACTAACGAAAGATATTGCAACAAACTTACCACAATCCAGGTATGGAATAGGCGTACATATAAAAGAAACACAGCTAGACCAAGGCCAGCAGAGAGGTATGGTAATTACAGGAGTGTTAAGTGGAGAGCGAAAACAACCCAGTTTTTTTTGTATTGATAACTACTCATCATTAGTGAACCAACGCCTTCCGATGTACGTGTCATTTTGCAATATTTTATTGGACATTTATTAAGAAAGATGTACGGCTAGTATCACATTGTAATCACCTTGCCGGAACGCCGAACATTCAGAAATTGCCAAAGGGAAGTCACCAACAAGATTTTAAACCCCAATTTCGAGAACATTGACACCTGAGGAATAGTAGTATTCAGCTACAACATAGAAATGAAAATGTCCTCGTCATCGGTAAGGACCCGTTGAAATCGGATGTTGAAGTAATATTCAAGAATGTTGTAAAAAGGCACAGAAACCTCAAGAAATAGTTCACTTAACAACATTTTGGGCTTCAGGCGGCCAAAGTATTTCGCCACATCTAAGAAGAAACCACATGTGAAAATTTTCTGATCGAATGCCGAGAATAGCTCTTCTGAAAATTCCTGAAGCTGTGCAACAGTATGACGCCCCCAAACAAAACCAAACTGTTGATCAGTCAGGATGGGAAATTTGTTACAAAATAAGACATAGTTGGGAAGATATATTTTTCTATGAGCTGTGCAATAATTTGGAAGACAGAAATTGGCCAAAATTTCTCGACCTTACCCGTCTTCCCTTACTTGCGTAATGGTATGACAGTTGTAGTCTTGAGGTATTCCAGAATAATACCGGAGGCCGCATCCAGATTCTTTCGGATGATGTGTAATGATAGTGTTCCATTATATCACGGGGGCTAGATAAGACGCAAACTGGAAAACATTTCTTCCAGATGACATTTCGAAATTCTCTGAAGAAAACCTCATGAAGATATGGATTTCGTTAACGACTGAGTGTTTGGGAATAGAGAGAAATCCCTTTGGGAGGGACGCTCTTACAAAGTGCTTCTTGAAAGCATAAGCTACTGCTGTGGGATGTTGCTGAAAAGAATCGAAAAGAGACCGTTATGGAAAACTCAATCCTCTGCGATGATTTATGAAAGACCTAGTTTGGCATAAACTATTTTAAGATTACTAGAATTAGTTAAAAATGAGTGTGGTTCGCGCCCCGCAGAAGAGCAACAACCCTATTTCTAGGCGACTTATAATCTAATCTTAGTGCTTGGTTGTAGCATATTTTAAAGTTTACATAAAGTATCATGAATCAAAATCGCAGCAATCATTTCCGTGTTCATCTAGCAGTGACCCTTACTGATCGGTGTAGCTACTACCCGCGTGCAACGTAATTCGAAATGTTGCAGTTTTGTAGAGAACCTTTTATACACTTCGCCTGGGGAGTGCTCTTTGCTTAAGGTTGCCCAGTCAAACGAAACTATAAGACTTTCAAGCTTAGATTGCTTATTACAGGGACAAGGTATTTGTGCTGGCCAGATGTAGTTCCGACAGACAGCGTTCCAGACGCGTCCTGTAATACAAGACGGCATGCTACAAGGTAGTTGTCAACTAAGCTTCGTAGAATACTACATGACCTAACTGAATAGTTGGGTGCTGTGCCCGAACTGTGTCCTAAGCAGGACTGCACTACGCTATTATTAACTAATTCCACTCTAGTTGGAGCTCCAATTGCACCATCCAGACCACAAATGACAGCCTAGAAATATAATCACACACGCCGTTTCGGGGCGTAAAATGCTGGTAATAAAGTCGCTGATCGAACACAATTGGTCTACTGCAACCCATAGCCACATTTATTATCAGCCTCTGCAAGACAACTTGAAAGGCTGCATGAGGGTGGTCCATGGAGGGGTAAGATGTGCATACAAAATGATATCTTACAACCTTTCACCGCCATAAATTCGGCATGTACAAAAAACGCAATACCGGAAGGAACTCATTATGCAAAAAGGACGTGAGGCGTGCCGACAGGACAAAATAGTAGAGAAGTACACAACACGGATGCCGACTATCAACTGAAGGGAGCACTGAGGCGAAAAAAGAAAGAAGACACAAACTCATCCACGCAAGCTCAGCAATGGTATCACCACGTTCAGTCGGGTACACGTGCCGGTTTACGTGAGAGATAACTGTTAAGGCACTTAATCTCTTCCTTGTGTAAAGTAATCGAAGGCTGACTCACGCACGCACTTCTACCATTATAGATATGCCATGCCTCTACTATAAGACGCGTATCTTCATTCTTATGCCTGTACAATATCGCGCATTCATCTAACTCTGGCATGCAGTTACAATATTGGCAATGTAGGGAAAAATTAGAAGGCGATCCAACGGTTAGCGACCTTTTATGTTCCATTAGCCTCTGATTGATACACCGCCCCGTTTGCCCTACGTAGAACTGGCCACAGCTAAGAGGAATTTTATAACCCACACCCGTACGACAGTCAGTGAACCTGTTGTTTTTATTGTGCTTCGCTGAACAAATATGTGTTCTTTGTTTGCCTTTTACGTGCTCCTTTTTCCTCCGCACGGCAGCGCATATCTTACCTAGCTCATTGGGAGCACTAAAAGCAACTATAACATCCGATCTACTTGCAGATTTTTAAAGCTTGTGCGACGCTGAATGAATGTACGGAATAGCCACTGCTCTTCTTCTGCTATTACTGCTATCAGAAATTACGTCCGTCCCCCTCGAAACCGACTTCTTTAGGCGCTCAGCCACAGTGGCCGCAGCTACATTAGGATAACCTGCTTCTGATAGGCGGCTGATCTGCGCATTAAAACTGGCGCTCAGTTAAGGCACGACATGGCAATTCCGTTTTTTACTACGTTGGAATGCTTGGATTGAAAGTTTAGCAACGGCTTCGAAGATCTTGGGAAGTACTGCTAACAAACGCAATCTTGTTCGAAGACCAATGAAATGTCAAGAAAATGACTTACGCGTCGCTGAGGAAATTCCTTGGTAAATGTTAATCCTCCTCCATAATGTTTAAATTGCTCACTTACTGAGCTAGCAGCGAAATCGAATCATTCCCTATTGCAAAAAATCAGGTAGTCATGAAGGTAGCGATGCCCTAATAGTTATATCTTACGTAGACCGGCACGTGTACCCGACTGACACGCGGTGATACGATTCCTGAGCTTGCGCAGATGAGTTTCGTATCTTCTTTCTTTTTACGCTTCAGTGCTGCCTTCAGTTGATAGTCGGCGTCATTTTGTCCGCTTCTCTACCCTTGTGTCCCGTCTGTACGCCTCACGTCTCTTTTGCATATTGAATCCTTACCAACTAGCTCAGCTTTGGGTCCTTTTAAGCCAGGGGGAACTGTACAATACCTCTCCACGATGCCCACTTCGTGTAACAAAGTTTGCTAAAAAGCCATGCGACCTGAAATATCAAGGCAAGCCTAGGAAACATTGATTACTGTTATTACAACAACGTCTACAAAGACAGCTGCAGACGCAGCCTGAAATAAACTGTTCCTAGTATTTAAGGACGCATAGAATATTAATGCTTACAACGCTAAAGCTTTGACAAGAATTGCATCGAAATTCGTTTTAGATGAAATGAACTCTGTTTTTTCGATGAAAGAAAAAAAGGGATGTTGGCTGAACAATGTTTTCCACGCCTTCTTGTTTACAGACTCGAGCAGCAGACGCTGTTTCTCTTGCACGGAGGTATCGCCTCCTTTCTTCTTACAAAGCGGATAACCTTCCTCCTTTGCCGTCATTCTGGCTGTCCAGAAGGGGTCACGCTTACCTTTGGTTAAGTTATCGTTGACGTAGGTCTTTACAAATGACACATTTTCACATAGTTGCTCCAGCTTTCCACACGCGCTTGAAACTGTTTCTTTTTCCGAGTTACGGATGTGAAGCGCACCAGCACCACAGGTGTACAACTGATATTCACTTTCTGGCACTGAGTGACCACAATGTCGTCAGATAAAAACCCAGAAAGTTCCTGTTTTGTTGCATTTGCATAATTATTTGTGTTAAGCTTTGGTTGCTTTTCTGCTGTAAACCCTGAATGTCAAGATTCTTTCATCTGCTTTACTGCTCAACATATCTTGAATTTCTTCTGGATTTTGCATTACTCCTGTACGGATTATCACAATTCTTTTCGGAGCTTGCACTTCAGCACCCTCAGACATTTGACATTCAAGAATTTCATGCTGCTGTTTCAAAATATAATCGTACTTTTCGCCCAAGAAGGACACCGGTCCTTCGAGTTCCGCGACTTCGATAAAGCCTGAACTATTCCTGCTGCAATAGGATAGAATCGACCTTCTTTCTCAGAGCCGGCTAACAGTGCAAACATATTTTTCTGATTTCATTTAGTTCATCCAAGAGTGCTGACTCTGAAACACTGCTTGCCTCAAGTTCAGTCTCTGTGCCTGTGTTTAGGGTCTTGTTACTTCGGCACGTTTTACACACCCAAGCATCTCATTTAGGTTCACCCCTCGTAGTACGTAGTCGAACCTCGACATAACAAAGTTTTATTTACAGCAAAAACTTCGTTAAATCGCCACTTTTCTTATTTCGATGTTATAAATATTAGCAGTAAATAATTTCACAAATTGCAGGAACAATCCCGGTGGATATTACTTTGTCTCTAATGACTTATAAATAAATCCCAGGAAGGTACGGCCATGATAGCCTGGTTATGAGCGCAAGCGGTGCAGATCGCACAGAGAGCAATGCATCGGCGTCGCCAACTGTCCGTAGTGCCCGCAACTGGGCATAGCGCCCTCAATTTCAAGAGCGCAAATGGATAAGGATATTCGCTCTAAGAGAAAAAAATTCGCAGTTACCCAAAAACGCGGAGCAGTGGCGGCATTCTCAGAAAGACAACTACACGAAGTAAGGTTCGTAGCTTTATCGGTGTCACGTGCGCTCTGGCAAAGATCTCTTGTAGATCAAATGACTTGCTGCAGTAACGCAATCGAAGGCTTTGTACCACTCACCCGCCATGGTTGCTCAGTGGCTATGGTGTTAGGCTGCTGAGCACGAGCACGAGTCCGGGGCCCGGCGGCCGCAATTCCATGGGGGCGAAATGCCAAAGCACCTGTGTACTTAGATTTAGGTGCACGTTAAAGAACCACGGGTGGTCTAAATTTCCGAAGTCCTCCACTGCGGCATGCCTCATAATCAGACAGTAGTTTTGGCAAGTAAAACCCCACACTTTTTTTTCGTACCGCGCCTCGGAAACTTGAGATTACGTGACCGCCAACGCCAGACGCGCGCGAACAAATGTCGCATGAAGGCCGAGTGAAATTCTGAGGTGACGTTGTGACATGTATAGGTAAAGTGCAACGTAGCAACTGTCTCTCGATGGAGGATGCCTAAACTGTGTTGCACTATGTATAGCGTTAAGGGCGCGCGGCTTCGCTTGCTTAGCTTGTGAAGAGAAGTTCAGCGCTCTTTTTTAAGTGTACGCGACGATTTTTACTTTCATACAACCTCGGCATTAGAGCTCACCAAAATATGTATGATAATCGCACATGGTGGGTTATCCGCGCGTAACTTAATACCATAGATTTGGAACCATTTATTAGTACTTACCCTCTTTGCACCAGTTCCTGGCGTGGAAGCAGAGTGTTCAGTAGAGTCGATCTTGCTTCAGCCTAAAGTACTTCTATTATAGCGAGCGCTGCAACGTTGCGTCGTAGTTCTCGACTCGCGGTGATGCCGCCACGCAAACGCGCGAGAAAGAAAGGAAAAGAAGGCGGATGTCGAAATCAATTTGCTCTGCACCTCTGTGCGTGCCACAGCAGTGTAAAGACAGCAACATATAATTTCATCGTTTCTCTAAAGAAGCAGACGACGGGCGTCGGAGACTGACATGGAAAAGAATCTTACGCGTTCAGAGGAGGTGAGCGTTACTGCGCTGGTTTGTTCGCAACATTTCATTTGGAAAGATTTCTTTATTTCCGTAGAGTAGACCACTGCTTTCTTTTTATATAGTTTCACTATGTTGCGGTCCTTTCAACTCCCAGAGTGTACTGTGTTTAGGCAGGCACTTTAATACCTTATTGATGTATGTTTAAGCTTCATTTTATTTCCCTGCATTAGTGTTACTATAATGTCTCAGGCAGCAGCAATATGCTTAGTATTGTACCTTTGTCTCCAGGCACCGATAGCAGGAGCGATGACTAATTCGCAAGGCCGTATGTTCATCATGACACATGTGAAGCCGCGCCGCGACTTACACTTCTGATTGTAAACAGAATATGCCGTTTTCTCGTTCAGTATGGTGAGTTTTGAGTTTCTTTGTTCTGTTACGTTTCGCCTACAACGCGCGGTATAACCCGGCGCGAATGCAACGTACGCCGGAGCTTCGTTCAAAGCGGCGGACATTTTGGCCCGTTCGGAGCGGCCGCGACGCATCCCCGCCGAGCGCGTCCCGGCATGTTCAGTGCCACGTGTCTTTGTGTGTGCGTGTGTGTGTGTGTGCCCACGCTTGTCAAAGCGCGGCAGCCGGGGAGAGGAGCTCCCCCAGTGTGAAGCGAGGAGGTCTGACCGGCGCCGGCCCGGCTGATGCGTCACCTCCTTGTCCCAACGTGTCTCTCAATCCGTCCGTCGCCGCTGTCACGTGGTGTCATCTCGTGACCTTCCTTCTTGCCCGCGACGCCAAGAGTATAAGAGCAGCTGCCCCCGGACGCCAGGAGAGAGGCTCCGATTTCTGCTCTTGAGTAACGTGCTCTCCCGTCTCTCTACTTCGGTCGACCTGACCGCCCGCTCTTTGCCATGCTAGAATAAACAAGTTGTTCTGTTAGCAGTCGCCTCATGCTTTGCTGGGACCTTCGGATACTTCCAGTGTGCCCCAGGCCGCCAGGCCAACGCTACCCTTGGGGCTTGCGACCCATTTGCAACAACGGGCGCCAACGGTCCGGTTGCAACAACGGGTGTCAGCACTGAGGTTCCAACAGCTGATGGCAGCGCTGAGATTCCAATAGCCGGTGCCATCGGTGCGGTTCAAACATCTGGTGGCAGCGGTGGGATCGCGACAACGGAGGCCAGCAGCGGAGATATGCGGTTGACTGTATGCTGAGCAGCACAACGACCATCCGGGAGCAGTGCAACGAGCCCTGTGTGATGACTGGTTGCCTGCAGCGGAACGACTGCGCTGAATTCTTGGTTGCGAGGTTTGGTGAGTGCGGGACTTTCTTCTTCTGAGTTTTGCCAGGCTTTTTGTTAGTGTCAGAAACAGAGCTGGTAATTGTGGTTGTCGTTGCTGCCGGGTTAGTTTGCGGCAAGACAATAGTAGGCAGTAGAGAAAGCAGCATTCAGAGCAGCCATGGATTTGAAGTCGTTGCGCAAACCGAAATTGGTGGAGCTTGCAAGAGAGTTGGGTCTGGATGTCTCAGACAAACTCAGAAAACCAGAACTGCTAAGGGCTATTCTTGAGTTAGGAGCTGAGGATGACGAGCTGTCGGAATGCCTTGAGACCATTGAGGAGAGGGAGACTGCAAAAAGACAGGAGCGCGAACTTAAAGAGCAGAAAGATGAGCGTGAACGTAAAGAACAGATAGAACGAGAGCAACAAGAGAAAGAGATAGAACGAGAGCAACAAGAGAAAGAAAAAGAGCGAGAGCAACAAGAGAAAAAAGAAGAGCGTGACCGTCAACACGCTTTAGAAATGAAGCGTCTCGAGGTAGAGATGGAACGCGCTCGTAATGGAAATCAGGCACACGGTGCAGGAGAACGAGTATTGTTTAAAATGACTGACCTGATGCGGCCGTTTAAGCTTGGAGAGGACATTGGTTTGTTCCTGGTTAAATTTGAGCGAACGTGCGAAAAGCAGGGGTTCTCTCGGGAAACGTGGCCACAGCGCTTGCTCACTTTGTTACCCCGCCAGGCGGCCGACGTAGTCGCTCGCTTGGAGAGAGAGGAGGCAGAGGATTTCGACAAAGTGAAATCGAGTCTGCTAAAAAAGTACAGGCTGTCCGCGGAGGCGTTCCGTCGGAAGTTTCGAGAAAATGAGAAAGGCAAAAGTGAGTCATATACAGAGTTTGCCTACAGGCTAATGTCAAACATGCAGGAGTGGCTCAAAGAAGAGAAAGCGTTTGGTGACCACGAGAAAGTTCTGCAGTGTTTCGGGCTAGAACAGTTTTATAGTCGGTTACCTGAGAACGTGCGCTACTGGGTCTTGGATAGGCCAGACGTTAGTACGGTGGCTAGAGCCGCAGAGCTAGCCGAAGAGTTTGTGACGCGTCGGGCTCGCGGAGCTAAGGACGGTCAAAAGGGTGAATTTGGCTCCAAGTTTGAGAGGCCGAAGTTCACGCCCATGAGAGCAAAGGGGGACACACGTAGTGCGGACGCGAGTGAAAGCAGTCCGACTGAACGTAAGGAGACGGCGGCAGCCGAAGCCGAACGCAGAAAGCGGTTCGAGGCGAGGCAAGCGCGCGTGTGTTATACGTGCCAGAAGCCGGGTCACTTTTCGGCGCAGTGTCCAGAAACAAAAACAAAAGTTGTGTTTTTGTCATTATGCAGCACTGACGAGAACATGAAGCTTCTCGAGCCTTACATGCGAGACCTCCTCGTAAACGGGAAAGAGTGCCGAATGCTTCGCGATTCCGCAGCTACAATGGATGTAGTTCACCCCTCTTACGTAGAACCCGATATGTTCACGGGCGAGTGCGCATGGATCAAGCAAGCCGTGGAAGCTCATAGCGTGTGTCTGCCCGTAGCAAAAGTGCTTATTGAAGGACCTTTCGGAGCACTTGAGACGGAGGCGGCAGTGTCATCTATGCTGCCCCCCCAGTACCCGTACCTATTTTCGAACAGGTCCGATCACCTCCTGCGCGAGAAGGGGCTTTTGTTTGGTGAGGCTAGCGTTCAGGCCTTAACCAGATCGAAGGTTCGGGAGCTCGCTGCAAAGGCGGTAGTTGCGGGGCCGACGTTGTCGAACGATGAGAAAGGGTCAGAGCCGCATAAAGCTGATATTCAGAGCTCGCCCGAACTGAATAAAATTGAGCCTGTAGCGTTAAAGGCGCCAGATACTGGAGAGGAAATTCCCGATGCGGGAAAGTTAGAAGAGCTATCTCCAGACTTGCTCATCGCGCCTACGTCAGACGGACTTGATAGGTTGCTAAAAGTCAGCCGGTCGGCTTTGATAGCCGAGCAAAAGAAGGATGGCAGCCTAGAAAACATACGCTGCATTGTCAAGGAAGGTATCGCCAAGAAAAATGCTCGCTTTGTGGAAAGAGGTGGGGTCCTGTACCGGAAGTATCTAGACCGCAGGGGAGTGGAGTTCGATCAGCTGATCGTGCCTCAGTGCTACCGTCAGGATCTGTTGCGCTTGTCTCATGGGGGTTCGTGGTCCGGACACCTAGGAGTTAAGAAAACTAAGGACCGTCTCTTGCAAGAGTACTATTGGCCAGGGTGTTTTCGGGACGCAGACCACTTTGTGAAGACATGCGACACCTGTCAGCGGGTGGGCAAACCAGGGGACAAAGCGAGGGCGCCGTTGAAGTTGGTACCTATCATTACGGAGCCTTTTAGACGGCTCGTTATTGATACAGTGGGACCTCTGCCGGTAACAGCCACGGGGTACAGACACATTTTGACTGTGATCTGCCCAGCGACAAAGTTCCCTGAAGCAGTGCCGCTTAAAGAACTCAGCTCAGTTGAGATAGTCAATGCACTACTGTCCATATTTGCGCGAGTTGGTTTTCCTGCGGAAATCCAATCAGATCAGGGCACAGTGTTTACTAGCGCTTTCACGACAACTTTTCTCGAAAGGTGTGGGGTAAAGCTGTTACACAGCTCAGTGTACCACCCACAGTGGAATTCCCTTGAGAAGCTCCTCTCCGTCATGAAGCGCGTGTGGAGAGCATTGTGTTTTGAACAAGAAACTGACTGGGAGCTGTTTCTGCCTGGGGTGATGTTTGCATTGAGGACCGCGCCGCATGCCGCTACGGGGTGTTCGCCAGCTGAGCTCGTGTACGGTCGCTCGCTGCGATCTCCGCTTCGCATGCTTCGAAACCGATCACTGCCCTCTCCAATGGCTGCAGACCATCTCTTTCACAAATGGCCGCCTCCTGCGCTGGAGCCTCGCTTTGCAATAACATTCCTTTGAGGTGCGTTACAAAAAGGGGAGTCTCAAAGGTAACGCCGATGGCTTAAGTCGAAGCCCCTAACGTGGGAATCAGCCTCAAAATTGTTTGTTATTGATGTTTTTCTTCCTGAGGCAGGATTTTTAACATATTGCTTTTGTGTAGTGTTTCAAAGTGATGATATGCTTTCTAGTGCAATTTTCCGATTTGTGGACGCGTTCTGAGTGCTGCTAGACTACTGTAAGGAACTAGGCAGTAGTATAAAAGGGGAAAGAGCCTGGCATGGCTTAGTGAGGGTTGTGCCGTGCTTGCTGACTGAGCGGCTGAGTTTCGGCGCAGTTCTAACGCTTGCTGCGAAAGAGAACAAAAATGGCAACTCTCCCGAAGTCACTTTGCAGTGTCCTCTGTGAACCTGAACGTGAGAACGAGGCCTTCTCGGTGCGCTGCGCTCAAGAAACGCCGAGGGACGACCGACTTCGGTTATGAGCATCATCGAGCGACATCCCTCCGGACAGCGGATGCAGTCCCCTGACCATCGGGATCTCCCTCCCCCGGCGGGGCGGTCTGTTACGTTTCGCCTACAACGCGCGGTATAACCCGGCGCGAATGCAACGTACGCCGGAGCTTCGTTCAAAGCGGCGGACATTTTGGCCCGTTCGGAGCGGCCGCGACGCATCCCCGCCGAGCGCATCCCGGCATGTTCAGTGCCACGTGTCTTTGTGTGTGCGTGTGTGTGTGTGTGTGCCCACGCTTGTCAAAGCGCGGCAGCCGGGGAGAGGAGCTCCCCCAGTGTGAAGCGAGGAGGTCTGACCGGCGCCGGCCCGGCTGATGCGTCACCTCCTTGTCCCAACGTGTCTCTCAATCCGTCCGTCGCCGCTGTCACGTGGTGTCATCTCGTGACCTTCCTTCTTGCCCGCGACGCCAAGAGTATAAGAGCAGCCGCCCCCGGACGCCAGGAGAGAGGCTCCGATTTCTGCTGTTGAGTAACGTGCTCTCCCGTCTCTCTACTTCGGTCGACCTGACCGCCCGCTCTTTGCGATGCTAGAATAAACAAGTTGTTCTGTTAGCAGTCGCCTCATGCTTTGCTGGGACCTTCGGATGCTTCCAGTGTGCCCCAGGCCGCCAGGCCAACGCTACCCTTGGGGCTTGCGACCCATTTGCAACAACGGGCGCCAACGGTCCGGTTGCAACAACGGGTGTCAGCACTGAGGTTCCAACAGCTGATGGCAGCGCTGAGATTCCAATAACCGGTGCCATCGGTGCGGTTCAAATAGGTCCCAAGAAATTTATAGGCAACTCCAAAAAGAGGTCATTCGCGATTTAGCGTTTAGTACCTGTTCCCAGCCCCTCTATGATGCTTTCCAACTCTGTGCACAGAGCTAAATTTATTTACAAACGATTTGAGTCTCTAATATAGGTGAGGCTGCTCATAGGAAAAGTCTCGCAAATCTTCAGAAACATTTTGGAAGAAACGCAGCTTGGTTCAACTGGTTATTTGCTTCTCACGTTTGCCCGGGCTTTGAGAATTCCTACGGACAGTGGGTGTCTACTGTGTTCCTATGCCTGGACCCAACCTTGGACTTCGCGTACTGTGAGCACCAGAGGCAGCAACTGACCTGCCGTTTGTTTTAATCCCATGACGCTATGACCAAAAATAGCGCTAAAATTTAGCAGTTTTTAGCCTCGTTCTTTCACTGCATAATATCAGCATTTAGCTCCTCATGACACGACATGTGCGCTGCAGCCTCTGTATTTTGCTATGCTATGTGATATAATGCACGACAAATCGCAATACCAAGTTGCTTATATGAAAATCGAAAGTATCGTGCCCGTAGCAGTGGAGCAACGCCACCAAAGAGTGGTTGCACCTTTCGGAGGCTCGGAACGCACATACACTTCCCTTCTTTACCTTACGGTTCACTTTAAAGCCTTTAAAGAAGACCCATGCAGCTCTAGGCAGGCCAGACTTTTGCACGGACAGCGCAGTTATTTCCAGGGCTTCGTCGCAGAAATCCGAGAGGCCTATCATAAGGTAATCGGCCGAAAAGACCCTTTCCACTTCGACGAAAGAGCTCGAGCCTATGTCGCAAACGAGAAAGTTCAGAAAAGCACACACAACGCTACGACAAAAAGCCGCCGTGCACCTTTATGTCGTAGCCATATTTATTTATATAGACAGTATTGCCAGCATAGGTAACGAATTCTGCAGTGGCCAATGACTGCCAAAGTGACATTTACGAACATTAGTAAGAAAAGAGGACCAAGAACGGATCATTCTAGAATTGTCCTAGCGACATGTTAGCAATGAGAGCTTTGTTTATTTATGCAGACGAAGCACGATCGATTGGTCAGGTAAACAGGCAACAGGACAGTGACGAAAAAATACATGTCCTTTTGAGAGATGGTTTTTAATGAGGAGCTCATGCAAACTACACCAACTGTTTAAGTTAGGTCAATGTAAGAAGCGTCTTATTCCCGCGACCATGTACCACGCTGCAAACGTGGGTCTCAAATATACCCATGTTTGCTGTTGTAGTGATGCTAAGCCATCCTGTTCGATTATAATGTTCTTAGATCTAACGTGAATCACCGAATGCAGCGGAGTTTCAAACACTTTTGATGCAATGCACAGGATAGATATAGGCCGATAGTTGCGAGAAATCCAAGGACACCTAAGGATTTCTGTTGAGTCGTTAATGTGACCTCATTAATGCGGAATTTACCGTTGCTTAGCGGTCCTTCATGTTTTGCGCGGAGAGTAATGCTTTCTAGTTTTACTGCAGGGTATGTTATCGAGCCTTGTGATTAGGTTGGTGCCGGTAAATTCTTTGTACAGTTTTTGCCGTTTCTTCTTCAGCATATTGTCTAAAGACTGGATCATGTGGAGCATATTTCTGAGAAATCAAGGGCGCCACATGTAACTGAAACATCGGGTCATGGTGTTTGCTCCTTCGAGGTGCGCTGATGACGTGGCGTCGTGGCTATTCCCTCTGCGCACCCGCAACATGCAGCATGCTATTGTCGCAGCAGGTGTCCCATTTCGCCTACCGTGCTTCATTGAGTCCCGAGCCAGCAAACGCGAGACAAGGTCTGGAGTGGTCCCGTTTCGCTGCTACAGATGCCATCAACTTTTTCGCTCAATGGACATTCGACGCTGTCGAATCAAGAATCAGTCAGTCAGTCAACAAACTTTATTAAGGTCCTAAGGAACTACTAAGTCGTAGTTGCGGGCCGCACCCACGTTGGGGCCGGAAGACCATGGTCCTCCGCCCGTTCCCGGGCCCTTTGGACAGCCCTTAGTTGGTCCTGGGGATCGCCGCTTTTAAGGGCCTCTTCCCAGTCCTCTTGTTTAATAAAGGATGCGTTTTGTAACGCAGAGCATTGCCAGACCATGTGTGCTAACGAGCAGTACTCTTCACTGCACTCGGGGCAGTGTGGGTCGATGTCCGGAGCAAAGCGGCTAAACTTTCCTCTCGAAGAGAAAGATCCCGTTTGTAACATTCTCAATGTGGAAGATTGAGATCTAGTTAGCTGTGGGTGTGGCAGCGGGGATTGCCTGCCCCCAAGCTGATAGTGTTTAACTATTTCATTAAAAGAAAGTAGAGGATCAGAGTTATGCTTACAATCCCACTGCTTAGTGTATCAGGACCATTGCGGAAAGTTCGACCTCGCGCCTGCTCATGAACTAGCTCATTCGGGTTGGGTTTGCTGGGATGTACATTGGTTCCCATGTGCGCCGGGAACCATGCGATAGTGTGAATAGCATCAGGCGGTCTTTGCTTGATTATAGCCGCCGCCTCTTTCGAGATTAGGCCAGATAGAAAGGCTCGTATGGCTTATCTAGAGTCAGTGTAGATGTAAGGCTGCGAGGGGTCATTCATAGCTAGCGCGATGGCAGCTTGTTCAGCCGCCGCTACCGTGGTGTGTCTTAACGAAGCTGCACTGAGAATTTTCCCGTGAGGATCACCTACAACAGCTACAAATGAATCTTTGCGCCCATACTGGGCAGCATCTACATAGGTAGTTAATTGCAGGCTTTTGTGCGCAAAGTCAATGAGAGAGCGTGCTCGTGCCTTGCGTCTAGCTGCATAATATTGGGAGTGTACATTCCGAGGGAAAGGGCTAACTTGAAAGGTTGCCCTAACGGTGTGAGAGAGCATGATGCCATTCTCGTCGACCGCCAAGGGGGCTAGACCTGCGGACATTAATATGCTTCTGCCTGCCTTCGAAGACGAGATGCGGACGGTTTGTGCCGTTCATTAAGCCTCGATTACCTCCGTCAGGGTATTGTGAACCCCTAATTGTAGGAGCTTCTCCGTGCTGGTGCTAGTGGGAATTCCAAGTATGTGTTTAATGCTTTTGCTCATCAGTGCATCAATTTTGGCCTCCTCCGAGCGGGACCAGTTGAGCGCCGATGCTACGTAGTTTATGTGACTCATGAGGAAGGCATGATACAGCCTAAGGAGAATGCTCTCACTGAGGCCGCCTCTGCGGTTCGAGACTCTTGTGATTAATCGGAGCATGTTTTCCCTTTTTGCCTTGACGCGGACAACAGTTTGATTGCTGCTTCCCTTTGCATTTAGGATGAGACCTAGAATCCTGACCGATTCGACTCTAGGGATCATCTGACCAGATTCAGCGTATAGGTTAATAGGAATCTGTTCGAGAGGGGTAGAGTGCCTCTCGCCCCTGCGATTCGGTCTATAAAGCAGAAGTTCTGACTTTGAAGGTGATAGACAGAGGCCCGTCCCTTTTAAGTACTCTTCCGTAATATCCAAGGCCTCCTGAAGGGCACGCTCCACGGCCCCCTTGGACCGCCCACCGGTCCAACCGCTGATGTCGTCCGCATAGAGCGCATGATTCGCGCCCTGGACCCTAGCCAGTTTTTCCGAGAGGCCTTTCATCGCTATATTGAAAAGAAGGGGTGATATCACTGCACCCTGCGGAGTGCCCTTAGCCCCTAACTTGAACTCCTCGGATCTTAGTTGACCGATTTTAATAGTGGCTTTACGGTCCCTTAAGAAAGAGCTGACGTAAGCGTGAAAGCGTTTCCCTAAGTTTAGGTGCGAGATAGATTCCAGAATGAATCTGTGTGTGATGGTGTCAAAGGCTTTGGCAAGATCTAACGCTAAAATCCCTCTGACCTCCCTGGTGTTCACGTCGATGATCTGCCTTTTGATGAGAAGCATGATATCTTGCGCGGATAGAGAGGGCCTGAAGCCTACGATGTTATGCGGGAACAGTTCTCGTTCCTCGATGTATCCCGTTACTCTCTCATGGATGACGTGCTCAGCCACCTTGCCTACGCAGGACGTGAGCGAGATTGGTCTAAGATTCTCGGGTGTGAGCGCTTTACCTGATTTCGGGATAAGGACAACAGAGGCCGTTTTCCAGTCCTCTGGGACCCAGCCAGTTTCCCATGTGCGGTTTATCTGTTCCGTAAGCTTCTCAATTGATTTCTCATCGAGGTTACGCAGGTGTCTGTTGGAAATGCCATCCGGCCCGGGTGCTGAGCGGCCGTTCAGCTCGTGTAGCACCTTTCTGACTTCCCTTTTAGTCACCGGGGCATCAAGCTCCTCCATGGGTTCGCCTGTATACTCTGGGTAGTCCTCGTTCCCCGTGGGGCCTACGGGGAGATGCCTGTCTGCTAGGCTCTGAAGTACGTGTACATCTGTTAGCCCCTTTCCTTGAATATCGTGAATTATTCTATCAATAGCTAGGCCCTGATTGCTTTTGGATTGTGAGTCATCTAATAGTTGCTTCAGGAGGTTCCATTTGCCTCCCCTACGCATCTGTCCATCAACTGCCGAGCAAACCTCGTTCCATTGCTGCTTGCTCAACTCTTGGCAATACGCTTCGATTTCACGATTTAACATCGCTACTTTTTTACGCAGCCTCATATTGAGCCTCTGCGTTCGCCATCTGGCGAGTAAGGAGTTTTCGGAGTCAATTTCGACTGTTTTAGTAACAGCCTTGACGTCCTCTTTGATTCTCCTTAAGAGGTCTTCGAAGGACGCGTACTCCTCCAAGTCCTCTCCCCGGCGTTTACGGAAGGCGTCTCAGTCTACTACGGTGAACGCCCTAAGCGGGGCTGCGGCAACTTCCAGAGAAATCTCCACAATAAAATGGTCACTTCCCAGGTTTTCTTGCTCATTGTGCCAACTAACAGAGGTGGCATTCTTAACGAATGCCAGATCCGGCGTGGTGTCCCGCGAGACTGAATTACCGATGCGCGTGGGAAAATGTGGGTCCGTAACCAGCTCTAATGAGCAGTTTGTAACCGCTTGAAGGAGATTTATTCCTTTAGGGGAGTGTCGCACATAACCCCACGCTTCATGCGCTGCGTTAAAGTCTCCAGTTACCACAAGTGGAGCATCCCTTGCTTTCGCCGCCGCCTTGGCTATAATCGACAAGAATGCCTGGTGACGGTCTCTCGGGGAACTGTAAATGTTTAAAATGAAAACGCTGTTTTTAATCCAGCTGCTGGGAATGATTTGGATAAGCATTACTTCCGCCCTCGTGTTGCCCAACTGCAATTTGTGCTCTTGAAAGGAACACTTCTTTGAAACTTGGACCGCCAGGCCGAGTTTGCCCTCTCCGGTTGCCGAGATAGCTCGGTAACCTGGAAATGACTTAATTTCAGTTCTAGTTTCCTCTAGTAAGATAACATGCGGTTTGTTCGACTGTGTCGCGATAAATTGCTGCAGTGGTGCCTTTCGCCTCTGAAAACTGGCGCACTTCCACTGCCATATGACAAATTCTTTAATGTGGCCCGCCATTGTTAAGGCTTGAGAGGTCCTCTAGGACGCTACCTGTAGCTTCTCTAGCTGCCACTGGAGTGACTTCCATACTCACTGGTTCAGCACGCTTATTTGCGCGTTTTCTAGAACTTGGACTCTAAAGAACAGCATTTGATTTCCCTTGATCAATTCATTCACGGATTTTTGCAAACCGTCCAGCGAGCGTTGCATCGCTGCCTCTGCCATGGCAGTTTCTTCGGCTGCCTCCTGCGAGGACGTGGCCCGGCGTTTAGCAGTACGCGCCTGCGCTTCTCCGATTGCCGAAGAGAACTCTTGCCTTTGTTGTAAGTTTGCTTGCAGAAATGCCTCGAAATCGGCCTTCATCTTTTGGATTTCTGCCTTGAGGTTAGCGTTTTCTTGCAAGAGCTGTGTTACTCGGGGGTCTTCCCTATGCTCTGGCAATGTTATCTGCGTTACCTTTTTTGGTGCCATGTCAGTCTTGGACTTGACTCGGTCGGCCCATGAGGGTCCAGGTCCTTCTTGGAGGCGCGCCCGGGATTGGGAACGCGCCTTGGAGCGGGAAAGCCCTCTGGAGTGGGAGCGGTCCCTGGAGCGAGACCGAGGGCGCCCTCTGGACAGGCTGCGTTGACGATCCGCTGGCGTCAGCGAACGCGCACGTGCAGGCGCGCTGGTGAGACTGGAGTCACGTGAACGAACTTCCTGGGCCACCTGTGACATCTTGGCACGCCTGCGCCGTCGTCGTCTTTGTCGTACTATGTAGGGCAGCTGGAATCGCTGCTTGTACTTGCGGTCCGCAGTGAGGTGAGGACCCCCGCAGATGGAACACTTTGGCGTGCACTGATGATCTTCGGCTGGGGAGGCTACACCGCATCCCCTGCATTTCTTGCTGCTTGGGTTAGGGCACACATCAGCTCGATGTCCCAAATCGCCAGAGTTGTAACACACTTCCACTTGCCTTCTGTATAGCGTGCAGGGCCGCATGCCCGCGCCACACATGACGTAGTTTGGCAGTCTCATACCTTCGAAGAGCACCATCACCGTCGTAGTAGTCTTGATGCGTGTCACCTCGAGCGCTTTCGGGTTCCGTTGGTTGACAATCATTATGCGCAGCTGAGCATCGCTGAAGTCGGCGTCGACCCCGCGAACGACTTCCTTGCATGTGTTGTCCGAGGCGGCTAAATAAGCTGCCACATCGTACTTGCCTTCCCTGAGGTGTATCTGCTGAACGCACGCGTAGGCACACGCGTTCTTCCTCACTGGCGTAGAAACGACCAGAATGTTCTCAGCAGCGTTGGGGCATATGATGTCTTCACCAACTTCGTACGGAGCTAAGGCCGCGGCCATGGCCAAAGCTTGGGCTAGTCGAATCGTACTGACTTTCTTAACGTCGAGGCGTCCTCTTGGTCTGACGATGATGCGTATATGATCCTGAGGCATTTTCGGGAGTCTTGAGGCATTTGCGAGCGGCATCATCGCGCTCTGTCGGGTGGCCGTGTGGCGGCCACCTTTCCCGCCATTGTGCGTCTCCGTGCTGGCCATCACCTTTGGCGTCTCCGGCCGAGCCTTTTTGTCTCTGCCCACTGCTATGGTCCAGCCCGGGCAATTCGCTTCGGCGGGGTCGATCTCGACCCCTTCCACCATCTCAACTTCAGGCATTTCGCCCCACAACTACGAGTAGGCCGTGGCTTACCACGGACGCCGCGCCGACGCTAGGCTGCGTCCGGTAGGGTGAGCCGACGAACACCTTGGTCGGTAGTTCAAAGTCTTTGAAATTGTCGAAGAGCTCACCTATCGACAAGATTCCGGTATGGGCTGGTTCCTTGCTACATACTGCGTCGAACGATGTACAACTTTCCAGGATTTGGCAAAAAATTCACCAAGATCATTTGAAAAAGCAGGAGCCGATGTTTGCACGTCCGCACTACTCGGCGCCCCCTGGCGTCTCTATCAAGAATAATCATGATTTTTAATAATAATATGAAATAATAATTATATCATTTTTATTAATAAGGTGAAGAAGAAAAGCCATACAATGATTTATATAACGTGCCCAGGGAAAGTACTCAGTTCATAGTTTTGATGCACACATAAAGAAAAACAAACGAACCAACGCAAGGCAATAAAGGAAACGTTACAGGAAAAAACTATTAGAAAAAACTTGAAACTTGACAAACAGGTACACAGTGAGCACCAACCAAGCAATTACACGAAATTCTGAGATCGAAAACGTGCCGAAGGCGAAAAAAACTATAACAGGTAGAAAGCGTTCCTAGAAACAAGACTCTAGAGCAAGTGCCAAGCACGTTGCAGAAAGCAAACAATAAGTCTTGGAAGATATGAGAATGCCGAAAGCGCCCGTTGCAAGGACTTCGCTTCTGCGGAGGTGCGAGTGCCTGTTCAAAGAGGCATTGCCATTGAAGGGATTATGTTCCTTAGCATTCTTCTACGGAGCCTGCAGGGAAGCAATTTGGTAGTTCCGAGCGTATCAAGGAAAGCCAACAAAGACAGTAAGTACAGCACAGCAGAAATTACGTGTACTTACTAATTGAATAAATGATAAATTATTGGCAATGAAAGTGGATGACAAAGCATCTTGTCGCAGGTGCGCAAAGATCCCGCGTCTTCGCATTACACGGCGACCGTGCTTACATTACGAGTGATGCGAAGACTTGGGATATTTTCACCACCTGCGACACATTATTTTACATCCACTTTCTTCTAAGCGAATATAACAAATATTTGGTTTTCGAAGAAATTAACATGAGCCAGTTTAACTGGTATATTTAAGGAATGACCACAGGTTAGGCCACAGAGCGCGACAGTCCTCAATATTGTGTATCATAAGTATTCTAGTATCTTCAGCGTAAAGAGCGAATGAAGATTTCTGGACTGCTAGCGAAACATCACTTATTAAAATTAGAAGCAGACATAACACCTAACGTTCCGAGACACGAATACATATTGAATAGAGGAAAAAATACTAATCATTGAAACTCTCAAATAACGGACAATTGAGCCAACATATGCTTAGTAGAGTTACAATGACAAGGCTCTAAAACACTAGTGCAAGACTGACAACGCCTACGGCTTTGCAAAGGGCGCAGTACACAACAACAAATCTGTCCATTCGCGTAATAGCCGTGGAAAGCTGTGTAATGAAGCTGGCAATATTAGTGGTACAGTACAGCGGCCATACTAAAAATAATGCTGCTTGTAAAGGAGGGCACTATTTACAATCTACAATGCTTGTAAATTGAAGAGAGAAGTGAAATCATTTGATAGTATGTGAATATGGTTTTGTGGCAGCATTTAAAGGCAGAAAACCGCGATCGGTTTTCCGAGCACGCGGGCATCTCGATATTTAATAAACATTCATGTCAGCCGAGGCACAAAGATACAGCCTTAGGCTTTGATAATGTCAACCTGGATGCCATCTGGGCTGCATGGCAAAGATGGACACCGGCACTTGAGGCATTCGTGACGAGACTTCCATCAAATAATAACGAACTGGAAATTCCAATAGAAGAGCACGGCTGGTGATGGATGGTGCCGTAAGGTGATTGCAATATAGAGAAATAGTGTACCGCGAAAAAACACGGACTGCTTGCATTTCTCCACCGCAGGGCTGGAGTAGACGGATCGATCACCACATTTGCTGCAGCACACACGATGTTGTCAAGAAGACTGCCGGCTGGCTAGAGGCGCTCTTCTCGAATTAGTCTGCATGAGACTGGAGATGCCACTAATGTAGGCAATTACAGATGAACTGCAGGAGGCGGAATTTTCCCATATATTTGTTGTGCTCGGAACATTTGGCTTTATAGCTGTACCACATCACGAGGGGCATGAAATGCATGTTTGACATAAAGATGTTGGAAGAGGCCGGTCGAATAGACAGCATAGCGCAGGAGCGAAGTAAATGCGGAAATGTACGTATGTGTAATTTCTTTGCCAGATAGCAAAACAGATGGTGTTATGACACTTTTATCTTCCAATATTTCTATGCGTGCATCGATTATTTCCAGGACAGTTTGGTAGCTCCTTATTTTAAAATATCGCATTCATGAAAAACGGGCTGTCAGCCTCCCTGCTTACACAGCACAGTGCTCAGCGATTACAACGCGATATCCAAAAGTGTATAGCTCCCGCCGATTTTTGCGTGGCGGTAGGCTCCAGGAACGTACAGAAATCGCAGGGCGGGCGAATGTTATGGGTGATGGAAAAAGTAATGCTACAGTGCAAGAAGCGCTGTCACCATGAGGGATGTTGTTTAAGACTACAGTGATTATGGCAATTTTTGATGTCTCGTTGTTGCAAGTGCACTGCGTTGGTTGCGATCAGCCATGAATTCTGACTCAAAGAAAGCGCGGGCTTCCGTATAAAGCAACTGTGCGGTATATAGAAAAGCTAAGAGCTATCATTTTTCCAGGTACCTGCGTTAGTGCTTCGTAAATATGGATAAATTCGTTTCCCGTTTCTCCTAAATAAATACAAATTTCAAATGGAAGGTCCAAATACGGTAGTTATGCAGAAGGAAAAGGGGTTCCCAGAGAATTTAACTGCGGAACTGGAGTGATAAGTGGACTCTACAGTTCCACAAGACAACTGACGAGTGCGTAAAAGTACAAGAGTGAATAGCGAAGATGTTTGCTAAGGAGTAAGTCTCTGCAATGCCATGATTAGCTCATAAATTTAGATTGGTACGCTTCCCAATCCACGTTTTTGTGCGTTTAGAACCCGTAGCAGTGCATAAATCAACCAAGTTCATCACATCTGTATTGCTCTTTCGCGTAGTTAATTGTTGTTGTCGAATAGAGAGGGTTTTGTGGCAGGAAAATTAGACTTCTCCGGAATAAGCAAATGTGCGCGCACAGGATTACTTACACATTAAAAAAAGTGGACATGTATTTGCTTTCAGAATTCGTAATAGTATAATTATAGCCTATGCTTTGGAACATACAAACCCGCATATCTTGTCTTTTAAGTATGTGCATACGTCTTGTATGGTCAAATGAATGTCTTAGTTTGAAATTTAGCTCTGGTCACGCGCCCACACCACAATCGCGTTCAGCACATAATCTCTTTAGAAAGCACCCCTCTCAAAGGCGCATCTATTAAGCAGTGTTCACTATAATTCTTTTTCATTTCAGCCTACGCATTCGTGAATGACTGGGCCCACTTCCGGTACGGCGTGTTTTATGAGTACGGACGCTTGGGACACAAGAAATACCCTCTGTCGTACTGCCCGTGTTGCAATAAGGTGGGCTCCCAGCATATGATTTTTCTGTGTAGCGCACTGCATTACTTCTTTATTAAGTCAGCCTGACTATTCAGTATAGTGAAGAAAGCTGACAACTCAATAGAGTTCCCTCTTATTAAAAGCGTGTACTGGCACCATATCAATTCAATGACGTCTGTTCACGTTCCCTCTGACAAATGGTTGGTGTTTATTCTTCATTGCCCCTTAAGTATGCAGGCTTGCCGTCATCCACACAGTTCCATTGCCTCGAATGCTCGACTCCAGTCGCTGGCGAAGCATTAAAAAAGTTGCGCAACTTACTTCTCGCCACTGCCATTTCCCTGTCGCGCATGGTCTTAGGAAGCTTGCAACGGCCCGGCGTAGTGTTTGTCATTTCTGTCTCAGAGATAGTTATTCGGGTTACATAGTAATTCGGGGAGCAAGCGTAAAGATGTGGAGCTAGTAACAATTGTTGCTGAGGTATTCGGTTCATATTTCACTACGGACTATAGGAACTATGGCCACTTAGCCCAAATCAACAAAAAATCAGGGAGGAAAATACACGGTGAACGCGATCAGAAGTCATATTAGTGACCACTGTAGAAGAAATTTAGCTCAGTAATACTTGCTCTCACCTTGTCCCTCCTTCCCCTTATTTTTGTTGATTTGGGCTTAGTGGTCATAGTCCCTAAGGCCTTTAGCATGGTAGGGAAGACCTATTTGTCTTGCCGCACTGCCGCCGAGCTGGAAAACGGTTTCTCATATGTAATCGCTTCAATGCCAATGCGCTTGTAGAGTGATTGGAGCAACTCGCAAGCTATCCTTATTGTCGTGAATTTTAATGCCACGCGACCCCGTGAGCTTTTTTCTGCTAAGCACCATTCACAATTTCAGGCAATTGGTCAACTTTGCCCCTCCCCCTACCCTTCCCAACACCCAAAAAGAAATAAACAACGCCCTCTGTACAGACTGCTCAGACAGAGATGCTTTACGACATTTCCAAAATATCTCTGCATTCGTGCCTTTCAATAACAGTGCTTTCGATGATGTGCCAATTAGTAGAAGCTTGGGTATCTGCCATGAGTTAGAGCCTGAGAAATCGAGAGCGAGAAGAGAGGGATTTTTTGGACTAAAGAAAAGAGGGAAGCTTGTCGACTTGTGATCAACTGCCAGGACGGAAGCTTGCGGAAGGGTGACGAAGTGGCGCAAGTTAACAAATGCAGCAACAGGAAGAGAAAAAAATGGGATGGAACCAGCCGGTCTGCCCAGCGTTAACTGCCACCATCGCTGCAAAAGGTTGAGCCCTAAAAGGCAGTGTTAGCGACAGGCAGGCACGACAGCATTCTTGTTGCCAGCATGGTATACCCCTGTGTAATCGTAAATAATTCAGTCGCCACAATTTCAACCGACTTGCAGCTAATGAGCGAATACATTTCCTTTCACACTCACCTGAAAATACTGCCCTCTGACTAAAAACCAGTAGTCGTGTATTTTTCATATGCTTTGTTTTTTTTGAGCTCCCAAAGCAAGAAAACGGTAATCTAAAATACAACTTGTTCCAGACGACTAGGTTGCTTGTTTCTTGACGTGTGTTAAAATATTTGCGAATAGAACGTTCGCCCTAACAATTAAATAAAATATTCTTAGTAAATAAAAGCTGTTTAATTATATGCTATTGCTCACGTTTACCTACGATGTAAAATATTGCTACATGTTATGCAATACAACCACAATATACTGCACAATATTATGCTTTAATGCCCTTCCCTAACGCAGTAAAGTTCCAGCGGACCTATAACGGGAAAAAAAATTAAGTAATCTACTTCTGTAAGTCCGGCCATTACCTAGTTCTATATGCCATAGAAGGAAAATAATGTTTGATTCGATTGTACCACGTCATTTTTTCCCGTAGCTGTAATGCATAAGTTTGCAGGCAGGCCTGTGTATATTAAAATCCGTCTGTTGTTTAGAACTCGAAGGCATTTAAACTTTTTTTTTTTGCTTCCAGAAAGAGGTGCGTTGGAACTCGTGCTCGGATAGAATTCACCATACCGTTCTCAATCCTAATATTTGCAAATATCACGAGGGCTGTTATGCTACCGAAAAGTGCGTGGTCGCGATAACTCAGCCCGAACAAGACCCCGTTGAATCGTCAATCATGTTCCTACCACGTCTCGACAATGTAAGTTTTTCATAGTTACTTCTGTCATGTATGGAATTTTATTTAGCAGCGTAAATGATGGACAGAGAGGTTATTATACAATTCAATTTCCCTCGTTGACGATGCAGCAGAAAGCGATGTCTTAACTTCGCGTTTCTTTCATTTTGACTTTTAAGAACTTGGGATAAAGCCATTAAGGGAAGAATGTGTGCAAGTAACCTATAAAACATGTAGTCTTCAACACACTTATTGCAGTCGCCCAACAAGCTTATTAACGCGATAGCGTTAAGGAGCTCGTGTCGCAGAAAAGCCGGTGTCGTCGGCGTTGGTGTCGGCGTCCGCGGCGTTGGTCGTGAGCGATAAATCACGGCAGGCACTTTATAAATAAAAAGCAACTTACAAGATGGGCTGGGTGGGAATCGAACCAGGGTCTCCGGAGTGTGAGACGGAGACGCTACCACTCAGCCACGAGTTCGATACTTCCAAGCGGTACAAACGCGCCTCTAGTCAATGCGGTGTTGCCTTCGAAACGAGCCGTGGAAAGTACTACTGCGGTGTATATCGGTAATTATGAACATGTAACTTACAGAAGTCGCAATTACACGAGTAGCGAAGTGCGTTTCCGCTGCATTTCTTCTGCGCTTTCCGCACACGCAGAGCCATCTTGCGGCTAACACAGAAGACTCCCCCCTCTATATGTACGGCGCTGCCCCGACAGATGGCGCGCCACGCGCGCATTGGAGCTGTGCGATGACCGGTGCGAGGTGGGTCGCGGCCCGGACTCTCTCTCCCCTGACAACGCTTCGCCTTGCTCCCTCTGCAGAATCAAGCGTCATTCCTTTCTTTAGATCACTATCTGTCTATCTCTCTGCCCGTGCCGATCACAACGTTTGGCTGGCGTGCATCATTTCCCCCTCCGAGATACCGAGTTCTTTGGTTCGTTCCGCTTGCTCAGGCGCACGTTTCGTTGCTGCGCCGAACGCCGCGTTGCTCGACCATATGGCTGGACGCTCACCGCGTCCGATGCGGGGCGCCTCGTAAGTGATGGCTGCCCTGTAGCCCATTGTCTTACACCCCTTGGCGGGTCGACGGGAACGCTGTCGCGTTCCACTCTTGAAGGCGAAGCTTAAGCGTCCTCCAATTTTTGCTTTTAATGTTTGGGCACCGTGCCACGTGTATGTCGTAAACGCTGGTCAAAGTGGACTGTTCTCTGAGCGATGTGTGCGGAGACACATGACACGAGGCTTAGCGTGTCTACTCATAGTTAGCGCACTGCGTCACCGGTGATAAATGAAAATAATCATAAACGCCCTGAACGGGAATTTTAAGGTACGCGGAACATTATATGATGGACAGCGCGGTGCGGAAATTGTTCTGCTTGGATGTGTGAGGGTTATTGCGATGTCGTAGGCGCTATTTAGTTTTATAGGCGTGAGCATTAGGAGCTGAAAGATGCACATGTCTTTATCGTAAACATATGCATTCCGTACAGCGCCGACCGCTATACAAAAATACTATGCGAATCTTCAGCAGTCCCCGTTCAAGGAGGATTAGCTTAAAATGTTTGCACGATGCCCGGCCGGGCCTAACCAACCCGTTGATGACTGTCGCCACCAGCGGAGGGGTGGCTGCTGCCTGTGCGTGCCTAACTATAGCATGAGTAGGGGATGGTGTCGTTTAGCATCCCCTTTAGTAGCCTTCCATGCTCACTGGATTTTTAGAGGGCTTCCCATCCTGCTTGCTATCCTCCTTTTAGTACTCGCTCAGGCATTTCTGCCTAAGGCTTAACGCCTCTTTTCTGTGTATCGCATGTACGGAATGGCGAAAGCGGATGGCCTGGTAGAATGTTTGGCTGCAGTGCGCCTATTCTTATTGCGTACAATGGGTCGTTGGTTACTTTACTCCGGATGTCCGCCATCAATCGCACACACAAGGAGAAAAACTGCGCATTCTCGCCTTGTATTGGGAAACAGGTTTTCTGGCTTTGCATGGCATTTTTCGAGCCACTGGCCATGTAACGCTAAGCAAAAAAAAAAAACTATGCCACCGTTGGGCGGTAATTATTCCAAAGCGCACGTAGTTCACAGCTACTGAATGAAAAGGTAAGGATAGCGCTAACTAGGCTACGACACGAGCAATAGAAAGCATTCATTTGACGTTGTTTTCACCACAACGCAGGAATCATCTGTGGCTTCTCGTACTGGTCGACAAACGCTTGGATCTACTTTCATTGCCAAGTGTTCACCTCTGAATCAACATAGTGTTGTTGCGTGTCTCTGGCTTTGTTCATGAGCTAATCTCGAAAATAGTACAGTACAAGAATAGCAACTAAGGCAAAGAAAGGAACCGCGTTATATTGAGTAATCATACACGACTTAGTGCAAGCAAATTAAGACAATTGTGGAACGAAACAAACAACGACGAAATTAAAAATGAACCATACCGTCATTGCTGCCCTTCCAAAGCAGCTTTCCATTCAATGCTGGCATCCCTTGCTCCATATTGAGATCGCACTTGCGATAGCATAAAATTCTTCGGTGGAGTCCCGCTGAACGCACCCAGCTCATAGACGTTTACACATACATAGCGTTGATAAAAGGTTTGTGACCGCGGTGTATATAATCTGCATATATACCCACACACGCAAGCAAGCACACACACGCACACACGTGTATATATATATATATATATATATATATATATATATGCGCGCAGTGCAGATGAAGGCCGCGCGGTGTAGCAACATCGCCATCTCTCCTGCTGGTAGTGGAGCTCCCACTTTTGGAGTTCCATGTAATGTTATTGGGTGCAGGATCACTCCCGAAAGAGGCAGAAGCAGCACGCAGAAGCACAAACACACATCAAACTTGTATCGACACAAATGACACAGAAAACGGCACACACACGCGACAGTTCCCCAAAATACCTCATAGACGACATGCAGCCATATCTATGTATCGGCCACTTATTATTGGCCTACACTTCAGGCGGAAGCGCACGTCACCGTGTCGGAGACCTCGTGGAACCGATGTCAGCCAGTGGGGTCGGCCAGCAGGGTGGGCCAGCAGGGTTGGGCAGCCGATTTGGACAGTCGGGTAGGACAACAGGGTCGGACAAAAGGGTCGGACAGCAGGGTCGGACCGTCTGGAGGGGCTCAGCTGGCCCTGTGCAACAGTCGATATACTGGTGCCTCCGCGTGCCCGGCTTCCCTCCGGCAGGGTTTGTGTTCGGTAGCCCACGGCCCCAGTCACCGGGTCACGTCCACAGCTGGCGAGGTAGCCATGTGGCCGCTCACCCGAACGCTGGATCACCCCGGTTCAGGACCGCCAGCCCTCCTGGACCAGTTGACCAGTGGAAGAGCGGGGCGAGAAAGCTTCTCAGCGGGCGACAGCGTTGACTCGGGGGTGGCGTAGTGACGCGGGCGGCGATAGCTCGTATGGGCCGGACACGCAGCGAGGAAGCTCTTTGCCGTCGAACGCCGAATCTCGCGCACTGCTTACGCCACATGGCCACGGGCCACACTCTCTCACGCCACGATTTTTGAGGCGCCACTGCCGACGCTCACAAATCGGCGTCGATGTTGATGATGGTCCTTTTCGCCACCGCACGGCGCACTGTCTTCTTATGTTTATGCTTCCAATTGCCGCGTACCATATATTATCACATTCCGTGCGGTGTGGAGAAAAATGTCGTGGTTTCGCTTGAAAGGTAGGACATCGATTTCTATAGCATATTACGAGACAGTTACACGAATTACGGTTAGTACTTTTGTCGGCCCTCTAAAGTTGTGAACATTTGCTTACTAACTAAGCACGGTGTCACGCGTGAATGGGTAAGCATGAGCACATCGCGCTCAATTAGCATGGAAACGCTGTGTAGAAACGGTGGAGTGCGGAAACACCAGAGCGCGAGCGTGCGAATTGTTATTCGCATTTTCGCTTGCTTCAACGCGAACTAAGCCTTGAAAGCACAGCGCATGAGAAGCTACCGGCAGTCGGCGCATGCACGTTGTCTACATCGCAGATCGGTTAAGAGATGAGGCCTGCTCGGGTGCCCACTTTGTCCAGAGCGTATATTACTTCACGATACGGCCCCCGCACGCCCTCGGGTGCTGAAAAGAGTATGGCGCATGTTTTCTCCATTTTTTTCCTTCGCCGCGCGCTTGAGCCTTGATCTTCTGTAGAGCCTTGCAAGTTCTGACAAGCACATACAGCATAGAGCGCGGGGCTACAATTTCATCGTCCTTGGATTTTACACTGAACATCACGGCGCAGACGACGCCGATGGTAGAAATGCGACAGGAGTGCCCACATAGTTACTATCGCATAATGTGCTGCCGCTGCTTCTACTGCTACAGTATCCGGTCATTCCCTCGCCTTATATTTTGGTGGAGGTGGCTGCACTTTTTCCCCACTCTTGAATTAAATTAAATTATGGGATTTTACGTGCCAAAACACCTTTCTGATTTTGAGGCACCCCGAATTGCAGGACTCCGGAGATTTCGACCACATGGGATTCTTTAACGTGAACCTAAATCTAAGTACACTGGTGTTTTCCCATTTCGCCCCCATGGAAATGCGGCCGTCTTGGCCGGGATTCGATCCCACGACTTCGTGCTCAGCAGCCCAACACCATAGCCACTGAGCAACGACGGCGGGCAGACAGAGCGTGCGAACTCTTGAAAGGTGCTTCAAACAATGCCTTTCAAATTATTAAAAACCAAGTGACTGTTGTGGAGGTCCCCGAGCATTGTAAAGCTTTAAGAAGCGCCACAGGTAATGAATCCTCACGCGGCGCCCATCTGCGTTAGACGAAGCCCTTTCGAGCATAGCCACTGCTCCTGACTTCAACCGCTTTGAAATCGGCACCTATCGCTGCTATCATCTGTCGCGCAAGAGCCGTAGTATTTGCCCGCACAACTTCGGCAGGTGATACAGGGTCAAGTTTGCGAAGCTCTCCATTCTTCCTGCGAGCATCCGCCGGCGCCTAAGTCTCGTTGCCTATGCCGAGGTAAACGCGCCCCTCATCTGTGCGGCCGTCTCTTCGTCCGGGGCTTTCTCGCAACCACTACACCTTATATTCTAGCCGTTTCCGATACCTTCAGCAGTGCATCCAGCTCTTCGCTTGATTAAGCCGACGCAAGCCATAGCAGGGGACGATGCTGCACATCTGCAAACTGGCCAAAGTGTTTTCCCTGTGCTTTACCTGGACACGTCGCACGATTCTACCATTGTAGCGTGACGTCACATCGGTAGAGCTTCCAGCACCTATCGTGCGTGTTTCCCTGTACCTGTTGTCCTCTGCGTCCCGCAAACCTGACCAGCCATCACGGCACTCAGACCGCTGATCTCTCGCTACCCGCGGCAAGAAATTGACCCATTTCGCCAATGTGTCTTCTCCTCCTACGCTCGAAATGGAAAACTAATTACCACTGTTCCTGGGGCACGAACTGCGTCGTTGACGAAAAGACTAAGGACCCAATCTTCTGCTACAAATGTGATGTAGGCACGCGTGGGCGTCCATCACATTTCCAACATGTCCAACAGTTTTTGATTGTCGACAACCAACACAGGGTATGGCGATCAGTCAAAAACGTGAAATGTCGACCGTGGAGGTATGGGTGAATTTTTTGAGTAGATCACACAACTGCCAAGCACTCTTGTTCGCTTATCGAGTATTTCTTTTCCATGGAAGTGACAACGCGGCTTCCATATGCAACAACCTTTTCGCAAAATTTGTGGTCGCGCTGCAGCAGAACGGCACCAATTTCTTAACCACTAGCGTCAGTATGCAGTAATGCGGTCACCTTGTCATCAAAATTACAACGAACAGGTGGGGATGTTAGTACGCGCTTGAGTTCTTCTAGCACGGCTAGACACTGATGGTTCCAACCGAAGGAACTGGAACTAGCAAGGAGCTTGTGGAGGGTTGAGGCAATGCTGCCGAAGCACCAGATTAAACGTCGAAAGTATGAGAGGAGCCCAAGGAAGCTGCGCAGTTCTTTTCGACGAAGTGGGTGTGGAAAGTTGAGCACTGCGGAAATCCTCTCTGGATCGGGCTGGATGCCGTCTTTGCGGACGAGATGACCCAGGACTTTATTAGTTGTGCTACGAAACCGCACTTCCTCGTCTTTAGTTGAAGTCCGGCATTAGAAAGGCATGTGAGCACTTCATCTAAGTGTCGCTGATGGTCAGTGAGAGTCGATGAAAACACGACGATGTCGTCGAGGTAACACAGACAAATTTTCCACTTGAAACCGCGAACACTGTCGATCGTTCTTTCAAATGTGGCGGGAGTATTGCATAGGCCGAAAAGCATTACGTTAATCTCGTAAACGCCGTCCGGAATAGAAAAGCTGGTCTTTTCTTTGTCCGCTTCATGGATTTTATTTAGCCAATATCCGGAGCGAAGATCAACGCTGGAAAGGTATTGCGCGCCTTGCGATGAATAAAGGGCGTCATTGATAGGGAGCATCGGATATACAGTATTACGGGTGATCTTGTTTAACGCGCGTTAGTCAACACGAAGTCGCACCGACCCATCCTTCTTCTGCACTAAAATGACGGGTGATGACCAAGAACTGGCAGAGGAACGTATGATGTTTTTTTCAGCATATCGGCGACGTTCTCCTTGATGATTTGGCGTTCGACCAAAGAGACTCGGTAAGGGCGGCGGCGTGCAAAAGTCTGGCTATCGGTGTCGATACGCAGGGAAGCAACGGAGGTCTGTTTGAGTGTCGAACTATTCATATCAAAGGAAGCCTGTTGCTTCGTGAGCAACTTTAGCAATGCTTCACTCTGATGAGCCGTAAGATCAGGACAGTGTCACAGACGCAAGGGCAGATCAAGCAGATTTACCCTCTTGAGGAACAGCTTGTGAGGCGGCAATGGGAAGCAAGGAGATTGGTTGAGTGCCCTTATAAAAGGTCACCGCAGAGCCTTGAGGTAGGAGGATTGTCTCAGTGGCCGTGTTTAAAGCGATGAATAATGCATAGCTTTCTTCGAACCGTACCAGGTGGGAAGCGAAGACAATCCCACGGTCAAGAAAGCGGCCGTAAGGAGTGCTGAAGACGTCACCATTGGTGATATCTGTGGAAGAGAGAGTTATGATTTGCTCGTGGGCGGGCGGCAGCACAGAATCGGCAGCAGGGAGAAAAGACAGTCGTGGCACATCGACACTCTCGCCGCAATGAACTGCCTCGGTCATATGGGCTACACGTTGACGAGAAGAGATTAAAGTGGACGCTATCGATACGAAGTCCCAACCTAAATTTACTTCATGTGCGCACGGGAATAAAATCTCGAACTTTATGTGATGACGGACACCATCAATGAAGACGCGTGCTGCACGTTGGGCTGATGGCCAAATGATTGTTCCATTAGCCCCAATCAAGGATGATCCAGTATAAGGCGTCTTCATTTTCTCTAGACCAGAGAACAGGTCCGCAGGCACAACCGATATAGTAGCTCCCGTGTCAACCGGAGCTAACAAGCGGACACCCTCCACAGACACCAATAACATCTTCGACAGACGTTCAGGAGGGCTTGAAGCACTTCGCTGCGGTGCAGTTATTTCTCCAAAACTACTCTGGTCAGTTTTGCAGTCGCTGCACTTGGAGTTGGGAGACATGCCGAAGTGGCGAAACAGAACGTAGGAGCGGCGATGGGGAGCGGCGTCTCAAGACACGTGAGTTGTGGCCGGTGTTACAGAAATCGGCCGCAGACGGAGACCGACGAGTGGGTGGATTATCGGCATAAGTGCTGCAGACGCGAGGAGGTGGCTCATTGCCTTCAAAGGTGGCGTAACCACGATGTTCGCCTTGCTGGCGGCGTCGCCAAAACCACCAGGTATGTCCTCGAAAGCTGCAGTGATAGCAGATAGGCCTCGACGAACGCCAGGCAGAGCAGTAAGGTGGGGTCCGAGCTCGGGCGACTAAAGGTGCCAGGTGATCGGGAAGTGGCACAGGTGGTGTGATTGGAAACGGTGCGGCTGGCATTGCAGCAACTTGGGAGTAAGAAGCAGGTTGTGGGCAAAGCGTTGGCATGGCGGGCGTTCTGCAAGGAGGCCAATTGCTCCGTAAATATTCCGTGCAGGTCAGTAGAAGCAGGTGGGACCGGAGCCCTGCTGCAAGGGGGTGAGCCATGCGCTTGCAATTACTCACAAATTGGGGCTTGATTAATATACCAGAGCGCATTAATGTTTGCGAGGGGGTTGTTTGAAAAGTCCTATTGCAAGCGGATTGGTTGCAGGGCGTGGAGGCGCTGATAGACGGAGATGACGTCCGACACAATGAAGGGTTTTGAGTGTCGAGTGCGCTGAAGGGAGTTGATCCTATACCCTTAAGAAGGTGTCGCACACGGTCAGTTTCTTGCACAACACTGCCGACGAGGCAGCAGAGCCCGAGGATGTCCTCAATGTACGAGGTATACGGCTCTACATAATACTGGATGCGCTCAGACAGCCTCTTTTTCGCAAGTTTTGAATGAACTGGGGGTGTGCCGAAAATCCGCCGTAGCTGCTTCCTGAAAGACGACCAATCACGGAAGTATTTCTCGGGATTCAGGAACCATGTGTTGGCTGCTTGACATACGTAAAATGGTACGTTGTTTAACCTCGATGTCTCGTTCCAATTGTTGCACTCGCTGACACAATCGTAGTTGTGGAGCCAGTCTTCAACGTCCTCACCGGGCAAGCCAGAGTATATTTCAGGATCGCGATACCGGTTGTCGACAGCCCTGAGAGTGGGGGTGGCTGCAAGGAGTCATGATGACTTTGTGCAGATGAAGATGAAGTCCGCATAAATGCTTGCTATACGTACATATATATATATATATATATATATATATATATACGTACGTATAGCCAATTATACTATAAATATGTCACATAAATGTCATATAACTGATATTATAGTTAATAGATTAGCTCATGCCGCCGTTTGACTGCTTTCAGGTCCCTGCAGTGTTACGCTTTCATGTAGCGCCCGGGAAGGACAGCGAGCCTCAACTTATCCCTTCCGCCTTTTCACTTGTCGCGGCTGCACCTGAACACTGTGGCAGTGGTAGATAGGGGTGGTAGTCGTCTGCCAGCGAGGCGCTCGCGGCGCTGGAGCAAAAGACTAATGTCAAGGCGCATGCGTTAAAAGTTGCCTTATCTGCAGGAATTGCGCAGCAAAATAAGCGCTTTTCAAGGAACACTAACAGCCACCATAAACCTTCTTACAGATAATTTCAGTACATAAGTCAGTAGCTTTCTAAAAGAGGTTGGCTTTTTGTGCATATTAACAATAATGAATTATGCCTTCTGTGTAGTTTTTTATATCGGGCAACAAAGCAAAATACACGTCTTCATGTTCGTGAAAAAAGTACAGAAAATAAACCAATGCTCATCACTTTGGAGGCGATAACTTATAGGCGATTGTGACGCTTATTTCCTAAAATCAGTCCCTTGCTTCTCAGGTAAAACACTTTTGCAACTCGGAGCAGGAAAGTCATAGACACAACAATTTCGCACCTAACATGCACAACGAGATCTGCAACGGCGAGTCCACCTGGGACGTCATCAGACGGAACAAGGACTTCATGAGGTACGCGCTCGTCATTATTGCTCAGGAAATCAGTGATGCAGTAAGGTGGGAATTGGGTGAGTTGAAATTGGCGTATTTTTTGAATAAGCGGGGCACGCCGCGGCAACAAAAAAGGGAAGGACAATGTGCTAGTCCAATGTCCTTTCGTTTTTATTCATTGGAAATAAATTTGTGACGCCCACGCAAATCCAGCTTTAGCACAGTGGAGTTTGTGAACCAGTGGTGTCGCCATTTAGTGTCACCGTAAATTTGTATACGTGCATGATTATACAAGCGAGTGAAAATTGGTATTGATTGCATATTAAAGGGTCATACGTATCATCCTCGAAGCTTTGAAAAAACATATACCATTGTACGGGAAACTGAGCAAGTCTACAAAACTTGTACCCAAGTTGAGGAGCCGCAGTGGTTTTCAGCTCCTGACATACAATTCGAAGTAATTATCAGACCTTTTATATCTTCCTGCTCTTAAGACGTGATTTAGGAAGTTCAGAATGGTAACAGACGTTAAAATAACATATTTTCACCGCTGTTTGCACCGTGTAAATATTTTGCCTGTAAAAAAGGGCACAACACATATAAACACGGTGTCCTAGCTAACTTTATCCAGAGAATTTAAACACCTCTACACCATGTCTGTAACCACCGATTTCCCACTTCGAAATGGTGAGCTGCTTCCTTAAATGAAGAGCGCCTCACAAATTCTTAGTTGTTATCCACAACTGTTTACAAAGTTGATCGAAGCCGAGATAGTTCCAGACACTTCTGGACATCATCCAGTACAATTTCTGAAGGGGAGCCTCGAGTCAGGTCAAGTCACTCTGAAGCCCTTCCTAACAGACCACTGCAGTTTGTTTATTCAGGGAGAATTTGACACAGCCGTAGAGACCGGCCGTGAAGCACATGTCACTACAACGGGGGTGGGCCACAGGCAGTGTAATGGCCTTGTCATACCCAGAAACCTCACTTCACATACTACGTGAACGCTTAACATACTATTTGGAACCACTATCTTCCTAATATCCTATTTTCTGCCAATACACAATAATAATAAACAGCACAGACGATTCCATTCTCCCTTGTGTAATAAGGGCATCTTCGGGTCGTCTGGATTTCACGTCCGACGTGCCATCGAATCGAGCCTTTGATTCTCCAGAAGCATTAAGGTAGCGATGTCGCGACCCCATACACTATCTTCATGGTTCCTGTGGATGGATGCAGGCGAGCAAAATGCAGAGCTTCAGGTTTTCGTAGTCGTATAAGCCTGGTTACCTTTTCTTTAGTTCGTCGTTTAGTTAGCGTCGCGAGGAGTGCTGAAAACTTTCTGCCATGGTTTCGTCTGCCTTTTGGGCCCAGTGACCTACCTACATGAATATTACAGCAACCTTCGGAACATGTGTTCCCTGAACAGTAGTCTGACATGAAACTCTTTACCTGCAGACGCACCACCGAGAGTCTGCCTTATTCTACCCTTTCTGGCACTTCATATTACCGTGAACTGGTAACAGCCCATCAATCATAACTAGCCATGCAATTCGTACTCTAATTCTACCACCACTATCGTCTACAGTACGACAGGTGGATATAGGACACGAATGTTCAATCTCACTGTACGGCTAGCCTTGAAGTTCGCAAAATAAGTTCAGATCCTGGACTATGTTCCACCTTCCAAGTACCTGAGGCTGCAGCCGTAATCTCTGACATCCAGGTATTTGGGGTAAAGAAAGACTAGATGAACAAAGGCTACATTATGTATATAGTGTGTGTGTATCTGCGTTGTCAGAAGCAAGAGACGTCCCGTGGTTAAGATGCCGTACTTTCATTCTAAAACCCGCGAATTTCGCCGTCTGCTTCTGCAGCCATTGCGTTCTTTGATGTTTACACGGTTCTCTTTTTCCTCGAGAATGTCTCACTTGAGAAGGTTCAGGAAACGCCATAATTGGCTGACCTGAGCAGTGTCGATATATCTAACTAAAAGCTCACTGGGCGGTTGATATTATAGTTCACTGGTGATACCTTGCTTAAAATATCGCAAGAACCTCCATGACGGAACTCATCTTACGGCTATTGGGATGACAAGGTGTTTCGTAAAATACTGAGTCATCGCCTTGAATCTCAAGCGGGAGAAAGTTCCTGTCATTGATTACTTTGTTTGTATCGTGGTAGGTGAGCAAGCTATTAAACTGTAGTTTTCCTCGCTTGCTCCATAGCTTCATCTCGCCGCTTCATTATGGCTGAGTAAGAGGTAATTACATACAGCAGGTGCATAAGCAAACACTTTGTCGGGTGTTCAATTGTGTTCGCCAATGACACCCGATAAGACCTTAGTGCAAGACTTCCGTGTTTCATCTTTAACTTTAAATTTAAGTGTGCTGACTATGCCTTGAATTGTACGCTCATTTATACCGTTGCATTATGGACGATGAGAGGACTTGCAGAATTGATGTATTTAATTATGCTTTAGGAACTGCTTAAGCTTTCCGGTTGCGAACCCTGTACCGCAATCTCAAAGAAAATTCCGTGGTTTGCCGGCAGCGAAAATATTCTTTCAGCATGAAATGTAGACGTAGCTGCTTTCATTTTTGTGGCCTAACGCCGTAACATAGGTAGTGGCATGGTCAATGACCATATAGATGGATCTTTTTGATAAGCGGTATCCACAAAACCATCCAATGTATTTGCCATTTTCAAGGAGTCAAACAGGTTATTCAGCTGCAGAGAGTGAATCAAGTGATCGGCACTTTGATGATTTGGTCCTCTTGCACTTCTGCACTATATCACAATGTTGAACGTAGGTGGTGACACCGGGTATTCTATCCGGCTGATGCCATTGTAGAGATAGGAGAGACAATCTCTTCTTCACGCAAACATGTACAAAATGCCGACAAGCGCCCGCAAATAAGGTTGGGTGCAGTTAATAAGGCACGTATATCTTAGGCATTTCCTTCTGATGAAGACGGGCGATGACGGCCCTTTTATAGCGATAACCTTCTTTGGAGCGCTCCTTGCTACATATTTAAATCGATGGGTGAGAGAAGGTGCACTAAAGGAGCTCGGGAAAGTGTGCTAGCTTCAACTTTGCTTACGCCTTTCGCTTGTTTAATGTTCCCGTCATGTATTCACAACTTCGACGACCCCGGAAAAGCAGACATTGAGGATTGTTGACATTCTTCAGGCACAGTTTATGCACAATAAAGAACTCTCAAACTCACTCATACGGTAGCACCGAATGATCCGTTACAACAGTGAACGTTTTCCTACGAAATTAGCAATGTTGATTGTCATCTGGCTGCTTCCGCTCGGCACCAATACCTTCACCAGATGTATCGAGGTATACAATACATGGTCTTGGAGCGTCGTTTATGCGAAGCACTGGTTCTGGAGTCACACGCTTCTTGAATTCCAATAAGGCTTGTTCCCTTTCTGTCCCTTCGATGCTGCACTTGTTCTGTGGCAGTTCAAGAATTATTTCTTCGAAACTATTTCTTCTGTTTACGGATCGGACAATGCTACAGTTATTTCGCTTGTGACGAAGAACATCGGCGGGCTGAAAAGACCCGTTGCCATCGCCTGGCTCCTACACAGTTAGTTCGCTGGCTGCGCCCTACCTGCTGGTGCTGAGTTTGTCGCTGCCACTCTACTAGCCGAAGAAACCCCGCTTACATGCTCATCTTTTCTGCAGAAGGCTGAATATAATAACATACTTAACTCATATGTTATTATATGCAGCCTTCTGCATAAAAGATGAGTGAAATAACTGTAGCGCTGTCCGATCCCTAACCATGGCAGAGGAGAAGATGGACTTATCAGCCTTTGCGATGACGCCAACGAGCAGCAACATGGTCTCGTTTATCGAAAGATATTTCAGGTTCTTCATACTTCGGTCAACTTCGAATCGTGAATCGATGGCCCCAGCGTCTTCCTCTCCTCCAACTTCTTTTTTTAGTGCTTTTTCGCGGGACAGTGTTATTTTCAAGTGCTGCAATACACCGACCGGTCGCTACATTATCTAGATCACTGCCTGAAGACTTCACACGCTCCAAATGCTTCGCCCTCGAGCCAGATACAGGAAAACCTGCGCTTCATCGTTATGTTCTGGCTCATTTTTATTCCGTGGAATTTTGAATGTCACTGGTCTCTGAGCTGTGTGGCGCCATTTTTGAGCTGCCTTGAAAGATGGCGCCATGCTGCGTGGCGCATTCTTCAGCTACTTTTCTTGTTGTAGCTGGGCAGTGCGCTCCGTCTCCCGGACGTCTTCCGCTGCCTGTCGTGCCGCCTTCAGGCGCTTTCCTTCTTGCTGGACAGCGTTCATACAGAACAGTGCACAGTATGGCGGGTCGCGGTGTGGTGTGGTGGGGCGTGCCGTTGCGAACGGGCTCTACACCCACTTCAGGATGGTGGCTAGATCATCTCCAATTTGTCTACTCTGCCGACACATTTCGTGATTACATCTACTCTCGATTGCTTGAGAGCCAGCAATTATTAAGGCTAACAGACAGTTTGTCGCTCAAAGTGAAGAGAAATAAATTGTGCACAACAAACCTACAGTCACTTGACCCGACTTGGATAAGTGCTTAAAACATGCATATCCTAAGCACTGAGATCGACACGTTTTGCCGCACAAACTATATAAAAGGGCGGCTTCAACTCCAGCGTACCCCAAAGAGAAGTGAACCTTATATATATATATATATATATATATATATATATATATATATGTATATATATATATATATATATATATATATATATATATATGTATATATATATATATATATATATATATATATATATATATATATATATATATATATATATATATATATATATATATATATGCCTTAGCCTGGCTACGCCCAATGCAGGACAAACGCCTGTCCAATGCTTCTCCAACTAATCCGGTCATGTACTAATTGTGGCCATGTTGTCCCTGCAACCTTCTTAATGTCATCCGCCCACCTTACTTTCTGCTACCCCCTGCTCAGCTTCCCTTCCCTTGCAATTCAGTCCGTAATCCTTAATAGCCGTCGGTTATCTTCCCTCCTCATTACATGTCCTGCCATGCCCTATTCTTTTTCTTCATTTCAAATAAGATATCGTTAACTCACGTTTGTTCCCTCACCCAATCTGCTGTTTTCTTTTCGCTAACCTTACACTCATCATTCTTCTTTCCATAGCTCAATGCGCCGTCCTCAATTTAAGTAGAATTCTTTTCGTAAGCCTCCAGGATTCTGCCCCATACGTGAGTACTGCTAAGGCACACCTGCTATACACTTTTCTCGTGGGGGATAATGGCAATCTGCTGTTCATGATCCCAGATACCTGCCAAACGCACCCCAGCCGATTCTTATTCTTCGATTATTCCAGTCTCTTGATGTGCGTCCGCGGTCGCTACCTGTCCTAAGTAGATGTATTCCTTTACCACTTCCAGAGCCTCGCTACCTATCGTAAACTGCTATTCTTTTCCGAGACTGTTAAACATTACTTTAGTCTGCAGATTAATTTTATACCCACCCTTCTGTTTAGCTTCTCCAGGACAGTGAGCATGCATTGCAAATGGTCCGCTGAGTTACTAAGCAAGGCAACATCCTCAGCGAATGGCAAGTTTCTAAGGTATTCTTCATTACCTCTTATCCCAAATTCTTCCCAATCTAGGTCTCTGAATACCTCCTGTAAACACGCTGTGAATAGCAGTGGAGAGATCCCATCTCCCTGCCTGACGCCTTTCTTTATTGGGATTTTGTTGCTTTCTTTATGGAGGTGTGCGGTGGCCGTGGGGCCGTTATAGATATCTTTCAGTATTTTTACATACGGCTCGTCTACACCCTGATTCCGTAATGCCTCCATGACTACTGAAGTTTCGACTGAATCAAACGCTTTATCCTAATCAATGAAGGCTATATATAAGAGTTGGTGATTTTCCGCACATTTATCTATCACCTGATTGATAGTGTGAATATGGTCTGTTGTTGAGTAGCCTTTACGGAATCCTACCTGGTCCATTTGTTGACAGAAGCCTAAGGTGTTCCTGGCTCTATTTGCGATTACATTAGTGAATACTTCGTAGGCAATGGGCAATAAGCTGATCGGTCTATAATTTTTGAAGTCTTTGGCATCCCATTTCTTAAGGATTAGGATTATGCTAGCATTCTTCCAAGATTCCGGTACACTCGAAATCATGAGCAATTGCGTATACAGGGTGGCCAGTTTTTCTTGAACAATCGGCCCACCATCCTTCAACAAATCTGCTGTCACCTGATCCTCCCCCGCTTCCTTCCCCTTTCGCATAGCTGCCAAGCCTTCCTTTACTTCTTCCGGCGTTACTCATGGGATTTCAAATTCATCTACACTATCCTCTCTTCCATTATCGTCGTGCGTGCTATTGGTGCTGTATAAATCTCTATAGAACTCCTCAGCCACTTGAACTATCTCATCCATATCAGGAACGATATTGCCAGCATTGTCTCTTAAAGCATACATCTGATTCTTCCCTATTCCTAGTTTCCTACTGAGTGCTTTTAGGCTTCCTCCGTTCCTAAGAGCGTGTTCAATTCTATTCATGTTGTACTTCCTTATGTCAGTTGTCTTAGGCTTGTTGTATAACTTCAAAGTTCTGCCGGTTCTATTCTAGCTGTAGGGTTAGAGGCTTTCATATATTGGCGTTTCTTAATCAGATCTTCTCCTATAATAGCTTACTGGCATCCTGTCTAACGGAGTTACCACCAACTTCTATTACACGCTCCTTAATGATGTCCATAAGATCGCCGTTCATATCTTCAACACTAAGGTCCTCTTAGTGAATTAAAGCCGAATGCCTGCTCTGTACCTTGATCCGGAATTCCTCTATTTTCCCTCTTACCGCTAACTTATTGATCGACTTCTTATGTACCAGTTTCTTCCGTTCCTGCGTGAAGTCTGGGGTAATTTGTGTACTTACCATCCTGTGGTCCCTGATGCGCACCTTGCCGAGCACGTTCACACCTTGTATAAGGGCAGGGTTAGCACTGACTATGAAGGGTGTTTCGTTTCTAGTCCCACCATTAGGGCTCCTCCACGTCCACTTTCGGCTATCTTACTTGCGGAAGAACGTATTCATTATCCGCATATTATTCTCTTCTGCAAACTTACTGATAACTCTGCCCTGTTTTTTCTAGGCCCTATGGCATATTCCCCCATTGACTTGTCTGCATGCTGCTTCATGCGTACCCTGGCATTGAAGTCGCCCATCGGTATGGTGTCCAACAGTACTTCATCCATCACCGATCCTAAATTTTCGGAGAAGCTTTTGACTTCCCGGTAATCATGACTGGATGTAGGGACGCAAACCTGCATGTCCTTCAGTTTGTACCTCTTATATGTTTCACAACCAGAGCTACCACCCTCTCAATAATGCTATAGAGCCCCTGTATGTGACCAGCTATATCCCTATTATTCACGAATCCGAATCCTAGTTCTAATCACTCCGCTAAGCCCCGGTAGCACAGGACGGGCCCGCCTTTAAGCATTGTGTTTGCTTCTTTCGTCCTCCTAACTTCACTGAGACCTATTATATACCATTTACTGTCCTCTAATTCCTCCAATATCACTGCTAGACTCGCCCCACCAGATAGCGTTCTAGCGTTAAGCGTTGCCAGGTTCAGATTCCACTGGCGCCCTGTCCGGAACCAGTGATTCTTAGCACCCTCTACTGCGTCGCAGGTCTGAGCGCCGCCGTGGTCAGTTGCTTCGCAGCAGCTGGGGACTGAGGGCCGGGGCTTGATTGGTGTATTCATATAGGAGGTTGTGGCGAAGTACTGCACCAGGGTATCCAATCCTGCTCTGGTGAGGGAGTGCAATACCGATTCTGGTCTCTGGGATCACGCCGCACTCCGGGCATGTTTACTAAATTTTATGAACACGCGAATTTGTTTTAGTCCGGTAGAAATGTGCGCGGCACCGGGATTTGAACCATGGTCTGCTTGCACGCGAGGCGGATTCTCTTCCTCTACGCCACCGCTGCACCTCATATATATATATATATATATATATATATATATATATATATATATATATATATATATATATTGTTACGAAGAGTTAAGAAGAGTTGCGAAGAAATGGTTTTATTTACAGGCGATGGATGAAGATCGTAGCGTGATAGCAGCGCAGCTCGGCCTCTCTAACTCTTCGCCTTCTTCGTCTTCCCTTCTTTTCTATTGTCCGTGCCTTTCGTATCTGTTACATTTCCCCGCAAGCAGACGAAGCCCATGGGGCGAGTCAAGGTGTACAAGCAGGGTAAAAAGGCTTCAGGCGAGCAATATGAGTCAGCTGAGTTCTGCTTGATCGCCGACCATTGCACAGGAGGCGAGCTATTACGTAATTGAGTTCGCTCAGGCGGTCCACAACTACAAATGGGCCTGAATATTGTGACAAGAACTTTTGGCACAATCCACGCTTGCGTTGCAGTGTCCAAAGAAGCACCACGTCACCTTTTTCCAACGATACTTGTACGTGACGGTCGTCGTATCGCTCTTTCGAACGACTTTGCGAGGCCAGAGTACGATGACGAGCTATTCGACGGGCTTCTTCGGCGAGACACAAGGTCTTCGATACAGAATCACCGCTGTGCACAACGAAGGGTAAGAAAGTGTCCAGAGGGCTTCGCGGTAACCTTGCATAGAGGAGATCAAATGGGCTATAGTTCGTGGTTTCGTGTTTGGCCGTGTTGTATGCGTAAGTGATGAAGGGCAGCACGTCGTCCCAGTTCTTATAATTGGAGGAGACGTACATGGCAATCATGTTGGTCAGCGTTCTGTTCGTTCTTTCAACTAGGCCATTGGTCTGTGGATGATACGGCGTGGAATGACGGAACTGGGAAATGCACAAACGAAGTAACCCTTCAATGGCATCAGCCGTGCACTGGCGACCGCGGTCGCTTATGATGACACGTGGTGGGCCATGACGAAGGACCACGGAACGCAACAGGAAGACCGCCACGCAAGCGGCGGTGGAAGACGGTATGGCTGCAGTTTCTGCATACCGTGTAAGATGGTCTATGCAGACAATTATCCAATGGTTCTTGTTGTTAGATAACGGGAATGGACCCAAAACGTCAATGCCTACTTGCTCGAACGGCGTACTGGGCGGTGTGAATGGCCGAAGGGGACCCGGGGCTGCGGTGGTCGGTCGCTTGTGACGTCGGCACGTTTCACAACTAGCGACATAGCGCTTGGTTGTTTCGTACATCTTGGGTCAGTAAAAGCGCTCCTGCGTGCGGTGTAGCGTTCGTACGAAACCGAAATGGCCGGATGTCACATCGTCATGCATGGCGCGTAGAACTTCGGAGCGAAGGCTCTCGGGGACAACAAGCAGAAAACGCGCTCCATGCCCGGAGTAATTAGCTTTGTACAGCAATTTATCACGGACAGTAAAGCGACCGCTGCCTTCAGAAGTACGGGCGGCGACGAAACGCGGATCAAGGGTAATATCATCCCGTTGTTCTCACTCAAAGTCTGCCGCGTCAGGGAACGTAGGAGTAACAGCAGCGAGACAGTCGTCAAAATTCTCAGCATCGCAGTCGGTAGTCGCAAGAGGAATCCGAGAGAGGCAGTCTGCGTCAGCGTGACGACGGCCACTCTTGTACGATACCACAAAGTCGCATGCCTGGAGGCGCAGCGCCCAACGTGCGAGGCGACCAGAGGGATGACGCAAACCGACCAGCCAGCATAAAGAATGATGGTCGGTGATAATCTTGAATGGTCTACAGTAAAGATAACATCGAAACTTTTGTACGATGAAAACGGCTGCCAGGCATTACTGTTCCGTAACCGTATAATTGCGTTCAGATTTGCTCAGACAACGGCTGGCATATGCGACAACATGCTCTGCGCCACTTTGACGTTGTACAAGCACCGCTCCTATCCCGATTCCACTAGCATCAGTGTGAACTTCAGTCGGGCAAGATGGATCGAAGTTACGCAAGAGGGGTGCTGACGTTAGTATAAACTTAGTTGAGAGAATGATGCGTCACACTCTGGTGTCCAATGGAAGGATGCATTTTGTCGCAAAATACTTGTCAACGGGTAAACGATGTCGGCAAACCGGGGAACAAAACGAGGAAAATACGAACATAGGCCAATGAATGAGCGGAGTTCTCGTGCTGACTGCGTTGGCTTGAAGGAGCTCACTGCTTCAATCTTACGAGGATCGGGTCTGACGCCATCCTTGTCGACTAAGTGTCCCAGGACCAGTGTTTGACGTTCTCCGAACCGACACTTCTTTGAGTTTAGGACCAGTCCAGCTTTCTCTATGGAGTCGAGAACGAGGCTGAGGCGTTCGTTATGTTCTTCAAACGTGCGGCCAAAGATTACAACATCATCGAGGTAACACTTGTATATCTCCCACTTTAGACGATGAAGTACTGTGTCCATGAATCTTTCAAAGGTGGCAGGAGCATTGCAAAGGCCAAAAGGCATAACATTAAATTCGAATAGGCCATCTGGAGTCACGAAAGCGGTCTTTTCCTTGTCGGCAGGGTCCATAGGTATTTGCCAATACCCTGATCGCAAATCAAGTGTTGAGAAGTAAGAAGCAGCGTGTAAGCAATCAATGACGTCATCGATTCGCGGTAGTGGATAGACATCCTTCTTCGTCACTGCATTTAGATGTCTGTAATGTGCGCAGAATCTCCAGGAGCCATCTTTTTTTCGGACCAGGATTACTGGGGCTGCCCATGGACTAGATGACTCTTGAACGACACCTTTGTTCATCATCTCCTTGACTTGCTCAGCAATAACTTTGCGCTCGGACGATGACACTTGGTAGGGCTTCTGGCGGATGGGGTGTGCTGAGCCGGTGTCTACTCTGTGACGAGCGTGGGACGACGGTAAATGAAGGGGTGCATCTCCATGCGTGAAGTCGAATGCAGCCTCATGCCTGGCAAGGACTTGTACCAGTGCTTGTTGTTCCGATGTACTGAGAGCCTTGCTGATCATGCCAAGCATTAGCTCTTCAGTATGGCGATTATCGCAAGGACAGCAAGCTGTAGAGACGTCCGTAGTTAGTGCCGCTATTGAGCTACATATGGCTTCATTGAAAAGAGCGATTTTCATACCGCGAGGAAGGACAACCGGCGTGGCGGAACAGTTCAGCGCCCACAATGTGGCGACTCCTCTCGTCATGCACACGACAGAGCAGGGCATGAGTATAATTTTTTAGCACAGTTTACGCGGATAGGCCTACCTACCAGGTCAACACAATCAGCATCGACAGTAGTTGTAGAAACACGAACGGGCGTCAGGCACCACGATGGTGCAATCACTTCATCAAGAACACTGAGTGTGTCTGTGTCCCCGTCTTCACCACCCAAGCTTTGTTCGGAATGTGCTGATATAAATAACTTGTTCAATGAGATTTCGCCATAACCACAGTTCATGGAAGCACCGCACTGTTCAAGCAAATTGATACCAAGAATAACGTCGTGCGAACAACGAGAAACACTTTCCCAGCCAACAAAACACTCACAGCACAAACACCAAGGGGATGAAGCCACTCCCCGCCTACTCCACGAAAGGTAATACTGTAGTTCCAAGAAAACATAACTTTGTGGCCTAGACGGTTCTTGAAAGCGAGACTCATCACAGACACAGTCGCTCCAGTATCAACTAACGCCATGGTCGGTATTCCGTCAATCGAGACATTCACTTTGTTTTTGAGCATCACAACAGGCAGAGGAATTTCTGGCAAAGACCGTCCGGGGACCTCACCTCTATTGGCCGCGGATGCTAGTTTCCCGGCGGCGGTGACGAAGAACGGCACCGAGGGGACGGGGAGCGACGGGGACGATTATTTGGCGGTGTCAAACTCTGCTCAGAAGTTGGCGAATCGCTGCGTCTGGTCTCGTGTGAGAAGTGGTCCATTGGAAGGGAATCGGTCGTCCGCAAGTCATATGAAGTACGGGTTCTGGGTGGCGAGAACATTGGTGGTGTCCTTCGTGATTGACTGCCTTGGCGACAATACCGTGCGATATGGCCTGTGGAACCGCAGTTGTAGCACACGGGAGGATCGTGGTTCACAGCATCTTCCTCGAAACGGATGCTAGGCTGCTGCGGGTGGCGAGAAAGTTCGTTGTCATGTGGATAACGTGTCTGTGCGCCTCGCTGAAATCCGTTATATCGTTCATAAGTCACGTCGTGGTAGTAGGGTCGGTGCTCTTCTTGTCACGGCCTGAGAGAAGTCACAGGGCCTCGGGGGTAAAAACGCGGCTGCTCTCGTTGTGGCCGAGCGTCATAAGTAGCGCCTCTGTCGTAGAGACATGGCTGCTGTCGGGGCGTGAGTTCATAATCCTCGGTGCCCCTCGCCGCAGGATACGGGGCGATGGATGCCACGTTTGACTCGAAATCTGGTGGTAGGCGGAAGCTGTGAGTGCCTGAATGTGTCGCTTGTGCGTGCAGGCTGAGCTCTTCCCGAACTATTTGTCTGATCGTTGATGCAATGTCGAGGGGCTGGTTGCTGTCCACGCTTGCAACTGTTGTCATGTTGGCTAGCCTGCCAAACTTCGGCGTGATGCGCCTCGTTTTCAGCTGCTCGAAAGTACGACAGTGCCGAATGATGTCAGTGACGCAAGCCAGGTTGTCCTTTGCGATGAGGAAATTATAGACATCTTCGGCAATTCCTTTCAGGATGTGCCCGACTTTATCTTCCTCAGACATTCCAGAGTCCACCATCCTACACATGGTCGTGCAGGTTTCGCCTGGCACTTGCGCACGTTGCAGTGGCGTCTGTTCTCCCCTTTTCCTTTTCGTCGCGGAGTCGCCGAATCGCTCTTTGATTTCGGAAACAAATCTTCCCCATGTTGTGAAGGTTTCCTCGTTATTGTCGAACCACAGCAACGCAGTATCCGTCACAAAGAACACGACGTTCGAAAGCTGAGCAGTGCTGTTCCACTTGTTGGTGGCACTCACCCGGTGATAATGGATGAGCCATTCCTCGACGTCTTCGTCCGATCTTCCGGCGAAGGCACGTGCATCTCTCAGTTGCAGGACAGAACTTGTCGGGGCAGCAGTTGGAATGGGCCGGTGTTCGTCTGCGTCGTGGGACATGTTCAGCTCCGGTGAATTCGGTGGAAGTCCAGCAATGCGACGGCTCCGTCGAAGAAATTCTGGTTCAGCCTCCGTCTTCGGGTGTCGATTACCCCGCACCTTCACCACATCTGTTACGAAGAGTTGCGAAGAAATGGTTTTATTTACAGGGGATAGATGAAGATCGTAGCGTGATAGCAGCGCAGCTCGGCCTCTCTAACTATTCGTCTTCTTCGTCTTCCCTGCTATTCTATCGTCCGTGCCTTTCGTATCTGTTACATTATATATATATATATATATATATATATATATATATATATATATATATATATATATATATATATATATATGTGTGTGTGTGTGTGTGTGTGTGTGCGCGTGTGTGTGTGTGTACCTTTATTTCACTCTATGCTTAACTCGAACTGTGATATATATTAGGCTCCAAAATATCGTTTGTTGTTTCATTGCTTTATTACAATGTATCTTCATATTGTCACGTGGTAGTGACGGCGAAGAAAGAAGCAGTACGGTGGAATACAAAACTAGCTTTTATTGGGCGAACCTGTGCCCACAAAACAGGCTACACTTATAGCACAACGAAACCGGCGAACACAGTCGGCGATCGTCGAAAATCTGATCAGCGGGTCAAGCGCGTCGGCTTTTATAGAGCAGTCGTCGAATGTTCCAGACTAATCGTTCGGACCCGCGTGCCTTCCACAAAGTTCTACACCATTCGCGTCAGGCGATTAAATCAGATAACATAACGTTCGGCGACAACAGCCAGCGGATAGAAGCATCGATACCTTTCCAGAAACTTCGGATACATGCAAGCGCGTCCCGCGCTGTGCGATAAGATTTGTTAGGCGGCGAAACCTGGTCGCCCGATAAATATAAATACACGTGTCAATACCCCCCTCTTAAAAAGCATCGTCCCGATGCTACAAAGAGAGCGAAACACAAAAGGACACTTATTAAACAGAAGTAACAACACAACGAAAAGAAACAAAGTCCAAAGGTCAGTTACGCGAAGTCCCAAAGTTCGTTAACGCTGGTGGTATGGCTTTAACCGCACAACGTGGACAATTTCAGGTCGTGAGCGGCGCCGCTGTGACAGCGAAATGCCGTCTGGCACGACCTCGTAGTCCAGTGCACCAATACGTCGGATGATCTTGTACGGTCCGAAATAGCGACGCAAAAGCTTCTCGCTCAGTCCTCGTCGGCGTATAGGGGTCCAAACCCAAACACGGTCACCGGGCTGGTACTCGACAAAGCGTCGTCGGAGGTTGTAGTGTCGGCTGTCGGTCCTCTGTTGGTTCTTGATCCGCAGGCGGGCGAGCTGTCGGGCTTCTTCGGCGCGCTGGAGATAGCTAGCGACGTCAACATTTTCCTCGTCAGTGACGTGCGGCAGCATGGCGTCGAGCGTCGTCGTCGGATTCCTGCCGTAAACCAGCTTGAACGGCGTGATCTGTGTTGTTTCTTGCACCGCCGTGTTATAAGCGAATGTTACGTACGGCAGGACGGCATCCCAGGTCTTGTGTTCGACGTCGACGTACATCGCTAGCATGTCGGCGAGGGTCTTATTCAGCCGCTCCGTAAGACCATTCGTCTGCGGGTGGTAAGCCGTTGTCCTCCTGTGCATTGTCTGACTGTATTTCAGAATGGCTTGGGTGAGCTCCGCTGTAAAGGCCGTTCCTCGGTCGGTGATGAGGACTTCTGGGGCGCCATGTCGCAGCAGGATGTTTTCGACAAAGAATTTCGCCACTTCGGCTGCGCTACCTTTCGGCAGTGCTTTTGTTTCAGCGAAGCGGGTGAGGTAGTCCGTCGCCACGACGATCCACTTATTTCCGGTTATTGACGTCGGAAAGGGTCCCAGCAAGTCCATCCCGATCTGCTGGAATGGTCGGCAAGGAGGCTCGATTGGCTGTAGTAATCCGGCTGGCCTTGTCGGCGGTGTCTTGCGTCGCTGACAGTCTCGGCATGTTCTGACATAACGGGCGACGTCGGCGGTCAGGCGCGGCCAATAATACTTTTCTTGTATCCTCGATAGTGTCCGGGAAAATCCGAGGTGTCCAGCGGTCGGATCGTCATGTAGGGCCTGCAATACTTCTGGACGAAGTCCTGACGGGACAACAAGAAGGTAATTGGCGCGGACTGGCGAGAAGTTCTTCTTCACGAGTAGACTGTCTTGAAGCGTGAAGGAAGATAATCCGCGCTTAAATGCCCTGGGGACAACGTCGGTGTGCCCTTCCAAATAATCGACGAGGCCTTTAAGTTCCGGGTCCGCTCGTTGTTGTTCGGCGAAATCTTCCGCGCTTATTATTCCAAGGAAGGCGTCGTCATCCTCGGCATCTTGCGGCGGCGGGTCAATGGGGGCGCGGGATAGGCAATCGGCGTCTTAGTGTTTTCGTCCGGACTTGTATGTTACGGTGATGTCGTATTCTTGTAGTCTGAGGCTCCACCGTGCCAGCCGTCCTGAGGGATCCTTTAAATTCGCTAGCCAACACAAGGCGTGATGGTCGCTGACGACTTTGAATGGCCTGCCATATAGGTAAGGGCGAAATTTCGCTGTAGCCCAAACGATGGCGAGGCATTCCTTTTCGGTTGTAGAATAATTGCCTTCAGCTTTTGACAACGACCGGCTAGCGTAAGCTATCACGTGTTCATGTCCATCTTTTCTCTGGACCAGGACGGCGCCGAGGCCTAGGCTACTGGCGTCAGTGTGGATTTCGGTATCGGCGTGATCGTCGAAGTGCGCAAGTACGGGCGGCGACTGCATGCGTCGTTTGAGTTCTTGAAATGCCTCCGCCTGCGGCGTTTCCCACTTGAACTCGACGTCGCATTTAGTTAGCTGCGTCAGCGGCTCAGCGATGCGTGAAAAGTTCTTGACAAATCGCCTGTAGTAGGCACACATGCCAAGAAATCTACGCACTGCCTTCTTGTCGATGGGCTGTGGGAACTTTGCTATGGCAGCTGTCTTCTGCGGGTCGGGGCGGACTCCAGATTTGCTGATGACGTGGCCTAAAAATAGAAGCTCCTCGTAAGCGAAGCGGCACTTTTCCGGCTTCAGAGTAAGTCCTGAAGACCTGATGGCCTCTAGTACTGTTGCCAGCCGCCTAAGGTGAACGTCGAAATTTCCGGCGAAGACGACGACGTCATCCAAGTATACGAGACAGGTCTGCCACTTCAATCCTGCTAAAACCGTGTCCATCACGCGCTGGAACGTTGCAGGCGCCGAGCACAGTCCGAATGGCATAACCTTGAACTCGTAGAGGCCGTCTGGGGTGATGAAGGCGGTCTTTTCGCGATCTCTTTCGTCGACTTCTATTTGCCAATAGCCAGACTTTAGGTCCATGGACGAGAAGTATTTAGCGTTGCAGAGCCGATCTAATGCGTCGTCTATCCGTGGGAGGGGGTATACGTCCTTCTTCGTGATCTTGTTCAGACGACGATAATCGACGCAGAAACGTAGGGTTCCGTCCTTTTTCTTTACCAGAACAACAGGGGATGCCCACGGGCTTTTCGACGGCTGGATGATGTCGTCGCGCAGCATTTCGTCGACTTGTTCTCTTATAGCTTCACGTTCTCGCGCCGAAACTCGGTAAGGGCTCTGACGGAGTGGGCGAGCGCATTCCTCGGTGATTATGCGATGCTTGGCGACTGGTGTTTGTCGAATCCGCGATGAGGTCGAAAAGCAGCCTTTGTATCGTCGGAGCAGACTTCTGAGCTGCTGTTGCTTAATCATAGGGAGATTTGGATTAATGTCGTAGTCTGGTTCGGGAGCCATGGTCGTCGGGGTAAATGCGGCGGAATCCGAGAGGACAAACGCATTACTTGTTTCCAGAATTTCCTCGATGTACGCGATCGTCGTGCCCTTGTTGATGTGCTTGAACTCCTGGCTGAAGTTTGTCAGCAACACTTCAGTTTTCCCTCCATGCAGTCGAGCGATCCCTCTTGCGACGCAAATTTCATGGTCTAGCAGTAGACGTTGGTCGCCTTCAATGACGCCTTCTACGTCAGCGGGTGTTTCGGTGCTGACCGAAATAACGATGCTGCAGCGAGGCGGGACGCTCACTTGATCTTCGAGCACACTCAAGGCGTGGTGACTACGAGGGCTCTCCGGCGGCATTGCTTTATCTTCCGACAGCGTTACTGACTTCGACTTCAGGTTGATGATTGCGCCGTGTTGGTCCAGGAAGTCCATACCGAGAATGACGTCTCGTGAACACTGTTGGAGGATAACGAAGGTGGCAGGGTAAGTCCGGTCATGAATGGTTATTCTTGCCGTGCAGATCCCAGTCGGCGTGATGAGGTGTCCTCCAGCGGTGCGAATCTGAGGGCCTTCCCATGCGGTCTTAACCTTCTTCAACTGGGCGGCGATGTGTCCACTCATTACGGAGTAATCGGCCCCTGTGTCGACTAAGGCAGTGACTGCGTGGCCGTCGAGAAGCACGTCGAGGTCGGTTGTTCTTTGTCTGGCATTGCAGTTAGGTCTTGGCGTTGGATCACGGCTGCGTCGTGTTGAACTGAGGTTGGAACGTCGCGTCGTCAAGTCGTCTTTCGTCGGTGTAGTTTTGGCTTCCAGACTTCGTCGGGACGGCGGCGTGTCGTTATGTCGTCGAGATGATGTCTTCGTCGTCTTCGTCGGCGGCGGAGGATCTTCGTCAGTTCGACGAACAGCAACCGCACCTCCATCGGTTGCTGCTTTTAGTTTTCCGGGTATGGGCTCGCAGAGCGGCCCCGGGCTGGGCCAGTGTATGGACGGCGCTGCGGTGACAGGTAGCGGCCTGGTGACGGCGAACGGGACGGTCGTCGAGAGTTCCACTGAGTGGCGGCTAGGTAATCGGCAATGTCACGTGGGCGCTCCCCAAGCTGTGGACGCGGCGCGTTGACGGCGAACCCTCTCAGTCCCATGTCGCGGTATGGGCATCGGCGGTACACATGGCCGGCTTCTCCGCAGTGATAGCAGAGCGGGCGGTGGTCGGGGGCTCGCCAAATGTCCGTCTTCCTCGTATAGGTGCGCTGGGCGACGGGTGGGCGCGCTGGCGGCGGCGGCGGTGGACGACGGAATTGCGGTGTTGCAGGACCTTGGCGCGGTCGCGCAGGGGGGCCTTGACGGCGGGCGACGGCGGCGGCGTAGGTCATTGCTTCCGGCTGCGGTGGTTTTGGTTGCACCTCAGGAGCGCCAAGGGATCGGTGCACCTCTTCCTTCACGATGTCGGCGATAGATGCCACTTGAGGCTGCGACGAAGGCAGGACCTTGCGCAGTTCTTCTCGCACAATGGCTCTGATGGTCTCTTGAAGGTCGTCCGAACGTAGTCCTTGGATGGCATACTGCGGCGTGTGCCCCTGGCGGTTATATTGCCGGGTGCGCATCTCCAGAGTTTTCTCGATCGTCGACGCCTCTGCAGAAAACTCAGCCACAGTCTTCGGTGGGTTACGAATAAGTCCGGCGAAAAGGTCTTGCTTGACGCCGCGCATCAGGAAGCGAACTTTTTTCTCTTCCGACATTTCCGGGTCGGCGTGCCGGAAAAGACGGGCCATCTCCTCCGTGAAGATTGCGATCGTCTCGTTTGGCAGCTGCACTCTGGTTTCTAGTAGAGCTTGGGCTCGCTCTTTTCGCACGACGCTTGTAAACGTGTGCAAGAAGCCGCTTCGGAAAAGGTCCCACGTCGTTAAGGTGGCTTCCCGATTCTCGAACCACGTCCTGGCGGCGTCTTCCAATGCGAAATAGACATGCCGCAGCTTGTCGTCGCTGTCCCAACTGTTAAACTTAGCGACCCGCTCATACGTTTCGAGCCAGGTTTCCGGGTCCTCGAATGTTGATCCGCGGAACGTCGGAGGTTCCCTGGGCTGCTGCAGCACGATGGGGGATGCTGGGGCTGCCATTGGGGTTGCCTTGTCCACAATCTTCTTGGTCTTCTCAGGTAGAAGTCCGTGCTCCGGGGGCAGCTGTTGAAGACGGCGGCTTGCTCGATGTTCCGGGACGGCGCTGGTGTTGTCTTTGCGGTCCGGGCTTGTATTACGGCTTGTCGGGGGCGTCCGGTACATGGACGTCCAGCACCTCCACCAGATGTCACGTGGTAGTGACGGCGAAGAAAGAAGCAGTACGGTGGAATACAAAACTAGCTTTTATTGGGCGAACCTGTGCCCACAAAACAGGCTACACTTATAGCACAACGAAACCGGCGAACACAGTCGGCGATCGTCGAAAATCTGATCAGCGGGTCAAGCGCGTCGGCTTTTATAGAGCAGTCGTCGAATGTTCCAGACTAATCGTTCGGACCCGCGTGCCTTCCACAAAGTTCTACACCATTCGCGTCAGGCGATTAAATCAGATAACATAACGTTCGGCGACAACAACCAGCGGATAGAAGCATCGATACCTTTCCAGAAACTTCGGATACATGCAAGCGCGTCCCGCGCTGTGCGATAAGATTTGTTAGGCGGCGAAACCTGGTCGCCCGATAAATATAAATACACGTGTCAATATGACTAAACATTTATCAGGTTCTACGTTCTCTAAGTATAGATTAGGTCTACAAGCGCTCCTATAGCAGAAATATATGTACGTAGTCACTATTTCTTCGCACTCATTTATAACCTAGGGGTCTGTATATGATTTTTGTGCAGACATAAATGAGTGAAATATTCGTTACATTTGCGTGTCTGAAGCATGTTTGCAATCTCTAGCTGTGCATTGCTTCCGAATAAGAAGCCGGCCACCTCCGTCATACTGCTACGTTAACTGTAGATTTTAGCGGTTGCTCCCTCCTTCTGATAAAAGCAATGTAGAGCGAACATAATATGATTATGTTCAAATATCTGAAATGCGACGCTTTTGAGAAGCAACGTAATCAAGACAATACAACAGATTAAAATATGCACGACGTATTGCACCATCACGATTACAGGGCTGCCAGTGAAGACGGCCAGACGCATAGACCCCTACCACACGACACACGTGATCACGCATTCTACCGTCGCTTGAATCGGCGCCCTTTGCTATGAAGCTTTAGGCTCTGGAGGCCGTGTGCAACCACAAGACTAGCATGTAGGCTCTCGAATCCAGGGGTGGCTTCCAGCCTAGAGAGGGCTGATTGTGGAAATTGTGCAATAGTATGCTACACCGCTTTATTGACGAAAAACTAAGTAGGTGCGACAAACCTCAAACCTTTGCATTGTAAAGCTAGACTAAGCAGATAAAACAAACTCTAATGCTTGGTAATGTAGGCATACAAAGGCTTGCATTAATAAAGGAAATGCGCTTTTGATGATATATATATTTGTTTCATTGAGGATGCGTTTCCATCATTTTTGTCGCTGCACAATTGCGTAGATAAATAAAAGAAATATTATCTTTAAAGGGAGAAACTATACCCGTAGGGCTCTCCATATATTCGCCTTCTCTTCGCCAGTGTTCGCACAGCCATACCTTAACAATATCCATATATTTCTTGCGAAGTGACTATTGCCCCGTGCCTGCCTCCTTGCCTTCAGCCTTCCTCCGCCCAACATGTCCAAGCCCATCGTGGTGCAGTTTGATGAAATTCAGCAGAAACCTGGCACAAGCCTACGGGCTGTCCTTGTTCTTGACGTTTCGGGTAGTATGAAGGTAAGTGTCTTTGCTTCCTGCGCTGCTCCTAAATATTAACCTTTCGGAATATAGCGCGAATTTGAAGAATTGCGTTCGGATCTCTAAAATGACATACATGGTTAAACTGATACAAAGCGGTAATTTCACCATACTCCTTAAAGAAAGCAACAAAATCCCAATAAAGACGGGCGTCAGGCAAGGAGAACCGATATCTGCAATGCTATTCAAAGCGTGTTTACAGGATGTATTCAGAGGCCTGGAGTGGGAAGAATCGGGGATAAGAGTTAATGAAAAATACCCTGGTAACATGCAATACGCTGATGATATTCCCTTGCTTAGTAACTCAGGGGACCAACTGCACTGCATGCTCACTGACTTGGAGGGGCAAGGAAGAACGGTAGGTTTAAAAATTGATCTGCAGAAAGCTAAAGTAATGTTAACAGTCTCGGAAGAAAAAGTAGGTTACGATAGGTAGCCATGCACTGGAAGTGGTAAAGGAATACATCTACTTAGGTCAGATAGTGACTGAGAATCCGGATCATGAAACTGAAATAATCAGAATAAGAATCGGCTGGGGTGTGTTTGGCAGGAGTTCTCAGATCAAGAACTGCAGTTTGCGATTTTGCCTCAAGAGAAAAGTGTATAACAGCTCTGTCTTAGGAGTACTGACCAACGGAGCAGAAACTTAGAGGTTCACGAAAAGGGTTCAACTTGTATTGAGGACGACGCAACGAGCTATTGGAAGAAAAATGATGGGTGTAACGTTAAGAGATAAGAAAGGAGCAGATTGGGTGAGGGAACAAATGCGAGCTAATGACATCTTAGTTGGATTCAAGAAAAATAAATGGGCATGGGCAGGAGATGTAATGAGGAGGGAAGATAAGCGATGGTCATTAAGGGTTACTCATTGGATTCTAAAAGAACGGAGGCGTAGCAGCGGGCGCCAAGACGTTAGGCGGGCGGATGAGATTAAGAAGTTTGCAGGGACAACATGGCCACAATTAGCACATGGCCGGGGTAGTTGGGGAAGTATGGGAGAGGCTTTGCGCTGCCGTGGGCGTAACCAGGCTGCTGCTTCTGCTGCTGATGATTATGAATTTCATGTCATGCCTTACTCTGCTGATAAAAAATTATAACAGCCCAGTTTATTAGGCAATGTTGTTTTCTGGGAATCTGTAAACCCGAAGATTTACGAAGGTTCGTCATACATTATTGCACTAGGCCGTGCACCATCATGTTATACGTGCTGTTAGATAACTTTATCTTTCTTTAGCTACCGCATAACGTCTACATAGGCAAATTAGCCTTACTCAACGATCCTAGGAATCGATAACGGAAAGGGCGTGCAGTTTTCCGACTGTCAGCCTCCCACTTAAGACCACTCCGACAAACATGGCGGGGCGTGGTCACGAGATCTTGCCTAGAAACCTAATCAATGCAGCGCCCGTATACATAGTTTTGCAACTCTAGGCTAACATTCCGCTGCGAAGGGAAAAATAGAAAGATGTCTGCAGGCTTCAATGTTACATTGCGCTGCGACCAGAAGTTTATGAAACGTTCACAAACCTTCTACAAGTTGAGGGATACGTATTATAGCGCAGCTCTTAGAGACCCGTTCCTGCCTTGAACGACGACGTGCCTCGCCGTCGTTGTACCTGCTAACCTAGCGAACGAGCATAGCAAAAGATGAGAGCGAACGCTGAGCGCAGCGTGAAATAAAACAGCGCGAGGAGGAATGTGGAGGTGGAGGACATAGTGAAACCACGAGGCGGAAAGTGGAGGAGGAGTGGAGGGGCAACGGCCTTCCATAAGCCGAGTTGCCGACATCCACAGCATCCCCCGCTACGTGGGTGATCTCACCTGCGCTTGGGGGGAGGGGCGCCAGTATGGCGTAGGTTTGGGAGGCCGACGCTGATCGGCGGCGTCAGCTGCTGAGGTATCAGCATCCGTGGAACAAGCGTACGGGGATCACTATTCCAGCAAGAGGCTATAGCGAATGGCTACGAGGCAAGTTTGGCGTGAGGCTGCCTTGGGTGTTGTCTCCGCTGACACTGGTAGCACAATTTCACGGCTGCGAAGGGCCGCTCCCTTGAATGGTGGAGGGAAGGCGTGAGAAGCATAGTGCCGCGCAAGGCGGGCTGTGCGGACGCTATTGCTACGACATGGTGCCAGAGAAACTCGGGTTTTCTGTATGGAAACAAAGCGTGCTACTCACAGCGTTCCGGTTCTAATATAAACCATGTACCTATATAACCGTAATACAAAAATTAACAAGCAAAATGAAAAGATGTATATAATTGCGCTAAAATCTAGTATTAGGGAGTGTCGTAATCGTCGGTGATTTTTTCGGTATAATATTCTATGGTGCGACAAAAAAACCCTTGGCAGGACGCTTAAGCATCGCCTTTAAAGGGGCCCTGTACAACTCTTCGCACTTGCTGAAATAACGCAATCCGCGGGTTGCATACGCTGTTGCGAATATCTGAGCCAAATTTTGCTGCCGCAGGCGGTGCGTGGAGCTAACAAGTGGATAGCGAAGCCGCCTTTCTCTCAAAGGCTCTCTTAAGAGAACGCCCTGTCCTCACTTTTTTCTGGACATTTCATGTCCTGATGGGGCGCTCTCTTTGTCAGGCCCTCAGACGTCTGTTATGGATAGGTGCGGTCGGTAACATAGCGCAGATGGCGTGGCCGCCGAGTAGTGCCGCCACCACTACACGGGCTAAGCGCACTGCGGCTGGCTGAGGACAACCGCGTTTGGCTTAATGGGACCCTAGAGGCAAATGTTGGGTGGAGGTGAATTGCTTAAATAGCTTTCCAGAAACCTCGCAATGCTTGTTTCGGGCCAAGAAAAAACTTTATTTACGGGAAAATTGTATCTGAAGGGTCCAAATAATGTTTTCGAAATTCAGATCTCCTGCCAGCTGACTGGGGGAGTGATGACGTTGCGTACCCCATCACCGCCCTTTGCTGCCGTCAGTGAGAAAAGCGGCGCCCGACAGACGGCGGAACCGAGCCATAACAGAGCGGCTGATTCGCCACTGCAGCTGTTTTTTAAAAGGTCAAGTGGCGTAGACCGCTCGGGCATCCCGCGACATCACATCGAAGTTGAATTCTCTGCTACTTGCGGTTTTTGCGAGTTTCGCGAGCAAGCAAAACCAGCGATGCACTTCGCGATCAGTAAGATACTGAAACGCGAAAGCGTGGGCGGCGCATAGTGCAGTGAAAACGAAACCTTTCGACCGCCAACGTCGTTGTCGACGGTAATATCAATAGTTTCTTTTTTTCTAAACATGAAATGGAACTGAAAAAGCAGCATTTTATTTTATCTCATAATACAATACGACGATGTTTCTTGCAGCAATTAGTTGAGTACTAGTGACAGAATTCGACTGAGGAGTGCTTTCGTCATCTGGCAAGGACTTGAATGTCCCGGAGGAGTCTCTAATAATCTTCCAGTTGCCTTGATTGCTCTATTATCAAAGCTATTAGTGATAATATTGACACCTTAAAGATCCTTGAGCTCTAATATATCACTTTAACTTGACTTAGTATTTGCCTTTAGTGTCCTGTTACGTTTAGCGCGTCGTAGGCATCAACATGGGATTCGTGGCGTTTAAAACGAAGTTTGACTTGCGCGCCACGGTGACAGAAGTAGGTTGTGAGACCCCGAGCCAGTTGGTATTCCATACTGACGTAACCAATGCAAAAGTGGACAGTGGACCGTAATACGACGAAAAGGACACGCGCCAACTTCCAAATGGCGTTTATTAAAAAAGGCCGTGCTTATATACGCTTTCGCACCTAATCACAATCAGATACAATCGTGCAAGTCAACATTCTCACCACAAGTCTACAAGAGCGCGTCAAGGCCGAAGGCGGCCTCCTGCGTACAGATCCCAGGTAATCAAATTATTTAACAGTTAGGGCTATGGACGGTTCGCTAACGCACACGTCCTAGTTCTCGTCGGTAGCTTTCGCCATCCGCCGGACATGGAAAATGGTCTCCAACATCCTGCACTCCAAAGCGCTGAGGCAAGCACGATTATGCCGGGATTCCGTGCACGTTCAGGTGGCCCGCGGTCCTGGAAGCCGTCAGGTCAAAATGAAGCAGAGGCCCGAATTGAAGACTCTCATAGACAACTCAGTGGAATGCACATGGCGGCACGAATTGTTTTTCCTCCGGCGTCGTAACCGGCCGCTTCGCAATCAATCTTCCGGACAGGTCCACACAGAAAAAGGCGTCTCCCTACCGGACCTTGTCAGACCGACCCTCGCCCTAGGCCCTAAGTTTGCCATCCAAATACACACCTCGCCCGCGGAACTCGTCACGTTGGTTCGTGACGTTCGGAAGCAGGTTCCGGAGGTTGAAGTGGAACGCTGTGTGTGAAGGCGCCGACATAGTGTGTCAGTATTCCCATCGTGTAGAAAACATTCCTGTTGGACGAGGGACATCTTACCTAAAGAGTAACAACCTGCGTCTTTTGGCACCAGACAATGAAGGTCTGTTCAATGTCACACGCCATGCGTCCTTTCTTAGAAAAGCGGAAGTTGCTGTGAGAGCACTTTTTAACCTCCGGCCAGATGGTAATCTGAAGCTTGCCAACTCTAGAGCAAAATGTATGTTAACCAAGCTAAATGTAAGCTTACTCGCACTGTTAGTTGAAAAGAAAGAAAACGCAGCCCCGCAAAAGTTTGTCTCAGCAAAAACGCACAAAAGCCTTACGCCGGTTCGCGTTAGTGTCACCGAAAGGGGAACGTGGCAAACGTCGATATCTGTTTGCTCCAGCTTCACCTCAAAGTGCTACTAATTAGTGCCCCAATTTTGGTTAATATTTCATCGCAGATCATTCAGTATGTTAAGTATAACACTAATGCTCCGTATAAGTGCTTCGCTATTGATAATAAATATTTATATTATTCGATTCCCCATAACGCGGTTACGGGCGTCGATGAAGAAGTCTCTTTTTTAATTTGGAGCTGTGGCGTTCAAGAATTAGTCTGGAATCACAGTCAACCGTTTTCTGGATGTTATAACAATCTACCTTAACTCCACCTTCGCAGATTAGAACGGAATGGTTTATCTGAAAAAAAAGCGGCGTTTCCATTAATTCAGGCATTGCCCCTATTCTGAGTGTTCTGTTTTTGGTGCAGTCAGATAAGAAAATTTAAGCTCTTTGCAGTACAGTACACATGGTAAAGTGTTTTCCGTTTGTCGATGATTACCTTATCATGTTGAATTGTAAAGATGTCGGTTTTGATCCTTCCCTCCAGCAAACACTGGCGCTGTTTATCGATTGCCTGGAATCGCTGGCTCTCACTCACGAACGTCTGAGAATAGTGCCTAAAGGTTTATTGATTTGAGCTTGTCCTTTTCAGGCGGACATTTCTGCTGGAAATATGAGCCCCGCGCTAAAAAACCCCTGCTGCCATTTGCACGAGCCCGTTGTAAATTGGTCAAACTCGGCATGGTGCTGGCTTGCTTGAAAAACGCTTTTCTGAAATCCTGTTACTACTCAGTTCAAGAGAGCTTCAGCTCGCAGGCAGCTCGTTTTAAGGCTATTGACTATCCTAGCTGCCTTAGTGTTTCCGTTTCAGAGACGCTGCGTAAGAACTTGCAATCTTGTGAAACTCTTTCGATCAACGTGATACCGGTTGTAGGAATCAAGCGGTTATCCAATATATTCACGCTATCTCACATAAACTATAGAAGATAGGCCACAGGCCACAGGCCATCGTTCTTTCTGCGCCTTACAAGCTATCTTATTTATGCGCTAGAACGCGCCCCGTCAGCGGACAATCAAAATCATGCAACAATGCGCACAGAAAGGGTTTCGTCATTTGCAAAAGAGTAGTGTACAGCATACCGCTTTCCTGCGGGCAGCGAAACGTGCGACAGACGGGAAGGTGCCCAAATGTGATGCTGCAGGAGCATAATCATAAAATCCAAAAAGAGAGAATGTGTATCCTCGGTATATATGCCGTAAAACAAAATTACTGGCTAAAAATTCGCATGAAAACGCAAGGCTCATGATTGAGGCAGCGCCTATCGCAGACGCTAACTGTGTTAGGAAACCCCTATCAAGGGGCCTTTATGGTAAAAAAAAATGAAATGAAATGAAATAACGTTAACTGCTAATGAATTTGCTTACCTGGGCTCTGTACGCGGGATGCCGCCTTAGGCCTAGGCGCGCTCTCGTTTATTTGTGGTCAGCGTGTTGACTTACGCGATTTTATGTGATTGCGATTAAGTGGGAGAGCTTACATATGCATGCCTTTTGTAATAAAAGTAAGTTGGAAGCTAGCGCTTGACCTTGTCACCTTACTATTGTCCCGTGTCCACACTTGCGCTGGTCACATCGACAATTAGAAGGCGGAGTGTTGTGGGCATGCCTGAGTGCACTATAGCTTTGTCAGTGCAAGGCACTGTAGAGGGAAAGGAAGCATAGCTGAAACCGCCTTTGTGAATAACTGGAATTATGCTTAACGCATTGAAGTACTTATTGCCACAATGCATTTTATAAATAGACTAATTTCATTTCAAATGTATTTCTACAGTTCAAGTAAAAGTTATTCGTGGCCGGTTTAAGAGCGGGACGCGTTAGCGTCTCAAGATACCTGACCGCTTCTGGCGCTTCCCGGCAGCTGCAGCTTATGTGCCCGTATTGTTTACCGAGGAACGCTTTCATCGAGCTATATGCACGGAGGCGAAATTTCTGGTGGAAACGCGGCCTATAGTGTGGGCCGCGATGCGGCGTTGACTAGCGCCATCTCTAGGGGCTGCAAGGAACGGCACTCGCCGTGCCACGATGCGTGCGCCGTCTGATGCACCCAAATCCCGGAGGCCGTGACCGCGCTATGAATGGTAGAAACGCCAGAAACGGGATTTGTGTTTGAGTTTCCGTGTAACAATATTACGTTTTCTCGTAAACTAAAATTACAATCCAACGCTATCCTGTCTGTAGGTTGCATTTTGATTGTACTTTACAATTATCCGGCACATGTTACTTTGAGGATTTCAATTAGTTCAGCAACGTCTCTGTGCCACTGCCTGCGCGGATATGCTTCTGAATTATTTTTCACCAAGCGACATCCGACCCGTCCGACGCTGGCATCAGACTTTTCGTGACACGGTGCCCTTATAAGTTCTCCTAAAAAGAATATGCCCGAATACATTACCTACCCGACCATGCGTTTCGTTTCGTGATCCAAAATACCTACCAGTATGGCTGTGCAGTCTGCGCCATTATTACTTTCTCTCTTACACCATAGAATAGAGCCACTTTTGGTGTGGTTGCTGATTATGTCGGAAAGCAGGACTTGATACCAAATTTCAATGAAAACGCCAGCGTAAGCACCTGAACGATAGTGTAAAGTTGCCACCTGTTGTCAGCATTATTGAAATGCGAGCTATGTTTAAGAGACCACCAAACTATTTTCGATGTGCGCTTGGTAGCATGGAATGCGTCATTTATCTTCTGGGTAAAAGTGAAGGGTTGGCGGTAAGTTTAATGATTAGACATGACAAGACAGAATACTTTGTACTGACGGATTCTTACGTCGGAGAGCTTCGATTTTTTCGCGCAAGCGTATTCAACTCGCCAGTGAAATCGGTAACGCGATGCTTGAAAAAGCGAGCGCCGGAAGAGGAAATCACCTGGCGGTTGAGAAAAGTCCGGCGGGAAGGAGAAAAGACAGGCGTAGCGTAGTAGGAGGGTAGGTGGAGGCACGCTGGGTTTACCTCCGCTGGCAGTTACTACGGGTGCTGTGTACTGTATGCGCCAGTGAACGCACGTGATTTCTCGCGCGTGCAAGGGAGGAAGGCAGGGAGGAAGCGCAGAATCTTCTGCCCGACGAAATAGGCGGGAGAAAGGCGTTCTACCCCAGCGGGTGCTGCGTATTGCGCGGCCGCGTCAGCCCTATCTTGGAAGTTATCTGTGATGCGGGCCGTCTAGCGGCTATTCCGATCGGCCTGCAGGGGTACTGACCTGCGAACCTTTCCCAACCCACTGCAGCTGTTTCGATCGTCCTCGCCGGGGTAGCGATCTTCGAGCCCTTCCTGGTCCGCTGGGACAAGTAGCTTTTGAGAGCCAACGAAACGCCTCCTTCGGAGAACTGGCGACGCCTGCAAAGTTAACCGACCATGCACCTCCTTCGGAGAGTCGGCGATGGCAAGAAGGCTACCCACGTTCGACGGACCTAGTATTGTTACTTGATTCGCTGTCGCCTTCATGGTCTACTTGGAGCAAGAGAACTCCTGGAAAAGGTTGTCTTGCGGTGCGTTTGGACGGGCCGCATAACTGGTCACAGTATGCTCATAGTCGCGCCGGCTACCTAAGTTGTCCGCTCTGCAATCAAAAATTGCCGCCTGGGGTCAAGCATGACCACTGTGTACGAGGACCCTCTAAACTCGGTGTGTTCTGTGAATCTAAAGTGCGGATATATGTGTATAAGCCCTCACCCTCAAAGACGGTTCGACTGCGCCTCCCACGACAACTTTGGATGGTCCGATTGGACGGACGTTGAACGGCAGTTTTTTCTCCCCTAGAGATTTAGGGAGGACCGAGGGTTTTTAAGCAGCATTTAGGGAGGACCGAGGGTTTTCTTGCTGTGTGCTTCGTGCTTGGTGCTTCGTCTTTCGTGCTTCATTTGGGAGTCACGCTAGACTGTTGAAATGTATCGCCAGTCGTAATGTAAATATTGCAAATAAATCCCGTACTCCAAGTTCTCGATGAGAGCAAGTTCCTCCCTTCAACCACGTCGAAACCTTACAATTGACTGACAGCAGTGGTATTGTCATCCAACTCTTAGAGGGCATAGCCGCAGCAAAGGTGGATAGCTTTGTGTGCGCTATACCACCCATACGCTTGTGTGTGACACGCGCTTTCTATGTAGAACATCACGAACTTTTTCAGTTCGTGTTTCAGTGCGTTGTAGTGGTACATGACACACGTGCTCACAGCATTCCTGCTGCGCCGGAAGGGGTGTAGTGTAGCGGATGTAAGCGAATGTACTACTATCCCGCAGTACTGGAGTGGTATGTTGTCGAACGAGCCTATACTCACGACCCGATGGAACCAGCACCAGCGTATCCAGGAGACTAGTGACGCAAGCTTAGGTCGCTTGCCTCACAATTTTCTAGCAACTAAAATGAGAATGAGACTTGAAGGGGTCAGGGATCTCTAAGCAACGATATTGTCGCTACCTATGTATTGCTAAGTCTGGTCAATCTACGTATGCATTGTTTTTCATGGATGATTGACGTGACATATATATAGAGTGAGGAATTTGAGCAGACGCCATAAACTTCCTATTGGTTAACATTTCCTTCTTCGCGGTTGCGAAACCTATCAATCAGCAGGACTTCACTGAGTGCTTCTTCGAACACCTTATCGGTGCACCGCTATCGACCGCCAAAACACGCTGATGTTCATCTGCCTGCTCTGTCATTCGAATACTGTATCACATGCAGCTAACGCTTTCGTTGTGCACCACTATATTCGCAATTCGCGTTTTCACATCACGCCCAAATAGCAACATAACACTGACCAAAATTCATTTTCATACACTTAAAGTAGGAGATCTTAAGCGAATGGACATCACCAGACGCTGCACTGTCAGCGTCTAGGGAGCCTTATTAGAGGGTGCATTCAAACAGGCGAGGAGACAAAATAGGCAAGACAGAAGCCCCGTCCATATGGCAGTGTCGGTGGCTCGTTTTCCGGAGCAAAGAAGCATTATGGCGTTAGAGTGACCACCGCAAGCGGGCCTAGATGAATATAATGGAAAATGCCTGCGGAGCCATAAACCATCAGGGTCTCGTAAACCGCTTCAGAGAGCCTCTGTCCATTAACTGTGGGTGGCCATTGAGGCCGAGCAAAATCGTCTGGCTCGTACTGACCTCGCCTTCCACCTGTTCCGACAGCTTTTACGGCCGGAAGGCGGCAATCGTGGCTGCTCGAGCAGACATGACGAAGTCCTAGTATAACAGAAGGCCAAAGCCAAGTGGACAGATCTAGCGTGCATAAAGCCACGAGTGAGGGAAACCTTCATACAGCGAAGCTCTATAGAGTTACTCTCTTGCGGTGGTCGATGTCCGTCCGTTTACACGTCCCGTCGACCTATTAGTCCACAGTTTCTCGCGAATGGTGTGTAGCTCAGTGGAATTTCCGCATCTAGGAAAAACATTCATAGTGAAATTGGTTGCTAGGACATCTCTGTCGCTACGCCGAGTTTCCTTTAGTTGTCTTAATTATAAGTTCAGAGTGAAGTTGTAAACGTTACAGAATTCCCGTCTGCTGTCAATGGCCATCTATGGAGGAAGCATGGTTACAGAAGCCGGCTGTAACTCTTGTTTAAACAAAACAATCTGGAAACAAATTATACAACTTTGATCGGCTCACACGACTCTAAAAATATGCAGAGTTCCATCTACTTTTCTTAATTATGTGGGCCCTAAGGATAAATGGGCTTCTCCGGGATGGAAACGGACAGCCCCGATTTGTAAGCTGGAACCAGACGTAGTCCTTCCGAATTTCTTTCCGGTAATTAACAAGCAAGTATGCTCAATCGCAAATTACAAAGAAACATTTTTATTTTCTTGCATTCCTTTCACCACGTCCCGGAAAACACAGTTTTTAACGGCCAGTTTAACGGCCACCTGCGTCACCACCAGTGCGCGTTGCGTGTTGCGGTTAGGTCAAATTCACCTAGGTGACCTTTTAGACAGTGTCGACATGGCTCTGGCATGGACCGGATGGGTGTTGAGCGTAATAAATATATCTACATAGATACGTCGATTGAGGTAAAATACTACGGCCTCCCTGCTCGACCTTCTTCAGAGAGTGCAAAAGCTGATGAATTATTTTCTGCTGCCATTCACCTCTTTCCTTTATTGAGCGCGCAGTATACGTCAAGCACCTTGGCCCTACTTTCATATCATGAGCCGTGCTAGCACAACGCAAAATAATAGTCAACGAAGTGCTGCGAAACGCGTGCGCTGTCAGTTTCCGTAACCACGTTAGCACGCTGCAGAAACCACGTCTTGCAGTGCTCTGGGAGGCGCCACCGCGAAACGCAGACTGAACGACTTTCGGCCGAAACAGATTACGTGCGTAACGAACTCTCTCGCCCTCAGCGTATACCACAATGCACCAGCTCGCCTTCATGAGACCTCGCCAGAGGCACGACAAGGGCCGTAGCCACGCAATCCGGGTATCGCTTTCCTTTGCTCAGCACTGTATGCGGGGTCATTACTCAAACGTGCATTCCTTTAACATCAGCGGCCTATAATTAGGGCACATCAGTGAAACCAGAGACAGATGTACCAAAAAGGCACAACTTTGTGGACCGCAACTTGCGCGGAACACTCTGCAGATCACATGCACGCATAATCGAGTGCGCGGCGCACCGTCTAGCTCTCTCTCTCTCTCTCTTTCACGCGCACAAAGACATACATACGTGCGTACACGCGTACGCCATGACCTTAGAAAGATAACGGTAGAAGTAATGCAATGCGAAAGTGAGCATCCCCAGTTGGCTGAGCGAGGAAAAAGTCCTCAAGCGCCCACCTTGCCATCGGTCAAGTGTTCACAAGGATGGCGGCGAGCGCTCACCACCTAGTTTTCACGTTTCCTGGGCAGAGAGAACATCCCGGGAGCAGCCAGACCAAAGTTAGCCTGGCTGGTTCTGACAGCCCGCGGCTTGCAGAACCGTCCCACACGAATAAAACGAACGCGAGGCGGAAGTACGTCGCGCGGTGGAAGGAGCAACCTGAAAACGACGAAGGTACTGTGGTTGGTTCTGGCAGACCGCGGCTATCTAGAAGTGGAAATTCAAAGAAGCCCACAGTTGAGCACTGTGTTCTTGCTGCAGAAAAGCAATCTTAAAAAATATTTCAATTTTTCCAAACACAGCATATATATAGTAAACAGGAAATATTTAACTTGGGCCTGAATAAAGTCTGCCTTTTCATTTCTATTCACCTTCTCACATCAATATATACTGTGTTGATACAGATTAGTCCGATTTCTTTTTTTCGTTGAGTTTCTACTACCACTGCTTTTCAAAGCTGTTTTTGAAGCATCCTCTTCAGAATTACCCAAAACCAAGATTCGCTCGTTGAGCCACAGCATTTGTCTGCGCTTTCCTATATATTTTTAGAACTTGCCACTGCAATAAAAACAGCCAAGAGGACCCACTCCTTCAATTTTTCCTGCCTTTCTAGAGCCCCCCATATTTTTTAAAATTTCTGCACGTCATGTCTTCTATATTTCAGGCGCATAGGCGACTAGAAACACTAAAAGAGGCACTTGACGGCTTCCTCCTGCGCTTGCTCGACGACTTCGTACAGCTCGCCATCGTCGCATTCGGCACCACCGCAAAGGTGCAGCACCGCATGATGACAGTCAATCACCAAACCTTAAAAGGCTTTCGGGAAGCTGTGAAGAAGTTGTCGCCGGACGGCAAGACCTGCATTGGATGTGGTCTTCAGCGCGCTCTTGAGGTACGTATTTTTGCTTACTTGCACAACAATAATAAAAAAGAATGGAGATGTCCAGTTTAAACACCATTTTTTTAGTTCAGCTTTACAGAAATGTACATCGCTGGTGCGTCCAACGACAACTCCTAATATATAGTTTTTTGGGCGCTTTCATTCCAATTACTAAAGAAGAAAGCGCGTGATTCCTCTACGCAGCGCATGCGGTAGCTCGCCTGACCCAATAGTCCTCTGAAAGGAATCGTCATTTGATGTCTTTGGCTTTACTCATGGTTATTCCAAATGTTGTTTTCTGAAACCCAGCCTACAACAGGCGCAGTTTCGTTAGATTTCTTTAGCTAACTAGCGCCTATGCACTTTTATTTAGGTAATATTATTCCGTGCCGATACCCAGCAGTAGAATCCCGTGCTCAGTTTGTAGGCCATATGCCACGACGTACAGCCCCGTTTTGGTTTGAGCCCGTGTTGTGCGTGTGTTGCAATTCTAAAGCCTTGCGTTGCAAAATAGGAAACAATAGCTTTTGCAACGTTTCGGAGGATGTTAACTTCAGATTTCATTATTCTACTGTTACGTTTTGTAGGGCGCAGTACAAGCTGTTAGTAATCACTCCTTCCTTCCCTTCAAGTTGTTTACGCAGTCATTATGCTACGACAACCCATCACCCTTGCCAGCTCACATGGTAGAGGAATGATTTATGTCACCAAGTCACCGTAGTAGTATGCTTTCTTACGACGCAGCGATATTTTATTTACTTATTCTTTATTTTCAATACTACCACTCTCGTTTCGAGGCCATAGCAGGCGGGCATATGACTCCATGATGTTTCCTTTATGCAATGAGCACTGAAGCACGTACATATTGCTGCAACGCCGAAAACAGGTGTCGAAGAGCAGTGTTCAGGAGGCACAGCGGCTGGCGCCTTTTTAATACAAAGCGCAACAGAGATTTCTTCTTCTTCATTGCGCCTTGACAAAAAAAAACGCTCATGCATACTCGCGTGGACCTCCTCTTTAACGGATAACAGGTGCCGCATTTCCGTAGCGCCGTAGGAAGCATCGAACCAATGTGCAGTTTAAGGGGGACAACGGTACAGTGGGACAGAGCACAACAGGACAGAGCCCCACATTCTAAAAAAAAAGAAACACAAGAAGCAAAAGTCAGTTCTCCAGCCACGGCTTCATCCGTACAACATGCACCACTTCGGGTAAGTGCTTGCGGCGACTGGAGCTATTGTCACTGTCGGGGACAACCTCGTAATTCACGCCGCTCAGACGGCGTATCGCTAGGCAATGCCCAAAGTACCGTCTTAGGACCTGAAGGAGTCCACAGCCACGCGTGAGTATCCAAAGTCATACTTTGTTGCCCGGAGTGTAGAGAACGTGCCTGTGTCGAAGATCCTATCGTTTGGCATCTTGGTCTTGCTGAATGCAGACACGTACGCGGGCAAGCTGCCTGCCTTCTTAGGCGCGCAGAGAGACTTCAACGTCGGTAGGTATATCTTCAAGATTATGCGGCAGCATGGCATCCAGCATTGTCGTGGCTTCCCGTCCGTGGACCAAGCTAAATGTTGACATTCCAGTAGTTACTTGTCGAGCGGTATAGTAGGCGAATGTTACGCAAGGCAAAATCTGAACCAGTTCTATGTTCTACGTCAAAATTCATGCATAGCGTCTCTGCGAGGGTCTTATTAAGATGCTCGGTTAGTCCGTTCATCCAGGTATGCATTAGTAAGATCTTGATGAGGGCTAGTTGGTTCATACTTAGAACTGAGGTGAAACAGCGCGAAAAAGACGAGGACACAAGGAAACAAATACCACAGACAACCGCTGACTGCCAACTGGAAGTTTATTCGAAAATCACCGGACATTTATAGCTTTTATCAGCATAGGCATGCGCACATCATTCACAGAAACATCTGCAAATCATCATTTTATTCTTTCTTCCAAAAATGTTATTTCTTTTCCCGACAAGGCAAGAGAGGGAGTGCTCACACATTTATCGCCTTCCTTTCCTATATGAAAGGCCTCTATTATCTCCCTTTCCTTCTTGCTGTTTCCTTTCCCTATGAATTTAGTCTTTTCAAATATGGGGGTGCATTGACACTTGTTACAGTGTCCAGCTAAATGACTCCCATAGCCATTCTTTAGGTTAGTGCTGTGCTGACGAGCTCTTTCATTGAAGTATTGTCCCGTTTGACCTATATAAGATTTCCCACAGCTTAGCGGTATTTGATAGATGACATTGCGCCTGCACTCAGTGAAACGTGTTTTATGATTAGTGGTGCACAAGTGCCTTTCGCGCTTGTTCACGCGATTGCATATCGAGGACAACTTGCACGGGGCACTGAAAACCAAATTAATGTTATGTCTATTAGAAACTTTCTTCAGATTGTGAGACAGCTTGTGTAGGTATGGCACCACTTTCACTGGCCTTTTGTCTTTGTTTTTTTCTTGGGAAGCATTGGAACTTCTTTTCTCTTTCTGCAAAATGGCTTCGCATACTGAAGTAATCACAGAACTGGGAAAGCCTGCGTTCTGTAGTCGCGATATCTGATTTAAAAAACTATGATCGCACTTATGCTCACATGACTTACTATGTGCTGCCTTAATGCACGTTGTCGCTAAGCCTCTCTTAATCAATTTAGAGTGTGCGCTGTCGTAACGCAACAAAGTTTTCTTAGATCTGCGATGATGTCGCCAGCATACCCTTACGAAAATGGGTGTTGAATTTCCATTGCCGATTAGTTGTACTATAATTGAGTCAAGTCAAAGTACATGGAATTTCAACACCAGTTGACTCACCACAACGAGAGTTCAACGGAATTTCCGTTGTGCACTGCCAATGATTTTTCCGTTGAATGCTTTCCAATTGATTTCCAATTGACCGGTACCATATGGTCGCTTTCAATCGTGATCTTGCTCCATTAGGATCAATAATACGCGCATCGCGTTCGAGCCTCTTTATCGCGATCATAGGCTGACTACCATTTGTTTGATACAGTGTCTCGATGCTTAGCCAAAGGTTAGTGTGGATCCAAGCACTATAAGTAGCATTGAATTTTTTTAGGACAATTGTTTACATACTGAAGACTACTGAAATCATAAATATAGAAATCAGAAAACAGAAAAAAAACAGAAAACTGAGAGAATGAAGGAATAGCATAATAGAGCGAATAATAATGAGGAGCAAGAATATGTCGAGAACAGTGTTATACAATCAGCTGATGATAACGGCCCTATTCACAATGACAAACGAAATATTTTCCTTTAAAAAATGTTTTATGTTGAAATTTTTACAGCACATTAGACAAATTTGACAAGTCCCTTGGACCTGGAACACCTGAAACTCCATGAGGATCACTTAATTGGACAGTGTTATCAGCTGTCACTGTCAATTGCAATCAAGAAATTTGATTCATATCAGGCTTGATTGCAATCGAAAGTGGCTCTGTGACACCAGGTATTAGATGGAATGACGAAAGCCAGGCGTTCTTCAGCTTGTGGCTGTTTGGGTTTGTTGTTCCACATGTTGACAAACTGAGCAGAGAAAACACAGACAGAAAGAATGATACGAATGCTTGTTTGTCATCTAGTTTCTTTTGTCTGTCCATGTTTTTCTGCTCTACATTTTCTCAACAGGCATCCATGTTTTCTTAATATTCCAGAGGTGTAAATTAGGATAGAGTACAGGCACACTACAACAAGGCAACAGCAACTATCTGCAAATTACTGACAACCATCGTGATTGTTGCCCGAGGATCAGCTAGGTCACACTCGTTACAGTACGAGTATGCATCCTATCCTAAAGGGAGTCAGGATAGCCGTCTGCTACAATATGAAAGAAAATGCACCTCTCACTCTATTGCACTGCTTGTTTCTTATTAAATGCAAGTGTCTATATGCAGATTTACAAGCACCCTGCTTGTATTGATACAAGTGCAATGCTGTTTAATGATGTTTGTTAGCATGCTGCAAGTGTACATTTGAATTACCCTAGCTATTTCACTAAGTGATTGTCGAATAAGAAACGTGTTTTTGCCCTCATAGGAAAAAGCTCATTTGAAATATGTCACACTGTTTGGACTTATAATATATTCCCCAATAGACCTATATTTTGCAAGTTAGATCTAGCATGCAAATGATGACTGCTGTTGGCCACACAGTGTTGCTGCACCAATTTTCAGATTTGCAGACGTGGATAAGCAAATGAAGAGAAAATGAAGCGCATGTTCTGTGCCACCCCATGATTCCAACGTATTGCTTGTGATAATATGAGGGGCCACTCGTGAACCTGTGTGCTACTCCCCCAAGCAGCGATTACTCAAGGAACCAGACATATAATGCTCTTTATTATTTACAGGCATCGCAAAAGTGTACAAAAGCATACTATACATGAAAAAAATCTGTATATATCACTTTTGCTCACAGCACACATCATAACAAAGCATAAAAATGTGGCACAACATCACGTAATAACTTAACAAAAGCAAGCATGGTTAAATAGGATGTGCTTAATTCAAAAGAGTCCATAGAGCTTTCCAACAAAACTGAACTCTGTTGCAAGGTAATGTAACATTTTCTATGGTGTTGGAAAATCAAAATGCAGCTGCAGTATTCATTTTGTAACAAGCGATGAAAGTGACTGTAAGGTCTTGTGAGCAACTTCCAGACAGCGAATAGCTAAAGCAAGTCTAAAGCCCTTTGATGGCATCTCATATTACTCATCTTTTATTATGTAGTTTAAGAAAAATGTTACTTCACCATGCCATTTGGACAACTATCACTCACTTATCTCAAACAAAATATTACGCAAACATCTAATTTTGCCAGCTACAGTTGGCAATCTGAAATTGTGGATATCTGATGCCATTGACTTAGCGTCTAAGTGTACCATTCATAAATTCAAATGGAAAAAGAGGGTGACTCCACAAAGGACCCCAGTTTACGGCACTGTCGACAACATGCAAAAGAGGAGAGCATTATATGTCACGTACTTAATACCGTACAATTCCTGGTACTCAAGAAGAAACTTCTTCATCTTTCTCCTAACTGTAGCAAGCTCCTGAATGCAGATGCAAGGGTCAAGAAGGTAATGCATGATCACAAAAAATTTCAACTAATGGTTGTACTGTCTTTCTAGAATGCGTCCTATTAATGTGACTGGGAAACAAAACAGCAGCCAATTCCTCCAACCGGCAGCTTTCCACTCCTTTATGTCCTTTAAAGACCTTGGCAGCCTCGTGAGCTCCCATATGGGGGTGAGGCTCAGAAGACATTTGTCTGCATCGGGAAGATGTCGGCATAGATGAAATCGGTGGCACTGTCTAGACTTCAGCCACATAAACATTGTTGCCCGAACAAAACCAGAACAAACGGCATGCACGTAGTGTACTACAAAGGCCTCACTAAATGAAAAAAAAAATGAAAGAAGTGTCAGCACACTTGCTACTTTGATGCCACAACTAGGGGCCTGCACGGCCTTTTGTGCATGGTACAAAAATGGCTCGTGTTCTGAGCTTGTTTGCAGAAGCACTTGGCAGACACACGCGACAAAACCCATTTCCTTTTGAAACAACCTGCCCAGAGTCCTCACACGATGCACAACCATAAGCACTGTTGAATTGTGTCATACTAGTTAGTTCACATTTGGAAACGCTGTCTACTGTACGGGGACCAGGAAATGTCTTTGACGTGTGCGATACACCCCTGCTGTCCCTCCAAACAACTCCAGTGGATGATATTTCATTCATTGTTTTCACAAACTGTATCAAAAAAGAGTTCATTGATAGCTTCCCTGTGCCAAACCACAGCCCAGACAACAAAAGAGTCTGTGTACATTCTTTGCATGGCAGTTCACTAATGATCAAAAGAAGAGACCACATGCTCGCATCAGAACTTTCGAAAAGGGGCACACCGTCAGTATTCAATGTCAATGTAATGTCATTCGAAGTCACAGGCAACTTGTAGTCATATCTTTTTGTGATGTCACACACATCAAAGGAAGTGCCTGTTCTACTGTATTGCAGCTTTCCTGATTGTAACACATCTGGAATTTGGCCCTTCAGATCCATTACAAGAAAAAATGATGAGCTTTTCAGTAAGCTGCCACTCGCATAGTTCACATTGCACTGACTGCCAACCACATCATTTCCTGGTAATTCTGGTAGTTCACCAATATACCCAGAGCACACACTACAGTATAAGTGCTTAGCATACTGCTTTTCGGATCCGGCAAAGTGTCAAAAAAGAAGTATACTTTGATGTTGGGTACGCGACACCTTCTGGCAAGTGAGCTCTGAGAAGCTGCAGTAAGCTATCGGTGGCTTCTTTTGAGCAGCCATGGCGCAAGCTGTGGGCCATGACCATTAAGAGGCTTTCGGCTTTCGTAAGCTTGGCTCCAGGAAACAGGTCTTCATCCTAAGCAGAGAGGAATGGTAGCAAACAACGGTGGTGTTAGAAAAAGTACAACATTACAATCATACACTTGTAGATGCCTGTTTTGTTACCTGCACAGTAAATTGGACAGAAAGTTCTGCCATGACAAGGGCTTCATGAGTTATCTTGTGGCACTGAGTTTATACTGGCTAACATGTTACTTAACCTGGCAACCAACTTTAATGCACAATTTTAAGCTACCCCTTTTACTTTGTGAACCTGCCTCGACATAATGCAGATGCCAACTGTGCATGGTGAACACCAGATGGCCACCAAAGAAACCTCTTTAAAGCAGCCATGGTACATGCAGCACAGTGAGACTAAGCACTGTCTTGCCATGAAATGTGTGCTTCGGGACAGCAGATATTTTTAACATGTACTTTTGGAGTACTATTAAATAACGACAGATGTTCAAGGAAGATTTGAGGGCTTCATTTGCAAACAACCCCCAAAAAAGCAGGCTTTGGCCACAACACGACAAAATTACACACACACACACACACACACACACACGCACGCGCACACACACACGCACGCGCGCGCGCGCGCACACACACACACACACACACACACACACACGCGCGCGCGCGCACACACACACACACGCACGCGCACACACACACACACACACACACACACACGCACGCGCACACACCCGCACGCGCGCACGCGCGCACACACACGCACGCACACACACACACACACACACACACACACCCGCACGCGCGCACGCGCACACACACACACACACGCGCGCACGGACGCGCGCGAACACACACACACACACACACACACACACACACACACACACGCACGCATGTATATATGCTAGAACAGGCGCCAAGATAACGCCTGAACGTTAAAGGAAAACCCTAGGAAATTCCATCAGCGCATTACGTATTCTAAGGCTCTGCGGTGCTCTGTTTCTGCCTCAGCTCCACTTTACCAGCACCGGTTTACTAATGCTTTACCATCAGTAAACACAGTTTACTGATGTAAACTGTGTTTACATCAGTAATATGAATTTAACAGCGTTGTTTTCTCCTTAATTGGGAGAAATAACTGCTGCGAGCAATGATCGCATCGGTACGCTCCCTACTTCATTCCATCACCTCAATATTTTCACTATATGACTCGGTCACTACGCTGCATAAGCTTCAGGAGATAACCTGCGGCAGGCGTTACAGTGGGGCAAAATAAGACGTCACAGCAACAAAATAATATCTGGAAATTACGCCTGACACCACAACGCTTACCAAGTCAACCTTCCAGCCTCTCGGAAAATGCTGCTCGCCGGGGTCAGGATACACGTCAGCGCAATCAGCGTCACATTCCGATTCGCTGCTCTCAGACGACGAGGTAGACAAGGTTTCATGCGTGCTTTCCAATGGATGACAGTCTTCAGTTGCAGCGTCAATTGAAGGGAATGGTGCGATGTGGCCTGCGTCAGCGTCTGCTTCGTTTTCGCAGAAACTCTGGTCACTTGCATCAGTAGAACCCAGTTCACTGTCCAACGCGGCAGACGAAGCACCGACTGATGAACGTTTTTGAACCTATTTTGAGCGTATGGGCACGTCGATGGACGGGTCCCATAAGTAATTTCCGAATTGTCTTCTCGGCGACATTATTCGTGAACGGCGCTGGGCCTTGCACGATTACTTTACGATAATATATAGAGCGCAACACCCAAGTAAAACATAGCGAACAGCGAATGCGGAGTACAGCGGAGTAGTCATACAATCACGTAGTAGTGCACCCGCTGGCTAGAAAACCTAAAGCGTTGCCAGACGGTCAACTGCCTCGACGCTCAATGACTCAACAGTGAAACGTTAGATCAGCGTATCCAAGAGGTAGGTCTGGAAAATGCATTTTATAGTATTAGGCAATAGTGTGTGGCTTACAGGGCCGCAAACATTTATTAAAGTTTTGTTTCAAGTTTTTGTTATGAGTTTTTTTAAAAATAATTTTAAGCCAAACACAGCCATATCTAAAAAGTGAGCAGGAAACACTGATACCATCTCTTTCGTTTGCGTCGTGTTTGCATTTTTCCGTCGCCATTTCGTACGTATTTTTGTTAGTTGTCTCCCGTCAAGTTGGTTCTTTATTTTATGTTCCGGCCTCTGCACGTGCGTTTGTTTGCTCGGACAGCTGGAGCGTAAGATGTCTCACGTCCTTGCGAAGTGAGTTGACGATAACAAGTGGGACGTGTATCCCGTGAATGCTTTGGCCGACACGGATGTGGCCTTCCGTCTCATATCGCAGCAGGGGTCAATTAAAGAAGTATTCAACTCATCAGTTGGAAAGAAGGAGCGCCACCGGACCCGGCAGTACTCCTTGCCTTCGGTGAGTACGTCTCGTGTTTTTTGACGGCTGTCCCTACTAAAGTAACATATTTAACAGGGAGAGGTGGGCTAGTTGGTGGTCGATATTGGAATGCATCATGTAACCGCGAAAACGACAACGGGCGATGAAACATCTGCGCCTGTCCTGTGTGTTTCTTTCCTCGTCCGTTGTCGTTTGCGTGGTTACATGATTCATCCCAACTAAAGGCACGTTACACGGAACCTGTCTCAGAAAAGTTTATGCGCTGTCCAGGTTGCCGGTGTAGCGTGTGTGCAACACGCTACACCGGCTACACAATCAATTGATCACTAAGACACGGAAAAAAAAACACATCTCATAGCGAATATGATCGACGCGACCAGTTTGTGTGCTAGACCTTGACATTTTTCATACGTCTGCCCGAGCAGCGCAATGTAATACAGCCTAGCCACAAATTCGTGCCAGCTTGCCCGCTTATCAGTCATTCTGCTCCATATTTCAGCAAAGTTCTGACTGGTGTCGCATAAAAGTCGCGGGCCACTTTTATCGTCGCGACAAGAGATTGGAGGATTTTTTACAAGCACTGCTCCCGGAGGGGACATGTAACCGGCAAACGAACGCTTCAGAAGAGCACTTGAGATTATAACAAAAGAGGCGGCGCAGGTTCTCCAGGGCACCCAAGGGGTGCGGGAGGATCAAAGCTGGAAGCAGGGCGGCCCGTGAGTTGGGGCCGCGGAGGCCGAAGCGTGTCAGGGGCATTCACACTGTAAGGCATTCGTATTTCGAGCTGCCGGTCTTCTACAGGTGGATGGTCGCGCATTTATGGAAAAGAAGCAATATTTATTTATTTACAATATCGCAAAGGCCCCAGTAAAGGGATTTTACATGAGGGGTGGGCTACTTGCAAATGCTTTAAGTGTTATATACAATTTTTTTTATTACTGTATTGAAGTCGGTGCTACTGGAGAGGAGCGCAACGTCAGAGGGAAGGTAATTCAAATCTTGCAATGTTTTGACAAAAAATGAAGAAAGATTCACAGTGGTTCGAGCAGATGGTGGGTATACAGCTGTTTCGTGATTGGTGCTGACTTGATGGCAGGAGTACAAGGTGACGTGTGATAAAACTTGAACAATAGGCACAGACGTGCTATTCTGCGGCGTGCTGAAAGACTTCCAAGGTTTGCACGAGATTTTAGTTCGGTGAGACTAGAATGGTATGAGCATTCTGAGAAAATGAATCTGGCTGCATGGTTCTGCACAGATTTTAGCATTTTATTAGGGTTACATTGGTGAGGGTCCCAAACAGTACATGTGTATTCCAGTTTGGTCTGATTATTGTGTGATAGGCGAGAAGTAGGACAGAAGGATGTGGTAGATAAAGGTTACGATGTAAACAACCAAGAACGCGGTTAGCTTCATTAGTAGTGTGCATTGTATGAAAGGACCGTGTTAAATGTGATGACAAATGAACACCTACATACTTGTACGCACTTACACATGAAATTGCGAAGTTATAGATCAAATAATTCAGTGATGAGTAATATTGCTGGCAATGAAAAGAAAGTAGTGATGTTTTATTTGTGTTTAGTGACATGAGCTACTCGTTGCACCAGATTTCGAACCGTTGAAAGTCAGACCGAAGGGAGTGAATGTCAGACAGGTTGTTAATTGGACGATATATGTAGCATGCAGTCGTCTGCAAAAACTGTGATGTTAGAAGAAATATCACTCAGTAAATCATTGATATATATTAGGAATAATAGTGGGCCTAGGATCGTGCCCTGAGGCACGCCCAAGCTGACAGGAAGGTAGGCAGAAGACTGTTTATTGGCGTGCACGAATTGCTGGCGGTTTGTTAGAAAGTCACAAATCCATTCAAAAGCAAAAGAATTAACGCATGAAAGTTTTAGAAACGGGCGTTCATGAGGAACGTTATCAAATGCTTTCTCGAAGTCCCCCCCCCCCCCAAAAAAAAAGGACACACACTCACACGATATATCTCACGTGCTCCTTTCTTCCGCATTCCAAAGAAAGCCTGCGAAATATAAAAAAATACCATGTGACGGGGCAATGGTGCACTGTTATTGTGTTGCTTGCTCTCAAGCGTGCGATGGATGAAGACGTCGGCTGCAGCGAGACTGGCCCGTGACAGGGCGTTACGTCTGGTGTAGGTATCTGGGCGTGCGGCTTTTATCGCATGACGGCACAAATGCATGCTGCTGGCTGAGTGGTGCCGAAGCGATAAAGCATCTAAGGAGACGAAAGAGAACAAGAAGATAGCTTTATTTCTTTTTTATTCTTGAAATGGACATGAGCTGGCGGCCTGCTGGTGGAGTGTAATGGGGTTGGGCGGGGAGGCGGCGTTAGGGCCGGAATGATTTTGCAGTGACCTTCAATCCAAAAAGTGCCTTTCGATTATAATGCGTGTTCGAAGAGGTCACCATCTCATAGGCACATTTTCCAAGCCGTTCTTGATCGTGGTATCAGGGATGGAGTTGCAAACTTGTCTTACTTTTTCTTTTAGGTTCTCTGATGTTGTAGTTGGTGTCCGGTATACTTGATCCTTGATGTAGCCCCAGAGAAAGAAAGCAAGGGAGTTAAATCTGGCGACCATGCTGGCCAAGCAATGAGCCCATGCTGTCCAATACACTGCTGCGGGAATAATTCATGCAGCCATTTGCAAGCTTTGCTGCTGCCGTGTGCATGAGCACCATCATGCTGATACCAAATATCCTTGATCCTAGCCAATGGAACTCGGCAAAGAAAATCCCCAGGCGCCCCATCAAGGATGTCATTCATATGTTTCGCCTGTAAGCATGTTATTAAAAAACAGGGGGCCAATGATAGTGCCACCGTAAATTCCACACTACACGTTAACCGACCGCTGATATTGGTAATGTCTTCAAAACCCAGTGAGGGTTTTCGTTGCTCCAATAGTGAGTGTTGTGGATGTCCACGTGGGCATTACATGAGAAGGTAGCTTCATCAGTCCACCATGTTTTGTTGGCAAAGCCCGGCGGAAGATAATCTTCCACCTTGATTATAATCCAGTTTGCAAAGTGCTTTCGATTTTTGAAATAGCGGGGCTCCAACATCTGGTGCAGCTGCATGTGGTATGGATGAGGCTGCCTCTTCTTAAGTACTCTTCACATTGAAGAATTTGGCACTCCAGCTTCAGCACCCACACTACGAGCACTTGCATGTGGGTCTGAAGAAAACTGACACAGTATCTATCTCCACGTCCTCGTCCAGGATTGAAGATTTATGTTGCTTCTTCGTAAAAGTCCCAGTCTGTCTCAGCGTTTCATATGCATGCACAATCATCATTGAGCTCAGATGCTTACCTGGATGCCAGTGTGGAAATAGCTAAAGTGCACGCCTTCTATGTCCACTTGATGCACCTAGAGCCAAAACCATATCCTCCCTTTCCTCATTGGAGTAAGCCATATCCGCTGCTCAACGTTGGTCACAGCTGAATAGCGTTGCTGTAGAGAACACGCAGGGATATGTGTGCCTGAGGAGCTCTGGATATTGGGGGCGAGCTCCACCACTGGAAAATCTCATGCCACCATCGGCGTGACGTGCCATATGAGAGGTCACGTGGACACAGTGGCCGCATTGGCTGCATTGGAAGCACCGAAGCGAGCTGAAAATGAAAGTTTAAAGTGCCACCTGTGCTACAGTTCTGATTAAGTGGTGAGGCTTTACAGCTTGACAACATTTGAAAGTACTCTAATAGGTAGTGGCTGCCTTTGGAAGCGTGCAGCATGGTAGGCTGCTGCTCGGTGCCGTTGTGCCGGACGTACGCAGTGGAGCCTGGTGTCAGCCTTATTCACACGTAGCCACAGAACAAAGAGCCACATGAAGCTTGACTCGCGAAACTTAGAAGTGGCAGACAGCCATCACCTACAACTCCGGTATGCAGCAAACAGGTGCGAGGAAGATTTCTGCTATGGTGTCAGGACTGTGCGATGTTCGGTGAGTAGCAGAAAACGCACACCGAGACGCTTGCCCGCGCCCACTGCCTAGCTAATGTCATGACGGTTTTGGTCTATGAACTTGTTGACGCTAGATACTGGCAAGTTCACTGGAACGGAAAGGGAGCGGCAAGAAGCACATTAAAAAAAAGTCATGGCATATGGTCACGTTATTGTTATGAATTATTGCACTGGATTACGACGAAGAAGCACAGGGAAATCGCACACTGAGAAGACCGATAAGCATACAGTGCGATGCAACTTGAGAAATAATATTGGAACGTCCAAGAATTCAAAAGACAAAAAAAGATTTAATCGTTGCGATGGCACATCACAGTCACCGTAGGTGTCGAAATCTCTATCACAAAATTATTTTTGAACAGTTGTGATAGCGTCCATGCAACAAAGATTGCCATTGTACTGTAAAATGCTCATATCCTGCAGCCTAAAGCTCACGGCACGGTGCGAAAACGCGCTCACAGCGAAAGCAAAACATTGTTCACAGACATGCATGCAGACGTGCAGTCGGTCGCTGCGAACCCGTGTGATCGCTGCATTGAGGCTTCATTCTGTTATGCCCCATTTGGTTACACAGACAGCCCACTATAAGAACATATTTCGCATAGTTTATTCGCAGCATTTGCCTACCTTTCACGCAATTAGGGAGACTCCATCCTGGCGACCGCGTGCAGTGGCGCTCACTGTACATATGTATTCGGCAAAGAGATAGCGTCTGTAAACAATTCTGTGCTTTCAGTTTGCCCAAGATTATTATATCGACAGTCAAAAACTTCCCTCGTTGTGAGAGTACTTACATAAAAGTTGAGAAGGGCCGCCACGTGGTGTTTTTTTTAGCGCTGTAAGCGAAACCTATGAGGAGCGCGCCGCGTGATCTCATACTACGCAAGGGAGGAGCTTCTGACAGATGGCGACTCCGTAAGTCCTCGCCCCCAACATTGCAGTTCGCTGGAATTGGTTCAGACGAGGTACATAAGGTATGATCTACATCCGGTAAACTGGAACAGCCTGTGGGCGCACTCTCTCGGGGACTGACACGCTGGTGACGGTGCACAAGTGTGAAGCCAGACGCGGCCACCCGATACTGCAACCACAAAGTGATGTGCATCCGTGGGGTGCGAGATAAAAAAAAAAAAGTCTGGTAGACAGTAAGTGCGAGAAGGAGAGCAGACGGGGCCAGTATGGAAAGAGTTGTCTGAAGAATACATGTGCAATCTTCCTTGAATATAGCCAAGGTTTTTTTACCATTAGTTAGTTTTGTCCGCATGCGACTTATCCGCTGTTATTCGAGCCCTAAGGTTTAAAGTTGTAGCATCATCGTTCAATTTGAAAACTTTTACAAGGTTATTTGTGTACAAAGGCAAAATTCCAGCAGCAGTAATTGCTTTCCATCATTCCCACGCACTTCGCCCTTTCCTTCTTTCAAGCAGAATCAAAATGCTGCTTTCATCTTTTCTCTTTTGTGGCCTTAGATGCTTTATCGCTTTGGCAACATTTGGCCAGCAGCATGCATTTGCACCATCCTGCAATAACAGCCGCATGCCCGGATACCTACACCAGGCATAACACCCTCTTGCGGGCCAGTCTCACTGCAGCCGACATTGTTCATCCATCGCACGCATCAGAGCAGCACAATAACAGTGCACAAGTGCCTCGCCACGTGGTATTTTTTCATATGTTGTGGGCTTTCTTTGGAACGCGGAAAAAGGGGCCATGTGAAATATACCGTGTTGGAAACAATTTATTGAGAGGTTTCTGTAAATGCTCTACAACTTTGCATCTCACACTTGGGGTCTGCAGCCAATGCTTAAAAAGTTGATTAATTAAACAAATAATCCGTTAGTTAAGGGGAAAATAAAAAAACAGCCTGAGTAACTCTAGAACAGTGCCAACATTATGAATTTGGTTCAACTTGCGTCCGGAGTGCCTTTCATTTTTAAAACTTTGGCTCAAGCTATGTGGGACAAGCTGTATATATAGTACAGGAGGGAGATTGAAAGGTTAGATGACATAGCTGGCTGTTCATTACACTATTACCAAAAAAGTTGTTTGTAAATTTAATAACTAACCCTCATTTATCACTAGTTGCGAATAAGTTCATTATGTAAACTAGGTTGGTACTTAACCAGACTTACTTAGTCAAGACAAGCATGGGCCGGTTTTTGTAGCAATGCCTTTTCCCATGGAGGAAAGAAACAAAGTAGGACGTCACATTTTTGAAGAAGTGACTAGCGCAAGGGTGGACATGAGACAATGAGACACTAAAAAGATGACAAGGACAAGCGCCTGTCCTTGTCGCCTTTTAGTGTCCACTCTTGCGCTAGTTACTTCACCATGGAATACCAACTAGCCCGGTCTCGCACCCCACATTTTTGAAGCCGGAAATGCAGCCATGTTGGTGTGGCATCTCCCTTTGTGCCTCCACTCAGCTCGCCAGAACAGTTAGGCACGAGCTTTGAACTTGCATTGCTATGAGCTGCCAGAAGTGTGTGCTGCTGATGCGCATCAGAACAATGCCTGTGAAACTTCTTGATCAGTTTTAGTGAAGCAGACGCGATCCTGTGCCCATCTGGGGCATGTTGAAGAAGATGACAAAGACCTGCACCGCAAATACTTGAGTATGTCTGTTGCTGACACTTGCACTCACAGACCCAAAACATCTTTCAAGCTTACACACCTCGCTTCAAAGTCAGCTTGTCTTGCGAACATAATGTGCTGCGAGAAAGACGCGGGTCGAACAAGCTTATTTCACTTTTCAGAGGCCTAGCACAGCAGCGAGAGCTTAAGGGGCATGGTTGCTATGGCAAGGTTTTCATTTGGGGCACCATTACCAGTGCTGCATTGCGAAAAACAGCATGCGACTTCCGTCACACTACCTCCAACACGTCTGTGTTGGCCGGCGCCTCTCCTACGCTCTCCTTCCTCCATGCCTTTTCCCGATAACAATGCCTTTCAGTGCTCTTCGCTTTAGTGAGTGGTCAAGCGAGGCTGTGTATCGGGCGGAGCTTTAAAAGAGGCCACTCATAAATGCGAAAAGCACTGAAAGGCATTGGCATCGAGAAAAGGCATCGCTACAAAGTACTGGCCATGCTCGCCACTTCTTTCTGTATAAGTAAATACAAATAAAAATTGGCTCACAAATGTACAGGACTTGACACAGCATAAGAATTGGGGATAAGAGTTAATGGAGAATAGCTTAGTAACTTGCGAATCGCTGATGATATTGCCTTGCTTAGGAACTCGGGGGACCAATTGCAATGTATGCTCACTGACCTGGACAGGCAAAGCAGAAGGGTGGGTCTAAAAATTAATCTGCAGAAAACTAATGCTTAACAGTCTCGGAAGAGAACAGTAGTTTACGATAAGCAGCGAGGTACTGGAAGTGGTAAGGGAATACATCTACTTAGGGCAGGTAGTGACCGTGGATCCGGATCATGAGACTGAAACAATCAAAAGAATAATGGGCTGGGGTGCGTTTGGCAGGCATTTTCAGATCGTGAACAGCAGGTTGCCATTATCCCTCAAGAGAAAAGTGTGTAACAGCTGTGTCTTACCAGTACCCATCTACAGGACAGAAACCTGGAGGCTTATGAAAAGGGTTCTCCTTAAATTGAGGACGATGCAACGAGCTATGGAAAGAAGAATGATGGGTGTAACATTAAGGGGGATAAGAGAGCAAGTTGGGTGAGGGAACAAGCACAAGTTAATTACATCTTAGTTGAAATCAAGAAAGAAATGGGCCTGGCCAGGGCATGTAATGAGGCGGGAAGATAACTGATGGTGATTAAGGGTTACGGACTGGATTCAAATAGAAAGGAAGCATAGCAGGGAGCAGCAGAAAGTTAGGTGGGCGGATGAGAGTAAGAAGTTCGCAGGGACAACATGGCCACAATTAGCACATGACCGGGGTAGTTGGAGAAGTATGGGAGAGGCGTTTGCCCCACAGTGGGCGTAGCCAGGCTGATGATGATGAAGCAAGTGATCATTGTTAGCATTGTGTTCAGTGGGGCTGGTTGGTTCATGTTTAGAATAAAGACAGGGACAGCACATCACGGAGTACAGGACAGCGCTCTGTGCTGTGCTCTTTACTCGCTCGCCCTGTGTTGCGCTGTTCCTGTTTTTATTCTAAAGGGATCATTGTCTGTGTTTATATATTTTTAAATAAGGTTTCCATTGAAACCGTTCAACGGTGTGGAGTAAACAAAAATATCGGGACATCTGAACATTCGAATATTATTCATCAAACAACCATGCAGGCTGACTGATCACTGGTTGTCCAGTTTTAATCTTTGAATAAGTTGGGAATCAAGCAACCGAATAACTGGTATTGCCAAAGGCCTGATTTAATGGTGCTTTTATAGTTTGTCAACTACCATTGGCAATATTGAATTAAGGCGTGTTTGTAAGAAGGCATTATGTTGATAACTTCGATGACAGTCTGTGAAAATGCACTGCCCACAGATAATTTTCGTGCGCGTGATACTGCTTAACCAATTGTTGTTGTATGTCTTTAAAAAAATAGATGCTTTCTTTTATTTCAGATATCAACCCATGCAGCACCTGTACTGTTCAGGTAAAGGCACTTCAAGAAGAAAATCGGGAATTAAAAGATGAAGAGGAACATATGAAGCGGATGGCAGAAAAACACGATTACATTTATGGTAAAAAGCCTTTAAACATATGTTGCCACAACATTATACAGTCAGCAGCTGTCCTAACCTTGGTGCTTGACCACTTGTCATTGCTTTTGAAAAAGTTGAAGACCCTTCAAAATAAGAAAGAAGTTAATTTCATGAAACATGTTTTTCAACGGAAAGGTTTTTGCTTCCGTTATTACCATGTGAACTTGGTCACAAAGTGCCAAACTATGTCATAAAAGGCGCTGGTAAGAACACTCTTCCTTTCCTATGAAAGCACAACAAAATTTTTCAGGTAAATGAAGAGAAAGAAGTTTTACACCATAATGCATTCGTCGAGTATCAGCCATTTCTAACATTTTTATAGGCCATTGAAAGGCAGTAAAATGGCCTGTATTTAGGATTTTTTCCAGTAAAAGCTTAAATTTTGCATCAGGCAAATGGTCAGGACCTGTACAATGCTGAAAAAAAAATGCTTGGACGGAATATGGTACAATAGTGTACACATGTGACGACCACTCAAGAAAGCTGATACGGTGTGCTAATTTAACAATGAATTGAAAAATATGCAAACACTGCCTCTTGTGATAGCTCATTGTGTTGTTATTAAACTGAGAAAGCTTTGTTAGAATAATTTTTTGCTTAAAGGGAGAAAAAAGGATATTGAAGTGCTATTCCACCAATCTCAAAATGTACAATACATCTCACTTCAGGAAGCCTCTTGGCGCCAAAGACGGAATGCATGGATACGAGCGCTCCTGTGCCAATAAATAGAGGTTAGTCTAAACTGATTTTAAGGTAATTGCTTCATTGCTAGGGTGGTTATGAGCCTCTTCAGTCAAGCAGGGCTGCTAGATTACTTGTGTTTACCAGCATGTCGCTGTCTGCTAATTTCCTGCTTGGTGCCCTTACACAGCATTGGGCAGTGCATTGATACCGACGTATTTGCTACCCGACTACTTGTGCCAGTCTAGTTAGAATTGGGCAGAATGCAATAAATAAAATAATAATAATAATTGCAGATTCTCGTAAATATCAAACGAGTAAGTTGGTGGGAATGAGCTGCCCAGTATTGTGTAAGGATGATGAGCCGGCCGTTAGTAGACAGCGACATGCTACTAAATACACGTAATCTAGCAGCTCTGCTTGACTGAAGAGGCTCGTAACCACCCCAGTACTGAAGGAATCAACATAAAATCAGTTTGCACTACCCTTATGGCACAGTAACGCTCGTGTTTAGTACTACAGGCTCAATATATAACAAGAGATCAAAGGACGAGAGAAAAGAAATAAAATGTGCATGCATCCGCTAGCACAAAAACTTGGAAAAGGACAGCAGAAGCACAATGAGATAAACAAAGTGGCGAGTGATCGCTTTTTCATTCTGCGTAACTTGTGCATTTATCCACTTCCAGTTTCATTTCACTTGCTGCCATGGCTCAGTGGCTGCATTTTGACTGTGGTGCAATCCAAAAGCACCTGTCTGTTGTGATATACTAAAGAACCATAAGTGATTGCTTTCATAATTTCGTAATCAATTTATTTTGCAGAAGCACCCAAATTAGTCAAAACGACCTAAAACGGCACTTGGCAAGGTTGTAAATCAAGCCAAACAAACAGTTGTACCTTTTGTTGCTTGCCCAAAGGTGCATATATCTATCATATCCTCTGTCTTAGCTAGCTAACATAAATGCATGAAATGCTACTGTTAGAAAAATGAATTTTTCGCACTATCCTTAAACTTGTTCTCTGCAAGCTCCAAGTCTCTTCAAGTCAAAGGCAGGAACATGCACATTGGTATAGCAATGCAGCATCAGAAATCGCTGTTTATTTAAAAAGGCAGGATGACCTCTCATTGATAGGCTGAATTTTTCATATCAATTTTGTCTGTGAAAGCACACATTAGGGTTGATGCCTGAGGAAACTTGTCACTGTCTTCACTGTAATTATGCATTTATGTTTCTGGCTAGAAACGTCATTTATAGTCCTAATATAATGTGTGCTGTGTAGCATCCATGTCTGAACCTGTACTTACTATTGCCAAAAAGCAGTCGTCCTGTCTCCCTTTCTCATCCGTGTTTTCTTCGATGAATTCATAACAGTGAGCTTGCATTCGAATCCTTTTAAGCCACTGATAACTTACACCATCACCAGACAGTAACTTTATTGTCAAGAGCTTGTACAATTTCACTTGATGGAGCTCACTTTGGTGTTACATGACAAAAAAGTGTCACCTGATATTGAGGGCTATGGTGCTTATCAGAGTAGTATGCACTTGAGCTTTTCCTGTGCCTTTATGCTGTGTGTAGATATCATAAATGGATATGAAAGTGCCAGAAAAACCAAACTTGCCTCCGGTGGGAGCCGAACCCACAACCTCTTCACTACAAATTGCGTTACCGCGGCAACTGTTCCAACTTCTAGATTCTTGGGTATTTTGTTTATGTGTAACCGTGGGTGTGTTAGCCAGTTCTATTCATGCCAATCCATTGGATGTGGACCATCCTTTTGGCCAATGGTGACGCATATGTGAACTTTATGAGCAGGCAGCTGACCAATAAACTCTTGTATGCTATTTGAAGACATCAAACCTGCCTGATTCAAGACCCTCATTATGAAATTAAAGACAAAGGGAACTGAGGGGCCCAATTTTGTTAAACACAATCATGTGAAACCAACAGATAATAAGCCAAATAAAGCATAAAGGAAGTTATCTGTATTTTTTTATTTAAGTGTAGAAATGATAAAGCAAAATGATAGTCGATGAAAAACAACTTGCTGCTGTAAGTCATGTCAGTAACTGCTGCAGGTTACCGCATTGTTTCTCTCCTTTAAACTTAGCTATTTGTTCCTAGATGTGTCACCCGCTGTGGTTGCTTAGTGGCTATGGTGTTGGGCTGCTAAGCATGAGGTCGCGGGATCGAATCCCGGCCACAGCGGCTGCATTTCAATAAAGACAAAATGTAAAAGCGCCAGTGTACTTAGATACAGATGTTTAAAAACCCCAGGTGGTCCAGATTATTCAGGAGTCCCCCACTACAGTGTGCCTCATAATCAGATCGTGGTTATGGCATGTAAAACAGCATAATTTAATTTTTTGTTAGGTATGTCATTGCCAGCAAATTCTGAATCTTACTCTGCAAAAGGTTATGGGCTATACAGCTTCCACATGTTTTTTTTTTTTTTTCATGTTCCCAGGTGGACATTGGGGCCGGTGTGAATGTTGAACAAGGCACCCTAGAGAGGCTATGCTGAGCATGCGAAAGTGGCCTTGGCAAATTTGCCAGGGCTCTTTTGTGGAATGTATTCACCCCTGAGGAGCTACGGGACGAACCGCTCCTGGGTGAGAAGAGCAACTTGCACTTAAACCAGCCATTCAAGGAGGCCTTGGACCCTATTCGTATCCGAGCTGTGATTGGTATGTACGTCAGTCCTAGTGGTACAACTCCAAATTCCAGTCTTGGAACATTATTTTAAAAATTCGCATCTCCTCGTGCGTTACTTAGCAAGAGATATGCGCCAGCACAGCAATATTAGCTTTTAGTTTAACTGGTCAAGCTCGGCACCACCAGGTAGCTGGACCGTACAGAGCGATCAGGCCACTCACGGACGTCTAGGCTAAAAGCTCCTTATCACAGCAATAGTAGCATGGAGAGGATTTAGTGTACGCCTCCACCTATCCATCAAAATCTCCAAATCTTGCCTGTGGTTAACAGAAAACCAAACACGCTTGGCATTGCGACAGAATGCTCGCAACACATGCTGCTTCGACAGCTCGCTAGGGATCGACTGCCAGTCAGCTGGCAGAGAAGTTTGAGAGGCTTGGTGCGCTGGCTCAAGACAACTAGAAGGAGATGACAGGATGTCCCATCACGATGCAGAGCCAGTGAAGGCGGAGCTTAGCCTGGCGAATGAGTTGGAGAAAAAGCATGGCTATGGAGGTGGGTAACTTGTAATTGGCTAAAGTTCTCTTAAAGGGCCCCTGAAACAGTTCGGACAAATTTTGTAGACGCGTAAGATACAGCTAAAGTTAATCATTCACACCACAATTTGTGTGAAGCCTTGCGTATTAAGAGAGCCACTGACGATTACAAGTTACCCTCCTCCGTAGCCATGCGTTTTCTCCTCAACTCGTTTGCCAAGTGATCAGGGCTAAGCTCCGCCTTCACTGGCTCTGCGTAAGGATGGCACGTCGTGCCGTCTACTTCCAGTTCTCTAGGACCGAGTGCGCGAAGCCTCTCCAACCTCTCCACCAGTTGCTTGGCAGTCGACCCCAAGCGAGAGCTATCGAAGCAGAGTGCATTCTGAGCAGTCTGTCGCAACGCCGAATGTGTCTGGCATTCCGGTAACCACAGCTGAGCGGACTGATTAGTCTGCACGGTCTAGCCACCTGTTGGCGCAGAGCTTAACCAGCCAAACAACGAGCTAATATTGCTCTGTCTCGGCGTAAAACAATTTAAGCATTTACAAAAACATGTTAACGATTACGCTCGTGCAAAATATTTACACCAGCAGTAAGGAAGAATACACTTTGTTACTGTTACTGTTTTTGGTCAAGCTCTGTGCCATCAGGTGGCTGCGCCGTGCAGTTTGCGCTTCTGCTCATCCTGTGAAACGGCACAGTCAAACGGCCAGGCCCTGTCTCCTTGTGCTTGCATTTACACAAATACCGGACTCTCGAAACACTATTGTGGTTTTTAGTAATCCTCCGGTGTAAAGTGACAGCTGCAAACGTGCAAATCCTGGCGCCGATTCGATATCGACAGTCCGATGCACTGCAGCCACTTCGCTCGTCTGCTGCCTTGCAGAGGGACATGGTGTCGCAGCTTGACATTGCCAGTTATGTTTTCAGCCTTCAACGTAACAAAGGCGAATCGTGTTTCTTGCGAAAGGACTGAGACCGACAATGACTGCGGAGCTCTCGTAAAAATGGAGCACGTTGCAACACAAGCAGACGACACTTGCTGTGCGCCAGAAGTGTAGTGACAAATTTTTCTTGTGCATTCTCTTTCTGTTACTTTCTTTTTATAAAAACAAATTAACTAACATTCCAACTATTAAGAACAACATTGGTTCACCACAAAGTTAAAAAAATTATTGATGAAGCGCGCTGGGCGGCCAGTCGGATAGCTTGCCCTACCAGTATCATTAGGACAGTTTACATCAAATGGTTAGATGCGGCTGAAAATTCAGCCGAGTGGTGTGCTGTGATCGGCAGCAATGTAAATTTTTGAAATCTTATAATAAATCATGTGCTTTAACTGGAGCACCTACATGTGTCAAATAATGATCAGAAGGACCTATCCTCTAATGGCTCAGTATGTTTGTACAGAATCATCAAAATCATTTCGGGGTCCCTCTAATGTAAGATGCTTTACACAGATTGTTGTGCGAATGTTTTACTGTAGCTGTGCCCCACGTGCCTACAAAATTTGTCCGGACCATTTCGGGGACACATAAGTGTGTCTTAGCAACAAGGCTGTATGTCAATGCTTATTAGCCTTCATATAGCTGTGATACTTTAGTGTTGCTATCATTGCTTCCACTTTTGGGTGAAGCTTCAACTGTTTTTGTCATTGAAATTCATTTTTTCTGATTGCCCGATAATTTGATAAGGTTTATGCACCCTTTTGGGTAAGAGAAATTTCCTGTGAGGATAAATGAATTTATAAAAGGTCAAATTTTCATTCAACGAAATTTTTATACAACGAAGTAAAGTGCTGGTTTTACTGGCTTCGTTATAGAGGATTACCTGTACGTGCAAATGAATTATATAAAATTCCAATGAATAGCTGCTAACACACTGACCTGTTCTTTATGCATGCCAAAGAGCTTGGTGCCAGTACTGAGATGTTTATCTTCATTCTGCCTCTGCTCTTTACAATATTGTGGTGCACACTTGATAACTGCAGACCCTGGCTCAAAGTACACAACGTAGCTAAATTACTCTGTGATGATGTTTTATGACTGACACTAGCAGTGTGGCCTGCACTTAAACATAGCATAAGGCTTCAATTTGTTATTATTTTATTAGACAGCTAGAAAATCCTGTATGCATCGGTAATCTTATGCTGTATTTCTTTTCCAGACTACACATGCTCCAAGTTTCCCTCTACCAGCCTCTCCTACATAAAGAACATCATCTCCCCAGTACTGGCAAGAGAAATGAAAGAGCCTGAAGCTCAATAAATTTGTGGCCTATTGTATAAAAGGAATGATTCACATGCTTTTTGTTAATCACGAAGTTGTTTCTTTTCATAACACCACAGGGAAAGAGGCCTTGCAATGGAAAGCTAGAAAATGCACCTTGAAGATGTCCCGAGGCCAAGCCATGCCTCAATGGCGAATATCAACATTAGTTAATTTCATGTTGCATTGCACCTTACAATCCATAAATTTAATATTGCATTCCACTTGAAAATCCATAAACTTAATGTTGCATTCCACTTGAAAATCCATAAACTTATTGTTGCATTCCACTTGAAAATCCATAAACTTATTGTTGCATTCCACTTTACAATCCATAAACTTAATGTTGTATTCCACATTACATTTCATGGAAATACAATTGTTCGTCCATGGGAATTCCATAGAAAGTCAAGGCAATAACTGGTAAATGAAATTACAATGGTTTCACGGTGGCCACTTTTCAATGCTGGTCAACAAATCTGCAATAGTGGGACAATGATATTTCAACAAAAATTTTGTTGATTGAGCAATAGGACGGCAATGGAATGTCTACTAAAATTCAACACTAATTTTCATAAGGGTACGTTCTCGTCCAAAGAAAAACAGAGGTTAATATCACAAAAACAGAGGTTTTTCTTTGGACTGCCTTAGGGGCTCCTCAAATGAAGCTATGAAGGATGATATGACGTCGTCTAGATAGGCGAAGCTTGTTCGCCACTTCAGGCCTTACAGCACGGTGTCCATTACATGTTGAAAACGCGTTGGCGCTGAGCACAAACCGAAAGGAAGGGCCTTAAGTTTGCAAAGACCGTCGGGGGTCACGAAGGCAGTTTTCTCATTATCTCTCTCATCGACCTCGATCTGCCAAGAAACGATTTGCTGGTCCATTGATGAAAAATAACCTGCATGCGGCAGCCTGTCCAGCGAATCGTCGATGCGTCGCAGCGGGCAGCCGTCTTTCGTCGTGACCTGGTTTCATTTGCGGTAATCGCTGCAGAATCGCAAACCGCCATCTTTCTTCTTGACTAAGACCACGGGTGGCACCCAGGGACTTCATCAGTGTTACTATTCGTCAGCGTCATGTCGTCCTCACGGGGAGTTGGGGGGGGGGGGGCTAATATATGTCGTGGGGAGCGTGTGTGTGTGTGTATATATGTATATATATATATATATATATATATATATATATATATATATATATATATATATATATATATATATAATTACATACAATATGGTGTTTCTGTCTATTTACTGTAAATGAACTATGCAAGTTACCATCTTGGGTACACTGTACGCACGTTAGAAGACAGTTTAACAGTGCTATAAAAACGAACGCGCACAACCCGAAGACAGTACCTTTGACGTAGATTATATTAGAAATAGTTGCGAGAAAATTGGGCGAATGTTTTTTAGCATTTATAGCATCTTCTAAGAACTACTGAAAACCGGTTGCGATACTGCGCAAGTTATTAATGCAGCTAGATTGTTGAACTCGCACACAACATGTCGGGAGATGGAAAATTGAAATGTATTGTTATTGCAAAAAAAAGTTATTTAGTGTACTATATGCAAGTCCATGACGATCCATGCGGGATGTATAAAAGGAAACCCACCGTGAGGGGCCTGTTTTTATTCCGTTGTGTTGGTGTAGGAATTTTCGGCAAGCTCATTTTGCTCGAATCCCTAACGTTTATGGTGACGATTCGAAGTGTGTATACTCGAGCACCCTCACTAAGACTACGAGTGCCATAAAATATACAAAAACCAAGTTTAAAATTAGACGTCGACACTTATGTTTCATGAAAGGGATTAACTGACGTGCTAAAAATTAGAGAGGGAAGGGAGAATATTGTCCTCATGGGTTGCCAGAATAGTGCGTCGTTTAAAGAGGTAAACTTGTGGATGACTTCCAACCTTCCTTTGTAGGTTGCTTAAAAATAAATAATTAAAAATCTTCTAATACACGGCTCAAATGTCGACAAGCATCATTATCAGGAAGGGTATACAAATTATACGAAATGCTTGATGCACGAAAAGAAGTAAGGTTTTATTAAATAGCATTGTATCCAATGTTAGAAGTTAGGAAGTCAACCCTAATAAAAGCAGCTTGCTCAGAAGTGCCGAAGACACGCATGCGGACGTGGTCTGCAGTAGCTTTGCAGTTTCGTAATCACGGCATCGGTGTCAAAAAAAGGGGACAAGGATCTGAAACTCGCAACGCCTACATATATTAGGCCCAAATGTCGTGGATTGCCGACGAGGATCCTTAGTAAGTGAAAAGCCCGTTGTACGAGCTCCATGAAACGCCGCTGTATTCAACATGTATCATATACCAGCGCCACCGATGAGTGCAGTGACGGCTGCATGTGTGTGTCTCGCGCTTATATTCAGCGGCTTACAGCAGGTCAGTGCGGTGTGCACCATACGACAACTGAGATGCGCATCGAAATATTTCGGAAGTATGCTACGGTCTTACGTGTCAAAGGAGCGACTGAGGCTGGTGACCAATCCCGCTATTTTTTCAGAGACTGGACCTGGCCATGTGCCCTCTTCAGGAGTTGCATTTGATTTAACGTAAGAAATACTGTTGCCTTAGCACCGGATTTAACGCACTGTACACGCTTCGTATAAATCTCTGTAGAACTCCTCAGCCACTTGAACTATCTCATCCATATTACTAATGATAATGCCGGCTTTGTCTCTTAAAGCATACATTTGATTCCTGCCTATTCATAAATTCTTCTTCACTGCTTTTAGGCTTCCTTCGTTCCTGAGAGCATGTTCAATTCTATCCATACTATACTTCCTTCTGTCAGCTGTCTTACGCTTCTTGATTAACTTGGAAAGTTGTACCAGTTCCATTCCATCTGTAGGGTTAGACATCGGCATTTTTTGTTCAGATGTTTTGTACGAGTGGCACCAATGACGATAAGGGAAAAGAGAATCGTCTACAGGAATTTGACATCCCACAAGTGACGCCGGCAGATGTAAAGAGCGCCTTGGGAGCTATGCAAAGGGGGAAGGCAACTGGGGAGAATCAGGTAACAGAAGGTCTCTTGAAGGATGGTAGGTAGATTGTTCTAGAAAAACTGGCCACCCTGTATACGCAATGCCTCATGACCACGAGCGCACCAGAATCTTTGAAGAACACCAAGATAATCTTAATCCATAATGAAGGGGACGCCAAACACTTGAAAAATTATAGAACGATCAGCTTACTGTACATTGCCTACAAAGTATTTACTAAGGTAATCGCAAATAGAATCAGGAACACGTTAGACTTGTGTCAACCAACGGACCAAGCAGGATTTCGTAAAGCCTACTCAACAATAGACCCTATTTACACTATCAATCAGGTGATAGAGAAATGTGCGGAAAATAACCAACCCTTATAAATAGTTTTCATTGATTACGTGAAAGCGTTTGATTCAGTCGAAACCCCAGCAGCCATGGAGGCAGTGCGGAATCAAAGTGTAGACGAGACATATGTAAAAATACTGAAGGATATCTATAGCGGCTCCACAGCCACCGTAGTCCTCCATAAAGAAAGCAACAAAATCCAAATAATTAAAGGAATCAAGTAGGGAGATAGGATCTGTCCAATGCTATTCAGAGCACATTTACAGGAGGTATACAGAGAGCTCGATTGGGAAGAATTGCGGATAAGAGTTAGCAGAGAATACCTAATTAACTTGAGATTCACTGATGATATTGCTTTGCTTAGTAACTCAGGGGACCTATTGCAATGCATGCTCATTGACCTGGAGAGGCAAAGCAGAGGGGTGGGTCTAAACATTATTCTGCAGGAAACTAAAGTAATCTTTAGCAGTCTCGGAAGAAAAAAAGCAGGTTATAATAGGTAGCGATGCACTGAAAGTGGTAAGCGAATACATCTGTTTAGGGCAGGTAGTGACCGAGGATCCGGATCATGAAACTGAAATAATCAGAAGAATAAGAATCGGCTGGGGTGGGTTTGGCAGGAATTCTCAGATCATGAATAGCAGGTTGCCATTATCCCTCAAGCGAAAAGCGTACAACAGCTGTGTCTTACCAGTACTCACCTACGGGGCAGAAACCTAAGAGGTTAACGAAAAGGCTTCCACTTAAATTGAGGACGACGCCACGAGCTATGGAAAGAAGAATGATGGATGCAACGTTAAGGGATAAAAAATGAGCAGATTGGATGATGGAACAAACTCGAGGTATGACATCTTAGTTGGAATCAAGAAAAATAAATGGACATGGGCAGGAGATGTAATGAGGAGGGCAAATAACCAATGGTCATTACGGGTTACGGACTGGGTTCCAAGGGAAGTGAAGTGCAGCAGGGGGCGGCAGAAAGTTAGGTGGGTGGATGAGATTAAGAAGTTTGCAGGCACAACATGGCCACAATTAGTACATGACCGGGGTAGTTGGAGAAGTAAAACTTAAAAGGTAAAGCCTTGGAGGGCCCGGAGTATTGGGAAAGAAGTTTCAATTACAGGCTGAAAAGGCGGCAAGGGGTCCAAAGAAGGACTAAGGACACTGGCTTTATGTCTACGGCTTTGTGCGGGCTACCGTAACGGGCCTTTTGAGTCAGCTGCCAGGCAGCGCGGTGGTCACGGACGAGGTTACGACCCGTTTGAGAACGAGCATTAGCGTCGCGAGCATATTCTGTGAGAGCTTGCGGAGATGATGGCGGTAGTGTCTCAAAGGGCAACGTGAAGACGCCGCCAAACAAGAGATAAAAGAGGGAAAAGCCAGCGTTATCGTGGCGGAAAGAGCTGTACGCGAATGTCACATACAGGAAACCTTGTCGCAATCGCGGTGGTCTGCCCATACGCACATGGATAGCATCGTGATCAGGTTGCGGTTAGGGCGTTCTGTAAGTCCGTTAGTAAGCGGGTGGTAGGCGGTGGTTAGCTTGTGAGGTGTGGAACAATAGCGAATATTGCTGTCGACAACGCCAGAAAGAAAAGAGCGACCACAATTTTAGCGCAGCTGCCATGGAGCGCCGTGGTTTAGGATTATGTCGGGAAGGAGGAGGTCAGCAACGTTCGTGGCGCAACTGGTCGGCAGTGCCCGTGTGATGGCGTGCCGTGTCATGCAGTCAGTAGTTATGGCGATCTAATTGTTCCCCAAAAGGAAGTTGGAAATGGCATATCGAGATCAAGGCCCATGCGGTAAGACAGACTGCTTGGAATGTCGATATGATGAAGTGGGTGGGCAGAGTGCAAGGACGAACGCATGCCACGTTGGCAGAACTCGCCACCAGAAGCGTACCGGAACACTAAACGGTAAAGGCCTGGGGAAAGGAGCCAACGCCCCACCCGGTCGTATGTACGGGATAATCCGACGTGGCCAGCTGTTGGGACATCGTGGAGCTGGTGGAGACGAGTAGAACGGGGGGTCGTAGGCACTACGAGCAAAGCTCGGGAACGTCGGAATGGGTATTGCGATGGCAGAGCATATTGTTGCGGATAACGAACAGGGGCAGGGACGCGTCGGAGCGATTAGAGCGTAGAGGATCGATGATCAACGGCAAGTTTGCATCACTGAGACATTGCGTATATCCCTCAAGTCGGAGATGGCGATGACGCAGGTGAGGAATCTAGTGCGGTGATATAGGTAGTGTCCAATGCTGACGTGACGGCCAAACAAGGGCTGTCGTTATTTTGAGGCTGCCCAAACTAGCGAAATTCATTCGCGTTCAGTGATGAAGAACCTGCACTCCTAAGGGGTGTGGAGTTGAGAGAGGTAGGCGATTACGCGGTCTAAGCCTTGTTTGTGGTATGCAAGGATAGCGACGATGCCGTGTCCGCTGGCGCCCGTTCGTATATGTGTACACGGTGTGGGGTCAAAATGCGCCAAGATGGGAGGAGTAGGAAGCAATAAAGTGAGCTTTTCGAATACAGTGGCATGTTGAGGACACCATTAAATAAACTTTTCTTCTCCAGAAGGTGTGTTAGCTGACGGGCATTGTCGGTGAAGTTCTTTGCAAAACGTCAGAAGTAAGAAAACAAGCGTACAATGCTCCGGACCTCTTTGGCTGAACGCGGCACAAGGAACTCTTTCATGACACGAATTTTCTCTGGATGAGTTTGGACGCCGAAAGAAATCGCAAGATTGCCTAGGACAGTAACTTCACGATGGCCGAAACTGCATTCGAAGAGGTCAACTGAAGGCCAGAACGTCGGAAAACACCAAGCTTTGCCCATAGGCTTGTCAGGTGGCTCGAAAATTTTAATGGAAAAATGATCACATCATCTAGAAAACAGACGCATGCCAACGATTTGTAGCTACAAAGCCGCAAGTCCATTCTTTCAAACGCAGAAGAGGCTTTTTACATAAGCTAAAGGGCATAACGTTAAATTGAAAATACCTGCGGATTTATCGAATGCGGTCTTTTCGCGGTACAGGTCACCGACAGAGGAGAGATCGGTGGATGATAAGTAGGTATACCCGTTATGAAAGTGGAGGGCGTCAAGTATGCGGCAGTGGGTAAACGTCCTTACGTGTGACATTGTTCAAGTGCCGGTAGTCGACCGGTGATGCCCAGAAACTACATGAACGTTCAGTGACGGCTTTGGAAAGCAAAAAGGTGAGGCGTTCAGACAGGACACAAGAGTAGAGAAGTAGACAAGACTAACGCCGACTATCAACTGAAGGGAGCACTGAGGCGAAAAAAGAAGGAAGACACAAAACTCACCTGCGCAAGCTCAGGAATGATATCACCACGTCTCACTCGGGTACATATGCCGGTCTACGTGAGAGATAACTGTTAAGGCACTTAATACCTTCCTCACGCAAAGTAATCGAGGGCTGACTCACGCATGCACTTCCATCATTATAGATATGCCATGCCTCTACCGTAAGACGCGTATCTTCATTCTTATACCGGTACAATATCACCCATTTATCTAACTCTGGAGTGCAGTTGCAATCTCGGCAATGTAGGAAAATGTTCGACGGCGATCAACCGGTTAACGACCTTTTGTGTTCCATTAGCCTCTGATTGATACACCATCCCGTTTGCCTTACGCAGAACTAGCCACATCTAAGGGGAATTTTATAAACCACACCCATATGACAGTCAGTAAAACTGTTGTTCTTATTGTGCTTCACTGGACAAATATCTGTTCTTTTCTTGTTGCCTTTTACCTGCTCCTTTTTCCTCTGTACGGCAGCGCATATCTTACCTAGCTCATTGGGAGCAGTTAAAGCAACATTAAAATCATAGCTACTTGCAACTTTTTAAGCCTGTGCGACACTGAATGAATGTACGGAATAGCCACTACTCTTTTTTTGCTATTACTGCTTTCTGTCATCAAGTGCGACCCCCTCGAAACCGACTTTTTTAGACGCTCAGCCATAGTGGCCACTGCTACAGTAAGGATAACCTGCTTCCAATAGGCGCCGGACCTGCACAATAAAACTGGCGCTCATTTTGTGCATGCAGGATCTGGTGAGCGAAAACTAAAGGATAATCCAATCTTTATTGCAAATTGCATCCTTACGAACTAGCTCAGCTTTCTGTCGTTCTAAATGATGGTTTTGGTGAGCATCTTGTCGACCTCGCGCTGAAACACTTTGCGCTGAGCATGGGACACGCTATAGGGACGTCGTCGGAAGCGAGTGGCGTCTCCAGTATCAATCCGATGAGTTACGACGGAGGTTTGACGCAACGGGTGGTTATCAAAATGAAATATGTCGCGATAAGCCATCGACAGCTGTTAGATAATGGCAGTGTGTGCTGCGACCAGGCCAGGCACTATTACGTTGTGAGAACTGACATCGGTCGAACTGGACTAGGAGATGACGTTAGCGGAAGAGGAAGAATCGTCGCCAGAGAATGCATAAACGGCATGTTCATCGACAGAAGAGACGCTCGCCAGAGCCATACTTACCTGTATAATTTGCTTGCACAAGCTAAGCTTCAAGATAGGTAGTGACACTGAGTAATTAGCGATGGTAACAAGGGTGTAGGGAACGGTAATATTTCCGGCAAATGGAAGTTTGGATATTGGAGTCAACAAGTAATCCCTGTCGGAAATGGAAGGTATGATAGTCAAGTTGACGCAAATCAGCATGTGATGCCAGTCGAACATGATCGACAGAGTACAAACGCAGTTGACGTGTGGGCGGAGCGTCAGAGTGAAGAGGCAGATCAAGCTGGAGCACACCGCTTCCAAAATCAAACAGGGCGGGATGGACTGATAGAAAGTCTATGCCGGAGATGGGCTCATGAGAACGCTGCATGAGCGCAGCATGTAGTACTGTCGTGGGGCGGTCGGCGAACCTGATACGTACTTGAGCACATCCCTAGGACAGGGAGCGTTCCGCCATCGGCAGCATGGATGGTTGACAATGTGGGCAGTGCGATTCCCTTCTTCAAGCGATGACGAAAGTCTGAGCACTTACAGATATCTGTGCGCCCGTGCCAACGAGAGCAACAATGCGTAAACCTTTGCGTCTATTAGGTTACATCTAGACGGCAGCCTGGTTAGAGGATTTTGCGGGAATATCGTTCATTCAGCGTGCTCTCCTGGTGCTGCATCGTATAGTTTTCCGCAGGCGGAAGTCCAATCGGAGCCTACTTGGGGCAGAATTGAGGCAAGCCAAATGACTGACAATGAGAGAGCAGCGAACGGGACTGGTGTCCACGTGGGGATGGTGAGCCTGGATATGACATGGTCGGAGCGTCATTGATGGTGGTATCTGATTGAGTGAAGTGAGGTTCGTAACGGTAAGGATTGCTCTCAGGGAGATGGTTATGGGCAAACAGTCCATGGGGTGAAGAAGCCACTGTACATGGATAATCCAAGCCAGCATTGGACAGCTCCTGACGAACAATGGCTTCGACAAGTGGTATCATCGGGGACGTAGACAGCGGTGCTGGAGCACCTGGAAGCGGCAGACATGGCCTAAACTTCGCGTCGGATAATCGTTGTGACATGCTCGGTGGTGAGTGGTGCCAGTGAGGCAGGTAACTATTCGTACGACCACGTTGGTGTCGTGGGAGGCAATCGCATATACTCCTGAATGGTGCGTCGTCTTTGGGCGTTCTCGAAACGCTTGTATTAGCGTATTATGGAGTCGAGCGTGTTGCAGCCCTTCCAAATGAGCAGATTGAATGCTTCATTTGCTATCCCTTTTAAAACAAGTCCCATTTTGTCCGACTTCATCATGTCATCATTTGCCAGTCATCTTCCGCCTTGCGGCAAAGGGCCAGCACGTCTACGGACACCGTATTTGTTTGGGTATTAACCCCAGCACCTCCTTCGTCGTGGCCACACGACCAATGGCGTTTCCAAACAGATCATGCTTCTTTTGCTTGCAGGAATCCGAACTTCTGATTTCAGCTTTGCGATTCACGAACCAGATATTTGCGATTCCTCGTAAGCAATCTATAACATTCCCCCAGCTTGACCGTATCGGCCCATCGGTTGTCCTTGCACGCTTGTATAGGGCCAGCGAGTCGTAAATATCGGCGTTATCGTTTCCGGAAAACTTGCGCGGATCACAGTGCTGCCCAAGGACAACCGTTGACGTTGCCGGCGCTCAGGAAGAGGCCGCCTCTTCTGCCATTGTGGAAAAATCCTAGTGACGGCCACTGCGGAGCTCCGTCGTAACGATTTTTTACCGCGCACATCCACCAAAAATGTGACGTAGCTAAATATTAGGAAAAATTATATTTGCAGTATATTTACACAGAAATCACAGCCAAGATGGCAGAAGAAGCACGAAACATGAACGAGCTCTCCATAGTCGTCTTCATCGTCTTGCAGAGCACTTTCTTCGGGATGCAGGAATGAGGTGTAACATTATTCATGGCACCTCCTTGGTGGCAATCATAGTCTGCCGATAGGAGAACTCAAGATGTGCTCAATTTGTTTTCACGAAATGGTGTGAGTGTGCTTGGCGGGCGAAACACGCCAGAAGTTCAGGCTTTGTGTCCTATGTACCGCGCGCCTGTTGAGGACGGCTCGCTCAACATTCGGGCAACATTAGGTCTGAGGTGTATTCGCCGGTGTTGGGCGTTTGGCTGTAGTCCTGTCCTATGGCTCTTCTGCCTCATTTGTTTGTGAAAGTTACTACTAACGTGCTTACCTATCATGTAACCAGAACCGTAAAAACTGCTGCGACTCACCAAGCGATGGTCTTACATCCCGCAGGCATCCATCAAATTAGCAACATTTACGCACCATGTAACATAAGTACTAGAAATCTACACGAGTATGCCGACTTTAGCTATGCCAACCTTTATCTGCAAACATCCTGCGTAAACCTCAGCGACTAGATTGTTTTAATATATCCAGCTATGTGGAGATAAACTTCAACGTAGCTTGACACAAAAGTTAAGCATACCGTTATTTTTTTTTTTGTTCTCTTCCTTTGCTATCTGGTTATATATATGAAACATGTAGTGTCATGCCAAGCCTTGTGCTTGGCTATGGTCCCCACTTCTCTTTCAATTTTTCTTAATACTGATGACGTATTTTCAATACTGGTTTATACTACAGTTTTCTTCAGACGTACTCTTGGAATACGCAAGGTGTGCGTACGATGCACGTGTTATGCGGCGTAAGTACAATGTCAGTGCGTGATCAGGAGACAATTGGCCTAGGCTAGCAGTCTGACGAAACGCAGAATCAAAATTCCTAGCATTTAACCTCACCCGACGAAAATGCTAAATATCACACCTTTTGTGTTGACCGCTGTATTTAATCCAAATCGTAGTACATCGGTTTCTCGAGCTATATCGTCGGACTTGTCTTTCTTTGCACGGCGACGTACAAGAGACGCCTCTGTTTGGTAGGAAGACAGGTAGAGGAAATAATGAGATTATTGATAATAAACTCTTGCTGACCGGTGGAGCACCACGTAAGCTTTCGCGTGCTGCCGCGATTGCAAGAGTTCTCTGATTTTTGAAGGCGGTGCAGTTTCTTTCAGGCATCACACAGAAAAGATTTGCCTAATGTGGAGGCTTCGCTATCAGCAGCAGCAGCAGTGGTTGCTTAAGTCGGCACTTGATTCTCTTAGGTAAAAAGGAAATGTCATGTTAAACTTTGCCTTTCGCGTGTGGCCACCCGGGCCCATAGGTGATGGGTTTGAGCATGCGCAGATAACTTTTGTGCGTTCCTTCAATGCCGCATCTATGCAGCTTTTCAATCGAAAATCGTTGTTAGGGTTAGTGTTGATTCTTGAATGTATTTAACAGAGTGGGCTTGCAATAGCAATTATCGCTACTAAATTAGTCGAGACGAAGCTTTGAAAAAAAATGTACGTTGAGAAACAGACAAGTTGGACACATTTTGAAAGTGTCGGCCTATTGGGCGCGACGTTAGTTTCCAAACCTTCATCTCCGCTCTCAAAGCTGACGCATTTGAGCAGACAAGTACGTTTTGTAATAGTATTATTCAGAAAACATACCCACTGCAAGCTTTCTACACACATACCAAACACTTGCGAGTGCTGTCTAAGCTCAGAAATGTTACTTCGAAAACGTTAGGCAAGCGTTGTTGGACATTCAAGGTCACCCGTTCCTGCGTAGCTCATCTGGTGGGATACCAGATTCAGTTTGTGCCTGTGCTCAATTTGTGTGTATTCATCTCATGTGCTTTATTTTCACGTGACCCGCCGTGGTTGCTCAGTGGCTATGGTGTTAGGCTGCTGAGCATGAGGTGGCGGGATCGAATCCCGGCCACGGCGGCCGCATTTCGATGGGGGCGAAATGCGAAAATACTCGGGTACTTAGATTTAGGTGCACGTTAAAAAACCCCAGGCGGTCGAAATTTCCGGAGTCCTCCACTACGGCGTGCCTCATAATCAGAAAGTGGATTTGGCACGTAAAACACCATATATTATTATTATTATTATTATTTTCAGGTCAAAATTCATCTTTGATTCACGGAGTAGCTGAAGATGTTGAGCTTAGTTCTCCATTGGCTGCATATTATCCTTTCAGCCATCTGCGTTGATAATCGGTGAAAATATTTGTGGAAAGGGCAGCGCGGAAACTGCTTATTGACGTAATTAATAGATAATCGTGTTCAAAGAGGGGGAAAATCTAAATATTCCCATATGCGTATTTTCCTAAATAGGCGTAGCATTATATGCATGACAGCCATCTTGGTACGGAATATGTTATGTACAGCAATTATGTGGGCACAGTTTATGCAATTGATTTTTGCGACATTTATTTATATTCTTCTTTCTGGTATTCTTCGTGAGCTTGGCCGTAAAAGCAGTTCTCATGTACGTGATAAGGACTTTTGGAGTGGCATGTCATAACAGGATGTCCTCGACAAAAAATTCTACCTTTGCAGAGCGCTTTAGTTTCGGCGTAGTGGATAACGTAGTCCGTAGCCACGATGAACCGCGTATTCTCAGTTGTTGATGCCGGAAATGACCTCAAGAAGTCTATTCCGGTCTGCTAAAATGGTTGAAACGTGGCTGAATTGGCTGCAGAAATCCCGCTGCTCTGGTTTGCGGTGTCTTCTGTAATAGGCAGTCTCGGCATGACTTTCGGTAGTGGGCAATGTCAGTGGTCAGACGTGGCCAGTATTACTTTGTTTGTATCCTCGATAGCATGCGAAAAAATCCAAGATGCCCAGCGGTCGCATCATCATGAGAACCATGCAGAATCTCCGCACACAATTCTGAGGGCAAAAGAATGTAGTTGCCCGGACTGGTGAGAATTCTTTATGGGGACAACAGTTTGCAACAAAAACGAATACAAATCTTCCGTAAGGACCCTACGGACAACCTTGCTGTTGCGTTCCAAGTATTAGTGGAGGCTTTTTAGCTCAGAGTCTGCTCACTGGCGCCCACCGAATTCTTTCTCACTTATTGTTCCCAGAGATGCGTCGTCATCATCGTTGTCTTGCGACAGCGCGTCAACGGGAGCACGTGAAAAGCAGTGGCCGTCATGTTGCTTCCGTGTGCAGTTGCAGACAACAGTAGTGTCGAATTCCAGAAGTTAGTGACGCTGTTGTGCGAAGCGTCTTGAGGGTCTAGAAGAACTTGTTGTTGGGCGAGTAGGTAGATATTAGCGAGCATTGTTTAACTGCGCGGACAAACAGACCACAAAGACAGCATGGGGCATGGACGGGCGCACACTTGCAACTAATGTTTATTCCACAACGACCACATATAAGTACACCCCCGACATACACCACTCCGCGTGTGCGCTGGCGTGAGCATGAATTGTCAATTAGAAATAAAACGAATGGGCACCTGCCTGCCCATTGCTTGGCGTGCACGTGCAAGCCGATCATGACGGAAGTAAAGATTTTGTGCCGCAGCCGAGATAGCCGAGCCAGAGAGCTAGTCGAGGCGTACCATATTAGCAAGAAGGGACAAGAATGTGTCAGTAACACCTCAGTTTATTTACATAACAATGAGATGAGGTTTACTGACGAGCGTAAGTAGGTTGCGTTCTCCTTATACAAGGTTTTACTTTTCCTTCATCTTGCCTTTCTTTCTTTCGTGCACGCGCAGTCGTGTATGTCAGGAGTTTACTTATATGTGGTCGTTGTGGCATAAACATTAGTTGCAAGTCTGCACTCGTCCATGTTCCATACTGTCTTTGTGGTCCGTTCGTCCACGCAATTAAACTATCTTGAAGGTCCTCTAAATTTTCCACTCAACACAAGGCATCGTGATCTCTTACGATTAATTAAAGGGCCTATCATAAAACTAAAGGCCCAATTTCGTGGTAGCCCGAATAATGGCAAGGCATTCTTTTCCTGTCGTTGAAAGAGTGGCTTCCGCTTTCGAGAGTGACCGGCTAGTGCAAGCAGTGACCAAATCAACACCGTCTTCCTTTTAGACTGGAAGGGCACTGATACTTGCTGCTTTGTGGCTTCTCATACGCGCGTCAAATGCCGGTAAGAGTTTTGACGGAGTAACCAAGCGCTAAGGGCGTCGTTTTGGATGTCCGTGTTGATGTCTTCAAGGTGGGCGAGCACTGGTTAATGGCTGTGTTAATGCTTTGCAGCGTTTTCCACTTGATAACTGCATCGTATTTTTGAGGAATGTCAGAGTCTGGGCAATGCGTGAAAAGTCTTTGACGTGGCGCCTCTAATAGGCACCAAGAAATGTGCGCACTCCCTTCTTGTCGGCAGGCTGTGGAGAATCAGCCATGGATGATGTCGTCTACGGATCAGGATGGATTGCAGATTTGTTGGTGACGCGGCCGAGGATCACAAAATCAATGAATGCGAACCAACACTTTTCCAGGTTCAGCGAGAGTCGTGATTATTAGATGGCATGTAATCACCATCATCATCATCGTCGTCATCACTATAATAATCATGGGCCTGTTTACGCCCACTGCAGGGCAAAGGCCTCTCCCATATTTCTCCGGCCACCCCTGTCATGTACTGCAAACCTCTCAATCTCACGCACCCACCTAACTTTCTGCCACCTCTTGCTACGCGTCCCTTCCCTTGGAATCCACTCCGTAACCCTTAAAGGGAAGCTGAAGCACATTTCGGAAAAAATGGGTTCTGTGCGGCATTCTACAGTTTAGAGCCCATTGAACACGAATATATCCTTTAAAAGGGCGTAAAGAAACACAAGCGGCTGTCTTTTGCAAGAAAACGCGCACGAGCACCTCAGGGCATCGCGCGTACGCCGTTGTTGCCCGTGATTGGTCGGAACTGCTGTGACGTCATTCCCGGGGATTGCCGGTCAGCGCCGCCGCTTACGAGCGAGAACGCCGCTCTGTTCTAGCTTCACAGCTGAGTTGTAAGCATTAGGGAACATTCTCGCTGGCTTGGACAGCTTGTATCTTCGCCGTACATGTTCGAACCGACATCTGATACAGAATACGATGGCGGCAACGGCGGCAACGACGATCTTGAGTGAGCCAACAGCGAGAGAAATGTTTGCACTTTCTCGTGCGATGGAAATCTCACCTGGCACGTACGTTTCTTTCATGTACCTGCACGTTACATTGACGGGAGAAAAAAAAACGTGCTAAAGTGTCACTGGGAACTTGCTGCTGGAAAAATGCTGAAGCACTAACTTCTCTTTAGATTGCAAACACGGGTGCGATTCCGCGACGTCAGGCACCTTGCCGCTGCTTGTCTCAAGTCCCGCGTTTTTTTGCATGTTGATACACGACCGCGAACATAAGTGCTGTGTATAGCAACTTCAAACTCAAGATTATCTGCCTGTGTTACACTGGATGCTTCAAACTCTTCCATTAGTGATGGTAGTGGAACAGGTTCATCAGGGGCTCGGCTCTCAAGGAGCTCTGCTAGAACTTGCAAGAGTGTAAGACATGGATGTCATGAATTTCAGCCTATCATGCATATCAGAAAATATGACAACAGTGGGATTACTTGCAGTAATTGAAATACTTCTTTAGTAATTTATGTGATGGATTAGTTGTCTACTGATTTAGCAATGTGAATAATTTGGTGTCTATAATTTCATGACTAATGTAATTTATTAATTACGTTAAATATGCACCAGTAAGCTGTGTACGGCGCCAGAACGTCGGTAGTGTGATGAGGTGTCGTGGAGAAACATGTGGGGAGGGCATGAAACGTTGGCAATGGTATGGTACCTTTAAGAAAAGTTGGCGTCCCTTCATACTTTGAATGTTTGGAAGCAATAACAACTGTTTGAAGCCATAGCATTACTTTCGTGAAAGTGTTAATTGCTAATGTAATTCAAATCAATGAGCCTAAGAGGAAAGTAACGAGTAATGTAGTATATTTATTTCAAATAATAATTTTCCATGCGCGATACATAGCTTGTTCTCTAGGTACCATGGCAAGAAAACATTTTTTGTCCAGCGCCGATGCCTCTATTGGGCTAGAGCACGTCGAACGTTGACAAGTTCAATACCTCACAACGATACTTCATTATTTAAGCCTGTTCGCCTTACCACGGGCGCGACTGTGCCGACGCTCGTTGTTGCGGCATTTCGCTGCTGGTAGCAAGCTGCGAGTGCGAAATCTACGGAACGAAGTTTCTACACGCTGCTGAGCACGAGGTCGCGGGATCGAATCCCGGCCACGGCGGCAGCATTTCGATGGGGGCGAAATGCGAAAACACCCGTGTGCTTAGATTTAGGTGCACGTTAAAGATCCCAAGGTGGTCAAAATTTCCGGAGTCCTCCACTACGGCGCGCCTCATAATCAGAAAGTGGTTTTGGCACGTAAAACTCCAAATATTATTATTATTAAGTTTCTACACGCCAAGTTCAACTACCCTAACGCGAGCATAAAAATATTACCGTATTGCCTCATGTCGTGCGATTTAACACGAATGCTGAACGGTTTAACCTGCAGGCACAGCGTGGTAGGAAGAATAACAAATATCACTGAAAGCGCAAGCGTACCTCCGGCAGGTATTTCACCACATCAAAACAGCGCGGAACAAACAGCCGTAGCACAGTGTTCCTTGACAAAGCTGAGTGGCAATACAGGACGAAAACGGCAAGCACTTTGCACGCATGCGCATATTCCCGGCTGTGACTCCACCTCGCTTCGTCATAGGCCGCTGTAAGGCCATTTGTTCGACACTCAGGTGATCATCTTTTAAAACATTGCCCGTGTGCACATTAAAACCGTTACCTCATGCTTTCTACTCTTTGCGAAGGCCGCTCTTGGAGCTGGCGAGATGTTACTCTTGAGGGAGATTATAGACGGAACAACGCCGGGCTTCAGTAGCGCTGATATAATTAGAATACCGATTGCGCGCATCGTTGCCAAGCTCCGATGATAATCACTGTCGTGGAAATGGTCCGAGCGCAGCATAGTTCATTTCGTCGGCACGAAATTATCTCTCCTCACCGTACGGACCCACTGCGCTACAAGGTTCTTGTTCTTCGAGATCATGTGAAACATCACATCGTCTTGCCCGCCTGTGTTCGCACAGCTGCATTCTGCGCAAAACGAGGCCATGTTGGGTGCCCTTGGCTGTAGGCACTCACGCAGCACAGAACGGAACTCACGCAGCACAGGCGGCCGAGTGATACAATTTCAGAGACGCGACGTGGACCACATCGGAGCGATGCTGAGCCATGGTTGGTTCAAGAGGGGCGATTTCGTATGTGACGTCAGTTACTTGACGCAAGACATCGTAAGGGCCGGAGTAGCGTGAAAGTAATTTCGCCGAGAGGCCAACGCCTCGCGACGGCGACCAAAGGAGAACCAGGGCGCCCGGTGTGTAATGGACGTCACGATGGCGGGCATCATATAAGCGCCGCTGAATTTCCTGCAACTCCACAAGTCGACGTCGAGCAATATGGCGTGCTTCTTGTGCTTTGAGGATGGCTTCATGGGCGTACTCAGATGTGCAATTCAGACTAGCAGGCAGAACGATGTAGAAAGGTAACTTAGGGTCGCGGCGAAACAAGAGGACGAATGGAGAGACGCCTGCGGTATCATGGCGAGACGAATTATACGCGAAAGTAACAAACTGCAGCGCAACGTCCCAGTCGCGATAGTCATCGCAGATATATATATACAGCACGTCTGTAAGGTTGCGGTTAGGGCGCTCGGTTAGACCGTTCGTTTGTGCATGGTAAGCAGTAGCAAGTTTGTGTTTAGTCGCGCACGAGTGTAGAATGTCATTGACAACTTTAGAAAGTAGTGGCCTCGGTCAGGAGCTCTCGATGGGCGCCGTGGTGAAACATGGCGTTTTCTACGAGGAAGTCGGCGACATCGGTTGCACAGCTTGTCGGAAGAGCCTGTGTGATTGCATATTGGGTGGCGTAGTGTGTTGCTACAGAAATTCGCTTTTTTCCCGAAACAGACGAAGGAAAAGGGCCTAAAAGATCACCACCTACACGGGAGAATGGTCCTGATGGTACGTCAAGTGTTTGAATGCGACGAAACATTATGTCACCTCCACCACTGACTAAATTGATGTTTATCCTATCGCCTCCTGCCGCTCTTCCCATTTTCATGACTTGGAAGGCCCTTCTGACCTCATAGATAATAGCAGGAGTTTCTGTATCCAGTTCATTACTGTTGCGAATGGAATTATCCTGAGTCATCTGGCTACTTTAAAGGTCAATATAGAATCCTTCCGCTTCTTTTACGATGCATTCGAGATTGTTGATGATATTACCCTGCTCATGTCTCAGAGCATACATCTTGGTTGGTCCTATGCCAAGTTTTCTTTTCACTGATTTCAGGTTAGGTCAATTTTTTACGGCTTCTTTAGTCTTTCTCACGTTATAATTTCAAATACCACTTCTTTTCGCTTCCTTGATCAGTTTTGACAGTTCCGCGAATTCTGTATTATCTCCAGAGCTCCACACTTTCATTCTTTCTTCTTCCTTTATTAATTCTTTTGTTACTTTAGAGAGTGTGCCTACTGGTTGCCTTGGTGCCTTGCATCCCACTTGAATTGCTGCCTATGTAGCCAGCGTAGTTACAGTTGCATTCATTATATCTATGCCATCTTCATCTCTCTGTTTCAATGCTACATATTTGTTTGCAAGTACCAGCATCAAGTTGTCTGGTTTTAATTTTACTGCCTCTACTTTCAAATATTTTTTGGAGCAATTTTACTTTTCTCTCTTCAAATTGAGGTGAATCCTAGCCATCACTAATCTATGATCACTGCACCTTTACCTTACCTATCACTTCCACATCCTGCACTATGCTGGGATTAGCAGAAAATATAAAATCAGTTTTGTTTCTTGTTTCACCATTAGGGCCTTTCTAGGTCCACTCTGTGTTGTTGCGCTTCCTGGAAAGTTTGTTCATTATTCGAAGCTTAAGACTCTCTGCGAATTCTATCATCATCTCTCCTCCAGTGTTCCTACAATCAACGCCGTTGCTGCCAATTGCTTGTTCACCAGCCTGCATTTTTCCCACCTTTGCATTGAAGTCGCCCATTACTACAGACTACTGAGACGTTTTTTCATCGCTTATTCAGCGTCTTCGTAAAACTGATCTACTTTATCATTGTCGTGACAGGACATTTGGGAATAGGCTTGTACTACCTTCAATGTATACATCTTAAGTTTGATTACGACTACTGCTACCCTTTCAATAATGCGGTAGAATTCGTCAATGTTGCCGGCTATGTCTTTATGAATTATTAATCCTACCCCGTATTACTTCTTATCTGGGAGTCCCGTATAGCAGAGGACATGACTTTTAGTCCGTAATATATAGGTCCCACCAGTTCTTCTCATATCGCTATGGCCAGTCATATCCCAAACAATATCTGATAGCTCCTCAAGGAGTCCTGCTAAGCTAGCCTCAACGACAGATTTCGGCTGTTAAAGTTGTTAAAGGCATTTCGGTGTTAAAGGTTCATTTTCCATTGGTGGCCTGTCTGGATCCAGAGATTCTTAGCACTGTCTGCTGCGTTCCAGGCCTGAACACCGCCTTGGTCAGGCGCTCCGCAGCTGCAGCGGACTTGGAGCCACGGGATAATTGTAGGAGGCATGAGGGAGGGGGTTTGCCGTATACGGAACAAGTGAGTCCAATTCCTATTCTGGTCAGGGAAGGTCTTTGCTGAAGCTTAGTGGGTCTTGCTAATTCGCCTGTACATCGATTATCATAGCCCCACTTGCTCTCTGCATCTTTTGCCGGCGTCCGGCGTCACTCCAAACCTGCACAGAGAGTGCACCGGAGGAGGTCAAATTCAGGCACACCTCTGTCATTTAAACAAAAGGAAAAGAAAAGAGAGAGGACTCGGATTTCCGGCTACTGCAACCGAGCATTCGACATAGATTAGTCAGATAATCAAACAGGCGGTGAGGCTACCCCGTCGCCGAAAAGTACAGCCGCAAGGGCCCTACATGCCTAAGAGATGCGTGGATTTATCCGCTTTCTGGAGGTTTTAGATGGACCTAGGTTGCAGGATATAGTGTCAATTCTCAGTAGTCGTAACATCTTTATTCCCAAATCTTACGCACACATGCGGCCTTGAACGCGTGTGAACCTTGTGCGAAAAAAAGAATGGGAAAAAGTTTTCAGCGTTCACCAAGAAGCCCCGAGGCGCGTATCGCCCGCGCGTTGTCTTCCGCATCATATCGTAGTCTTCCTTCGCGTAGTCCGCTCGCACATATTTACTTACGTCAAAATATTGAATTCGGCTTCGATACATCAAATGTGTCTGCGCCAATTAGGTAAGGCATAGGTAGACAAAAAACCTGTATGCGTAGTGTATGAATATAGCACGTCATAAAGATGCTCAATCCTGTCAACATTCCCGTAACACTTCGAACACGCCATGAGCGAAGCTTAAGGTAATCCGTGACCATTAGAATTACTCGGCGGCATTACGTTATTTCCCGCGACAACCGCACACTCGCTCTAGGAGATATATACAATGCATAATGATAATGCAGCGGTGGCGTAGAGGAAACAAAGAATAGCAAGTCTTAAACCATAGGCAAATATTGATTATGCGAAGAAAGGAAAAACGATTGCGACAAAGGTAATGCAGCGCATTAACATTGCACGGGAAGTACTGGATATGTTGTTGAACAAATTTCGTATTACTTTATGGCTGTTGCGCAAGTGTAAACCCAAAATCGCGTAACCTAACATATATATGTTAGGCTACCGCAAACGCACATGTACCAAGAGATTTTTTAACAATGCTAAAACTTATGTTGTTATACCATCCGTAGAACATTGTATATATTTATTATGCGCAGGTTTTGAATACTTCCCGTGAGAGTCCTGAAGGCGCAATTATTGTTCTTTTAACGGACGGCGTGGAGAATGAGCAGCCCTACATTGACGACGTCTGGCCTCAACTGTTAGCGCTAAAGGTCGAAGTTGTGGCAATGGCGATGGGTGACAAAGCTGAACAGAAGCTTGAGAATCTGGCTGCGCAAACGAAAGGGCAAAGTTACTTTTTTCCTGACCACCTTCAAAAGCTGCCGAGAATCTACATCGAAGCCAGCAACCCGGTGCATGAATTCACATATCATCGGTTGGTGAGTACCCTGTTATTTACGAATAGAATGTACAACGAAAACAATATAGCCTCGTAACGCTCAAAAGTTCACCCGCCGCGGTTGCTCAGTGGCTAAGGTGTTGGGCTGCTGAGCACGAGGTCGCGGGATCGAATCCCGGCCACGGCGGCTGCATTTCTATGGGGGCGAAAATGCGAAAACACCCGTGTACTTAGATTTAGGTGCACGTTAAAGAACCCCAGGTGGTCGAAATTACCGGAGTCCTCCACTACGGCGTGTCTCATAATCAGAAAGTGGTTTTGGCACGTAAAACCCCATGTTTTTTTTTTTTTTAACGCTTAAAAGCCTTCTTGCAATGTTTTCTTCGAAGGGAAAGTTATATCTGTTCACAGAAGTTCTCAATCTCATTATAATAGTTCGATAAATTTAGATCAGAGTTCTGTTCGTGCACAGATAGAATTAAATGAGGCACAAAGCCACAACTTCTAAAGTAAAAAGGGGGCCTGGACATGTTTTACATGAGGACTGGGGCAATAATTGTTGTTTTCTGTACATCAGGGTGCTGAGTAAATATTGATAAATCCGCTTGTACTCTTTGTCTAGAGTACTTATATTGAGCGCACTATCCTTGCAAAAGCAATTTTGGCAAACAAGATATACGCAATAAGATGAACATGTGCTGTGAAGTGTTTATGTTAGTTAACGGTTTGGAAATAATTCTGAAATGTTTGTTTTCAATTAGGCCTTAAGCTAAGCGCGTACTTTTCAGGGTATCCTAAGGTGACTATATTGTCACGTAGTAGTGACGGTAAAGAAGCAGCCAAACTGGGAAAGATGAAAGAAGCGTTTTATTGGGTGAACTTGTGCCCTCAAAAACAACGTACACTCTAAGGACGGTGACAGCAGCGAATACAGTAGGCGATCATGGAAAATATATTCAGCGAGTGAAGCGCGTCGGCTTTTATACATCAGTCGCCGAATGTTCCACAGTAATCGCTGGGATCCGCGTGCCTTCCACAATACATTATTCGCGTCGCGCACACATGCAATAAGATTACACAAGGTTCGGTCACAGACACCTAATGGAATCATTGATAACAATCCAGAAACTCCCGATGCATACAGGCGCATCCAGCGCTGTGCGATAACATCTGTTAGGTGGTGAAACGTGTCACCCGATAAAGACAAACAAGCGCACGTGTCAATAGTGTCACGTAGTAGTGACCGGTGACACAGGCGGGAAGTTGGCATTTTTACGGGGAGAAGCTGGGGCCCGACAAGTTTTGCTATATATATATATATATATATATATATATAATTGCCATAGAAGGAACTTCGTTTGACCTCGAAGCATTGTTAACAGAAGTGACAGGCTTGTATGTGAATCTACAAGACCTCAGAGTAGGACACAGTTCAATTTCATGCTTGCCTTCTCCCCCACCATGGAGATTCTGGTATCCCTCGGTGGTGTAATCTACCTTAGTGAAATGTTCGTATACTTCGCTATCACTAATACTGCTTCGCTTTTTCAACGGCACTGCAGACTCTTCCTTTATTTTTTTGATTTTCTGTCAGTCCGAGTAAAGTGCATGACTGCTGAGGATTCTTACTTCGAGTGGATCCGGCTTGGCCTCATTTTGGTTACTGAGTGAATAATACAGGGTGCGCCGACTATCATGCACCCAGACTTACACAAGGGCCTGTTGCCTCACTCCAAGAAAACCTAGTGCACATTGTTTCCACTAAAGTTGTGTAGCCGCCAGCAATTCTTTCGTTCCTGAGATTTAATTTGACAAATGCAATAATTACCTAATTCGAGAAGTGCTGTCGTAACTATAAAACTGTCAATTAGGCAATTGTACGAACCTCCTGGCACCCTCAAATGACGTCTAGCTTCTGTGTTTTCAGTCATGTAATAATTGCGCGCAATTTTTGCCCTGCTGCCAAACAAACCACATGAAATATGAAAACTATCACGTGACTGCGTTCTCATGCGCATCCTAAAGCAGTGCCCTCAAAGAAGCTGTTTGAAAGTAACTGCATTACCCGTCGCAAACCCGAAGACTCAGCGCATCACCTTGATAATGGTGAAGCATGTTTCGCGGCTTTGAAGCTATTGGGTACTCTCTATGTCAATGGATGGATGGATGGATAAGCTTTATTTTCGTCAGAACGCATGTGCGGACGGTTCCGTGCTAGATGGCCATCAGCTCATGGCTGACGGCGACCTGGGTGACCCATTCCACGGCCCTGGTCTGGACGACCGGGTCTGAGCTGGCCAACACGTCAAACTTATCCGTCTCTCAAGGCCGACTGATCACATTGATAACAGAAGCCCCTTGATAACGCGGTCGAAGCGCCGCTCTGACAACGCGCGAAGCGCGAGCAGCAGTGTAATAGGCTTGTCATGTTTCGAAATCCCGGCATTGCTCACATCGCATCGACACAGTGCGCGAGGAGCTATATCTCGCGCCAGAAACTTCCTTCGGACAAAAGGAAAATTAATGCGACAGTTTTAGCTTTGACGAGAGTGTATAAGTACGGCAAAAACAGGTTCAAGGCATCACATAAAAGCACACTAAACAGACCGGGAAGCGACCCACGAGTTGAGAAGAGGCAGAACTGATGCGTTCAACAAAGTAGATAACCACTTCGAAATTAGCCGAATTGGCAATCGAGACGCCTGCGAAAAAACATAAAAATATACATCAAATTTCAGTGTGCCCTTATAATCGGTAAATTCGTAAGCGCCGTTTAACATCAACTGCTGCCCAAAAGACGCGTTGGAATAGGTCTCCTTCCACAGCTACGCAGTACCGAGCTTGCTTTGTCAGATCTTCAGTAGCTTTCTTGGTGACCAACGCTCGAATTGTACGGCAGGCAGCCGCTATTGTTGTCTAGAGCTAATATGACGTCCATCTCGATCCTGTAAGCACGATTTTTCGCAGAATCATAAAGAAAGAAATCGAGTGGACAAAGGTCAGGTGACCTAGCCGGCCAATTTTCAGGCTGGTGCCTTCTAATCTATTGTGCGTTAAAAGTCGCATCCAGCCAGTTTCGCGCTCGGCTGCTGCTTTATGCTGGCGCTCATTTCGATGATACCACAGAAGTGGAAGACGTGACAGCGGGACTTCACTGAGAAACTCATCCGCCTCTCCTTCAAGGATTTCGTCCACGTAACCCTATCCAGCCAGTGTGTGATCGTAGAATATGTGCCCGATTATAGCACCGGCGTGGATTCCGCACCCCACATTGAACGACCACTCGTATTGGTACCGATTGCGATAAGCCCAGTGTGCTTTGCAATCCCTCCAATAGCGTGAATTATACAAGTTCACATAGGCCTTTCTGTGAAAATTGGCTTTTTCTGGGCACATCATGTTGCTAAAAATTCCGCTGACTAATCTGTTTTCGCGAGCACCCAATTCGAGAAATCTAGACGACTCTACAAGTCCCTACCTTCCCAGCATTGGTGCTGGTTGATGTGGTATGGGAGAAAGGCCGTCGTTGCAATACTCCAAACTGATTACTTGCAAATTTGTGCCTGGGCCGCGTCGTCCCGCACGCTAGCATGAGAGTTTGAGGCCACAAATGCTAGAAAATCCATGCGTGGGCCAGGACTACGCAATACGGAGTCCTTCGCCACTGTTACTAAATCTGCCGGTTTGTCTCAGGTTTTCATCATTTTTGATGATAGTCGACGCATTTTCTCTAACACCACAATTCCATGACTGATATGTACTTGCAACCTTCATCATGCTGTCATAAGCAGCTCCCAAGGGAAGGGTAATCTCTCCTCGTCATTAGAGAAAGGCATGGTCACTGGGGCGACACAAAACACGCCTTCAAACATTAGCACTGACGTTGTCATTTCGCTTTTGTGGTGATAGGTGTTGTGGCAAAAAAAAAAAAACCGTTCGTGTACTTTCTCTACGCTAAGACAACAGCAACCGCAGCTTATTCCAAATAACACCAAATGCGACGTGTTGCTTCGGCCGAGGTGCGGCACAAAAGGCACTAGCTCGATCACGATGTTTTTCACTATTTCATTTATTTCATTCTGGCTAACTCAGACGGGATGGTTAGAGTGCGTTGCTTTATGACGCGGGTGGGTGCGCAGTCCCATGGTATTTTTCATATTTCGCGTGGTTTACTTATTCTCACAAAAACTAGTACGCTATGAGTACGTCGCTAAATATACCGCAATTAGATGACCATAGCCTGTGCCTACAAATGCCTCACTGACACTTTGATAATTAGGACATTACGTGTTGAGTTGGAAAATTTATTACAATTACTTAGATAAGTCTCAGTAATGAAAAGAACTACTGGCAGCTACGCTACAGTACGTGAAGCAACATGCACTAGGTTTTCTTCGAGTAACGCAAATGCTTATTTTTACGGGGTAATACTTGACTGGGACACCTTGTATATATCTATGACCTCTGCGTGCAAGTGTCGATGTGCTCATTATTATTCAATGCAAATTATGAAAAGTACTTTTTTGTTGAGTCGTTAGTGTTGCGTAACGGAAAGACAAGCTATACTGAAACACATATAATTCACGTGCATTCCATGCGCCGTTGACAAAAGACTCTGCCTAAGGGGTCACTGAAGTCTGCAGGTTTTTTCGCTGGTCGACGAAGCATGCAAAACAAATTGAAGTGAGCTGAACATACAGCAACACATTCATTCTCTAAGCATAGGTTCTCCGTACATTTAGAAACAATTTTTAATTGTCTACCTCCTTCTCTTCCGAAAAATATATTAAACTTTGTTCTGCGTGTGTATTCAAATGTACTCTATACGCACATGGTCTTCACAGTTGAAATTTAAAGCAATCCATGCTGAAGTGAGTAAATATTATGAGGCAGCCGCTGCTAGTGCTTCTAGTGCGCCTGTCCTCTTCTTGTCAGGATTCGCAGAAACGAAGCGAAATGAGGAATGAAAAGCCGTTCACGTCCGCGCCAACGATGACGCAAGCAGCTATAAGCCACAATAAAATAATAAATGAAAAGATCGAGATACCTGAAAGGAAACCTCAAATTATGTAGCTGACAAAACTGTGGTAGTGACATTTCAGGTGTGTTGTAGAGCGGGGGGGGGGGGGAGGTGAGAATGCTTCGGCATCGCCTGAGGGAGGGTGCTCTGCGCCATCCGGCAAACTCTACGGGGTGATCGGGCCCCGCCCTCACCCCACCCCCACCTCTTAACGCCTACGGGACACCCTGTACACATTTATGGCATCAGCATGCAAGTGACGATGTTTCCTTCCCTAATAAATGTTGCAAATAAATAGAAGTGTTTTTAGTGAGTCATTAGCTTTCCTCACTGGAAAGAGAAGCGATACCGAGACACATGCCATTCACGTGCATTTAACACGCCTTTGATGAACGACGGCCGAAAGGGTCACTAAATCTACCGGTATTTTAGAGGGCCAAGAAAGTACACAATGCGTTTTTATGGGAGGTGAACATACAGCAACATATTCACTCTCTTGGAACAAGCTATACTTACCCTTAGAAATAATTGTTAATTGGCTACATCCTTCACTGTAACTATATAACAAAGATTGTCCTATGTACACATATAAATATATTGTCTATGCGCATAGTGTGTACAGTGAAAATATAAAACAATGTTGATGTGACGAAATCCATATGAGGCAGCCACCGCTCGTACATCTAATGTACTTGTTCTCCTATTGTCAGAATTAGGAGAAATAAATAGAAATATAAATTAAAATCTGTATATGTCTGCTGCAACAATGATGCAGTAAGCTAATAGCCACAATAAAATTTTAAGCGAGAAGGTCCGGGCCGGCGAAAAGAAACTTCAAATAATGTGGGTGACAAAACTCGCAATGACGTGTTAGGTGGCGCAGGGTGGGGTAAGCTTCGGCATCGCCGGGAGTGGAGGGGAGGTGGCTCAGCCCCTTCGGAAGACTCCAGCGGAGCTCGGCTGCGCCAATAGTCGAGTGCGCCAATGCAGCGGATGATCTTGTAGTGTCCCAAATGGCGGCGTAAAATCTTCTCGCTAAGTTTTCGTCCTTGTATTGCGGTCCATACCGAAACATGGTCCGCGGGCTGGTACACGACGTAGCGACGTCGAAGGGTGTAGCGTTGGCTGTTGGTCCTCTGGTGATTCTTGATGAGCAGGCAGGCGAGCTGTCGGGGATCTTCGCGGCGCTGGAGATAGGCGGCGACATCGAGATTTCTTCACTAGGGACCTGCGGCATCAGTGCGTCGACAGTGGTCGTCGGGTTCTATCCTAAAACCAGCTTGAACGGTGTCATTTGAGTCGTTTGCTGAACTGCCGTGTTACAAGCGAAGGGTATGTATGGCAGGACTTCATTCCACGTCTCGCGCTCTACATCAACGTACATTGCTAGCATGTTTGCGATTGGCCAGGGTCTTGTTCAGCCGATCCTTAAGACCATTCGTCTGCGGGCGGCAGGTATTTGTCCTCCTGTGGCTTCAGTGGCTGTGTCATGGAATGGCTTGGCTTAGCACCGCTGTAAAGCTCGTTCTTTTGTCAAGGATGAGGGCTTCTAGGGCACCATATCGCAGCAGGATGTTCTCAAAGAAAAATTTTCGCAACGACGGCTGCGCTTCCTTTCAGCAGAAGTTTCGTTTTAGCGAAGCGGGTAGAGTAGTCCGTTGCCACAACGATGCACTTACTTCTGCATTTTGATGCGGGAAGGGTCCCAACATATCCTTCCTGATCTGCTGAAATGGTGGGCAAGGAGGCTCGGGCGGCTGTAATAATCCTGTTGGCCCTGTCGGTGGTGTCTTGTGTCGCTGACAGTCTCGGCATTTCTTGTCATAATCGGCGACGTCGGCGAGCAGGCATAGCCAGCAACCTTTTCTGTATCATCGATAACATCGGAAATAATGGGAGGTGCCCAGTGGTCGGTTGTCTTGTATGTTGCGCAGTACGTGACGATGTGGTGCTGAGGAAACAAGAAGGTGGTTGGCACGGAGGAGTGAGTTCTTATTTACGATTTGGTTGTTTTGCAGCAAAAATGAAGACAAAGCACGCTGAAGTAGCGTAGGGTCAAGGTCGGTGTTGCCTTCGAAATACTCGACGCGGCTTTTTATTTCCGGGACTGCTCGTTGCTGTTCGGCGAAGTCTTCCGCTCTCATTAATCCGAGAAAGTCGTCGTCACCCTTGCGATCTTCCTCCGGTGGGTAAAAGGTTACGCGTGATAGGCAGTCGGCATCAGATGGCTTCCGTCTCGAATTGTAGACAACACTGAGGTCGAATTCCTAAAGTCTCAGACTTCATCGTGCAACGCGTCCTTGTGGGTCTTTTAAATATGCTAGCCCGAACAAGACATGGTGGTCACTTAGGTCATTGAAGGGTCTGCCGTATACATAAGGGCGGAATTTCGGGGTAGCCAAAGGATCGTAAGGAGTCGAATAATTGGCTTCAACTTTCCACAGCGAGCGACTAGCCTAAGCAGTGACCCTTTCAAATCCGTCTTGCCTTTGGACTAGGACAGCTCCGAGGCTTAGACTTCGTGGGATGCTACTGCGAGTGAATCTACATATTCGTTTAAGGATAGACCTTTGTGACCTGGCACCCACACTAAACGAACGAGTTCGGTTTCAGCGCCTTCGTCCAAGTGGGCGAGAAATGGTGATGACTGCACGCGTTGTTTAAGCTTTTGGAAGGGCTCGACTTACGGCGCTTGTCACTTGAAATCAATGCCTGATTTCGTGAGGAAAATTAATGGCTTGGCGATGCGCGAAAAGTTCTTGACGGAGCCCTTGTAATAGGCACATAAGTTAGGGGATCTGCGCACATACTTGTTGTCGGTGGGCTGTGAGAATTTAGAAATGGCAGATGCCTTTTGCGGATCATGGCATACTCCGAATTTGCGGCTGATAAGGTCCACGACCAAAAGCTAGTCGTAAGCGAAGCGGCACTTTTCCAGCATCAGAGTCAGCCCTGATTAATCGATTGTTTCGAGTACTGCACCAATCTGCCTAAGGTGATCATCGAAATCCCCGGCTATGAAAATACGTCATCTATATAGACGAGACAGTTCTGCCACTTCAACCCTGCTAACACCGTGTCCATCACTAGCTCCAACGTTGCAGGCGCCGAGCACAGTCCGAATTGCATGACATTGAACTTATAGAGGCCAACCAGCGTAATGAACATTACCGTTTCGTGATAGGTTTCATCGGCTTCTATTTACCTGTAGCCAGCTTTGATATCCTTCGACGGAAAGCATTTAGAACTATAGAGCCGATCTAGTGCATCCTTTATCCGTGGGAGGGTGTAAACGCACTTCGTGAGCTTATTCACCCAACCATAATCGATGCTGAAACGTAGGGTTCCATCCTTTTTCTTCAACGATACTACACGAGGAGGCCACGAGCTTTTCAACTGCTGGGTGATGTCTTCGCTCTGCATTTCATTTCATCGTCTTTTCGCCTTATAGCTTCACGCTCTCGCGTGGAAACTCGGTTAAGGCTCTGGTGGAGTACATCTCTGTCTTCATTGCTTGGATGACGTCGTCGTCTTCGCTGGCTATTTCGAGGAACACCTTAGGCGGCTTGCAACAGTACTAGAGGCAATCAAATCATCAGGCCTCACTCTGAAGCCGGAAAATTGCCACTACACTTACCTTAAGCTTCTGTTCTTCGGCCACGTCATCAGCGAATCTTCAGTCCGCCCTGACGCGCACAAGACAGCTGCCACCGCAATGTTCCAGCCGCCCATGGACAAGAAGGCAGTGCGTAGATTCCTTGGCATATGTGCCTACTATAAACCCTTTGTCAAGGACTTTTCATGCATCACTGAACCGATAACACACATAACCAAATGTTATGTTGCGTTCAAGTGGGAAACGCCGCAGTCCGACGCATTTCAAGAACTCAAACGACGCATGCAGACATCTCCAGTAGTTGCGCACTTCGACGAGGACGCCGATATCGAAACCCACACTGACGCCAGTAACTTAAGCCTCCGTGCCGTCCTAGTCCAAAGGAAAGACGGACTTGAACGGGTGCTTACGCTAGCAGGTCGCTGTCAACAATGGAGGGCAATTATTCTGCGACCAAAAAACGATGCCTTCCCACCACTTAAACTACAGCAAAATTTCGCCCTTACCTATGTGGCCGGCCATTCAAACTCGTTAACGACCATTACTTCTTTTGTTGGCTAGCAAATTTGTAGCACCCTTCAAGACAGCTGGCACAGGAGAGCCTCAAACTGCAAGAATATCACATCCCTGTCACATAAATGTTCGTAGGTAAACACTCCGATGCCGATCTCCTATCACGGACCTCCATTGACCTGCCGCCGCCGGATTTCGAGCATGACGACGCCTTTCTTGGAATAATAATCGCGGTAGATTTCGCTGAGCAGCATCGAGCAGACCGAGAACTAAAAAGCCTCGTAGAGTATTAGGAGGGACACACCGATGCTATCCCTAGGGCATTTAAGCGAGGACTGTCCTCTTTCTCACTACAAAACAACCTACTCGTAAAGAACTGCTCGCCAGTCCGCCCCAACTACCTTCTTGTTCTTCCCTCAGAGCTGCGTCCAGAAGTATTGCACGCCCTACATAGCGATCTGACAGCTGGGCACCTTGGATTCTTCCGAGGGCTATCGAGGATACAAGAAATGTTCTACTGGCTACGCCTGACCTCCGACGCCGCTCGTTACGTGAAGACATGCTGAGCTTGTCGAGGACGCAAGGCACTACTGACAAGGCCAGCGCTATTACTAAGACCAATCGAGCCTCCCAATACCGGCCATTTCAGCAGATAGGGATGGTGTGGGCCCCTTCCGACGTCAAGAACTGGAAATAAATGGATCGTCGGGGCGACTGAATACCTAATCCGCTTCGCGGAAACAAAAGCTCTGCCCAAAGGTTGCGAAGCTGAAGTGGCAAAATTCTTCGTCGAGAACGTACTGCTGAGAAATGGCGCCCAAGGGGTCCTCATCACCGACGTAGCAACGGCCTTGACAGCGGATCTCACAAAAGCCATTCTACAATACAGCCGGGCAAGCCGCAGAAGAACAGCTGCCTACCACCAGCATACGAATGGTATTACGAAGCGTCTGTGATAGGACCCTCACCGACATGCTACCAATGTACGTCGATGTTGAGTACAAGACCTGAGATGCGGTCCGACCGTACGTAGCGTTCGCTTACAGCACAACGGTGCGAGATACAGCGCAGATCTCGCCATTCAAGCTGCTTTACGGAAGGAACCCGACGACGACTCTCGACACCATGCTGCCGGACGTCGCTGATGTAGAGACGAACCTATCTCCAGCGTGCCTAAGAAGCCCGACAGCTCGCCCGCCTGCGGATCAAGAAGTAGCAGGGGACTGAATGCCGACACTTCATCCTTCAACGACGCTAGGTTATGTACCAGCCTTGCGACCGTGTTTGTATTTGGACCCCAATGAACCGAGAAGGGCTTAGCGAGAAGCTTTTATGCGGCTATTTTTGACCCGACAACATCGTCCGACGCATTGGTGCACTCGACTATCACATCGATGCCACTTATGGCCTGAAATAGTCCATGTTGGGGGACTTAAGCCGTTCTCTTAGCGTTAATGAACTCTGGGACTTTGCGGAGCGGAACTCTGGACATTCTATTTTTGGACTGTTACATTGGTCTTTGTTTCTTTGTTGTTTTCTCACTTTTGTTTAATAAGCGTCCTTTTGTGTTTCACTCTCCTATGTTTGTAGGATGGGGATGGTATTTTTAAGAGGGGGGTTTTGACACGCGTACTAGTTTATCTTTATGCAGTGACCATGGTTCACCGCCGCATAGTACAGGACGCGCCTGCATGTATCGGAAGTTTCTCGAGAGTTATTGATGGTTCTATCTGCTCTCTCTTGTCACCGAACCTTGTGTAATCCAATTTCATGGAATGACGCGAATGCTGGAGAAGTTTCTGGAATGCATGCGGACACCAGCGATTACTCCGAAACCTTCAATTACTGATGTTTAACTGGATGCCCTTGACCCGCTGGTGAGATTTTCGACGATCGCCGAACATGTCGCCGCGGCGCCGCTCCTTGAGTGTAGCCTGTGTTTCAGGGCACGGGTACGCCCAATATGAGTGAGTTTCACCATTTGCAGTTTTCCTATTGTGTACGTCACTATCACCACCGTGTGGCAATACCAGCTGATCCTTCATGCGTGCGCTGACTGTAGCGGCATGGCCACCAGCGGAGATCAGCTTCGCGAGAATATCTACACCTCGAAGGGCAGCATTGGTATGCCTTCGCAAACAAACGCGTCCGGCAATTTGCTTGCGTATTAACACGTCACGATTCTGACGGAATATTTCTATTGGCGGTGAATGTCTAACAACTAAACACGACTGACTACCACGAAGATGAGCGAAAGAGCCAAATAAACACTGTCGCTTGAAAAAAAATGTTGCTGATAAAGCGAAACCTTGAAAGAAATTGAAAGAAATTGCAAGCTCCTCCGACGGTGTTTCAGCGGTAAGCGCGGTCGACGTGCGGGCGCAATGCGTTTTGATACCGGAAGCAACTTCTCCTTTGCAGCTGGAACATGCATCAGTTTGACATGCACCCATGTTTGCGCCATGTGTCGGCCGTTCAGTATGAAGGCTAAAGACCAACTGCCTGACGAAGTCCGTACACCCATTGACACACATTGCACGAGATACATCGCCATGAATGCGTTGATACCTTGTAACACAGGAATGATTGCTATTTATTATCCTTGTATCTATAGACTTGGGGATTCGCAGCGCTCTTGTAATGAGGAACGGCGACAACCGCTTTCGGGCGTCACACCTTGAAGCTGCAAGAGTTGAGACCGTGTCGTGTCAACGTTACGCGCACGAACGCTTGCGCGCACAATGCTCCCATCGCTCACGATGCGCACAAACACAGGAAGGATTAGCCCTACGCTCACTTCGCTCCTTTGCCCAGCGACTGCAGTGGGATGGCGTGTGCCATTCGGCTTTGTCATTTTCGTAGGTAAGCGCACGGCACTCTTCTCCCAACCTCCTCACCAGCCACACGTGAAGGACACATGCGCCGCCATCGATACCGCGACAGCAGGACAGCGACGTAACAGCGCCAACTGCGGGAACACAGTTCATGTGTTCGCATATATTCGGTCGAAAATAGGAATTGCAACTGAGAAGTGATTATTATTCATGTACGTCTTTCATTTTGTGCGTGGAAGTTCGTAATCGTTTTCACGAGACTATAGACAGGGATTATGGGTTTGGGACATTACAAAGAACCAGTTGAGGTTAAGAACACTTGCGAGGTTAGTAAAAAAATATATGTTCGAGTAATTTTCAGCTGCTGGTTAAAGGAACAGAAGGGTATTTTGGAGGTCAATGTTTCTTCCCAATATTACTGCATAATTTCTCATTTGATATGCAAATATAAGTGCGGACGTGTCCGTTGACTGGATTCGCAACCAACGTCCGCTCACGTAATATGCAGCAAAGGTAAGAGCTCAGTAATCAAGATCCTTCCGGTGGTACCTATCGCTTTCAGGGGCTCATCACAACCAGTGAAACTGCAAATGTTAACGCCACTGAACCAATGGTTCAACGCCAGGTTGCCACGAGGGCCGTTCATCATGAATTCACTCTACAAGTAGCACCATTTAAAGCAGATGCGGAACTATCTCCTCGTAAGGCAACAAACGAGCTCACAACCCTGGCTGAATCTACAGGATTGATCATCTCCCAGTCTGCTGACGGCGAGTGCTTTCCAAACGACGGATACAATCCCAGACTCGACATTTACATGGCCTTTGCAGATCCGTTCAACGTGGGCAAGAGATACCTAAAGCCTGTACCTGTAAGCATGGATTTTGAAGCGCTCATAGAAGAATATTTATACAGGCAGTTCAAGTTTAAGCACCCATTTAAAATCCTAGTATTTTTCGCCACCACAAAGTTCGTTGCCGCTGTTTGAAGAATGAACAGAAAGATATGGCTCCGGACCACCTTCTATTCACCACTTCAAATGCACGAAAAATGCACTTTTGAAACACTTATTCGACCAATTTTACCGATATTCATTGCACTGAGGAGAGGAAGCGAAATTCTAGTCATTCTACAAAAACTGATGTCTGGCTTCACATGTTTTCAGTGCGGCCAATAATTGGCGTCTTCCAAAGCATTCGAATAGTGTTAAACATTCAAATTATTTACCTGGACCGAAAACACACATCGCGTTTGGTAAACAGCGCCGGTTATTCTCATGCGAAAATATTTCATAGTACTTTACTATTTACATGAAACAGGAACTATGATTGCGAACGTTTTCCGATAGTCCTGCTCGCAAATTAGCGGTGTATTACAAATCGGTGAGCAAGACATTATATTGGTATACTTTTGATTATCCGCATTGTCGAATAGTAACGTGCAAATTTTTCGTATTTCATGCGCTTTATTTCCGGATTGGCAAAAAACTTTTATGCAGCACGTATAGAGGATTGGAACGCTGGATCGGGTGTTATTTACTATCGCCGACTGCTCTCTCAGTAATACTTTTGCTCTGAATATTATATGGAACGAGGTGATTAATAAGAAATAATGATTTATGCGTAATAGAATAGCATGACTTGCTGCTAGCCAGAGCAAACACAGTCACTTTGGTCATGTCCTTCTACGTGGCATTTGGGCATTTGCATATTTTTAAAAAGTGGCGCAAATTAGGAGGAATTCATGGTATTTTTCATGGTTTTTTGGTAATTGTTCATAAACACTGCCATCTGAAACGCGTTTGGTCCTGAAAGCATAATAAATAAAAATAAATGAATACATAGGTTATGCCCATCAATCCCTAGATCATAAATATAAGACTGACACTTCGCACACTCGATAGGTGCAGGAACGCCTTGCGTTCGGTGTAGAACGCATGGAAACGCCTGCACGGAACGTTGCAGGAAGTCATTTTTATTTCTTTTAAGCATACTGCAGCCCCGTAGGAACTGTTGCCGGAGTGGGTACGTACAAAGGACAAAATGAGAGTAATATATAAATATATAAACAGAGAAAACCTATCAAAACTATACAAGTTCAGCAAAATAAATCGTGTAAACACGAGCTTTCTGTCGCTAAATGTAGACACATTGTTATCGAGAGGCACACAACGAGTAACGCCGCCTAAAAGCCTTCGAGTTCAATCGTCCGGAGAAGGAAGCTGAACACGAAGGTGTTGTTTGCAGTATCAGTATAATGGAAAATTTATCGTTAATTCGAGTTCACAATTATTTAATAAACGTTGACAAGCTGTTTGCAAGGCGATAGAAATAATTGAAGATACATTGTAATGTTTCTAAAGACTGGGTACCCAATGTTGTCCTCTGCGTTACACCGTGTCAATGGCAGTATTCATGAGCCGTCGCGAGAACATCTGAACATCTTAACATGTACACCTCCCGGAATGCCTTGTTCTCGTCACCCGCAAGAAAAAAATTATTGGGTAGTTCACTATTCCCTGAAGAAACTACTTAGCAGAAAAAAAATATCAGCTACAGTACACACCTTTAGGAGAACGCAGAAGATTATTGTGTAACTACCGAAATAAGCCATAGAAATTCATTTCTTTCCGAACGAATAATTGTTTTTTTTTTCATTATGAACGCTTACATGCTCTCGTACACGCACACTTGTATTCTAGAAAGTTTTTACCTCACGTATTTGCCCTTTTTTATTATTGTTGCTCGCTTGCTGGCATCACCGATCCCTTTGTACAGAGGTGGCTGTAGCGAGTGCTACTGTCCACCGCTCCGTTGTACCGCTTTTAGCCACTAAGTCTTCCATCTATTTGACAAATATATCTGTTTGCATCACATTGTAGAGTAAGTGAACTAGCATTTATTCGTTCCGCAGATTATGTACAAAACGAAGCGCTTCACCGGAACTGTCCGAGAAACATTTATTCTTGATGAAGCCCTGGGAAACAACACCATCGTTTCCATCATCCGTGAATCCGCTGGAAGTTACTCCCTCATGGCCTGGCTTGTGGACCCCTTGGGAAAGAGGTGTCACAACTGTGAGGAAGTTGAAAGCGACGGCGAAAAATCACTCACCATACCAAGCCCGGCAATGGTACGGCTTTACCGTAGAAACCAGTATTGATAGAATATGCGGATTACTTTTCTTCGGATATATTTTTTTTACAAGTCATCGCTCATCACTTGCCAATCGTGGTAATACTGTAGGCGCAGTGCCCTTTGGAAAGTGAATAAGTGTTGTACAGTTAAAAGAAGAAGACCGATAGAAATTTTAATGTCCCATTCGAGGTTCGAGTACCATTTCAGTTCAGACATGCCTGTTTGAATTTCTTACTTAAACTAAGCTCCCAGTTTGTTTAGCGTCTCTCACACTGTTCTGAGTGTAAACATGAATGCAGAACTTATGTTATACTCCACAACCCGGAAAGCTTGATATAGCTCAAGGAAGCCTAGATTTCGCTCTCGCACATGCTAACGGGAAGTTCACAGCAACACAAATTGTCAGAGTCTATCAGGTTTGAAAACGTTACCTGTAGTGAAGAAGGGGTACGCCATAGTAGGCAACGCCGCCTGTGCTGAGAGTCCGTGTCCTGCTCCGACGGTCGGCCCAACCATCAGTGGCTAATAAACACCTTTAGAAATGATGGAGTTCGTTTCGGCCTACAGCGCCAATCCTGGAACTTCGGTCCCGTGCCCTACGCTCAATCATGCCTGAAGACACATCGCAGCAAACGCCCACTCCTCAATCCCAGTCAGGGCCTCCTCAGTCGGTCATGTGCTGCGATGTACCTCGCCACAGGGACCTTGCAGTTTCAGCGGCGCGGACGAAACGGAGGCCGACAACTGGCTCACGACATATGATAGGTTAGGAGCCAACATCAAATGTGACGAGCCCGCCAAGCTGTGCTACGTGCCCTTCTCTCTCGCGGGTGCATCTGGAAACAACCCCGAGGCTGATCTTGCTATCCGTACTTATTCAAGACCTCTTTAGTGGCTGTGTTTGGTCGCCCTGCTGTGCGTAAACTGCGAGCAGAATCGCGTTAGCAAGAGCATGAACCGCAGCCGGGTGAATCATTTACCGGTTACATTGAAGATGTACTGGGCTTTGCAAAGTCAATGCGACGATGTCGTAGTTCGTCTAAATCAAGAATGCCGTGTAGGCGATGGCGAACAAAGCATAGAACATATTACTTGCCAAGAATCTTCAGTCAGTGACAGACATCGTCACTATATGCAAATGCTACGAGGAGCTACGCAGGCAGCGCTCGTTGGCACGTTGCCCGTCTTCGCTCGACGACCTCGTTGCTGGTTTGGATACCATCTCCGACCAGTCAGCGTTGTTTGTTGAAATGAACGCGTGCGTTCGGGCGGAAGTTGCACGCCAGCTCTCCTTGATGTCCTTGGTTTAGCGGCCGCATCTACAATAGCCTGCATCGCATCTTATGTATCCGCTCCATCGCACGATCGAGCAGGAAGTCGCCGACATCTCGGCAGACCATCGCCAGCATCTTGTTCCGGCTGTTCCACTAGGGTACGCGGACATCGTTTTGCCGCCACAACAGGTCTCTGCGGCTGCACCACTCAGCTACGCTGATGTCGTCGCGAGCACCCAACTATTCCCTCCAAGTATGCTCCTCTGTTATGCCGAGTTCGTGCCTAGGACTGGTCTGCAGCCCCGCATGCAGTATTGTCAGCAGCTGCCCCGCACAATGCGTTCTGTGACATGGATGGGACCTGCCCCGGCAGCGTACTTAGAATTGCTAGTACGTACAGCGGGGCGTGCCACTTGCGGTGACGACGGACCTTTGCGCGCATGCACGACTATGAACCCGTGCGGAAAAGGAAATGTGAGGATTTTACGTCATTGGAGGAGTTTCTTAGAGCACCTTATATGCGTTTGTCCTTAGGCGTGCCGGCAGAAGTCGCGGTGCGTGGCAGTGCTCAACTTAGCGTAACAAGTTGGTGGCTGGGCGTAATTATATTTATTCAATCCTCTCTTTCATTACTTGTAACAACGTGTCATTATTTCGCATTATTGGTAGCGCCTCCAGGACATGAAAGCGGAAACGGGGAAACCAAAGCTATAACCCGCACTACTCTGTTAGTTGGGACTCGCCCAGTCCTCCGCGTGCTAGGGGTGTATAAGATCGGCTGTCGGTTATCGCGGACAGCCAATTCTTTATGCGAACACATGCTGGCACGCTTGGGTCTCCGCGGCATTCACCCACGGACTTCACTGCTTCCAGCTTTGATACCCCCGCTAGCCCTTGGGTGCTCTGGAGATCCTGCACCGCCTACTTTATTGTAACTTCAGGTACTCTCCTTAGGTCTCCATTTGCTAGGTGCAGTGCTTCTAAAGAATCCAATCTATTTTCGCGATGAAAAAAAACGGAGCCGCTAATTATACAACACCAGTAAAATCTTGCCCCTTCAGACACAGCGATCATCAAGTGGGGCGTCTGAGCCCACTGCCTCACCGCACCGGCCCCCAGCGGTAGAGCCTAAACAAAGTGGACCACACTCCGCAATGCCGGCATGTCTAGGGGACAAACGACTACAACATGCGCTAAGAAAACACCTCCATAGCGCCTAGGCAGACTCATATATTCAAGGAGCAAACGCTCCCAGATATCTCTCTCGCGCCCACTCTTACTCGCGCCTGCGCACAAACGGCTGGCGATCCCTCAAATGAACGTCTCCGCCGAGGGCTGCGCCCTCCGACATTGCATCTGAGATTCAAGTTTGTATATGCTGCGACGCGGGGCTTCCGCCACAGTGAACGCGATGCAGCAGTGGGCAGTGACACCCATTTGGTGATAGAAGTGCGCATCACTTGAAATGTGGTACATCCGAGGCACGTGAAAAAACTTGAAACGCTTCAAGAAACGGTTGTGCAACGTTAGGTAAGGATTGCGTGCAGGCCTTTGACAGCACCACGTCTCGCTGCCCAAAGCTTTGTCACTCCATTTTCAACGATGCTCAAGAAGGATTCATGCAGAACGTGGACACGCGCCACATCAAAAAGGAAGAAAACGGTGGCCCCATTTGATCAAGGAGCCACGAAGTAGCCGATTCCTTAGAGCGAGCTTCTTTAAAAGGTCCTTTGATGTGTGTGCTGCCGGCAACAGCCCACATCACTGCACCCAAATATAGACAGTTTTCTTTGACCTAAGACAAAAAAGGGTTATAATTAGTGAAATCTACAGGTTTCACTTATCTAAATTATTCTTAGAACCGACAATGCTATCCTAACCAGCAATTCTAAGTATCATTTACAAATCTACCGTAGCCGTATTGCAACACATGCAGATATGTGGTCTGGCGGTGCCCCTTTTATGCTACCTCTGCAATGCATCTGAATCCATCGATCATGTTTATTATCACGTTGGCAATTATTTGCTCATCGAAAACGATGTCTAGAAATTCCGCTTTGAAATCTTAAGACTGCCTTTAAGCACTAATGTTATTCTCTCCCTTGGAGCAACGGTATTAGTATACAGCCACCGGAAAGTTTGCCTAGGCATATTTCAATTTTTGTGTGACGCAAGAAGACTGGCATATTATTTGTTAGTCTCCATATTTGATTTATTTCATCTTCATATTAGAAATTTCTAAAAGTAAAAACACGTTCACAGGTAAAATATTATTATTCAAAACCTAACCTGTTCATTTTTATGTATATCCATTACTTTATGTGTTTCAGTATTAAGTTCTTGTTACTTTTCCTGTCAAGGCAAGGCAGACTTTTATAATAAACACTACATTATCGCATTCATTATTAGTTTATTTCCCATTTTACCTGACATGGTTGCTCAGTGGTCATGATGTTAGGCAGCTGATCACGAGGTCACGGGATCGAATGCCGGCCACAGCGGCCGCATTTTGATGCAGGCGAAAACACTTGTGCACTTCGATTTAGGTGCAGGTTAAATAACACCAGGTGGTCGAAGTTTCCGGAGTCCTCCAATTCGGCTTGCCTAATAATCACAGAGAGGTTTTGGCGCGTAGAATACAATCATTATTTTTTTTCATTTTAGATAATTCATTTATTTTCTTCTTTTGCGTTAGGTATTTATTAACGAATTTATTTTATTTTTCATTCATTTTACTACCGGATTCGTCGCCTATCCCCCTTAAGAGGTTTGTGCCATTAAATGCGGCTTCATCACCGGCATCATCCGCATGTGTTCAGGCCACAGCAATAAGAACGACATGGCAAGTTTTTGTTGCACTTTAAAGTGCATATTTCCGAGAACGCTAGTACGATCAGGTAAGACTTAGCGTCGCATACGTTATGCGGAGCGCGCACTCATCCAAAATATTTCGACCGCCCGCGGAGTGACTAAGTGCATGCCACGCAGAATGAGAAGCGCGCATATATTTGCACAAGTGCGTGCATAAGCCTTCAAACCATGCTTCAAAGCATAAGCCCTTCCCCGCTGCCACGCGCCAGGCTTAGCTCTGACGCCCGATTTTTCGTGGCACAAGATTTTCTTATACCCGCTATGCGTGAACGAAAAGCGCGTGGCCAAAACGTAATTGTCTCGTCTCTTATTGGAATAAAGCTCAGAGCAAGCATGGAACTCTACTAAAACACCGAGCTTGTTACGGTCCTTCTGTTACGAAAAGTAACTTACCAGTTCTGATGGCTTCAGCGCATGGCTTTTGTGAAATGCGGCGAAGCATTCAGTGTAATGCTGTGATACAAGTGAGAATTTACGCGCCTACGCAGTGTAAAAAACGTCTTATTATAAAAACTGTAAACTTCCCTTGGCCACGCTTCTGGCCTTTGTTATCCCAGGTGCTCTTCTGAGGCCTCCAAGCTGAATCCTACAGTGAGTCGCAGCAGAAGGAAGGAGAGAATTTGCGTGCCTACTAAGTGTATGCAACATGTTATAAAAACTAGAAACGCCACTTGGCCACGGTTGTAGTCTATATTATTATCTCAGATGCGCACCTGAGGCTTCCGTCTGCCGGTATTTTTTTTTCTCTTCGTATACAATTTCACCGCAATACCTAGACGTATAGAGAAGAAGAGTTTTAAAGCACGTTCACCATCATAAAATGCCCAAAAGGCCTCCCGCTCGCCCAAGAAAAGCAAGAAGAATACCTACTGCATCACAAATGACGCAAAAGTTTGTCAATAAAATGTAAACGGAAACAAAAGCTTACTCTTCAGAAATCATCCCTCATATTGTATATATACGAACATGTTTAGGTTTTTTATTGGCATTGTATGGATACAATTTTTTGAAACCACTGCTTATTCGAACCAGGCATATAATCTGAAAAAAGTGCAAAAATGCCGTATTGCCTTTGGTTAAGAGCTCAAGCGTAAATACTTGAACGACATCTGGTACGCTAACGAGAGACCTCAAAGAAACCACCTGACAAAACAAAGCAAGTGTAGATGTTATCAACTTGATGACAGTATAGTTGTTCTACACTTCCTATTATAACTGGGAGATCATTCAACTAGCCTAGGAGAAACAGTGTACTTACTGGGAAGCACTTCTTAATTAGCTCTTAATTCTCAAGACGTGCTTAAGTAAGCTTGAGTTTATTATATGTGCGTGAAGGAGTGGGGTAATTGAAAATGCTTTTATATAAACCTGTAACGTTGCAGAGCGTCGTCCTCACGAGCAACAGTATACTTGAACGCTGTTATTTTGCCATCAAGCCTGTTTGATGATTTAGAGCATAAAAAGACGTATACAAATACATGCAAGAAGAAACGCATTTCAAGATGGTGAATGTGCTTCAGAAAGCTTCTCCACAAATACTCATGTGCACAGCGTTGACATTGTATACCAAGCGAAAAGAAAAATAGCGGCAGTCTATGCGCTCAAGTGGGCCTCTGATTTAACAATAGACTACAGCCTTGACCCAGTGGGGTTTCCAGTTTTTATAACAAATTCTCCATTTGCTTCACTGCAACTCAGCGTAGCTTCAGCCTGGGGGCCTCAGGTGAGCACCTGCGATAACAATAAAGACTAGAAACGTGGCCTAGTGAGGTTTAACATTATTATAATAACACGTTTAACACTGCGTATGCGCGCAAATTCTCACTCGTTTTGCTGCAATACACTGAATGCTTTGCTGCATTACATTAGTGCTGTGCGTTGAAGCCATTAAAAATTACCATTTTCTTTGAACTTTTCCTAAGAATCGAAGCAAGCTCGGTGTTTTATTAGTTCCCCGCTTGGTCTACGTTTTATTCCAATAAGAGACGAGACCAGTACGTTTTGGCCACGCGGTCTTCCTTCACGCATAGCCGGTATAAAAAATATCCCACAAAGAATCAGGGGTCAGAGTTAAGCCGTGCGCGCTGCTTAACTCTGGTTTGAAGGATGCTTTAAGGGCTTATGGACGCACCTCTGCAAATATATGCGCGCTTCTCATTCCGCGTGGCATGCATTCAGTCACACTGGGTGGCGTCGAAATATTTTGAACAAGTGCACGATCCGCCTAACGCTTGCGGCATTAAGTATTACCTGATCGTACTAGCGTTCTCAGAACCATGCACTCTGGACTGCAAAACACCTGCCTGGCTTGTTTTTTTTTTTTCCTTTGTACTTGCACTGTACCAGTTTTAGAAGAAACACTTAGCGCGTCGTCCTTATTGCTGTGGCCTCAGCACATGGCTCCACGATCATGCCGCCGGCGTCTTCTTCCTTATAGATATGGCGCGTGTCCACGTTCCGCAAGAATGCTTTTTAAGCGTCGTTATAAACGGAGCGTCGCGGATTTCGGCAGCGAAGCATGGTGTTGTCAGAGGCACACAGGCCTGCCTATATGTTGTCGCCTCCCTGACAGTCCTGCTCATTTTACTCTCAAGTCTAACAATATCCTGATCCACTTAGTGAATAAGTACTCGAATGCATACATTTTGTTCTTTGGAGATTTCAACTATGCAAAACTTGACTGGTTTTCTGTGCAACTACGTTCAAACCCAGTGGGTGCTAAGGACTTACTTGACGTTTGCCTTAACTTTAACTCAATGCAATTAGTAACTAAACCAACACGCGTAAGATAGGCTAATCAGAACATTTTTGATCTTTACTAAACACTCATCCCGTAGATCTGTCAACCACTACCTACCCCCGCGACATCAGTGATTATAACGTAATCCCTGTCACCGTCCCATTATTCCCAGCTTACGCCGTTCTTACGAAAACGTCATCAGCCGCTATGACAAACGCAATTAGGCTGCAATAATTCAAGAAGTACCCAACTTTTATGAAATATTCGAATCAAGTTTTTATTCGCGCTCTGTGGAAAACAACTCATCGCTCTTTCAGAATAAACTTAACGCCCTATCAGCGAAGTACATTGTAACTATAACCGTTCGCACTTACCGACATCAGCCATGGTTTAGCAAAAGGCTTAAAACTTTCGGAAACACAAGGAAACGTCTTTTTCGATCCAAAAGAATAAAATTAAACCCTGATGTCTGGAAAAGCTACTACGAGTCTCGACGTGTCTACTTGGACACTATCCACAGACATGAACACTCGTTTTATGATACCGACCTTCACCACATAACTGATAACCCGAAAAAAGTTTGGCAGATCATTAATCCCCACACAGCCAGTACTATCAGCATCCCCGACCAAATGGGTGATCCTTTATCAGACGCTGACTGCGCTAACGTTTGTAACACAATATTTTCTTCAGTTTTCACCATGTAATCCGATACGCCCATTCAATGCATTTCTGCTCCTCCCATGGCAGAATTGGCGGCCATAATTTTTTAAATAAACGGTACCTGCAGCCGAACAGAAGACCTCAACATGCCATCGTCTGCTCGCCCAGACAAAATCACTTTAAAACTTAAAAAAAAACTTTAAAACTAAAAAACACTTTAAAACTAAAAAAAACTTTAAAACGAGTTCCTATTACCTGATTTGTACACCGGAACGACCTTGCGAACTTTCAATTCGATGGTTAGGTTACCAGTTGTTAACGACTGGGAAAACAGCAAGGTTAAAAAAGAAACAGAAAGATATCTGTTTCTTTTTTAACCTTGCTGTTTTCCCAGTCATTAACAACTGGTAACCTAACCATCGAATTGAAAGTTCGCAAGGTCGTTCCGGTGTACAAATCAGGTAATAGGAAATCGCCTCTAAACTACTGCCTGATTTCCATAACAAGCCTCCCTTGCAAAATCGTAGAACATGTCATTTTCTCACAATTAATGGACTTTATCGAATCAAACGTTTTTTTTTCTTTCATAACAGCACCATTTGCAAGGCATGTTTTGTGAAAACCAGTTGGCCATCTCTCTTCATGATGTGCATTCAAACCTCGACACTAATACACAGACGGACGCAATTTTCCTCGATTTCGCAAAAGCCATTGTCAAAGTAGCTCATAAACACCTGCTTCTAAAACTTTCACAGCTGAATATTCACCCTAACATTATAAGATAGCGAAATGAATGTGTTACTAATCGCTCTCAGTGTGGGTGAATCAATAATAGTACTTCTAACCCGCTTCCTGTAACATCAGGCGTTCCACAGGGCTCTGTGGTAGGGCCCCTCCTGTTCATAATATATATTAATGATCTACCACCTAATGTCTCAAGTCACATCCGCGTATTTTTTGACGATTCTGTTGTCTACCGCACCATAACTAACATCAGTGACCAAGTATTGCTTCAGAACGACCCGAACAATATTCAAAATTGGTGCGATGACTGGCTAATGCTACTAAATCTTTCTAAATGCAAAGCAATGTCAGTAACCCACCATCAAAATCCTCTCGTATTCCCTTATGTAATAGAAAATAACCGTATTGAACCAGTTAAATCTTTCTAATTCTTAGGAATTACTGTTTCTCACGACCTTGACAGGTGTTCACATGTGAATAACGTTATAACATTTGCCAACAGAGAGCTCGGTTTTTTAACACTATTTGCGAAAAGCTCCTCCCCACGTAAAACCACTAGCATATAAATCGTTCATCCGACCTAAACTTGAATACGCTTCTGACGTGTGAGATTTATTAACGCCCTTGAAGCCGTACAGAATCGCACAGCTCGGTTCATTCACTGAGCATACTTTTACATAAGCGCATCATACTTAAAAGCAGACTCCCGTTTACCAACTCATTTGTATCACTGAGCACGTGCTGGCGGGCCAGTTGCTTATGCATGATTGCAAAAGAAGGTGCGAAATAAAATAACAGACGAAGGAAGGAGACACAAGACAACCACGCAGGCGCACTAACGACTGAATGTTTTATTTCTTGACAAAGGAATATATAGCTGCTGTCAAGGATCATACAACAAAAAGAAAAAGGGCCATCATCTGCATCGCACAAGGAAGCCACGAAGCAGAACGCCTTTCGTGATAACAATGTCTGTCTTGTTGCGGTGTCGTGGCCACCCGATTGCTGCAAGCGTCTTCGTTCCGTGGCTTTGTACTTGTGGCGTCGTTTGCTCTTAGGTGGTGATATTGACTCGAACCCTGGTCCGATGACAAAGGCGCAGGAGGAGAAGCTTGACTTATGCTATCTTCGGCTGGTCGCTTCCATCCCCCGAAGCAGAGTCGGGCAGATCCGGCGTTCCCCGAGCTCAGAGGTAGAGGACGAGCGCGCAAGCCAAACGTGCGACTCGCTCTCGGAGGAGGCAATGGCAGATGCTAAACCACGTGACTACTAGCAACGTCCGATGTTTCGCTTATCGAAAGCTCTCGGCGCTGCCGGGAAAACCGGCGGACGCGCCGGCGGAACGAGCGTTCGTCGCAGTGGCCTAGGTTGCCTAGGTTACGGTGGGCCGTCGCCAACAGCAGCAGCGCGGCTTTGCGATGACGTTTCAATTTCGACGACTGCTCTGACGACAGGGCTCGGAGCGCCTCAGAGCGTTCGAAGGTGGAGGAGAGCAATCGAGATGAACTAGCCGAACGCAGGGCGGGCACCCTCTTTCAACCAGCCGAAGACAACGCCGCTCGCGAGAGCGCGCTCAGAAACGACCAGTCGAAGATGGCATTAGTGTGCGATGCAATTAGGCGTCTCGAGACAAATATCGCGAGCCTTCTAGAATCTGTAAATAAAGTTCTAGAAATGTATAGCATCCTTAAGAATGACTTAGACGCGCTAACTAAACGCGTCAATGAACTTGAATCTGAATGTGTACCTATGCCTCCAACGCAAGTTCCAGAAACCTGTGACAGCAACGTTCGCAAAATCCAAGAGAAAATTGATGACCTCGAAAACCGTTCACGATGATCGAATGCACTGTTTTTTGGCATTGCTGACAATGACCATTCAGAAACGTGGGACAGTACCGAGGCTATAGTTCGAGAATTTCGTAAAAATAAACTGGGGTTTCAATACAGTCTATAGCCAGGGCCCACCGCCTGGGTCGGTTCTCAGCCGAGGAAAATCCGCCAATAATAGCTAAATTCTACAATGAAAAAGAAATCGAGACTCTGCTCAGCAATGGCAGCAAGCTGAAGGAAACAGATTTCAAGATAACACGGGTCTACTATGTTGCCGTTCGCGATAAGCGCCGAATGCTTTGGCAGTACTCGAAGTCAATAAAAAAGGAGGGCGATCATCCCCGCCTTGCTTTCACCAGCTCATTCTAAATAATGACGCTTACGTCTAGGGCGCGGATGCTAACTGCGCAGTGCGTTTACAAACATCTGGAAATGTTGCGCCAGAGGTAGAGGGCGGCGCCCACGGAAGTGCTGACAAATGACCCAATCATTCTCCTGCCTCATCTCAAGTAATCAACCCTTCTTTGCCGTCAGTTCATAAGCCTTGCCATATTACCGCATTAACTTTCCTCTATACAAATACCAGAAGTATCCTCTCTAAAGCTGTTCCCATTTCCTCGCCTACCGATTCATGCTCTGCATCCTTAATCGCGTTCACGGAAACGCGGCTTACGGACAATGTTCCCGACGACAGCATTTTTGTTACTGAGGAGACGTTTAACATATTTTGCTGCGACAGGTCAAGTCGGAGAGGCGATGGTGTTCTGTTGGCAATAAAAAAAGAATTATCATGTGTACCCATCATAATTTCTACGTTTCTTGAATGTGTATGGGTGTTGTTAAACGGTAGCAGTACTGACATACTTTTTGGTGTTTTTTATAGCCCCCTGATATGGGAAGTGCTTTTGTTGAAGAGTTCTATCGCATTTTGAGTGAAGTGTGTAACCGATTTCCAAATTGTGTGTTATTAATTTTTGGGTGTTTTAATTGTCCACGCATCAATTGGACAACTCTATCTGTCAAGGAGAGTGAAAGAGAATCGAATGCATTTCTTCAGTCATGTCTAGATTTTTCGTTATCCCAACTTATCATGCAACCCACACGGCGCACTGCCACATGCTCCAGTATTCTTGACCTAATCCTTACTAATATCCCTGACATTTGCGCCAACATTAGTCACCTGGATGGGCTCTCGGATCATGACGTCATTACTGGGAACATTGTTTGTCGGCATAACAGTAAGAAGATCATTGAAAAAAAATTAAATGCTATAGCAGAGCTAGCTTTGATCGTATGAATGCACAATTATCTCTTTTTGCAGACCAGTTTCTTAATGACTTCTCGTCCCGTACAGTTGAAGAAAACTGGGTCGCGTTCAAAAATGTGTTTACTGACGTCGTTAACAAATATATACCGTCCATAACAATCAGGAGTAGGAGCTCTACGCTATGGTTCAACAAGCAACTTCGGCGTCTAAACAACAGAAAAAAGCGATTGTACAGGCAATCCCAGAAATCCAGTCTTGCATCATCGTGGCTTAAATACAAACAGTGCGACAAAGAATACCAAGAGTTACTTAAATCCAGTCGTCGTCACTTTTTCAACCACGGCCTGTCATCTATGCTGACTAACAATCCTCGTAAATTTTGGCAAGTAATGAATCCAAGCAATCACCCCAATGTTGTGCTTACCGATTCCACAGGCGCCACTGTTCCCGAGTCAAAGTGTGCTAAAATAATAAACAATGTATTCTCGTCTGTGTTCACTCGCGAAGACGTCACTTCATGCCCAAACATAGGTACACTTTCCGATATCATCGTGCCGCATATAAATATTACCGAGTCCGGTATCATATCACTACCTAATAATCGTAAGATATCTGCATCTGACCACATTGGGTTCAACAACAGGTTGCTTAAAAGTACATCACGAAGCACTTCGGGAATCTCGTGCGCTCTTTTTTCACAGTCATTGTCATCCGGCCAAATTCCTAATGACTGGCGTACAGCCAAGCTCATACCAATTTTTAAGTCTGGCGATCGCTCATCACCGCTTAACTACCGGCCTATTTCATTAACTAGCACCGTTTGCAAACTACTCGAACATATCATACATTCTCAAATCATAAAATACTTAGAAGAACATAACATAATCTTCAAATACCAGCACGGCTTTCGCAAGGGATATTCATGCGATTGGCAACTTGCAGGGTTTACTAATGACTTCCTTTCATGTATTGACGCTGGAAACCAAGTCGACGCGTTATTCTTAGATTTTTCCAAAGCTTTTTACCGCGTTCCTCACCACAGGCTACTATTATAACTCAAATATTTCAACATTGACGCATAAGTCATTGCATGGATAAAAGATTTCTTGTCATTTCGAACTCAATTCACAAACGTTAATCATTGTAACTCCCCTTTTATTCCTGATTCCTGTCACAAGGGAGCGTGCTTGGCCCTTTCCATTTTCTAATTCATATTACTGACTTGCCTAACTACATGTCGTCCAGAGTAAGACTGTTCGCCGATGACTGCGTAATTTACCGTATCATTTCTACTGACACTTACCCTCAAGCATTGCAGTCAGACCTCAACGCAATAAACACATGGTGTTCAGACTGGCAAATGACACTAAATCATACTAAAACTAAGTGAATGTCATTTACGCACTCCCCTTCCCGTATTCCAACTTCATACTTTAAAGGTAACAATGTTGTCGAACTTACTACCACGTACAAGTACTTTGGAATCAACTTGCAATGGGATCTAACATGGCATCATCACATCAACGTTACTCTTGCATCTGCTAACCGTACTTTCGGAATCATGCCACACAGACTAAAGCAAGCGCGTTCACACCTAAAGAAACTCGCGTACACCACGTTAATCAGGCCTAAAATTGAATATGCATGTGCCATCTGGGACCCGAGCCCAGACGACATTATACGTAAGATTGAATCCCTGCAAAGCCGTGCTGCTCGCTTCATTTTTTCAGATTTTTCTCCGTACTCCAGTGTCACATCTTCAAAAATTCGTGCTGAACTGTCTTCGCTATCACTACGACGGAAACACGCCCGCCTATCTCTCTTTCACAAACTTTATCATCACGATCGTTTGCGCGACGACTTCTTTCAATCGCCCCCTGGCATTTTTCCTCGCCGTGATCACCCCTGCAAAGTCAAACGCCCAGCTTGCCACTCGGCCCATTACGCACAATCATTCATCCCCAAAACCATAGCTGACTGGAATACCCTACCATCTGATATTGCCACTGAAGTTAACACCGATCAATTTCATCAAATGCTGTGGACTCATTTCAGAGTTTGACGTCTCTGTGCGTCTTTGGTGTTAGCTATTTTTTTTTTCAGGGCAAATTTAATACCTTTGAATCTTGTTTGACATCGTATTGCAGTTTTTTTCTCTTTTTGTGTTATCCTTGAACCCCCGGTGTTTCAATTTTCACACTTCATTCTTATCTTTATTCGAACTTTAATCCACTTCCAATATTCGTGTATGCGTATTTTGTGGTGTTCTTACTATGTTTGCTGAATTTTTTATTCTTACTATTTTTTTGCATATTATTAGTGTGTTTCGTGTGCTCCCCTATGTAATACCCTCTCCAAGAGGGCCTTTAGGGTATTTGAATAAATAAATAAATAAATATACTTCTAAGCGACAATCCCAAGATACACCAGTTCCTTCGTCGAAAGAGAAACTGAGGCTTCACTGATACAGTCATCACCACGCTTCTTGATCTCAAGCGCTTCCAATATCTCCCTTGTCTGTTGATTATCAGCAATGCTCAAAACACAGGTTCTATCACAATCGGGAATGCACTTGTGAGCCTTACAATGAGAACTTACATGACCGGAGAGATGGTTTTTCATCTTATATCGGTGCTTATGCAATATGTCATTCAGACATCGACCCGTTTGGCCTACATATGATGAACCACGCGACAAGAGAACCGAATAACCTAGTTTCCTTACACATCCGACATGTTTCTTCCCATGTTTTTGCACACACCTGTTTATTTTCAGTTTTATTTTCTGTATTTCAGTATTATTTTCAGTTAGCAGTGTCAGAGTTCAAAACAGCCTTGCATACTCTAACCATGACTCATGAGCTTCCGGCAGATAACTATTTCAGATTTGTACGTTTAGAGTTCACTTTCTTATCGTGTCTTGTTTGCTGGCAGTTCAAGCCAAGGGCTAGCAACCCCATCCTCTCCTACCATTCAGCTCATTCAAAAGCAATATAAAGAAGCATCATTCAATGATGTCTAACCAATGCACTTAACAAGTCATGTGTGCATCGGCTGCAAAGCAGTTTTCGTTGTCAGATCAGCCGCCTCAAATAGGCAAGTTATCCTCACCATGTGATCGTATCTGTTGCAGAAGAAATGCTCAGACAGCTCAGGCAACCTAACGTTGTAAACCAGGCTCGAGCACGCTTTTCTGAAAGCAGGCGTGCTATCATTGCATATGTTCACGGCATATCTCACAATCGAAAAAAGCAGGTAAAAGAGCTGGTGTTCGGGTTTCATTTTCCGCTCCGAAACGTCTTGGTTATGTGTGCCAAGGTGAACGCAGGGCATCGGGAAATTAACTGGCGTGCGCAAAAAAAAAACAAGGGCAGAAACATGACGGCCCTATTGAAAATCCTAGCATTGCCCATCATGAATTTTATGCTGGGCATGATGGAAAATGTGCTGGGCATGATGGAAAACATGGTGGTTATGGTGGAATTCATCGTGGGTATAATGGGTGGATGGTGGGTACAGTGGTAGATGGTGGGATGTATTGGTGGGATACATACTGGGTGACTTGTCTCAATGGTGGGCGGGCTGGGTGAATGGTGGGTGTAGTGGGTGGATGGTGGGATGACTACTGGGTGACCTGTGTAAATGGTGGGTGAATGCTGGGCGTGCTGGGAGGATGGTGGGTACATACTGGGTGAACTGTGGGAATGGTGGGTGAATGATGGATGTGCTGGGTGAATACTGCATGTACGTACTGGGTGAAATGTAAATGGCGTGCATGCTGGGTGAATGGTGGGTGTACTCGGTGGTTCGTGAAGCACATAGTGAAGAAAAATTTTGCTTTATAGTACGATTTATACAGCTTGATTGCTATGATATTTCAACCACACTAGAGGCATTTTACTGTCAAGGAGGAACAGGGCACTTATTGAAGAAGGCAAAGAAGACAAAATTAGTCACAATGTGACGTCATGTCCCACTTTGAAAACACAACCTGATGAATATTTAATTAAAAATTGAGAAACCTCTTTAAGAAAATGTAAATTTCTTAGTAAAAAAAAGTATAAAAAAATATTTCCTCAACCGGGATTCGAACTTGGGACCTTAGCATTACGAGCCTTGCATCTTACCACTGCACCACGAGTGTGGTAAGAAGCCTAGCAGCTTACCACTGCACCACGATGCTGTTACGTTTTAGCGTGCATTTTAGTTATGTCAACAGTAAAAACCGCTGTCTGCGTTTCTGTTTACATTTGAATTTTAAAAGCCAAGATGCAGGTTCCCTCCACAGCGCCAGCTGCCGCATCTCTAGAAGAGCACAAGTGTTGTTACCATCGACAGGTAGTACATCGTGGAGTGATAGAACATCGCTTTTGCTGTGCGATATGCATATTGAATAAGAAATTCGGAAATAGACAACGGTGACCGGGGACATAGTTAGGGTTGTTACTGCTAATTTCGACAGTTGTCTCTCGCTCTTTACACATTTGAGCGCGCACATAATTCGTGTGCTCAACGCAAAATAGCTACATAAACACTCGTGAATGAGTCTTCATTCTGACAGCATACTGGCTTCTCACGGCAGCGCTGTACCAGATTAATGTGACTCGAGCGAGACAGGTTTTCACGCAACTTTGTGGAACAACCAAAAACTTCTTTTCCGCTTCGCATAAGCTTGTGCAATAATTCTGGGAAATTAACTAATGTGACAGTGTAACCGCACATATAAGTCCACAGGCTTGTGTGCCGCATCTTACCAAATAAAACAAAACGGATACGCAGCCATTCCCGCAGATGGTATGATTTTAATGAGCGGCCGATTTTGAGGAGGCGGGTAGGTGCCGCGTCGTCACGGCACAACTATAACAATTGGCCACGTCGACTTTAATACCGGTGTCGGTGCTATCAGCATTGCCGGCTTGAGAGAAGCACGGTTGAATACCGCGCAAGAGAAAAGTACAGTGCACACCACCGATGCGAAACTGACAAACAATTTTAAAGGGCAGCGACGGAAAGCGCTTCTGTTGCGACTTCAGGACTCTTGGCCGTCGCGACCGGATGTTTGTTGCGACGTCAGAATTTCTGTCATAATGTCAGAGTCGCTGTCATGATAGAAAGCTGTTGTTCCGACTTCAGAACTCTTGTTGTCGCGACAGAACGTTTCTGTTGCGACTTCAGAGATCTTGGTCTTCGCGACAGAATGCTTCTGTTGCGACATCAGACTTTCTGTCGTAACGTCAGGAATGTCTGTCAGCTACGGAAACGTGAGGAACTTCTGTCGTACAACAGAAATTTCTCTAGTTGCGACATGAATTCCTGTTGTCTTTTTCAACTGGTACCTTGTGGATTCTATCGCAGACGCAAGTAAATCACAAAGCTAATGAAGAAACACGGAATAAAACCGTGCATAAGCAGCCGCGTCTATTCGCTGGAATGCACGGTAGCACTTGGCTGCGAACATATTGTACACCGCCGCACATTTCTGGCACCCACCACATAGGACACATTCACGCGGCAGAGACATGCGGTTTTTTCCAGGAATATTCGTGGGTCGCACGATAAATACAGAAGGCATGGACGACAGGAGCGCAGTACGCACACATTCACCACACCAACACGAAAGCAATGCGGGTGACACGGGTGTAACCAGCGCCAACCGAGTGCTTAATCCTCGTAGATTTGATGCTTTCTGACTGAATAAGTTACAACGCGCACGGAAACATCGCACACTGGCCGTGTACCTCCGAGATCATGTCAACAATTTCTAATGCTACCGGTGACGAAAGCAACGAGTCGTTTAAAACGAAGTGACGGCGCAGGTAGCACGGGTCAATGCACGGGCAGTAGCGCAAGGCGTCGTGGGTGGGCATGGATGGGCTTTAAAACAGCTGAAAGTAGGCGGCAAACTTTCCGGAAGGGAGCAAAGACTTGGCTCGCCAGCCTCGACCAGGCACGGCGGACCGCACAAGCCAGTGGAGTTCTGGGCTAGGGGTTTCACCCCCTCGCTTTCCACAGCGTTTTTTTTCTTTTTTACTAAACCTTTTTATAGATATTTCTTCAAATTACAGCCCAGAGAAGGCTTCCATACGCGAATCTCGAAGGCCATCTTTTTACTGCCCGCATGCGGGGGAAGCTCCTGGAAATCGAAAGTACGTCACAGAATTTCTTTCTGCGCTAAACTATAGCGGATAATATAAACTCTGCGACGGTTGTTTATGTATTGCAACATTTATATGCAGTTCGGTGCAACAAGGCACAAAGTGAGTGTGTGCTGGTTATTATTTTAGTCATCGCGGAGGCCAAACAAACTCCCAAGTTCACAGGTGGCGCCACCCACCACCCCAGTTCAAAGTTGTTGCTTATAGTATCCATCCACAAGTCTTGTTCCCTTGTTTACATGTGCTGTCGGTCGTGCGAGTTGCTGCGATGTGTTTGTTTGATCGTGTTTTTGAGTTTGTGTAATGAATTGTGACTTAGTTCGCGTGCACAAAAGTGCCAGAAGATAGCTTGTGTCTCGCTGCATACTCGCGGTATGCGTGGTGCGCCAGGCAAACGTGGACCAACGATTTTCATGCCATGGAGTGCGTTCCCTTTGTCCGTGGTGGTTGTGGAGAGTTCGGTGGACGCCGCAAAGAAATGATGCGTATTATTAGCGTTCCGCAGGTCGTCCACTACGCAACTGCACGTATGCGGGAATAACTTTGCAGCTCCGGCAACTTGGAGGGCGCTTTTCGACCGCATCGTACCATTTAAAAGGTGAGTACAGGCATGCTGTGCTTGCTTCTCGTGTGTGCCTAGAGTGCCTTGCGGGCGCAAGAAATCGAACTCCCACGACGACATTGACTGTGCCGATGCTTGCTGAGCGTTGGTTGACATAATTTGCTTGCGCAAGTTTATTGGCTTAATGCTAAATTTAAAGTCTTGGTGAGCGCTTCCTTCCGATGAGAGGGATTAGGTTCGGCAACAGTCCTCATTTGAGCGAGCTGCCACTTTTCTGCTGAAAATGGATAATAAAGACTCATTTGCCTCTTTACCTATTCTTACTGCAATAACGTTTCCTCTCTTACTTATGCTTCGAGGTTGTAAATGTCTGTCTAAGCGGTTGTTGGTTTGTGAGCAGTTATTGGGAAAAAGTATAAACACCATGCAAGTGATCTTTCGCGCGACAGCGACGCGATGTAGATGGCTGTCGCGCTCGCTCGTTCCCTACAAGTCGTACCCCATGCGAGCGGTCTTGCGCGCGACAGAGACGCGATGTAGATGGCTATCGCGCTAGCTCGTTCCCTACAAGTCGTACCCTATGCGAGCGACGACATTGAGAGCCGTCTCCCCGGTGTGGCCGGTATGAGGGCAGCAAATACGCGCCAAAAGTGTGCATTATTAGTTTAGTTTGCTGTGTTTTACTCAAAGGAGCAGCGTAAAACATTTCTTTAAAGTCTTGCAGTAGGTTCTTAACCTTGCACGTATGAAAATAGTCGTTTGCTTGTTCCGTGCAACAAGCGGTAGTACTCGACTGATGTAGTACATCCAGTTCCGGCTTCGCGCTATTGTCTGTTCGCTCATAGCACTTCTGGGCGACGAATTCTAGATTTCCAGAACCAGGCGACAAAGAACGAGCGATACGTTCGCGCGACGGCCCGTTTTCTCCCTCAAAGCCGTCGCGCGTCGCCGTTGCGCACAGAATATCCCTCATAGGGTTCAGGCAAAAAAATTAAAGCAATTGCGGCTTGCTACTACTACAGCTTACATTTTGAGAGAAGGTGTTTTGACATAACTAGAGATGACAAGGGAAAGTTGCTTAACCGATAGAAAAAAATGAATTGTTACGTAAACAAACATTTGTTTGTAATGTGCTGTAGCTGTAGGTCTTAAAATTTTATTGTCATGAAGAGGTCCCTATTATCACAACATTCATCAGTAACTTTGACCTTGTGCTTTGTTCCCACCCTGCAGTGGTGCAAACATTGTTTTTGTGACTTTTTCTGTGCTCCTTGCATGTGTTCACAATGACTTCGTTAAAGTGCCACTGCTATAAGTTAACACAGAACCTATCTTGCAGTGGCAAGGCCGTGACCAACAACAGTGTCCACGTCAGGGAGGAGCTATGGCTGCAGGAGCACTGTGTGTAATCGGATGGTCTGGTCAGGTATGACTGAAGTGTATGTGTTTGCAAAAGTAGGATCTCGGTATCATTCGTCAATAAGTTTATGGACATATTACTCAGCAGTGCTTACTAAATAGGCTAAATATCTGCTCAACTTTATTCAACTTGCTGCTTATTTGTGTTTGTATACATTATGTACACATTACCTTGTTCACTTTAAAGCTAGATCTAACATGTCTTCAGGCATATTTTTTCTTGCATCAATCACTTCGCTGCGCGTTACATTTTATTTTGCTTAGTACACATTATATCTCCCTCTTGTTATTTTGTTTTATTGATTTGAAACTTTCCTGTGTTATACCTTTTATATCCACTTTTTTTTCGTTTAGGCTACACGCTTGTGCAGTTTCTGCACACGTAAGCATTAAAAGTGTAATGGGCCAAATATGTCACAGGTCTAAGTATGCAGCATGCTTACCATTGTTTAACATTGGTATTACAATTATTGTGAGGGTTACTTGCACGAACAAGACTAATTGAAAAAAGTTGCACAAGACAGTGCACTAGACTTCAACTTACAAGCTTTATTCAGAAAACACGCAATGAGGCCCCACCTTATGCTCAAAAATATCTGCAGACAGATGCATAAAGAAATGTGCCACATGGGAAGAAACCAAATGCACAACAAAGCCAATACCGCCCACCACAACAAGCCATTACAAAGCATTCAGCAGGTTCTTCTCAAGGTACAACAAACACTCCTTTATCAGTGAGTTCCAGTGAAGGAGTGCTTACACATTCATCAACAGCCTTTGAAATGCCAAACACCAAATATTTCCTTATCTAACTGCCTGCCAAACCATCTGAACCCTTGCTTGTTTTGAAAACACAGGTAGCATTTACGAGCACATCTTCGGCAGTGGTCAGCCAAACGGGCAGTGCCTGCTAGAGCGTTTACAGCGTTCCGGTGCTCCCTAAGCCTCTCATTCAAGAACCTGCCCTTTTATCCAATACAGCACTTTCTACAGGGAAGTGAAATCCTGTATACCACCCCCACATTGCAGTTAAAAAAGTGGATGACATGCTCCTTAGTGCATGTACCCTGATTCCCGGCGTTGCTTACCAACCTGCACATTCTTGCGAGCTCTAGTGGTGCTGAAGAAAACACCTACACTGCACTGGTTTGCCACGTTGTTTAGGTGGTGGGACACCCCATGTACAGATGGCACAGCCACAGGGCGCCCACTGGGACGTGCGTTATTGCACCGAGCAGCTGCCAGATCTGTTTTTACCTCTTTAATGAGGCTCCCACTAATTGACACCAAGGTGTTATCGGGATACCCGGCCCTACATAAATGGCTCGCTTGTTGCTGAGCGCTGCAGGAAACCTGGTGCACAAGATTTAACCAGAACAGCTCTCGGGCAGCTAGGAGCTATGCATCCTTTAATATGGAGTATGCCAAACGGTAGTCGAGCAAGGGCTTCTTTTTCCTAAGAGAGTATATATAATAAAGGAAAGTATGATTTAAAATTAAACGAATATCGAATGATTGCAGGCGATCATCTTCTGGCAACTCATGTGTGAACTTGAGTCCTACTGAACACTGTTCGAAAACACCCACAATGTTTTTAACAGCAAAGCCAGCACAACAAGAAAGTCATTGGCACTACCACATTGCCGACTGGATGTGCAGTAACGCATGTCCCAGTGGTAGCCGTGCAGCGCTGCCATACGTACACAGGGTGTCTCACCGCCTAGAAGAAAGGTGGCGAACAAGTTTGGTGTAGGCATTTTTTCAGCACCGCTAACGCTCACAAGAATATGCAAGTTGGTAAACATTGCCGGGCGTCAAGGTACATGCACTAAGGAGCATGTCACCTTCTTTGTTAACTGAAATGTAGTGGTGGTATACTACATTTCACTTCCCTGTGGAAAGTGGTATATTGAACAAACAGGTGCCTGAATGAGTGGCTTGGGGAGTACCGGAACGCTGTAAATGCTCTCACAGGCGCTGGCTACTTGGCTGATCACTGTTAAAGTACCCATAAATGCTCCCCATGTTTTCATAACACACCAGTGCTCAGTCAGTTTGCCAGGCAGTTATATAGGGAAATGTTTGGGGTGTTTTGCATTTCGAAAGCTGCTGATGAATGCATAAGCACTCCATCACTGGTACCAGCTGATAAATAAGTTGTGTCTTCAGAAAAATCTGGTGAATGCTTTGTAATGGCTTCTTGTGGATGCTTATCAGCTTCTATGTGCATTTCGTTATCCCCCTATGTGGCACATTCGTTTATGCATCTGTCTCCACATTAACTGAGCATGCGGTGGCCTGTTTGCGTGTTTCTTCTGAATAAAGCTTGTCAGTTGAAGTCTACCGCTTTGGCTAGTCCGACCTTTATTCCATACACCTTGTTTGTGCTAGTAACTATGTCACAGGAGCTGTGTCAACGCCAACTAGCCCAACCTTCTCCATTAATTTCACAATTATTTCTCAAGTTCCCAGAACAATGGACACGAGCTTGAATTTCTTTAAATGGTACATGAAGGCCAGTATTCACTGTGCTGTAAGTACTACAGCAGTGAGGAGTTTTCTAGTAAGCTTGCTTTCTTTCTCTACATTTTTTTATATTCTTCTTAAGCTATACCCATTCATGCAAGTAGGCATTGTGGCAGAGTCTGTGTCCAGTTGCATCGTTTTCGACTTTGTCTATACTGCATAGACCACATAGTTGGTACATAGTTCAGTCTATTGATGCACTATCATTAAATAAGCATGCAGTTTTGCATATGCAAGATTGCCTGCTCACTATTGCAAAAGCATTTGCTGGTTATTGCTATGTTGCTCATCAAGTGAACTTGATTTCAACAGCACCACACAGAACATCTGCTTGGCAGTGGTGTAATTTTAATAGTGATTATCAGCCAACAAGCTCTCTACAGCTGTCCAGAAATAATTTTATTAGTTTGGGTCTCTCCACATATTTGGTTAGCACAGTGGGCTGTTTTCTATTTATTCTGCTTGGTGCTGTTCAGGTGAGAATATTTTCAACTAGCAAGTACAAAGTGTAATTCTGTCAAATGCCTTTGATTACTAGGCAGATGAATTGAAAGCATTGTACGTAATCCAAAAAGTATTTTTCACAAAATACTAGTGTCATGAACAAGCATCATATGCACTGCAACTCATGGTTTTATGTTGGTATGCAGTTATTTCAAGTTAAGGGTGCTTGTGCATGTATTTGCCACATATTAGCTAATGCTTTAGCTATATGAAACTGCCTATGTTTTGGCTGCTGAAGTCAAACTTGTGGTTGATGAACCTGCTTGTTTTTGCTGTGCACTTGCATTTCTGTTGTTTCTTAAGGGTTGTAGCCATGTGACAACTGATGTATTGCAGCAATGTCAAAGGTAGCTTCCACCCATTATTGCTACAGTGTGCCAACAGACACCTGTCGCCGTATTTGTGCATTTTCTGAGAACCAGCCGTATCCTCTAGGTGAAATTTGTAGTGTCGTTTTGAGTTTGCCAGTGAGTTCATATAACTCTTGAGGACAAAATTTACACAGTGAAGGAAGGGAGACCATACAACATGACCAGTGATGACTGAATTTGACAGAAGGAATAAAATTAACACTGAATGTGTGCTTATATTGTGCACAAGTTCCTTCAGAAGGAAAATGTGAGTTGTAATACAAAGGTGAAAAATCACAATAAACAGTATTTGCGTAAAAAAAGGTGAATAGTCAGACTAATTTCTATCCCATGTCATCTAGAAAGGACGCCTTTTTTCATGCATTCATAATGGAGGCTTGCTCACACGTCTTCTGGTATGCCTCTCTGATTTCTCTTGTCAATTTTTCACCGTGGGTGGAAATAGATAAACTAATTTAATCTGGCCTCAAGCCCTATCACGGCAATGCACGGTCAAGTCAGACGAGCATGCCGGTCTTCTCAGTAAAATGTGGCGATTTCTTTGGTACATATTTAGTTGCTAACATTAGAATGCAGTACACTGCCTCTAACACGCACTAGACATATTTCGTGGTATGTTTAACAAGCGTACTTGCCTGCTCGCTTTTCTCACTTCACTTGTGGATTGTGCTGCATACCTGCCTACTTTATTTTTTCGCTCGAAATATATGTGCATAGCATTCCACAAGCGCATTGAGAAAGGCGTCCAGACAAGGGAGATTTGTATAAATTACCACTAAATGTCTTGTGTCCGTCATTAGTAGTGTAGTCTATGCCTCTGTTCATGTGTATGTTTGGTCAAATGTACAGGGTCGTCAACTCTTGGCACGAACACGACTCAGCGTGACCACGCCCCGCAGAGTGCCAGCGTGCATGGCGCAGGGGGGATGTGGAGCTTCGTGTCATCTGCTAAAGTGCGGGAGCATGCCATGCTTTAGCGGATGACACACGACATGAAGCCCCACCTCTAAGCCCCTGTGCGCCTGCACCGCTTAGCTCCGTTGCACAGCCATGCCATGCGCGCTGGCAATCCGCGGTGTTCAGCCACTCTGCACTATCTTCGTACTAAGAATGGACGGTCTTGTACATGGGGCAGACTGGCCGGTGTATAAGCATGTGCCCAGGAGAGCACCATTATTCACTCAAGGGACAAGCATGCTCATCCCACTTGACAATGCATTGACACAACTGGTGATGTACGCCAGATTTAGATTGTTCATCTCTTTTGTTTACTTAAGGCAACCGATTGATCAACAATATCACTGAGGCATACCATTTAAAAAAGAGGGACATCTGTCAGCCAGTGCTCATTATGATTGCATTACAAAGAGGAATACTCTCTAAATGACACAGAATAGGGATCACTCTGTGCTTATTTGTTCTATTTTTATGCAAGTACTGTTTATCATGATTTTATACATTTGTATTGCAACTTGTGTCCTTTGTTTTAAAAGGTCGCTTGTGCAGTGCAAGGGCACACGCAGTATAAATATTACCTTTAATTTTTGCATCAAAATTAATGTTTAATTGGTAGTTTTCGTGTCTTGTCTTCTTTCTGTCCCTTGTGTCACTCAAAAGGTAAACATTAACGTACAACTTTCTTAATTACTTGCCCGTCAGTGTTGATAAACATGAAATGTTGTTTTCAGCCAGAATATTCTTGCCATTTCTCATTTCCGGTCAGCATAGTGCTAATCCTTTGGCTTTTTATAAAGCGTGCTAATATGTACTTCTGATTAATGCAAAACTTAGTTCTAGTTGGTGGTAGCTGAACTTGGACATCATGACAAGTGCAAACACACACACAAAGAGACACAGTCTGAATGGGCGTTAGACATCAACTGAAGGGCTTAATGACAAAAAGCAGCAACGCACATATTGCGCAAAAACCTACAAAAAGATGTAGAAGGTGCAATTGTCCCTAAAGAGAATTCCGCTGCCGCTGTACTAGCGCTGTACTGTTACAACAAACATTTCAAACCTGGTCGCAGTAAAAGGAGCGTGCACACCGAGTTCTGAAGTTTGAAGTTGTGACGGGACTTGGCGCATTCATCGCTGCAATTTAGTCATGACGAAAATATAACTGCTGAGATCAGTGAGTGGTGCGAGTGGTTTTCAGAGCCCACAAAAGAATTCACTTGTTTTCAACCATGCAAGGGTAATCATACTTTCAAGGCATGTCTCCAGTGTTCTTTAGAACAAGGCCACGTAGTGTGTGATGGTGGTGGATTTTGGAGACTGGCGCGCGTAGGTCTCTAGGTAACATGTGCTGCACTGTTCTCCGTGTGACACTGCAATTTTGGAGGCCTTGACGTCACTCGTTCTTGCACTGTTCTCTGCATGGCGGTGCGCCTATTTGAATCAATTGTTTCGCTTTCTCTGTTAATTTCATTATTGCAAGGTTAGACTGTACGAGATATGAGTGTTTGCTGCCCTTAAAATGGAAAAATTTTATTAGTTTATACCTTTACACAAAAATGAATTTCTTGGTGAGGTTGGGTTTAACCCCAGTTTCTTTTAAAACTTGTTCGAGGGGCAGAAATTGGAAATTATAGAGTTGCATCAGAAATTGACGGACCTAATTAACCTATATCATATTGTTTTATACAAGTGCGTTTTAGTGTTAAGAATACTGCTCAGGAAAAAAAACACTTCATATCTATTGCAGGTACAGATTGGTGTGGGATTTGTGATGCCACTCAACAAGTGGCATTACATATTCAAGTCTGCTTCCGACGGAAAGTGCCCATTAGAGGTGGCATGGCACCTGTGGACACCAGTGCAAGCAGGTGAAAGCAGCCTGATTGGACAGGCCTGCCGAACAATGTGCCGTGCATCTGGGAAGCTTCCGGCAACACCGGAGAAAGTGGCTGCTTTGAAAAGTAAGTCAACAGTCACCTCATTTAGGAAACATAACTGCATATCTGCAAGTTATCTGAATGAGTTAGCGTTACATGATGTATACAGAGCGACAAGAAATGCCAAAGCAAGAATGAGGCAGGTGCCTATATATTATATCTTTTTCTTCTGCTGTATATGCACTTTGTCTCGACACACAATTTAAATGTCTCTGTGCGTATGAAAAGCAGCACAAGATAATTTCGGGATATAGGATTCCTGTGAAAAACCGCCCACAAAAGCTTCCGCCATAATCAGTTTCAATTAAAAACAATCAAGAAAGTCGGGTGGCTACACGAGCGGTTAATTTTGACAGGACCTTAACAGCTTGCATTCACCTGCTGCTCATTGTCTTAACAGAAGTGAACATTTAAGCACCTCATTGACTTTGAAATTTCTAATGTAGACTTTGCATGCGCTATTGTAGCTTTTAACGCTTCAGCTTTCATTTCACTTTTTTGAAATAATGCTTCTCAAGAAAATTGGGTTCCGACACAGCTTGGCAAATTGTATGGTCTAAAAGAAGCTTTTTAAACCACTGCCTTCTTAAGTGTTGACTGTGGTCACCTGATGTGCTGCTTTACAATCTGCAGCCTTCACAGCCATGCAATTTCAAAACACTATTCTCATTATTGGGATGTAAGGTTATAAACAGGGATAAAGTGCCTCAGAAAGGGTAGCCAACGTTTCGTTAGGAAGACCTATCTTCTCAAAGGCTGCCTCGTCATCCTCGGCATGTTAGTTTTAAAGTGTTAGTGGAGTGACGTCACATGCAGTTGTCGGGAGTGGCTGGTTGTAAAGGGAGAGACTTGAAGGAGAATGAGCGCAGTCACTTGATGTCTGTAAGCATGATTCCTAAGACGTAGGAACAATAGTGGGAGTGGGAAGGTGGGGAGAAAAGGAGAAGAGACACCAAGAGGGAAAGCAAGAACAAAAAAAGAAAAAGAAGGGCAAAGGAAGGTGTTGGGGAAGCAAGAGGTTAGGGAGCATTCAGGGGTGTCTTTGGCAGCATGTTCTTGTGGCTTTAAAGGAGCCGGTGAGGCAGTCAGTGCTCGAGTAGCAAAAAGAACCCGAAAAGACATTAGTTGAAAGAATGACTTGAGTAGCATAGCAGCAATGCGTCGGATAATTTAGAAGGAGTTAAGATGGCAGCAAGGAGTCCGGAATGCAGTGCATAGGGCAGCTGGAAGGCAGCGGCATGGTCTTTCTAGGGACGTTAGTCCCAGTAGCTCAACGTACGTGTTGTCACAGCGGTACACAGAAGTGGCGATACCCTGTGTGGCTGAGGCACCGAAGAAGGTATCCTGGCTCCTGGGACTTAGGAGTGTGTTGGTGAGGGTGTTTCGAAAAAATATAATAAAGAACAGACAAATATGGGGGTGAACTGAAACTGGAATAACAAATAAGAGGGTGGCATGAGCAAAAGCGGGCGGAAGCAGATGTACATGGGAAAACATATTTATGCGAACATATTTATGGGGATTCTGCAGACTTCCTATTGCGCTGCACTGACAGGCCCCACACATACCTACGATACATAGACGACATATTCATAATATGGTGACATGGTCAAGACAGCCTAGATAAATATGTAGGATTTCTAAATTCTTTTCACCCAACAATAAAATTCACATCAAAATCCTCAATGGAGCGCATAAACATTCTGGACACAACAATATACATTGACACTGGGACACTAATGACAATGCTGTATGGAAACCTTTGACAAACAACAGTACCTAGAATATACAAGCCACCATCAAGCCACATTGCAAAGAAGGCATCTTTAAAGGCCAAGCACATGGCTACGTCACATGTGTTGAAAACCAAGACTACATAGATAGACTTGATCACCTTAAAGAAACCCTATCAAACGGGAACCACCCAAAGAGTCCCCTTCAGGAAGCCTGCACCAATGCAACCAAACCTGACTGAGCCGAGGTGCTCAAGCCCCACCCTAGGATCACAAAGAACAGCGCCTCTTCTTACTACTAAATTCTCAAACACACTGCCAAACATGAACAACATCCTCAATAAATACTACCCAATTCTCGCCAGCAACCAGAAACAAGATTTTTCCCGCCCTGCCCAGAGTAGTCTTGAGATGCAACACTATAATATTAAGGATATTCCTGTACGTGCCAAACTAAAAACAACAACGAAGTTGGGAACCAGTCCCTGTGGCTGCCCGGGTGCTCTACATGCAAACACATTTAATCTACTACTACAGTAATAAGTACAGCATCAAATTACTCAAACAAGGTAATTTCGAGTTTCATCTGCACATCAAGCAATGTAGTCTACTGTCTCGAATGTGCCACTTGTAGCAAATAATACATAGGTGAGACAGGACAAAAAATTCATAAAAGACTGAACGGTCATCGCGCAGATACAAAACAATTTACCTAAAGCAGTAGCCAGATACAAAACAATTTACCTAAAGCAGTAGCCAGCCACTTCAATGAACATGTCATATGTGACAAAGCAAGGCTCTATAGACTACAAATTTCCGCTCGCCTCGCTAGAGGAAATATATGGAATCATACCTCATACACAAGTTTAAATGCCTACATCCAATGGAAATAAATTTTACACATAGCAACTTAGAAGCTTTAAAAACTTTAAAGCTGTAACTTAAATCGGAAAGCCTCATGTCATCAACCAAGCCACAAAACACATTGTGCCACCACCTAAACTTAATTCTTAACCTCACCTATTCCACCGTTTCTAATTTTTACCTGCTTACTACTCAATTTATTATATTCTTTCATGTTTTAATGTTTATATCAACTGTATGACCCCTTTTCTCATGTACACCTGCCTCCGCCCGCTTTTGCTCATATAACCCTCCTATTTGTTATTCCACTTTCAGTTCCCCCCTTTTGTCTGTTTTCTATCATAATTTTTTAACACCCTCACCACCACAATCCAAAATCCCAGATGTCAGGATACCTTTTTCTGCGCATCAGTCACACAGGGTATCACCAGCTCTATATACCACTGTGACGACACCTGCGTTGAGCTACTGAGGCTGACATCCCTAAAACACCATGCTTCTTCCTGCCAGCTACCACATGCATTGCATCCCAGACTCCTTGTCGCCATCTTAATTTCTTCAACATTACCCGACGCGTTGCTGCTACGCTACTCAAGTCATTCTTTCAACTGATGTCTTTTGGGGTGTTTTTTGTTACTCGCACACTGACCGCCTGACCAGTTCTAAAACGGCAGAAACATGCCGCCAATGACACTCCTGAATGCTCCCTAACCCCTCACTTCCTTAACACGCTCCCATGCCCGTCTTTTTCTTGTCTTTCTTTTTTTGCCTCTTGGCATGTCTTTTTTTTCTCCTTTACTTTCGTTTCTTTTCTCGCCGCCTTCCTATCCTCACGGTCTTGTGCCCTCGTCTTAGGAACCATGCTTGCAGACGTCAGACGACAGCGCGCATTCTCTTTAATGTCTCTCCCTTTACAACCAGCTGCCACTGACAACAACTGCACATGACCTCACCCTACTAGTCCTTTAAATCTAACATCCCAAGGCTGACCAGGCCACTTTTGACGAAGATAGCTCCTATCGAAACGTTGGCCAGCCTTTCTGACGCACCTCATCCGTGTTTATAACCTTCATACCACAGTGTGCTATTCCATCTGTCAGCCGCTTTCTTGATTTTAGATGTTCTGATTATTGAAGTTTGTAAGACATGGCCTATCAGCACTTTCGGCATACTTTCAGTGATCTAATTTTATTTAAGCATAAGAATGAGGAAAGAACTGCTACACAAAGAAAGCACCTCGTACATTATTCGCATGTACGCTCTGATCTGCATAGCTGATCTTGTTCTACGCAAAGCATCCTAAAATTTTCATGCCTCTCTTCGGTGCCAAGAAAAGCAAAGTGCTGGGCATCATGCGGAATTCCAGCGATTTCCGCCAGCCTGGATTAGAAAGGACTGTATAGTGTGGCTGTAACTGGCATTCTTCTGCCAAGATTCAATTGTTTTATGGATCAAAGTACCAGGTACTCTTGTAGTTGCATCAACACTCTGCCGAAGATTTCATTTCCTACAGAAATATGCTTTTTTTTAAACAGACGAGCATGAAAGATTGCTCTGTATTACGTTAAGATGCTTCTTTAGGCTTTTTTACATTGAAGATGTAGGTTAGCTTAGCAAAGTAGCAATATGGAGATTGAAAAGTAGAAAAAAATGGCAGATCCCATGCCCTGTGAGAATCGATGTACACGTAGCACACATTGTTTGCATTGATTGGCAATAATTAACGGTGATGTTAGTAGCAAGTTTGTAATTTTTTCAGCGTTTAGTCCAATACGAAAGTGGCGAGTTGATGTTAAGCTTTACCTTGCATGCACCACTTCTGTTTGTCTGCATAGTCCGCAGAACACACAGAGAGATGTGTTTGCTTGAGGTGTTGTTGCGAGTCATTGTTCACAATCTCTGAGAGGGAATTGAGCGTTGTCATTGCCTCACATGGCGCAGCGCATCATGGCAGAAATATTAAACTTTAATTGAATTATGAGGCTGTGCATACTTCAATTAGGTATTGTAATTGTATGTATACATAAGTTCGCAGTCTGCACTACATTTCACTGCATAGCGAAGACGCTCCTGTTCTGTGTGACACTTCTTTCAAGTCTGGGTGTCCTCGACATCGAGTGCACGCCTTGCTGGCGCGTGTTAATGGGCTCCTTCTACATACATGGCCAACGCACTGTTGAGATTCCAGCTCAAAGTGCTCTCTTCAGACTAAGGACGATTCTAATGTTTACACTATCACAGCCCAGCATCTGCATTTTTCTCGCATAGAAATTAAAACCAGCACAGTACGTGCAATACACCCTAACGGTGAAATGCTGGGGCAGCAGCGCCGGTCAGGATGTGCAGAGGTGAGCGCCATCTGGTAATGTTGCAAGAAATCCAACGGCATGCATGAGAAGACCATAGCAGCTGCAGCGCCCGTAATGTTGGGAGAAGAGGCAAAAAAAGCTTCACTTTAAAACATTAGTTGCCATCATTTGCAGCTAAATAAAGCTTGCAAGCCAGCCATTATACAGCTTTTACATGAAATCTTTTATGCCTATATGGCAAATGCTAAAGTTACGACTTCCTCACCAACCGCATGAGCAACAAGTAAAGCTAACAAATGATAGAGTGGACAAACCAGACAGCTTGCACCTTGCAGCTCTCCTGCATGCGTTAGAGACAGTGTAGCCAAATTGTGCTTCTCCGAATTTGACAGGAATTTGGGTGGTCGAAGAGCAGACAAATTATGCAAAATCAGAAGCCAAATATCCACCCCATGAGGCTTTGAGTACAGCTCCCATGTGTATAAATTTTGCAGTTAAGCCAACCTCCAGATGAGAAGAGGCGTGGCTTTGGCAAAAAACATACAAAAATTCCATGTAAATCTGCAAAACAATGTGATGCATGTGTGTGCATTCTCACTGCAAATAAACCTGTGCCTGCTTGCGCGCTGGGTAGCATGTTTGTGTGTGACATTTGCTGTATTTTGTTATCTGAAACTTTTTTGAAGTGATAAGAGCATATTTTCTTCATTCACTTATTTCTGGAAATCATTGGAAAAACAATTTACTTATATATTTATTGCACTCTCCTTTTAGACTGCCTGGAGAAATACATAAGTGACCATCCAATGATGCCACCTACACCACATCCAGAGAACCACCTTGCTTCCCTGCGAAAGCACCTTTGGAGCTTTCTTTTACACAAGCAGGACGCCAGGGCAAGCGAGTGGAAAAGTAAATACAGTACAAGTCCAGTGATGCTTTTTCAATAAAGTGTGATGGTATGCTACGTAGTATGGTGCTTTACAGATTGATTCGTTATGGCATGAAAATAGCCGCATCTTGGCAACATGTATATACAGACTGTACACTTCATAAGACTCAACATCACATATAAAGATAGCCCGTCATGAGCTTCCGTATAGCAATGGCTGCTCCTTCAATTCATCACACAACTTGCCTTTGACGTGCTGCGCCCACGATGATGTCCAACCAAGTGCCCACCGTGCCACCCATCACCCACCGTGCCGCCCAGCACCCGCTGTGCCCAGCAACCAGTATGCTGCCCAGCACCCACCATGCCACCCGTCACCCACCATGTCACCCAGCACCCACCGTGCCGCCCGTCACCCGGCATGCCACCCAGCACCCACCGTGCCACCCGTCACCCGGCATGTCACCCATTACCATAATCCACCATGATGATGGATGATGGATTCCACTATGCCCAGCATCGGGCAAATTTTCAATAGGGGGATGTGTAAAGAAAGTAGCTTATTCGGTTCCCTTTTCGTATGGTTCATCATATGTAGGCCAAAGTGGCAGATTTCTGAATGAGAGATTGCATGAGCATCGATATGAGATGGAAACCAGCTCTCCGGTCATATAAGTGCGCATTGTAATGCGTAGAAGTGCATTCCAGATTTTGATAGAACCTGTGTTTTAAACAGACCTGATGATCAACTGACAAGGGAGATATTGGTAGCGCTTGAGATAAAGAAGCGTGGTGATTATTGTATCAGTGGAGCCTCAGTTTCTCTTTCGACAAAGAAACTGCCTTATCATGGGATTTGCACTCCGAAGTTATTCTGTATCGCGCCTTCCTTGAGCGATGCAGATGACGGCCCCGGTTCTACTTGTTGTTTTGATCCTTGTTAGCAGCTATACATTTCTTTTGTCAAGAAATAAAACACTCAGTCGTTAGTGAGCCTACATGGTTGTCTCGTGTCTCCTTCCTTCGTGTGTTGTTTTATTTGGCGCCTTCTTTTGTAATCTTTCGTAGCGCCGTCACATCGCCAGCTTATCAATACTTCACTTTTTTATTTAGAGTCCGCTCGCCATCGCACCATACATTTCACCGCCGGGACAAACATCACATCGTACTGGTCAATCATGAAGTGTCGCCCGCCCCAAATCACGCACTGTCACCTTTTCGCCCTCATTTTTCACTCGTGTAGTTGTAGACTGGAACGACGTACCTTACGACATCGCTGCCATCACCAGTTCATCTGCATTTACTGAAGTGTCAGCGATTCTCTCACCCTCATTAACATTGTTTTAACTATTGTTGCAATCTCACCCCTTATGTAATGACCCGTGTGGGGTCTTTAAGGAAATAAAGAAAGAAAAATAAACCCTTACGCAACCTTTCACAGGCGTTTCTTGAAGCATTTGAAGTTGCTTCGCGTGCCTCGAATACACCACAATGCAAGTGATGCGTGCTCTTATCACCAAGTTGGTGTCAGTGCCTACTGCTGCATCGCGTTCCCCGCGGCGGCAACCCAGCGTCGGAGCGTAAACGAACTTAAATCTTGGCGGAGGCCGCGGTCTTGGGTGCTGCCATGCAAGTAGAAGTGGTTTGTAACGAGAGCCAATAAGCGCACAGGGAGATGTCCACATACCCGGCCCGGCAAGCCGGTGACGTACTCCCGACATTCAGTCCTTGCGTGCGGCAACACCGATACCATCGCAAGTTGTTGAAGTTGTGTGCAGCCACCTGGCGCTCCACCACCCGTGTTCAGCCAGTTCAACTGTCCATATTACGACACCCCTTCGGATATGTCGCCGACATTGCGCCCGACGACAACTATCCGCCGTTCACCTTCTCCACACCGTCGCTTATAGTCATCAATGCTACCACGCCCCATAACTTGTGAGGAGGAGAAAAGTAATCGTCGCAGTCCGAGATGTATGGACAGCGACACCATCGAAATGTGAAAGTCCTCAACCTGTTCACTCCAACGTAATCGAAGTGTTTGTTAACGCTGTTGATGCATCTGCGCTGATGAGCACAAGAGTCGCTGCATGTGTTAAGAGCGCTAAGCTTTGCCCCTTCGGAAAGTCACGACCCGCCTTTCTTGACTGTCCCTCCGTACAACCAGTGCTAAGGGCCAAAACACGGTCAATCTGCTCGTCCGTTACGCCCTTGCGCGCCCGCTTGCTGACGCCCAAAAGACGGATGGTATCGCAAAAGTCGATCCACGTCCAGTCCGCATGCGCAATCCTAATGGGTGACGCAACCTGTTGACAGCTGGCAACTGTTGGGCGGGGCAAAGGTGTTCAACGTTGGCAACTGCTTTTGACAGTAGACATCTCTTCCTTTACGTAGAGGAGGCGCTGCAGCAGACGACACTCGCATATTTTTGCAGATGTGATTTCACATTTCCGCACCACGGTGAAAATGCCACTCTACGCTGCCACATTCTGTTCTGAAGCGGCATGTGTTGCATTGGCACCACGTCATCGTTCTTTAAAACACTTCACAGTCATGTTATCTGGGCCAACTTTTACAGATGTATTGCAATCGCATCATGTCACAACATGCAAAGTATTCTCGGGTGGTTACTTCCAGTGCGCGCTGCCTTGGCTGGTTGAGCAACACCTCTCGAATTATCCAACCTGCTGCGTTCTACGTCACGCGAATGTGATAGTCACGCCGGAGGTGATTCGTCAGAAATCGCGGTGTTTGGCGCGATGGCGCAGTTTCTGCAGTGCTAGTGACAGCTTGCAAGAATACGGAACACAATCACATGGGTCGCAGAATACAGCTGCGTAGGTCGCCAAGACACCCCTCTTTTCCACTGAGCACGTGTGTGAGGCTCCGAGTACAGCTTGATGGTATGCTTGCATTTGCTTGCTCGTGTTATTTTTTCATTCTGCACTTGGATGCATGAAAAGCCTTTTCCTTTTTTTTACATGTATAAAGCCACCAAAGATGAGGCAACAAAGATGCATATTAGAAATTTATTACTTGCTGCTTGTAAGCTTTCCAAACAAAATATAACTTGGTGTACTCAACGGTGACTCGACGATGGTGGTACAATGGTGTACTCAACGATGAATGATGTTTTGTGTGCAACAAGGGTGAGCATAAGGGGTTAACTTCATGCAGCAAAGAATGGAAGGTTATGCAGTGAGAGTACAATTCATTATGACTGGCATAAAAGTAATATGTATGTATAGCAATTATCTTATGCAGATATATACTCATGAGATGTTTCCAAGGGGAGTATTCATTTGGAAGCAAATAAGTCATATTGCCTATAAGAGAACGTATCTTGAGTGAAATCGAACAATTGCATACTCTCTTCCTAGCCTGGGTGGCCAATCTGTTGCCACCTTACTACTTAACGTACCTAATTTAACACTTCAACAATGTACAAAACATTACGAAAGACCACCAAATAAGCAGTACCCTCGTAGGCATGCTCCCTCTCTCCCCCATGGCAGCAAACAAAGATCTGCGACTTGAGACTGTTTGATACTGTCAGCATCATACACGCATGTTCTATTTTGATTGCTCTACATATAAAAAATAGGCTCACATAAGATGCACATAATCCATGACGTATTACAAGCTCTACTCAGGATATTTGAGTTAGTTGGGTATGGGCTACATGCTGTTTATACATTTATGCAGTGAGAACCTAGATAGCTCATGCACAGCCATATTTTAGGAAAACAAAAACGCACAACATAATGAGCTGGCCACTGCCTGTATTTACTTGAAAGCAAACCGAGATTAACAAATCCAGCTTAGCAGTGAGTTCAGTGACCTCTTGTGGTGTTAAAAGGTTGATGTAGTTAGAAGTTGTGCGTTTCTCTGTCTTAATTGGGAGCCGTCTTAACAGGCACATGGCAATAAAATGAAGGCTCATATGGCGGAAGACAGGGCCACACAAAAAGCGACGAAACATTTATTGCCATTTATTATTTGCATAACAAACCAGCGAATAGTTTCTTAGGTTCAGTTTTGTGAATAATGCGCAAGGTGTTATGCGTAAAACTGAAAGATTGTTGTGCTCCATTATCTATTCACTATTTGGGTAGCCAAATGAATGATAACATCATTAGCACTGTGAGAGCGCAGAAATTGGCAGCCAAGGGGCCGCAGTGGCTCAGCCTCTGTGCCAAATGTGAGATTGTTCCAGAAGAAAGCACGCATACTGGGGAATTGGGTATGCATTCACATCCACTATTCAAGTCCACAGATAACAAGTAATCTTTCATTTCTTGATTCATCGTTCACCATTGCACAGATCTTGTTTCAGCGGTGAGTGCGTGCAGTAATATTACTTGGCAAATCAAAGCTGTGGTTATTCAGTGCACTCAAAGCAACTTTGCGTCAGAGTTCGATAATAAAATGAACCTACATATGGGTCACCTTAGTATTATCGGTCGCTTTGTTTACTCGTTGTTAACTGTTATGCCTGGACTATACGGTGCCACTGAACAATGCTGTATTCCTTCAAACGCACTAGTATAGCTGCGCTATGCAAAAACATCCCTTAACATCGCGCTTAAATTAAGTTGGTGTAGATTTGCTGTCAGAATGTGCTTATAAGCATAACTGCCGAGCATTCAAAAATTGTAGAAATGTAAGGGTGGATACTCACATTTGCAGGTGTGATATTTTACATTTATAGCGCAAGGCCACATCGATGGACAGGAAGGACACCACACAAATGCTCGTGTTGTGACCTCGCAGTCACAATGCAAGTAGTTTTCTGTCGTTTTTAGCTATAAACGCGTGAAGCAATCCATAATTTCAAAACTGTAATAAGTTAGCTGAGACACCATGAAAAACAAGATAACACTAAGGTGTACACATATATATTTCACCTGCACCACAAAGAGCTTATGTGACAAACATTTGTGTGCTAATTGTAGTTAAAAACAGGGTGCATTTCATATTTACAGCACAGAATGTTCAATGAATAAGACTTTAATATGTCAAACATACATATGGTGCCTTGTCCAAAGCTTTTCACACAGATAACTACGATTGGCACAACTTGAGTAGCATATTCATAAGGGACTACTACATACAAAATCCATTTGACACCTATCCTTTGATATTCTGCCCTCGGACACGGAAGCTCAGACTGTAATTTTTCTTTATGTCAATATTCAAAAGGCGAACAGGTTTTCGGCATCACATGTTTCAATCTGTTTGAATGTGCATTCATTGCCGGTGGTAGATATTCTAATGTGAAAATAGCTTTTCGGTACCATTTTTTGCTTGTGTAATTTAAAACTCACCCATAACTTCTCTGCTCTACTTCTGCACACTTCCTTCAGTACTAATAGCGGTCCTATTACTTCATTAGGGCAGTAAATGTTGTGAAAGCTGTTAATTCATAATATTGTATGCCTATCCAATAAAACAAGAAAGTTGTAGAGAAAGTAATCGCGATAAACCGGCTGAGTTGGTGGCACTATTCTACATGTTTTCCTTGTGATAGCACAATTGTTCCCACTTGTGCTGCGGCATGGTTGTGACCGATATGCTCGCGAAGGTTTCCGTCATTCACATTTCAAGGGATGAGTAACTTTTCCATAGTATGACATCATCCTCTAACTATATCAATTACCTAACTATACGTGGCAGGTTTAGCTGTGTCACTATTGGTGTAGCTGAAGTGATGTATCACACATAGTTTCCGCACTCTACCCGATTGGCAAAACAAATGCAGGAATTGGTCTTTGAGCTATTGGTTCCATGGCGGCTTTCCACTAAACTGAATGTTGAAGATGCAAATTTAACTTCATCGAAAGACCCATACAAACCTGAGCCGAGAACGCATGACGCTAAATACAGTCACCATGTATGTCTGAAGAACAACATGTGACAGAACGATGAGCACAGGAATTCATTTCACTAGTTCACAAATAACTGCAGCTGCATTCAGTATTTCACTGCTGGTATACAAAACACAAACTTTTATATCAGCAGTTTGGGTGGTATAATCAAGCGGATCCCTCTTATTAATGAGCAATGGCAGAAGCTAATTAAAAATCTGCTGCACTTCTCTAAAATATGCATTCTCACATGCAGTGGGTACAGTCCATAAATTGGTTTACATACAGGTATGAAATGTTTTAATTGCATCATGTGATAAAATTCAAGTAGGACCAGCTGAATACCACGTAAAACATTTTTAATGGGGTAAAGTTGGTGCAACATGCCTTCATATTAGAAATTGTGGTGTTTTGTTCACACACACATGAACGTGAATGCAAGGTACGCATACATTTGTGTTTTTTTTAAATATGGGGTTTTATGTGTGAAAGCCACTCTCTGATTAGGAGGCATGCCGTGGTGGAGGACTCCGGAAATTTTGACCCCCTGGCATTTAGGTTTACGTGTTACTGTGTGCATCAAATCAGCGGCACAACTTATACCACAAGACATAAAGAGAAATAAATTTTTTTGGCGTACCAGTCTAATTCCTATTAGCTACGCAGTGCTTTTTCCTCACATGCAGCAATTTAACTCCGGCATAGGTGAAGCTGAAGTTGCTAATCTAAGCTAGACATAAGTGTCATGTCCAGAGTATGATAAAACAAAGAAGTGACTATGTATATGGGCCTAAAATTGATCGTTTGACAATATCTTATCTGGCTGGGTAGCAATTTTATGTCACGAAAGAAAAATTCAGCAAATTGGCTAGCATAATATAGGGAGCAGACACTCTGCCGTCAGAGTCACTTGAAAATTTTGTGAGCACTTCATCCCCATGGGCTGGCTTCGATCACATAACTAATCCTGACATAATTGTGAAATTTTGTGTTCAGGGTAAACTCATGCCAGCCAATAGGCACGTTTTATATTGTGATAGCAACTGACTTGTCTGGGGCAATGCACTGTGGCCATGATCATGCTAAAGAATGACAAGAGGCGAGGCGCCCCTTTCCATAGTTTGGCAGCGCAGCTGAAAACGGTTCAGTTAACGATTGCAACCGTGGCCTGTGCGACATAAAGATCAGTGACATAGCCACTTACAGCGTCCAACATCCTGCATTCACGTATGATAGCAACAGTAAGCTTACAGATAGATGAAAGTCTACTGGAAAAACATTTAATGAACATACTTTGCAGGCCGATGTTAATGTTGTGCACATTATTTGATGATGACTGTTGGCAGAGTGAACACGAGGAAAGATAATAAAGCACTTATCAGGCCCATAATGCTGGTACTTGGGCCATTGATCACTTTAAACTGAAGGATCCTGCCATAACAGGTGACCCGAACCATATAATGAAATAGGCTGGAAATACAAAGTAACAGCAAACCTGCGCTCACCCAATTCTGCCTCCATTAGTAACGTGACCATAGCTAGCCAGTGAGGAAGAGCTCTAGGCAAACCTTTTTCACACAGTTCTGCTGGTTGCTAGCAGAATATTATATAATGCCATACCTGTGACATTTACTAACTTGTTACTACTCGTCTTAGGTGTTCATTTTTACATTCATATTGCTTTTTGTCAGCAAACGCAAATTTTTACCTAATTAGAAGGAGGTATCCAGTTCTTACCTATAACAGATTCATCTGCCATGCCACTGACGTCTTCACAAACAATCTGTGATTAGTCACCAGTCAAAAAGAAGCAGTAGAATTTTTGGCTATGTAAGGCGCTTGCATCACAAAATATAAAGCAGTCTACTTCGTGAAATCTAGAAATTCTTGCGATTCGCACAACTGTCCACGTGGTTAAAAACAAGGCTGCCAGAAATTTTCATTCATGACAGTGCTGTCAGGCGTGTCCGCATTTCAGGACAGCGCTGCACGTCTTGACGCATGTTACTACTATGATGTTCTCTGCACTCCACCACAAGAGAACAACCTTCGAAAGTGTAGTAACAACTTCTGAAACAAACGATACATGCACGGAGCATGAAATACGGGTGTGAGAGGACTTATCCGCAAGGGTACGACATATCAAAACGCGATAGGCAACACTTCTGCACAGTTCACTTCTGAGCACACACACATCGCGCAGAACGAGCGCTTCTACACCAAGTAATTCTACCACACACGAACATGTATATCAAGACTTGTAGCTTGCGAACACACTTCTTAACACCACGAACACAGCTCGAACGTCGCGGTCACCACGGCGCATCGCAGCGGGTGCAACGACTCACACACAATGGCAGCGATAACGAGGCAATAAAAAGGTATCGCTACTTATCGTATCATTACTTCTAAAAGTTGCGAGGACTGGAGTTCACCACTTCGCGGCAACAAACCGCATACACCAAAGAGACACCAATCGCGTTCGCTAGGGGCGCCGATCACGCACTATTTATTTCGCGAAGCCTGAACATGTGTCCTGCTTAGAATGCACGTGTATGTGATGAACTTCTCGTTCGCGACGCACACGCGAAGCGTGGTTCAAAATGTCACGAAGTAGACGGCTTCAAATATTTGTTCGGATGCTCTCGTGAACACCACACACAATCCCTGCACTCGATTTGTTTCTATCAGCGATCGCACGCACTGATGAGGCGCGGAAGGGTACACTGGCTTGCTACCTTCGATGACTATCTCTGTAGGTGCCAGATAACTCAAGTAAAAATCACAAGAAAAAAATAGACTGTTTCTAGCTTATATAGCTTAGCTCAGGGTTCGCGTTCCCGCTTCGCCTCGCTTCGAGCAAGCGCCATATTTGTTGTGATGACGCCCGACACCATCAGCCTCACACCAGCCAATGAGAGACGAGCAGTTGTGCGGACGGGAAAGTTGCAACCGCTCGTCCCTCTCCACTAGAAAGCCATCAACACGCGGTCTGGGATTAGGGGTGCACGACACCTTCGAAGAACTGCGGGAGGCACACTTAGCGATGCAACTCAGTAGACTTTCCAAAACGATAGTAGGGAGGGATATATTGGAAGCGATCGGCATTGGAGTTGATCCTCCAGCTGGGGACATGAACATTCAGGTCAATCGAGAAATGCACAAGGGCTTGTACATAAAACCTTAACCTAAAAATATGCATCCGATACATCACGAGAATCGTAGGAAGGCAAGGGCCAGAGCTTTACATGCTAAGTACGAGAAGTACAACAGGGCGGTCTACGTAGATGTCGCCGAGTATAAGAACGTATTTGCAGTTGCGGTGGTGGATGGGCGGGGATGCTTAGTCACCTCTGGATCAGTGAAAACCCGCTCCTCAGAAACTGCAGAGGAGGTGGCGATAGCGCTAGCTATATGTAATACTGAAGCTGAGCTGATTTTCAGCGACTCTGAAACAGCCATCCGAAATTTGGCGAGGGGCAGAACCTCTGTCACAGCGGCAGGATTACTAAATCGAGCCACGGGGCGAGGGACTACGGAGGTCGAAATTGTCTGGGTACCGGCCCACTCGGGGAACCCTGGGAACGAGGCGGCTCACATGAATGCTCGAGGTTTCGTCAGCCGAGCAGGTGAGCCGGACGTTCCAAGGAGGTCCACGAGAGATGGGCTGGTGTCCTTTCACGACATTACTAACCATTACAAACTTGAGCGGAGAATTTACCCTCCACCGGACAAGCAATTGGTGAAGGCGCAGGAAAGCGTGTGGCGAAGTTTGCAGACGAGATCTTTCTATAACCCATACGTGTTAAACAAAATCTACCCGGACGTTCAGCCGGAAAGCAAATGGTGCCAGGAACTGGCCACCTATGACCACATATTATGGAGCTGTGGCATAGCGCCGCCACCGGCGGATATTATGCGTGATCCTTCTCTCGAGCAGTGGGAGGCCGTGTTGGCCAGCTCAGACCCGGTCGTCCAGACCAGGGCCGTCGAGTGGGCCACCCAGGTCGCCTACAGCCATGAGCTGATGGCCATCTAGCACGGAATCGTCCGCACATGCGTTCTGGCGAAAATAAAGTTTTTCCAACCATCCAACACGCGGGCGAGCGAGGGCGGAACGGACGGGCGGGTTGACCGTGTTTGGGTGGATTGACCATGCTTGAGCCCTAAGCGCGTTCACACCTTAGCAGACTTGCACTGCTTGTTTGGCCATTGATGACGTCTTATGTGCCATAGAACTCATCATCCTTGTGTTTTCAAGACGTTATCCTCCGCTAGTATGTAGTATCGCGCTACAATGCCTTTATTCATTGCGCATCAGCCGATCTAGAACTCTCTATGCTCTTGTTTTGTCCCTCAGTGACAATTCCGCGTTTTCCGGGGCACTACTAGTCCAATCCTACACACACAAAAGCCTCGATCGTGTCAACGCTCGCGCCCACGTCCTGCAGCGGAATCTCAGACGCTGTTGCACTACAACCTCCATCTGACCGCTTTCTAGCTCGGACAGGTCTGCTGCTATCTTTTACGACAGTGGACATAACACAGGGCTACAGCACAATCTGGGTTTGCAACACGTTTGCGTGCCCTGTGTTGCTGCTACCAAAGAAAAGTGTTAGAAATGTAGAAGCGATCCAAGACGTTCAGGTTGTGGACGTGACCAACGACTACCACTGTGCTAGTTCCTATGCGCCCAGTGCTTCTACATGTGCCCCTGTCGTCCAGTGGTGTGTTCGCTTCTTCGATTGCCGATGACGTTGGAACGGCGCAATGGTCTGAGCTTTTGTTCCTTTTAGAAGAATTTCGCCTTTGTTTTGATGTAGGGCAATCTTTCCTTGGACGGACGCCGGCTGTTACACATCGCATGGATACTGGCCTGCAACCGCCATTGCGGCAACGTCCGTATAATCAACGAACAAGTTGACATGCCGTGACTCGAGGTGATATACCACCTTGCAACAGTACAGGGGCATCCGTTGTCGTCCTAGATATGAAGAAAGATAGCCATTGCAGTTCCATACCGACTACCGCCTCCTCAACGTGATCACTCACAAGGACGGCTACCCTCTTCCGCGCATAGGCGACGTGGCGGACAACCTACAAGGAGCAGCATTCTTTTCAATTTTATATTTGCGCTCAAGGTATTGGCAAGTACTCATGCAAGACGCCGATCGGCCGAAGACAGCTTTTGTCACACTTGACTTTTTTTACGAATTTAACTTAATCCCTTTTGGACTTTGTAATACGCCGGCAACTTTTGAGCCATGATCTACACAATTACACGAGGCGTTATGTGGCACACGTGCTCGTGCTACCTCGACGACGTTGTTATGCGTGCTCCTGACTTCCTCACCCACCTCCAATGAATCCGGTCTGTTTAAAAGCATTTAACAAACGCTGGGCTACAGATGAGCCTCAAGAAGTGCCGATTTGCCGCTTGTCAGCTGACAAGTCTAGGTTACGGCGCATCCAAGATAGCAATTGTCCGCGACTCCACCCAACTTCAGGCCGTGATTGAATTCACAACACCAACTTCCATCAAAGATTTGCGCCGTTTCAGTGGTCTGTGCTCTTACTTCGGACGTTTCATTCGCAATTTCGTCGCCATCATATCACCCCTGACAAAGCTACTTAGAAGCAACGGGCTTCTCACATCTTGGTCGTCCGCGTACGATGAGGCCTTCACAAAGCTCCGTCGTTTGCTAACGTCTCCATCAATTTTACGCCATTACAATCTGACAGCCCCAACCGAGGTGCACACAGATGCCAGCAGTGTTGGCCTCGCCTTTGTTCTCACCCAGCACAAACGAGAATTTCCATAAATGTAGCGCCTTATGCAAGACATCAGACAAATTGCACTGTGGCAGAAAAAGGATACCTGGCCATCATCAAGGCTTTCACCAAGTTCAGGACTTATATGTATGACCGTCGTTTTGTTGGAGTTACGTATCATGATGCACAATGTTGGCTGTCCTATTTGAATGGCCCCTCAGTCCATCTTGCCTGATGGGCAGGACTACGATATCCGCGTGCTGCACTGCAGCTGACGCCAGCATTCTTTCAGATATGGTTTTTCTTTCAGATATGGCGTTTCAGATATGGTTTTTGATGCACTGAAACGATCCCTCGATCCTAGCGAGGTTCCTGTCATTACCACAGAAGGGGTTTTGCCCTTGCTTCCTAAAATAAATATTAGGACAGGTCATGGTCTTGACGGCATTCCAAATGCTTTTTTAAAGCATTATGCCGACCAGATCTCGGCGCCTCTTCCTAAAATTTTCTCTTTATCTCTGCAAACCAGTGAGTTGCCTAAGGATTAGAGGAAGGCTCGTGTTGTCCCGACCTGTAAAAAAGGGGATAAGCTACTCGTGTCTAACTACCGACCGGTATCAATTATTTCTACACCCTGCAAACTCCTAAAGCACATCGTGGCCCGCTTTATAAATGACTTTCTAAAGGAAAAGAACATCATATCACTTTTTCAGCATAGTTTCAGGAAGGGCATGTCATCCACTACTCAACTAATTACGACGGTTCATGACTTTCTCAGCGTGCTGGATAACTCGGGACAGATCGTTGTTCTTTTTCTGGATATGGTGAAAGCTTTTGACAAGGTACCGCATTCAAAGCTTCTTAATAAATGGCAGTTGATTGGTCTTCCGCTTTATCTTGTAGGATGGGTCAGAGCTTACTTAAGTGGTAGAACGCAGTCTGTTGATGTGAATGGCACCCTTTCGGAATCGCTTGCTGTTACTTCCGGTGCTCCGCAAGGTAGTGTTAGGACCTTTGCTGTAATTAATATATATAAATGATTTAGTAAATGTAATTCCACCGTCAGTGTCAGTAAAGTTGTTCGCAGATGACTGCGTTGTACATAAAGAAATGACATCAATAGAAGACCATAAATTGCTCCAAGAATCTTTGTTTAAAATATGTAACTGTTGTGAAGAATTGAATATGGATTTAAACATTGATAAAAGTGTGCTTCTGCGACTTACGCGAAAAAGAAATATTAGCTGTTACTAATATTGCCTCCACAACAGTCACATTAGCAAGGTCTCACAATATAAATACCTAGGAGTAACTCTTAACAACCGATTAACCTGGCGCACTCATACTTCTGAGATCTGTTCAACTGCATTGTCGAAGCTCTGTTTCTTGAGACGAAAATTAAAACGTACTCCTAGCCATATTAAGCTCTTGGCTTATAAAACATTTATCAGGTCTAAAAACTGCAATACTCGTCCGTAATTTGGGACCCCCACGCTAAGAAATACATCTATCAATTAGAGCTCGTTCAGAGAAAGGCAGTACCTTTCGTTTTGCATAAATACAGAAGGTCAGACTCCCCAACACAACTTTTGACGGGCAATAATATCCCGTTGCTTAGTACACGTAGAAAACTGAACCGCATTTCTTTCCTTCATAAAATTTTGGCAGGAAAGCTTAGCATTGCTCCCCCTCCTTCCTCAGGTCGTACACTACTCTAAGGAGCCGACATTATACCGAGCACTCATAACAGCCTATATTTGCAAAACAAACACATTTCAGCGCAGTTTTTAGAGCGCAGCTCTTTGGCGTCCGTTCCTGGGTTTCGCGTCGTCGTCGGCGTCGTCGTCGTCGGCGTCGGCCTCGTAACCAGCTCGCCTCCGCCGCCGCGCTCCGCCGCCGCGCATGCGCCGCTGCTCCGCCGCCGCGCATGCGCGCTGTCGGCTCTCCGGGCGAGGGAGGATGATGGAAGGGTGGAGGAGAGACTGTGGAGGAGGGCTGGCTAAACAAATGGCTCTTTGGCGTCCGTTCCTGGGTTTCGCGTTGTCGTCGGCCTCATAACCAGCTCCGCCCCCCTTTCATCCCCCCAGCGCTAGCAGCGACCGACTGATACCGCTTTCGTGAGTCCGCTACCGCACTCACGAAAGACGTCGTGCACTTCCTGCAACTCGCATTAACCGTCCATCGATCCACACCGATGTTAGTAGTGGGGGACTTTAATGTTGACATAAAGACAAACAGCAATTTCCTAACACTTATGCGGGAGAACATCCCGTTCCTCTCGCTCGTAACGCGTCCCACGGCTGTGACAACCTCGCGAGGCACTTGTATAGATCTCGTCTTTGAGAATCAAGCATTGGTGTACCAAGTCGAACATATATCAGTCTATTTCTCCGACCACAAAGCTTCCTTCATGACTGTCAAGAACTGTTAATGGAGTCTTTGTTAAAGGAATACGTGTGAAAAATAAAAAAAAAATTCTGTGATAGCGCATACATGTGTTGCTCGATTTCTTTGCCTCAATCTATCGAAAAGGTGAAACAGCTTATTTGCTGCGCTCAAATTTCGCATTAGGAAGTAACGTAATCGTCGGTAATTTTTTTACCTCAAACAATAGCTGATTAGAACGCGCTTCCTGAATCAATTTTTCGCTCTCCTGACATGGTACAGACCCCTTCAAACTTTGTTTCTTCTGTAGAAAGTAAACAATTTCAATGCTCATTGTTTAGTTTCTGCTCTGTCATTTTTAATTTTTCATTCTCTTGTATGCTACATGCAATGAAACCTTTTTTTTGCATTTTGCGTGCTGTTATGATTTGTGTTTTCATGCCCCTCCTGCTTGGGCCAATCTGGCCTGCAGTATTGTGAAATAAATAAATAAATAAACAACCCCCTCACGCTCTCTCCCTTGCCTGATGACCATACCTTCTGCTCACTATCCCACTTTGCCGTTTCTTCGCTCGGTCTTGCCACCATCGCGTCTGAGCAGCGTAATGACCAATGGAGATCATCACTACTACCAACCACTTGCACGTTGCGTCGTCAAGCTCGCCATTTCGCCATTCGCGACAAACTGCTTCATTGACGCAGCTCTAACCCCGACGGGCGCCAGCGGCTATTAGTGAAAACTCGCAGTTTGCGTTCCCCCATATGCGCAGCATTTCACGCCGATACACAGTGTGCACACTCGCAAGTTTTCAAAAGTTTTCATGCCTTCGACATTCGTACTGTTGGCAAGCGATGTACTGCTACGTTGAGGAGTTCTTTCGGGCTTGGCTCGACTGTCAGCGCCGGAAATCTCCATCCCTCCTCTCGCAAGCCCATCTGCAGCCTTTACCTTGCCCCACGCAGCGGCTTGGCCACGTCTGCATCGAGTTGTATTGGCACCTTCCACTGACATCGGCTGTCAGCCGCTGGACCGTTACAGCTACAGCTACCTACAGTAGGCAACGTCCGAGTTGCTAAGCTCTTCCAGGAACCCGAAGACCATAAACCTAGCTGGCTTTCTGGAGGTGCGCTTCGCGAAGATGTGGCAGACCAGGTGGTCCATACTCCGAGTTGTCGAGACCTTGCAGCAACCAGAAGGGGCCAAACCATTCCCGGAAGCACACCTGGTGCGGTCTTTCCTCGACCTCGTTCTGACGAGCGCATGCAGCCAGTTCCCAGTAGTACCAGCTAACCGCTCACTGCCATTCCTCCGCAGAGAGGCCAAACGGCACAGAACCACGCAGGTCACTGGAAAGGAAGATCGCACATAAAGATCCTCGTCACTCGAACGGTGCCGCTTCTACGACCATTGGCAACTGACCTCGAGCGCCCATGAGGTTGTCGTCGTAACCGCCGTTAAACTCCTCTTCTTCGGAATTGCATCGTCGTTGTCGCTGCCGTTGCCGCTAGCCGGCGCCGAGGAACCGCTGTCAGAGACCGAGGCTTCTCCCGCTTCGTGCTCGTGCGAGGACAACGCGCCACTCTTGGACTCGGCTTCACTACCCGACGAGCGATTCTTCCGAGCCGTTTTCATCGGCAGCTTGCCTTTGAGTGCCTTGGCCGCTCTTCTACCGTCAACGGTCCAGTCGCGACTGGACCGTTGACGACTGCCCAGTTGGAGTCGCAGCGACGCGTCGTCACTATCAGACGGCTCCGAGTCGCTGGACGCGGTTGTGCCGCCGAGTTTGGAGTCACGCGTGGTCTCCGTGCCTCGAAAACTTGTCGCGTTGATGCAGTAACCGAGCCGGCAAGTCCCTTCTCTAACAGTGTCACCGGGAGCTTCAGTAGCCAGTAGGGGACCGCTGCACTTCAGTGTCCCAAGCCACATCGGATGAAGGGTGACAGAGGGAGCCGTGGGAAAGATGCCTCAGCGAACACCAGGGCTGTAGCTCATACCATGGAGATGGTCACGTACCAGGCCAGGTAGGCGTAGCTTCTGGCCGCGGAATGCGGGCACTGCTGGCCACCCTACGATCACGGTGCGTCCCGGAACGCAGCCGTTGTCCCACGTTGGGCACCAATGTGGAATCGCTATGGCCCCCCCACCACACCAGTAGGCCTAGTCCTGGTCGGGCGCGGGCAAGAGCGCCCAGCGGAGTCTCGAGCCGCCGCTCGGTCACACGAGTCACTTTGTCCTCCACTTGTTGAATATATATATATATATATAAATATATATATATATATATATATATATATATATATATATATATATATATATATATATATATATATATATATATATATATATATATTCAAAGAAATGTTCTGCAGGTCTGGTGCATAGGTAGTTGAAGAAACGAAGGGGCACGCTCACGAAAATCGCATGTTTCATGATTGAATGGTTCGGCCGTGGCCGTGAACCTTGAGTTATTAAACAGCCAGTTTTCGTAAGTGCGCTCCTTCAATTACATATATATATATATATATATATATATATATATATATATATATATATATATATATATATACATATATATATATATATATATATATATATATATATATATATATATATATATATATATATATATATATATACACATATATATTTCGCGCGTATCGCAAGGCAGCAAGGCTTTGTTCTCCCTATTTAACTTATTGATAAATTGATTGGATTATTGACTGCATAATGTATTGATTCATCGATTGATCTACCTTTAGCCGGGTACGTGGACGCTTCAAGTGGAGTGTTCAATGAAGCGTCAAGTCTTTATCACCATCATGGTCAAATCCCAAATCAGAGATCTCAAGAATAAGCCAATAGTGGCTCTGGCAGGCGTGTGGAACGACAAGGTCATCAAACCAGAGGACGCAAAAATATTCGTTGATTTGGCCAAAGGAGGCCACGTTGTCCTGGACGCAGACGTGACGGCGGTGGTCCGCAACACGCAGGGACTTAGTTGCCCTTCCCGACTGCGTGACGACGGCAAAGGTAAGGACATGTTGTCAATTGCTTGTTCTGTTTAAACTCGACGGCAAGCGTGACACATTTTAAACGTGGGTATGTTATTATACATGTGGTCCAGTAAATGTATACGAGAAAACTAAGGCCGATGAAATGCAGCTAGTGTTCTTACTATGAAAGGAGAACGTGTATCTAGGTGGTCATTCAGATACCTGCAGCACCCTTGGAAATTTTCGGCATTAATCGACGCGAGTACCGGACAACTTTGATTCTGCTAAACGAGAGGATCAACGCATCCAGTAGAGCGCTATCTTGCATTTAATGTCTCGCAGACCCGGCATCCAATAAGGCGTTTTCGCTGTTTAGCGCCTTATCCCTCCTCGTCGAAGCATTGTCAAGCGTGACCAAACTTACTACGCTGGCGTCTGCGTATGGCATGACCACGGGGACCATATCTTGAAAGCGATCCGCGATGCCGACAGGGAGTTCCGACTGCTGATAGCTTGTCGCACTGTGTTCACGCTGCTTAGTTAACGTTGAAGAGATACGTGCTGGTTCGTATCTCAAAAACGATCGGCGAAACAGGCAGCGCGCAGCATTTGCTGAGAGCTCGCTGAGCGCTGCATTTTCGCCGCTCTGTTCGCGTTAAAACGACAGCCAGCACGAAGTCCCTCGCTGCTGCGGGCTCTTGCTTGAAGGTAATCGTCTTGCATGGCGGATCGACAGGCGGGCAGTTTTCTCGTTGGTTAAGCATAGCAATGCTTACGCGTTTAAGGTGAGCACCTTTGTACTCGGATTAAGGTGCCTGTTAAGAACCTCTGTGGCAAAAACAATTTGCCGAGTACGGTGCGTATCATATTCGTATCCTGTTTGAAGCACGTAACTCCGATGAGTAATTTTATTGGTCATAATGTCTCACACGTTTCCCGAAAGATTTCGATTTGGCCACTTTTTATTGTAATGTCTGTATCGAAAAAAAAAATCCCAGCTCCTGCGATTCATTTTGGGATTTTTTTCATACCATTACCATAAAACCCTTCAGTGTACGTATTAGGTTGTCAACGAATAAATTTTATACCGGGGCTAAAAATGAAACATGTGGCCGATGCCTCTTGGAAGGTACGGAGAACGGTACCACTCTAAGCTAGTTAAAATGAGTGCTAATTTCTCGTATGGGAAAATTATATTTAAACCACATCTCAGAGTTTCCAAAGCCGCTTCTTCAAGAGAACATCAGTAATGAGCGGATATTGACAAATCAATTTTGCTGCACTTTTGAGCTAGTTTCTTTAACTAAATTTCTACCTTAATTTCCATAATGGGTCTGCTGCACTTCTTGAAGCGATGTTGCAACAAATCTGTCCTAATGTGGAAAGGGATGAGATTGGTGTGGCTTGTGCAGTCGAGATTCAATCTTCCTGCTTTATTAGCTTTAAGTATATGCAGACGTTGTTGTGCAGTAGGATGTATAATGGTTCAAAACTACAGCTGTGCCTGTGATTTCTAGGTACATTAGAATATGTAACAATGCATTCATTGCGAATACAAGAAAACCAACAAATGTTACAAATGTTTAACGATCCTGAAGCAATAAAAGATAAGCTGACAAATATTAATGTAAGAACTGTCTCTATTAGCAACTACAGGGTATGGGCAAAATATACTTCGGAGTAAATATACAGTTAACAAAGTCGAAAATTAAGTTCGTGCACGAATGTACAATGGTAATGCTGGCGGTTTTACCATTGGCTTCTATAGTATTCAACGCTATCATACGAGCAAAAGCAGCAGTTCTATTCCTGCAGTTTTTGCGTGATTGTAAAAGAAAAATGTCATTATGGAATGAAAATCTGGTACTGCTGGGGTTGGTGAGAACATTTCTGCCAATGCAGTAATGTAAACTTGTATTTGTAAATGGACGATAAATACCGGTTCTATGGTAATACAAGGTAACTTTAGTTACTGGGAGAAGCTTTAATGGCGAGAAGACCATGCGCGTTGTGAGCCGCCGACCGAATGACACGAAACGCGTTGTTTGTACGTGGTACAGATACTCTATACGTGATATTTACGGCCGTACTGAGACTACAGTGTCCATCGGTGGTACAAAAGTTGTTTCAGATTTTGGGAAACTACATTGCCTTAAGGCGCTGGGAGTGCGGATCTTTCACAAGATCTGGTGATTGCCATAGCTCTGTTTGGTAATATTTAATTTAGGGATATCAAATTCATGCTAAATTTTATGCTCCTTGTTTTAGGGGACCAGTGAGCCTTATTTTTTTTTACCTTAGATTTCCGCAGAGTTCGAGAAATTGGCAAAATCACAATCGAAATTTACGTATTCCGGTGAACGTCCAGGAACATAAATCCCACTTATGCTTTTTCCTTTGTGATTGTGGGTGCCACTGCTCTCCTGAAAATTAGCTTATACGCAGGGCTACACTGCAATCTTCAAAACCATTTCAGTTTTCCTGGCTGCTAGCCTTGTTTCCTACGCAATAATTTCGCGATAAAAAAAAACCTGTTTTCCTATACCAACGCAGGTACCTCATCAAGAGCATAATTCTTTTATTAGACGCATATTTTCATGCTCACACTAAAGTTCGAGGTTTGGTGCGTGTGCTTGCTTGGTCTTTTGCCGAGTACGGTGTAGCTTTCAACTATTTCCAGAGGCCGTCCTCTATAGCCGGCGAGCTATCGCGGGATACTGTGTCATAGCAAAGGGAGCCTATACCAGCGAGTATATATTGCATGGTCACGTAGGTAGAGTGTTCGGGGTCTCTTCTTCTTGCATTCTGCTTTGGGCTACAGGCAATCGCAATAGTACAAAATGTTGGAGAAATAGAATCAGTTGCATAGCATTCTATTACCAGCTTCACGAAACCTTACCTACTCTGAGGCCCTTATGCAGCTTAGTTCTTCATAAATGTATTCTTGGTAAGAAAAGAACGTTGCAGAAAATACCACCGTAAAGCAAAGAGAAGAATTGCAACGTATTACGTTACTGCATGGCGTAGGGTACTTATATTCTCGTACCAAAGATCGCTTACACTCGTCTGCGACTTCAGAGATGCCTGCTTCATTTGAGCCCACAGCAACAACTGCGATGAACCTAGACAAGTGCGACGGTCTATAAACACCGGTTAGTACGTACGCACATGCGCGTTCTAACATACTGCCCAGAAAATTGGAAACGGCACTTGGTAACACTCCTCGCTCATCCTGTCGTCTGTCATTTCCAGCCCTCGGACGCCTTTGCGAGATTCTCCTATTAGAATTTTATGTGTGAAACGATCACGACATAGCAGATTATTGTTGCGTTCAAGCTCACCGGAAAGTGCTTTAAGAACACGCTGGAATGGCCTAAATGGTGTCACGGCAGCTCAAGAAGCAGCAGCTGCTGAGTAGGAGACATAGTGCTCAAGAAGGTACAACGCGTCTGGAAACACTGACGCTATGAGGAGTACCACTAGTTGAGTTGAAGGCGTCGAAGCCCAGTGATCTTTAAGACTACAGGAAAACCCTTTATGTTTGTCAGCTTCCATAAATGTATTTCACAGCTTTTGCTTGACGTTTATTACTGCATTGGGAGTGACATTGACAGCCCAGGAGAATTTCCACTACCGGCATCGCCTTGTTATATGTTAGCAAAAAAAAAACGCCAGTTAAGTAATACGCAGTTTCTGGTGCAGTCTGATTCTTCACCGTGAACACAGCATTACAGTATATGTATATGTGTATGGTATATGCAAATAGAAATAACAGCCGACAGGATTCCATCATGGTGCCGGCCTCCACCACAGAGCTTGAATGCTCTAACCATTTGGCCTCAGGCGCATGCATCATGGGGCGGAGTCGATTGGTTGCATAATTTTATTGCTGAAAATGAAGGAAATATCGCAGTATTCATTGATGGCACCCATGGTACTGGGTATGTTTGGCTTCGGCTGCTCGGAGAGTTTGTTCTTCTGGTGTGTTAGTTCCTTCGTCATTGCTAACAAGACGTCCCACCATTTCAGTAGCCTGGTTGCTGGCGATTGTGAACGTTATGAATTGCAAAAGAGCGATGGCAGGCTGTATGCCTTCTATTTTGCTTTCTTAGTGTTATGTTCCTTCCACACTTGGCTTCGTGGACTATTGATCTTGTGGAGCTTGTTGTTTTTGTTGTGGCAATTACTGAGTCTGCTGTTGTGTCTCCTGGTAAATCATCATAACCGCGTTGCTGCAGTAGTCAAACATCTGCTGTAGAATAGCAAGCTTCTTGTCTATTATCTCCTCTAACGTGAAGGGGTTGCATTGTGTCGTTGGCTGCTAGCGCAGAGAACTGCCGTTTGGTGCTACAAAACGTTTAGTATGACTGTATTCGGTGTATCTCCAGCTTCGTCAGCCGTCACTGAAGATTGGCGCCTCTCCGCCTTCACTCTCTTGTGGGCGATGGATGGTGAGGGTTTAAGAGCAGTGGGTGTATCGGAAGGAAAGAGCAGCGCTGTCCATGTTACCGTGCTGTCTGGACTCTTCTTCAAATTTAGTGCATTACGTACTTATGGTACGTGACGCCATTTCCGCTGGCTATCTATCTATCTATCTATCTATCTATCTATCTATCTATCTATCTATCTATCTATCTATCTATCTATCTATCTATCTATCTATCTATCTATCTATCTATCTATCTGCCAACCTACCTACCTACCTATGTTGGTGTTGAGGTACGTTTGTATTGACCCGTTTTTCCGCCTACCTGGGTCACTGGGTAGTCAGTGGTCGAATCAAAAGCGCTTCGAGCTGCTTTTTTTTAGGTAATACTGTTCGGGAGCAGTCATCACGGGAACTTCCGTCACTTTTTTTTGTCACCAAAGTGTATATACGCGCCGTTCTTCAACGAACCTCTTTAATACCGACGTGGATCATTATAGACGTGGGACTGCTTAGGTAGCATTGGTTGAAAAAAAAAAATCACGGCTCTCTTGTAATCGGAAATAGATGTAAGCATGAAAATGCCTACCAGTACAGCCGATTGCTTGGAGGTGATATTAGCTACAACCTTTGAATGCGTATAGTGGATGTTCGTAACGGCACATTCCACCACATATCAGCACAGGAAACGGTTTCGAGCTGAATCTCACTGCAAGCGTCGTTTCGGCCGAAGAGCCGTCCGAGGCGCACCGGACGCTGCCGGCTTGGCCAAGCAGCGTGGCGCCATCTCTGGAGCCGGCGCAAAACCCGCGCCGCGGAACTCGCGGAGCACTGCCGTTGAACAGCAACTCTTGCATGGGCCCCTGTAGCTGCCTTTTAACGCGATAGCGTTAAGGAGCTCGTGTCGCAGAAAAGCCGGTGTCGTCGGCGTCGGTGTCGGCGGCGTTGACCGTGAGCGATAAATCACGGCAGGCGCTTCATAAATAAAAAGCGACTTCCAAGATTGGCCCGGCGGGAATCGAACCCAGGTCTCCGGAGTGTGAGACGGAGACGCTACCACTCAGCCACGAGTTCGATGCTTCCAAGCGGTGCAAACGCGCCTCTAGTGAATGCGGTGTTGCCTTCGAAACGAGCCGTGGAAAGTTATACTGCGGTGTATATCGGTAATTATGAACATGTAACGTATAGAAGTCACAATTACACGAGTTTCGAAGTGCGTTTCCGCTGCATTTCTTCTGCGCTTTCCGCACACGCAGAGCCATCTTGCGGCAAACACAGATGACCCCCTCCTCTCAATGTACGGCGCTGCCCCGACAGGAGGCGCGCCGCGCGCGCATTGGGACCGCTGCCAGGCGCGTCGCGGGACTCCCTCTCCCCTGACGACGCTTCGCCGTGCTCCCGGTTTAGATTACTATCTATCTCTCTGCCCGTGCCGATCACGACGTTTGGGTGGCGTAGATCGTTTCCCCTCCGAGACACCGAGTTCTTTGGTTCGTTTCTTTCGCTCAGGCGCACGTTTCGTTGCCGCGGCGAACGCTGCGTTGCTCGACGCTCACCGCGTGATAGGTGGGCGCTAAGTCCGATGCGGGGCGCATCGTAAGTGATCGCTGTGCCGTAGCGCATTGTCTTATACCCCTTGGCGGGTCGACGGGAACGCTGTCGCGTCCCACTCTTGAAGGCGAAGTTTAAGCGTCCTCCAATTTTTTAGGCGACAGCGTTAAGGAGCTCGTGTCACAGAAAAGCCAGTGTCGTCGGCGTCAGCGGTTTTGGCCGTGAGCGATAAATCCCGGAAGGCTCTTAATAAATGAAAGACATCTTGCAAGATGGGCTGGTGGGAATTGAACGAGGGTCTCCGGAGTGTGAGACGGAGACGCTACCACTCAGCCACGAGTTCGTTCCTTCAAATGGGGACAAAATCGCCTCTAGTGAATGCGGTGTTGCCTTAGAAACGTGCCGTAGAAAGTTACGCTGCGGTGAATATCGGTAATTATGACCATGTAACTTACAGAAGTCGCAGATTCACGAGCAGGTAAGTACGTTTCCGCTAAAGTTCTCCTGCGCTCTGCGCACACGCAGAGCCATCTTGCGGCAAACACAGAAGACTCCCTCCTCGCAATGTACGGCGCTGCCCCGACACGTGGCGCGGCACTCGCCCCATGACCGCGTCCGCCTTCATGGCGCGTCGGGGCCCGGCTATCTTTGCCTATCGCGACGTTTGGCTGGCGTAGCGCGTTTGAGTAGGCGGCGCGAACAGGATGCGATAAGGCTATCGCGTTCTACTCTTGAAGGCGAAGTTTAAGTGTCTTCCAATTTTTTGAACGTCGCTTCTGGAAATGAACAAAACTTCCACGTACTACAAGTTACAGCTTGAATGATATTGTGAACAAATACTAGAAAGAGCTCGCATGCACTAATATTTCTAATGTGGTTGGGAATTATCAGCGTATGCAATGCAGTCCCGTACAGAGGGTAGGAGTCAGATAAGGTTATTAATGTAAGAGCGTTGGGGGCTTGTGTCGCGGAAACTTCGACAACGGTGTCAGGCGTCCACCATCGTATCGGCAAAAGATCACTCTGAACAACGCAGATCCTCTGTGCAGCACAAAGAAGCTGCAGAAATAATTGAATTTCACGTAGTAAAACACGTCTGAAAAATGGTAACGTACTACTTAAAACCTACAGGCATGGTAGCGTCGTATACTCAAGCACACATGCGAGAACACAATTCTGTTACGCAGAAACTCCAACACATACCCCTTTAACGCGACAGCGTTTTCCAGCTGCCACTCGACGTTTGTCTTCGTAACAGCGGCACAGTCTTCTCGGTTCCTTGCACACCATCAAAAAGAACCACAAATTTCGCCGTCGTGCATAGTGTTCGCCGTCAGCGTCACCCAGTGGACATTAACGTTACCTAAGCTGCAGGTGCCGGAAAGCGTGAGAAGCACTCTGGAATCTCTGAATGCTGTCGTGTTCCACTCTTAAAGGTGTAGGTTAAGTGTAGTCCAAATGTTTTCTTAAATTTTGAATGATTGCCAGGATTATCGTGATTTCTTTTAGCAACGATATCCGGATATTCTCGTCTCAGTATAACGGTTCTAGCTTTTGGCTCAAGGTCACTTGATGTTCGCCGACAACTGAAGATAAAAGATTCCATGCTTAAAGCTTACGCCGACTTCGAGTACTGGGTATGTGTCACTCGGTGTTCGCTGTTCTCCAACTAACCACTTTGATGCATACTTGAGTCACTGGGTATATGCCAGAAGGTGTGTGGCGCTCTTTATTGAACGTCTTTGACGCCAACACATGTAACTAGGCACAGGGAATGTGGCACTCTATATGATCAAGAAGGTTCCTAAAATCTCCGATGCTTAGCGGAATTGACTCAACGTCACAAGGATTGCTCAAGAACAAGAACCTGGCGCATTAAAAGGCTGCACCACAAATGATGTGGTTATGGCCAACGTTTCATTGAACGCCTTTCACGTCAACGCTTTCTTAAGCAGCGCTATGAATTTCACTAGGTATGCGCCATTCTTCAGTGAACCTCTTGCCAACTAGGGTCACTGAGTACGTGCCGCAAAGTGTGCGGCTAAATGAGAAAACTGTTCTCAGCTCTCGAAGGCACCGGAGCGCCATGCTTCTCGTCTCGAAGGCCACACGCGGACTTCTCCGCAGTGCAACTAAATGCGTAGCATGTCCAGAAAGCTACGCGAGCGTGGAGCACGATTGCCGCTGTAAGAGTTTCTGTGCGTTCGCGCGTACCAAAACGCCATGCATTTCGGAAGTTCAGGCACAGGCTTCTCGGCAGCAGCACCAGATAGAGCCGAGTGTTCTCGCAGAAACGCGAAAGAGGAGTTGCGGTGGAGTACACGCCTCGTACATAACTTTTTTCGACAGGGGAAGTCTGTTGTATCACTAATTATTTCATTCTTAAAGTATAACCGCCGATAGCTGTTCTCTGATTGGTTTCTGCCGCAAATTTTTCGATTTTTCTACCCTTTCTTGCCGGCCACATGCTTCAGGACTGGTCCCAGGACAAAAGCCAAGAGGGACCCCATCCTAGAACGAGTTGTTTACGGGGCTCTGCTCCTCGATGTTGATGCTCATGTTTCCGCTTCCGAGCTAAACAAGCATATACTTGCCAACTGGACATGATACCCTTGTTGAGCTCTCCCCTGTACTCGGGAGGTCCGATCGAGCTCCGCACAGCATACACTTGGTGTCACATGCGCGGAAGTGATCAGTCACGGCTTCTCTATAGTTCGGGCAGGCCTAAGCGTCCAGCGTGGGGCACACGACGGCACAGTGGCCTGGCTCGTATCAGATGTATCATAATTGGCGGGTCGGGGGGTTAATCGGAGCTACCCCAATAGCCTAATAGTGAACACACCAAGTGCCTGTCTTCTCTCTAGAAGTCTTGACCGTGGTTATTGGCTTTCCAATTATGCGGGCTCCCATGTCGTTAACGTCCTGCTGGCGCACCCAAGTGTGCCATCAGTTCAGTCAGAATTAGTACCGGCGACAAGGTTATGTACTATTCAGTGACAGACATCTTCGGAAGCCGCCACCTAGGCAGCCACGTCGTAGTTCTTGTCGCCAAAGCGCAGTCTGGCAATGCCTTAAATAGTGTCGACTTCACATATTAGCTATTATGAAGGAAAAACTGTTCCTGAGTCTTTTATGTGAGTCATTCTCATAAGTCCTCCCGCAAGAAAAAGCGCTGGCCTTGGCCCCTGATATGCCGAGTTTCTTCACCTCGAGTCCATTCTTTGGTCTGATCAATAAAGTCCATCGTAAGTATAGGCGCTAAACTCCTCATGTCGAGGCTGACGCACTCTGCCTCTCTCTGTCGTCTTGCTATCTAGTTTTCTCAAGGATAGGAGTGGACAACGCAATTCAATGCAATTTTCGCACTTGTTTTGTTTGATCCTGGTCCGGGTTGCAGGATTCCGATAAGTAGGGAGTCGCTAATCTTGTACGGTGCACCACGCACCTGTCTGTAGCGTCGTCTCATTCCCTGAGCGTGCCTCATTTTTCTGCACAAGAGGATTTTCTTAAAAAAAGATTACCGTGGCTTCGGTAGCGCTTCAGGTTGGTGGTGTAGCTCAACTTCTGGAAAACATGTTTTTTTTTCTTCAATTTCTGTCAGTGCCCAATGACATAACTCAGCATAACCTTGCCTAAGCTTGGCGACGTCTACATATTCTCATACATGAGCGGCGGGAATCGCGTTAAGCTTATTTGCATGGTCTGCACAGCAAAACTTCGAGAAAACCAAATGGATAGCACCTACAGTCCATACAGCGGTATCAACGAACTGTTCGCGGCAGTATCCATGTTTTAGTACACCTTTCTTGTCTCGGAGAGTCGTTAATCTGGTCTGTTGGATCTCCAACACAGAGCCCACGTGAAGCGTGTCCACTGCACGTGAACTACACTCGCCGCGGCGGCGCAGTGGCGTAAGATTTGTGTTGCTATCGCCGCGGGCGCCAGTTCAGACCCCGTCCATGGCGGCTGCATTTCGACGTGGGCGAAATGCTAAGAGAGCCGTGTGGCATGCATTCGGTGTGCGTAGGTAGTAAAACTTAATCCGTAGTCGCCCACGACTGACTGCCTTGTTTAATATTAGGGTTTTGGCACGTGAAAACACACTTTAATTTGGTTATAATTTAATTTGGACGCCCCCCTGTAAAGCGTATTGGCACAACCTTGAAATCATCACGTATGCAGAAAATGTTGAGAGGAGTTTTGCAAACACCCAAGGCTTGTCCTCTGTCTCATCTCGTGCGACGTTAATGTGGCACGCCTGCAACACCATTGCCGACGTTGTTCAGCAAACTATCGTTGTCAGACTTTTCAGCACCTGGCAGGGCTTTGTTCCTTTAGCCCAGCAGGAGTTCAACTCCGTGATGCGTCGCTCTACGAAGTCGCACCCGCGTATGCTTTTGTATCAACGCTGAACTGTGCAGCCAAGTGGTTCTCCGGAAAAATTCTGTTGCCAAGCCACTCTGGAGCGCCGGCGCAGCTACCGACAGGCTACGATAGAAATATTTTCATATTTTGTTTATTCAACTGTTATTTTGACGTCGTATATTTTTTTTTAGAATTTCCAAACAGTAATAGTTCTCTGGATCATGCAAGACCTTGTAATTATAGCTCATTTGTTGCAGTCATCGAGCGATGAGCGAGTGGCTCAGGAAAGACGCTTTGCAACCAAAGCGATTATTTTCGGCGATATAATATACAACCGGTCGCTTTGCGACCAACTTTGTCCCGTGACCCTCCCGATTCACCAGTGTGAATGAGCCATCTTCAGCCTTTTGGATAGTTCATAATGACTGCGAACTGCTGCACTTATGCGGAAATATATTGCTGCGGATGATTCTTTTGCAAAATCAGAAAGCCATTCGAAACCAGGGGGGCGGAGTTTAAAGAAGTTTATGCGCCATAGGGGCACGGTGACTGAACGTTCATGCTTTCTGCTCGCCCGTAAGGAATAGTACCGCCGTTTTGTGTGATAGTGTCCGTAGTACACTCTGTGGGAATGCTCATCGCTGGCGTCTCGGAAGGCCATTGAAGTAAGCTGCTTAATAAACCTCGAACCTCTCTTCACCTATCATCCTCAAATTCTCTGTCCCTCCGATGCATACCATATCGCCTGAAGCTCCACCTTGCGTGTATTCCTAGAACTATTACGTGAAATTGTGGGTGCGCTGCCCGCTCAGGTGCCCCCTATACCATAAACAATACCGTGCAGCGATGTAGAAGTAAAGGGCATGAATATGGCTCGAATGTTGTCGCGATTCGTGCAGCAATAAAATAAAAATGTGCATGGGGAATTTTCCTCTAGGTGTGCGGAACAGTTGAGTAGTCCTTGTGCCGCAAACGGATCGTGTAAATGTGATATACTGCTGTTTTGTCATCTCTGGGATTTCCGTTTCAATTTTATTTGTTGCAGTTCATGTTCTCCACGTCGTACGTGACATACGTAATGAGAAGGGGTAAAAAGGTCTTCCAATACGCAGGTTTTCGTAAAATCACAGGCACTCAATAGCAGAGTGAGAGTGGTATGTATAAGTAAAGCATTTGACAAGCATACAATCTCCGATACAAATCAAATGACAAATCATCACTTCTGGAATCCAAAATTTTAACGGTTAAAGAGCATCCATAATTAAGTAAGAAAAGAAAACCAGTACCACAATTCAGAAATTTCCAAATCAGCCATTTTACGTCATATCTTCAAAAGAAGTTCCCTATGCGATCACCTTAGCTCATCTCTGTGACAAGCCGGAAGAAATTGATTGATTCAAGAGTTTCCATAATTGATTCCGTTTTCAACAGCTATTGCTACTAATATTGCAGATCCTGATATCATGCCAAGAGATGGTTCATACAGCGGCTACTTCACGCACTTCACGGGCGGAGGAAGGTACGCCATCAGGGCGTACGTCTACGGAAACAACAAGACCAGTCATGCGTATCGTACACCGGGATTCCCTCCTAACATTATTGCTTGGGATGAGGTAGAATCACTTCCAAGTGAGTTGATCAATGGCGCATTAACCTGCATTGCGTAGTCTCTCTCGTCCTGCTTTTACATGGCCAAAAGATCAAAATGACAAATGAGGCGTTATCATAAGTGCAAATATATTCTTTCAGGAAAGTAATTGCGCAGAACTGAGTCCAAGGCAACGACAGTTGCTACATTTCACGCACGCTAACAAACATTGTTCAAAATAGAAATTCAAGTGAGCAGAAGAAAAGCGCATGTTAGAATGAACTGGCCTTGTTTAGTTTTTATAGCGATAGCAATTGTATGGACATTCAAGGCCCATATCTGCCGTGGGCTTCGCCGTGAGCTTCTGTATAAAGACCAAGGGTGATAAAATCCTCACAGCAGGCAGTATGCTCTTTGTGCGAATAAAAGAGTGCTATGGGAAGCTGGCAAATGCTGCTGAATCTCGCGTGCACGAGAGATGAAGCAGAAGCGCGCCTCCTTATGTCGCCCGCGAAGCACGGGAGTAAGGAGAGCGAGAGGAAGGGGGGGGGGTCTTCTCCTGCGGCTGCAGCTTATATCACGGCGCGTGGGGTGCCGTATTTTGAAAGCGATCTGCGATGTGGCCAAGGTGCACGCTAGCGCGGGTCTCACGTTCAAAGCAATCTGCGATGTTTGCAGGGTGCGCGTACTGCCGGCCGCTTCATATGCGTTGTCCTTTCGACATTTTCTTTCTGTTGAAGCGAGTGTTGCAACAAGCTTATTTCGCTCGCTGCTGCTACCGCGTTTGCTTACGCCAGCATTTCGTTAGCGGGTTTCCGCGGTCATCCAGCGAGATCTGTCCAGGTTTACCTGAGCTGGCGTGACACCGTACTTGTTAATTTGGTTAGTAGGAGCAGGTTTACGGGTTTACACGGCCGATAAAGCTACTATCCTTACTGCATATAGCTATCTGCTAGTTTGCTTTCATAATTGTTGCTTCGCCTTTTCAGCGAAACAACGGTTTTTAGTTGGTGCCGCTTCCTAGTAGGGCAGCTGATCAGCCACTTCGCCATATTTCTGTTGTAGTAAGGCCTGATGTTCCAGGTACTTTTGCGATAAAGTTCTACTAATTACTTGGTTACTCCTTAAACAACCCTACAGGACATACACAAGCTACAAATGGTATCTTTTTATGTGGCCAGAATTCGTACGCTAGAAACGCAACAGAACCGTCAGGAATACGTATACTTGTACAGTTTCACAACGCCAATACTGAAACTGCAGCAGTAGAGGTCCGTTCATGTCATCATCATCAGCAGCACCAGCCTGAATACGCCCACTGCAGGGCAACGGCCTCTGCCATACTTCTCCAACTACTCCGGTGATATATTAATTGCGGCCATCTTGTCCCTGCAAACTTCTTAATCTCATCCGCCCGCCTAACGTTCTGCCGCCCCCTGCTACGCTTCCCTTCTCTTGGAATCCACTCCGTAACGCTTAATGACCATCGGTTATCTTCCCTCCTCATTATTTCTCCTGCTCATGCGCATTTCTTTTTCTTGATTTCAACTAAGATGTCATTACCTCACGTTTGTTCCTTCGCCCAATCGCCTCTTCTCTTGTCCCTTAACTTTACACCTATCATTCGTCTGTCCATGTGAATTATTACAAGGTTTAAAAAAGCGCATCACTGCCGATTGCAGCGGCGCCGCTCAACTGACACTCCAGCAACCTCAACGCCATGCATCTATGGAGCAGGCACTCATGACGTCAGTCAGACGAGCTATCCGATTGTCTACTCACACTGCGTCTGCGGCAATGCGTGAAATATGACGTGGCATTAAGCTTAGCTTTAATAGCACTCCTTTGCATAGTAATGTGTACTCCCTTAAAAAATAAGTGGCCAAATTTCATAAACCTCGATGTCATCTCCAACGACTTGCCTAGCTCAATGCGTCGCCCTCAATTTAGGTATAACCCTTACAAAGCTATTATACACTTTTCTCTTGAGGGATAATGGCAACCTGCTGTTCATCATCTTAGAATGCCTGCCGTTCATGTAGCATAACGAATATCTTAAAACGAAAAAATGCTCTATGGGATGCAAGTAAGGTTTTGCGTATATACCAAACTATTGACGCTTAACTTTAAGTAGATGTCCAAAATCCGAATTTTATTCTTCTTCATTATGCTATATTTATGTCCGCTGCAGCACCAATGCCTCTTCGTGCGATCTCCAGTGACTCAAGTCTTGCGCTAGCTAATTCCAGTTTTCACCTGCAAATTTACTAATTTCATTGTGTAACTGTAATGGTCCACCGGTTATCCCCCCTCCACACTACATAGGCGGCCCCAATACATTTATTTTTCTCTTCATGTGAATTAGAATATCGGTTATCCCCGCTTGCTCTGTGATCCACGCTGCTCTCTTCCTCGCTCTTTGAGCGGTGTTTAACATTTTCTCGAGCTTCTGTGAACTCCAAGTTTCCATCCCATGTGTTAGCACCGGTCGAATGGCATGATTGTACACTTTTTCTTTTCAATGGCAGTGGTAAGCTCCCAGATAGAATTTGACAATGCCTGCAGTATGCACCCCAACCGATTTCTATCCTTCTGTAAATTTTCTCCTCGTGATCGCCATCCTCCGTGAGTAAATAGACATAGACAACCGTACTCCTGTACATACTCTAGAGGCTTGCTGGTCATCCTGAATTGTTGTCTTCTTGCCAGGCTATTGGACATTATCATTGTTTTCTGTACAATATTCTTAAACCCCATTCGTATGCTTTCTCAGTAAAGGTACTCAATCATTTGTTGTAATTCGTCCGCAGTGTTGTTGAACAGGACAACATCATGTGCAAGCCGAAGGTTGCTGAGTTTGCTGAGGTTGCTCGCCGTTGACCCTTACTCTTGAGCCTTCCATGTCTAATGGCTTCAATACTTCTTCTAAGCCAACAGTGAAGAGAATTGAGGCGATTTTGTCTCCTTGTCTGACCCCTTTCATGATACGCAACTTTCTAGTTTTCTTGTGTAGAACCAAGTAGATGTGGCATCTCCGTAAATATTTTCCAAGATCATGACGTATGCCTCCAGCACTCCTCCATTGCGCAATTTCTAAAAGTGGTGGCATCTGTACTGAATCAAATGCTTTTTCATTAGCTGTGAATGCCACATTTGGCGCAAAAATGGATTACTGGTTGTTTGGAACTACATATTAGGAATGTGCTTTAATATCCCAAAACAAAACCCAAGCATTACTTGATAGTTTGATGCCTCCACAAAAGTTTTGCATTCGGAAGATTCTTGTTTCTGTTATGGCGCCATCCGTCGTACATGTCCTTCGTTTTGCTGTCGTCTTTTTAGCGCTGTTTTTCTCCAGGTATGATAAGGGGCGAATTGATGTGCGATGTATTGGCGCATGCATCAGGTCGTGTGTTGCACGTCGATTGCACTGCACCTTTGCGTCTACCATTTAGAATGACCTGGAAGTTGATTTACATAGTGCGAGTTCTTTACGCATATAAATAAGTTGACAATGTTTGGTCGTTTGAAAGCGAGCATTTATGGTAATAAGAATGTTCGACTTACCTTATCACTTTAAAATTGGTTGGGAGCGGCGTAACTTTTGCACTTGAGTTTCCAGACGACAACCACCGGCAGGTTATAATGACTCCTTAACGCAATGTGCATGCTGTCATGTATGACATAACGACGATATGACGTACATAAAAGGACTGCTTCAGTCCCAATAGAAGGTTAAAAACGCCTGTATGTTTACTCGAAATCGATGCCGTGTTTAGCAACGCAATACATTAGAACCGCGGGTTTTAAATACATTCTTAGTTATTTTTTTAATAATGTATAGCCGATGCTTGGCATATAACATAAAAATCGTTCGTAAATTACCAGTCGATTTGAACGATGTATTATTGAAATAGCCAATGCATACCTCCGACGCAGCTCAGTCTGTTATTACCGTAATTATCTGCAGGTACCGCAGGAACGTTCAATGCCGCGTGCAGGGCCGGCGTCAAATGTATCCTTAAATGTTATTTCCCGGGAAATCCTCCTCCCCCACCATCCGTTAGATTGCTGTACTTAAAATTGCCGCGGTAGTAATACTGTCCTTATGTCTTGTGCAGCGGAAGAACCAGACAAAGAAGTGATTGAAGACTCTGGCAACTACACATTCGAGGATACCCTCCTGGGAGAAAGGAAGCCGACGCAGCCATTCCAAAGAGTCGCAGGTGGAACCTACTTCCAGGTCACCAATGACCTGCGGCAGGCTGATGTTCCTCCCGGCACAATGAAAGACCTAAAAGCTGTCGAGGGTTACATCGACATCGACAGAACACCCATTGTCAGACTTACGTGGACATGGCCGGGCGCACACATGACACATGGAAAGGGTGCGTATTTTCTGTTAGCTAACATCTCGCATATCGGATGCAATTAACTATGAACACTCAGCAGGAGAATTATGAGAGGTAATACGAGCGAGTGAAGCTATATTTTTTCTAACGTATTCCCTTTCTACCCCATTCTAACGTACAACGCACAGTGGATGCAAAGTAACATTTTACTTTCCAGAACACGTAGATTTCAGTTCCTGGCCGTTGAGGCCGTGAAGACTCACCGTCCTCAACGCGCAGGGACTGCTTCGTCGTCCTCCCCTACCTACGTGTAGGTTAAGAGGCGGGCACCCCAGCTCGGTGGAACAATAAAGTTTTCAATCAATCAATCAATCCTACCCAGTTAAGTGTCGCATCGCATTTTTCAGAAGGGCTCCTAATCATCGCTAGTATGATAGGCTGTAAAAGATGTTAAACGCGAACAAAACACCTTGAAACAAACAATTCACATAGGGCCTCAGCAAACCGCCTCGCAAGAAAATGCAATAAATAAAATAAAACCGAGTCAGCGCACACGTACAGATCTTATTTGTTTTCTTTATTTTCATGCATTGCATTGATTAGGCTCAGGCTGTAGCCATCAAAACATCAATTCATTGATTGAAAATGTCGGTTTCCGTTATTGTACCTGGTGCATTAGTGAGTAGAGAGAATTAACACTTTTCTTTGTTTGCTACAGTATTTTTGTCATATTTCATATTTCTTAGGTGACCAAGTCATGAAAAGTAGCCACGATAACTTGCTGCAGCTAATTTGTGATTCTGTGACATATGGGAAAAAATATGCCAGAACGTTGAAACAGCAATACTCACACCTAAGTAACCAGTTTTCAGTCACTATAAAGCGCTGTATATTACAAAGCTAAAGACGTATTGCTTAGACTGCATATCTTGCATTTTAGCTGTTACCCCGATGCCTACAAAGACGACGCATAAAAGTTTATTAAGTATTTAAATAGTAGCCAACATTGAAACTTTGCGAGAGGCACCTCTAGCACCACGTTCGACATAAATATGAATTAGGACCGTTTACCAATTATTTTTCTGCATTCATTGTAAGCAGCTTGCAAGCTAAAAGCTAACAGAGAAGAAAGGATGGGCACAATAAAAAGCAAGTGAATATGTATTTAAATCAGCTGTCAATTATGAACATGGCCGCCTTTCAACAAATTAAGATAATATTTTAGCGTCAAATCAAAACAAACAGTCACCCCGAATGAAAACCACATTTTCACTTCACAATCGTACGGAAGTTTTGGCGAAGTATGTGTATTCAAATTTCACGTTAAGAAATATTTGAGCACCGAATGTAGCTGCTTAGTGGTCATGGTGTTGGGCTCCTAAGAACTAGGTCACGAAGGCAAAGTGCCAAAACACCCGTGCACTTAGATTTAGGCGCACGTTAAAAAACACTGAGTTTATGGACTCGCCCACTACGGTGTGCCTCATAATCAGATCGTAGTTTTAGCAGGAAAAATCCCACATTTTAATTACCTAAAGAAATATTTGCGCTGTAATTATTGCATGGATTTGTTGCGATTACATAGTTATAATTGGCATTTACGGCGTGGTGATTTTGCCAAAGTATTGTGACCGATAGCTTCTCCTGAGGAAAAAATGCTGTAAGGTGCACCAGTTTCTAAGCTGTTCATTTGTTATCATCGCCGTGGTAGCGTGTCGTCTTTTAGCAGCGGGTACGTAATCACTAATTACCGCGATGAACGCTAGTGGGAAGAACCTGAAGCGTTTCTCGCTGGCGAAGCGCGAGAGTATGTTCAACAGACAAGCGTAAGCAATCCTACAAAAGAAGAAATTGCTGTGATAAAGACTTGTTATACGGTGTTTATACGTGTCTAAATAAATTCTGCGGTTTCGCGTGACAAATGTAGAGCTCAATACAACACTCGCATTCGAAACAATAATCCCGAGCATTTCACTCATAAAGTCTGTATCTGCTAATGAAGGACTCTTTTTGGCCATGGACTTTTTGTGATTGAGACTTTTAACACGCACGACTTATATCTAGATAATATACAGTACCTTAAATGTGTTGATTCGTGTTGTCGACAAATTCGACTTCTCCCTGCCATCTGCTAGCCGCCTGATTAGCTCAGATGGTAGAGCGCTGCCCCGGAAAGGCGGTGGTCCCGGTTTCGAGTGCCGGACAAGGACAAATTTTTCTTCAACTCTGAGGCTGTTCTTTCGAGGAGCCTGTATGGGTTTCCTTTGCAGGAATTACTACGAAGGGGTGGTTCTCAGACTTTTCCTTAATAACTTCAACGTGTTGGTAACGCTACCGTATTTGCTAACCTGGATTCGTGATATGGCGTTTCACGACGTGTCCGCTGCATATTACGTACGTGTAGTTTAACGATCACAATGTTCGGGGTGCGACATTTTGCGTCAGCCATTTTGAAAGAAAACCTCTTGAACATGAAATACACACCGTAAGGCTGAACGTTGTTTTCGAACCAAATTTTTGACCCAAAGCACTCGAAGAACGGCTCGCTATCCCGCTGAGCTCAAAACTTATTCTACCATTTGCCATAAACAAAGCGTTCCACTACAGTTTTTGAGGTCGCATGTAAAGTTTTTCGCCGCCAGCGAGCGCATAGCCAGAACTGACGTTCACTTGGATGTCGTAGCGCAACCAGACGTACCACTATCCTGCACTGAGAATAGCGCTATCGAGGCACCCTACTCTACCTGGACACACTGCGCCTTCTGGCGGCACCACTGTGAAGTATGCGCCTACACAGTGGTGCCAGAGAGGCTCTTTGAAGCCCTGTGGACCCAGTTGCACAACCCCACTTGAAATGCCAACCTTTCAGGCGTCACTAATGTCGGATTCAGCGCACTTTTTTTTATTGATTTGCTGACTACGCAACCTTAAGTGCGAGATAGCTAGATAGCCGGAATAAAACAAAATGGTCTGATAATGTCAAGGAAGCTATTCTAACTGACATCGTTTAATTATTTGCATGGTTACCGTGATGGCCCTGCCAGAAGGCTGGAAAAGTATCTTTCAAGCGCTTTCGGTTGCCTTCCTAACCACAACAAACACTAGGCGCTTTTCAGGGCGGTGTGCCAGAGCATCACCATCTAGATAGCACTAGGACTGTTTACTCCGATCCATGAGGTCACGTTACCTGGCGAGAAATTTCTACTAACAAGGCTGACGAGATGAAACGGTGGCGTCAAAATACTGTTGCCTACTCTGGAGCATTCCCATTATATTCGATGTCAATCGGGCCAGGTAACATGACGTCATGGATCGGAGCAAAAATGCTTTGCGCTGTCTAGGTGGCGTTGGCTAGAAGTAATTCGATCTCCTTCACACTGAGCACGTTTGAAAGCGCTGTCATCGGTTGGTACCGCAGCATATTCTTGCGGTATATTTTAACACGATAGCGTTAGGGGCTCCGTGTCGCAGAAAATGCGTTGCCCGTGTCGGCGGCTTTCGTCGCCAGTGTTGCACATCAGTGAAAATCATCCTGAACAACAAACACGCGTCCCCTACGTGTGGCGCATGCGCGTCACTGAAATAATTCAATTTCTCTAATTAAAATGCGTCAGAAAAGTCGTAAAATAATACGTACGCACAACCGACAGACATGACTGCGTGGGATACTAATATCAATATACAAGAAAGATAATTCGGGTAAGCGAAAACTAACACACAAAGTTCTTTTTGCTTGCAATGAGTCACTGCTTGTAGCCTTTGCCTTACGGGGCTAGGAGCCACTGCTGTGCCTTTTACTGCCGCCAAGTTCGGCTGACCACTGTTTTCTGTCGGCGTTACGCCACGAGTTGATCCCTCAATCCTAGTCATAGTCAGCTGCGCTGAAAAAATGAATTGAGCTGGCCAGGCTATGTGATGCGTAGGGCAGATAACCGGTGGTTCAGTACGTTATAGAAGGGATGCCAAGGCAAAGGAGGCAATGTCGAGGAGAACACAAAATTTTGATGAGGGGGGGGGGATGACGTGAGGTTGTTTGGAAGCTCAAGTTGGAATCAGCTAGAGCAAGATTATCGTGTTCACTGTTCAACACAAAGCTTGAGCGTCCTCCAAGCATGTAAATTATTTTTCGGGCTTTCTTTCACATGCAAAACAACAAAGAGCCGTGCTGAAAAGAACGCCCCAGGAACAAATGAAATTTATGACTGCGACCTCGCTTTAAATCCGAAATGTGACGTATCGGATCGAAATGAAACACATAAAAACATAAACAGCACATGAAACATGTACTGCAGGACTCAATTCATATCTGCGAAAAATACTCCAACTCGTACTTTTGTATTACCTGCGTGATAGCTAGCATTCGCCGTGCATATATATATTTATATATGCAGTCGTCCTTAATGGTTACGGACTGGAGAGCACGAGAAGGGAAGCGTAGCAGAGGGCGGCAGAAATTTAAGTGGGTTGGTAAGATTAAGAAGTTTGCATGGACAACATGACCACAATTGGCACATGACCGGGGCAGTTGCAAAGGTATGGGAGAGGCCTTTGACCAGCAGTGGGTTTAGCCAGGCTGATGATGATGATGGTCGTGATGATTATGATATAAAAATACCATGCGCCCTGCATAATCTTAGCCATGCAGTTCAAAGAAGAATAATGATTAAAAACAAAGGTCAAAATACGATTTCTAGACCTACGGTGTTTGATAGGCTTCTGAAGACGGCATGCCGTTGGTCCCGAAGTCGTACCTCGCACAGAGGCTTCTTTTCCTTATTTATTTCAGTACCTTGGGTGATCCTAGCTCGGAGCGCGTAAATATATGTATTACAAGAAATAAACCGCATCAACACGATAAATTTATTGTCGATGTTTTGGCCAGGGACCAAGTTGATCAAGATTATTTTACGGACATAACGTCACGTTTCTTATAGACTTCGGATAACATGGTTGTGCAGCATTGTCGAACTAGATTTACACAACTGAGTTGTGAACAGAAGTTAAAAAAAAACAGGGGGATGGGGATTAACGTCACAATGCAGAGGTTGCATCTGTTTTCGTTACAGCTGCGGAAGTGGAAATCAGAGGTAGCATCAATGAAGAGAACCTTAAAAGGGACTTCGACAGCCAGGAGCGTCTGTCCACTGTCGTGAAAGGCAACCTTGACCCCCTCCCCGGCGGTTCGAAGCACGACGTAACGATCGCACTTCCTCGCGAGTGGGAAATGACGAGACCAGGCGACAGGGACTACAAGCTAGAGGCGTACCTAGCGGCGCGTGTTATTAACGCAGATGGACTAAAGGGGGAGCTGTCTAGGAGCATTACATTATTGTTCACAATCCCAAATTTTACCGCCGAATATCTCACAACAGGAGCGTCCATCCCCACACAGGCAGTGCCGAACACGAAGCCTGGACCAGCAAGAACCACAACAACGCTGGCTAAGCCGTACACGAAAACAGCTAAAGCAACGACCTCAACACCCCCGCCCAAAGCGGAGCCAGTTCGCAGTACGGCGGCAACAGCCACACCAGAGGTGGATCATGCGAGAAAAAATGACCATTCATCCGTCATAATTTGGATTCTCCTGGCGCTAGTTGCCGGAGTCGTTATGACAGCCATCACAACTATACTGCTACTCAGGGCGACGTTGAACCCTATTGCCGAAGATCAGGGCCTCACCACGACCACGGCAACACTGACAACTATGTGAAGCCACGTGGTATCCTTGGACAAAATAAAACGTTAGGGGCACCGACAATGCGTGGCATTATTTTAACCTCTGCGTAGCATGAACACGATTCTCTTCTTTTACAGTTTGCCTAACGGTTTCTTTATTTACATCGACGGTGTGATTATTTCCTTTGGGAAAAAATATCAAATCTAGAGCAGTGAAAATTCTTGTGCTGCTTTTCCCTGGAAACCATCGGAAAAAGGTATTGTGTTTAATTTCTACATACCAAGAAGGCGATGTCCATGCCGCTTCCACTACAATGGCTTCGCTCAAGATGGTCACGTGACTAACTCCAACGCATCCCTCGAACCGCAAATTTTCCACGTGAATATTTAGCTCCTTCAGGCATGAATACCTACTCTGCAGGAAAAACTTTAAATCATACAGGTATCGATATTTTAGGTGTCCAATCTGCGAAGAAAACCATTGACTTCTCTCGGACCATTTTTATGCAAATTTGGTCACGTAATCAATGAAGGTATCGTGGCTGAACCCTAACTTTTCTTTTTTTTGAAAGCACGCTTTGGCAGTTAACATAAAAGTAGGGAACAATTTATTCGCAATTGTGGAAGTGGAGCATTAACGCGTTCGCGGGTTGTAGCATTGGAAGAAGTCCTTAGCTGCGATTCAAACAAGAAGCCGGCAGTGACCCTGATTTTCGCCACACAATTCTCGTCCTTTGCCGCACTACGGAAATGGCGACAGGAGATACTGATACCAGTGATCCTTCCCAATATACATCGCAGACTTGCATCAGGTTTACACGTGTACTTACTTATCGCATGGTCGCGTTTCACCGCCTAACAGATGTTATCGCACAGCTCACGACGCACCTGCAGGTGTCGGAAGTTTCTGGAATATTGTCGATGGCTTCACCCGCTATCAGTCACCGACACTTTTGCAAACTCATTCTATGTATGCGCTACGCAAATATTGTAGAACTTTTTGGAAGACACGCTGGTCTCAGCAATTACTCTTGAACGTTCGATGACTGAAAGCCGGCGCGTTTGACCCACCGATCAGATTTCCGACGATGGGCGATGATGGCCTTCGCCGCTATCGTTGTGCTTTAGGCGTAACAAGCTTTCGATGGCACATGTTCGGCCAATAAAGGTTTAGCTTCGCCGTTTACAGTTTTATACTGTGTTTGTCACAGTCGCTAACACGGATGGTGACATAAAATCGTCTATTGAGAAATGACGTTAAAAGAAACTGTGCTAAATTTAGGCTCAAACTTGTCAAATACGGACAACACTCTGTTCGTTCTGCTTTTCAGCTTCTCTCGAACGATATTCTATGGATCTGGCCTCGAACCACCAGTCAGTGATATGCGGACAACCACTCGACACATGCGCACTGCCTTCTTTACGCTGATGACACCACTATTTTCGCATCTGATAGAAATTTATTTGCATTGCAGGATAAACTTAACGCTGACCTAACGAAAGTTCATCCATGGTGTGTAAAAAACAAGCTAACCATTAACCCATCTAAGACAACATTTATGGTATTCCATTCTTCAAAAACTTTGCACATTGACTCTATTGTAGTGTCTCTAAATAATAATGTATTTGCAAGATCCGCTTCTACTAAATTTCTTGGTGTAGTGCTAGATGAAAACCTAAAGTTCCAGTGCCATATTCAACCACTTATTCAAAAAATCTCATTTGGTATTCACATCATAACAAAAACTCGCTCTTTTTTTCAGCAAACCATTCTCATGTCTTTATATTACGCGTATATACACAGTCATCTCTCATACTGCCTGTCATCTTGGGGTAATACATATACCGCACATCTTCATCAGTTAGAAGTTTTGGAAAAGCAGGCATTACGATTAATTGCTTTCCAATCGCATACATCTGCCTCTGCTCCAATATTCTGTTCCCTAAATGTTTTACCTTTACGCATGTTATTCAATCATAAGCTGTCGCTACTTATGTTTCGTCTTAGAAATACCTAATTTAATATTCCAGGTTTTAGTCGCTCTAGCCTCATCAATTATAACAACACAAGATTTTCAGCACAACTCAATCTTCTTCTTCCAAAAGCAAGAACTAACTATGGGAAATTTACCGTTGCGTTTTCAGGCATTTTTGTTTGGAATTCTGTACCATCAGAAATGAAGGCGTCTACATTATTATCATTCAAGCGTAGAACGAAGGAGCATTTCATGAACACTTTATCTGACGCGTAGCATAATTTAAGAAACCTAGAATTTTTTGATGTTGTTCACTTTACCATTACGCAATGTACTTTTCAATTACCGAATTACTAAATCTTGCCCTAATTGATACTTCTCCTCGTTGTTAGCTTTACGTGCCATTTATCCTCGTTTGAATTGTTGCATGTTATTTTTTAGATTTCTTGAATTCTTTGTTTTAACTCTGTGAATATACTTGTGATATTGTTAACAGATTTCTTTTTACCTTTACCTTTACGCATGTTATTCAATCATAAGCTGTCGCTACTTATGTTTCGTCTTATAAATACCGAGTTTAATATTCCAGGTTTTAGTCGCTCTAGCCTCAGCAATTATAAGAACACAAGATTTTCAGCACAACTCAATCTTCTTCTTCCAAAAGCAAGATCTAACTATGGGAAATTTACCGTCGCGTTTTCAGGCATTTCTGTTTGTAATTCTATACCATCTAAAATGAAGACATCTACATTATTATCATTCAAGCGTAGAACGAAGGAGCATTTCATGAACACTTTATCTGACGCGTAGCATAATTTAACAAACCTAGAATTAATTATATGTTGTTCACTTTACCATTACACAATGTACTTTTCAATTACCGAGTAACTAAATCTTGCCTTAATTGATACTTCTCCTCGTTGTTAGCTTTACGTGCCATTTATCCTCGTTTGAATTGCTGCATGTTATTTTTGAGATTTCTTCAATTATTTTTCTTCTTTTTAACTCTGTGAATATACTTGTGAAATTGTTAACAGATTTTTTTTTCTATCTCATCGTTTATTTCCGATGTAGAAACTGTATAATATATGACATGACTCACTGTTTGCCTCGATCCTACTATCCCCTTTTCATATTTTGTTAGGAGGTCCCCCCGACAGTTGTTACTTCGGGACCTCCGAATGTGTGCATATGCCCATCTTGTATTTGTTTGGTGAAAATAAATATTGAACGCGACATGACTACCGGACCACCGTCGTTCATTTGATGGTCCAGTGACGTGCTCATCTACCATCTTCACGAATAAAAAGTGTGAACTGCAATGTTTGTTCCACGTTGGAGAATTGACGCAACTAGAAATTAAAAGGAATAGTAGGAAAGTAAATTTCATTTTTCGGCAGTGAACTAGACAGGCGTAACATGTCCAAAGAGAGTCAGTAGTTTTATTTCTTCAAGCGGTGCATATGGTTATGTGGTGCATATGGCATGTGGTAAAGGAAGTGAGTTACAGTGTCTCCATACGCAGAGGTGGTTGAAAACAGGGTCAAAACTAGTTAGCAACAAAACGCTTTGTATGGAGTAACTCTTTTGTAAACGAGTAAATTGTAAATTTTGTAAATTGTAAATGAGTAATTTTAGCAGCGTCCAACCATAGCTTCAGTAGTACGTAGACTCGTTCGTATTTAGCCATCCTTTCTTTCACCTGTGTGTCACCGCTTCACATCAAATGGCGTTCATTACGTTTATGTCTCAAATTTTAGCACCTCCTGTGTGCAGAGTGACTCCTTCGCTTTTGGATGAAGAAAGACAAAGAAGAATTTTGCGTCTCCTTAAGGAGGCACCGCCACTTAAAGGGTTGGAAGGGGCCGTCTCCGTTGTGATGCAAGTTTGAAGTCTTTACAGTAATAACAGTCTAGCGGAGCTTAAAAAAGGCACTGGGTGGGGAAAAACAGAACCGGACTTCAGGGCGTGTGCCCTTTTGTATCTGCTGCACAAGCGTTCATTTTTACGTCAGCGAGTGCGCGAGTCCCGCACCAGACTCCAAAGGTGTCCATGTGGCTGCCGATAGTGTGGAATGCGTAATAACGTGCCTCTATAAAATCATTCAAACGTAATAATAATACTGTTACGGAAGGTTGAAAAAAGGACAGATGATGAAGATCGCAAGACGCTGGATGCGTCGTATTGTTGGCGGTCAGCAATTTTATCTACTCTGACTCATGTGATATATATTGTTACGAAGCGTTGCGAAGAAATGGTTTTATTTACAGCAGATGGACGATGATTGTAGCGTGATCGTACCGCAGTCCGGCCTCTCAAGCTCCTCGTTCTCTTCGTCTTCCCTTCTTTTTTCTTGTATTTGCCATTCCTATTCTTCACATTTCCGCGCAAGCAGATGAAGCCCGTTGTGCGAGTCAGGATAGACAAGCAGGATAGAAAGTCTTCAGGCGAGCAATATGAGTCAGCTGAGTTCTGCTTGATCGCCGACCATTGCATAGGAGGCGAGCTATGAAGTAAGTGAATTCGCTCAGGTGGTTCATAACTACAAATGGGCCTGAATATTGTCACAAGAACTTTTGGCACAATCCGCGCTTGCATTTCAATGTCCAAAGATGAACCAAGTCGCCTTTTTTGAACGATACTTGTACGTGACGGTCATCGTATCGCTCTTTCGAACGACTTTGCAAGGCCAGAGTACGAATACGAGCTATTCAACGGGCTTCTTCGGCAAGACAAATTCTTCGATACAGAATCACCATTGTGCTAAACGAAGGGTAAGAAAGTGTCCAGAGGGCTTCGCAGTAGCCTCGCACACGACGTAATAAGAGCTATAGTTCGTGGTTTCTTGTTTCGCCGTGTTGTATGCGTAAGTGATGAGGGGCTGCACGTCGACCCAGCTCTTATGATTGGAAGAGCTGTTCATCACAAGCATGTTGATCAGTGTTCTGTTTGTGCTTTCAACGAGGCAATTGGTCTGTGGAGGATACGGCATGGAATGACGGAACTGTGAAGTGCACAAACGAAGTAACTCTTCGATGGCCTCAGCAGTGCACTGGCGACCATGCTCGCTGATGATGACATGTGGTACGCTATGACGATAGACCATGGAACGCAGCAAGGAGACCGCTAAGCAAGCGGCGCATGAACACGCTATGGCTGTAGTTGCTGCATACCGTGTAAGATGGTCTAGGCAGACAGGTATCCAACGGTTCTGGTTGTTAAGTAACAGGAATGGACCCAAAAGGTCAATGCCTACTTGCTCGACCGGCGTACTGAGCGGTGTCAATGGCCGAAGGGGACCCGGAGCTGCGGTGGTCAGTCGCTTGTGACATTTACACGTTTCACGACAAGCGACATAGCGCTTGGTTGTTTCGTACATTTCGGGGCAGTAAATGTACTGCTGCATGCGGTGTAGCGTTCGTACGAAGCCGAAATGGTTGGATGTCACATCGTCATGCATGGCGCGTAGAACGTCGGAACGGAGACTCCTGTGCACAACAAGCAGAACACGCGTTCCATGCCCGGAATAATTAGTTTCTTTAGCGCAACTTATCACGGACAGTAAAGCGACCGCTGCCTTGAGAAGTATGGGCGCCGACAAAAAGCGGATCAAGGGTAAGGTCATTCCGTTGTTCCCGCTGAAAGTCTGCCGCATCAAGGGAAATGAAAATCCCCTTGGTCCAGTGGAAATTCATCGTAGGGTCCTAATTGCCCTAGGCGCGACGACATAGCTACGTTGTGTGCGTCATCCAGGTTAGTATTTACTGGTAACCTTCCTTTGGTTGTCTACCAAGGTCTCGTCTTCGTCTAAGAGGATTATATTGTTTCTGAGGCTTCCGTATGTCAATGGACAGACGGTAATGGAGCGGGGTTTATTGCATGCTACTAACTGAACTGCGCATATTACATATTAACAGGCAGAAAAGATACAAAATAAATGTTCACCCCAAAGTCACGCAGGCTTTCATACCACTTATCCTGCCCGAGCATGAGTGGTTCTTGTTGTTGTCACCTTTAATTTATGGGCACGTCCGTACTGACATGGGTCACGCGAGAGAAAGGAAAAGCGCTGTAAGGAGCGCACGTGTACTATTATGCCACAAGCTATGGTTTTTTCAAAATTTTGCAAAGCTTCGCGAAAGGCGCTTCCAGAATAGCGTTCTCCTTATCGATTCTTCATTGTGCCTCATCTTCCAGGGGCTGTGGAAGACTTTTGAAACTAATAAGATAATGGCCTCATTATTTTAGGACTTCGTCTCATGAATCTCGTGGCTGAAAGTTTCCAAGGGTGTGTGGTCACAAACTGTGGCACCCGCGGTAGACTGCGCTACGCAGCCCTCCACTGGTATCTCGGAGTCCATGCGCCACAACGCAAAGCATGAAATGATTTTATCTCTATTTTGAATGCATCACATATACTGCACATATATATGCATAGTCCAGGCACTTATTTGTAGGTATCAGGCCTTCAACACCGAGAACCTTCAACCGTACGATGGTGTCATCAGTGCAGCCAAGGAGAAATTTACGACTTTACCGTTTCAAGCAAGTCAGTTTCACACAATAATTACTACAGAGAACTGCGGCGCTCTCGCCTACGGGAGAGGCCTGAACTTCGTCTCTTTCACATCAAACTGCTCTTTGACTTTGCCTACTCATCATTTTAAACAAAGCCCTGCGTTAGAAGTAATGATGTAGGCATTACTAAAATTGTTCGAAAGCCGGGTTTTATACCAGCCTGGTATTGAAACCATTGCACGGCAGGTGCACTCTTGTGAAATGGTAACATAGAGGAACAGTAGAAGAAACACATGCATCAGAAAAACTACGAGTGCAACTTTACGGTATGGATCACGACTAAAATTATGAACAAATAGATATGATGCACTGCGTTTAAATATTTGTATGCAATATCCAGCCTGCCCATATTTCATTGGTAAGAAATCATTTCTTTAATAACGTGCTTGTATTTAACAGTAATATTTACACTCGGAAAACCACGATTCACGCAAAGAGACACATGGCGGATGAGCGACACACGCCAAAAATGCTTCGCTTAACGAAGATGCCAGCTAGAGTTTAGCCTGCCTGTTTTTGTTTTAAATGCGATAGAATTTATATGGACACTCCAAGCGCATTTCCCGTCGACGTTGTCACCGTCGGCGTGAGATCCTTTATAAAATACAAGGGCAATAACACTGTCACTGCGCGCTGCAGCAGCATGTGCGAGTGAAGGCGTTTCAAGGGAGCCGACAATCGCGGATCAATGTCGCCCACGCGAAGAAAAAAACGGGCACATAGTGCGGCGTCTCCATAGGTACGCGAGACTCTCAAGGTTGCGAAGCACCGGGGGGATGGCAGACAAAGGGGGGCTACGTCCTTCTAACTGCACGTGTGGCGGCTGAGCACGGTTGCCCGGTCGTATCTTCAAAGTGATCGGCGTTGGGGGCAAAGTCTAGGTACACCGGCTCCTCGTATCTTTTTTTCGTCTTTCTGCGTTGCTTTCTGGGTGGTATGTGTTCTCGGCGCTCAATTTTCGCTGAAACGATAGGAAGAACGCACAACCAAACACCCTCTGCACTACAGCGTTTGTTCCCTTACCTCCAAAAGCCCTAACCTTCGTCGAGTCGGCCTCAAGGACAACCGCGCCTGATGGCAACTATGTCGTCGCCCCTATTCGTGATGTCCTCCTGGCACATGACATCTCTATGCCACACTCCATCGTAACCCTTGCCGCTAATCGGATTTGTCTCCTCGTTATGAATCTCGGCTTGACGAAGCAAGTGTTATTTCAAGGCATAGCGATGGCCACGCTATAGTCTGTGCCAAACGACCACGTCACTGCATTTGTAGCCCGACGCGTCTCCACATCCTCGTGATTACCCGCAGGGTGCCTTGAAGCTCGACGGATCATTACGTCCCTTGATTGCTCCGGACCTCGCACCTGACCAAGCAACCGCCCTATATCGCCTTTGCTTTCCTACCGCGACATATTTGACACAGACAATCGCCCACTTCGCCAGAGGTCCCTTGCAGTGGCGTAGCCAGAAATTTTGTTCGGGGGGGGGGGGGGCTACGCCACTGGCCCAATATATATATATATATATATATATATATATATATATATATATATATATATATATATATATATATATATATATATATAGCTGCACGTTGCAGCTCAGCCTCCTCCTTAAGAGGAAGCTTTAGCTCGGGTGCTCCTATTTAAGTACATGTAGAAGGGGAATTCGTTTTTCACTGCAACCACTGCACCAAATTTGAGGAGGTTTGTTGCATTTAAATGAAAAAGTTTTATTCTAGTGACTACTGCTTTCGAATTTTTCATTTATGTGGTCAATTATTTATTAAAAATTGGCCAAAATTGACAATTTTCAGGAAGCGATACTATCAAGTTTAAAACTCCGTGACTCAACAATGAAAAGTGATATCACAATTCTGTGAATTGCATCTAATAGTGCATCTACAGCGGACAAAATAGATATGCTACACATGAATCTCAAAATTTAGTATTGTGGAAATACGGCTTTTGCAGAACCCTTGTACACAACGTAACCAATTCACGTAAGGTACAAATTGACACAGCAAACTTGTCCGCTTTGACTGTTATAATAAATACCGTTTACAGAACCACAATATCTGTTCTTCATGCATAGCTATTAGTATGTAAACGTCGTGCTTCTATTTTTTCAAACGTTCGAATTTTTCAAAATATTTTAAGCAAAATTCAGGCCCTAAGTCGAAGTTCTGTTTCCAACAGACACTAGGATTTAACTTTCTCTCTCAAATGCAACCAATTTCAATAAAAGCGATTAGCAGGATTATCTCAGAAAAGCGTTTCTGCGTTTTACAAGTATTTGAATAGGCCGCGTCGGATTGGGCCCGAGCTAAAGCTTCCTCTTAAAAAATTTATCGAGGGATCAAATACATGGATAATAACTGCATTGTCATTGCCAAAGATGCTGCAAACAAATTCTTGAAAGCTACGCACTGTAAATACAAGTAAAATATGTATTTTTTCATAAAATATTATACTCGTATGTACCAAAAATTGTGCCCAACAAAACTGACGTCAATGCTTCCATGTTGTTTGTCTATTTATTAAGTAAAGAAAATATCACACGAACTTTAGAACTATATCAGTTCGAAACTAGGAAAGCAGTGCATGCCGCTGAAATGAAAAATTAAAAGGCAATGAACTGAACAAGTTGAGGACAAATATATTAATGAAACTTTGCCATTCAAGAACCGTGCTTACATTCTTGTATATATGCAATGGCCAGTGAAAAATCTCAATGACGCTGTCGTTTGTTGCAATGTATTACGCAGGAGTAGCTGTCCCCTGTCGTGTATCGTGAGTAATTGCACCGAAATTACAGTTGCGACAGGGAGCACGTATAAAAAGCAGGAGTTCTGCAAGATATATGAGGGCAAGTCAAATGAATGAGCCAACAACGGGGTACTTTATTTAAAAGTAGTCTTCATGAGAATTTAGACATTTGTCCTATTGACTAACGAGTCGCGTGATTCCCGTCTTGTAAAACTCCTTGGGTTGCTGCTTCAAAAAGTCTGTATCTGGTTCCCTTGAGCTGTTTTTTCGGTTGCCCCAAAATGTAGTGATTGCACGATGGTTTTGGCCCGGTCTTGGAATGTCTTTGCAACGTCCTTTGAACCATTTGCTCCAACGCTTCACAGTGGTCAATGAAATGAAGTGTTCAACGTACACGGCAGTTAATGGTGATTAGTTTCTGTTTTGGAAACACCTTCAGCTGTCAAAAACTTCGCGACACTGAGCTGTTCAACTTTTGAAGTGTCCATTATGTGACGCAACCATATTCAACCCAGTGTATGAGAGCATTAAAGAACATTTATCTTCACACCTGCGTGTCACTTTTGTAAATGAGACATGCCGTTCTCCTACGCGCATGCCTCGCAGATAATGAACCGAACCATTATTGCGCGGTTAGGGTAGGCTCACTTTCATTCGACTCGCCCTCGTACATAAGAAATGCAAAGATACAATGGGATATACAAATGCGAAAATACGGCTTGATAAAGGACAAAGAAGTGTCACTGGAAACAGAGTTCACTGCATGTATACACAAAACCTCGCAACAAGATATTTAAGTATACGTATAAGTCTCCAATGAGTCTATGTATGTAAGAAGAAGTAACTGTATATAATGCGTCAAACAAGGCAAATAAACACCCATTCCACCTCCCCTCTCACGCTTTCACTCGCACATACAGCATGCAGCGCGTGGTCACGATGTTATCATCCTTGGACTTTATACGAAACATGAGGGCGACGGCGACGGCAGGAATGCGCCTGGAGTGTCCATATAATTGCTTTCGCAATAATATAATAAACGTATCCGGCAACTGAAGCGTCCCGTCGCCCATTACTTTCCACAAAAAAGTATCAAAATCAAACTTTCACCATGCGACAATTCGCTGCGCCGCAACAATGTATTTTTTTTTTCTGTGAGGCGGAGGCACCGAAATGAAAAAAAAAAACGCTTAGGAAAGTATGTTGGCCAGAATCGAATGCCTACTTCGGGCACCTAATGGGGCTACGGAAAGAATACCGAAGAAAACATGAGACGCTTGGTCCACTGAGAACCATACGCATACTGCTCAGTATCCTACAGCGGCGAAACAAGAGTTTCCGGAAAGGTTCCGCTCAAGGAATGCGGTGCAATCCTTCGAGTCCCCACAGTGATGGCGGCGAGCGACCACTGTTTTTTTTTCTCGTCTGCTAGACAGAAAGCGTCCAAAACTCTGTCAGGTGAAAATCCACTCGGCCAGAGCAAACCGAACGTGCACCGAAGTGCACCGCACGGTGGTCGGGGCCATACGAGAAAGACGAATGCGCTCTGGCTGGCTGTGGCAGCCCGCGGGTAGGGTAGCGAGAACAGAAAAAAAAAATGAAGAGGCTCAATGTGTCCTCGCGAATAAAAGTCAAAGTAGAAAAAATAAATAAGAACGTAGTTACTTTGGCTGGCTTTCGTGTCTTGACCTGGATGTTCTGGCTTAGGTTAAAAAAAAATGTTGGTAATTTTTTATGTGACATGACGGCACAAATGAACCACCCCAACGCTTCGTCTCATTGGACCTCGCTGCGTGCTTTGTGAACTTGTCTGTTAGTGTGTTCATTTGGCTTGTCTCGTTCTATGTTCCGATGTAAGACTTTAGAAAAGTCAATGGACCTTTTTCGTCAAATGTTTATAAGAACATTAAACCCACAAAGTTCCGCAATTGAAAATCTAAAGCACAACTTTGGAAATGTCAATGCACTTTTCACATCAAGAGCTTATGAGATTTATACCCATAAAGTTTCGCAATTGATATCCATGCGCTCCATAGATTCCGTGGCCTCAGTGAGATGCCTCGGCGAGCCCGCTCACCATCAAAGCGCCCTTGAAACTTTGTGCTCGGATGGGACTGCTTGGCGTTATGTGACTCCCGGTGTATGGGCGTTGCCACAAAATCCAGCCCGAGTTTGCAATCTTCGCGGTTAAATGTCTTTTCGCGAGCGTCAAAAAGACATTCTAGACAAAATCCCGAGGGATTTCCGGCGCCGGGGGTCGCTTTGGTCGGCGGTGCATGGACAGCACGAAAAAATTTCGGGGGGGGGCTGAAGCCCCATAAGCCCCCCCCCCCCCTGGCTACGCCCCTGGTCCCTTGTTAAGCATCGGATAAACACTGGTGATGCAGTTCCCATTCACCGCCGACCATATCTGTGTCTACGGCAGAGCGGCAATTTATTTAGGAGGAATAAACAAGACCCTCGCCAGAGGTACTGTTGAGCCCTCTTCGATTCCTTGGGCGTCGCCGGTAGGGCTCATCAATAAGATAGATGGCTGGTTGCGTTTCTGCGATGACCACCACCACCTCAACCGAATTAATAAAAAGAATGTTTACCTTTTACCACGAATCGACGACGCTCTTGATTGTCTTCCCGGTGACAAATACATTTCGTCTATCCACCTTCAATGTGGCAAATGGCAGATTTCTACCGATGAGCAAGGCCGAGAAAAGACCGCTTTCGTCACTCCATACGGCCTCTACCAATTCAAGGTTATGCCATTCGGTTTATGCAATACCCCCACCACATTCGAACGGATGATCAACTCTCTGCTTCAAGGCTTGAATGGCCAACTTCCCTTTGTTGTCTCAACGACGTCCTTGTGTTTTCTCCTACAGTTGAGATGCACCTTGAGCGCGTCGCAGTTATCCTTGATGTCTTCCGCAAGGTTGGGCGCCAATTAATCTAATCGAAGTGGCACTTCAGGCGCCGACAGATTACAGTGCTAGGCAATTTCGTCGATGCTTCCGGAGTACAACCCGACCCGGAGAAGGTTCGAGCAGTAACGGCTTTTCGTATACCTCAGTCTGTCAAAGATGTCCGGAGCTTTGTGGGGCTCTGTTATTATTTCCGACGGTTCGTTGAAGAATTCCCAGCAATAGCTTGACCACTCAATCAACGTCTCAAGAAAGACGTGCCTATCACGCGGGGTTCCTCTCATGCTGCCGCATTTTCACGGCTTGCCACGATTCTCACCAATCCACTGGTCTTGGCCTACTTTGACCCGTCCGCACCTACAGAGGTCCCAACCGATGCCAGTGCTTATGGGATCGGCGCCGTCTTATCGCAACACCAACACGCACAAGACAGCGTTATAGCCTACGCTATCCGGCTCCTGACAATTGCAGAGCGCAGCTATTCGATTACCGAGCGCGAATGCCTTGCTTTCATCCGGGCTGTTTCAAAGTTCCACCCATGCTTATATGGCAAGCCCTTCTCTGTAATCACAGACCATCATTCGCTCTGTCGGCTTTCTTCGCTCAAGGATCCTACTGGCCGACTCGGTCGTTGCGCCCTCCGAATACAAGAATATCCCTACACAGTGACTTAGAATTCGGGATGCCCACACCAGGACGCATATTGTCTCTCTCTACCCTGTCGAATGCGCGACTTCTACGTCTGATGCTCACACCGACGCCTGTGTTCTCTGTTCTTCCACCGCTCAATATCGCCGAGCAGCGCCGTGACTCGCCCTTGCTTATCATCATTGACAGCCTTGAATCATCACTTGCTGACACTTCCCTTCGCTTATTCACACGTCAAGACGGCGTACTCTACCACCACAACGCTCAGCCCGATGGCCCTGCATTACTCCTTGTTATCCCTAAACACCTTCGCTCGGCTGTTCTCCACGAACATCACGACTGCAGGTCACTTGGGTGTGTCACGCACTTACGAATGGATCCGCCGACGCTTCTTTTGGCCAGGACTTGCTCGCTCCGTTCGAAGATACGTAGCTTTGTGGCAGAAGTACCAGCGACGCAAGACACCACTGACGCTCCCGGCTGGGTACCTTCAACCACTCGACCTTCCCCCGAATCATTGTTCCGCGTTCGTTTGGACTTAATTGGCGCTTTTCCTCTTTCTACCTGTGGGAACAGGTAGATAGCGGTGGCCATGGATATCGCCACGGGCTATGCCATCACGCGAGCGCTTCCGACAAGCTGCGCCACAAATGTCACCAATTTTCTTCTACGCGACGTGATTTTATCACAGAGCTCCGTGACAACTTCTCACAGACCGTGGCCGGACATTCCTTTCCAAAGGTATAGCGTACATTCTAGAGTCCTGTGCCACAAGGCACAATCTATCCACGTCACACCATCCGCAAACAAATTGCCTCACGGAGCGTCTCAATCGCACTCTCGCAGACGTGCTCGTGAAATATATTTCTTCAGACCACACTGACTGGGGCCTCGCTCTACTCTTTGCCACATTAGCCTCTGTTTTCTCGCGCCACGACACCGCTGGTTATTCCCCATTTTCCCCCCTGTTTGGCCGACAACTAGCACGGCCCCTCGACACTGCCCTCCCTGTTCACGCAGCACCAACCAGTGAATATGCACTTAGCGCCATCGCCCTCTTTACTCACGCAAGAGAAATTTCCGGTGATCGCCTTTTGAAATCCCGAGAGAGTCGAAGGCGTTTGTACGACTGGCAACACCGAAACGTGCGCTTGCCGCCAGGATCTTGGGTGCTTCTATGGTATTCATCGCGTCAGGTCGGCCTGTCAGAAGAACTGCTTTCTCGTTACACAGGCCAATACGAGTCCGAGCCGTGACTTCCGTCACCTACGAGATTACCCCTGACGCCTCATCTGCTTCCCAGTCCAGTGATATCGTGCACGTAACACAACTGAAGCAGTATGACCATCCCAGTGATTACATTTAGACGCTCCGAGACGTCACTTCTCCCGCCCGGGGATTATGCTAAACGCGTGTGATATTTCATAATTTGAATGAGGCGCGTGGGCATCATCACTCGAGAAAAGGGGAGGGAGAACGAACTGAGCTCCCGGTGTGAATATACCCAGCCAGCGCTGGAACCGCTGTTGTAAATATAACCTGTAAATAGTTACTCGTCTTAGTGACTTGTCCTTCGCGTAAAAATATCAGCATGTTATAAGGTTTTTCGTGTAACAGCATGTTATAAGGTTTTTCACGCATTTTTATGTTAATCAAGTGTTGAGAGTTGTCGCCTAGTTTTGGTGATGTTTGGTGTGATTAAATCCTCCGTGTTTCGCCACTTGGCATCACTCAACTTCATCTCTGGAACGCACGCCCCCGAGATCGGTGAGTACATTAGTGAGGAACATGCGAGGACTTCATTCCAGACCCGTCACTGATACTCAGCAGTTGCCGAGATAGAATGGGAACGCTCGGCCCCAACAGCTAAGAATATAAACTATCAAAGCAGGAGACGATGGCGTTCTTTGAGAAGGCTCAGCGGGACCAGTATAAACAGCACGAACTCACATAAGAACTGTACGTCATTTGTGAGAACAGTAGGAACGGGGAAAAGAAATCCCTGAGTGGAAGTACGGCTAGCGGGGATAAATGTTTGTTCCGGTGATGACACTCGTGCACCAACGTTCACATCATCCGACGCATCCTCACCTAGAGCGGGGCGGTTTTGTCCCAGGAAACCAATGACGCCTTATGATGAACGAAGAGACGACCTGGATGCGTATTTGCATCAATTTGAGGGAATTGCAGTCGGCCAAGTTTGGAAGCAAAGTGAGTGCGCCAGTGCACTGAACCTGTGTTTAGTGGGTATGGCATTGAGTGCGTTTCGCTGAATGTCAGTGGAGAAACCGCCAGACTACGAAAAAGTCAAGAAAACTTTATTTCAGAGGTTCAGGCTGAGCGCTCAAGTGTTTTGTGAGAAAATTAGATTGTGCAAGATTGATGATTCCGAAACTGGAAAACAGTTCGTGTGCCGCCTTCCAAATTATTTCGAGAGGTAGATAGGCCGATCAGAAACAGAGGAAACATATCAAGGCTTCGCGACAGATTTGTGGGACATCAATTCGTTGCCAGGTTACTAATAGATGGGCAATATTTATTAAAAAGAGAAAACTACACACGTTGGACGAAATGGACGAACACGACTACCAGTTTGTAGAGGCGCAAGCATTAAGAGATATTGAAAAAAGTGATGAATATGCGCACACGGCAGCAGTAGGAGAAGTGAGGAGGCAGGTCCAAACTAACACTCAAAGAGCGCCAGATAGACGTTTACTAATCATCCATTTGGGTCATTTAGCAGCGAAGCGTTTGGTAAGAAATGGCCCACGTGAACCACAGCTAATGTGCCAGTTGTGCCATAAGAAGGGTCACAAGGCAGACGAATACAGAAATAGATTTGTTAAAGGACTGCACGTGTAATAGGTCACGAGAAGAGGGACAAAAAGGAAAGAACATGCCTGCAGTGGAAAATGATATACAAGGGCGCTAAGCTACAGTTTGTAAACAGGGGAGCCAATACGGTTCTAGGAAAGAGGAGTTTAGTGTTACCAGAAAGCACGACCAGTCCCGTTAAATCCGTAACCCTTGTAGATAAGTCCAATAACTAACTGCCAGATGATCTACACCAAGTACCGACTCCATCTTACACAGGGTTGCTTACGTCCAAGTGTGTGGTGGGCCTTGTATGCGATTTTGTAGTAAGAACTGTACTGGGCATGAGAACGGTAGTGGGCCCGCACACAAGTTGGAAAGGGACAGGGTAGGATGGGGGAGAGAAGGAACACAGAAGCAGGGAAGCAGACGTAGCAGCTGTGGTGCAAACACGACCAGGAACTAAGGACACCAAAGTTGTGACGGCCGTGCAGGTTTCAAATATTAAGGCAATAAATATAACCGCAGCCAAATTTACGGAACTACGTGACAAGGCCAAGAAATATATATGAATCCATGATCAGAAGACGGGAGAAATAGAAGGAAGAAAAGTTGGGCAACACTCTTAAATAACGAGAGTCAAAAGAGTCATGACTACCTCGACTCTTTTTTGTTCAGTTACTGACTGCCTGTTTTACGAATGGTACTCGCAAAACAAAGTCTGGACTGACGCATGAAATAGAGGACTCCCATGCTGCTTGAAGAGAGTCAGTGAAAGGCACATATGATGCTATAGGTTCCAACCAATGTGGAATCATTGGTTCACACTATGAAATAATTGATTGACTACACCAAAGAAAACATCATATATTTAATTACCCCAGTTTAACGATATAGCCGCAAATGGTAAAGTGCATTTCATGCAGTGCTTTATTACCAATAATCAGCAAAGCGAGAAATACACGTAGCTTTTTTTTTAATTATTCAGTACGAAATAGCAGAAACCAGGTGGTTCAACGCCAAACTCCCAAAAAAAAAACACTGGATGGTATCTATATAGAACACGCTATACATAAATGTGTACTTTGTAAGTAAAAATACATTAAAGTGGGGGCGGTAGTACATAAATATTGAGAGAACACGCATCCAATAGAAAAAAAAGGAATGAAAATATGACACGAATATACACACAGTGTCAACAGAATCTGTGAAGTACACCCCGCGGAGTCATCATGATATAAGGCTAAGAGGAGGACGATGAATACACTTTATTACTAGAAATGAGCCGACGGTAAAATCGTCCGAGGTGGGCGGCGTCCCTAGTCCAGGATGACGTGGGCCTGAGCCGATAGCTCGGCCCTGCTCACCAGACGATGCTGGTCTTCAGGGCTCGAGCTTTTCATCTGGGCCTCCCACTGCTCGACGGTTGGTCCGGTGATGCGCGGTGACGATGGGTTTTGTTGACATTCCCATACCATGTGTTAGAGGGCATTGGACGTAGACAGAAGCCGCATTTGTGAGTATAGCTCGTTGTATACTTGGCGTGTAGCAGGGTGCCGTGCGGGAATGTGGCGGTCTGTAGTTTTCGGAAGACCACCGCCTCTTCTCTTATCAGCTTGGGATGCGGGGCTGCATAGATCCTCCTACGCAGTCTGTAGTGGCTTAGGTTATTGGCGTATTTTTTCGGGGCGCTATCTTGTTAGTCTACCGGTCGGTGCTCGTGAACCCGGTGGGATAGCCCGGAGAATGTGATCTCGGGCAGAAGCACTAGCTGCTAGATTACCCGCCAGGGACTCGTGTCCCGGGGCACAATGTACAGTTCTGGAAAAATTGTCTCGTTTTTCGAGGATGCTGAGGGCTTGTTTGGAAATGCGGTCCTTTTGGTAATTTCTATGTGCTGTTTGTGAGTCGGTGATGATTGTGATTTGATCTTCCTCTCGCTGGCCCGTAGTGGCCGCCAGGGCTATCGCCGTTTCTTCTGTGCAGTCGATGTCTGGAGTGCTCACCGAGGGTGCTGCTACCTCTTGTCCTTGGGCGTTGCTCACGCTGATAGCGTCGGCCGCTCTGTTCTTGTACTTTGCCGCGTCGGTGTATCGGATTTCTCCTTGTTTTGGTCCTTTAAGCGCGGCATTACCTGGTAGGAAGGCTTCTGTGGGTTTTGGTGGTCTCTTTGTACAATCATGGCGGCCATAGTGGAATGTGCGAACTTCGTCCAAGTGCAACAGTTCAAGATTATTGCCTTGGAGCAGCCCTTTGAGTACATACTGCATCGCAAGTGGGAATGCACCTTTAAAAATATCATACCTAATGACGCTGTGAGGTGACATCAGGGAAGCTGTGATGTGACATTAAAGTTTGGAAGGCAGTCCATTGCTTGTGGCTCATTTACGCCATAAAGTTTCTTGTACAGAAGTAAATTTAGATTAACAGCCAAGGAGTGGCTTCCATGGAGCTGTTTTGTTCTTATTTGATAATTCTTTTCTTGTGAGAGATGCAAGATTTTTTATTTGCGCCATGCAAAAGCGACAAATTGCACTTCGTGAGAAAGAGCATGTAAAGCCCCCAAGCCATCTTCATGGAAAAGTTATCTCCACAGCATGCTGGGACTAAAACCCTCAAGGAAATTTCATTTTTCGCTTTTTAAACTATTATGCCCCTCTCTCGCGGCTCCTTTAGTTCATGAATCTGTGGTTTCGGAAAAGGTTTTGAACTATATTTCTGTACATCAGCACACTTCGCATCAATTGCAAGGTGCATAAATTTTAATTAGGAACGGTATTTTGGATGCACATTCAGCAGCGTATAGTACACAGCCAAAACCTTGTGCACATCCCTGGCAGAGCCGATTGGCTTACATATTTCCATTTCATCCATGTAGAGGAGTATGTGAAGTATCTTAGTGTCTGAGCTGGGAAGCACAGTGTTTACCTACAGTTTATAACCTCAACCGTCCCGAAAAGTGCGAGGTGTAGCACTTTCATCAGCTTCAGTCCTCATAGGATGTTCAAAAACATGTTCACATTGTACAAACTGACGTATGACACTACCAACTGAAATGTACTGATATGAAGCTCGGTTATCACCTGGATGGGTACGCTTCTGTGCCTCAACCAAGCGAACAAGAAAGTTGCAGTCCAGGATCCAGGACGTGTGTCAAACTTTCTGGGAAAGCACAGCCACATTCAATGAATACCTGTTTTATGTACCCGGCGAAGTGTCGTAAGAGTGAGTGCACCAGAGATTGCATTTACTGAAGCAAGCTGTCACTGACAGAATATGGTATTTTTCCGCTCTCAGAAATTCCAATGATGTTTGCAACGCTTCGCAGCAAAGCCGTCACGAAGCACTGCATTGTTGACGGATCCAACGGTTCTTGGCCAGAGGTCCTGGTAGCGAAGGTGGCTCACTTTGCAGACGAGAGGAAGAGGGGCTGTCAACATTTCCGTCGTCAGGACAAGCTGTAGAAGCTAAATCAGAGGCATCAATCAGATCACACAATTATTCTGAAGCTTCTTTTGCTGAATCTCTGCAACATGTTGAAAGCAATCGCTGGTGTTGGCGCTAGGCGCGCTTCCGAAAGCATCCAACAATTTCCTAAGTGTTTTGGCAGCCTTAAATAGCACAAGTTGTTCTGATTTCTGGGTGTGACGAGTGTACTCCTAGCTGCCAAATCACACTTGTGAATTTCTGCGAGAAAAATGGGCGTCGCGGGCACGTAAAGTTGCAGGCGGAACTCATGATTCTCTGAAGCGTTTGAAGCGTACCCTAGCAGAGGTTCACAGCCCATTTTTGTCGTCTGATTGCGCACGACTACTTTGCGCCGTAGTTTCAACTATCGTCAATAATACCAGCATGGGTACGATGGAGCACTGCAAGGAAAAATGATACTAGTTAACTAGTGAAGCTCGTTTCTTTAATTATTGTTCAAACAAATGTTTCTTTATTTTTGCGAAACGTTGTAAGTAAAAAATAACTATAAACAGCCACATATTGAGCGGGATTGATGGCCCGCCCTAGCCTGCGAAAGCATAGCCTTTGAGATTTATTTTAAAGACAGGTCACATGAAGTAATTGAAAGGGGCTTGCAGTACACAAAAAACATAACCTTCCAGATTTGCAATTGCTCGCAGTGTCGTTTTGGGTTTTTAGTCCAGGCGCTCATAGTACAGGGTCCTAAATATTTCGCTGTGCGTGTTCGAAATAAGGTTTTACGCTAACCCCTGCACTGTTCTTACTCACATTTTGCAGAACAATCCCATTTTGGCGTCAACTTTGTTTAGTATAGCACTTGGCATAGTTGATTGCCTTGTTTATTAAAAAAATGTAAATTTGCTTGCGCTTACGGGGGTGAAAGCTGCTGCCGCGGGGCAACCATAAACTTATGTTGCCACCTGCCGTCAGCTGCAGAAAGCAGCGTCTCAGAGAGGGCAGTCGCCTGTTCCAGTAGTGGGCAACACGCGGCAGTCCTCCCTCAAACTCTGCTTTCTGCAGCTGGCTGCAGGTGGTGACACAAGTTTAAGCTTTCTTCCACTATGGTGTTTTCCCAGCCGCTTCGGCAAGTCGGGCAGTGCCGAGCCCTCCGTCTCTTCCACCGTCAGCCTCCGCTCGCACTGGAAGACCGCACTGCTCAGCTCGAACCTGGCAGCAAAACTCTGGGCCGTCCAGCGAGCCGAAGAAGCCGGTTCTAGAGAAGGTCACGGAAACGCCCCCGTGGCGGGTGCCCAGACCCACTAAAAAGATGCCGGACTCAAATCTTATTGATTTCAAAATAAAGTTCACGCTCTCTCCATGGTGGTTAAATTATCCCTTTCTTATTTTTTTCGACTTTGGTTTCGCAACTGTAAAAATGGCTGCAACGGCTCCTTGGAATCAGAAACCACGGGGACAAATGACTATTGAAGTGCGAGTGACATTTTTCTCTTGCTTGTGTTGTGCCTGCGAAACCTGCCAGCGGAGACACGGTGTCGTTGGAACCACCTTCAACTCAACGCTCCTCGATTGAGGAGAAAGAAGCGGTTTGCTCGTTTCACACGGGCCATCAAAGAAAATAGTGAAGTTCACAGGCACCCGCAAACTCGCCGACCTTCACGGATGCCTGCGGGCAGGTAGGTTCGCGCACCTGATGGCAGGCAACGATCTTCTAATACAGGTGAGCGTAAATAATGTGCGCGTTATGAAGCGCAAAGAGTATTTGGTCTCTGTCTGGTTCATATGGGCAAAATAGCGACAGCATGCATAGCGGAAATGTCGAGCGCTATTCGTAACAGTGAAGTGCCCTGTGTCACTTCACTGTGCTGCCAAATACAAATGTTTTTGTCACGTCGCGGCCAATGCACAGTGTAGCGCATACTTGCCCGTACGAAAACAACGTTGCTCAACTCTAACTCTTGCCGTGTGGAGAAGTCGCAAGGAAGCCAACTTTTCTAAGACTTCTGTCCTCTGAAAACTTATGCGGTTGGTTTACTACTCATATTGATATTACCACTGTTGATCGAAGAGTTGCTTTCACCACATCTCTTGCCTCTTCAGGATGGTAGAAATTGTATAGCTGCAGAAAAGATGAAGACTTTTCAATGGTTTATCGAGATTTGTCAAGTCTACCAAATTTCGACTCCATGCCAAAACTCACTACAGGAACACAAAATATGCAAACGTATACTATTTCTTTTTTGGAAAAGCGTGAAAAGCACTTATCCAGCCACTTCAAAATTATGCCTGGTGCATGACATTGTGAATAACAATGAAAGAATTCTATCCGCTCCATACAACATACTGACACAGAGTAAGACACCCCGCCGTCTACCTTCCCACTCATTTTGCTAGAACATTCTGCACGTTATTCAAAATTGCAGCACAGTTTCAATAATAAGTGTTTCAAGCTGTATGAAAAACATTTTAAATAGCATTACCTTCATGAGTACTCTTGCTCTCCTATCGCTACCCTATTTAATGGGAGAAGGTGAAGTACTAGCAGCTTCTACCATTGCAATGGTGCTTTAGTTAGCGTAACCCGTCATAGTATGCCATTGTCTACACATTTCTGCAGTGTTAAACCCATTAACAGACAAGACAAGGAAAACAGACTTGTCTGCCTATTCAATCTTTGTCCGATGTGATTCGTGTGCTGCAGCAATCACGCAGCAATAAAATTAACTTGAGTGAACTGAGGGAAAAAAGTGTGTTGAGATTTTCAGCAATATGACTATGAAAACCTTGCTCGATCAGCAATATGGTTCTAGCTTTGTGAAATTATCCGTTCTTATACGCTGATGGTTGCTGACATTGCTAAGTGAGAACAGACTTGCTTGCCTAATGCGTTCTCTAGTTAGCTCAAATATGGGCAGCAGGATTAGTGCCGCGCTATGCTGGGATTGGTTTAAATAACAAACCCATATGCGACAGTCCACATTTCTGTCCAGGTTTCTGTTCCAGTCTGTTTAATTAACCAATGTCTGTTTATTGTCCACTGCTTAGCACCTATTGAGCAAAAGTATTCATAAAGAACCAGGGTGTGCTTTCTGATCCTCAACGAGCGGTTCCAGTGCTACGTTGACATGGATGAAAGCACAACAGTGCATGATGGAGCACTGAATAAGTTAGTGGTTTCTCCTAGCCACTCCGAAGCATCAGAGTCATCAAAAAAGCCGTATGCATCCTGTCCTATGCAATCTGTACTATTGAATTATTTCTGCATAACATTAAAATTTACCTTCTGCTGGGAGGCTAAAATATCGGTATTTGAGCAACAAATTAAATGGCCCCTCACCCACGAGGCAACGCAGCTAATTTGGTTATACGCTGGAAAAGGTTACGTGCCCTTTTTGGAACTCCTTACCCCATGAATACTTCAAATTGGTTGACTAATAGCCGAGTTAGAAATATTGCAGTGCCGCAAACCTATGATTTAAGGAGGCGAGCGTAACCGCCAGAAAGAACACTTGGAAAAATGGCCGCAGGTTTTTCCACATATGCACAAAGCGGGCCACACTCTAAAGAAAGTGGTCAGCAGGTACAAATTACGCATTATTCTTTGGCTCCACATAAGCTGACCCTATGTGGTAAAAATCTTGCAAGGCCGTATATGACTTGCCCAGTCGCTGCGGTGTGAGAAATTCCTCTTAATCACTTCAGGTTGCATATCTGCCAGACAGGCCATTTCGTCAGTGATTTGGCAAGAGAACACGAGCTGGCTGTCAAGAATAACATTAATGCACATTTTCCTATGCACTTTGATTCCCGCATGTGTGAGCCAGATCTTTTGCATATATGCATTCTTTGTAAAAGCAAAGTTTTCATGGCATGTGAAATAAAGGAGGCCTTCTTCATCAACATGAAGCGTCACGTCTGTGTCAACGATACCTGACTGGCTTGACATAGCACTGAACGACAGAGAGAGAGAGAGAGAGAGAAAACATTTATTTATCATGAGTTTGGGCGACTTCCTCGCAGGGTGGAGCCCATACTTCAGGGCCCCATTGGCTCGCGCCACTACGCGTGCCCGCCGGATCAGCCGTCGCTGCGGGTCTGAGCTGGTCAGCGCAGTCTCCCAGGAGGAAGGGGAAGGTGAAGGAATAGGGGAGTAGCCCGGAGGGTGTGGGCACTTCCAGGTGCAATATTATACTGTGGGCTTTGCTCCACAATAGGGACAGTATGAGGGATATTGTGTGGGGTGGAAGAGGTGAAGATAAAAGAGGCAGGGAAATGAATTAGTTTGCAGCTGTCGCCACGCGATGGCATCTTCTCGATTAAGGGAATTATGTGGTGGAGGGTAGTGGCTCCTGGTATCTCTGTAATATTGTAGAGTTTCAGTGTAGTTCAGTGGTTCTGTCGGTGCGTCGTCTGGGTTGGACAGCTCTTCCAATGGCGGCCGGATAGCGAGCTCTCGGGCTACCGCACTAGCGCGTTCATTACCATGGAGAGAGGCTTGTCCAGGTGTCCAGACGATACGCACCCTGTGTAACGCTGAGGGGTGTAATGATGTAAGGATGCGGTGTGTGTAGGGTGCCACCCTCCCTTGTGCCAAAGTCCTGCAGGCGGTCTGAGAATCAGTGACCACTGTGATAGGTCCATCCGGCGCCGGTATGGTTGAAGCGTGTACGATGGCTAGGGCAGTAGCAGTCTCTTCCGCCGTGCGACTGTCCACAGTGCTGAGCGTGGCCGAAGCTCTCAGAATGTCTGCACTGTCTAGTACGACTAGACATAGGGCACCTTTTTGTGGGTAGCGGGCCACGTCGGTGTATAGGACCGGAGTGTTTGATTTGTCATCGCCAAATAGGCGAGCGAGGGCTTGTGCTCTTGCCTTTCGCCGACCTTTATAATGGTCAGGGTGCATATTCCGGGGAATTGGGGCCACCTGAATTTTGTTGCGAAAGCTAAGCGGAAGAAGTTTGCGGTTTTCCTGTTGTAATTTTCTTGGTATTTGGTATCCTAGCTGGGATAGTGTGTGGCACCCTTGCATTGTTCGTTGAAGACGTTGGAATTGGCTGTTAAAATGACCTTCAACTAGTTCGCGGATGGTGTTGAGCACCCCCAGTCGCAGTAGGAGCTGCGTAGACGCATGTTGGGGTTGTCCTAGCGCTGCCTTTAGTGCCGTACGGAGGAGGGTGTCCATCTGGTGCATCTCAGTCTGAGTCAGATTATGATAGGAAAGGTGGTAGGTTAATCGGCTAATTATGAGGGCTTGCACGATTCGGAGTACGTCTTTTTCTTTCACTCCTTGTCGACGGTTTGTAATGCGCTCTATTATGTGCGTTATTTGGGTAACTTGTTGGCGGAGCACGTGTAGGGTATGTGTGGCCTTCCCGTTGTGTTGTATGTGAAGTCATAGTACACGTAGTCTGTCTACCCTTGGAATAACATGGCCGTTGAGATGCAATGTCATGGCTGGTGGAATATCGGCCTTGTTCCGTTTTTTGAATACAAGCAGGAGCTCTGACTTCTCAACTGCGCATGTGAGTCCTCCGGCTCTCGCATACTCTTGAACTATATTTACGGCTTCCTGTAGTGCATCTTGAATGGCGCCGTCTGACCCTGTGGTCACCCAGATTGTAATATCATCGGCGTACAGGGCGTGCTGCAGGTTCGGAAGTTTGTCGAGGAGCGCTGGTAGCTTGGCCATCGCCATGTTGAACAGGGTGGGTGAGAGAACCGAACCCTGGGGAGTCCCTCTGCCGGAAAGATTTATGATATCCGATCGAATATCACCTAGGCCGATGGTGGCTGTTCGGTCAGATAAAAAGGCTCGGACATAATCATATATGCGCTTTCCGCATCGGGAGAATGCAAGGTTGTTTAGAATGAGGTCATGTAAGACGTTATCGAAGGTTTCTTTGAGGTCCAACGCCAGAATGGCCCTCGTTTGAACTTCACTTGGACCATCCACAACTTTCTCCTTAAGTTGTAGGAGTATGTCCTGCGCAGACAGACCTGGTCGATATCCGAATAAGGTATTGGGAAAGAATTGGTTCGCTTCGAGGTGAGGCTGGAGGCGGTTTAGAACTACGTGCTCGATAAGTTTGTCAATACACGAAGTCAAGGAAATGGGTCTGAGATTTTGGAGGGACAGCAGTTTCCCGGGTTTCGGAATTAAGGTGATATCGGCGTGTCGCCATTCCTGTGGAAGCGTTCCGTTTTGCCCATTGTCGTTGTAGCATGCAGTGAGTTGCCGTATGGCCTGGTCGTCGAGGCTGCGTAGCAGTGCATAGTGAATGCCGTCTGCCCCGGGCGCCGTGTTTCGTCTTATGCCGTGTCTCACTTCTGTCTCTGTAATACCGTCGTCCAATTGGGTTGCTTCCTCGTGTGGATAGTCTTTGTACTCCTGTCAGTGGCCTGCAGCAATGTATCTTTGTTGCAGTGTTTGGAGGAGCGCGTAATCATTCATTTGTTCTTTGTGGATTATAGTGCGGACTATGTTCGTTTTGTGCGTTTTTGTGTGCTTTGGGTCGAGCAGTGCCCTGAGGAGGGGCCACCTTTTGGAACTACTTAGTGTGCCATTGAAACGGTCGCAGAGGTTGTGCCAATTGCTATTAGTGAGGCTGGGGGTGTATTCTTCAGCTTCTCCTGTGATCCGGGCGATTCCTTGTTTCAGCCTAAGGTTGTGCCTCTGCCTCTTCCATCGTTTGGTCAGGCCTCTTCGAGCATCCCAGAGATGTCTGTCCACATCCGTTGTCTCCGTTGTTGCAGTAATTTGCTTAGTGGCCGCTTTAAAATCTGCTTGTAGCTGTTGTGTCCACTCGCGTAGAGATAACGGGTCGTGTTGTTCAGATGTGGTTCTGTTGCGCCTGAAAGTGTCCCAGTTCATTATAATAATTGAATGTTCTGGGGTGCGTATGGCCACTAGTAGGACTTCTGTGGCCAGAATGCTGTGGTCACTGCCCAGACTCTCCCTTAGGTTGTTCCAGGAGCATCGATTCAACCCCTTGACCATTGTTAGGTCAGGGCAGGTATCCCTGCTTACACTGTTACCCGTTCTAGTTGGTTTGTGAGGTTCTGTCAGCAGAGTGAATTGATGAATGTTCATGGCGTTGGCTAGACGGCGGCCTTTTGCAGTTTCTGTTTGGTACCCCCAGGCTGGGTGGGACGCATTGAAATCAATAATCAATTTTGTGGCTTGTTTACTGGCGTCGCGATCTGGGTGCACTGTAGATATTGTTTCAGGAAGAAAGCAGGCCCACGAGTGTAAAATAACGTATATTTCCGATTGGCGTATATGTCGTTCAGGCAACTGCCAGACTTCGTCTTCGTCTAGGCCAATCCAACTTCTTCGTTTCCTTCACCGTAACATCACCCTCCCGGTGGAGTAGCGCCGTTCCGGTGCAAATTATAGAGCCTCACTTATTGGAACGACATAGGGCTTAAGCCTGGCGACGTGAACAACATCGCTGGTGACGTGGCGATGCACTTAAGGCTGACCGACTGGGGCGATCTCGTATGTCACGTCGGACACTTGGCGTAAGATCTGGTACGGACCAGAATAACGGGAAAGTAGTTTTTCCGACAAGCCGACGCGACGTGAAGGCGTCCAGAGAAGGACAAGGGAACCAGGTGAAAAATGATAGTCTCGGTGCCGAAGGTCGTAGCGTCGCTTTTGAGAAGCTTGCGAGACAGTGAGGCGATGACGCGCGACATCTCGGGCCTGGGCGGCCAAGTCAATTGCATCGCGAGCGTAACCAGTGTTGGGTGATTGTACTGCGGAAGGTAGCAACCTGTCAAAGGGCAAGGTGGGGTCGCAGCCATACAAAAGGTAAAATGGTGAAAATCCGGCAGTGTCGTGACTGCACGAGTTGTATGCGAAAGTGATGTATGGTAAAGCGACGTCCCAGTCACGGTGATCGTCGGAAACGTACATTGCCAGCATTTCAGTTAGCGTGAGGTTGAGTCGCTCGGTGAGGCCGTTCGTTTGAGGGTGGTACGCGGTAGCAACCTGGTGTTCTGTTGCGCAGGAGCGGAGGAGGTCATCGACGACTTTCTATAAGAAGTAGCGGCCGCGATCCGTCAGCAACTGGCTAGGGGCACCGTGGTGCAGGATGACGTCGTATAGTAAGAAGTCTGCGACATCTGTAGCGCAGCTGGTTGGTAGCGCTCGCTCGATGGCATATCTCTGGCATAATCGGTTGCTACAGCAATCCATTTGTTGCCTTTGATAGAAATTGGAAAGGGGCCCAGGCGGACGAGGCCCACACGAAAGAAAGGCTCTGTCGGGATATCGATTGGTTGAAGCAAACCAGCGGGAGGTGTAGCAGGCGTCTTCCGGCGTGACACAGGTCGCAAGAAGTGACATAACGGCGCACAGAGCGATAAATGCCGGGCCAGAAGAAGCGGCGCCGCAGGCGGTCGTATGTACGAGTGATGCCCAGATGTCCAGCAGTAGGAGCGTCATGAAGTTGCTGGAGCACGGCTAGTCGAAGGTGCTTGGGAACGACTAGGAGGAGCTCCGGGCCGTCAGGACGGACGCTACGACGGAATAAAGTTCCATCGCGCAAGGTGAACATGCGGAGGGACGTTTCATTGGGCGAGGAGCTTAGGCGTTCCATAAGTGTTCGAATAACAGGATCGTTGCGCTGCTCGTCGCCAATATGGAGGAAGTCGGGGATGGATAGAACACTGATGTCTGAGTCTGCATCGGTATCGTCCGGTTGATCCACGGGATTGCGGGACAGGCAGTCAGCGTCTTTATGCAGGCGCCCTTACTTATACATAATAGAAAATGTATATTCCTGTAGACGCAATGCCCAACGTGCAAGTCGTCCAGTTGGGTCCTTCAAGGAGGAGAGCCAGCAGAGGGCGTGATGAGCGGTTACGACGCAGAAGCTCCGACCGAAAAGGTACGGCCGGAATTTCGCGACCGCCCATACGAGCGCGAGACATTCTCTCTCGGTAATGGAGTAGTTTCGCTCGGGTGTGGAAAGAAGGCGGCTAGCGTAAGCGATGACACGGTCTTGGCCCTGTTGACGCTGAGCGAGGACAGCGCTGATGCCATGACCACTCGCGTCAGTGCGTACTTCAGTGGGCGCAGAAGGGTCAAAATGTGACAGAATCGGGGAAGTTGTAAGCCGCTCAATCAGGGTAGAAAAGGCTTTCTCCTGCAGGGGTCCCCAAGAGAAAGAGACGTCTTTCTTAAGAAGGTCAGTGAGAGGGTGAGCGATGTCGGCAAAATTTCTCACAAATCGCCGGAAATAAGAGCATAAGCCCAGAAAACTGCGGACATCGATTGTTGAAGAAGGTACCGGAAAATTTCGCACGGCCCGAACTTTCTTTGGATCAGGTTGGACTCCGGCGGCGTTTACGAGATGGCCGAGCATGTTAATTTCACGGCGACGGAAATGGCGCTTGGAGGAGTTTAGCTGAAGGCCAGCCCTACGAAACACGGAGAGTATGGTTGTGAGGCGCCGCCGGTGGCTCTCAAAGTTAGGCGAAAACACAATCACATCGTCGAGGTAACAGAGGCATGTAGACCACTTCAAGCCGCGCAAGATAGAGTCCATCATGCGCTCGAATGTAGCTGGCGCATTCCATAATTGAAACGGCATGACTTTAAATTGGTACAGACCGTCCGGTGTGATGAAGGCTGTTTTCTCGCGGTCCATCTCATCGACGCTAATCTGCCAATAGCCGGTGCGGAGATCAATTGACGAAAAGTATTGTGATCCGTGAAGGCAGTCAAGAGCATCATCAATGCGCGGCAGGGGATACACATCCTTCTTTGTTATCCTGTTCAGGTGACGGTAGTCAGCGCAGAAGCGCCACGAGTTGTCTTTTTTCTTGACTAAGACAACCGGTGATGCCCACGGGCTACTGGAAGGTTCAATGATGTCCTTGTCCATCATCCTGTCTACTTCTTTCTGTATGATGGCCTTTTCTGTTGCGGAGACACGATATGGCCGCCTATGAATGGGGCTTGCGTCACCGGTGTTGATGCGATGCGTGACAACAGATGTCTGGCCAAGTGGACGGTCGTCCAAATCAAACATGTCCCAAAAATATGACAGGAGCTGACAAAGAGCTGTTGTTTGTTCGGAAGGAAGGTCAGGGGCGATCATCTTGGAAACATCGTCCGCAGGCGTCGAGTACGGAGGAGTGGGTGACAAAGGTCCGTTGGTACTGACGAAGGATTCAGAAGTCAAAGAAGAAATATCACATTCTTCCAAAGGAGTGAGATGCGCTATGGCGATACCGTGTGGCAGCACATGCGACGAAAATCCAAAATTGAGGATGGGCACGCGAGCGCAGTTTTCGCGGATCCGGATCAAGGTGCTCGGTAGGGCAATATTGCGCGCCAAAAACACGTCAGTAAGCGGCGACACGACATACTCGCCATCAGGTACGGGAGGACAGGACGTCAGGAGGACATTTGTAGCCGCTTGTGGAGACAGCCTTGCAAACTCAGCAGAACATAAGCGGTGTGAAACACAAGTTGTTGCGTCGGCAGGAAGCGGCAGATCCAACTGTACAACACCTGCAGAGCAGTCAATTTGAGCAGAGTTTTTCGAAAGGAAGTCGAGGCCGAGAATTAGGTCGTGTGTACTGTGTTCAAGGACGATAAATAGAACAACGGCATAATGGCCCCCAATGGTCACCCGTGCTGTGCATATTCCAAGGACAGGTGAAGTACTCCCATCGGCGACTCGCCCAGTGCACGGCACGGCGGGTGTCAGAACCTTTTTGAGCCTTCGGCGGAGAGCAGCGCTCATAACTGAAAGATGCGCTCCTGTGTCAACGAGAGATCTAACAGGGACGCCATCAACTTCAATGTCCAGTAGGTTTCCACATGTAGGCAGGGTCAACAGAGGATTTGTGGGCCGGGTCGGAGTTGCAGCTTCACCTCCGGGAGCTGCACCGCCTAGTTTCCCGAAGTGAAGCGACCGGTTGCAGAAGGGTACAAAGAGCGGTGAACGAGAGGCGAACGGGACCTACTACCTTGCGGAGATGGGGAGCGGCTGGATCTTGGTGGAGCACTGTCGGCGTTGATGTTCCTGGTCGGCGTATAGGGCGAGAAAGTACGATGGTCTGGTATTTGGCGGTAGTGACTAGGAGATGACCAGCGAGGAGGCGACGACCCATCGTTGCGGCAATTACGGGCGATGTGTCCAAGACCGGAACAATTAAAACGGATAGGTTTATCATACGCTGTGCGCCAGTCAGCTGGGTTGCGACGAGGGGGCGGAAAGCTTTGCGTCTGGGAGCGAGCGGCCGGAGAAATCTGGTACGTGTTTGTATGGCGGACCGAGCAGAGAGATGGAATGCCCAAACTTGCTATTTCCTCCCGAACGACCGCTTGTATAAGGGAGATAGCGGGCACGCTTTCCCGACAGTCAGAACGGACTGGAGCCGGAGCCATGGCCTCAAGCTCACGGTGAACGATGCGCGTGATTTCGTCTGGTCCTGTGGGCTGAACGAAGTGCGGCGGGTCTTCGCAAGACGATGTCACGGCGGTATTGGGCAATCGGTCGAAAGTCTGAGCGACGCGGCGGCCCTTCGCTTGTTCGAAGGGCCGGCACTCCTTTATAATTGCCTCCACAGTGGCACAATCCTTGCACATCAGGAGATTGAAGGCATCGTCTGCAATACTTTCAATATGTGACCAATCTTGTCTGCCTCGGTCATGTTGTTATCAGCCTTGTGACAGAGGGCCAGCACATCCTGTATGTAGACGACATAGGATTCTTGGACGTTTGAGCGCGGCACGCAAGTTCTTTTTTTGCCCCCAGCTGACGACCGACAGGTCTGCCAAACAGGTCTCGCATTTTTTTCTTAGCAGACATCCCAGCTCGTTAGGTCAGCTTCGTGTGTGTCGTACCATTGCCTCGGAGTTCCTCTTAGGTAAAATATGACGTTTACTAGCATCAGTGTTGGATCCCACCTATTGTTGTCGCACACTCGTTCGTACATCGTAAGCCAGTCCCCGACGTCGGCATTCTCCGTGCCACAAAATGTCCCTGGGTCCCGCGGATGAGTGAGGATGACCGTTGGCAGGGGCTGCTGAGGCGTTGTCGCTTGTGTCGGTTGATGCGCCATTGTGGCGGCAGGTAGATGACGTCCGCTGCGAAGGTCCGTGATTGTACCCCGCACCTTCCACCAAAATGTTGCAGGAAGAAAGCAGGCCCACGAGTGTAAAATAACGTATATTTCCGACTGGCGTATACGGCGTTCAGGCAACTGCCAGACTTCGTCTTCGTCTAGGCCAATCCAACTTCTTCGTTTCCTTCACCGTAACAGTAATAAGTAAAAGCAAGCTGGATCATACGACATTTTCTCCCCTGTATGATTTGATAGTTATACAAACTTGTTTGAGTATTGTGCGCAAACATATGTGTGCACATGGCCACCTTCGCCTATAGGTATGATCCCGTCTGCTTTGCATATAGTAGGAAGTAACGCTTTTTCCTGTCCTATAAAATTGAGGGAGTAGTCTTGCAGGACATGAGCCTTTAAAAATTCTTTTTTTCCCCGCACCGCTACTGAATGTTATGCTCTTTTGGCTGATGAAGTAAACTGCAATATTGTTGAGTCGTTCATGCCAACGCTGCGGCAACAATCCACTTGACCTCACCTCGTCGTACGTGCCCCCTTTCCCCTATCTGGCCTTGCTCAAGGCCCGCGCAATATGCTTCAAATAATGAATTACCTTTTTATTTCTTTCTTTCTTTTTTTTCACAATAACCCTAGAGGCCCTCTAAGGAGGGTATTACATAGGGTAAATGTTACATTGGCGAGGCAAAGAACACTGCCTAAATGTAAATACAATACAAAAACAAAACTGGGACAACATTATTAGTGCATCAACGTATGGAAAAGAAAAAAACCAAAAAAATAAAAACAGTTACGAATACACCAAATTTAAATGATTTGCACAAACTATTGTGACGTCTCGGAGGCTTAGGTTATCGGCGCATTAAAAAATGTTTACAAATCAGAGTGAAACGTTATATATTAGGTATGCATGGTACTGCGTAGAACGTCTGTAAATTTCGAGGCATTTGCTTCCATGACATTGTACGATGGGAGATTATACCCCTCTATCGTGGTGTGAGGTATAAACATCTGACCAAATGAGAGTGAGCGACACATGATGCATTTGACTTTGCAACAATGATCCCGACGTGAAAAAATCTCTGAGGGTTCACACATGAAGTCGTTATCAAGAGATACGTGATAGTAAAGCTTATGGTAATAAAGTAAAGTAAAGATATATTACGCTTTAGTAAAGCTTAAGCGTAATGTATCTCGTGTTAAACGAGATATATTACGACGAAGTGACAAAGCTTCGAGGTCGGCGCGATTTCTTAAATTCTGTTAGACTGATTTCTCGGTAATAAGCTGATAAGCTGAAGCGTACAGCACGGTTTTGCAGGGCTTCTAAGTCAGCTATTAGGTATGTTTGATGGGGATACTATATGGCTGACGCGTACTATATTTTAGGGCGTATTAGTGTTGTGTCTGTTAATTTGCGTAAGTGTACGGGAGTATGTTTTAGGTTATGTTTAAGGAAACCAAGCGAACGGTTTTCAGATGCGAAGATGTGGTTAATGTGATTATTCCACACCAAGATAGATGTTAGTTGTACGCCAAGGTATTTGTAGCTGGAAACTTGTTCAACAAGGGTGTCGTTTAAGATGTAAGATGTTGAAGTATGGGGTGCCTCTTTAGTAAAATACATGAATTTAGTTTCAGCAAGATTTAGAGGCATTAGCGACATTGCACATCGTACGGTTATTCCGTTTACGTCAGTGTGAAGAATAATATGATCACAGGCAGAGTGAAGATTACGACATATGACGCAGTCGTCAGCAAGTATGATATTGGATTTGATGTCGTGTGGTAGATGATTATTATAAATTAGGAAAAGTAGGGGCCCAAGCACACTTCCCTGTGGTACACCAGATGTCACGGGGACTAGAGATGAGTTGTGATCGTGAACCGTTGTAAATTTCATCTTGTTAGAAAGTCTTTTATCCTTGTGACGACAGTAGAGTCAATTTTCACCTGTATAATCTTGTGAATAAGTCGACGATGAGAGACATGGTCACATGCTTTTGAATAATCTCTAAATACGGCATCTACTTGAATTCCGGTACCTATTGATGTATGTATATCATGAATAAAGCCAGTGAGCTCAGCGTCACATGAATAGCCTCTGCGAAAACCGTGCTCTTGCTTAAATATCAGGTTATGTTCTTCAAGGTAGTTATTGACCTGGGAGTGTATAATGTGTTCAGCTAATTTAGAAATGTTACTTGGTAAAGAAATTGGTGGATAGTTAAGCGGTGAAGAACGATCCCCAGACTTGAAGAATGGCACAATTAGCCACCTTCCGATCGTTAGGAATAACGCCTGTTGACAGCGATTGTCAAAATAAGGCGGACTGTATTGGGAAGATGCTTGGGGCTATATTTTTTAGAACTGTTTTATTTAGGCAGTATTGTAAGTGCAAGATGAAATCTTAAGAATGGCAAGGATAGAATTAATTCCAAAGTCAGTAAATATTATTTCTGGCATAAACGAATCAGTGCGAGTCATGTTGGCTAACGGCTCTAAATATTCACGCATGAATACTGAAGAAAATGTTTCGTACGGTACTTGGGAACAAGCAGTCTCAGATAAGACTGCCCCGTCATGATCAGTAAGGACAATGTCAGGATTATGCTTGGAATTAATGACACGCCAAAAGCGCCGAGGGTTGGTTGATAACATCGATGACAGGTCCCTTTTATAGAATTGTCTGTGCGTGGCTTTGAGTAAACTTTGGTATTCCTTGTCACATGCTTTGTACCGATGTCAGCATTATGATGGGGTAGGGAGAGCTAAAGTAGAACCGATGGAATATATACAAGCTATGTGGAGGCCTAGGACAAAAAAACAAGTGAAGTCGTTCTCATGGCTTGCATAGTTTTATAGAGAATTTGTCCCACAGTATGCGGAAATAGCTGTACCAATGATAGATTTGACAAGAAAAAGGGCAAGTATTGAAGTCATGAAAGAGCGTTTGAAATGCAATAGAAAAGCTTAGCACATCCGCTGGTGCTTTTGCCATCAGATCTGCGAAAGGAGTTTGTGTTACACACCGGTGCCCCGGACGAGGCATCAGAAGCAATAATCCAGCAAGAGGCAAAATACTCCCTCCGGTATTCTACACTAGTAAAAGACTAAAGCCCATATTCTGAAACACTCCTTTCCTTACTAAGGACGTCTCACACGCTGTATGGAGACCTGGCGTCAATTCTGAACCGGAGTACAAAGTAAGGGCCTCCTTGGTGCTTCTCACGTTTAGGGAATTGGCATGCTACCTTCTTGCTTCGTAACCGTGCTCCTCTACCTGATCGCATGCTTCTCCTGAGGGTGTTGCACGCGGTACTTTCGGCTTGGGTGGGTAACATGCGCAGCCAAGGCCGTGGTAGCCAGCCGCCGTGTATTGACGTCCAGTTCGGTTCCGCGGACCGCGTTTTTGCCATTTATTGTTATTGTGATTCTGTGAAAAGCGAGTAGCGAGAATGGCGACCTCGCGGTATTCACCCCGCAGGGGCGTCTGCGCAAGCAGGCGTTTGGTGTGTTGCGACACCACGGATCCGAGCACACGAGGGTTGGCCCCTCCCGCGTGTAGCCGTGCGCGGCTTAGCCGTGTCTGGGGAAAAGGGGATCCTGGGGGTTGAGCCGATGCCGGGTGTTTGGACCTTTAAGGCCCCCCGGCGGAGGCAACACACCTCTTCGGCCTCGGCTTCACATAGACGGCACCTCCAGGCTGACCCACCTGGGGGAAATCTTCAGTCGCCTTTTCCTGTCCTCCTCTCCAATCTTCGTCTTTCTATCCCACTTTTGCATCTTTCCTGTCTTCTCTTCACTTCTTTTGCTTCCATATTTCATGGCGGCAAGGGTTAACCGTGTGTAATGTATCCAATCTCGGGTATATACATTAGGTTATAGTGGCTGTGTACTGCTGGCGCTGGCAGGCTGCATTTATACAGAATCTTGTCACGCCCCCGTGTTGGGCTCCATGGTGGGTGGCTGGCACAGCTGCCGAAATTTCAGAAATTTCTATGGCTTTTAGCTCATTCCCCAAGCTACCTGATCGACCTCTTTTCAAAAGAGGCCGCACCGATGAACCCTTCAACTTTTTCGCCAAGAGCAAAGATATTTTCCCACATTTTCACGTGATCCATACCGAAACGAACCAAAGGACAGTAAGAACGCTTTCTCCATTTGTTGTTGCGAAGTGCCTCACTGACACACTGGGCCCTGGATACAAAATTACTAAAATGGCCAGTGGCGACCTTCTCCTTGAAGTTCGTGAGAAAATACAACACGACAAATTGCCAAATCTTGTTTCATTTGGTGAAACCCCAATTTCAGTAACCCCTCACCGTTCCCTCAACAGCACAAGAGGTGTAGTTTCAGAGCAGGACCTTCTAGAACTGACTGAGGCAGAGCTCCTAGAGGGCTGGAAGGAGCAGCATGTCACTAATGTGCAACGAATCAAGATCCGCCGAGATGACAAAGAAATACCCACAAAACACCTGATCCTTACCTTTTGTACCAGCACTCTCCCTGAAAGCATCGAAACAGGCTATATGAAAATTAATGTCAGACCGTACATACCGAATCCACGACGATGTTTCAAATGCCAAAGATTCGGCCATGGCTCTCAGAGCTGCCGAGGCCGTACCACCTGTGCAAAGTGCGCGTCCCATGAACACCCTGCGGACAACTGCAACGACCCACTTCACTGTGCAAACTGTGACGGCGAACACGCCGCCTATTCTCGCTCCTGTCCTTCATGGAAGAAGGAAAAAGAAATCATAACACTTAAAATAAAAGAAAATATCTCGTTCAAAGAAGCGCGCAAGCGTCTTTATATTGCACAGGGACCTACATTTTCCGAAGTGGCACGGCTGGGAGCACGGCCACAACGGTATTCGGTGGCTGTTAGGACCACCCAGAGTGGACCGGCGGCATCGCCACTCGCCCCAACTGCGGGACCAGCTAGTGCTGGCCTGCTACCCAGCAAGATCCAGCAGCCCTCAGGGTCTGCTGTTTGCCTCTGCACGGGTAGAGAAGCCCGAAACACCCGCGAGCGGACACCGCGAGCGGACATCCAACGCCTCTGTGGAGGCGATGGATACATCACAAAGTGCGTCGGCGTCCCAGACGCCGATGGCTCGGCGCAGTTCTCAGGAGCGCGCCAAAAAGGACAAAACCCGCATCACGGGGCCTGGAAAGAGCCCTGCGGGCTAAAGTAGCTTCTCTCTCCTAAACACACAGCACATATCAATAACAACATGGATACACCAATATTACATTGGAACGTTAGATGTCTCCTCCACAACCTCGACCACGTCAAAGAACTCGTACATAAATATAATCCCAAGGTACTGTGTGTACAAGAAACACATATAAAACCAACACAGTCAGCCTTTCTGACGCAGTTCACCATTTTTCAGAAGGACCGTGACGATGCCAACACCTCTTCCGGTGGTGTAGCAATAATAGCTGATAAGTCCGTTGCATGCCGTGCTCTGGAACTTCAAACACCTCTTGAGGCAGTTGCGGTTCAGGCCTTATTGTTGGGAAAACTAATTAGCATCTGTTCTATTTATATACCGCCTAACTTTCGGCTCCTTCGAGCAGAACTGGAGGGATTAATAGATGCCCTGCCAGAACCATACATACTGGATAGGGATTTCAATGCACACAATACACTTTGGGGGGATTCCCGATGCGATGCAAGAGGTCGAATAATTGAACAAATCCTGTTTTCTTCAGGCGCCTGCATGCTAAATAAGAAACAGCCAACATTTTACAGTCTTGCACATAACACATGCAGTTACATAGACTTAAGCATAGTATCCCCGACCTTAGTACCCCATTTAGATTGGAAAGTTATTCAAAACCCTTATGGCAGTGACCATTTTCCTGTGATCCTCCAATCTGCAAAAGAAGATGATCCTTTCCCACACGCCCCTCGATGGAAGATTGCATCTGCAGACTGGGAAAAATTTAGGACTCTGACGTATATGCCTCGAAACGCTCTTAACGATTTTAGTATAAACGACGCTGTTGCTTATTTTACCGCTTTTATCATTGACGCCGCATTGGAGTGCATCCCACAAACAAACGGGACCCCGAAAAAAAGGCGAGTGCCCTGGTGGAACGAGGATTGCAGGAATGCACGGAAAAAACAGAATAAGGCCTGGGACATGCTGCGCCGCTCTCCAACAACTGAGAACCTTGTTAACTTCAAACACATAAAGTCCCAAGGAAGACAAACACGGCGCACGGCTAAAAGGGAAAGCTGGGAAAAATACATCTCCGGTATTAACTCCTATAAACAAGAAGGAAATGTATGGAGTCGGCTGAAAAAATTAGTAGGCCACCAACCTCACCTCCTTCCTTTGGTCGATGTCCAAGGCAATAACCTTAAAGACCAGGCTAACACCCTTGGACAGCATTTCGAACATGTGTCCAGCGCCGAACATTATTCGGACCATTTCCACAAATTAAAGAATCTGCTGAAAGCAAGCCGTTAAATAGAAAGTGTCGAGAAAACGAACCTTACAACAGTCCCTTCAGTGTTATGGAATTCATAGCATCATTAAACACTTGTCAAAGCTCTGCTCCCGGAGCTGACCGTATTATGTATGAGATGATAAAGCATCTGGACTCTGGCGCTCAAATGGCTCTGCTGTCCCTCTTTGACACTATTTGGGCAACTGGGTTCCTTCCACTGGCATGGAGAGAAGCCATCGTAGTACCCATTCTAAAACAAGGCAAAGATGCATCCTCAGTGGAAAGTTACCGTCCCATTGCTTTAACAAGTTGTCTTTGCAAATTTTATGAAAAAATGATAAACTGCAGGCTCTTGCATTTCCTTGAAGAAAACAAACTGCTCGATCCTTATCAGTGCGGCTTTAGAGAAGGCCGTTCTACAACAGACAGCCTTGTTCGCATAGAAGCAAACATCCGCGAAGCTTTTATACACAAACAGTTTTTTCTGTCTGTCTTCCTCGACATGGAAAAAGCATATGATACAACGTGGCGGTTTGGAATATTACGAGATCTTTCAGAAATCGGTATCCGCGGGAATATGCTCAACATAATAGAAAGCTACTTAACAAATCGCACGTTCCGCGTTAGAGTTGGGAATGTTCTGTCCAGACCATATACACAGGAAACTGGGGTGCCGCAGGGAGGCGTACTCAGCTGTACGCTTTCCATCATAAAAAGGAACTCCTTACGTTCAGTAATACCACCCGGCGTGTTCTACTCCCTATATGTAGATGATATACAGATCGGCTTCAAGTCGTGTAACCTCGCAATCTGTGAACGACCCATCCAAATTGGACAGAACAAAGTGTCTAAATGCGCCAGAGAAAATGACTTTAAAATCAATCCCCAAAAAAGCTCACGTATGTTATTCACACGAAAGAGAGGACTGACCGCAGATCCCAATCTAGACTTAAATGGACAGCGCATACCTGTAAACACAGAACACAAATTTCTGGGCATAATTCTGGATAAAAAATTAACTTTCATTTCGCACCTAAGGTGTCTTAAGCACAAGTGCCTAAAAACAATGAACATTCTAAAAATCTTGTCGCATGCAACATGGGGCAGTGACAGGAAATGCCTCATGAATGTCTACAAAAGCCTTATACGTACACGCCTAGACTACGGGGCCGTGGTTTACCAGTCTGCCACCCCAAGCGCCTTAAAGATTCTTGACCCTATTCATCACTTAGCTATCCGCCTGGCTAGCGGTGCCTTCAGGACGAGTCCTGTGGAGAGTCTCTACGTTGAAGCCAATGAGTGGTCGCTTCATCTTCAGAGGTCGAACTGCAGTTTCCTTTACTTTCTGAAAATTAACGCGAACCGCGACCATCCGTGTTATGAAACAATAAACAATCTTGCATCTGCAACGCTGTTTGATAATCGACCTGCAGCTAGAGAACCATTTTCTCTGCGCGTAAGAAAACTTTTTGAGGAAATGGAAGTTCCGGCTCTTGAGCAAAACCTTATGGCCCCAGCAAAGCCACTGCCACCGTGGCAGTGGCAGCACATAGAATGCGATACATCCTTCATAGAGGTTACAAAGCACGCTCCAGAGGCACACATAAGAATGCATTTCTTAGAACTCCAGCACAAGTACCCGTACACAGAATTTTACACTGACGCTTCGAAGTCCCACGCTGGCGTTTCCTACGCAGCTGTCGGCCCATCGTTCTCTGAATCCAACGTTATGCACCCGGAAACAAGCATCTTCACCGCAGAGGCTTACGCAATACTGTCTGCTGTCCAACAAATCAAGAAAACAAAGCTACAGAAAGCCATTGTATTTACAGACTCCCTATCCGTCGTAAAATCTCTGATATCACTCAAGAACCTGAAGAATCCCATACTCATTAATCTATATTCACTCCTGTGCAAATTATATTCGTGTAATAAACAGGTCATAGTATGTTGGGTGCCTGGGCCCACGGGCATCGAGGGCAACACGCTCGCTGATGAAATTGCCAAATCGATTACAAAAAAAGCAGGCAACCCTTCCATAGGTATCGCTCCTTCAGACCTAAAGCTATTTTTGCGCAAAAAACTTAGAAGGCATTGGCAACAGATGTGGGATACCGAAACTTCCAATAAACTCCATTTAATTAGGCCACACTTCGGAAATTACGAACCAATAACAAAAACAAGGCGAACTGAAGTCATTTTCTGCCGCCTCAGGATAGGCCATACCTATGGCACACACTCTTTTCTATTGACCGGTAGCGAAGTTCCAACCTGTTGTAAATGTGGCGAAACACTGACCGTCCTCCATGTCCTGCTGGAGTGTCGGGAAGCGGAATCTCAAAGAAAACAGCACTTCCCTCTAGCGTACCGACAGCAGATCCCTTTACACCCATGTATGTTCCTTGGTGCTGACCCGCTTTTTAACCCAAAAACAGTTTTTAAGTATTTACAAGATGTTGACGCATTACAAGCACTAGGCCCACAAGTTTCGTAGCACGGCCTCTAATCAGAGGCTCCTGCTGCGAAAGCAGCGCTTTGTATAGCACTTGCCTCCGGGCCCTTTCAGTTAAGGACCTTCTTGAGGCAGTAGTGCTACTGACAAATATGCATTTTTAGTATCTCACACCTTCATGGTATAACCTTTAGGTTAACAGCACACCTCACAAGCCATTGTCATTATGTTAACATGTTTATAACCTGTTTCTTGTCTTATGCCTCTATACAGCCACACTATCTCGTCATAGACAGCCACCATACCCTTCGTTTATACTTTTCTCACCGAGTACATAACACCATCGTTTGGCGCTCTTTGGCCATGACTGGCCCTTGCGCCACAAAACCCTATACATCATCATCATCGCGGTATTCATCCGAATGCTATAGCTTTGAAAGCTATGCAAGGTTTCTTCGACGTGGGGGCAAATGCAATTCTTTACGGGACTGTGTACAAGCCCTCTCCTTTACCTCCAGTCCGGCATCTGATTAACAGGCAGAATCCACTTGTATGTTACAACGAAGCGTACTTCCTATCCCGGTGTCGTTTTTCCAAGCGAGCTGGTAAAGCTGTACTGGCAGAGTTGCAACTGCATACTAACACTGACAACAGAGGAGCGCCGCTACCTACTCTGTTGAAGGTTCTCATCGCAGTGCGTTTATTAAGGAGCGGAAGCCATGGAAACTGTTGTAGGCGACCTTGTCTGTGTGTCTCAGCCTGTATGTGATGATGTGTTTGGAAAGTGACACAGCTGATGTGCCTGTATCTCATGTGCGTTCGGCTGCCAAACGCCAATGAAGGGCGTTCAGACATGACCAGGTTGTATGGGATCGGAAGATTCCCCGGGGTTACTGGTTGCATCGATTGTACTCATATACCCATTAAAAGGGCCGGTGGAGACGACGCAGAAGTCTTCCGAAACAGGAACATTCTCACATGCTGCACTATCTCCATGAATGTGCAGGTGAGTGGCCCATTCTTTCGTAACCTCTTTGAGATGAATGCAAGACAATTCGCGTTTCTCTTCCCTTCCGTACATGAACCACGCAGGTGCTGACACTGTACCTAGTACACGGATGTACACACGCACACAGACAGACAGACAGAGAGACAGACAGACAGACAGACAGACAGACAGACAGACAGACAGACAGACAGACAGACAGACAGACAGACAGACAGACAGACAGACAGACAGACAGACAGACAGACAGACAGACAGACAGACAGACAGACAGACAGACAGACAGACAGACAGACAGACAGACAGACAGGCAGACAGAGGGAAAATGAAGTGTTGTTAGGTAAAACCACGGTTACCTCATCGCATTACAAATGTATATATCCCGAGCGAAGTTGTTCACTTGTCGCACTACACATTTATATCTGGCAACCACATATTTATCTGGAAGGCGTGCACATTCATGGCCATGGCTATGTAACCATGCCTAAACAAGATTTCTTAAGCTCAGCAGGCAACCGCAAACGTCATAAATGCAGAGGAAGTCTACCCATTTTGAGTGGTGTTAACACGTGTGTGGACATCGCATCTGTGCACACGGAATACATCAGCTCATGTGGTACTGTCTCAAATTATTATTTTCCTTTGGCATGCGCTCTTGTGGTCCGAACTTGAGTTTTTCGAAGTCGTGGCAAGCCGGCCTGGCACTGTTCTTGACAGTTGAATTTTTACTAACAGAAGAGCGTCATGTATGAGCAGAATGCGGTAACTGGCATCCTCCTTGGCAATCAAGCTTTCGCATGTTCGCTTTGTCTTATGACCTGACTGAAGAACTCGCAAAGGACTGCAATGAACGTTTAGGAAGAAAGAATTTTGCTCAAGCAATGTGAAATAGGCACGAAGTCATTGCTCTGCTATGATCCTGACAGGTACAACAGGAGTGAAATTAGAACGAGTAATTCCACTGCGCGGGCTTTTGGACTCTGGAAGAGACCATTCTGCATGCCTCAGGACAAAGCTGGAAACGCTGACAGCTTAAAATTAAATTAAATTATGGCGTTTTACGTGCCAAAACCACTTTCTGATTATGAGGGACGCGGTAGTGGAAGACTCCAGAAATTTAAACCACCTGGGGTTCTTTAACTAGCACCTAAATCTAAGTACGCGGGTGTTTTCCCATTTCACCTCCATTGAAATGTGGCCGCCGGGATCGGGATTCGATCCCGCGACCTCATGCTTATCAGCCCGACACCATAGCCCCTAAGCAACCACGGCGGGTCGCTGACAGATCGAACGGTTACACTTATCATTATATGTCCAGATCTGCACAACATTCCTTGCAATTTGCGGGAGCCCATGCCTAATGACAATGAGCCCGAGTGTTAAGATGCAGGCTCTGGCTTACCGGGTACCCAACATCGATGGCGCCTTGTACAGTGTCACTCCACAAGGGCCCAAAGTGAAGATGACAGTGATACGGACACTGTGTAGAGCTAAAACTGCGATCAATGCTGCGTAATTAAAGTGGAGAAGTGTTCGCATACCAGGCAGGGCCGATTCTTTACGTTAAATGAAACTGACTTCAATAATTGATGTGGCATGAGGTCAGGTTTATTATTGCTGCCTCCACTGAGGAAAACGGCTTGTTGCCCGAGGCCACGTTCAGTTATGCCTCCTGGCCAGGGGCGTAGCCAGGGGGGGGGGGGGGAGGTGCTTATGGTGTTTCAGCGCCCCTCCGAAATTTTTTCGTGCTCTCATGCGCCGCCGACGAAAACACCTCCCGGCGCCGGAAATCGTGCTCGATTTTGTCTAGAATGTCCTTAATTCATGCTCGAAAAGACATTTTAGCGCAAACATTGAGAAATCAGGCTAGATTTCGCGGAAAAGCCCATGCATCGGGACTCGCATATCGTAACGCAAGGAGCCCCACCGAGCACAAACCTTCAAGGGCGTTATGATGGCGAGCGGGCTCGTCTCGGCATCTCGCGGAGGCTGCAGTATCTATGGAGCGGTTGGATTTCAATACTGAAACTTTGTGGGTATAAAGTTCTAATAACATTTTGATGCGAAAAGTGGATTGACATTGCCAAAGTCGTGCTTAAGATTTTCAATACCGGAACTATGTGGGTTTAATGCTGTTGTAAACATTTGACGCCAAAGGTACATCGACTTTTCCAAAGTCGTACATCGGGCCAAACAACGAGACAAGCAAAATCAACATACTATCAGACAAGTTGACAAAGCACGCAGCGAGGTCCGACGAGACAAAGCGTTGTGGTGGTTCATTTGTGCCGTCAGGTCACAGAAAAGAATATGAACATTTTTTTTTCACCTGCGCCAAAGCATCCATGTCAAGACACTAAAGCCACCCTTGTAACTAATTTCTTATTTATTTTTCTACCTAGACTTTTATTCGTGAGAATGCATTGAGCCTCTTTATCTTTTTTTGTTGTTGTCGCAGCCTATGGGCTGCCGATCCAACCAGAGCGCATGCGTTTTTCTCGTGCTGCATCGACAACCGCGCGGCGCACATGGATGCGCGTTCGTTTTTCTCTGGCCGACTGCATTTTCACCTGGCGGAGTTTTGGACGCTTTCTGGCTAGCAGACGAGAAAAAGAAACAATGCATAGTCGCTCGCCGCCAGCACTGCGGGGACTCGACGGATTGTAACGCATTCGCTTGAGCGCAACCTCTCCGGAAAATTTTGTCTCGCCGGTGTAGGATACCGAGCAGTATGCGTATGGTTTTCTGTGGACCAAGCGTCACACGTTTTCTTCGATATTCCTTCGGTAGCCACACTAGGTGCCCAAGTAGGCCACCTCGCGCCCCACAAAAAAAAAAAAAAGACATTGTTGTGGCGCAGCGAATTGTCGCATGGTGAAAGTTCGATTTTGTTACTTCTTTTGCGGAAAGTAATGGACCACGGGACGCTTCAGTTGCCGGATACTATTATATTATTGCGATAGCAGCTATACGAAGACTCCAGGCGCATTCCTGCCGTCGCCCTCATGTTCCGTATAAATAAAGGCCAAGGGCGATAACATCGTGACCGCATGCTCTATGTGCGAGTGAAAGTGTGGGGGGGAGGGGTTGAGCCGATGATGGTGGCTCAGTCTTGTGTGCGCAAGGGAGAAAACCGGGGAGGAAGCGCGCCGCCTTCAATCGCACGCGATACATTTTGAGATTGGAGGGAAGGGGGAGGGGGTGCTGTGATCTGTGTATCTGTGGTTGCGCAACCTGTTTATTTGCCTTGTTTGATACATTATATATAGTGGCTTTTTATTGGGTACGTAGATTTATTAGAAACTTATACGTATAGTTAAACATCTTGTTGCGAGGTATTGTGTATATGCGCAGTGAACTTTGTTTCCAGTGACAATGTTTTGCCCTGTATCAAGCTGTATCTTCACATTTGTATATTCCATTGTATCTTCGCATTTCTAATGTACGAAGGCGGGTCAAATGAAAGTGAGACAACCCGCGCCGCGCAATAATGGTTCGGTTCATTATTTTCGAGGCATGCGCGTAGCACATACGCATCTCATTTACTAGTGACATGCAGAGGTGAGGTTAAATGTTCTTTATTGCTTTCAAACACTGGGTTGAACATGATTGCGTGACATTACGGACACTCCAAAAGTTGAACAGCTCTGTGTCGTGAGGTTTTTGACAAAAGAAGATGTTTCCCAAAAAGAAATAATTCGCCATATGGCTGCCGTATGGCTGCCGTATGCGTGGAAGATTGCGTTTCATTGGCCACTGTGAAGCGTTGTAGCAAACTTTTCAAAGGACATGAAAGTCACAAAGCCGATCCATTCCCGGGCCACAGCCACCATGCAATCACCCTCAACACAATCGAAAAGGCCGTGGTCGCTCAGTGGCTATGGTGTTGGGCTGCTGAGCACGGGGTCGCGGGATCGAATCGCGCTCACAGCGGCTGCATTTTGATGGAGGCGAAAACACCCGTGTACTTACACGTCAAAGAACCTCAGATGAGGGTGACGACTCTTTGTCTGCAATTGTGACCGGGAATGACTCATGGTGCCGCTACTACTAGCCTGAAACACTACGGCAAAGCTTACAGTGGAAACATTTGAATTCACCACTCCTAAGGAAAACAAAGGCCGTCATTTCTGCCGGAAAAGTGTTGACTTCTTTTTAGATCGTTAGGGGCCATTATTTTTCGAATTTTCTAAACCTGGAGAGACTCTAAATTGTTTCAGATATTGTGAAAGGTCGGATCGGCTGCGTGTCGCAATCAAGAACAAACGACGTGGAAAATTGAGCATTGGGAACATCTTCCTTCACGACGTTGCCCGTTCCCACGTCGCTGATGTGGTTAATACAAAACTGGCAAAGTTAACATGGGAAATGCTGCAACATCCCTCATGCAGCCCAGACCTGTTGCCTTACGTCTTCCACATTTGGTAAAATTTGAAAAAAACTACTCAAGGGAACCGGATTCGTGTCGGAAGATGACGTGTAGTCATTTACAGATTTTTGAACCAGACACTCAAGGAGTCTTATGAGACGGGAATTACGTGACTCGTTAGTAGGACAAGTGTCTAAATACTCATGGTGAGTAGTTTTAAATAACGTACCCCGTTTGTCATATATTCGCATTGGCTCACTTTCATTTGACTCGCCCTCGTATATGTTGCAGAACTCCTGCTTTTTATATGTGCTCTCTGTTGCGACTATAATTTCGGAGCAATTACTCGCAATACCCAACCGGTGACAGACGCTCCTGCGCAATACATTCCAACAAAGGACAGCGTCATGGAGATTTTCCCCTGGTGGTTGCATATGTACGAAAATGTAAACAAGGTGGTTGAATGATATATATATATATATGTATGTGTGTATGTATATATATATATAGATGGATATTGTTCCCTCGACTAATTCTATTAGGAGGAGGCCGGGCTGCAAAGTGAGCCCCCCATGAACGAAATTTCTGGCTACGCCACTGCTCCTGGCATGAGGAGTTCATGCTGTTTTGTTAGAATTGCTCGACCCTCGCTTTAGCTTTTAAAACGCACCCCTTCATTCTGTACAGTGTACTCCGTTAGCCCCGCTCATCAGCATATTGCTGCATTTTTGAGGCATGTTCCGCTTCTATCATGTTTATCCTTGCCTTGTCCTCAATACACCTTTGATTTCTGCCGCCATCTGCAACCGGAAGGCGAGCCTCCACCTACGTCAACAATGCAGTGTCGAAAGCACAAAGACGGCCACATAGGTGTCGGCGGACAACTGACTCAGCTTCCGAACCTTGGTCCATGAAAGCCTCTTCTGCATTTTGGCTGCAAGATGACTTTGAGGTTGCCATTTCTGAAGGCAGACCTGCACTAATGAGAGGAAATGGTGGCGAGCTCTGCTGTGTTGTAGCCTATGCAAATCCATTTTCTGCCGGGCTAAGGTGACTGTACCGCACGAACTCTGCACCTAACAGTGTTGCTGAACGATTCAGAATGTTTTCCTATAAAACAAATAAACTGTTCACGACTGAAGCAACATTCTTCATTCCACTTCACTCTATGTCCAGAACAAAGAATGGCAGCAAATATTGCACTGCACGACTACACTCTACCTCCTTTATGTACTGCTTCACGAAGCACATCACGTATGATGCGCACTAGGTACATGCTCAACAGCTAGTTCCTTGAACACAAGCTCACGGCGCTTTGTTGTAATGGTAGCTTGAATACTTGCATTCACAATAGACATATGGTTTTTGCCGAACCATGTAGTGGCACTAGTAGTGCATAAAAAGGGGTATCGGTTGTCTATGTTCCTGGAAGCGCAGCAGTGCGGTATTGGGACAGTTGTGGAAATATCCAAATATCTTCGTAATGTGCAAAGGAATGGGCTGTTTTTTTTACACTATCTGGTCATGTGTTCATTGCGCAAAACCTGCTCCTAGAGCGGAAAATATGCGTCAGAATTATAGCAGCAAGAACTAATTACACTGGCATTAATTATTACCTTATATTACGCATGGCAAGTGGTCCAACCACAATTTTCTTTTTGTTCATGACGGTGACGTCGGACAGCGAGACCAGCATGTGTTTGGGCTATTAGTGCAATGAAATGGCCCGTGAGCAGCACTCCCGGCAATAATCCGCATCTTGAGGGGTGAGGCGCGCTCAGGTGGCAGTAAGGCTACAGAAACGATTGTAGTAGTCACATAAACTATGTTCTACTTACCATCGTCACTGTCGTGACACCATGCTTGGTTCTTCAGCATCATGCTGGCATTGCTGTCTTCAACGCAGTCGCTGGCTGGTGTCTGCGACTGCCTGTCGCTGCCAAATGGATTTGGCACTCGAACTGCCACATGTGGCACGACCCTATTGAAATATTTGTATGAGAAATTGAACGAGATGTATGCATGTCGCACAGATTTGACGAGAAATGAACGATATGAAATGCGTATTGGACGAACTCTCATAGAAAACGGGCGAGATCTGTATGATGTGCTACGCAGACTTTTACGAAGTGCACGAGATTTATGCGATGTGCGACAAGAATGCATAGAGCTTGTAGGACATGTGTGCGATGAGTTGTGTAGACCTGACGAGAATATGTATGACGTGTGTGAGGTGGCGTGTGATGTGTACGCACTGTAGTCGTATGAGCAACATGATCTTTGAAGATGACTATGAATTGCATAAAAAGTGCGTGCACTTAAGTAGTAGTGCATACAAAAGCTCATTAATGACAGTCAGATTTATGAGTTGTTCTAGTAAATGCAAGAGCGTGATCAATGTGCTGTATGTGCACATTGAATCATTGTGACACATATATACCAGCATAAACTACAGAGCAAATAAGACGTTCAGAGCTCAACTTCTGGAATTTCATCCCCATCAAAGTTGGTGTCGGCACTTTTGATGCAATGATTTTAACTTGGGGACATATTCTCGGATGAACACTTATGGCGATACTACTGCCTTTGCATGACGCATTCCTCGACCAGCCAGTAAGCACTGGATAGCACAATGTTATTGTCGAAAGCTATCATCAGAGTTTGAATCCCTTGTTCAGAGTGAGCTGCCTAAGATTTTATTGCAATATAGGAGTCAGGTACCATAAAAGGTTCATATTAAAATGTTACATGTTTGTTTGAGCACGCAATAAAATAATCTGGCAATTTGATCATAGCAAATTGGAGATGCTTCAAACAAGGACAAGTTGGCAAAGTTTATTGCAAGCAGTTTGATCAGTGATAAATTATGTATGCACTTTGGCACATCCTAATAATATTGCTTGCATCAGAGATATAGGTCAGAGGTAGTATAATGGCAAACTTGAACCTGCATATTTTCCAAATAGCCAAGTGCATCAATCACAATACTGTCAAATACAAATCTGCTAAGAGCATGTTAGTGCCTGTTTATGTCCAATTGTAGAAGGCAGGCATGCGATCGGCCATGCATGCCCACATATAAAAATAAAAAGCAGAACCACAAGACAGTGCAAATAGGTTGGTGAACATATAGCCGCAGACAAAGTCCATCGCACTTTGTCACAAATAAATAAAAACATATTGTAATTAAATACCTATCCGTAAAAATGTCATGTGATAAATTGTGGTAATGATCACACTTACTGCTGTGAAAACCTATTTGCACTAAGTGTTTCACAACTTGCTGAGAGAGCTTGACCTAGTAAAAAATCCTCATATGTGCACAGCAGTGGCAAAAAACGAGATGGGCGTCGTATCTTGCTGACCATTATCTCCCTACATACTACACAAAACTGAATTTGAATTTAAAGGAGAAATGACAAAGCAGTTCGTGTGCCAATGATGGTTAAGCGCACTGCAATGCCTTGCCATGCGTTGAAAGCTGACCTCCAAGCAACCAAAATGTAAGTGACCCTACATTGAAGCAGGGTCTCTAAATGACGAATGTGTATCACATCCTGGCATTCGCGGACGCAGTCACCAAATGAAACAGACAGAATGCGAGCAGTTTCCGAAAGCACTCGCGAAAGACTGTACGGACGTTCCTACGCGTTCCACGCATATCAGAAGCGCGCGCGCGCGCACGCGCACATACACACACACACAGACACACACAGACACACACGCACAAAACGCGAGCAGTTTGCGGAAGCACTCGCCAAAGACGGCACGGATGTTTTTACAAAAAAGCAAATCCCGCCGGCGTGGCACCATTTCCCGATGCACAAACAGCACCACCAATTAACAGTACACATCCGTAGAACGGCGCACAAGCCGGCACAAGCCGCACACCACTCGACGCCAAATCCGTTGTCGATTACGCCGCTAAGAAAGACGAACACCTTCTAACATTCACAAACCAAACGGCGATGTGCTGCGAACTTCAAACAGATTTTAGGGCCCTGGCTGGTTGATAGGGCTGCTCCACAGGCTGTCCTCGCTGTTCAAAGCAATGCCAGCAAAGTTGTTGAAAAAGGTCGCCTAAAACATGCAAGAACATTGAAATACTACGCCTGCACTACCCACGCTACCAATGCGATCACGGTTACCGGAACCACAGACGGCGAAGTAAACAAAAGACGTCATTTCCCTTCATTTCGGACCAAGACCTAAAGTAGTTTCTCAGTTGCACGACGCTTCCTTTCGAGCAGGGCGCGACTTGTACCTAGGACTGTGAGGGCGCTGCGGTCGAGCTCTGCCCCAAGTGAGCGGCGCCGCTGTGCTGACATGTGCACGTTACTTGCGGGTGTTTGCGCTTCTTGTGCTGTAGCCAATTTTATTTTCTCACTGCGTGTACCTTGTCACTGTCCTCGTGCACGTGGCTGGCGGTCGAGGTCTTTTACGTCCGGTCCAAGTTTTGCGCTCACGGAGACGCCAGTACCGGCGAGAAGTGGGTCGCCGAGCGTAAACATTGCGTGTGCACTTTGGTTTGTAGGCCCACCTTTTCTTCCATCTCACTCCTTTCTTCGGACGTGCACCCTCAGGTATAGTGTCTGTAGAATATCATACTTAAGCTTAAACAACAACAGAAAAAAATAACGGCTGCTTTACTCAGCGAGCACCATGTAAATGCCGAGTGCCGCGACTAACAACCATAACTGTGCCAGGCTATAGCAGACGACGCTCGGATGCTTGGCGCGGAGGTCGATGGCAGTGTTGCGGTGGCGGGAACGGCAGCGGGCTGCATGGTGCGCATAGGCGAGGAGTGGGGGTGCTTAAAGAGGATCTATAAACGTTGTTGCGCCGGGCCGCCGCTGTGTTGCTGATAGTTTGATCATATTTACGCGGTGCTTAGAGAACATGTGCTCCTTTTTTGTGTGAATTAACAATCACTAAGCCCTAGGGCATCTGCAACGCTATTAGCTCGCTGTATGTTTTTGTACATTTTTGTGCAGATGCATAGGAGCACTGTTTCAAAAACGCCGAGCACTGTGGATACGGAGGCAAGGAGGCTGAAGGACCTGAACAAGCACCTGGCCACCATGCTTCGGGATGCAAAATAAAGATGATTTGTGTTCATTGTGGGCCCTAAAAAGTGTCCTCTTTGTCTCTGAGCGGGCACATCGGCCGACTCACGTGACCGAAATTAATCGCTGCAATGTTGGCAGGAGGTTTTAGTGTGTGGAACTTCACCAAAAATATTGCATGAACAAAAGAACTCATTCAACACAAATGCGAACACTTGTAGAATGTAGCTAAACAAGAATAGTGTCATTTTGCATAGCTGAATGAGAGCTATTTCATGTAGCATACACAAACGAGAACGATATCGTTGAGCATCGCTGTGCGAGAACTATCTCGTTCAGTGACGATGTCCACTCGTACACATGTGACGTACGACGTCGTTGAGTCTACGGAGCAATAATAGCGTACAGAAGTTCTCGTGAAATTCTCATACATATTTTTTTCAATAGGGGAGCGTCTCCACTCAGCCAAGCTTGTTGTGTAGTGGTTCTGGCGGTGGCCCGCCGCCCGAAATACGTTACGATAGATATTTGCAACATTCAAGGAAAAGAATATTTCTAACGTTTATGGGAAACAAACACGTAAACGTACCTGTGGTCATGCGGTTGATCTACAACACCTTTGCTTTTTTTTCGTTTTTGCTTCTGGTCATCCCACAGTTTTTTAGTTGTTTCACTTCGCATCGGTGCACGTGCAGCATGTTATTATAGTCTGTGCACAGCCGCTCCCACGCTTTCGCCTTCGCGTTCGGCAACACAGCGTCTGTTTTCTAGCTTTCCGTCACATTGCTCTACCTGTGCACATGTTCTGTGAACAAGTATTTTTCTTCCTTGGTGAACGAAGCTCTGCATGGCATGGCAAATCTACACACAAACACACACGAAACAAAACGCAGGCAAAAAAATTGGAAAGTGACGCCTCATCAATCAAACTTTCAGAAGCTGACACAGTTGCTAGACTGAGTTGGCTTTCCTGCCGTATAAATCAATTTAAACGATTTTTACGTTATTAACCCAACAAATGGGATTGATGCCCTGGTAAAGAAGTACAAATGCAATTTTAACAGCGCCGGCACTTTACTTTGGCCATTCATTCGAAAGCTTTTACACTTCCTTGGGTAAGGTGCTCCTTGCGCAGGAAAGGCGAAAGATAGCTATTAGAATTCGCGGTGGAAATTGGAGGGCACCTAACGTTATGTAGGAAGGAAGATTCCTTGCGGAAGGCAGGGAAACTGTGTAAGTTTAGGAGTACTTCAGAAGGCGGCCCTATGGCTCCAAAAATGAAATCATGCTTAACTCAGTAAGTAAGCCTTCAATGCCGTGAGGCCACCTTAGGTCATTCTGGAAGGTTCCTTACTAAGGAGTCCTCGGTGAAAGCTTCTTTGGTGCTTTCTCTGCCAAAGCTACCCTCTTGCGTCATTACGATGCTCCTGGCCCAGAAAGACGCTTCACCTCACTGCTGGCCCATGTTACGTTAGCTTGCGCATGCGCGCTGTACATGCGCGCTTAACCACCTGCGGTTAAGCACGAGCAGGCTTCCAGGCATCAGCGTTCATTTCATTCACACATTCGGCACGATGGACGTCTCGCAGCGCCGGCGGGCTAGTGTTGCTAGAACGTATCCAAGTCTTACCGACGACTGTGGTGGTATCTCGCGTTCACCGAATAAATTTGGAAGAAAGCGTTCACGCGTCTCCGCATTAGCAATTCAATTTAACAATTATGTGACCATCCAGCTGCCTTTTTTTCAGTATAGGTATTCGCATGAGGCTTATGAGGTGCTTCGAACCCAGATATACGGCTACCGTTCCTTGCATGAGGACTGGCGAAGGGAGCTTTCAGCGTAGGCTGGCATCCTCCATTGGCCCTTCGCTGAACGCAGGCGTCAGGTGAGGTTAGCAAGCGGTCGAAGGAACAGAAAGTTTCATTGTTTAAGCCTACGTAATGCACAACAGAATTACTCTCCTGTTGTGAAAGAATGCCTCTTTCTCGCATGGGCAGTAAAAAAGAAATTCACACTTATTTGTGTGGAAGACAATTCCGCTCGCCAACGGATCACCAGCCCTAAAATATTTGAGTAAATCCAAGATCAGCAACCGCTGAATAATTCAGGAATACTCTTTCCACATAGAATACATAAACCCGACACAGAACGTAGGGACGGACTTTATGAGTATGGAAATTGAAGGATGAAGTGAAAGGAGTATAACACTTAAGGGCGATGATGATGTTTGTCATGGCGATAACAGATTACAAAAAGTTAGAAGTCGACTAAAGCTCTAGCTGACGTCAATGAAACGTTGGCGCAAGAGCGAATACCTCGCGATAAACAGCTTAGTATAAACACCACATTCTCGCTCACAACGCGTCCACGTAAAGATTTACTTTCATCGCCATCGACTAGACATTAATATATCATCCGACATTTTTATATTTCTCTTTATTTCATTTTAAATCTTTTCCAGGTTTGCTATGTAAATTGAAACGTATTTCTTCATTTATGATATTGTTTTCTCACTTTTACTTTTCTTTTTGTTCTCGTAATACCATTTTCTTCGCTTAGCTCCCACAGTGGGTGCGTGCCATTTTTTGAGAGAATTCTGGGCCGTCAACGTTGCGCTAGCATCACGCGACCGGCAGCATCATGATTTTCCGAGCTCGCACAAGAAGCTAGGATCCTCAATCAGCTGACGTTCTTTGTTTCAGCTGAGTACCACTGAATTTCTTGCTTCTTGTTCGTTTTTAGTCCTTCTCTCTATGCTTTTCTTTCGGCAGGGCGAAGCTGGTAGCCACGCTAGCTGGTGTTGCTCTTTCTTCATTTTATCGCACGGGCCGTCATGGCCCTTAATGTATTGTGTTCCGTACTTGGGAATTGGAAGTTCAGCTTCGTGCTATTTATATTCATACGTTTAACTTGTTTGCTTGCTGATCTCAACTCTATAGCCTCGACGATGGTACCCGCTAACTTATGTATTATTTCCCTGCAGAATCCAAAGACACGTCAGAGCTGCGGTCTCAGTAAGGTGGCCACTACCTACTCTGGTTGGACGTCACTACGAGTCAAAAATTCAGCAGAGGCGGAATAGCGTGCTCTGCGCCAGCCGAGGCCTGCACTCAAGCATCCTCGACGTCCTTATCAGGTGAGAAAACGGTAAGCCAGCTTGCACTGTCAGTCTTGTTCATGCCAAAGACCAGTTAGCCATATTGACGCACCTCTGTCACACATACGCGCGCACAATAATAATAATAATAATAATAATAATAATAATAATAATAATAATAATAAATGAGGCAGTCCCAGTTAAACCCACCGTGTTTTCTTAGTGGCTGTGGTGTTGAGCTGTTAAGCACGAGGTCACGAGATCAAATTCCGGCGCCCTATAACGTAAAACAATTCCAATATCTTTTTATTCCAATCTCCTGACGCCAAATTTCCATAACCGCCAACGGGCGTTGACCCGTAGGGTTGTCTGTACAGACCAATAAAACGCTCTCCTCGTTTATAGGAGGTCACTTTTGTTTGCTTTAAAACGAATACCAATGCCTACAGTGAGGGGCTCTTCTTACCTAATTGGCTGACAAGAGGCGATGAGCACACTCAAGTGGAGAGCGATTCGATGGGGCTGCGCCGATCGGTAACCAAATAAAGTGGGTTGTGCAGGCGTGCGCGATTGGTCCGCTTTCGCTTACTTGGCTTGAGCTGGCTGGTCTAATGTCGTAGCGACGGGAGGTTAATGACGCCGCTAAAATGGATACTCAGCCAAGAAGAGTTGGCAGGGCGAGGTGCCGAAAGGGCTTTAAAACGTTACACGGTCGCAAAAAAGTGTTTATTTTACGCAAGTAAACCCACACGTGTTATTAAAAATAAGCTTAATGCAGTGTGGTTTATCACGCGTTCCCGCAGCCGCAACTTGGGTAGCAAATCGGATAGCTCGTCTGACTGACGTCACGAGAGCCTACTTCGCAAATGCATGGGGATGGGGCTGCTGGAGTGTCAGTTGAGCGGCGCCCCTGCAATCAACTGTGACGCGCTTTTTGAACATTGTAACAATTTACACGCTTTCTGCTGAGCGCCCAAATTTCTTGCGGAATGGGCAGAAGGCCTTAGCCTAACGAATCATTGCATTTATAAAAATCGGGTGTATTACTTCAAGGTCCCTTAAGCAAGATTGTCAACATCGTTGTTATGTACGCAAATCGGACGGCTGCTAATTTTAGTTTTCTGCTGCATTGGGTGCTCTGTTTCGCTGAAACAACTTTTAAAGAATCACCTGCAGTAGATAGCACAATACTAAATGTTGTACTAAATTACTCTCAGATGGACCTTAGACCTACGTGCAATCTAATCCCTAATTGATTATTTACCAAATCCCACTAAGACGCTCTGCTAAATATTTACACCAGATATTGCAATCTACGATTTGTAACTAATTAGTTTACAAGGCATATCGGCTTGAAACAAATTCTGAGACTGGCACCACCTTCGATATATGCGGCGTCAAACTTGCGGTAAACATGGGCTCTAGTTCCACTTACGTTTTTTTAGGAAAACGCTCGTGTCTGCATTGAAGTCAAAAAGGTACTGGGACGCCTATATATACGTGCCAAACTTAGAATATTATTCCCTAGAAGCTGGTGCCATCCAAGGCATTCGCTTCAAGGAGATAAGCCTTGCGAACTCGCTGGTTATAGTTCGCAAAATGCAGTGTTTGCGGTAACGCAACGAATCAAATTAGGCATTTAACAGCAATTACGATACTTATTCAAATGAGCTTTTTATTTTACGTAAAGCTAATGCCCACTTCATCAAGTAATTAGTTCAAAGGTAAGAAATGTGCTCTATACCACAGGCGCTTTTAGCCTATTTGGTGCAACTAAGAAAAAACAATGTATTAGGATCTGACAACAAACAGGCGGTGCACGTCTGTTCTTTTTGTACGGGACTCGTGTTTGTTTTATTTCACGGTTTGATTCATCAGCAGTCGCAATGGACGTTGTGTAGCGTGTGTGTGTCTGAGCTCTGTCTTTGTACGCCGCACCCACACCTAAATGTTGCGAGGCGGAAAGAGACAAAAGTTTTCGCGAAGGCAGGTGGCACAAACAACACAGAAAGTTTACACCGACACCATAGAGAACCACGCAGCCAACCACTAGCAGCAATTGCACAACTTGGTCGTCAGTGTATGAACTCTGCTAGTTCTGGACCCGTTCGTCACCACTGAATCTTTTTACATCAAATACACATTAACGATGCACGTCCCCAACCATTTCCTCTACTTGAAACGCTCCCAGGGAGTGCAGAATTAGACGTTAGGTGAGAGAGCAGTGCAATATTTTGTCCTCGCACGCGCGCATCGAGATCGGTTTCGCTTACAAGAAGATACATCAACGTGGCCGAGAGAGGTCCATGTTCTTTAGAGTTCTGATGTTTCGAAACTGTTTTCGCGACGGCACCTACGTTCGCGTTGTCCCTGATCCGTTGCAGGCACGTACTCTTTCAGAATGTTAGACTGGTGGCTTTCGCCGTTCTACTTGCGCGTCGGAAACGGAGCCGATTCGTTCTTTCTCCATGTTGTGTCTCCTGAAAGACTTTTTGCTGCATGCATAGAATAATCCAGGTTTTCGTTAGACCGCCCGTGACATCGACGTGGTTAAACGTGGGCCAGTGTATGGAATTGTACGCCGTGTGCTAAAAGGCTGCACGGCGGGTGACACCAGCACAAACACAGGTGTCACTGCGGCTCGTCACACACGCTTGATGTATCGCATGCTTCCTGCAGAACAAAACCGCAAAAAGAAACAGTATGGCAACGTAAGGTGAATTCACACATAGCCACAATGTGGCGTCATGGATTATAAAATAGAAGCGGGACTTTCTCCAAGCACGGGCGGATAAAGCAAATTAGCAGACAATGTTTAAGGGTACGTCAGAAGTTCATTATGCAGAAGATATGGGTAATCTTAAGTGGCCTGGCGAAAAAAACGAGAATTGTTTATTGGCACTCATCGTGTAACATTTGTGTAAGAGCATGGTTATCTAGGCCAATAAAACATGGGAGACTCTGGTGACTACAAATAAAGTTACACGAGCATAAAAATGGCTGGACTGCATACGGCAGATATTACCCTGTCTGGCAGTCCACCGCTATCCTCGAAAAGACAAGTACAATATCGTTGTATTTACTATCACTAAGATTTCGCGCTGAAACTTTGAGATTGGCAAAGATGTTTGATTTGTTAAGCTGGGGGCAACGAGCAATGAAACAAAGAGTACTATGGATAACGTTAAGGGCTGTAAATACCACGGCATATATTACGGAGCAAAGGCGGTAGCGGATATTTTGCTTCATACTAGTATGACGAAATCGTAGGATGGTTAAGCGGTGGTCTACCACAGAGTCGCAGAATGGGTGCCTATAATTAAAAAGTTAAGTTCGGAAGGGCATAAAGTACGCGGCTTGATGATGTTGGGAACATTAGAGGCATAAAATACTGTCTCATCAATTATATAATAATTGGAGATCCCTGGAGGACGCTTCTGTCCTGCAGTTGGCATGAACAGGCTGATGATATTGAAAAACAGGATGGTGATAATGATTATAAAAATGTCAGCAAGCTGCGCATGATTAGCATTTGTAACATTAGAGTGGCATTAAAGAATGGGCACTGATTTCTTTTAATGTTGATGTTCGCAATGAGACAAACTTCTTCGCGTACTTCTGTGTGCTTTGGTTAGGTACGTCCTTCTGTGCACGCCTAAACACTGAATATCCCCTTCGGGTCACATCTGAACGAATCTAAAGCATCTGAGCCTATAGCATACCTATCCCACTAATAGAAGCGGAAAGTTATATGACCACTGGATAGGAAAACAATTTGGGACTTCATTGGTCTCTCTGCAAATAACCTTAAATCTACACCGTTCGCATGAATCCGAAAACAATGTGCGCGCACGCGACAACGTTCCTTTGCCACCACCATTGTGCGCTATAGCCATGCGTGCGAGCTCAGGATGAGTGAAAAATTAGTTCATGGACCGCACGCTCCTTGTCACCTGTTTCGCTGAGTGGCTTGTGATTCTGATATAAAGCTGAACGTTTGAGCAATGGTGGGCGTTAGAAACCCATATCCTTTAGTAGATGTTGAGTTATCCACTGCAGCGCAAAAGGGCGGATGATGCGGTATCGTTCGTTTCACAGTTAACAGCAAGCCATAGAAACGGAAACCGAAAACTGGAAACCGCTGAAACCGGCTAGTTTTGCTCGAACTAGAAATGATCAGAAAGATAATTTTGTTTTCATTCCGCAGCGACGCCCAAGGGATAAAACGGTTTTCGCTTCAGCTTGGCCACCTTTACTGGAGCTTTTCTTCAACGCAATGTTTGCATTGGTGGTTCAATTATACTCCGTCATTTGTAAACGCATAGCATTTTCTGATGGTTTTTAAAGTTACAATGCATTTAGCATGGTTTTCAGCGTGTTGCGCCAGTGAGCAGACTAGGCGCGCTATGCTGTAACGCTATTCCAAAGTTTGCTATTCCAATTCTGCAATCAGCCCTCTGCGATTGGTCAAAAACGTTTCTGACCACCCCCACTTCACCTGCCTGTCACGCGACGTCACGAAAACCGCGAGAGCTCCCCATCTTATATAACGTGTACACACTGAATATGCATGATTTGACTGAAAAAAGAAAAATAAATATTGCTGCTTCGAGGCCTTTTCGCCATTAGCCCACGGCTATTGGTCTAAAGTTTCAGGGCTGCACCGACTTTACTCGAATGTCTGTGACACGGCATCACAAAACCGCAAAAACTAACTTCGTCAAAGTGACCTGTACGCGTTAAAGATGCATTATTACGGCGAACAAAAGTGAATTTTTATTCTCAAAAGCCGGAGGCTGCCCCGCTCCAAGGGAAAAAAGGATGGCTGCCGCCGATCACTCAGGCACTGGCTACTCACACCTGGGGCCCTATAACGTAAAACTATTCCAATATGTTTCTATTCCAATTTCCTGACGTCAAATTTGCGTAACCACCGACGCAAGCACCGGGCGGTCACCCATAGGGTTGTCTGAACAGACCAATCAAACGCTCTCCGCGTTCATAGGAGGTCCCTTTTGTTTGCTTGAAAAACGAATAACAATGCTTACACTGAGCGGCTTGTTGTATCTAATTGACTGACAAGAGGCGAGGAGAACGCTCAAGTGGAGAGGGATTCACTAGGGCAGAGCCAGTGCACTGAAAACCGATAACCGGATGAAGAGGGTGGTGCCGGCGTCTGCGATTGGTCGGCTTTCCCTTACTGAGCTTGTGGTGGATGGTCGAAAATCGCGGCGGCATGCAACGGAAGCTTAAGAATGACGCTAAAATTCACCCTCAGCAAAGAAGAGTTGGCAGAATGAGGTAGTAAACGTGTCCAAAGTGCTTAAAAACGTTACACGGTCACGCAATAAGTTTTATTATACGCAAATACACCCATGCTCTCCGGCAGGTGCGAGTAGCCAGCGTCTCAGCGATCGGCAGCAGCTATCTTTTATTCCTTTCGGAACGGGGCAGCCTGCGGCTATTCCGAAAAAAAAATCAGTTTTGTTCGGCATATTAATGCATCTTTATTGCGTACACGTCACTTTGACGCGGTGAGTTCGTGCGGTTTTGTGACGTCGCGTGACAGGCAGGTGAAGTGGGTGCAGCCCGAAAACATTTCACCAATAGCCGAGGGGTAATGGCGAAAAGGGGTCGAATCAGAAATAGCTGTTTTTCTTTTTTCTGTCAAATTATGCATAATCAGTGTGCACGCATCATATCAGATGGGGAGGTATTGCGGTTTTTGTAACGTCGCGTGACAGACAGGTGAAATGGGGGGTGGTCGAAAAAAGTTTTTGACCAATCGCGGAGGGCTGATAGCAGAATTGGAATAGGAAAGTTTGGAATAGTTTTACGTTATAGCGCCCCTGCTGGAGAGCATGGGTTTATATGCGTATAATAAAACTGCTTGCGTGGCCATGCAACGCTTTCGAGCATTTTCGGTGCGTTTACGACCTCGTTCTGCCAACTCTTATTTGCTGAGGATCCGTCTTAGTGTCATTCTCAAGCTGCCGTTGCATTCCGCCGCGATTTTTGAGCAGCCACCGCAAGCGAAGTAACGGAAAGCGGACCAATCACACACGCTGGCACCGCCTTCTCCATTCGGTTTTTGACTTTCAGTGCAGTGGCTCGGCCCTATCAAATCCCTCTCCGCTTGACCGCGATCCTCGCCTTTTGTCGGCCAATTAGATAAGAAAAGCCGCTCAGTGGAGACCATGTTATTTGTTTTTAAGCAAACAAAAGTTTCCTCCTATGAAGAAGGAGAGCGTTTGAGTGGTCTGTTGAGACAAAGGTGCGAGTGACCACCCGGTGCTTGCGTCAGAGGTTATGCAAATTTTACTTCAGGAGATAGGAATAAAAACATATTGGAATAGTTTTACGTGATGGGGCCCCAGGTGTGTGTTGCCGCGAGGATATTGCCATTGCATCGCAACCGCGAGGCGTACAACATATCTGAGACAGTGCAGTGCAGCACACATTCTTGTTGCTTGTCCCCAGCGTGACTTTGAATGGAAGGTATTGATCTGCCCGTGAGTGTCAGTTAACAAGGGGCTGTTCAGAGACTAAGTGTTACCAGGACGCCTACTGGATATATAATTGAACAAACCATCAAAGTTATCTTATAATATTGAGGTAAACAGGCGTATATTCAATGAGTGCTGGAGGCTTACGTGAATATCTTGGGAAATAACTACAAAGATTCCACAGACGCCTTAGTTATCCACAAGTAGAACGGTACCTACAAAAAGAGCCAGGTAAGCAGACACAATCTGTCGAATACTATTCACCGCATGCTCAGAAATGATCAAGCTATTACAGCGGGAAGGCTTCGGAGGGGGGATGAACAGCGCTTATCTCTGCAACCTGCAGTTGGCAGATGACACTGTCCTGTCCAGCAACACTGGGTACGAATTTCCGCAAATGATTCAAGACTTTAGGCGAAAAAGTAAGAATGGGGCTGAAAATCAATATGCAGAAGACACAGATAATGCCCGATAGCCTTGCGAGGTAAGAAGAGTTCAGGATCGCAAGTCAGCCTCTTAGTCTGTCTAGCAGTATGTTTATTAAACTCACTTACTCACAGGGGACCCGAATCGTGGTAAGAGAATTACAGAGAAATAGAAACAGCCTCGAGTGCATACGGTAGGCCTTACCAAATCATTTCTGGAAGCTCAGCACTGTTGTTGAAAAAACAAGTGCAAACTCATTGCATTCTAAAGGTGCAAACATATTGTTACGGGGATGCTGCGAGCACAGAGAGGCTATATATACAACATATATTAAGGCTCACTCAGAGTAGATAAGATGGCTCACCACCAACAACACGCAGTAGCGAGCGTCTCCGATATTCTTCCTCTATCCCCTTACCTCCTTCCTTTACAGTACTTCCGCGTGACGAAGCGCCGTCTCGGGGCATGGTAGGCGAAGAATTGCGAGCGAAGTATCGCTTGAGCAGCGAAACGTGCACGATGTCAACAGGCGTCTGACTTGAGGATACCTCAAAGGGTAGCGGCAAAATCTCGAAATTTACGTCGTTAATTTGGCGTAGAACTTCAAAGGCCTTGTGTGAGAAGCTTCTGGGAGAGGCCAAACCGAGGTCATGTTGACCAGAGGGGCACCCAAGCACCTGGCGCGAACTTAAGATCGCGATGGCATTGCTCGTAACACTCGTTTTGTATGTGCTGCTAGGCTAATAGACGAGATCGGGCGGCTTGACGTGCCATGTGAGTGCGATCTATGACTTCACGAGCGTACTCGGGAAAACAATCGGCACAGAAGGGAGGATGGTGTCAAACGGCAATGGGCGGTCGCAAATATTCTGCGGTTTTATGTCACGTAACATCACGTAAGTTAGTGTGGCGTCCCAGTCGCGGTGATCGTTGGAAACTTACAGCGGCAGCATAACTGTGATTCTTCGGTTGAGACGTACCGTAACATCATTCGCTCCTGGGTGGTACGTGATGGACAGTTTGTGCTCTGTGGCATCAGAGCAGAGGAGGGGGTGAACAACTCGATGTAAGAACGAACGCTAGCGGTCTGTAACTAACTGTCGAGGTGCACCGTGGTGAAGAAAATTGGTGACGTCTGTTGCGCAACTAGTCGGCAACGCCTTTGTTATCGCATAGCGTGTCGCGTAATCAGTAGTGACGGCGATCTACTCATTCCCTCTAGTCGTCGTCGGAAACGTGCATGCAGGTTAAGTCCTACGCGAAAGAATGGTTCAAAGGGAACTTCAATTAGATGGAGCCGTCCGAGCCAGGCCAAGGGAGGTTTCCTCCGGCGATGCCACAATTCGCAAGTTGCGACAAAACCATGCACACAGCGGTAGAGACCCGGCCACAAGAACCGGCGCTATACGCGGTCGTACGTACCCAAAACTCCGAGGTGTCCCACTGTCGGTGCATTGTGAAGTTGTTCGTGAACGACAGATCGCACATGACCAGGTGAGCTAAGGAGCACCTCAGGGCCGTCAGGGTTGATATTTCGGCGGTAGAGGAGGCAGTCATGCAACACAAGCATGCGGCACCTGCCCTCGGAGTAGCCAGATTGTACAACGGCGATGATGGACTGTAAGGGTACGTCGCGTTGTTCTTCAGCGCGCCTGTCGGTCATGTCGCTCAAAACCATCACGCAGGTCACCGGATCAGACGCAACGTGATCGCGAGGATCCACGGGGTGACGCGAGAAGCAGGCAGCGTTCTTGTGGAGGCGTCCAGTCTTGTAACCGACACTAAGTGAAGATTCCTGGAGCCACAAAGCCCAGCCACCAAGCTGTCCAGGCGGGTCCCGAAGGGAAGATATCCAGCAGAGTTCGTAATGGTCTGTGAAACTCGAAAACGGGCGGGCGTACAAGTATGACCCAATCTTGGCCACAGCCCAAACTAAAGCCAAGCACTTCCGTTCGGCGATGGAGTAATTTCTCACGGCAGGTGACACCGGGCGACTGGCGTAAACCTTTGAGCACTCGGTATCATCCTGCTGTTGGGTGCGAACAACGCAGCTGCCATGGCCGCTTGCGTCAGTGTGGACTTTGGTCGGTGCAGATGGATCACAGTGGGCGAGTATGGGAGGGGTGGTCAGAAACCATATGAGGGCGGTGAACGCGTGAGCCTACTCCGGGGCCCATGACAATGGGGTGTTTTTCTATAGAAGATCTGTCAAATGCCGAGCAACGTCGGCGAAGTCTTGACAATACGGCGAAAGTTAGAACACAGGCCGACGAAGCACCACACGTTAGACGCAGAATTTGGCGCAGGGAAACTGCGTATGGCGCGAAATTTTTCCGGATGTGGTTGGAAGCCGGATACCTCAACGAGGTGTCCCAACACGGCAGTCTGACGGAGCCCGAAGTGAAACTTCATGCAGTTCATTTGAAGGCCAACTTTTTGAAAGACCGAAAGAATGGCAGCAAGTCGGATAACGTGGCAGCCGAGCGTGGGAGAAAAAAGAGTAATGTCGTGAAGGCAACAAAGACATGTGGTTTATTTGTAGCCTTGCGGAAGAGAGTCCATCATACGTTCAAATGTCGCAGGAGCATTGTATAGGCCAAAGGGCATGACTTTGAACTGATATAGGCCATCTGGCGGGATGAAGACCGTCTTCTCGTGGTATATTCATCAACTGAAATCAGCTAGTAGCCAAATCGGAGATCAATGGACAAGAAGTACTTAGCTCTACTCAAGCAGTCCAAGGCGCCATCGATGCGTGCTAATGGGTAGACGTCCTTAAGGGCGATCTTGTTTAGGTGGCGATAATCGACGCAAAAAGCCAGGTAACATCGTTATTTTTCACAATGACGACAGCCAAAGCCCAAGGGCTGGCTGATGGCTGAGAGCTTTGCGGATTATTTTGTCCACTTCTGATTGGATGACCCGACGTTCACCATGCGATACCCCATATGGAAGCCCACAAATAGGATGCGTGTCTCCAGTCTTTATACGGTGCTGAAGAACAGATCTTGGGCTTAAAGGCCTGTCGCCGAAATCAAAGATGTCACTGGACGATTCAAGCAGGTGCCGCATGTCAGTGGCCTATGAAGAGGTGAGGTCAGGTGCAATAATTTTCGCGAAGCCATCCGTTTGGGAACCAGAGCTGTGAGCTGCAATTGGTGCTAATAAGCTACTCTGGGCATTCAGACACTCAATTTCAAAATCGGAACCACTAAAAGCGCTGACCTAGAACATGCCCGCAGGAATCACATGAGGACACAGGCTGAAATTCAGAAGCAGCAGAACGACGTCGTTATTAGTAACCTTGACCTACGTATACGTAACAGCAGCTTTCCGGTTCAAAAGAGGTCGATGATGGCGCGAAACACACATTCACCGTCAGGAACCTGTGGCTTGGTGGCCAAAGTGACGCAAGTAACTGCCTCAGATGACAGACGCACATCGTGAAGCGAGCACAAGTGCGGTTCGGTGGTACGCGGAGCATCGGCGAGTTGAGACATGTCCAACTGAAGAACACCGGTCGTGCAATGAGAGCAGAATGATGGGATAAAAAGTCCAATCCAAGGATAACGCCGTGATTGCAGTTGTCGATCACAACAAAGAGTACACAAGTATGGCGGCCGGCTATAACTAAATGCACAGTACACATCCCGAGAACAACCAGCACGCCACTGTCGGCCACACGTCTATTTATTTAACGTCTATTTATTTAACGTATTTTAACGTCTATTAGACTTTTCCTTGTGGGCACAGACAGAGGATTTGCTGCAGTGGTAGGCAATGCAGCACCACCTCCGAGGGCCGCATTTCTTAGTTTTCCGATAGGGTACGGCCAAAAGTAGGCAATGCAGCACCACCTCCGAGGGCCGCATTTCTTAGTTTTCCGATAGGCTACGGCCAAACGCCATAGGGGACGAAAGGCGGCATGGCTGCGGTGAACGGGAAAATGGGCGACGTGTTTGCGGTGAACGAGAATGGTGTCCGCACAGCGATGGTGAGCCACAGTACCATGTTTTCCTAGCAGAGTTGTCGGCGCAGTTAGATTCGGCGGTGGGCGAAACATTGCAGGCCTTTGCATCAAAACGGCGCATGTTGGTCGGCCTGCGAGGTGTTGAGGGCCACGAGTTGCAACAGTACCGGGCGACATGATCAATGCGGCGACATGTGAAGCAGATCGGCTGGCAGTCCACATGTCTCCACTGAGCCGAATTGTGATAATGCGGAGAGAAGCGTCGGGGTGGAGCGAAAATAGTAGAAATGCGCTCGTTAGCTCTGGCAGTGGCAAGAGCACGTACAGAATGCAAACCATTGTTTTCAAGTTCCTGGCTAACGATGGCTTGTACGAGAGCAACGGGAAAGACGGGTAGCCTCAGGGCAACACGAATGGAAAGCTCCGGGCGCTTCGCATCCAGTTCACCGCAACCGATTCTCACCACGCCTTCTGATGGCAATGCATGCTGCTGGGTGGGGTGGACCTTCACACGTCGACGTTGCCGCAGTATTGGAATGTCTGGCGAATGGGTGCAAGACACGTCGGCTTCTGGCCTGCTTGAATTGTCGGCACTCTTTAATGATAGCATCAACTGTAGAGCAGCTTTTGCAGATTAGCAGATTAAAAGCATCCTCGGCAATACCCTTAAGCACGTCCCTGACCTTCTCAGCTTCTGTCATGTCGTAATCGGCTTTACGACAAACTGCCAGCACGTCTAGGATATACGAGACGCAGGGCTCCATATGGGGATTGGGAACTGGAGGCCAGTTGCTGCTTTGCGGCAATGTTACGGCCGGGTGGTTTGCCAAACAACTCTGTCAACTTCGGTTTGCGTTGGTCTCAGCTACTTAGCTCCTCTTCGTAGTTTTTGGACAAAACGTTTGTCATGCCTCTTAGGTAAAAAAACACGTTAGCTAGCATTAGTGCTGGTCCCGCAGAAGGTTCCACGATCCTTGAGTGGCGTAACCACAACCAAAGTTGACAGCGATGTAGCTGGGGACGGTGACACTGGAGGCGGATGCGACGTTGATTCCACGTGCTCACCATCATTCATGGTGCGGACGGTGATGCGACGTCCACTGCGGAGCTGCGTTTCCAGCCGTAGTTCCCAGCACCTCCACCGATATGTTACGGGGATGTTGCGAGTATAGAAACGGTATATTTACAATATATGTACAGGCTGAGTCAGAGTACTTATAATGGCTGAACGCCAAAAACACCCAGCAGCCAGCATCTCCGATCTTCTTCGTCCTCTCTCTTCTTTCGTCCTTCCGTAACAATATGGTGCAGTAACTTCGAGGTTAATAAGAAACATAACGAACAACTTAAGTACCGCGCGAAGAGTGTTGGAAAAAGAAGTGAGCCGTAATATCAAGACACAGGAAGAGAGCGGTGGGGATCAGTGATGAAACGGGCATAGCCGATATTCTAGTTGGCAATAGGAGGAAAGAATGGATCTGGCACCCATGTAGTGCGCAGGATAGGCAAATGGTGGACAATTAGAGTTGCTCAGTGGTTCCAGCGGACGGCAAGCGCAGCTGAGGAAGACGAAAAAAAAACTAGGTGAGGTGTTGAAATTAGCATAATTGCTCGCGGAAGTTGGAATAAGCTAGCGCATGACTGCGGTAACTGGAGATCGCACGGAGAGGCATTTATCCTGCAGTGGACATAAACATAGGCTCCTGCTGTTGCCTATGATGCTACTGCCTTTTCGCATGCTACTGCCTCTCCTGATTAGTAGTCCTCCGCGCTCTGCTTTGAATGAGTTAGGGTATTCAGGACACTTACTCGTGTGCTGAGTGAAAATGGCACGTCAATTTTTTTTTGCGCTATCATGCCTGAGGAAGACTGCCACATTTCTCAAAAAGTGTACAGACCCCGTTCAGCCTTCATGACTTCATACATTACATTTTGTAATGATGCATAAATAAATTTGAATCTATATTTAAGTTTAAAACCGTAGCCGAGGGACGCATATAGTGGAGTGTTGTAAGTCCACGTGTATTCACCGGTTCCATAACAGTCTCCACGGCTGGCGTAATTTAAATTAACACCATTTCTTTGACCCACTCACGTTACTAGTACGATGCCTCAGTGAATGTATATTTGGCTCAGACATCATCCGGAAACTCTAATGCTATTCACGGTACGCTGGGAACAAGTGTCGAATCTACTTGACAGGTAATGATAAGGAGTGAGAATTAAGGCGCAGTATCTCAGACACCTTGCTTCGCAGATGACATTACTAGGCTGAACTATACTGGTGATGAAACTGCAAAATTATTGAGGAACTTAGACGGCTACGTGAAACATTTGGGTTCAGCTTAATGTGCAGTATAGAAAGGCAAGAGAAGGAAAATTCATGATCAGTATTCAATGTCTACAATATGTCCAAGGGCACGTTTTTCGAGGTAAGTTGTTGCCAGCGTAAAGTGTTCGTGAGAAATCAGTTTACAAAAGGAAAATTGGGTTGCACTGCATACAGCAGGTATAAACAAGTAATGAGCAGAAGCCTACCGTATTAATTTAAGAAACAAGTGCATAATAACTACATTCTACCGGACTAACATACAAGGCCGAACCTTCACAACAAGGTACGCATATCGCCATGAAGTAGAGACTGAAAATTTTATGGCTAAGCATAGGAAAAAGGCGGCGGTGCCACCGCCACCACCGCCCGTGAACAGGTGTTTCGCTTGCCACTGCCTGTCCTCATTACACCTCGGTCCCCTATTTTTCTTTTCTTCCTTTTCCCCTTGAGAATAGTAACAGGTTGGACAATCTTCAGTGCTTCGTTAATATGCTCTTTTCTCTCATTATCTCCATTCGGCAATAAATTTCGCTTCACATGGATCCAGCATTGGTGTTGGACGTGTATAACTGTTCTCTAACTAAGTGTTGCTTGAAAAATTACCAATTGCAAACATGCAGCACAGCTTACGAGTAGCGCTCATTCTTGATATAAAAAAAAATTATACTGTTTTCCGGCAAATATTGTTTGGTTGGGCAAATTAAATTCAGTCAATTTGAACTAGTTTGTACAGTATTTTGTCGCGCTCAGGAGTTGAACAAGAACGGCATGGTTTTCGATGCAACGAATCGAAAACCGCGACAAAAAAAGCTTCGGTTCAATACTCTGGTCCACAGAATCGATGTTGTGGCTTGTAGGTCTAGACTCGTGGTGAACGAGACTAAAACACGCCTTTTCAGTAACATTGCTTACGTCATTTCTCTACGTAATGGAGAGAGCTCAGAGCATGCATGCACTGCGTCTGATGTGAGGAGAATTTGAAACGGTAATAAGAAATTATGTAAGAAAGTTAACGGAGCTTGCACACTAGACAAATTTCGGCACAGCGGATCAGATAAGTTGTCCGTGCGCCTGATGAGCACTGCTCGCTCACGAAGGTCCCATTAAGGCATGTCCGCGGGCCGCCCCATGGACGTGTTATTGGCTGCACTGGTGGTGGGCCATCGCCGCGCTGCTACTAGTTAAAGGATTAAAGTTACGTTGTGGAAAAGACGAACCGCCACAGGGGAGAGTGCTAGTGCGAAAGCTCGGGGAGCGTTAAGTTCTGTCGCACTATGCAACAACACTGCAAAATTATTTGTTGTGCTTAATACTTTTGGAATGGGGAACGTCGAGGTCACGGGTCTTCATTTTGCGAATTCAGAAGCGGCGTTCAGGCTATGGCGCTTACCCTGGCGGTCTGGAGCCATGGCATGTATAACAGGAGGTTGGTTTACATCAGACTGCAGCTGTGGTGTCAGGAATGGTGATAGATGCGCCGCAGTGTCGCCTTCCTGTAGCCCGTGCATGATACGTTTCTTTGGCTGGTTCACTGAAACACAGGTCGAGTAGTTGTGACATTGACATTGTATAAACTGGCATTTATGTGCGAGCACACTACAGAGAGCCATTTCATACCGGGCCTGATGTTCCGTACCTTGACTCACTCGCCAACCGAAAAGTGCCTTTCAAGTTGTTGACGCGGGCGCCGTAATACAGTTTGCGCCAACAAACACGTGAGGAGTTTCTCCTTAGCTGAAGGCACAAGGCGGACCCGTCGGCTCCAACAGCTGCAAAAGAATAGGGTTGCTGGAACTTTGCTTGTAGTGATGTGTTGCATGTAGAGGCTAGAAAGAAGTCCCTGAACGCAGTGGTAATAAAGAATTCCTTCGCATTCGCATTTTCCCGTATACCAATGACATACGCATTTTAAGGCACTTTGATGGTTTGATGGGAAGCCGCGCTCGAGGAGATTTGTTCTCAGAATGTCACGAAAAGGTGTTTCTCCAACAGATTTAATCAAGCTGCACAAAACATTCCAATTCGCGTATCATGAATTCACCTCTGTTGTCTCGAACAGCGCCTCCAGATTCGACGGCGACTTCGTAAAAATGCGTCTTAGCTTATACCGTCATCGCTTTAATAGCAACGGTGCAGTATGTTGTTCTAGAACTGGCTGCACGTTTTGTCGACCTGAAGGCACTAATCGTCCATTTCGACTCAAAACTTCACCTTGGCATTCTAATCTGCCTCAAATTGCTCTGTCGTAGCCCGCATCGAATTCCGCCTAAGAAAACCAGTGAACGCATCCATCTTTACGTTCCTTTCTGCCACAGCCAACATTAAATGGTTCGTATAAAAGACTCTTTAAAAACGCATATTGTTCGCTTTTATTTTTTGTAAGTTGCTGTCCTTGTTTTGTTTAATGTTTCCCATTGCTGTATCTTAAACTTCTCCCCTGTCTCTTCCCACTGTTTAAGTCATTTTCGTGTTTGTGTCGTCAATTAGCCATGCGATTGCTTAATGGAAAATGGTCATGTTCACAAATTTTCTAAGTTGTTTTTTATAACGATAAGCCAAAAAATTTTCCACTCTATATATTATACACTGTCTCCACATACATTATCTTGTAGATATGTTCTACTTAGTAGTGTATCGTGTATTAAGACATATTGGCTGTTCTAGGGAACGGTAAAATGTTAGTATTTTCGCGAACACTATTCTTGTTTTTAATTGGTGCGCGTATGCTATTGCCCACTGATTGTTACCGCGTAGCTCTTTTTTGCTAGGTTCCAAGCGATCTCGTCTGCGAGTACACCATCAAGCAATGTTCCATAAATTGTGCTATGAGAGCCAACTCGCGACAAAGTGAAGCAGGCTTCAACCACTCCCCATACGTGTGCCGATCCCTAAGACAGTGCAACACCGGGCCAGCCTCCGGAGGAGATGCAGTTCGCCATAAACATGCCCACTAGTCATCGCTTGGCTGGTAATCGTTCTTCAGAGCAGGAGAGAGCGAAATTTTTTTTCGCTGCCTGCTTATCCGTTTTTATGGACAGCGATCTAGTATCTGATCTGTTTTTGGGGTACAGACGGTCTCCATGATGCTTTTTTTTTCTATTCTCAGGCCGAATCGTCCTTTTTTCACTGCGCGAAGATAGAAGACGACGGTCGGATGTTCTTGCAGTTCTAGTTCGCCGGATTCGAGTGAATCAAATGCAGCCTGGCGCATTGCTGATTCCTTCAGTGCACCTGTGTTGATAGTGTTTGCCAAGCTGGCTGCCGCCAAATTTGTTTTCTAGTCGAGGGCAGAAAGATTCTCCCAATAAATAGTTCCTGCCAGAATCTCCGCATCACCATTTCCCCGCCTGACAAATTTTCTTAATATTTTAACATGATGTACTTTTGCGAAATTTATGAACTTGCTACCATTGCAGTTTGGTCGAGCTTAAACATTTTTGGATTGCGTTTGTAGCCAAATAATGTCTATTTTGCATGAATTCTTGTCCATATGCAATAAGAGTTCGGAGCTACATTAGCCCATTCCGTAGTTAGAGATCAAATGGCAGATGTGGGATAAGCGTGCAGAATATGAAGGTTAGAGATAGCCGAGAAAACGGTTGGTAAATCAATGGTTGAAATGTTTCCTTATGTTTTGTCGCTTCCGTTGCAGAAGAAGCCCTTGTCATGTTAGATCGTCTACTGCTAGCGCTGGCCTTGTTTTGTCTCCTGGGAAACGAGAATGGACTTGAAATCGACAGCGCAGACGGAGGATACGTTAATATCCTCGTCTCGATCCACCCGGACACACCACCAAATGAAGTCATTGTCGACAACCTAAAGGTATGTGCGAAATTCCGAGCAATATTCTACGCTACTTGTTAAATAATGCTGTCAAATGGGGTACTCAACCATGTTCGACCACAAATGACATACTGTTTTCATTTATACGTTTACCAATTTCTCCTCGTGTGACGTTTGTGTAAAAATGTATTGGGACAGCTGTAATCCATCATTTCGTACTCTGATAGTGTCGTGTTCCCTTTATTGCCCATTGTCACTTACAATGCGTCTGTACAGAATAATGAAAAGAGACAGTACAGTCAGGCGACCTTTCCGCAAGCACAGTACACATTTCTACAAATCCGTGTCTTTCCAGCACGTCTTTTGTCGCTTCTCAATGCCGGTAACTTCTACTCCGCTTTTCGAGCAATGCCCACCTAAAAACACTAAGGCATGCACTCACATCTTGGAAGTAAGGAAAAGTAAGGGACCCTCTGCGCGCACATGGAATAGATGGATGTATGGATTGACGCTATGAGCATCCCCTTCGAAAGGAAAATCTTGATGGCGTCACTGTTTCTATAGTTGTGCTTGAAGTGTTATCTTTTTACTACAGAGAAAACCTTTCCAGTATCAGACATTCTGAGTTACTATTAGGAGCATTGTTTTTAAAGGCAACAGTTGTTTCTGGTCTGCCTACTTTTCTGCTACAAACCTTCGACCGGTATTTGCAAAGCTCTGTTACGGGCATGTTTACTTTGCCATTTCTATCAGGGAACCCAGAGGCTTTAAGGAGGCTACCTGAGTATAAATCGACTAGCGGGTAGATGTCTTTCCATTCTTGTAAAATGTGTTCCATCATTTTTCTAAATATAGTGTAAGTCATTTCCTAACTACGCGTTCTAAGGCATCATTGAACTCGCTTCTAAAAGTAGAGAGCCTCACTTTTAATTATCTTAGGTTGTTTTCTTCGTTATTTTGTTTTAACCCCTAATTAGGTAATTGTAGCTGGTTTCTTTTGCATTGTCGCCACATCGAAAACACTGTGTCAGTATTTTTGAATTTGTGGTTAACCTTCTTTGGTGCCAAGTTGCTTATCTAACGCTCGCATACGTGCTGGTAAGCTTCGTTTCCTGTTTTCCTCCACTGTGCAGCAATAACAATTTGCTATAAAAATACATGGACAGTCTCGCAACCCATTTATTTCATGTTCTTGAGTCGTTCATTGAAATGAATTTTGCTCTGAACTTCGGGACTTCAATAACTTTCCAGGCATTATAACACCCTGTGCGAATTTACCTTTAGTATTCGCGTGAGCTTCCAATGCGAGGCACTCCACTCACCTTAGGTTGATGTCAATTTGAAGTTGTACTTCTGACTTCAAGCAAATAGTGGAATTTACAAAAATGTCTTGCAGCTGTTATACCTTCAGGCTGTTCTTTCATGAATGTAAAATCTGTGGTGGATGTACCCATAAGCGGTCGTGAAATCACAAAAATCATTTGCTGCTTGCCAGAAAAGTACGCTGTGTTGAAAAATGCAGGCTCTCCTACAATCATCCTCGGAGCTCCTGCACAACGCCACTGGTGGCCTGGTTTTTATCAAGCAAGTCATTGTGGAGTTACCGAAAACGTGGCCGCAGAGGATGACAGCTCGAAGCGAACCTAAATGGTTGTTCTCAAAGAGTGATGTCCGTGTTGAAGCTTCAAAGAGCGGCCACAAAGAAGAGTCCTTCAGTACACACCTAAGAAAAAGGTGTGGGCAACGCGGCGACTTCATTCGTGTTTCACCCGACGTTCTGGCTGAGCTGAACAAAACAAAGAAGGCCCTTAACCACGCAAGTACGGCACTTTTCTATCCACTTTCGAACAACAACAACGTCATAGTAATAATATAATAGACTACTACTACGATGACTACTACTACTACGAGTAGTACTACTACTACTACTACTAATAATAATAATGATAATAATAACGTTTATAGCCACCAAAAAGCCACAATAACATGCAAAGGCCGTCTAAGAATTTGTTGCCTTGCAGGACGATGCATAGGAACAAGATATATACCACAAATGAAGTACAGACATCAACGAGACACGGAGAGCAACTAAAAACATAAATGACACGAAATTGAAAAGGACAAGATTTTAATTGGTTAATTTTCATAAAGAAAAAAATTGGCATAGTAATATTTACTGCTTCAAAGTGTTCTTGAAGTTAATTTCACTATAACTGCTTAAATAATTCCGTGAGCGTGCTTTTCGAATCCACGTTAAAGATTTCATGAACCAGAAACGACATACCAGACGTGTTCTGGAAGCTTCCTTGTGGCGGTATTTTTTTTATTTTTTGTTGAAAACGGAAGCCGAAAAATGTTTTACAAATGTTTCTATTAGCAAAAATTGAAAGCTCGGTAGACCCAGCTTACCTAACATATTTGCAGCTGTTACTATTGCAGAATTCTAGCAATATTTGTAATTATACTTTCTCTAACACTCTATACCTTTTATCTCCAACGATCCCACAGGAACCGAAGATTGTAACGCCGTACCTCAATGCATTGTAACGCAATGTATGTAGAATAATGTTTTTCGCTGACAGGGCGCTAAAGTTTGATATTAAACAACAGCCAAGCAACTGACTTCAGTTTTGAAGTAATAAAAAATCACAGTAATCGTAAGTGGACAGCGAAAACAACCCAGTTTTGGTTTTTGAGCACTGATAACAATACCATTAGTGAAGCAAAGCATCGTAATGTACACGTCATTTTGTAACATTTTAGTGGACATTGTATAAGAAAGATATTTTGCCAGTACCACACTGTGATCAGAATGCCGGAACGCCGAACATTTAAAAATAACCATAGGGATGTCACAACAAATACGTTAAACAACAGTTTCGATATAAATAATCCCTGAGAAACACTAGCATTCAGCTAACACTTAAAACTGAAAACGCCCTTATCGTCGGTAAAGACAAGTTCAAATCGGTTGCTCAATTAATTTTGGAGAAAGTTGTAAAAGCGCCTACGAAATCTCTTGAAATAGTTCACTTAACACGATTTCGAGCTTCGGTTTGTCAAACTCTTTCGCAACATCTAAGAAGAGGGCACGTGCGAACATGCTCTGATTGAATGCCCAGGATCGATCGTCTGGAAATTCGTCAAGCAGTGCGACACTACGGCGCCCACAAACAAAACCAAACTCTCCATAAGTCAAGATATAAAATTTGTTAAGAAAAGAAGACATAGCCGGGAAGAGAAATTTTTTAAGATCTGAGCAATAACTGGTAAGAAAGAAATTGGCCAACTGTTCTCAAACTTGCCCTTCTTCCTTGACTGGTGTAGTGGTATAACAGCTGTAGTCTTCAGGTATTCCGGAATAATATCTGACTGTGCATTCAAATTATTTGGGGTGATGTGTAACGATAGTATTCCATCATATCAAGGAGGCTTGTTAAGACGGAAAGTGAAAAAAAAATCTTCCAGATGACACTTCCTAATTCTCGGAAGAAATTCTGACGCAGATGTGAATTGCGTTAACGACCCAGTGTGTGGGAATAGAGAGAAAGCTCTTTGGGACGCTCTTACAAAGTCCTTCTTTAAAGCACGCGCTATTTGCTGTGGGATATTGCTGAAAGGAGTCGAAAAGAGACCGTTATCGGAAACTCACTCCTCTGAGATGACTTACGAAAGACCTAGTTTGGCTTACACTGTTTGAAAACTGCTAGAATTTATTTTAAAAAATACGGGCGTTTTGCACCCCACATAAGAGTCACAATTTCATTGCTTGCAGACTTATATTCAAATCATAGCTCTTGGTTGTAGCATGTTCTGCAGTTTCCACAAGGCATCTCGATACGAAATCACAGCTATAATTTTCGTGTTCATCCAGCCGTGACCATTACTTATCGGTGCAGCTACTAAGCGTATGTCACGCAATTCAAATTTTTGCCGTTGTGTAGAGAAGCTTTTACGCACTTCACTTGACGAATGTTCTTTGGTTAAGGATGTCGAGTCAAATGAAACAATAAGATTTTCAAGCAAAAATTGCTTAACTCTATAGAGAATGTATTTGCATCGTCCACATGTAGTTACGATCTAAGGCGTTCCAGACGCGTCCGGTAATACAAGACGCCATGCTACAAGGTGGTGGTCAGCTAAACTTTGCAGAATACTACATGACCTAATTGAATAGTTGCAGGCTCTGACCGCTATGTGTTCTAAGCAGGACTGCAGTATACGCTATAATTCCGCTCTGGTTGGAGCTCCACTTGTACGTTCTAGTCTTCAAACGGCAACGTGGATAATCAAAGGTACCTTTTCCGGGCGTAAAATGCCGATGATAAGTCGCTGACCGAACAATTGGTCCACTGAGCACCATTGCCGCATGTTTTCTCAAGCTCTGCAAGAAAACTTGAAATGCTGCATGAGGGTGGTCCATGAATAAGTAAGATGCGCATGCGAAATGATCTCTTACAACCTTTTATAGCCATACATTCAGCATGTACAAAGAAGGCATAACCAGAAGGAACTGCACAAAACTTCTGCCACAACGCCCATTTCGTATAACAAAATTTGCGGAAAAGTCATGCGAGGTGAAATATCATGGCTAGCCTAGGAAACATTGATTACTCTTATTAAAGAAACATCTACAAAGGCAGTTGGAGACTCAGCCAGGAATCTAAACTGTTCCCAGTAATAATGGAGACTGCGAATAATATTGCTTACAAAGGTGAAACTTTGACCCGAGCATCAAAATTTTGCTTTAATGAACTCAGCACCGTTATTCTGCTGAAAGAAAAACTCAGGCTGGCTGAACAGTGTTTCACAGGTCTGCTTGTTTACCGATACGAGCGGGAGTACAAAGGAAAATAAAGGAACGTTGAAGAGTACGTCAATCTGTGACGCTACATCGCAAATCTCGGAAAAGAACGATGAAAATCATGAAAATGACCGTTATAATGGCTATCCCGTGAACAGTTGAGTGTCGTTAATAATAATATTAGCAATGATAATAAATCATGTTTATTATTGAGCCAAAGGAGAGCTACGGAGCTTGCGTACGGGTGTGCTTAAAAATGTTTCTCGAGACAAAATACACAAAGACAAATGTCGTAGACGAAATACAGGGAGGTAGCAAAGCACAAATAGGGAAACGCAAAGTACGCAGGTGCACGTAAAAGCGACATAACGATACAACACGATTATCTACATACACACAAATGAAATGAACTGCTAACTATCTGAATACAGGGAAAATTATCACTACGCCTTTACACTATCACTACACTATAATGGAGCGAGGCGACGCACAAAACGCAGAATGCTGCCTTATATATATATATATATATATATATATATATATATATATATATATATATATATATATATATATATATATATATATATATATATATATATATATATATATAGTTTTTTGAGGCCGAGAATTATGCACACAGACAAGCAGCTTTGGGCCATGTATACTTGCAGGGAGTTCTTTGTATAGTAACAGGGGGCCTCAGTTAATACGTCGTGATTTTCGGGTTGATTTGAGATATATATGACCGGGCTGGACTATGGCCACGATAACGGGAAAAGTGGCGCTCTAGAATAGACATCAGCTCATTTTCGATGCCTAAATTGAGGTTCGAATTTCATTTGCAGGTTCTCTCGGAAACTTCACAGCTACATTATAGTAGTAGAAGGCACATAATGGAATACAATTTCAGGAAAGCAAATGGGGAGTGGGAGTCATACGATATACGACAAGCAACACCTAGAGCGTGAAAGGCCCGCGGTTTCGCATGCTTAACTTGTGAGGAGAAGTTGAACGCTTTGTTAAAGTGCGCACGACGAGTTTTCCTTTCATCCTCTCTGGGCACTGGAGCCCACGAAACATGTATGGAAATTGCACATGGTGTCTTAACCGCGTATATATAACTTAATGCCATAGTTTTGGAAGCATTTAATAGTAGTTGACGTCTCTGCAGCAGTTCTAATTGAAGAAGCAGAGCAGTTAGTAGAGCCCATCTAAGTTCAGGCTCAGGTTGTCACATTGTAGCGCCTCCAGATGTCTTGATACCGCCACGAAAAAGCCCGACAAAGAAAGAAAAAGAAGGCGGATGTCGAAAACTTTTTGCTGTGTACCTTTGTGCGTGTCACAGTGGTGGAAAGGCAGTGACGTATAATTTCGTTCTATTTTTAAAGAGGCAGGTGACGCGCATCCGAGACCAACTTGGATAAGAATCTTACGCACTGGGCAAATACAACCTATACTACGCAGTTTCTTTTTTTCGGAACACTTCATTTGGAGGACTTCATTTCCGTAGAGTAGGCCACTGCTTTTTTTTTAGGTAGTACAAGTATGCTGCGGTTGTTTCAAATAGCAGAGTGTACTTTCTTTAGACAGACACTTTAATAAATTACTGATGTAGGCTTAAGCTGCATTGAGTTTCGTGAGTATTGTTTTCTTCCCCTAAATTAGTGTTACTATAATGTATTCAGCAGCAGGCATATACTTGCTAATGTACATTTGTCCGCAGGCGCTGGTAGTAGGAACGATAATTAGATCGGAAGGGCGTATGTTCATAGTGACATATCTTAAGCCGCGAGGTGACGTACCGTTCTGATAGGATGCTTTAGTTTAGCGGGTAAGCAGAATATGTTGTTTTTTCATTCAGTATGCTGAGTTTTGAGTTTATTTGCGTGCATGAATTTTATAACCCACTCCAAGCAGCGCACGTAGGCGATTTCGAGTTTAGGACCTGGCGCCAGCGCAGCTACGCTGCTTTGAAACTCTGCGCGTAGACCTAGATTCAATTACGACTGCTTCGATTCATTTTCGAGTCATGAATATAATATAGGTGACACTGCTCAATAGGAAGCCCTCGAAAATCGTGAGAAACCTGTTGGAAAAAACGCAGCTTGGTTCCATTGGTTATTTGCTTCTCAACTTTCCCCGGGGTTTGAGAATCCCTACGGGCAGCGGGTGTCTACTGTTTTCTCATGCCTGGACATTACCTCGAACTTTGCGTACTGTGAACATCAGACTCAGGACCTGAACCGTCATTTCTTTCCATCCCATGACGCTCTGGCGAAAACTCCTGCGAAAACTTGACAGTTTTCTGCCTCGTTCTATCACTGCTTTAACATCCACATTTAGTTTCTGAAGGCAAGACAGATGCTACGGCCTCTTCATTCTAGGATGCTGTGTGATATAATGCAACACGAATCGCAGCGTGGAGTTGCTGATGTGAAGGTGGAAAGCAGTCAGGCATCGCTCCCGTAGCAGCGCAGCAACACCAGCAGCGGGTGGTTGCACCTTTCGGATGCTCGCAACGAACACACACATCCGTTATTAACCTTCCTCATCGTTTGCGAGGCTTTGAAACCTAGCAGGTCACTCGACATGCCGGACTCTTGCACACACAGCCCAATAATTTCCTGGGTTTCGTCGCTGGAATCCTAGAGGCCGATCATGATATATTAATCGCCAGCGAGGACCCTTTCCACTTCGATGAAACAGCTCGAGTCCACGTCACAAACGAGAAACTTCAGAAAAACACACACAACGCCAGGCGAAAGAGGCGCCGTGCACCTCGACGTTGTGGGAATATTTGGTTAAATTGACAGTTCGCCTGTATCGGTAACGAATTCTTGAGTTTCCAATTGCTGACGAAGTGATATTTACAAACACTAGAAAGAAAAGAGGATAAGGAATGGATCATTCGAGAATTCCAGTAGTGGCCTTTTAGCAAAAGAGCTTTGTCTATTAATGCAAACGAATCACGATCGATTGCTTGAGTAATTAGATAACAGGAGAGTGATAAAAGAAGGTATGTCCATTTGAGTGAGCTTTGAAATGAGGAGCTCATGACGAACTATACCAAATGCTTAAGTTAAGTCCAAGTAAGGAGCGTCTTTTTGGCACGACACGTACCATAGTGCAAGCGTGGATAACGAATATTCCCAAAATTGTGTGGTGGATTATCCTGATACAAAGCCGTGCTGTTCATCTATTAAAGTGTTGTTAGAACTAACATAAAGCAGCGAATGCAGTAGATGTTAGAACAGTTTTGAGGCAGTGCACAGGACAGGTGTAGGCTCCGGAGATCGGGAGATCCAAGGACCCCTAAGCATTTCTTATTAGTCGTTGATAGGACAGCGTTAAAGCCCAATATAACGCCGTTCAGTGGTCCTTCGGGTTTTATAGGGCAAGTAATACTTTTTGCTGCAACGTATATTATCGAGTTTTGGAATTAATTTTTGTCCCGGTTAATTCTTTGTACAGTTTTTTCCAGTTTCTACGTTAGCATGTTCGCTGTAGACGGGATCACTTGGAAGATTTAATGAGAAGCAATGAACGCCACATGACACCCGAGATGTCGCGTCGCCGCATTTGCTTCGTCAAGGCGCGTTACTGACGTGGCGTTGTGGCGATGCCCTCTGCCCTGCGGCAGCATCTGGCATGCTACTGTCGCCGCAGGTGTCCCGTTGGCCCATGCCAGCAAACGCGAGACAACGTCACGAGCGGTCCCGTTTCGCTCTGACGGGCGCCATCAGGTTTTTCGCCTAATGTGACATTTTACGCCGTGGCACCAAAAATATTCGCAATTTTTAATAATAATAATAATAATAATAATAATAATAATAATAATAATAATAATAATAATAATAATAATAATTGGAAGAAGAAGAACCAGATAATCATTTATGTAATACGCCTAGGGACAGCACTCTGGGCATAGTTGAGGTGCACAGAAAAAGAAAGGGCACCAATGTACTGTCACAAGGAAAAGTTAAGAGAACACTATTAGAAAAAATTAAGCTTCATAAAAAGGTACCCAATGAGTACCAATATCGCAACGACACGCAATTCGGAGACCGTAAACATGTGCGAAAGGAGGGAGAAAGTGAGATAGCAGGAAACGAGCGTTACTGGAAACAAGACTCACGAATAAGTCTGAAGCACGTCACAGAATGCAAACAACAAGCCTTGAACGATATGAAGATGGAGAAAGTGCCAGTTGCATGCACTTTCCATTCCTTGGAAGGGCGAGTGTCTGATGATAGACGCATTAGCGTGGAGAGGTTTATGTTCCTTGGTAGTCTTCGGTGGAACCTGCAGGAAAAAACGTTAGTAGTTCCGAACTTGTCATGAGAATCGAACAAACAATGACACCAAGGACAAAATAGGGAAATAACTTGTATTTACTAGTCGAAATAAACAAATGATAAATTAATGGCCATGAAAGTGGAAGATAAAATACCTTCCGCAGGGGGGGACATTGCACGTCTTCGAATCACGCGTAATGTGAAGACGTAGAATCGTTCCTCTCTTTCATTCGCTTTCATCCAAGCGAACATGCCAAAATCTGGTTTTCAAAGAAATTAAAGTTTGCTCATATAACTAGCTCTATTTAAAGCATGAGCATGGGTCAAACTGCAGAGCACAAAAGTGATCAATATTGTCTATATTCTTAAGTATATTAATATGTTCAGTGTAAAGAAGGAATGAGGACTTCTGTATTGCTGACGGAACTTTACTGATGAAACTTAAGAGCAGCAGACACCGAACCTTCCGAGACGCCACTACATGCTGAATAGAAAAAAGAAGACTAATCATTGACACTCAAAAAGCATGACCTATTAAGGCATTATATGCGTAGTAGAGTTACAACCAGGTTCTAAAACAGTAGGGGAAGATAGACTACGCCTACGATTTCGTTAAGGCCGCAGTACACAAGCATCACCTCGCTCCCTTCGCGTGATGGGGGAAGAAATGTGCGCAATAAAGATGACAAGATTTGTGTTAGTACAACGGCCAGAAAGTAAAATCATGCTACTTGGGAAGGAGGACACTACTTACACCTGACAACAATGTACAACACTTGGAAGTTGGAGAAAGAAATGGCTTGATAGTTTGTGAATATGGTTTTGTGGTTGGATTTAAAGACAGGAAAAACGCGATTGGTTTTCCGAGCGCCCGAGAAAGTCAATATATCCGGACATTTCATAAAAATTCGTGTCACCACAGGTACAAAGATACAGCTTTAGGCTTTGATAATAGTGTGCAGGGTGCCATGTGGGTCGCAGAGAGAAGATGGATGCCGATGCCTCAGGCATTCATGATGAGACATTCGTCAACGAATGCCGAGCTGTAAATTCCAACGAAAGAGCTCGACTGGTGGATAGGGCCTTTAGTTGACGGTTTATATACAGAAATACTGAGAAAAGCAGACTGGTTGCACTTCTCCACTGCAGGGGTGGAGTAGACGGATACAATCACCATATTTGCTGCAGCGCATGCGATGTTGCCAAATACTCTGTCATCTGGCTAGAGGCGCTCCTCTCGAAATGTCTGCATAAGACTTGTGATGCCCCTAATGGAGGGTATTACAGTGGAAGTACAGGAGGTGATATTTTCCAATCGATTTCTTAGGCTCAGAACTTTTGGTTTTTCATTTTTCCTGCGTTGAAAGTATACCACATCACGAGGGTCATAATATGCATGTTATGCTATGTTCACACTACGGTCGTAACGCGTGTAACAGCTCTTTTGGCGTATCGAACCTAACGGCTGTAAAAAACGTTACGGCAGTTAAGCCGGCACCTTTGTTCACATTTACTGCTGCTTAAATTACGGCTTTTACAACAGGCCAATCAAATTTGGAGCTGCAGAATCGACGTCACCAGCGGTCCAATATGGCTCCTGCCAACATGCGAGCGCTGGCCGAGATCGAAGAAATTCACGCTCAAAACAAACTTATAGTCATGTATTCAATCGCCCAAGACGACGAAGGCGACGCAGAAGGGTTTGGGTGCGGCAAGTATTTCTCGACAGGGCCGTGGACGGCGATTTTCACAACCTTATCGCCAAGCTCCGAGTTGGTGAGGCTGCGATGTTTTATAACATCATGCGTATGTCGCCCCAGCAGCTCCGCTTCTTTGAAAACCTAGTGAGACCACTCATCGATGTTCGGAGCACGCATGTGCGGCCATCGATTTCCTCAGCGGATAAACCAGATGAACTGAAAACAGTCTCGCAAGGCGCACTGCAAAAATTTTCACGAACAGAGCCAATCGTGCACACGGAAATGCGGAATGGCACTTCCCGCGCCCGGAGCTGTCTGCAGACGGAAGGACGGAAGTGTCGTCACCGGTTGTTGAAAGACGAAAGCTTATCGATCATTGGCTGTGTAGCAACGGTCGTAACATAACAGTTGCAAATGTTGCCGACCCTTTAACACTCTCACCCACGATTTTTGCGAGAATTGCGCACGTTGGTACCTTTACGTTCGCAGTCTGAACTAGACGCCTACGCTTGTTGCGCTTCCGCTTACGTATGTTACGAAAAATCGGCGCCTTACGAACGTAGTCTGAACATAGCATTAGACATAAAAATGGTGGCTGAGGTCGGTCGAACGGAAGGTTTATCGCAGGACCGAACTAAACGCAGAAATGTAATTTGCTTGCCAGATTGCAAAAAGGAAGGTGCCATGACACGTTTCTCTTAAAATATTTCTGCGTGTATTTGCTTATTTCCAAGGCGATTTGGTAGCTGCTTTTTCAAGGTATCGCATTCGTGAAGTCCGGGCCGGCAACGACGCTGCTTACAATGCACACCGCTCGGTGATTACAATGCGATACGCAGAGCGCATGGCTGGCGCCACTTATTGCGCTACCAGTGGGCTCTAGGGACATACAAAAAACGCAGGGCGGGAGAATGCTGGGGTTAATAGAAAATGTAGTGCTTCAGTGCAAGAAGCACGGTGTCCATGCGGGATGTAGTTTAAGGCTAAAGTGATGATGGTAATTTATCATGTCTCGTTCTTGGAAGTGCATGGCGGTTGTTGTGATCAGCCTTGAATTCTGAATGAAGGAAACCGCAAGCATTTTTATAAAGCAAATGTGCAGTATAGAGAAAACCTATGTTCGGTAAGAGATTTTTTCGGTACCTGTATCAGTGCTTCGTAAATAGGGTAAAGACGTACCACATGACGCCTTTTAATGAAATACGAATTTCATAGGCGAAGTCCAAATACCCTAGTTATCTAGAAACCAAAGGGCGATTCCAGAGAATTTAATTATAGAACCAGAAGTACAGATAAGTGCCCCCAACAGTTCCACAAGACAGCTAATGAATGCGTAAAAATACAGAAGTTCATAGTGAACGTATTTGCTATTCGATAACTCTTTGCAAAGCCATCATTAGCTAATAAAAATCAACATGTTATGCCATGGTTTGTGCTTGTTTTTTGCGTATTTTTGTGCGTTTAAAACACGCAGCAGTCCATAAATCAAACAAGTTCATCATATCTGCATTTTTCTTTCGCGTAGCTACATTGTTGCCATACAATTTAGCTCATTATGCGCAGGCAAAATGGACATCTCCACAATAACCACATGTGTGCACTTGCATATTGAAACCATGAGAATGAGTGGACATGTTTGTTGCAGAATTCGTAGGAGTATAACTACAGCATATGGTTTTGACCGTTCAAATCAGAGTATCCCTTGTTTTAATCAAATGGTTACGTGTTGTATGGAAAAATGAATCTGTTAGTTGGAAAATGCAGCTGTGGTCACGCGCTCACCGCAATTGCGCTGACTGCCTACTCCGTTTAAAAATCCCCCCTCTCAAAGCCGCATCTGGTAAATACTGTTTACTAGAATTCTTTTGCATTTCAGCCTACGCCTTCCTGAATGAGTGGGCCCGTTTCCGGTATGGCGTGTTTTATGAGTACGGGCGCTTGGGACACAAGAAGTACCCTCTGTCCTACTGCCCTTGTTGCAATAAGGTGGGTACCCAGCATTTGATTTGTTTGTAAGCGCATTGTATTACTTCTATATTAGGTGAGCTTGAATATTCAGTATAGGGAAGGAAGCAGGCGACCCAATCAAGTATATAGAATTACCTCTTAATAAGTCCGTGTAGTGGAGCCAGATCATTCGTTGACGCCATTTCACGGTCCCTCTGACAAATGTTTGGTGTTTGGCATTCATCGCCCACTAAATCTGCAGGCTTGCTGTCATGCATACAGATCCATGACCTCGAATTCTCCACAGCAGTTGCTGGCGAAGCATGCAAAAAAGTGCGCAAATCAATCCTCGCAGCCACCATTTCGCTGCCACGCATGGTCTTGCGGAGCTTGCTACGGCACGGCGTAGTGTTTATTTCTGTCTCAGCGATAGTGTTTTATGCTCCATTCCAGTTATTCGTGGAGCAAGGGAAAAGTGGCAGACCTAGTAACACTTGTTACTTGGGTACTCGGTTCATATTGTACTACGGACTATAGGAACTATGACCACTTAGAGCAAATCGACAAAAATTCATAGAGAAAGGGACAAGGTGACCACTTTAAAAACTCTTATTAGCGCCACCTTTAGCAGAAACCTAACTCAGTAAGACTCACTTTCACCTTGTCCCTTTCTTCCCTTCTTTTTGCCAATTTCTGCTAAGTGACCATTGTTCTTACAGTCTTTAGTACAGTATTGCAGACATACTTGTCTTGCCGCGCGTATGCCAAGCTTGACAACGGTTTCCTATATTTAATCGCTGCAATGCGAATGCGTTAGTACAGTGAGCGGAGCAATCGACAAGCTATTCTAAATGTCAGTTTGAAGGCCACGCGACGTTATGGGCTTTTTTCTGCTAAGCAGCGTTCTCAATCTGAGGTGACCGGTTGACCACGCGCCCTCACCCCCGTCTTCCACAACGCCAAAAATGAACAAAAAGGAAGAACGCCCTTCATACAGGCTACTCAGCGAGATGGTTTACGCCATTTGCTATGTGATGTCTCTGCACTCTTGCCTTTCAATAACAGCGCTTTCAATCATGTGTCCAATTAGTTAAAGTCCGCATGTCGCTGAAGGATGACAAGCAGAGAAAGAGAGCGAGAGGCGGAGGGATTAAGAAGAAAGCTTGTCTACTTGCGATCAACGGCCAAGTTGTGAACGTGGGGAAGGGTGGGGAAATGTCGCAAGTTAACAAATCTAGGATAACGAAGCAAATTAGGGCACCTAACTAGCTGGGCTACGCTGCGTAAGCTACCAGAACCGCTCTAAAACGTTCATCCTTAAGGTGCAGTGTTAGCGATATGCAGGCATGTAAACATTCTCGTTGTCAACATGGGATTCCCCCGCCATAATTGTAAATAATTCGATCGCCCCATTTTGAATCCACTTTCAGCCAATGAGCGCATACATTTCCTCCTACACCAGCCCGGATACACTGCCCTGTAACTACAACACATTAACCATGTATTTTTCATATCCCTTATGCTTTTTTCGAAGCTCTAAAACGAAGTTAACTTTTGAATAAGAGCTAAATTCCTCCAGACACTAGGTTACTTGTTTCTTCACGGATCTTAAACATTTGCGACTAGAAACTCGACCCTAACAAGTGTTCAAAATATTCTTAGTAAATATATTCGTAATTATACGCTATTTCTGGCTTACACCAACGATACGATGTAAAATATTGGCACATATTACGTGACGCAACCACTATACACTGCACAATATTATATTATAACGCCCATTTTTACGCACTAAACCTCCAGTAAACCTATAAAGGGTCATGTATTTGTTTCAGAAATCTTATTTTGTAATTCCTGTCATTACCTGGTTCTATATGCAACAGAAGCAAAAAAAATATTTTATAAGACTGTCCCACATGATTAATTTTTTTCGCATAGCTGCAATGCATAAATTCGTTTACAGGCCCATGGATATTTAAAATATGTCTGATTTAAAATATGCCGGCATAACATCCTCCTTTTACTTGCAGAAAATTGTACGCTGGAACTCGTGCTCTGATAAAATTGTCCATGCTATTCTTAATCCTAACATTTGCGAGTATCACGACGGCTGTTATGCCACCGAAAAGTGCCTGGTCACGATAACTCAACCAGAACAAGACCCCATTGAATCATCGCTCATGTTCCGACCGCGCCTCGACAACGTAAGTTTTTTGAAGTTACTTTTATCGTGTATGACCTCTTAATTACAGCGCCAATGATGGTTAAAAAGCTTATTAAAGCATTGTTTTCCTCGTGGACGCAGCAGCAAAAGGCGAAACCTGTAATCTGTAACCTGGTTATGCAGCGCGGTAAGCTTAAAACTTCAACCGATTTTTCGTTAAGCTTAAGACAGTGCTTAGGGCCTAAAGCAAGGGTTCTTCTATGGTTATCACTTACGATGGCGTCTCCAAGAACCAGCACATTATTTGACGGTGAATTATTAGAAAGATGTTTCCTCTTACTTTGTTGAAGCTCCTGAAGTTGTATCCTCCATAGGAAGTCCGCATGTTGCATGGCTAACTTATTCCAATCGTTGTAAGGGCGGTTCTAAAGGTGACCGTCTCCCAGGGCCGCGCAACGAACCCTTAGACACTCCTGGTAGTACCTAACTTAGCGCTATGATTCAGCGGAAAGAATAGCTCCAATCCTCCTGGCATGCCCAGTTGATGGTTGAAGAAAGCCGCACATCATTTGAACTTCCAATGGGACGACACGATTACGACTAAACCACGACATGCTTCTAGCGCGGAACATACATGTCGCAATTAAGGACGCTAACGAAGCAGGATTGTGCAGATAAGTAGGGGAACAATGAACAGGGCTCAGAGTGCTAGAAATGAAGCTTAGAACGACAGAAAGCTGAGCTAGTTGGTAAGGATTCATTATGCAAAATAGAAGTGAGGCGTGCAGACAGGACACAAGAGTAGAGACGTTGACACCACGAACGCCGACTATCAACTGAAGGGAGCACAGAGGCGAAAAAATGAAAGACACAAAACTCATCTGCGCATGCTCAGGAATGGTAACACCACATGTCAATCGGGTACACGTGCTGGTCTACGTGAGAGATAACTGTTAAGGCACTTAATCTCTTCTTTATGTAAAGTAATCGAAGGCTTACTCACGCACGCACTTCGACCATTATAGATATGCCATGCCTCTACCATAGGACGCGTATCTTCATTCTTATGCCTGTACAATATCGCGCATTAATCTAACTCTGGCTTGCAGTTACAATCTCCGCAATATAGCGAAAGATTAGAAGGCGATCCACCGGTTAGCGACCTTTTATGCTCCATTGGCCTCTGATTGATACACCGTCCCGTTTGCCCTACGTAGAACTGGCCACAGCTAAGGGGAATTTGATAAACCACACCCATACGACATTCAGTAAAACTGTTATTCTGATTGTGCTTCACTGGACAAATATCTGTTCGTTTTTGCCTTTAACCCGCTCCTTTTTATTCTGTACGGCAGCGCATATCTTACCTAGCTTATTGGGAGCAGTGAAAGCAACATTAACATCATATATACTAGCAACGTTTTTAAGCCTGTGCGACACTGAATGAATATACGGAATACCCACTACTCTCTTTTTTGCGATTACTGCTTTCTGTAATTACGTCCGTCCCTCTCGAAACCGACTTCTTTAGGCGCTCAGCTACAGTGGCCACCGCTACACTAGGATAACCTGCTTCTAATAGGCGCTGGACCTGCGCATTAAAACTGGCGCTCATTTTGTGCATGCAAAATCTTGTGAGGCAAGACTTAAGGCACGACATGGCAATTCCGTTTTTTACTAATTTAGAATGCTTGGATTGAAAGTTTAGCAACGGCTTCGAAGATCTCGGGGAGTACTGCCAACAAACATGATTTTGTTCGAAGATCAAGGAAATGTCAAGAAACTGAATTACGCGTCGCTGAGGTGATTCCTTGGGAAACTTTAATCCTCCCCCATAAAGTTTAAATTGGTCACTTACTGAGGTAGCAGCAGAGTCTAATTCTTCCCTATTGTAGAAAATCAGGTAATCATCAATGTAACGAAATATCTTGATAACGCTATCACCTAAGGCTTTCTCTAAGCAGTTGTCAACCTTACTCAGGTAAATGTTGCTAATAATAGGGGCAACCTTTGAGCCAATGCAAATGCCTGATTTCTGCAGAAAAACGCTATCGCTCCACCCAATCAGCGTTGACTTCAAGTACATTGAAAGAATTTCTAGAAAAGCTCCCGTGGACACACCGCATCTGTCAATAAAAGCCGACTCTTGCACTTGTTCATTAATGCACTCATTTACCGAATTTAGCAACCCGTCATGCGGCAAGGACTAATACAGGTCTTCGATATTCATACTAAAAAGCTGTACAATCACCCGGATAGAAGATGGAAGAAGATAGGTATAACGCCTACAGGTATTGAAAGACTTCATAGGCTTGGCCGTAAATATCATGGGAAGTCTAGGCCGGTTATTATAAAATTTCTTCACTGTACGGAAAAGACGTGTATTTTACATGCATCCCACAAAACTTAAAGGCTCGACGTTGTCTTTCCTCATTCGAACACTGTTCAAAGCGCTTTCGTGAAGTGCGTGAACTTTTGTTGGATAATGCAATGGAAGAAAAAGCAAACGGCGCTAAAGTAAAGCTGGTCTTCGATAAAATAAACATAGACGGTATTCTGTATGTCTGGGATTCCGAGAAAAGAGAGCGTATCAGATTGACCAAAAGGAAAAATAGGGGACAGAAACAACACGATACTAAGTCCTTGATGGTCCTGAGCGTTAACTGCAGAAGTGTAATTAATAAGGCAACCGAGCTTGAGGGGCTTCTTCTTTCTAGCAATTCTGACATGGCTGTGCTGACTGAAACTTGGTTACGTGATGAAATTTTTGACAGCGAAACCATGACTGCTAGGCACAGTGCAGTCAGGAAAAACCTCATTGGTAGAGGTGTTGGCGTCTACATTATCTACGTCAAATTATTACAAGTTTTCATGATGCCTTATGTGTGAAATGTCAAGTGCACTTTTAGTAAAGCTTATTGTGGTCGAATCAGGTACATCATAGGTGTGATGCACAGGCCCCCATTCTCTTCCCTGAAAGTTTTCGATTATTTAAAAGTTTACATGAGCACGTATGTAAAACCTGGCTATCTGGTCATTCTAGCTGGCGATTTCAACCTGCCTAATATTGACTGATCCACAATGTCCCTCGTAAACCATAACGACAAAACAGGCTATGCTATGTTGGATATAGCATTTGCTTTTGATTTATCTCATGTTGTGTCGAATACAATAGGATACACGGCAGTTCTAAATCTTTAGTAGACCGCTTCTTCATGAGCGGATCTATTAGTACTAAATCAAAATGCGAAATTGTCACGGGAATCTCCCATCACCAGGCTGTGCTCCTTATTTATCTGATACTGCTATCGACAGAAATGGAAAACAATCTTGTTTGGCTAACTTTTCACGTGCAGATAACACGTCGATAATCGATGTCTTATCCTTTCATTTTGATAGTATTTCAATGTTACCAGCAAATGTAGACGATTTGTAGATTTCCTTCAGGAATCTTGTATTGATGTCTATCAGGCACGTACCCAGGATCTTTTTTTCGGGGGGGGCGGGGCCCACCACCTCCATCATCATCATCATCATAATCACAATCATCATCATCATCATCATCATCAGTTTGTTTTATGTCCACTGCAGGACGAAGGCCTCTCCCTGCGATCTCCAATTACCCCTGTCCTGCGCCAACCGATTCCAACTAGCGCCCGGGAATTTCCTAATTTCATCGTTCCACCTAGTGTTTTGTCGTCCTCAATTGCGTTTACCTTCTCTTGGTACCCATTCTGTAACCCTAATGGTGCAATGGTTATCTAACCGGCGCATTACATGACCTGCCCAGCTACATTTTTTTCCTCTTGATGTCAATTAGAATATCGTCTATACCCGTTCGCTCTCTGATCCAAACCGCACTCTTTCTCTGTTAACGTTATGCTTAGCAATCTTCGTTCGTCGCTCTTTGCGTGGTCCTTAACTTGCTCTCAAGTCTCTGCCCCATATGCACTGGCAAAATGCACTGGGAAATGCACTGGCAAATGCATTGGCACTGGACATATTGCAGTGGCAAAATGCACTGATTGCACACCTTACTTCAATAATAATGGTAAGCTTCCTGTCAGGAGCTGGCAATGTCTGCCGTATGCGATCCAACCTATTTTTATTCTTCTGTGAATTTCCTTCTCATGATCAGGCTTCCCTGTGATTCATTGACCTAGGTAAACGTACTCCTTGACAGTCTCTAGTGGCCGGCTGGCGATCCTGATCTCTTGTCCCTTTGCCCGGCTATTGATCATTATCTTCATCTTCTGCATAATAATATTCAACCCCACTCTTACACTCTCTCTATTAAAGTCTCCAATCATTCGTTGTAACTCGTCTGCATTGTTGTTGAATAGAACAATGTCATCGGCAAACCGAAGGTTGCTGAGATATTTGCTGGCGATCTTTACATGTAAGCCTTCTCAGTTTAATAGCTTGAATTCTTCTAAGCATGCAGAAAATAGCTTTGGGGAAATTGTGTCTCCCTGTCTGACCCCTTTCTCTATAGGTATCTCCCTGCTTTTCTTGTGTAGAATTAAGGTAGCTGTAGAACCTCTGTAGATATTCTTACACGAAGGATGAGTCAGTAAGACGAAAACTATTTACAGATTATATTTACAACAACGGTTGTAGCGCTGACCGGTTAGATTCACAGGGCGAGCCAAGTTCATTCTTCCTCCTATTTTCTGGAGTGATGGCGCCTACGCGCCTCGTTCAAACAAACAAATACCTCACGCATGTAGCAATATTTTCCAAGCTTTTTACGTAAGCGTTCTGTACCCCTTCATTACGTAGTGCCTCTACGATTGCTGGTATCTCTACTGAATCAAATGCCTTTTCGTAATCTATATAGGCCACATAGAGAGGCTTATTGTACTCTGCAGATTTCGCGATAACCTGATTGATGACATGGATGTGATCCATTGTAAGGTATCTCTTCCTCAAGGCAGCCTGTTCCCTTGGTTGACAAAATCCATTGTTAACACTATTCCATTGGAGATTATTTTGGTAAATATTTTATATAATACTGGGAGCAAGTTAATGGTCCCATTATTGTTCAATTCTTTAACGTCTCCTTTTTTGTGGATTAATATAATGTCTGCATTCTTCCAGTTTTCTGGGACACTTGCAGTCGATAGACACTTCTTATAAAGAGCCGCCAGTTTTCCAAGCATTATGTCTCCTCTATCTTTGACTAAATCGACTGTTATTCCACCTTTTCCTCCCGCTCTTCATCGTTTCATGTCTTGCAGGGCCCTTCTGACCTCATCGCTAGTTATAGGAGAGTTTCTGTATCCTGTTCATTACTGTTTTTAAGTGAACTATCGCGGCTCCTCTGGGTACTGTATACATGTCAGCTAAGAATATTTCCGCTGCTTTTACTATAACTTCGATATTGCTGATGATATTATCCTTCTTATCTTTTAGTGCATACATCATGGTTTGTCCTATGCCAGGTCTCTTTTTTACTGATTTCAGGCTGCGTTCATTTTTTACGGCTTCTTCAGTCTTTCTCATGGTATAGTTTCGAATATCAGTTATTTTCGCCTTGTTGATCAGTTTTGACAGTTCCACGAATTGCGTAACGCTGTGAGGCCGCCAGTCCCATACAACCGCGTAGAGCGCAGGACTCTGCGATTCTAGACGTACTGCGCTCGCTGCGAAAGGTTAGAAAAACACCCACATAAGCACAGCAGAGAAGTGGCTACGTGAGGCGATTCGACCGATAACTGTAGGACCGTCATTCAAAACAAGTAATTGTTCTCCACTCCCGGCGGCGTTTTCTCTACTCCCTTTTAAATAAAAAAATGTTGATCCATAAATATTCTCATAAACAACGGTTAACTTTTTATTATTCACTTTTGCTTGCAGTTTGGTTGTTTCCTTGGCTCTCTCCCTTAGTAGATCGCTTAATTTCTCAACTCCTTGCGATTTTTGTTTCCAGTTGCCAATTTTGCACGAAAAGTGCAATACAGTTAGGGAAAAACAGACGAGGTAACGGGCGACGGTCATCTTGCTTTTGGGTTTAAGGGTTATTGCAGGGTTTCATGATTGACGCTGGTTCGCATTATATTATTTCCCACCTTATCTAGTCCATATCACATGTATATGGTTCCGGACATCTGCCAGCGTCGCGGCGAGCCGTAACTCAAGGAAATAATGAAGCAAAGGGATAAGTTAAACGCAATTGGCGATTTCTCGGGCCGCAACTCGTTCCATGAGAGTACAGACCACCTGAGTAACAGCCGCATCCCTCTCCTGGTCCCAGGATCAGCCTAAACAAAGAAGGTTGAACTAACAAAAGCAACAGCTATGCGCGTGACGGTTGAATAATTGGTGACAACTGAACGCATCTCGAGTTAATCGCGCGGGTGCGGAATATATGAGAAAACTGTCCTTCACATTACAACAGATGCCGATAACTACCGCCATCTAAAAGGAGTGAAAAAGGCAGCATAATGCTGACCGATGAACAGCTGCGAAGTCTCAACATTATTCTGGCGGCGCTTTAGAAATATGTGAGGAGTGGTGGCGTAAGTGGGGAGGGGGGGGAGTATGCCACTTGATTTCGGGGGGGGCCCGGGCCCCCCCGCGCCCCCCCCCCCCCCTGGGTACGTGCCTGATGTCTATTGACCATTTTGTGCCAAGCATTATTAAAAAGGTAAAACGTGAGAATCGATTTTTCGTACTCCAATACAAATGCGCAGAAAATTTAAACGATTGAAAAAGAAAAGAGCAAGCAGTAAACCGTCCTTGGCATCTGCAAGAAAACATTTTCCTTCTTACCGCTCAATGTAATATCGCTCGATAAAGAAAATTATTTTAGCGACTTGTTGCCTAACTTCACTTCAACTTCACAAGATAAATTCTGGTGCGCAATCTCTCCAGCATCTAGACACGTGTGTATAACGTCAGCGGCACGTTAAATCATGACGAAAAAGAAATATCATCTGCTTTTAAGATATACTTCAAATCTGTTTTCCCTAATAATAATGACATACTGCTGCTTTCGAAACGTGTATACCTTCAATGCCTGATTGTGTCATTAGCGAGCAAGCAATACTTTTGGTATATCCAAATTCAAAAGAATAAAATGCTTTTGAATTTGGATATACCAAAGGCCTCCGGACCCGATAACATACCAAACGTATTCCTAACTAGGTATGCAGAATGGATAACCAAGTAGCTGTTTATATTATATTCAAGATCTCTAAACGAAGGACAGGTTCCGAACGACTGGAGGACGGCCAGAGTTCAGCCGGCTCATGAAAATGGTAATAAACAACGCAGCAATAATTATAGGCCAGTCTCACTAACATCGACAACTTGCAAAATTACGGAGCACATAATACATAGCCGAACCTCTGATTTTCTTGAAAACCTAATTTTATTGCAAATATTCAGTGCGGATTCTGGAAACGTTATTCTACAGGGACTCAATTAGTCGAAACTGTGCATGACCTAGCTAAATCTGTTAATAACAGAAACCGAACAGATGCCATTTTTATGGATTTCGCAAAAGATTTGATGAAGTTTCTCACAAAAAGCTGCTTTGCAAAATTAATACCACAATAAAAATTACATAAATAATAATTGGATTTCAACATACTTGAGTAACCGTCAACATTATGGGACTTTTCGTGATCGCTCATCTCAGTCTCTTTCTGTCGACGCTGGCGTCCCTCAGGATTCGGTGCTTGGGCCGCTTCTATTCATTTATATAAACAACATCGTAAAAGACATTCCAGTTCATATTAAATTGTACGCGGATAATTGCCTGCCTTACTCAGAAATTAAAACTATATCAGATCAAACAACACAGAACTACGCCTTCCAAAAGATTACTGAAGGGTGTGATGTCTGGTAGATGCTGATGAATTTTCAAAAAAAAAAACGTTTACACGAGAATAACTCGCAAGGAAAATCCGCTCATATTCCAATATTCTTTTGCTGACAATATCCTTTCCGCAGTTACACAATACAGATATCTAGGATTATGGATTACTAACGCCCTTGACTGGTCTAAACACATTGATCAGGTGATAAACGATGCTAACCATAAACTTTTCTTAGGCAAACACTAAAGCTCTTCACACCCAGAGACCAGCCCCAAGCTTAAGAATCGTTATCCTTCAAATATTAGATTATGCGGCGATAATATGTGATCCATTTCCTAAAACGAATATTATTAAAATTGAAAAAGTACAAAAGAAAGCAGTTCTTTTTGTTTGCAATAACTATGGACGCACACCAGTAACTGATCTGCTAAATAAGGCTGGTTTGACATCTGTATCTGAAAGAAATCACGTTTTCCGTCTCAAGTTCCCTTACCATTTATTCAAAGGTCATTTTAAGAGTAATATTGACGGACTAATATCCTTTCTTCAGGTGACACTACAAGACAACGTCATAATCTAACAATCACCCGTCTTCGTCAGCGTAACAACTGCTTTAAATATTCATTTTTGCCAAGAACAGTAATGGAATGGAATCGGCTTTCTAGCAGTCAAGTACTACAGTAATCTCTGACCTTATTCACGAGAAGTCTCAGTGTCCAATAACATATATACTCGGTTTTATTCATTCCCTGTTGCCCATATAGTTACGAATTTCTTATTCATACCAACATTATGCCCCTTACATTTCGTATTAATGTATTCACTCAATATAAACCTCACTGTATTGCTATGTCTACTCTTATGTTGCACTGCCATCATTGAAGTTTTGTCTTAAATGCTGGTCCATTTTGATTGTTTACTATTCATTTGCGGCCTTTGCTTTTCTGGATATTTTGTAAATATTTGATACATGCTTGTATTGGTACGCCCACCCTGTAAAGATCCCTTCCTGGGATTGCAGTATCAATAAATAAATAAATAAATAAATAAAAAACAAGCACGGTGTCACGAGTCAGCAGGTAAGCATGAACAAGAACACATCGCGCACAATTACAGCGGGAACTCGCAAAAACGCTTGAGTGGGGAAACGCGGCAGCAGCAGCGAGCGAATTTGCCTTTGCATTTTCTCCCGCTTCAACAGAAGTAAGCGTTGAAAGCACTATGTATACGAAGCTACCGGCACTTGACACATGCACATTGTCTACATCGCAAATCGCTTTGAAGATGCGGTCTGAACGACCGCATCTTCTTATCAAAAGCGGAGATCGCTTTCAAGATACGTCTCCCGCAAGGCTACGCCGTGAGCAGCATCGGAAAGAGAAGGACGCTAACCCTCACCTTATCGCTCACTTTCACCCCATGCCTCGCGCGCAAAAGACGGCACACTTTCTTCTTCGCGCGTCGAGATTGAGCCTCAGTCTGCGGCTGAGGCTCGCAAGCTTTCACTCGCACATATAGCCTACAGCGCTAGGTGACAATTTTATCACCCTGGATTTTATACGGCACGTCAAAGTGATGGAGAAGCCGATGGCACAAATGCGACTGGAGGATACATATAATTTTGATCACAATAAAATGCTGCTGCTGCTGCAGCCGCCGCCACTGTCACCGCCGCCGCCGCCTGTCATTCCCTCATGTTATATTTCGGTGTATGTTGCTGTGTTTTCGCCCACTCTTGAACAGCGCCTCCGAATTCTGCCATCGTCATGCCTGATGACGCCAGCCAGTATACGCGAGGCTTCACCAGCGCTTGTTTCTGCTGGTGCCCTCCATCAGCGAGATGCTGCAATCTTGAGCGACACGCATGACAACGGCGTCGAAGATTGCTTGTCATCATATGAGGAAACTAGCATCCAAAAAATCGAATGGCAACATGATGCTCAACAACGTAAACTTTTATATAACGGGTGTTGCCACTCTCTGGTTTACAAACCACGAAGCCAATTTGTGCACATGGACCGGAGTCAAGTCGAGATTCATTGAGGTCTATGGCCAACCCATCGTGTGGAAGCTTCGAGCAGAACTGCGCCTACGAGGCTGGTCCCAGCAAACTCGTCAGATGTTCACGAGCTCCATAGGGTACATCGTCCTCCTCAGAAGACGCATAAACTCGACCATCACAGAGGCACGCAAAACGTGCGAACTCACGAAAGGGATTTTGAACAATGTCTTTCAAATGATTCGTTCTATAAACGTGGGCTCTGTCTTTGAGGTAATCTACCTTTGCAATACTTTCAGAAGTTCCGCAGGTAGCGTTTTTTCTTACGCGGCGCCCATCTGCGTCAGGCGACGCCCTATCGAGCATGGCCACCGCTCCTTACCTTGACCCATTGGTATCCCAGGTAAAAGAGTTTCAGCGTCTTGAGGTCAGTCAGCAACTTTCGCTGCTATCATCTGTAGCGCAAAAGCCATGGTCTTTGCCTCCATACCTTCCGCAGGTGATATAGGATCAAGTTTGCGAAGTATTGCCTTCTTCCTGCGAGCGTCCACCGACGCCGATGTCCGTTGCCTACGCCAAGGTAAATGTAGCCCTGATATATGCGGCCATCTCTGGCCCGGAGCTTTCGTATAGCCACTGCCTCGGACATTCTCGCCGCTGCCGACAGCTTCAGCACTGCATCCAGCTCTTCGCTTCATTCAGCCGAGTTAACCCATAGATGGACGCAGCTCCACCTCCGAAAACCGGCCAAAATGTTTTACGTGTGGTTTATTGGCCACGTCGCACGATTTGGCCATCGCAGCGTGACGTCACATCGGTAGATCAATCATGCTTACACGCGTGTTTCATCGTACCTATTGTCCTCTGTGCCCCGCGAACGTGACCAGACATCACCGTTCTTAGACCGCCGATCTCACGCTACCTCCCGAGGGAAATCAGCTCAACGCCGCTATTTTACGCCGATGCGTCGTCATCCTCCTGCACTCGAACAGGGAGACCAATCGCCGCAGTTCCCAGACCTATGAACTACGTCGTCCACGACGAGTCGAATGCCTCTGCCTTCTGCTACAGATGTGATGGACGTACGCGTGGGCCGCGTCACTGCACAGTCCCTCGTCGGCACTGGTGCAGCAGTTTGTCATTCGTCACTTCGTCGCTTGCTGCAAAATGTTACAACGCAATCACAAAACGTTTCAGTTCGCACTGCCAGCGCAGACTATATCATGACTGCGGTCGCATGCAGCGCTTTGTCATGCCCCGTTTGTTGATGCTCAGGAAGGCAGTGACGTTGAGAATGACATCTAAATGCCATAGCATTCTTCCACCCTTACCAAGCTGTATAGCCACATTCTCACTCATGCAAGTGCCCTTCTTCCTGCTTGTGCCACGTTCTTGATCCGAAAATTTCCATCGTTACCTTTTGCCCTTTTAGCAATCGCGACGGCGTCGCCAGGCTACTCGGATAGAACAAGCTTCCATATTTCCTCATATTGCTTCCTGGTGACTGCGTTGTCTACGTCGAGAGAGTCGACCTTTCTACCGTAATTTACATGCCAACAGGTTACATCACCATTGAGGCAGACACGCTTGCCAGTAGCCATATACAAGAGCGCGCGTCTCCCAATTCACTCAATCGCTGCATTTTCGAAGTTGCATTTTTTGGGGGTTCAGCTGCACTCCAGCATTGGGAAGACAGGTTAAAACTTCACTAAGGCGCTCGATATGTTGTGATAATGTGGAAGATAAAACAACTATATCGTCAAGATAGCATAGGCAGGTCTTCCATTTGAGACCACGTAAGACACTGTCGATCACGCGCTCGAATGTGGCAGGCACGTTGCAGAGTCCATTTGGCATCACGTTGAATTCTTGGAGCACTTGCGGGGTGGCAAATGCTTTTCTCTTCTTGTCAGACTCGTACATTGGCAGCTGCCAGTAGACTGATCGAAGATCCAAGACTGGAAATGTATTCAGCCCCCTGCAGCGCGTCCAACGCGTCATCGATTCGTGGCAGGGAATTAACGTCTTTGCGTGTGATTTTGTTCTGGGCGTGGTAGTCGACGCAAAAGCGAACTTACCCGTCTTTTTTCTGTACAAAGACCACTGGAGTAGACCAGGGACTTGAGTGGGGGCGGATTATATTCCTGTGAAGCATATCACACTCAATTTTCATGAACTTACTCTGGTCAAGAGACACTCTATATGGACGTCCATGATTGATGCGGCAGTGATCGGTCTGAATGCTATGAGTCGCGACAGGCGTTTTACCCAGGATGGCTGAATGGACGCCGAACAACGCACAATGATTTTTAAACAGATCAAGTAAATCTCGAGTCTGAGTAGGTGAAAGGTCTGGGCCGATGGAACGTATCAGAAGAGCGCAAGAAGACTGGAGAGGAAGCAAAGTTGATTCCGTCGGCGACACAGCCTAAGGAACGAGGACAAGGGGTTGAGTATGAACAGTGCATCCGATACTTGATCCAAAGGGTTCATTTTCGCCTTAGAGAAGTTGGTTTAGTGGTGCGATCACAGTAGCAAAATTGTGACCGAAATGCAGAAAATATGAGCATAGGCCAATGAAGCTGCGTAGTGCTCTCAAGTTAGTTGGCTTGGGGAATTTGGACATGGTGCGAAGTTTGGCTGGACCAGGAAGAATGCCTTCTTTTGAGACAATGTAGCCTAATATAGTGAGTGTTAGAGCTGCAAATGGGTACCTTTACAGGTTAACCCAAAGACCAGCAGTCCGGAGAACGATCAAAACTTCATGTAAACGGCTAAGATAGGTCGGGAAAGGACGGGAAATGTGGACAACGTCATCGTGGTAGTATAGACAAGTATGCCACTTCAGGCCGTGCAGGATGTCGTCAGTCATGCGTTCAAAGGTTGCAGGCGCGTTGCACAGACCGAACGGCGTGACTATGAATTCACACAAATCATCTGGCGCTAAAAACGCCGTTTTTTGAACCGTCAGCGTCAGGCACGGGCACCTGTCAGTAGCAATAGCGGAGATCTACGAGGAAAAAAATTCTGCTGCTCTTAAACAGTCAAGTGCATCGTCGGTGCGTGGGAACGGGTACACATCCTTTCGGGTAATTTTGTGCCTTCTGAAACGGCGATTTCGAGACTAGGACCCTTGCCTTCAGTAATAATATCGGCAAAAAACAAACAGCTCGATTTGAGCGTGGGTGCAGTCAGTGACCGACTGAAGTATTGAGAGAAAGTCCCAACCTAATATGACGTCGTGCGAACATGATGCCAACACGATGAACTTTATGATATAAATGACCTCCTCACTGATGTCATGAGCGGTGCAGGCGCCGGGTTGCTCGACGTGCTGCGCGTTGGCAGTCCGAAGGGACAGTGCAGAAAGTAGCGTCATCACTTCTATCTTGCGGAAAATAAGGGTATCTATCCCTGAAAGTGCAACGCCTCTGTCGACAAGTGCAAAGGTCAACGTTCCTTCTATTGCGATTTCAAGAACGTTTTTAGGGGTAGTGTGACGTTTATACATTTCGCGGAGACCACTGTTCTTGCCACCTGAACTGCAATTAATTTTCCTGGCGCAGAGGGCTCCGCCGACTGTGCATGGGGGAAATGGAGCGGCGACAAGGAGCAGGTAAACGGCAAGCGCAGAATACGGTCTCGACGGAAGCAAGAGATTCAAAGGTGTCTCAAAAGTTGCGACATTGTTGGAAACGTGACGGGGACGTTCGTTGTAAGGAGGCCATGGTGAGAGGTTGCACTTGTCGAGCGCTGCCACAATAAAAACAAATCGGATTTGTGTCTTCGTGCGCCAATGGTCTTGACGTCGTGCATACTGCACCAGCGGCTGGACTGGAAGGGATACGGGCAGGTGCAAAGGCTGGCGAAAGGTACAGTAGGTATGCGGTGCAGGCCTTGTACCGACTTCGGCGTGCGTCAGGGGAGCGGCAGTTGGAGCCTGCATGGCAATAAGGTGAAATTTGGTCGGCTACTTGCTCGTTGATGACATATTGCACAGCGGGCACCAACGGAGAACTAGACTGGCCGTGTGAAAGTGGAATAAGAGAAAGCTGACGAGCTCATCTCCTAAGGAGGGATTGGAGGGTGGCTATGCGTTGTTTGCGTACTTCGTCGAAGCTTTGACAGAGACTGACGAGTTCAGTAAGTGTCACCAGATTTTTCCTCAACAGCATCTTCAAGCTGTCGTCTTTATTGGCTTTTAAGATAAGGCGGATCTTCTCGGCATCAGCCACTGTAATGCCAACACGATAGAGAGGTCGACATATTCTCTATAACTGCTAAATGTATCCACGCGCTGTTGCACATGAGCACGCAAACGTTGCTCGGCGCGAAGCTTGCCAACATCGGGGCGCCCGAATACCTCCGTCCCGTTAGTTTTGAAGGCCGTCCACGTCGTGCGATCACGTTCGTTGTTGCGGTGCCACACGTTGGCGACACCGTTCAAATAAAACGATACCTAATTCAGTGTCGTCCCTGTGGTAGTGGATGCTCACCCGGTCGTCTTCAGCCAACCAGCCTTCTACGTCTTGTTCTTCGGTGCCGCTGAAGATTGGCGGGTCGCGTTGACGCAACGAGCCTGGGCAGACCACGGTAGTTACTGGGGCAGAGGGTTGTGGTGGCCCTTGTTCAGGCATAATTAAGACGGGCTGCAGTGCCCGACTGCGAAGTTTTAGAATTCCTGTTGTGCCCCGCACCTCCACTAAATCTGAAGGGAGCTTATTCAGGTCGTAGAGCAGCAGCGACAAACGCAGCACCAGCAGGTAAGTCGCAGCCAGAGAGCGAACTGGGTGTGAGCAACGGGATGGCAGTGGGACTTTCCAGCCCACCAATCTTCATCGTCGCGTGTTATTTTTGAGCTTCCTGCTATTCGCACTAAGATACCGAAAAAGAAGCTCGACCAGCGTGTTCAATATTCCGGGAGTCGTACACGCCTTACATTCAAGATATCCACGCCATGTGCCGGCGTGTAAACTCTGCTATGTCTGAAAGCGACCACATGAGTCACATAATCAAGAGCCTATTGGCTTCTACCCCCTGGCTGTACACAACCCTACCTCTGTGACAGATGCCATTACCCTGTGCCAACGCCTTGACGAATTGCAATCTCTTCGCGTTCACACCGATACGTATCCCTCAGGAAACGGACTTGCGTACTTTGATCCGTACCATGCAGCATGAGGAACTCCTCACGCAATGCTCTTCCTGTGCTTCTGGCACCTTGACTTCATCTTCTGCGACCTGCTTGGACGCAATCATTGAAGAAGGGCTCGCGTCTACTCCCTGTGTAATGAGTTCTGGCGCTACCGGTGTTGCTTCTGCGCAAACATATGCCGCCTACACCGCGATATCCTCATTTACGACAACGCCGGGGACTACACCATCTGCAAACACATCCGTTGCTTCAGTATCTGCGCAAGTTCCTCCTCAACCTTGCTACCCTTGCTTGGCGTCCTGCGCGACCTCTTTCTTTCTACATCAAATACCGAGGGCAAAGTTCCCGGTTCTGCCGACGGCGCAAACAAGACGAGAGGCGTGCTTACGTTCCCCAAGAACGCTCCGATAGCCGTGTACCTACGACTTAGCAGCGGACTACATACCCACCTTCGTCACACCGTTCATTGATTGCCCCACACGCAGACGATATGCCTTCTACCTATCGTTCATCTAGGCGCCGCTCACCTTCCCTACGCCGTCGCTTAGTGTTCCCAATTTGGTTTGCCTCACAGGTCCCTGACCTCCGCGCGGAAACTCTACGCGGCAGTTTTACGAGGGAAAACTGCATCCATCGGAATGCCTATAATTCCTATACAGTGCGCATGGGATCTTATTAGTGTTTGTGGAAGGTGTTAGCGTAGTTCTTATTGACACTGGTGAAGCCATTTCTATCATTCGTGCTGATTTATGCCCCTGTCTATGAAAAGTGACTGCGCCACACTGCGGCGCTCCTTTGTGTGGTGCAAACAATGCCAGAATTTATGCTACCGCGCAATGTACAGTACGTGTCTCCATCGATGGCATCCGCCATCACATTGTATTTGCCGTGGTGCGTGAATGAACTAACAAATTTATTTTCGGTTCGGACTTCTTGTCATTTGCCTCCGTGTTTATCAGCTACCGCGAGCGCCTCCATTCCCACATCGACACCATTCAGCAATGCCATTCTACACGTTATGCACATAGCCCTTTCATAACAGCCGCACGCTATGCGCTTTATCCCTCTAGAGAACTAATCAACCCCGCTCGTTCACCAAGATTCTAAATGGCGACGTGTTCGTTCACCCTTATGGCTGCATTTAATTTAGAGTAATTGTGATCGCTCCCAGTTTTCGTCATTTCACTGGCGGGTGTGCAAGGGTTACTGTATTGAGCATTACTCCCGATCATAAGTTGTTACTCTGTGGATCAACTACCACATGCGCTGTTGATACTCCACCCGTTATCCTCGTTCCTAAGACTGTTGCACCGACGGAATAAACTTTGCCTCCTCTCGACTCTTCTTGCTCTCTTCTGACAAGTTCCATCGGCCCAGACCTTTCACCTGCTCAGACTCCATAATTACTCGATTTTTTTTGGAAAAACATGGTGCATTATTTGATGTCCGTGCAACCGTCCTCGGTAAACTGCCTGTCGCACTCATCGCATTCAGACTAATGGCTCCCGCATCGTTCACCGACGTCCATATAGAGTGTCTCTTAATCAGTGCAAGTTCATAAAAAAATGAGTACGATACGCTTTACCGCAACATAAAATGCCACTCCTCAAGTCACTGGTCTTCTGCAGTGGTCCTTGTACAGAAAAAGGGTGGTTACTGGCAAATATCAATGTACGAACCTGACAAGGAGAAAACACTATTTGCCACTCCGGACAGACTCTACGAATTCAACGTGATGCCATTCGGACTCATCAACGCACCTGCCACATTCGAGCGCATGATCGACAGTGGTCTCAAACGGAAGACTTGCCTATGCTATCTCGACGATATAGTTGTCCGACATTACTGCCACATCTCGAGTGCCATAGTGAAGTTTTAACCTGTCTTCCTAAGGCTGGACTGCAAATTAACCCCCCAAAAATGCTACTTCGCGATCAGGACTATCAATGCTATGAGACAATTAGTAAAGAAGGAATTTGGCCAGACCCGGCGAGGATTGTGGCAGTCCTTAACTTTCTGTGGTCAAAACGTCAAAAAGAGTTGCGCAGTCTTCTCGGCCTCGTTTCGTACTTCCGTCGTGTTATACCCAACTTCGCAACGCTTGCATCTCCGCTCCATCGACTTCTTCCATACTCAACTTGCCATACCTTTCGTTTTGACAAGAGCCCTACGAAGCGGCTTTTCAGGCTCTAAAGCAAGCGCTCACGTGCGACCTGGTATTATACCATTTCGACTCGGCTGCACTTACTTTCGTGCACACTTAGGCTAGCGGTCATGGCAAAGGCGCCGTTTTTTTTTACAGCATGGCATTACCTCTCGTTAGCGAGTCATTGCCTATGCCAGTCGTTGCATGCCTGCAGCAGAGAAACATGGTATAATTACTGCACAGGAGTGCCTCGCTGTTGTTTGGGCTGAGCAGAAATTCTGGCCGTATATACACGGCCGCCTTTTCACGGACGTTACAGACCATCACGCGTTGTACTGGTTCTCCTCGCTGAAAAATTTATTGGGTCGTCTTTGGCACTGGGTGATTCGCATACAGCAGTACGACTTCGACATAATGTACAGGTCTGGGAAGAAGCACCAAGGCACCGAAGCTGCCTCCCGTTGCCCCGTTCTGCTCTCGCATCATTCACCCATGCCTCCACCAAATAACCCGTCTCGAGAACCATCATCATCCCCTTTACAAACACCAGACTGGCAAGGCGCTGACTGTCATCACGTTTTTAGTACGCACTAGCATACATACCCGTACTGGTGTACAAGTCGTTACCGCCTTAGCGGTACCTCCTGGCCCCTAAACTACTGTCTGCGTCGCCATCTTGAACGATTCCAGTTGCACAACCGTGCCCGATGCTGCTACATTTATCACCCAGATGGCAAAAAATCGGTCCGCGTCATTCCCCGTTGTCTGGAAAGCGTTGTTCTAAAAACTTTTCACAAAGATCCAACAGTAGAGCGCCTTGGATATCAGGATATCACAAGACTTACGACCGCATCCAAAGCCGGTGCTCTCGGCCTGACCTCTTCTCCGCCATGGCCAAGTATATCGTCTATTGCGTGCCTTTTCAACGCCGCCAACGCATATATATCTGCACCCGCTGTGCCGCTGCAACTTCTCCCTTATCCTGCTCTCCTTTGTGGTTGTCGGAATGGACTTGTGCCTGCCTCTTACCCTGACCGTCAACTCTAATCGCATGATCGTGACAGATGTTGGTCACCTCATTCCTTATGCTGAGACAGCCACTCTACATTCTCGCACAGCTGCTGAAGTTGCGGACTTTTTCTTGGAGAGCATCTTTTTACGTCATGGTGCGCCATGCGTTCTCCCCAGCGATCGCGAAAAGATGTTCCTCTCTTCTATTCATGAGGAACCTCAGCGAGCTAGCAGCACTCTTCATAAGACAACATCCAGCTACCAACCACTGACCAATGGCTTGATCGAGCGTTTCGATCGACCACTCTCCGACATGACCTCAATGTGCATGAGCCCCGACAACACAAACCGGAATGCAATCCTATAGATGGTGACTTTTGCCTGTAACACTGCACCTCAACGTACCGCCATTTCCGCATTCTTCTTGGTCTAAGGCCGCTCACCAACTTTCGCCCTTGATGCCTCTTTCTCTTCGGCCCCTGTCACATCGGTGATGCCATTTTTCCGAACAGTGTGTTTCCCACTTCGCCCACTGCCGCAGCCTTCCGTGCCTTAACACCGACATCTCCCATGAGGTTTGCAAAGAACGCTACAACTCCACCGCCGCAGTTTGATTTTCTGCTCTGCTGACGAAGTTCTACTCTGGACACCTGTACGTGCCCAAGTTTCTGTGACATATTCAACAAACGTTTTCTCGGCCCCTACCGGATTCTTGAACGAACTTCGCTTGTTAGTTACTGCATTTCGGCTCTTTGCACTTCCTCTGGCCATCGTTCTCGCGGGACCGAGAATGTGCTCGTGTTTCGTTCGAAACGTTGTGCACAGCGCGTTTTGTAGCACACTTCTGTGGCGAGGCTGGCCACTTCCGCTACGGGGGGATTTTAGCGTGAGCAAAGTATTGGCATGTGATCGTCCTCATCTGCACATAGCATCGATTCGCGTCGTCATCGTATCTGCACCTATCATTATCAGAACCGCAACTGCATTGTTGGCGTAGCGCGGAATCTTCGGGGATATAAAAGTTTCTCTGAATATATTGTTACCTAGGATGACGCAGACGAAAAGCTATGTACAAATATATTTACAAGGAAAATACGCTGCGCTAGGCCAAGAGGCAACAGCCCGCGCTAGCATCTAATCGTCGTCGTCGTCTTCACACTGCTGGCCTTTCGTGATCGCACATATTGTTCCGTAGCAGTACCCCCGGCTGCAAAAGCGCCGTCCCGGAGCGACTAAAGATTGGACTCGGAAGCAGTGTAGTAGGCCTTGAGCCTACTGACGTGTACGACATCACTAGATGCCACAGGAGAGGACGAGGTTGAGCCCACAGGAGCAATTTCGTAAGTCACAGGCGTCACCTGGCGCAGCACGCGGTAGGGCCCTGTGTATCGCGAAAGAAGCTTCTCTGAAAGTCCGCCGTGACGAGAGGGCGACCACAGGAGCACGAGCGCACCAGGTGAAAACTGTACGTCACGATGGCGGGCGTTGTACTGACACTGCTGAGTGGTCTGTGAGGCCGTAAGTCGAGCACGGACAAGCTGGCGTGCATGGTCGGCGCGGGCGATGGCGTCGCGCGCATACTCGCTTGTTGAGACCGCAGCAGGAGGAAGTGCCGTGTCTAGGGGCAAGGTAGGTTCGCGACCGTACAGGAGATAAAAGGGAGAAAATCCGGCGGTGTCGTGCCGGGAAGAATTGTACGCAAATGTTACGTAAGGAAGGGCAATGTCCCAGTCGTGGTGGTCCTTGGAAACGTACTTGGCCAGCATATCGGTAAGAGTACGGTTTAACCGCTCTGTCAGGCCATTGGTTTGAGGATGGTATGAAGTAGTCAGTTTGTGTTGAATGGAACAGGAACGCACAATGTCAGCGATAACTTTCGTGAGGAAGTTTCGACCACGGTCAGTAAGCAGCTGTCGCGGGGCGCCATGAAGCAAGATAATGTCACGCAATAGAAAATCCGCGACGTCAGTGGCGCAGCTGGTAGGGAGAGCCCGAGTGATAGCGTATCGGGTGGCGTAATCAGTCGCGACGGCTACCCATTTGTTCCCAGAGGATGACGTGGGAAAGGGACCGAGCAGGTCTAATCCAACACGAAAGAACGGTTCCACAGGCACGGTGATCAGCTGGAGATGACCGGCAGGTAGCACCTGAGGTGTCTTCCGACGCTGGCAGGGATCACAGGCAGCAACATAGCGTCGAACGGAGCGAGCGAGACCAGGCCAATAGAAGCTGCGGCGGACGCGGTCGTACGTGCGGGTTACCCCAAGATGTCCTGCAGTGGGTGCGTCATGCATCTCAAAGAGCACAGCCTGTCGTAGATGTTGTGGCACGACAAGAAGAAGATCGGGGCCATCAGGGAGGAAGCTCCTTCGGTACAGAATGCCGCCCTGGAGGACATATCGGAGAACGGATGCGTCGGTAGGTGTTGAGCGCAGACGCTCGATGAGTACTCGCAGCGATAGGTCTCGCTACTGCTCATCGGCGTTGTTAGCGAAGGCAGACACAGAGAAAATGCCGTCGGCGGTACTACTGTCGGCGTCGTCAGGCTCGTCTACCGGGTAGCGAGACAGGCAGTCAGCGTCCTTGTGTAGTCGGCCAGATTTGTAGGTGACAGAGAACGAATATTCCTGGAGGCGTAAGGCCCAGCGACCAAGTCTTCCTGAAGGGTCTTTCAATGAGCATAACCAACAAAGCGTGTGATGGTCTGTGACAACGGAAAAGGATCGGCCATATAAGTATGGGCGGAATTTCGCAACCGCCCAAACTAGGGCCAGACACTCACGCTCAGTGATAGAATAGTTGCGCTCCGCGGGTGAGAGGAGCCTGCTGGCATAAGCGATAACACGGTCGTCGCCACGCTGGCGTTGAGCCAGTACTGCTCCAATTCCGTGACCGCTGGCATCAGTACGGACTTCGGTAGGCGCAGAAGGATCGAAATGGGCCAGAACGGGAGGCGTTGTGAGAATTTAGATTAGATGAGAGAATGCAGAGGCCTCGTTATCGCCCCACTGGAAAGGAGCGTCTTTTTTCAAAAGGTCGGTTAGTGGTCGTGCTATGGTGGCGAAATTCCTCACGAAACGGCGGAAGAACGAACAAAGGCCGATGAAGCTGCGCACATCCTTGACACACTTCGGAACAGGGAAGTGCGCAACAGCATGGATCTTGCCTGGGTCCGGTTGCAGTCCGTTCGCGTCAACGAGATTTCCAAGGACGGTAATCTGGCGACGGCCGAATTGGCACTTCGATGCGTTGAGTTGCAGACCGGCTCGCCGAAATACGTCCAGGGCTGCTGAGAGGCGCTCGAGGTGCGTAGCGAACGTTGGGGAGAATATTGACACGTGTATTTATATTTATCGGGCGACCAGGTTTCGCCGCCTAACAAATCTTATCGCACAGCGCGGGACGCGCTTGCATGTATCCGAAGTTTCTGGAAAGGTATCGATGCTTCTATCCGCTGGCTGTTGTCGCCGAACGTTATGTTATCTGATTCAATCGCTTGACGCGAATGGTGTAGAACTTTGTGGAAGGCACGCGGGTCCGAATGATTAGTCTGGAACATTCGACGACTGCTCTATAAAAGCCGTCGCGCTTGACCCGCTGATCAGATTTTCGACGATCGCCGACCTCATCGCGGATTCGACAAACACCAGTCGCCAAGCATCGCATAATCACCGAGGAATGCGCTCGCCCACTCCGTCAGAGCCCTTACCGAGTTTCGGCGCCAGAACGTGAAGCTATAAGAGAACAAGTCGACGAAATGCTGCGCGACGACATCATCCAGCCGTCGAAAAGCCCGTGGGCATCCCCTGTTGTTCTGGTAAAGAAAAAGGACGGAACCCTACGTTTCTGCGTCGATTATCGTCGTCTGAACAAGATCACGAAGAAGGACGTATACCCCCTCCCACGGATAGACGACGCATTAGATCGGCTCTGCAACGCTAAATACTTCTCGTCCATGGACCTAAAGTCTGGCTATTGGCAAATAGAAGTCGACGAAAGAGATCGCGAAAAGACCGCCTTCATCACCCCAGACGGCCTCTACGAGTTCAAGGTTATGCCATTCGGACTGTGCTCGGCGCCTGCAACGTTCCAGCGCGTGATGGACAGGGTTTTAGCAGGATTGAAGTGGCAGACCTGTCTCGTATACTTGGATGACGTCGTCGTCTTCGCCGGAAATTTCGACGTTCACCTTAGGCGGCTGGCAACAGTACTAGAGGCCATCAAGTCATCAGGACTTACTCTGAAGCCGGAAAAGTGCCGCTTCGCTTACGAGGAGCTTCTATTTTTAGGCCACGTCATCAGCAAATCTGGAGTCCGCCCCGACCCGCAGAAGACAGCTGCCATAGCAAAGTTCCCACAGCCCATCGACAAGAAGGCAGTGCGTAGATTTCTTGGCATGTGTGCCTACTACAGGCGATTTGTCAAGAACTTTTCACGCATCGCTGAGCCGCTGACGCAGCTAACTAAATGCGACGTCGAGTTCAAGTGGGAAACGCCGCAGGCCGAGGCATTTCAAGAACTCAAACGACGCATGCAGTCGCCGCCCGTACTTGCGCACTTCGACGATCACGCCGATACCGAAATCCACACTGACGCCAATAGCCTAGGCCTCGGCGCCGTCCTGGTCCAGAGAAAAGATGGACATGAACACGTGATAGCTTACGCTAGCCGGTCGTTGTCAAAAGCGGAAGGCAATTATTCTACAACCGAAAAGGAATGCCTCGCCATCGTTTGGGCTACAGCGAAATTTCGCCCTTACCTATATGGCAGGCCATTCAAAGTCGTCAGCGACCATCACGCCTTGTGTTGGTTAGCGAATTTAAAGGATCCCTCAGGACGGCTGGCACGGTGCAGCCTCAGGCTACAAGAATACGACATCACCGTAACATACAAGTCCGGACGAAAACACTCAGACGCCGATTGCCTATCCCGCGCCCCCATTGACCCGCCGCCGCAAGATGCCGAGGATGACGACGCCTTCCTTGGAATAATAATCGCGGAACACTTCGCCGAACAACAACGAGCGGACCCGGAACTTAAAGGCCTCGTCGATTATTTGGAAGGGCACACCGACATTGTCCCCAGGGCATTTAAGCGCGGATTATCCTCCTTCACGCTTCAAGACACTCTACTCGTGAAGAAGAACTTCTCGCCAGTCCGCGCCAATTACCTTCTTGTTGTCCCGTCAGGACTTCGTCCAGAAGTATTGCATGCCCTACATGACGATCCGACCGCTGGACACCTCGGATTTTCCCGGACACTATCGAGGATACAAGAAAAGTATTATTGGCCGCGCCTGACCGCCGACGTCGCCCGTTATGTCAGAACATGCCGAGACTGTCAGCGACGCAAGACACCGCCGACAAGGCCAGCCGGATTACTACAGCCAATCGAGCCTCCTTGCCGACCATTCCAGCAGATCGGGATGGACTTGCTGGGACCCTTTCCGACGTCAATAACCGGAAATAAGTGGATCGTCGTGGCGACGGACTACCTCACCCGCTTCGCTGAAACAAAAGCACTGCCGAAAGGTAGCGCAGCCGAAGTGGCGAAATTCTTTGTCGAAAACATCCTGCTGCGACATTGCGCCCCAGAAGTCCTCATCACCGACCGAGGAACGGCCTTTACAGCGGAGCTCACCCAAGCCATTCTGAAGTACAGTCAGACAAGGCACAGGAGGACAACGGCTTACCACCCGCAGACGAATGGTCTTACGGAGCGGCTGAATAAGACCCTCGCCGACATGCTAGCGATGTACGTCGACGTCGAACACAAGACCTGGGATGCCGTCCTGCCGTACGTAACATTCGCTTATAACACGGCGGTGCAAGAAACAACACAGATCACGCCGTTCAAGCTGGTTTACGGCAGGAATCCGACGACGACGCTCGACGCCATGCTGCCGCACGTCACTGACGAGGAAAATGTTGACGTCGCTAGCTATCTCCAGCGCGCCGAAGAAGCCCGACAGCTCGCCCGCCTGCGGATCAAGAACCAGCAGAGGACCGACAGCCGACACTACAACCTCCGACGACGCTTTGTCGAGTACCAGCCCGGTGACCGTGTTTGGGTTTGGACCCCTATACGCCGACGAGGACTGAGCGAGAACTTTTGCGTCGCTATTTCGGACCGTACAAGATCATCCGACGTATTGGTGCACTGGACTACGAGGTCGTGCCAGACGGCATTTCGCTGTCACAGCGGCGCCGCTCACGACCTGAAATTGTCCACGTTGTGCAGTTAAAGCCATACCACCAGCGTTGACGAACTTTGCGACTTCGCGTAACTGACCTTTCGACTTTGTTTCTTTTCGTTGTGTTGTTACTTGTGTTTAATAAGTCCTTTTGCGCTTCGCTCTCTTTGTAGCATCGGGACGATGCTTTTTAAGAGGGGGGTATTGACACGTGTATTTATATTTCGCGGGCGACCAGGTTTCGCCGCCTAACAAATCTTATCGCACAGCGCGGGACGCGCTTGCATGTGTCCGAAGTTTCTGGAAAGGTATCGATGCTTCTATCCGCTGGCTGTTGTCGCGGAACGTTATGTTATCTGATTTAATCACTTGACGCGAATGGTGTAGAACTTTGTGGAAGGCACGCGGGTCCGAATGATTAGTCTGGAACATTCGACGACTGCTCTATAAAAGCCGACGCGCTTGACCCGCTGATCAGATTTTCGACGATCGCCGACTGTGTTCGCCGCTTTCGTTGTGCTATAAGTGTAGCCTGTTTTGTGGGCACAGGTTCGCCCAATAAAAAGCTAGTTTTGTATTCCACCGTACTGCTTCTTTCTTCGCCGTCACTACCACGTGACAATACGATAACGTCGTCCAAGTAGCACAAGCACGTGGACCATTTGAAACCGTGAAGAAGGGAGTCCATCATGCGTTCAAAAGTGGCAGGAGCGTTACATAGGCCGAACGGCATCACCTTGAATTGATAAAGACCGTCGGGTGTCACAAAGGCAGTCTTCTCGCGGTCGAGATCGTCCACGGCAATCGGCCAATAGCAGGAGCGAAGATCAATAGAGGAGAAATAGCGAGCACCGTGGAGGCAGTCAAGGGCGTCATCAATCCGAGGTAGGGGATACACGTCCATTTTGGTAACCCTGTTAAGGTGCCGATAATCCACGCAAAAGCGCCATGAACCATCCTTCTTTTTTTCCAGCACGACCGGTGACGCCCAAGGACTACATGACGGTTCAATGATGTTCTTGGCAAGCATTTTGCGAACTTCTGCGTGAATAACTTGACGCTCAGCTGGGGACACTCGATATGGGCGGCGATGAATAGGAGGGGCATCGCCGGTATTAATGCGGTGTTTGACAGCGGTAGTTTGGGCCAAAGGACGATCGTTAAAGTAAAAAATATCGTGGTAGGAAAACATAACGCGGTAGAATTCACGAGCGTGCTCGGAGGGCAAGTCGGGGGCAATTATTTTCCGTAAGTCAGCGATGGTACAATTTGTCGACTGCGATGGTAGAGGAGCATCGGATGAAGTGTCGTCTACTGCAATGGATGCTACTGAGTGATCCTCGAACAAACAAAGCTGGGCCAAAGACATCCCACGTGGCAGCACTTGTGTCGTCAATCCAAAGTTGACCACTGGCAGGCTGACGCGATTCGCCGTAACAGATAAAACTGTATGGGGTACTGTGATCCCGTGTGTAAGGAGGACGTCTTGCATAGGAGCCGCGGTGTAGTGACCGTCGGGGACTGGTGGGGACGACACTAGGTCAACGTAGGTCAGTGCCGAAGGTGGCAAGCGAACGAAGGCGGCGGAACTGAGGCGACTGGGGTGGGGTTCAGCAGGATCCAGAACAGGCAGGTCAAGGTGGAGAGTACTGGCGGAACAGTCGATGAGAGCAGAATGTGCGGAGAGGAAGTCTAAGCCGAGGATGATGTCGTGGGGACAGTGGGCGATGACTGTGAATAGCACGATTGTTGAGCGATCGGCGAAGGAGACGCGGGCGGTACACATACCAATTACGGGGGCGGATCCGCCATCGGCGACACGGACAACAGGCGTCGTGGCGGGCGTGATAATTTTCTTGAGCCGGTTACGAAGGTCAGCGCTCATTACGGACAAATGCGCTCCAGTGTCTATGAGAGCAGACACAGAAACACCGTCGACTTGCACGTCAAGAAGGTTCAGATGAGTGGGCAAAGTCAGTAGAGGATTTGGCGGCGTAGGGAGCGATGCAGCGTCACCTCGAGGCGCTGCATCGTCTAGTTTTCCGGCTGGGAGCGGCGTCCGACGAGAGTCGGCGAGTAGGAGCGACGGGGCTGGGGAGAGCGAGATTGTCGTCGTTGGGGCGAAGGGGAACGAGAATAGGGGCGGTTCGTTGCAGGAGAATCAGTGGCGGCATTATCGGAGCGTGCGGCATAGGGACGAGAAGGGCCACCTGAGGGGCGAGAGTAGGCAGTATAAGTAGACCGGATCGGGGAACTCCAGCGACAACGAAAGTACCGAGAAATGTGGCTGATTCGATGGCAGTGGAAACAAATAGGCTTGTCGTCAGCAGTGCCCCACTCAGATAGGTTGCGGAAACGTGGTGGGTAAGAAGATGCGGGACGGGGCAAAATCGAAGAAGCCGGGCGGGTATCAGGGCGATGGGCCGGCCGGGTATCAGGGCGATGGGCCGAGCAGATGGTGTGAAGACCCATGTTTTCAAACTCCTGGCGGACAACTGCCTGGATCAGTGAGACCGTGACTGCAGATGTGTTGGTGGGACTGGAGTCGAAGGCAGCCGGATAGGCGGCCTCGATCTCACGCCGGACGATCCTGGTAACATCGGCAGTGTTGTTGGACTAGGAGCGTCGGCACAGGAAGATGTCTCTGGGGTGTTGGGCAGACGGGCAAACTGCTGGTCAATATGTCGGCTTTTGGCGAGTTCCAGGCGGCGGCACTCTTTTATAACAGCATTCACCGTGGCTACGTTGTTGCAAACGAGCAAGTTTAAGGCGTCATCGGCAATGCCTTTGAGGATGTGGGAAACCTTGTCTGACTCAGTCATGTGGGTGTCAACTTTGCGGCACAGAGCCAAGACATCCTGAATGTACGTGACATAGGGCTCTGTTGACGTCTGCACACGGCCGGAAAGCGCCTTCTGCGGGGCAAGTTTTTGACCGTAGGGGTTGCCGAACAAGTCTCGAAGCTGTGTCTTAAGTGAATCCCAACTGGTGAGCTCATCTTCGTGCGTGCGATACCAAACTCGAGGTGTGCCACCGAGGTAAAAGACTACGTTGGCGAGCATAATAGTAGGGTCCCACCGGTTATTGCGGCTGACGTGTTCATGGAGGCTGATCCAGTCATCGACGTCTTCCCCATCGTGGCCCGAGAATACGCCAGGATCACGGGTAGCGGGGAGAGTGATGTAGGTCGTCGAAGGGGCAGCAGGTGTCGGAGCCGGCGGAGTCGGGTTGTCGTCGCCGGGAGCCATGAAGGAAGGCTCGACGTACCGTCCAATGCGAAGCTCCGTGACGAGGTACAGGGAACGTCCACCTCCACCAGATATGTTACGTAGGATGACGCAGACGAAAAGCTATGTACAAAGATATTTACAAGGAAAATACGCTGCGCTAGGCCAAGAGGCAACAGCCCGCGCTAGCATCTAATCGTCGTCATCGTCTTCACACTGCTGGCCTTTCGTGATCGGACATATTGTTCCGTAGCAATATATATTGTCATATTGTGATAAGTAATACGAGGCGCATAACCAGCGCTTTACGCTCGAAGCCGCTTGTGACCTATGACTGCTCGCAGGGTTTAGCCTACCGCACCAAGTTCGACCTCGCACTCCTTACGTACCCTGTCAAACACCTTGACATTTGGGGGAGAGTGCGGGGCACGACTCCATCAACGCCGGAACTTCGAAACAGAACCCTACAACAATCTCGGCCCAAGCCGGACGCTCCTGCCCAGCCTTCACGAACTATGCCTGACGATCCAACTCCAGAAGCTGCACTCACGGCACCAACTGTCATCTGTCCTGGCGTGCAGCGTCAGTGGGATTCTGCTATTTTTGCGGGTGCCGGTGATCATGACGTCGAGGACAGGCTTGCCTGATTCGATAGAGTCAGCGCGCACAACCCACTGGGACCATACGGCAAAGCTAAAAAATGTAATTTTCTACTTGAGCAACATTGCTCATTTGTGGTATTGCAACCAGGATTCCGACGTCGCGACATGGTCTGTCTTCAAGACGAACTTCACGAACGTCTTTGGTCATCATGCTGTCCGCAAACTCCAGGCCGAACAACGTCTGTGCGTACGCGCCCAGCAACCAGGTGAGAATTTCACAAACTACATCGAAGACGTCGTTAAACTGTGCAACAGAGTCGACGCAATGATGCCAGCAGCCGACAAGATCAGGCATATTCGTAAGGGAATAGAGGACGACGCCTTTCAATTGTTGGTCGCCCGAAACTCGACCACAGTGTCTGTCGTCATTGCACTGTGTCAGAGTTAAGACAAACCTGTAAGTCTGTCTCAGTCAGAAGCCCTTCCCACTGTCTCAGGTATGACGCTAGACGTTGACGAGTCGCATCTAATGCTCCAGATAAAGGAATTCGCTCGAGAAGAAGTTGCTCGGCAGCTTTCCGTGGTGCCCTTTACGAACGCGCAACCACACTCTCCGTTGACACTGGTGTCAGAGAGCGTCATCAAGGAGCAAGTCGCTGAGTGCCTGCCAGCTGTTATTCAACCGCTTACCGTCGCGGCACCCCTCACGTACGCTTACATTGCTGCTGACCCTTCGCTTCACGTTCACCTCTCTAAGCTGTTGCGCGGCCACCCCCAAATCCCTTCTCACCGCCTGCACCACAGCTACAAAGTTAGTCAAATCCTTGGCGCACCACTGATAACAACCCAATTTGTTACCACTGTGGTATTCGGGGACACGTTTCCCGCTTTTGTCGATGCCATATGCTGCACATTTATGACAACGGCCGGCCCATGAGCACATACTCCCCTGGACAGCTACAATCTCGTGTGCCGCCGGATGAACCCCTGTTTTCAACCATGCTCCTCGTTCCCCATCCCCACGCCGCCACTCCATCTCACTGATGAGACCCTGGCCAAGCCCTCTATCTCAGGGAAATTAAGTGCCGCAGTTCCCGAGGCGAGAACTGCGTCCACTTCGATTTGCCAAAGGCCTCAAAATAATCCCTGCTACGTCATTGCGCTGTACGTCGAAGGGATTCGAACATTTGCACCGGTTGATATGGGCGCAGCAATTTCTGTGTTACGCGCAGGACTTTGCCGACAAATAGGAAAATTGACGATGTCACTTTGTGGAGTGTATTTGAGTACCGCGAGCGCGCAGCATGTCGAACCGTTGGGAGCCTGCACCGCACGTGCTGTCATCGAGGAGTCGTTTCATTTCATTGAATTCGTTGTGCTGTCGACCTGTTCCCACGATGTTATCTTAGGCTGAGATTCCCTTTCTTGAAACAATGCCATCATTGACTGTGCTGGCGCCGAGGTGATGTAGTCCTGCTGATACTGCCATGGACGAAGATCCTGTGACATCTACAAAAATGCGTGTCGCCAAAGTTTCTGATATTCCTCCTCACTCAGCCGCCATCGTCTCCGTGTCTTGCGCATCAGCACGTGACGCAACCGTAATATTCCCGCCATGTGACTTGTTCGTACGTCACCGTTCCCTTCCGCTGCACTTCGCCGCCATCTAACCTCAGTGCTGGCCGTGGTGTAATGTGTGTGTTTGCAATGTGTCTTTTCTGCCGACTACTTTACATAGCGGAGAGTGCCTCAGGTTCGTACAAACTGTGGATCCTTCAATGCTCTTAGATGACCTCGACGACGCACATTCAACGTCCATCACCGCCCTAGACAGTGCCAATCGACCGCCATTAGAGTTTTCATCCGTCCATCTCCTGTGATTTGACAACCAGACAGCGCGCGCAACTTATGCAAATTTCTTATGCAACTTCTTATGCAAATTTGCCGCCTCCTTCGACTGTCATCAACATTTTCTCGGCCGCACCACCACAGTATCGCGCACCATGGACACGGCAAAGCTCAAAAATGTAATTTTCTTCTCACGCCTCAATCACACGCCCCACTCCGCCAGCGTCTTTACCGTGTCTCAGCTTCTGAACGGTGTGTCGTCGACGTACAAGTGAGCGATGTGCTTCGGCGTGACGTGATTCAGCCATCCCGTAGCCCGTGGGCGTCACCAATTATCCTTGTAGAAAAGAAAGATGGTTCTATTCGCTTTTGCGTAGATTACAGACACCTCAAAAAATTACGCGCAGAGACGTACATCCCCTACCTCGCCCAGATGATCCTCTTGGCTGTTTGCAAGGTGCTGAGTTCTTTTCTTCTTTGGATTTGAGGTCTGGATATTGGCAAGTCCCCATTTCAGAGGTTGACCGCGCGAAAACAGCCTTCGTCACACCGGACGGACTATACGAATTTATTGTCATGCTATTCGGCCTAACATGCGCCCGCAACTTTCGAGCGTATGATAGACAGCATCTTACGCCATCTCTCGTGGCACACGTGTTTGTGCTACTGAGATGATGTCGTTGTCGTCTCAACTGATTTTCCGACTCACCTCCAACTACTCAGAGAGCTATTAAGCTGCCTTAGTAAGGCTGACCTACAGCTTAACATCAAAAAATGCCTCTTTGCTGCCCTTAAGCTTACCATTTTAGGCGACGTCGTTTTCAAAGAACGCGTGCTTCCAGAACTTCAAGAACTTCGCTATGATCATCGCCATATCCGCCTGGTAGAAAGCATGCGACGACGCATGCACGACCCGTGGCCATCTGCTCACCTCTCCTCCTATTTTACGACATTTTGACCCCGCTGCCCCAACTGAGGTCCAAACAGATGCTAGTGGAGTCGGCCATGGGGCGGTTCGCGCCCAACGCAAACGTGGTCCTGAGGAATACGTCGTTGCTTATGCTAACCACATGCTGACAAAGTCGGAGCTAAACAACTCTGTGACAGAAAAGGAGTGTTTAGCCATACTCTAGACTCTTGCGAAATTTGGACCTTACTTATACGGTCGCCAATTTGATGTACTAACGGACCACCATGCGCTGTGCTGGCTCTCCTCATTGAGAGACCCATCTGGCTGCCTTGCACGCTGGGCGCTTTGTTTGCAAGAATACGACATCCGGGTCGTCTACCCCTCTGGATGCAAGCGTGAGCGCCGACGCTATCTTCCGTTCGCCCATTTCACCTGACGCACACAGTCTCACACAGTCTTTGCCCACTCAACTTCGTCCTGCCAGAAATTACCTTCGATGACATGCACTCTGAGCAGGGCAAATATCCGTGGATTTCTCCGCTTTTGGAGTTTCTCGCTGATCCGGCCACTGTGGCAGCCTCTAGGACGCTACAATGGCCGGCGCATCACTTTGTTGTTCGCGACCAACTCCTCTATCATCGCAACTATCTCCTCGAGGGTCGGCGATGGCTGCTCCTAATATCGCGTCATCTACGGGCTGATTAATGCGCATCGTTTCACACTGAACCCCATTGTGCAAATGGTGGCGTATTAAAGACCTACACCCGTCTTTGACTCCGGTATTGCTGGCCAGGCATGTACCAGTTGGCACGCATGCACGCCCGCTGCTGCCTGGACTGCCAGCGCGGAAAGTCGGTCTCTACTTCCACTGCCGCACCTGTGCAGCCACTTCCTTCTCCATCCCATCCTTTTGAGCGCGTCGCAATGAACCCTTACGGTCCACTTCCTTGTATCGCGGCTGGTAACCGCTGGAGTATTGTTGCGGTGGATCATCTCACACGCTGTGCGGAAACTGCTGCACTTCCATCTGCCACTGCCAAAGACGTTGGATCATTGATACTGCGGCATCTTGTTTGCCATGGAGCACCTCAGGAAAATCTTAGAAAAGCGCGGCCTCGATCACTATCTGAAGTTGTGGCGTCGCTTCTGAAGAAATGCCACATCATCCACAGGATCAATAGCGCATATCATTCACAAACGAACGGGCGGACGGAGCGTTTCAACCGTACTCTTGGCGATATGCTCGCCATGTACGTCGCGTGCGACGATTGCAACTTGGACGCTATGCATCCATTCATCACGTTCACGTATAATACTGCCACTCAAGCCACCACTGCTTATTCTCCGTTTTTCTTGCTGTACGGCTGCGAACCTTCTTGCGTCATCGATGCCATTCTACCCTACCGGCCTGATTCATCAGAGTGTGTTCCTGTCTTTTAAGCTGCTCAGCATGCTGAAGAATACAGAAAACTCACCCGCTGTCTTACCACCGCAGGTCAGACACACCAGAAGCTTCACCGTGGTGGCTCTGACTCCCCAGGCTCCCCTTCCGATTCATTGGTTTGGCTGTGGGTTCACCTTTAGCTCCTGGTCTTTCTTCTAAGCTGTTCTAAGCTGCGAAACTCTTCATGTAGATCGGCTCAAGCCATTCTGCGATCCTTTTATGCTACTTTGCGCTTAGATCGCTACGATGGCGCCTATTTCTCCGGGGGACAAATGGAACGAGGAAGAAGCGCCAGTTAGCCTGGCGCATCTCCAGCACTTTGCGTTCGGGGCCGCCTCTGACGGCTGGCAGCGTTTTTTTGCCTACCGCACCAAGTAAGACCTGTCACTCCTGACGTACCCTATCAATAAACACCTTGACAATATATATATATATATATATATATATATATATATATATATATTTATATATATATATATATATATATATATATATATATATATTTATATATATATATATATATATATTATCACCGCCTGCTCGCGTCACACACATTCTATCCACACACACACACACACACACTCACACACATATATATATATGTATGTGTGTGTGCCTGTGTGTGTGTGACGCGAGCAGGCGGTTGCGAACGTAGAGAAACGCGGTCGCCCGAACACTGCCTTTTATTCTTCGTCTGCTGCTTTAGCCGCTATTACACACACCGTGGTTGTGCGGTTCATCACATGTTTCCCTCCCTATGGAGAGAGTCGTAGCTACAGGGACCTATAATAATGTCGTAATGCGATTCTGGCAGTCCGATGACGTCCAACAGAGCTCAGATGGCCGAGGCTGACGGTTGCACTACGGATGACATATTGTTGTCCCTATGAATGAAGCTTTAAACACATGGCAGACGCGGGTATTCGGATGTAGTAGGCGTCGGCTTACTCTTCGCGAGCTGTGGACACGCGGAGTCTTCATCCGAATGTTCGGTGGCCTGGGTGGTGGAGACGAAATCTTAGTTTCTCCTGTATACCAGGTAACCGTGTTGTTCTCGTCGTTGTCGCAGAAATCCTTGTGGTAGGATCAGTCCTCATAAGTGGTGCTGATGTACTCGGTGATGTTTCTTTCTTCTAAAAGGTCATGTTTGTTGAATCAGCCTTGTGTTTATTTCCATTGCGCACTGACGTTTTCCTTGTTGCCACTGTTCTTGATGTTGTTGGTTATGATCTTTGTGATGTTGTTGCGACAGTTGTTGATATAGCGTAGCTATTGGAATATGGCGTTGATTGCTTGTGCAAATTGACGTATAGATGATTGCGTGGCTTGTACACTGCTCCCTTTTGTAAGTCTTGTCAGGTGGCGAATTCAGTGTGTCAAGCTTCTCAAAAGTCTCTTCAGAGGCTACTGCGACGTCATTCAGCATGCACGCTTATGTCATTTGTCTGTGTACAATGTTGCTCGGCGAGCGTCAAGTTTATTAATGTGCAGCAGCTTGTTGAGCTGTAGTATGTTGTAGAAGGACTAAGATCCGCGGAGCACCTTGATCTCTATATGTACGTTGCTGAAAATTGTCTTCGCCTTGAATGTTACGTCCGTTGGTGCTGGTACTCGTATTCTGGATTCGTCTTGCCAGTAAGCGATTAGGCTTCGTTTGCTCCAATTTGCGCGATTTGTTTTGCTGATAAAGAAGTTTGTGTCAATTTCTGTTTGGAATTCCTGGTAATCGAGCGCTGGAAGCTGTCGCAGCGAATGCGGCTCAGTCATGTTTATTCAAAGAAGGCTCGTCTGTCTGCGATGCCGTGGCGTCGTGCACAATCGTGTAAAGCATGCGCGGCGCCGTAAGTAGCGTGACTTGAAAGCGCGTTGTGGCTCGCGCTTTCTAGACGAGCGATGGAGTTCGTGAGAAGCTTGAACGATGACATCAGCGCTGCATCTTGCTGAAGAAGTACATATTGTGGACGGATGTGCGGAGGTCAAACCTGGTTTAAGGTTTGGTATCGCAGGAACGAATAGGCGTGCGGGTGGTTCAGTGCGCAGTGGCTTTTCTTTTATTGCGAGTGTCAAGTTCATGCTCAGCGCGCGATTGCGCGTAATCCTCGTGGGAAAGTCATGGTGAGGAAGATTCACAGAGGATTTGCTAATATGGGGCGTTGTTTCGGAATGATGATGCTCGCTATGTGGAAACTGTGTGAGCGTGGTGAGTCAGTTGCAACGTGTGCAGCTTATGCATAATGGAGGGGTTGTTAACTTTAAACTGGCTGATCATTTCGTCTGATTTTATTCCATGATCCATCGTTTTCAAATGTGTGCATGAGGTAGAAGCAAAATGCCTCACTTGAGATGCAATCGCTGAAATTTGCGACCATATCCCGTTGTGACCATGGTACAGTGCGATTGTGGAACGCAGAGGCGAAACCAATCTTCCACAGGACCATCGTCCGCTGATCCGGTGTACTTGGGCATGTCCAAGGCTTGTGGTGATGCAGTGATGAAGCTGGTTGGTGTCAGGGGTAGATCTCTGCTTTTCAGGTTCAGGGCTTAATACTTGCGTGTTGATGTGCGGAGGATAAGGGGGCAGCTAGATCTTTATCCTGTCGACTTGAGTCGCGAGCAGGAGGATGCGGACGGAGACAAATATGGTAGCTCGAACCCTCCCTTTTATTCTTCGCCTGCTTCCTTCTCCACTGTCTCTTCTACGGTTCATTACACACACGCGCGCGCGCACGCATACACATATATAGAGGCTGAGCAAAACGAGAACAATGTGAAAGCAGGAGGGAGCCAAAGTTTCCACATGTGGAACTGTCTTCTTTGAGTGGACATATGCTTTCCTCGCCACAGTATGTAAAGGTGGGGTTCTTCTAAAGGGGAGAGGGTGTAAGGCTGGTTGTGCGACAAAGAGCAAGAATGTGTGCGTGTCGAACTGAGAATATAGGAGCGCTGTTCACAAGGCCAATGACCCGGCCGGATATCAGGCACGTGTCAACGCCCGCGTATTAGCCGTCTTGTCGACGGCGTCTCACACGCCTGCTGGAAATAAAGAAGAAGAAAAAAGTTTTTAAAAAGTTGACAAAAGCCATGAAACCAAACTAAGTGTAGTTGTCTATAGCTTGAAATTTAGTATAGCGAATAGATTATAAAGCTCCGCTTTGAAACGTCTATGTCTATTGGTTGCGATGTCTTGAACTTAGGGATAAGGTATGATTCCTGTTTTTCCATTCTGGTTCGAAACGAAAATTTGTAAGGTCTACAGTTTACGTTCATCAAAGTTATGACCTGGTTGGCTGAAATGCTCGGCGACGGCTTTGGGAAGCTTTTTAGCTGTGTCCGCGTGATGTCCGTTTAATGACTTTCATTGAATGTCCTGTTTCACTGATATATTGTTTCTTACAAAAGGAACATTCAAGCATATAAATCACATCCGAACTTGTACAAGTGAAGGTACATTTGACTTCGTGTGTATAACTATTTGCTGTGCTTTTAATTTTATAATCACATTGAAGGTGCCTTCAGGTGTTGCACCTGGGGCGACAACATGCTTTTATAACGGGGGAATGCTGATGCCTGATTGTGTGCACTAACATGTCTTTAATGTTCCTGTTGCGGCAGTAGATAACCCTAGGTAACCTATGCCTGCGTGGTGTATCCCTGGATGGTGTTTCCTCTAGATTTCTACCGACGGAAAATTAAGGAACAAAGTCAGCGCTCTCATCTTTCCTTGTCACACGTAGTACTAGTTGGAGACAGTCACTAGAAGTACATGCACGAACACTTCTCACCAGGCTAATACTCTCCACACATTAGCTTTAGGGGCGGTACCACAACACGCACCATCCGAGACCACATTGCTGCAGCACCACAGCACATCTCACATTTCGTCACTAACTGCGGAACTAATGACCTTAACCAGGACGCCAGTGACGACACAGTTGAGGCCATGAAAACGCTCATAACCGATTTGCTCACCAACAAAAGACCAAACGCAGCAATCAGCCTGACAACAGTACTTCCCTGCATCGCGAACAAACACAGGCCACTTATTCATCAATCAGCGACACTCCTAGCTCACGCACTAGGGCCACGTAAGCGCATTGATTTTCTTGACATCGCAAACGAAGACGAAAACGTCCATGTCATCCACCACGCTGAAATACACTAGGACCCCGACATTCTGCCCGCGCGGGACGGACTACACCCCATTTTTATTTGGCGTCAAGGTAATGGCTAACAACATCAAGTACAGGCTCAGGAACTCTTTTAAATTGACGCAACCAAAAACACCTATAAATCCTTCGTCCCAATTAGCTTCAGCACAGAAACATACGACTGAAATTTTCAACAGCAGCTTGCATGCACATTCTACCAAAGCTAGAGCCCAAGAAGCATCTACACAGACGGTGGACACAGAACCAACACCACCCTTACAACACCCGCTCGTACGGAAGCCCGCAACCACCCGCGAAGCCTTCCGGCGAACAGCTACATACTGTAATTAGCGGGTCGATACGCAGGTAGATACACAGACAGACATCGATACAGGCCTCGATAGGAAATCTAAGCGTAAAAAGACACCACCTGAAGATTTTTCGCCCTGGAGGTCTGCCCGAACCAAACAGAAATGACTACTACGCACTACGGACAGCACACGCAACAACAACTCTCGCCCTTTCCTCCAATCTCGCAAACTCGCCGCCTAACAAATTACGGATTTCACCTAAAAATTTAACAAAGAAAAGCACAAAATATATCAGAATTGGGGATAGATGCGCCCTTGGTTCTTTACCCTCCAGTCTATTAATAAAGTGGAATGCTCTCCTAGAAAATCCATCGCTATCTCTTGTTGATATTCTTGAAGAACACTGTAAGGAACAACATATAATTGCTGATCAACTCGACAGCATAAAGTTATCTCAAGCGGAAAGAAGAGAACTTAGCCAATCGGTCTAAACTAGGGAGGAAGAATTACTAGATAAATACCAGCGTAAAAGTTTACAGCTGCAGATCCACCCAAAGAAACCAACGCAACCCCGGCAGCACGGAGCGCCACCTATATTCATACAGGCGAGCATCCAGCGCACTGCAGCAATGTAGTCGACATATCCCAGAGTCTAAACCGTGAGGAAGTTGATCTCCTGAAACGCGGTCTAATGTTTTGTCCAAAGAACAACGCTGTAAACGAATTCAAACTCCACAAAGACATAACAGTTTCCAAGACGCATGCGCATCAAGAAGTTCTTTTTCGATAGACCACATGTAGGAAAGCAAGATAGAGACCCTCTTAGACTACCTAGCACGTGGAGATCGGAAACTGAACAGTTCCAAGACGTGGATTTATACATAGAGCTTATATCAAAGAAAATTCATGAGTCAGCGTGGCATTGCCGGAAACACAAACATTTGTCCCCCGCTCAACACGAAATTCTTAAAGTACGTGCGAAAAGGAATTATAATGTAATGAAACCAGCAGACAAAGGTGGCAGTATCGTAATCTGGCCTATAGAAAAATACAATAATGAGGCCACTAGACAACTGAGCGACCACACCCATTAGAAAAAAGCTCGACTGTAATCCAGATTTAGTTTACAGCCATACTGTGATAAACACAATAGCGGAGCTCCTGTCCAGGGAACTAATCGTGCAAACTGAATACCGCTTCATGATGCCCAAGAACAGAAAAGCAGGCCGCTTTTATCTTCTTAAAATACATAAATTTCGGTCCGAGAAATATTTACAGCAGAAATCCCAGTTCGGCCTATTGTAACTAATAAAAGCACACCTACTAACTCACAATCTAAATTCTTGACTCAACAGCTGTCAAGCATCCCCGCCGCCCTCCCATCTTTTATTCAAGACACGCCGCACTTCCTTTGAATTATCGTCGGCATCAACGCCAACCGAATTTTTCCGATCGCGCTATTCTAGTCACTTTGCATATTTCTGCCTTTTACATCAACATTCCGATGAGTGAAGGAATTGAAGCCATTTCTAAATCCCTCGCAATCAATTCCCAAGCGCACGCTCCTGAAGTATACTTATCGCTCCTAAGGTTAGTTCTTACGCTCAACTGCTTCGAATTCGGTTCTATTCACTACTTGCAAACTTTCGGCACTAGCATGGGTACACCGTTCGCTCCCATGTATGCGAACACTTTCATGGGACAGCTTGAAGCAGACCTGTTGAAATCCTAACTTTTAAAACCCCCCACTTATCTTCGTTACATTGACGGCATATTTATATCATGTGAAAATGGCACAAGCATCTTAACCGACATAATTAGCCATTTCAATCGATTTCACCCGAGTAATAAATTCCCTGCTCACTACTCTCCTAGTCAGATCAACTTCGTTTACACGACGGTGTACATAGAAAGCCGAAAACTGAGAACGACACTTTACCGGAAGCGTACGGATAGCCAGCAATATTTAAACTACAGCAGTCATCACCTGCGACACTGCAAGCAAGAAGTTTTTGTCGGACAAGTGAAACGAAAAGAGGAACTATCCCCAAGTTGCCTTCGACAAAGATTATGGTGCTGCGTCAAGATTGGAGAGAGTCGGAACTGGTGACGAAACAGGCCACACCAGAATCTGACATACACCGGCCTTTATACCAATATATTCTAATGCACTACCAAACATAAACAACATCCAACGAAAATACCACCCAATATCATCAGGTAACGAGCGTCTGAGGAAAGCGTTTCTGGATGCACCTAGGATTACCTATCGCTGCAAAAAGGAGCATTAAAGACATCTTGGTGCCCGCAAAAGTCAGCCCACAGCATCCCCCTGTAATAAAAGCATGCTGCAAAACCTGTAACAATAGCATGCAGCTGCAAAACCTGTAGCACCTTCAAAGTGACTATAAAATTAAAAGCAGCGCAAATAGTTATACACATGAAGTCAAATCTAGCTTCACAAATTCGGATGTGATTTATTTGCTTGAATGTTCCTTCTGTAAGAAACAATATGTCGGTGAAACAGGACAATCAATGAATGTCAGATTAAACGGACATCGTGCGGACGCATCTAAAAAGCTTCCCAAAGCTGTCGCCGAGCATTTCAACCAACTAGGTCATAACATTGATGAATTTAAACTGTACATCTTGCAGACAAATTTTCGTTATGAACGAGAGAAAATACAGAGAATCGTACCTTATCCCTAATTTCAAGACATTGTAACCAATAGGCTTAAACGTTTCAAAGGGAGCTTTAGAAACTATTCGTTATGCTAAATTTCAAGCTATAGACAACAACACTTAGTTTGGTTTCTTAACTTTTTTTCATCTCTTATTTTCATTTGTTCCTTCTTTTTTCCCAGCTGGCGTGTCAGACGCCGTTGACACGCTGGCTAACACGCGGGCGTTGACACGTGCTTGACATTCGGCGGGGTCATTGGCCTTGTGCACAGCTATCCTTTATTCTCAATTCGACACGGAGACACACCTTCCCACGTTGTCTCACCCACGCGCCTTACACCTTCTTCCCTTTAGAAGAACCCCACCTATATACTGTGGCGAGGAGACACTGTGTTGCCTTAAAGAAAAGTCCATTTGTCGAAACGTTGGGTCCTGCTTTCATGTTCTCGTTTTCCTCAACGTCGAGAATTTCCATCTCCCGCCTTCCCCGTGTTTTCCCTGGACACATATATATAGATGCATATTCGGAGTGCCTTTTCGTGAAAGCCGGCCTTGTAATCCTAGGCAGGTTAGGTAAAAGCCGAGAATGACAAGGCTCTTTTTGAGGAACACCAGTTGTCCTACCGCAATGTAGGTTGCCCAGCTTTCTGGAGTCGCGTTTCCCTATCTTGAACTATTTTATCAAAGAGGCAGGTGTTACTTAAACTAGAAATCAAGATGCATAACTCACTAAATGCTACTATGGAACTTAGTAACTAATGACTTTAGAGCACTTATTGAAATACACGTATCTAATGCAGAAGAAAGGGAGTTCACCGAGAGGCTCGATTTTTAATTATTCTATATTTATTTAATTAAGGGCGACCGTAGAGATAAGGCCAAAATTTCATGATGGCCCACAACCGCTAGACACTCTTTCTCGGAGGTGGCGCAGTAGATTTCGGCGCGTGAAAGCGTGCGACTGGCGTAAGCGATGACTCACTCGACGCCTTCGTGGTGTTGAACGAGTACAGCGCCAAGACCGATGTTACTTGCATCGGTATGCACCTTGGTGTCAGCGTCCTCGTCAAAGTGAGCGTGGACGGGTGATTCCTGCAGGCGTTGCCGTAACTCGGTGAAAGCTGCGTCCTGCTCATCCGTCCAAACGAAGGGTGTGTCTTCTCGCGTGAGGTGTATGAGTGGTTCGGCGATGCGCGAGAAATTTGCGATGAAGCGACGATAGTACAAACACAGACCGAGAAAGCGGCGTACTGCTTTCTTGTCACGAGGAGTCGGGAAAAGCAGCAACAGCAGATGTTTTGTCTGGGTCAAGCTGGAGGCCATCGGAGTTCACGATATGCCCGAGAAACTTCAGCTCTTCGTAATCGAAGTGACACTTTTCTGGCTTTAGTTTGAGATTACCGGAGCTGAGCGCCTCAAATACCGCCTCTAAACACTTCAGATGTTCTTCGAAGGTCGCCGCAAACACGACGATGTCATCTAAGTAGACTAAACAGCGGTGCCACTTCAGACCCGTCAGAATAGTGTCCATCATTCGCTGGAATGTGGCCGGTGCAGAACACAGGCCGAACGGAAGTACTTTAATTTCGTACAGTCCATCCGGGGTAACAAAGGCAGTTTTTTCGCGACCTCTTTCGTCAAATTTGATTTGCCAATATCCACCCTTGAGATCTATGGATGAAAATTACCTGGTTCGCCGCAGTCGATCAACAAATCGTCGATCCGTGCAAGCGGATATACATCTTTTTTCTGACATTATTCAACTTTCAGCGTAGAACCTCAGTCAGCGTCGAACCTAAGCGTTCCGTCTTTATTTTTGACGAGGACCACCGGCGATGACCAAGGGCTTTGGGATGGTTGTATGACGTCTTCGTCCAGCATTTCTTTCACTTGTGCATTATTCACGTTGCGCTCTTTCGCCGATACGCGATAAGGCAGTTGTCGTATGGTACGAGAATCGTCATATGTGATTGTGCGGTGCCTCGTAATGGGCGTCTGGTGTACCTTAGAGGAAGATGCGAAGCACACCTAGAACCGAAGGAGCAACTCGCGCAGTCCTTTATGCTTTTCCTCCGAAAGGTCTAAATTGATGTCGATAATGCTGAGTGTCTGAGCTGGGTTCTCCTTCGTGATAGACGCAAAGCATTCAGCAATGTCGGCTATGGGATGAGCGAAAGCGATAGTAGTACGACGAAATAGGTGCCGACGTTCCTGGCTGAAATTCGTCACGAGGAGCCCCGAAAATCTACCTCGAAGCATAATGAGACTGCGGGCTGCACATACACCATGAGTAAGCATAAGAGAGGAATTGCCCTCTGCTACAGCTTCGCCGCCACGCAGATCGTCGCATACGACCGTTACCAGGACACTTGCGCGTGGTGGTACAATTACACTGTCGGCGTAAACTCGAAGCGCGTTACGTCGGCAATTGTAGCGGTTGTTCGCTGCTCTTTCTGTCGAAAAAGTCACTGTGCGCTCCCGGAGGTCTATAATGGCACCATACTCTCGCAGAAAGTCATCGCCCAAAATAAGGTCCCGAGAACAATCGCGGAGTATAAGGAAGCTGGCAGGAAACGTGGACCCACGTATTTGTACTCTGACCGTGCACATGCCCAACGGTGTTACGATGTGCCCGCCAGCAGTACGAATTTGCATTCAAGACCCCAGGGCGTGATGACTTTTCTAAGTTCCTTCGCAAGTTTTCCGCACATGATTGAGTAGTCGGCACCCATGTCCAATAACGCACTAATGTGGAAGCCGTCGAGCACAACAGGTATGTCTAGCGAGAGTCTGTCGCTGAGTTCGGCTGCTGTCATCGTTGAATCGTGCTGAATAGACCGTGCTCGCGTCAATGGGAGGCCTTCGGAAGTGCTATTATCAGCAGCCTCGCCCTAGAAGGTCGCTGTTCTTAGTTTTCCCGGCGAGGGCTTGGCGATCGTCCCAGCGCTACCATTGGAGGGCTTCTAGGAGCGGTGGAAGAACGTCTGGGGGACGGCGAGCGCGACTGCCGCCGCGGGAACAGTGGCATACTATGCTGGGTCAAGTATTCTTCAATCGCCCTATGCCTTTCGCCATATCTGGGTCTTGGTGTATTCGCGGCAAACCCTTGCAGTCCGATGCGGCGGTATGGCGCTCGCGGTATACATGACCGGCTTCTCTACAATGATAGCACAGAGGGCTTCTGTCCGGGGTACGCCAGACGTCAGACTTCCTTTCGAGCGGGCGCCGATCCTCCATACGTTGGATAGGTTGCACTTATGGGAGCGGCGGGACGTATGACGCGGTGTAAGACGTGGCGGGGTCGAAATGGGTCGGAGCGGGGACAGGGACACGCCTCAAAACTTCCGCATACGACGGCGACTGCAACTGTGCAGTCACAGGCGGCGCACTGCTGCTTGGAACGGGACCTTGGATCGCTTGCTGCCCTTCGTTCTTCACAAAGGCAGAAATGGAAGTTAGCGTGGGCTGAGGCGGGCAGGTGAGCCATTGAAGCTCATCACGCACCACAGAGCGGATAAGGTCTCAGAGAACGTCCACGGTTCCAAAGGCCATCGCGTCCGTCAGTGAAGCAGCGTTCGCGTGCCTGTCATACGGAGCTGAGCGCTGGACCGAAGGTGAAGTTGCGCTCAATTGCCTTTCATAGAAAGCTGAGCGCTGGTGTAACATCTTTTCCATCGTGGTGGCTTCGGTTAAGAATTCAGCCACGGTCTACGGTGAGCTTCGAACAAGGCCAGCAAATAGCTGTTCCTTAACTCCCCGCATTAAATGGCGCAGCTTCTTTTCCTCGGACCTGGTTGGGTCCACCCGACGGAAGAGGCGCGTCAAGTCCTGGGCGTACGACGTCACTCTCTCGTTCGGCAGATGAATGTGGGATTGAAGCACCGGTTCGGCTCGTTCGCGGCGATCAGCATCGGTGTAGGTCTCCAGCAAAGCACGACGGAACTCGAGCCACGATTTGATGAGTCCTTCTCGGTTCTCGAACCAAGTGCGCGCACCGTACTGCAAGGTGAAGTAGACGCTCCCTAACTTCGCCGCGTCGCTCCATTTGTTTATCTCGGCAACGCGCTCAAACTGGACTAAGCAGTCTTCTACATCCTCGAAGATATCCCCGTGGAACACTTTCGGCACTCGCAGATTGAGCAGGAGATACTGATTTGCCGTTGCGGCCGTAACTTGCCTAGTGGTCGGTAGGGACGTCGATGTTCCTTCCGTACCGGTGTGTGCGGGCGTCGATGTTGTTGCGTAGAGAGGATCAAGCTCCGGAGGGAATCCTCGGATTCTCCTGCTTGCACGGTGAACAGGGGTGTCCACTATTATAGGGCTGGTACTACTGCTACCAGGGGGGTTTTGTGGCATCGGATGAGCCGTACCCCGCACCTCCACCAGTTATGTCACGAAAAGACAATGTAAGATGTGCCTGGCGTCGGCGAGGCAGACAGTTGTACAAGATGGCGCGCAATAAATTCAAGCCGGCGTCCTCAGCTTCTACTTCTTCTACTCCAGCGCCCGTCTATTGCTGAGGGCGCGTTCCAGTCCCATTTTCTTTTTTCAGTGCTGGCTCGTGACATCTAGCGGCAATATCATAAGAAGCCAACAAACATAGACCTACTTGTACTTAGTTATTGAATTAAAGAAATGATAAATTAACGGAATTGAAAATGGATGAAAATACAACTTGCAGCAGGTGGGCAACAATCCGACGTCTTTCGCATTACGCGTGTGATGCTCTACCAATTGAGCTACCTAGATAAGTATTGAAGATAGCGATTCTCAAGCATGTGGCTAAATTGCAGGCTTGTCCTACCCACGTTTCTACCAAAATACCGACTTCTGCATTGATGTTCTGAAATTAATGGAACACGAATACCTCACATCGTCGAGTTTCCAAGCGCATAACCCGAAATTGGCGCCATCCTCAGAATTCCTCCCCCCAGTATCTATGAACCACGAAGTACACTACAAACCGTCATTTGCAATATATGTGAAGTACTCACTGTAAGTGGTAATTAGAAACCTATTTATCATGAGTGTTCGTGCAAATAATGGCCTCCAATAAATCTGACGTCACTTAAGCAGTACAATTGCGGTGCATGGTGCAGGAGGTATTTGAAAAGCGCACGAAAAATAGCGATGCCCAAATATTTGTACACTCACACCATTTTCTGCGCAACGAGGCATGATTGGCATTTCATAGATGTCTACAGAAGTCGTGTCTGCTTATGTTTTTCTTTTTTTTTCTTTTGCTACTGAGCATTTCTAGATAAAAGGCTGAATGGCGACAGGAGACCGAAAGTGCAGCGATCTCTCGTGCGACATCATCAATCTTTTGATGATGGCAACCAAGTGATGCTTTTGTAACGGGTATATCAGACGCCGCAAGGTATAGAAAGCGTTGGCACCCCTTAGATATTTCTGTGTCTTTGAAACCTTTTTTTTAATTAGAACTAAACTATCATAAGCAAATAAAGTGCTAGTTGTAATAAGGGACGCACCTGTACTACGTCCTATTCATGGAAGTCAACGAAGGTGAGACTAGGCAGACTTGTTGCAGTGGCTTCGTTCGCACTTGGATACAGTTCGGTGTTTTTTGATCGCAATTGCGCGCAGCAGTTGCTTATATAGCTTCATTATTGAATGAAACAACTTTTATTCCTAGAAATAACAACACTATGGCATGTGGCTGCTAATGTGTTTGTGAGACCTTCTTTATTTAGGATTCTTTCGGCCTTTTTATTTTGCAACCCGTCGCAAGTAGCCTCGGTGAATGCTGTTGGCGTGCAGCAAATAATGGACGGAAAGTCTAACGAAGCATGGACGCAACGCGCGGAGTGATAAATTTTCTCACCGAACTTGTTGCGTAACTTCCGCAGCATTGATTGCTGTGCATGGAACTGAGTATATATCACTTGGACCAGAGTGGTGGCATTCATTGCTGCTACCCTGCTGCTGCCGCTGCGCTTCCTACGCAGCTTGCCCTAGGGACTAATATCTGAGGCAATGGACACCAAACGCTTAATACAAGTTTCGATACCTTTCCGAATGTGGCAAAACATGGTTTCTTGTACTATAAAAAAATAAGATAACTCAATGTATTCGTCGCGTAAACACTGTGGCTTACTCATGTATAAATCACACCGCTTTATAAGACAAAGCACCGATATATTCGGCAAACAAAACGAAAAACGATGCCATATTCGCGGAAAAATAACGTAACTGTCTTGAAGTGAGCACACCTTAACCACTACGGAGAGTTACTGCTTCTTGGACGGTAGACAGAAAGGGTAACATGACGCATGGGGTACGAGAGTTTTGCTCTCGTACCCCATGCTAGTGGGGTCTGGGGTACGAGAATTTTACTCTCGTACCCCAGACTCTCGTAAGACTAAAAAAATACCCAGGCACTCATGCGGCGAGAGGACAGCGGGAAAAGTGCAAACACATCCCGTGCGCCTTTTGTACATTTCGAGAAATCACGAGCCTTTGCATAGCACTACTTCAGAACCGCCTTCATCATAAAGGATGTTCGTCAAAGCTACATAGGGTTAAAGCGCCCTAAAGATCTTAAGTACACAGATATTGCGCTGAAATCTTTTTCGCCAGTTGATGCGCCCTTAGGTTGGGACCTAGGTCAAGGGATGAGAAATAGGCAACAGGGTTAGACAAGAAAACCACCGCGGCGTTTACACTCATCCCAGACGACTTCTGACACAATGTTAGAGCAAACCCTGTTTGCGAACGGATTTCACTGACAGAGCCTGCTGTTGGTGCCTTGGCAAAGAGCACATACTCCTGAACTACAAACATTTACGTTCCCGATGGTGGGATCAAACATCGGTCAGAAGCACAGCAACTAGATGCCCCAAGCCAATATTGCGTCACAACCACACCTACACTTTCATCGTACCAACACGAAGTGCCTATTTGAAATGGACGCCACGTGTTTCACACTGCCTCGCACAGGTGCGCCTGGGCGAACATGAGCGCCTCCGAGTAGATGTGAGAGTGCTGGGCTCGGGAAACTGGTTGCGTTGTATTGCACTTCAATCTTGGTTCATTTGTGTCACCGCACCGAGTTTCCCGCGCAACCATGAACACGTGAGTGTTCATGGTTCAGGACGTTGAAAACGCAACCAAGGAGATAACGGGGGAATCTGCACTGGAGATAGCGGACAGCCACCTCCTCCATATGTGAGAGACTAAGCTCAGCATAGAAAAACGGCTCAGGAAGCAAAGGTGGTACCGCAATCTCAGGAGACGGATCGCTAGGCTCAATAATGATGTAGAAGATTACGCGCTCAAACTAACCAGACATAACTGGGAGTCCACCTGCGATAGGATGGACGGAAATATAGGCCTAGCTAGGACATGGAATCTACTCCGCTACCTGCTGGATCCACAGGGCTGCAAAAGAGCGCAGCGACAGAACCTTCAAAAAATTCTTCACTTGTACGAAGGTACGGAGGTAGATCTAATGAAGGACATACAGGAGAGATACATAGGGGACACTAGCAAGGAACCCCTACCTAACTATGAAGGCGTAGGTAATTCCAGACTAGACAGACCCATCAGCGAGGCGGAGGTCCGGGCGGAGATTGCCAAGGTCAAAACCAAATCAGCTTCAGGCCCGGATGGCGTTAGCAAGAAAATGCTACGCAATCTACATGATATTCCTATAACTGCAATAACTAACTTTATGCAGAAGTGCTGGGAAGAGGGCAAACTACCAAATCAGTGGAAAACCGCTAAGGTGGTGATGATCCCAAAACCAGGCAAAAAACTCCAGATAGAGAACTTAAGACCTATCTCTCTAACCTATTGTGCAGGCAAGCTTTTAGAGCACGTTATTTAAACGCGGCTCAATAAATACATGGAGGATAATGACCTCTATCCGCATTCGATGGTGGGCTTTAAGCCCAGGCTCTCCACCCAGGACGTGGTGCTGCAACTAAAACACCAAATCATCGATGCGGAAACAGGGGACGCAAAGGCAACCCTAGGGCTTGACCTAGAGAAGGCTTTTGATAGCGTCACACATAAAGCCATTCTTGAGAACCTTCAGGACTTGGGAGTAGGCGTACGAACCTACAATTACATTAGGGACTTCTTGTCAAACCGAGAAGCAAAAATCCAGATTTGAGAATGCCAATCGGATGACAATAAATTAGGCAGCAAAGGGACCCCACAGGGCTCGGTGCTTTCGCCCTTTCTTTTCAATTTGGCCATGATCAAACTCCCTGAAAGACTGGAGGCTATTGAAGGAATAAATCACAGCATATACGCTGATGACATTACGTTGTGGATAGCTAGGGGCAGCGATGCCCAAATAGAGGAAACCCTTCAAAGGGCTACCCAGGCAGTTGAAGGTTACGTCGGACCTAGGGGACTTAAATGCGCATCGCAAAAATCGGAACTGCTTCTATACCAGCCGAAAGGCAGAGCCGGTAAGGAGGAACCGCAAATCTCTCTCACAGCTGGGGGGAACCCCATTCCAAAAGTGGACAAAATCAGAGTTCTAGGAATTAAGATTCAGGCCAAGAGATTTAATGGCCCCCGCAGGGGCGTCTGCGTCAGCAGGCGTTTGGTGCGTTGCGACACCACGGACCCGAGCACATGAGAGTTGGACCCTCCCGCGTGTAGCCGTGCGCGGCTTAGCCGTGTCCGGGGAAAAGGGGATCCTGGAGGTTGAGCCAATGCCGGGTGTTTGGACCTTTACGGCCCCCCGGCGGCGGCAACACACCTCTTTGGCCTCTGCTTCGCGTAGACGGCACCCCCCGACTGACCCACCCGGGGGAAATCGGTAGTTGCCTTTTCCTGTCTCTCTCTTCCTCTAGTCTTCGTCTTTCTCTCACTTTTCATCTTTCCTGTCTTCTCCTAGCTTCCGCTTACTTCCGAATTTTCCAGGCAGCAAGGGTTAACCTTGTGTGAATAACCAACCTAGGTTATCTCATATTTGGTTATAGTGATAACGTACAGCTGGCGTTTGCAGGACATGTTCTTACAGTCCCTGTAGCGTCCCCTTGTAGGACTCCACGGTGGGTGGCTGGCGTTATTACCGAAAATTCAATCCCTTTTTGGCAACCTCTTTCCTTCCACTTCCTGATCGCCCTCACAAAAGAGGGCGCACCGATGAAGTTTTCCAGTTTCTTGGACGTCAGAGACCAAACTTTCCACGTTACCATGTGATCCATTCAGAAAAATCCGATAAACAAGTACGAAACATTTCCCCCTTTCTAGTTTCTAAGTCCTTAACCTCTTCTAGCCTGAATTTAGCATACTGCATAAATAAATTATTTTTGCTGTGGCTTTTTATGTTCTGGTTATGAGGAAGTTACACAGCAACTTTTATGCGTGTCGGGGTTTTAGGAAGAAAGTTACAGCTATGTCGCGAAAACGCGACAACAGGTCGTAATGGATCAAAAAATGTTTATTTTCCAACACACTTGAGAGCTCATATCTTTGAGTTTAGCACATTTGTATCTCAGTTCTTATGAAAAGAAATGAAACAATTTGAACTTTTTTTATACACAGATGAACTTTGCACTTTGTGCAGAAGGAAACAGGTTGGCCTTTGCAGCCAGGCATCTTGCATCGTTGTCGCTGCTGCGACACTTCAGGCCAGTGGCCAACATTGTCTTGACGGACTTCAGCATTAGGTGTTGGAGCTGCTGGTCCTCTTCTTTTCTTCTTCTCAAGCTCTCCTTCCACGGAAAGAGACGGCCGGCCCCTCTTCTTCATCACGTCCTTGTTTTGATTGCACAGGCAGCTGGCTAGAGAAGCCTTGAAAGCTAGAAGATCCAGTTGATGTTTCTTTGGGATTCCTAGAGCATCACAATCCCTCCGGTAGAGCAGCCAGCTGCTCACAACAGCCATGTCCACAAAATGAAAAAAAAAAATCGCAGGTAGAATTTCTTCGACTTCAGAAAAATTCTGTAGTACGCCATGAGCCCATCGAGAAGGTCGACTCCACCCATAAAAGTGTTGTAAACCTTCACAATGGCTGGCTGCTCAACTTCACATCTTTCTTTCTTTTTGCGGTCATACCGCTGGCAGCTTCCTAGAGGCTGGGCACTCCCGAATGTGCTAGCAATATTCACTGCCCGGCTGTCGTACCACTTCACTACTCGGACTTCGACCCCTTCAATAGTAGCCTGCCTCTCCACGTGGCTTCCTCTACCGTTCTTCTTCATTTCTGCATCGCTGGGCAGTCGGCATCCAGAAATTCTGTTTGCGCGTGCAGTTCCCATTGCTGGAATACCACGCTGATGCAAATTTACCAGCAGTTTTTTGGATGTGAACCAGTTGTCAAAAAAGAGCAAGTAGCTCTTGTTCTCTGGGATGGAGCGCGAAAGCTCGAGCACAACATTAGAGCTTGCTCCAAGGTCAGGTAATCTAGGAACAGGGCGGATGTTCCCTGTGTATATAGAGAAGTCAGAGACAAGTCCGTGGGTGTCGCAAAGTACAAAAATCTTGTAGCAGAACTGATAGTTGGGCGAGTTGGTACGAATTCATAGTAAAATATTCTTGCGCGCACAATTGATCTTGTTGACCGACTAAAATCTTGTTGCCACCGACTAAAAGAAAGCTTTGCTAATCAGGTAACTAGACTAGCCTCGGTGGGATTCCCGGAACACATTATAGTCAGAGCGGCCGAAAAAGTAATAAGAATAGTAAAGGGTGTACAACATACAGATTCAAGGAACAGGCTTAGCACAAACAAAAAACGTCTTGCAGTTGTACCTTACGTACATTATTTTTCCCATGGGCTAAAGAATGTTGCCAGCCGGTATGGCGTTGAAGTAGTTTTCAGCGCTCCTAACAAGGTGCAAAAACTGTGTCAAGCTATTTCCAGAAAATTAGACAATAAGGTAAAAAAATGCAGCTGCGGTATAAAAGACGATAAAAAATTCACAAAATGCAGAATAGGTGTTGTGTACCGGCTTCCATTGACCTGTGGCTGCATGTACATAGGACAAACCGGTCGGTGCATAAACACCCGTCTAAAAGAACATGAGCGTTCCCTTGGTAAAGAAAATCATTCGCACTTGTCGAACCACTGCATTCTATGTCATTGTGATCCGATATTTTTTAACACTGACATTTTGTTTTCAGATAATAATAAACTAACACGTGAAATCGCAGAAGCATTCCATATCAAAAAGTGCGCTGAAAGATGCATAAGCCAACCATCGGTTGTAATCACTGAAAATGAATTCGCTTTCTTAAATACTGGTTGAACCTTCTTAATCTGTGTTTAATCTGTTTATGCTTTACTGACCACTCTTCTTGCACATGCTCAGCGCTGATAGCTAAGGTATATATGTTCTGTATCTTTTCGAAAATAAAATAGTTGTGAGTAGAGCTCGTGTGTCCCCTTCACTGTGTCCTTGTCAATTGTGCGCGCAAGAATATTTTACTACAAAAATCTTGTAGCCCCACTTGTGAGGCTTGCTAGGGACGTACTGCTTGAGTGAGGAGCGGCCTTTGAACGGCACAATTTGCTCGTCGACCACCAGCATCTATGACTTTGGAAGGATTTGAAATTTGAGCAGCAGATTGTCAATGAGTGGTCGAATTTTGAAGAGCCTGTCTTTGCCAGCATTTGCTTGTAGGAGATTGTTGTCGTTGAAATGAAGGCTGTTCTTTATCGGTTGCCACCTGTCACGTGACATAACTTCTGCCACTTTTTCTACTCGCATCTCGCTGTTCCAGTACATGCGCGATCGCGGAAGCCTGTATATGGACATATACATTGTGGCCCCAAGAAACTGCTCCAGTTGAGCGCGTGTTAGGTACAATGCTTTGTTGGCATTCTTCTGCACTGCATAGAGATTGGACTGGTCTGTAATCTCCTCAAGAAGCTTGTCGTCAAAAAAATACCGGAAGTACGCAATGGGAGCTTTCGGCTCATCTGGAGGGTCTGGAAGACCGTCTTCCCATTGAGGGTGGCATGTCCGCGGATGGTTCACTTGCTTCCAGAGGAAACTTCTTGCGCTTGACGTTGACGGCTCTTCCGTTTCACCTTCTTTATCTGCAAACAAAAAAAAAGAAAAAGAAATCACTGCGAGGTCGCAAACCACATTTGAGAAGCCACAAAAACCTTGGCTTGAAATAATTGGCTGGGGCTTAGCTAAGGGCCTGGATATCTCGAAGCGAAAAGCTGCGGTGATCCGCGATAAACACGCGCTTGCGGCGAACGTCAAACGATGACGCATAGCGCACGGCAGCGTGCGCCTGTTCTATGGGCAAGCGCGCCTTATATACCCCTCCTTTCAAATGCGCACGGTTGCGGCGAAAGGTCAAACGGTGGCGCGGAGAAGCGACGGCGCACATGGGCAGTAGCCTGCGCAGTGCGTGACGTCACTCGTGCTCCGACAAACGCGGTGTTGACTATCGTAGTGAAGCTTTTGGCTTCAAAAGGAAAAGACGCGCCACTTCAATACAACACGAAAGGACGCTGACGGCGTTTCACATTGCAGCCAAATGCAACTCGCCCATCAAACAAAAAATTGCGCACCTGTGTCGCTCCCAGACTGCCCAGATTGATCTGATGGGGCAGCATGTACTGTGTCAGGGCTGTATTCCGAATCGCTGTCGCTGAGGCAGCTATCTTCGCTTTCTTCAACGGGTGGAACCGTGATCCCGTAGAACCTTCTGGTGTCCATCACGAACAAAAAGCACCGAATAACTGCAAAAAACAAAAATTACTAGTTTTTTTACCACATGCCGAGGAAGACGAAGTTGTGCACAAATCGGGACGCTACAGCCTGTTGATGAGAAAACGCGACAAAGCGACACACGCTTGAAAAAACAACTAATCTTCAAAAACAAATTATTTACGTGATCTGCGTGCATTATTCAACCAAGTGCCTATCATGCAAATTTTTTTTATATTCAAAAAACTTACATACCTTGAATGGAGACGGATGTCAATGGATGGATAGTGAGAAATGTTCTTCGTCGGCATCAACTGGAGAAATGGCAGCCGTCAGCTCTTTACTGAATCGACGATAGATGGCGCTGCCTTTTCCACGTGTTGCCAGACATCTGTGGATTCCCTCTGAGCGCAGGGGTAGCGGCTACATATGTTTTCTTCTGGTGGTGCGGCTTAAAACCGGTATGATGCGAAATCGCGACAACAGGTCATAAGAGGTTAACTGACGTCCTTGGTCCAGGCTACAAGGTATCAAGGCTGGCAAGTGGTGATCTCCTGTTAGAGCTCCATGATCCGAAACAATACGAAAAGTTGCCCAGTCTAGCATCATTTGGGGATATTCCATTGACAGTAACTCCACACCGCACTCTGAACACCACCCGCGGCGTTGTCTCGGATGGCGATCTGCTTCAGCTGACAGAGGCGGAGCTCCTGGAGGGCTTTAGTGAGCAGAATGTTGTCAATGTCCGAAGAATTAAAATAAGAAGGGATGGTAAAGAAGTTCAAACGAAGCACCTGATACTTACATTCGGTTCAAGTATTCTGCCCGAGTCTGTAGAGGCCGGGTACATCAAGCTCCGCGTAAGACCATATGTGCCAAATCCCCTAAGATGCTTCAAATGCCAGCGTTTCGGCCACAGTTCGCAGAGCTGCCGGGGCCGCCAAACATGTGCAAAATGCAGTGGCCTTGAACACGCCACTGAGGCTTGTGATAACTCTCTCCACTGTGTAAACTGTGACGGGGATCACGCCGCGTACTCGCGGTCGTGCCCCTCCTGGAAGAAGGAGAAAGAAATTGTAACCATAAAAGTAAACGAGAACATATCGTTCAAAGAGGCACGAAGGCGGGTAGCTTACCTACCAAAGAAAAGCTTTGCCGAAGTGGCGCGTCAGGGGGCAGCGCCACAACGGCCTCCGGCGGCTATCCGACTCGCAAACAGTGAGTCGGCAGTCACGCCATCTGCCCCCGCTGCTCCGTCAACCGAGAAGGCATCATCGACCCCGAAGGTGGGCGCAGCCGAGGCTGCCTCAACCTCCCAGGTCCCTTCCAGCGCTGGCAACAGCCGGCGCAGCCAAATCCCACAGGGAGCCCCATCCACCTCCGGGATGGTGGGCGCAGGGGTCTCTCCTTCCGAGGTGAGACTCTCTCGAAAAACTTCTCGCTCTCAAGAGCGCGTGTCCGGCGCCTCACAAGAGGCAATGGACACAACAACTATCCCCACGGCGCCCCAAGCGCCCAAGGAGCGGCGAGGCTCCCTCGAACGCTCCAAAAAAGGCAGAACCCCGGTTACAGGGCCTCGCAAGAGCTCTGTAATCTAAGGCATCACTTCTGTTTCCGTAAACTCAGCACAAATTCACTTTAAATATGGATACACAAATCATACAATGGAATGTCAGAGGTCTTCTGAAAAATCTTGATGATGTACAAGAACTCATCCACCAACACAATCCAAAAGTGCCGTGTTTACAGGAAACACACCTAAAATCAAAACATACAAACTTTCTCCGAAAGTACATAACTTTACGCAAAGACCGCGATGATGGTGTCGCATCATCGGGTGGCGTTGCCATCGTCATCCATAAAAGCATTGCATGTCAACGTTTACAGCTACAAACGCCTCTCGAAGCAGTGACGGTTCGAGCTGTTCTTCTAAACAAACTTATCAATATTAGCTCTCTTTACATCCCCCCACATCACAAATTAACGAAACATGAATTCCAATCCCTTATAGATCAATTGCCAGAACCTTAGTTGTTCTGGGTGATTTCAATGCACACAGCAGCTTGTGGGGAGACTCTCGTATCAATGCGCGAGGTCGTCTCGTTGAACAATTCCTTTTTTTGTCCGGTGCGTGTCTGCTGAATAAGAAGGAACCCACATATTACTGTCTCGCAAACAGAACCTTTTCTTCAATTGATCTTAGCCTAGTTTCCCCGTCAATTCTGTCTGAACTCGAATGGCAAGTTAACAAGAATCCTTACGGAAGTGACCACTTCCCAATCCTGCTTAGAACACCTGAAGTAAAGGAATATCCACCACAGGCTCCTAGGTGGAAAATTGACACTGCCGACTGGGAAAAATTCCGAACTCTATCTTGTATTTCGTGGGATGACATGTCCTCGCTAGGAACTGACGCTGCTGTCGAATATTTTACAACCTTCATAATAGATGCCGCATCTAAATGTATATCACAAGTAAATGGCCTGTCGTGCAAACCGCGTGTTCCGTGGTGGAACGACGATTGTAGGATCGCACGTAAAAATCAGAACAAAGCGTGGGGGTTGCTACGCGCCTCCCCCACTGCGGAGAATCTTATTAACTTTAAAAAAGTAAAATCACAAGGCAGGCGAACCCGCCGTCAGGCCAGAAGAGAAAGCTGGCAAAAGTTTTTATCGGGCATCAACTCTTATACAGATGAATCAAAAGTCTGGAACAGGGTTAACAGGATAAAAGGACGACAAACTTATTCGCTCCCCCTGGTAAACACACAAGGCGATACCCTACTTGAACAAGCAGACTCACTTGGGGAGCACTTTGAAAGTGTATCAAGCTCAAATGATTATTCGCAATCATTCCTGAAATATAAACAAATAGAAGAATGCAAGCCACTCACCAATAAATGCCGACAGAATGAACCGTACAATTGTCCTTTTAGTGCTGCCGAGTTGAAAGCGGCCTTGAGCGCATGCAAGAGTTCCGCACCAGGATCCGATAGAATCATGTATGAAATGCTCAAAAACTTACACAATTACACGCAACTTACACTACTTACACTCTTCAACACTATCTGGGACGCAGGGTACCTTCCAACGGCATGGAAAGAAGCCATTGTGGTCCCTGTTTTGAAACAAGGGAAAGACCCTTCTTCAGTGGCAAGTTACCGCCCGATAGCCCTCACAAGCTGCATGTGTAAGGTATATGAAAAAATGATAAATCGGCGACTCATACATTTCCTTGAACAAAACAAATTGCTTGATCCCTTTCAGTGTGGCTTCCGAGAAGGGCGCTGCACAACCGGCCATCTTGTACGTATTGAAGGACATATTCGTGACGCGTTTGTACACAAACAGTTCTTCTTATCGATATTCCTCGATATGGAGAAGGCGTACGATACGACCTGGCGCTACGGAATCTTGAGGGATTTGTCAGAAATGGGCATTCATGGTAATATGCTAAACGTAATAAAAAAGGTACTTGTCCAATCGTACCTTCAGGGTGAAAGTAGGCAATGTGCTGTCACGTCCTTTTGCACAAGAAACCGGTGTACCCCAGGGTGGCGTGCTCAGTTGCACACTCTTTATTGTTAAGATGACAACACTTCGTACTTCCTTACCACCGGCCATTTTGTATTCCGTCTATGTGGACGACATTCAAATAGGTTTCAAATCCTGTAACCTCGCAGTGCGCGAGAGACAGGTGCAGCATGGTTTGAACAAGGTGTCAGGGTGGGCAGAGAAAAATGGATTCAAAATCAACCCTCATAAGAGTTCTTCTGTTTTGTGTACAAGGAAGAGAGGCCTGGTTCCGGATCCCTGCCTAGAAGTGTGTGGACAACAGATACCTGTAAACAAAGAACACAAATTTCTAGGTGTCATACTCGACTACAGACTCACTTTCGTCCCCAACATTAAACATCTTAAAGAAAAATGTCTGAAAACAATGAAAGTAATGAAACTTCTATCCCAGACTACGTGGGGTAGTGACAGGAAGTGTTTAATGAATCTATACAAAAGCCTCATTCGATCGCGACTAGACTATGGTGCCGTCATTTATCACTCTGCCGCCCCAAGTGCACTAAAGATGCTGGACCCTGTTTCACCATCTGGGTATCCGTTTAGCCACAGGAGCTTTCAGAACGAGTCCCGTACAAAGTTTATATGCAGAATCGAATGAGTGGTCACTTCATATCCAGAGAACATACATCAGCCAAACATATTTTTTGAAAGTCCACTCTAATCCCGAACATCTCTGTTTTAACACCATTAATGACATGACACGTGCCACACTATTTCGTAATCGTCCTTCCGTAAGACAGCCTTTCCGCTGCGTGTGAGGGAGCTTAGCGAAGAAATGCACGTTCCACTCCTCGAGCTTCGCCTAATGCATCCAGCCAAGCTGCTACCTCCTTGGGAGTGGCAGCTCATACAATGTGATATATCTTTCATGGAAGTGACAAAGCATGCTCCAGAGATTGAAATCAAGATGCATTTCCGGGAACTCCAGCACAAAAATTGGAGGACGCTTAAGCTTCGCCTTCAAGAGTGGGACGCGACAGCGTTCTCGTCGACCCGCCAAGGGGTATAAGACAATGCGCTACGGCACAGCGATCACTTACGATGCGCCCCGCATCGGACTTAGCGCCCACCTATCACGCGGTGAGCGTCGAGCAACGCAGCGTTCGCCGCGGCAACGAAACGTGCGCCTGAGCGAAAGAAACGAACCAAAGAACTCGGTGTCTCGGAGGGGAAACGATCTACGCTAGCCGTCAGCCGCCAGCCGCCAAACGTCGTGATCGACACGGGCAGAGAGATAGATAGTAATCTAAACCGGCAGCACGGCGAAGCGTTGTCAGGGGAGAGGGAGTCCCGCGACGCGCCTGGCAGCGGTCCCAATGCGCGCGCGGCGCGCCTCCTGTCGGGGCAGCGCCGTACATTGAGAGGAGGGGGTCTTCTGTGTTTGCCGCAAGATGGCTCTGCGTGTGCGGAAAGCGCAGAAGAAATGCAGCGGAAACGCACTTCGCAACTCGTGTAATTGTGACTTCTGTACGTTACATGTTCATAATTACCGATATACACCGCAGTATAACTTTCCACGGCTCGTTTCGAAGGCAACACCGCATTCACTAGAGGCGCGTTTGCACCGCTTGGAAGCATCGAACTCGTGGCTGAGTGGTAGCGTCTCCGTCTCACACTCCGGAGACCTGGGTTCGATTCCCACCGGGCCAATCTTGGAAGGTGCTTTTTATTTATGAAGCGCCTGCCGTGATTTATCGCTCACGGTCAACGCCGCCGACGCCGACGCCGACGACACCGGCTTTTCTGCGACACGAGCTCCTTAACGCTATCGCGTTAATACTCCTGCACGGAGTTCTACACAGACGCATCAAAGTCACACGACGGGGTGTCCTATGCAGCCGTCGGTCCATCCTTCTCGGAATCCGACGTACTGCACCCGGAAACTAGTATCTTTACGGCTGAGGCCTACGCACTGCTGTCGGCCGTAAAGCATATAAATAAATCAAAACTCCAGAAATCAGTTATATATACGGACTCCCTCAGTGTTGTGAAGGCCTTGAAGTCTTTCTGTAATCACAAAAATCCAGTACTTAATGAGCTCTACTCCGCACTGTGCAAATCATATATGTCTAACCAACATGTGATCATATGCTGGGTGCCTGGACATAGGGGCATCGAGGGAAACGTTCTAGCTGAACAGATGGCCACATCAATCTCATTGCATGCAGTTAATCCTACTGCTTCGGTCCCTGTCACAGACCTGAAGCCTTTCTTAAGAAGGAAACTACGAAGCCACTGGCAACGCATGTGGGACGAAGAAATAAATAATAAACTGCATGTAATAAAGCCACAATTAGGTTTCTGGCCTCCTGTAACAAAATCCCGCCGGACATATGTCCTATTTTGTCGCCTAAGAATAGGACACACTTTTGGCACACATAACTTTTTACTCACGGGAAACGAGCCTCCAACCTGCGGTAGATGCGGGGAGAGCCTGACCGTCCTCCACGTCCTCGTGGAGTGTCGGGAAGCCCAATATGAAAGAAAGAAACATTTTCCCTTAGCATACCGACAGCACATCCCCCTTCATCCTGTTATGTTACTCGGCCCAGAACCTTTATTTGACACCAACGCAGTACTAAGCTTTCTGAAAGATGTTGTCTTGCATGTTTTTAGCCCCACGTGTTCGTAGCGGGTCCTCTCTCCAGAGGATGCCGGTGCGATAATTATTTTAAATAGCACATGCCTCTAGGCCCTTATGGTTCAAGGGCTTTGGCGAGGCAGTAGTGCTGTAAGCATTTTAACATCTCGCTTATTTTAAACATTGTATCATTCTTTTACGATGGATTTTAAAGTTCATTGTATCCGTCACCAGTCATCGCCATAATTTTATAGCACGTAGATTTTACGCACTTCACAGCGACTATTTTAGGCCACTTTACAGCCAAGTCACATCTTCCATAATACATCCTTAACACTACCACCAGTCATGGCGCTCTTTGGCCAAACCTGGCCCTTGCGCCACAAAACAACACAGATCATCATCAGATTTAATGGCGAAACAATAAGGAAACTAGACGGCTGCGCACTGCAGACCTTGAGGCTGATCCGCAGGATCGCCAACAGGCGGTCCGGGATGGTAGAAGCGAATCTAGTTAGGCTAGTCCAGGCCTTTGTGATAGGTAGAATAGCTTATGTTGCTCCCTCCCTTAGTTTTAGGTCATTCGAGAAGAAGAAGATTGAGGGCATCACACGTAAAAGTATAAAACAGGCGCTGGGGCTTCCCATCCGCACTGCAAATGAAAAGCTTTTAGCTCTAGGGCTCCACAACACTCTTGAGGAGATTATTGAAGCAGTCAGGATCTCGCAGTATGAGAGACTTGCGGGAAGCCCTACGGGCAGGAAAATCCTAGCTAGGCTAGGCATAAACTATGAGAGGCAGGAAGGCATCAAAGTCGACCTGCCGCGAAGCGTGCCGAACCGACTAATAATCCCACCACTACCTCAAAATATTCACCCAATCTATCACAAGGAACGTAGAGGGAAACGGGCCGAGGCTCTTGAGAAGCGTTTCAAAAACTCAAAGGACGTGCTCTACGTTAATGCTGCAGACTATAGCAACGGCCGCGTGGCCCTAGCTGTAGCGAGCGCTGAAACTAGATTGATAGCCAGTGGCGCAGTTCCAACGGATTGCTCTCAGATTGGAGAACAATCTGCCATAGCACCTGCAATTGCAATTACTTGAGCCAGAATTATAGTCAGCGACTCTAAGGTTGCGGTGATGAACTTTTCCAGAGGCAGAATTTCTCCCGAGGCGAACAGAATTCTGCAGACCTGTAGAGGTAGCAGGAAAATTGAAATAATCTGGGCACCTGCGCACGCCTCCCTCGCTGGGAACGAGGCGGCCCGCGAATTAGCTCGAGGACTTACATTCCGAGCTGGTGGGCTAGCCGAAGTCTTCACGGGGCGAGACCGCTTAGTGTGCTACAGAGAAATCACACAACACTACAGACTAGGGCGGGCAAAATATCCTCCGGCTGATGCATCCTTAAATAAGAGCCAGGCCTCCACGATAATGCAAGAGAAAATAGTCTAGAGGAATTCGAAATCCCAAAGGTAACGCCGGAAGAAGTAAAGAAAGCCTTGGCAGATATGCAAAGGGGGAAGGCCGCTGGAGAGGATCAGGTAACAGCAGATTTGTTGAAGGATGGTGGACAGATTGTTCTAGAGAAACTGGCCACCCTGTATACGCGATGCCTCATGACCTAGAGCGTACCGGAATCTTGGAAGAACGCTAACATAATCCTAATCCATAAGAAAGGGGACGCCAAAGACCTGAAAAATTATGGACCGATCAGCTTACTGTCCATTGCCTACAAACTATTTACTAAGGCAATCACAAATAGAATCAGGAGCACCTTAGACTTCTGTCATTCAAAGGACCATGCAGGATTCCGTAAAGGCTACTCAACAATAGATCATATTAACACTATCAATCAGGTGATAGAGAAATGTGCAGAATATAACCAACGCTTATATATAGCTTTCATTGATTACGAGAAAGCGTTTGATTCTGTTGAAACCTCAGCAGTCATGGAGGAATTACGGAATCAAACTGTAGACGAGCCGTATGTATAAATACTGGAAGATATCTCTAGCGGCTCCACAGCCACCGTAGTTCTCCATAAAGCAAGCAACAAAATCCCAATAAAGAAAGGCGTCAGGCAGGGAGATACGATTTCTCCAATGCTATTCACAGCGTGTTTACAGGAGGTATTCAGAGAACTGGATTGGGAAGAATTGGGGATAAAAGTTAATGGAGAATACCTTAGTAACTTGCGATTCGCTGATGATATTGCCTTGCTTAGTAACTCAGGGGACCAATTGCAATGCATGCGCACTGACCTGGAGGGGCAAAGCAGAAGAGTTGACCTAAAAATTAATCTGCAGAAACCTAAAGTAATGCTTAACAGTCTCGGAAGAGAACAGCAATTAACAATAGGCAGCGAGGCACTGGAAGTCGTCAGGGAATACATCTACATAGGGCAGGTTGTGACGGCGTATCCGGATCGTGAGACGGAAATAATCAGAAGAATAAGAAAGGGCTGGGGGGGGCATTCGGCAGGCATTCTCAGATCATGAACAGCAGGTTGCCATTATCCCTCAAGAGAAAAGTATATAATAGCTGTGTCTTACCAGTACTCACCTACGGGGCAGAAACCTGGAGGCTTACGAAAAGGGTTCTACTCAAATTGAGGACGACGCAACGAGCTATGGAAAGAAGAATGATAGGTGTAACGTTAAGGGATAAGAAAAGAGCAGATTGGGTGAGGGAACTAACGCGAGGTAATGACATCTTAGTTGAAATCAAGAAAAAGAAATGGGCATGGGCAGGACATGTAATGAGGAGGGAAGATAACCGATGGTCATTAAGGGTTACGGACTGGATCCCAAGGGAAGGGAAGCGTAGCAGGGGGCGGCAGAAAGTTAGGTGGGCGGATGAGATTAAGAAGTTTGGAGGCACGGCATGGCCACAATTAGTACATGACCGGGTTTGTTGGAGAAGTATGGGAGAGGCCTTTGCCCTGCAGTGGGCGTAACGAGGCTGATGATGATGATGATGAGGCCTCCACTTGGCGTCTCCTGCAAACCAACTCGTTTCCAAGCCCGGTGTCGTGTAGCCTCTACTACCCGGGTCAGTACTCCAGCCAGTGTAAGCTATGTAAAGCCAGGGCTCATCTTAAGCGCATTCTGTGGGAATGCCCGCAGGCTCCCTCTGAGTGAAGAATAAAGTCTTTAGAACAATGAGACGTTATTACTCAGCTCCGATCCGGAGATTCAACTGAAGACCATCCAACTGGCCGAAATCACTGCTAGGGTCCAAGGACTCCTGGCCGTCGTCTAGGTGGGAAGACTTAAAGCCTTCCCTACATCGGTTGGGCAAATAAAGCTTTACAATCCAATCCAATCTAACCATGAACACTAGGTTTTTCTTGTAAATATTGCTACGGGGTAGTATTCCCAATGACGAAGAGCCGAGAAGGAAGAAGACGAAGACGACGTTTGGAAGCTTGCGCGGGCTGTTGCCTCTTGGTCAACTGCGGCGTATTGCCTTGTAAATATACTTGTAAATAGCGTTTCGTCGGTGTCTTCCTACGTAACATATTTGGTGGAGGTGGACGTTCCCTGTACCTCGTCACGGAGCTTCGCAGTGGACGGTACGTCGAGCCTACCTTCATGGCTCCCGGCGACGCCAACCCGACTCCACCGGCTCCGACACCTGCTGCCACTTCGACTACCTACATCACCCTCTCCGCTCCCCGTGATCCTGGCGTATTCTCGGCAAAAGATGGGGAAGACGTCGAGGACTGGATCAGCCTTTACGAACACGTCAGCCGCAATAACCGGTGGGACCCAACTATCATGCTCGCCAACGTCGTCTTTTACCTCGGTGGCACCCCTCGAGTTTGGTATCGGACGCACGAAGATGAGCTGACCAGTTGGGATTCGCTTAAGCAAAAGCTTCGAGACTTGTTCGGCAACCCCTACGGTCACCAACTTGCCGCGCAGAAGGCGCTTTCCGGTCGTGTGCAGACGTCAACGGAGCCCTATTTCATGTACATTCAGGACGTCTTGGCTCTATGCCGCAAAGTTGACGCACACATGACTGAGTCCGACAAGGTCTCCCACATCCTCAAAGGCATTGCCGATGACGCCTTCAACTTGCTCGTATTTAACAACGTCGCGACGGTGGATGCAGTTATCAAAGAGTGCCGCCGCCTGGAATTCGCTAAAAGCCGACGTATCGACCAATAGTTTGCCCGTCTGCCCAACACCCCAGCGACATCTTCCTGTGCCGACGCTCCTCGTCCCAACAACACTGGCGATGTTACCAGGATTGTCCGGCGTGAGATCGAGGCCGCCTATCCGGCTGCGTTCGACTCCAGCCCCTCCAATGCACCTGCAGTCACTGTTTCCCTGATCCAGGCAGTTGTCCGCCAGGAGTTCGCCAACATGGGTATTCACACCATCTGCTCGGCCCATCGCCCTGATCCCCACCCGGCATCTTCGATTCCACCCCGTCCCGCACCTTCTTACCAACCACGTTTCCGCAACCCCTCTGAATGGTGCACTGCAGACGACAAGCCAATTTGTTTTCACTGCCATCGAATTGGGTACATTTCTCGCCACTGCCGCAGTCGCTGGAGTTCCCTGAACCAGTCTACATATACTGCCGACTCTCGCCCCCCAAGTGGCCTTTCTCGTCCCTATGCTGCCCGCTCAGATAATGCCGCCACCGATTCTCCTGCGCCGAGCCGCCCCTATTCTCGTTCGCCTTCGCCCCAACGACGACAATCGCGCTCTTTCCAGCCCCGTCGTTCCTATTCGCCGACTCCCTTCGGACGCCGCTCCCAGCCGGAAAACTAGACGATGCAGCGCCTCGAGGTGACGCTGCATTGCTCCCTACGCCGCCAAATCCTCTCCTGACGTTGCCCACTTATCTAAACCTTCTTGACGTGCAAGTCGACGGTGTTCCTGTATCAGCTCTCATAGACACTGGGGCGCATTTGTCGGTAATGAGCGCGGATCTTCGTAACCGGCTGAGGAAAATAATCACGCCCGCCACGACGCCTCTTGTCCGTGTCGCCGATGGCGGAACAGCCCCCGTAATTGGTATGTGTGCCGCCCGCGTCTCCTTCGCCGATCGCTCCACTACCGTGCTATTGACAGTCATCGCTCACTGTCCCCACGACATCATCCTCGGCCTCGACTTCCTCTCCGCACATTCTGCTCTCATCGATTGCTCCGCCAGTACTCTCCGCCTCGACCTGCCTGTTCTGGATCCCGCTGAACACCACCTTCCTCGCCTCAGTTCCGTCGACTTCGTTCGCTTGCCACCTTCGGCATTGACTTACGTTGACTTCGTCTCCTCCCCACCAGTGCCCGACGGTCACTACATCGCGGCTCCTATGCAAGACGTCCTCCTTACACACGGGATCACACTACCTCATACTATTGTATCTATTACGGCGAATTGCGTCTGCCTGCCAGTGGTCAATTTTGCCTTGACGACACAAGTGCTGCCACGCGGGATGTCTCTGGCCCATCTTTGCTCATTCGAGGATCACTCTGTAGCATCGCTTTCAGTAGACGACAATTCAACCGCTCCTCCTATACCATCGCAGTCGGCAACTTGTACCATCGCCAACTTACAGAAAATGATTGCACCCGACATGCCGTCCGAGCACGCTCGTGCGCTCTAACGCGTTCTGATTTCCTACCAAGATATTTTTGACTTTCACGATCGTCCTTTGGCCCAAACAACAGCTGTTAAACATCGCAATAATACCGGAGATGCCCCTCCTATTCATCGCCGCCCGTATCGGGTATCACCGGCTGAGCGTCAAGTGATTCACCCCGAAGTTCACAAAATGCTTGCCACGAACATTATTGAACCATGCTGTAGTCCATGGGCGTCACCGGTTGTGCTGGTAAAAAAGAAGGATGGCTCATGGCGCTTTTGCGTGGATTATCGGCACCTCAACAGGGTTACCAAAAAGGACGTGTATTCCCTACCTCGAATTGATGACGCCCTTGACTGCCTCCACGGTGCTCGCTATTTCTCCTCTATTGACCTTCGCTCCGGCTATTGGCAAATTGCCGTGGACGACCGCGAGAAGACTGCCTTTGTAACACCCGACGGTCTTTATCAATTCAAGGTGATGCCGTTCGGCATATGTAACGCTCCTGCCACTTTTCAACGCATGATGGACTCCCTTCTTCACGGTTTCAAATGGTCCCCGTGCCTGTGCTACTTGGACGACGTTATAGTATTCTCTCCAACATTCGCTACGCACCTCGAGCGCCTCTCAGCAGTCCTGGACGTTTTTCGGCGAGCCGGTTGGCAAGTCAACGCATCGAAGTGCCAATTCGGCCGTCGCCAGATTACCGTCCTTGGACATCTCGTTGACGCGAACGGAGTGCAACCGGACCCAGGCAAGATCCATGCTGTTACGCACTTCCCTGTTCCGAAGTGTGTCAAGGATGTGCGCAGCTTCATCAGCCTTTGCTCGTACTTCCGCCGTTTCGTCAAAAATTTCGCGGCCATAGCATGACCACTAACCGAGCTTTTGAAAAAAGACGCCCCTTTCCAGTGGGGCGATAACGAGGCCTCTGCATTCTCGCTTCTCATCGATCTTCTCACAACGCCTCCCGTTCTGGCCCATTTCGATCCTTCTGCGCCTACCGAAGTCCGTACTGATGCCAGCTGTCACGGAATTGGCGCAGTACTGGCACAACGCCAGCGTGGCCACGTCCGTGTTATCGCTTACGCCAGCAGGCTCCTCTCGCCCGCGGAGCGCAACTATTCCATCACTGAGCGTGAGTGTCTGGCCCTAGTTTGAGCGGTTGCGAAGTTCCGCCCATACTTATACGGCCGACCCTTTTCCGTCATCACAGACCATCACGCGCTTTGTTGGTTATGCTCATTGAAAGACCCTTCAGGAAGACTTGGTCGCTGGGCCTTACGCCTCCAAGAATATTCGTTCTCTGTCACCTACAAATCTGGCCGACTACACAAGGACGCTGACTGCCTTTGTCGCTACCCGGTAGACGAGCCTGACGACGCCGACAGTAGTACCGCCGACGGCATTTTCTCTGTGTCTGCCTTCGCTAACATCGCCGATGAGCAGTACCGAGACCTATCGCTGCGAGTACTCATCGAGCGTCTGCGCTCCACACCTACCGACGCATCCGTTCGCCGATATGTCCTCCAGGGCGGCATCCTGTAGCGAAGGAGCTTCCTCCCTGATGGTCCTGATCTTCTTCTTGTCGTGCCAAAACATCTACGACAGACTGTGCTCTTTCAGATGCATGACGCACCCACTGCAGGACATCTTGGCGTAACCCGCACGTACGACCGCGTCCGCCGCCGCTTCTATTGGCCTGGTCTTGCTCGCTTCGTCCGACGCTATGTTGCTGCCTGTGATCCCTGCCAGCGTCGGAAAACGCCTCAGGTGCTACCTTCCGGTCATCTCCAGCCGATCACCGTCCCTGTGGAACCATTTTTTCGTGTTGGATTAGACCTCCTCGGTCCCTTTCCCACGTCATCCTCTGAGAACAAATGGGTAGCCGTCGCAACTGATTACGCCACCCGATACGCTATCACGCGGGCTCTACCTACCAGTTGCGCCACTGACGTCGCGGACTTTCTCTTGCGTGACATTATCTTAGTGCATGGCGCCCCGCGACAGCTGCTTACTGACCGTGGTCGTAACTTCCTCTCGAAAGTTATCGCCGACATTGTGCGTTCCTGCTCTATTCAACACAAGCTGACTACCTCATACCATCCTCAAACCAATGGCCTGACAGAGCGCTTAAACCGTACTCTTACCGACATGCTGTCCAAGTACGTTTCGAAGGACCACCACGACTGGGACGTTGCCCTTCCTTACGTCACCTTCGCTTACAATTCTTCCCGGCACGACACCGCCGGATTTTCTCCATTTTATCTACTCTACGGTCGCGAACCGACCTTGCCCCTTGACACGGTACTTCCTCCTGCTGCGACCTCCACAACCGAGTATGCGCGCGACGCCATCGCCCTCGCCGATCATGCCCGCCAGCTTGCCCGTGCTCGACTGACGGACTCGCAAACCACGCAGCAGCGTCAGTACAACACCCGCCACCGTGACGTACAATTTTCGCCTGGAGCACTCGTGCTCCTGTGGTCGCCCTGTCGTCACGTTGGACTTTCCGAAAGGCTCCTATCGCGATACACAGGGCCCTACCGCGTGCTGCGCCAGGTGACGCCTGTGACTTATGAAATTGCCCCTGTGAGCTCAACCTCGTCATCTACTCTGGCGTCTAGTGATGTCGTGCACGTCAGTAGGCTCAGGATCTACTACACTGCTTCAGAGTCCAGCCTTTAGTCGCTCCGGGACGGCGCTTTTGCCGCCGGGGGTAGTGCTACGGGGTAGTATTCCCAATGACGAAGAGCCGAGAAGGAAGAAGACGAAGACGACGTTTGGAAGCTAGCGCGGGCTGTTGCCTCTTGGTCAACTGCGGCGTATTGCCTTGTAAATATACTTGTAAATAGCGTTTCGTCGGTGTCTTCCTACGTAACAATATGAACAGCGCTGAGTTTGGATTGTAACTATAATTAGCAATGAGTTTTGCTTGTAATGATGACGAATACTCGGTTTGTTTGTAACAATTAGCAGCATTGAGTTTTGCTTGCAACCATGAAAACCGCGGAGTTTGATTAGTAACCATCAACACAATGAGTATTGCTTTTAACCATGAACCGCACTCACATTTCCTTGTCACTTTGAACAGCAATGAGTCTTGCTTGTAACCATAAACAGCACTGAGTTTTGCTTGAAACCATGAGCCGCGCTGTGTTCGGCTTGTAGCAATGAAGGGCGCTAACTTTTGCCAGTAATCACGAACTACGCTCACCTTATTTTGTAACATTGAACAGCGCTGAGTTTGTCTTGTAACAAGGAACAGCACTGAGCTTTCCATTATTCCATGAGCAACGCTGAGTTTAGCTTGTAGACATGACAATCACTGAGATTTGCTTGTAATCACGAACCGCACTCACCTTTTCTTGTAACCTTGAACAGCACCTGGGTTTGCTTCTAACTATTAACGGCGCTGAGTTTTCCTCGTAACCATGAAGCCACTGACTTTTGCTAGTTAACACGAACACCACTTAGTTTTGCTTGCAACTACGAAAAGCATTGACTTTTCTTTTGAACCATAAACAGCACTGAGTTTCGCATGAAACCACGAGCAGCGCTGAGTTTGGCTTGCAGTCATGAAGTGCATTGAATATTGCATGCACCCATATACAACACTCGGTTTTGCTTGTAATAATTAGCAGCACTATGTCTTTCTTGCAACCATGAACAGCACTGAGTTATGGTTGCAGCCACGAATACGACTCAGTTTCGCTCCCAACCGTAAAGAGCGCGGAGTTTTCTGTGTAACCACGAATAGCACTCATATTTGGTTGTAACCTCAAATAGCAGTGAGTGATGATCATGAACAGCACTCAGTTTTTCTTGTACTATGAACAGCGCTGACTTTGGCTTGTTACCTTGAGCAGCCCTGAGTTTTTCCGTAACCATGAGGAATTCTGGGTTTTGCTTGTAACAATAAGAGCGCTGAGTTTTGCCTGTGGCCACGATTACTCTGTTTAACTGGCAGCCCCAAACAGCACTGTCTTTTGGCAGCACTGACTTTTGCTTTTAACGACGAACAGCACTGAGTTTTGCTTGTTGACTTAAAATACCACTCAGTTTTGCTCGCAACCGTGAACAGCACTGAGTTTTCCTTGTACCATGAATAGCACTGAGTTTTGCTTGTAACCGCAAGCAGCACTCAGTTTTTCTGGCAGCCATGGATAGCACTGTTTATTGCTCGTAGCCTTGAAAAGCACTGAGTTCAGCTTGCAACCATGAAAATCAATTAGCTTTGCTTCTAAGCATTAACCGCATTGAGGTTTGTTTGTAACCATGAACAGCACTGAGTTCTTCTTGCAACCATGAACAACACTCGGTTTTCCTTGTAACCATTCTCAACACTCACTTTTGCTTTTAACCATGAGCAGCACTGAGTTTCTGCCGTATCGCGTCAAGGCAAGCCCGTTCATTGCTTGACGATGTGCGCATGTTCCGGTTGTTTTTGTTTTTTTTTCGCTTAGAATAAACGCAACCACGCTACCGTCAATAAACGATTCCATCACTTGCACCTACTGAGTCTGTGGTTGTTAACCGCGCGGCAGCAATATCGACGAGAATGGAACTTCATGTGAGCATGGTCTGCGGTTGACAGGAGCGAAGGATGGCATCTCTCCCATCAGTTTTCGACGAGACGATGGGCAGTCGAGGCATGTACAGGATACGACTGGAAGCTTATTTTGAGAAAAACGGAATTACAGACACTGCGAAACGCCGTGCTCCACTGGTGTCCTTATTGAGCGATAATGTTGTGCGTATGTTGCAAGGGCGCCTTACGCCCGTGTCGGTTAACAGCCAGGAATACGATGAAGTCCTTAAATACCTAGAACATTACAATCTCCAAGGTAATGAGATAGCGGCGAGTTTCTCGTTCATGAACAAGCAGATGAATGGAGAGACCGTTCGGGAATACATTGCTGACCTCTCGAGACTGGCAGAAAGTTGTGACTTTGTCAACTCGCTGCACCGTATGCTGCGTGATCGCATATTGTGCGGAATCCTTGATGACGATGCCCGACGCTGCCTTTACGATAGCGCAGAAGGATTTGCCATTGCTTCATAGAAGGCGCTAGACGACGTTTGAGACATATTAGAAGCAGGCCTAGTGACTACAGGAACCAGCATCAATGTTGTACAGCCGCAGTGAAGACGGCGGCACTGTACGTAGGGGCAGAACACGGCCAAAGACCATGTGAGAATTTCAGTGGCCTCCACGCTTCACACACGTGCCGTCATCGAAACTCCAGTCGCCACCGCTGCGGCAGGAAAGGTCATCTGCCGAAGGTTTGTTTATAACCTGAGTGTAAGCTGAGTGCAACCTGTATAACCTGAAGGTTTGCTTATAACCGAGAACCTGGTGTCTTTGTCGTAGAGAAAATGGAAGCCCGGAACGAAGTAATGTTGCACGCTCTTTTCGCTCACAGCTCCGCCGAGAGAGCTCTCTTGGAGCCTCGCGAGGAAGAGTTGACATGGCAGGGCCAGAAATTGCTAATGATTATAGACACCAGTTCTTCCGTCAGCGTCATATTGAAGAACATATTTAAGAAACATCGTAAATGGTGGCCGTCACTGAAATATATATCGCTCCGCTTAACGTACTTCCTTGTGCCATTGCCGGGTGTCGGCCAGATAACCATGATGGTGTAATGTGGTTCGACTGTTTTGACCAGCATGCTACTCCTGGGAGCATGTGACGGACCACTGCTCTACGGCCGGAAGAAGATAGAGGCCTTTAGTGAGATGGGTGTGCACTTTTTGGGCACTGGAATACATCGACTTTAAATGTTGTTTGTGATAATACCGAGACGAAGACTGTCCTCTATGAATATTCTGATCCTTTCGAGAACAGGTTTGGCTGCTGCAAGGCGCCCTTGTGCAACTTCGCATCAAAGGAGCCCGCCCACGTTTCTTTAAGGCATCTACAGTTCCCTATCTAATGTGTTACAAAGCTGCGGCCGAAATCGTCAGTCGTGTAAAAGACGGAGTTCTTTCGTCGATAATCGATTCCGATTGAGTGGTTCCGGTAGCAAAAAAGAACGGCGATATGCAATTATTTGAGTACTTCGTAATGATAGTCATCTTGACGTCGCCGTTGGAACACTATCCAATGCCCCAAGTTGAAGATGCACTTGCGGCGCTTTCTGGAGGCGTATTTTTCAGCAGTCAGCACTAGCGCAAGACGCAAAATCAGGTGCCGTTGGATGCTGAAGCTAACAGGAAAGCGGTACTCAACACTCGCCGGGGCATTCGCTGCTAGAATCGTTTATCATGTGGAATTGTTTCAGAACTCGGCAAGTTCCAGCGACGCATGGAATCAATTTGCAAATTTTGCCGAATGTTTAATATACCTAGATGACATGCGAAATGTCATCCTGTACTGCGAAAAAAAAGCGATATGACACCTCTGTGCGGCGGCAGGCGTATCAGCGGCTTCGTGAACACAACCTGAATTTGAACGAAAGAAAGTGCTGATTGTGGGAAGCCCGTGTCTTTTCTGGGCCAGCACATCATTGCCAAAGGTGCTTGTCCACTGCGACATACCATCGAGGCGATACTGGCCGCGCCGAAGCCAACATCGTTATGCCAGCTGAGATATTTATTGTGCTCGGTTACGTATTAAGATAAAGTATTGCCCAATTTGTTTACGTGGCCGTCTCCTTTATATCGCTTGCTGGCAAAGGGCGTGATGGGCAGTAGAGGCCGTCCCAGGATAGCGCATTTCAGGAAGGAAAGAGTGCCTTGGGCAAGGCAAAATTTCCTGTCCACTGTGACCCGCTGAAACCCCTTCGAATGGAATACGACGGATCATCGGTCTGTTTGCTCGCACTGCTATCCCATAGCATCAAGGGCGAAAATTATCGGATAGTTTTTCGCTCTAGGACCTTGATACCAGCGGAGCGCAATTACTTTCAAGTAGAAAAGGAAGCGCTCGCCCTCGTTTTCTGTGTGTTGAGGTGGCTGAGACTATTTTTTCCGTAATAAATTTTGTTTGCAGAAGTATTATGAGCCGTTAAAAGTCTATTCCATCCAGAGAGACCACATCCACAGATTGTGGAAGCCAGCATACATGTTTGAACGCTCCTTTTATCAGCGTGTCACTATGACATAGAATTTCGCAAGAGACCATTGAACGCGGATGCGGACGCTTGGTGTGGCTTGCCTCTTCCAGAACAAGGGCTTACTGGTGAAAATGACCTTTTGCAATCTCTGCTACGTGCAAAAGCGTTGACAGATTTTTCTCTCTGCGCGTCACAGTTGGCAGACAGCACCAGCGAGGACATGCTGCTCCGACACGTGAAGACAGTTTCTGCGTGGTTGTCCAAACCAACTAGGGCCGGAGACAGCGTGCGATGTCATACTTCGTCCGCAGACAAGAATTCACTTGTATTAAATGACTAATCTACTGGGCCCATCGCGGAGTCCTGCCTGAGGCCGTGAGGGCGTCTGTTCTGCGGGATTTTCACGACACCAATCCAGGCATGATGGGAATGACGGATCTCGCTCGTACAATGTTTTCGCATACCAGATTGGACCACGACATAGGGCAACTGGTACAGACATGACAGCAATGTTTGCAATGTTGGCCCATGCCAGCCGAACAGGTCCATTAAAGCTGACCGAATATCTACAAACATTGGTTTGGCCTGCATATCAACCATGCAGGTCCGGTGAAACGTCACACTATCTTGGTGGAAGTGGAAGGTAAAATGAAATCGATGTAGGCAGTGCGTCATACGACAGCAAGAGCAAAGACTACATGCAGTTCAAGTACTGTGAGCGATTGTCATGCGTTTTGGTCTGCCGTACACATTCGTTGGAAATAATGGGCTGCAGTAGATCAATTACTGAATTTTTTTTCAGAAGTAACCATGTGCGTCATGTTGCGTCCGCCCCATCCTATCCTTAGTCAAACGCACTGGCGGAGCATGCCATGCTCACCATTACGGAAGGTATCAGGAAACGTAAGGATGGAAGTCTGCTCAATATAATTTCGAAGTACTTGTACGGCTACAGAGTAACGCCGACTTGCGAAGGCAAGTCGCCTGCCAGATGTTGCTGGGTTTTCAACCCAGTACCTGTTTAAGTGCACATTTTCCAGAGGAAGAGGTGGCACGGAATCCCGCGGCGCGCAGAACCCCAGCACCGTTGTCACAATTCTTTTCACTGCTAGTGCCTCTTTAGTCGTGGTAGTAAATTAACACTTGCCAGAGATGGTTACCCGGCACGGTGACGCCAGCAAGAGCTTGGCGTATGGTCACGGTGGGCACCACAAGAGGGCTGCAGCTCCGTCATGTAGACCAAGTGCGCTCAGGACACGCAGCGTGTGAAGTAAAGCAACAAATCTGCGCAACTTGGCCTGGAGACAACCAAATCACAGAGAGTGATCAACTGCAAACAGTGGAAGACACAGAACCATCGTCACACGGATCACTTGGTACGTCTCAGTCTTCGTGGCAAGCAATCTCAAGTGCACCGCCGAGCTTAGGATTCCCTAGGCTTTCTACGCCCACAACACCCCCAATAGGCTAGGCTTCTAAGGATAGGAAGTACCATATCGCGTCCAGGCAAGCCCGTTCATCCTATCATGAAGTGCCCATGCTCCGGCTTATTCGAGCAGAATAAATGCAGTCACACTATTTTCAATAAAATATTCCATCGCTTGCACCTACCCATTCTGTTGTAGTTACCCGCGCTGCAGGAGTTTCGCTTGTAACCATGAACATTGATAGTTTTCTTCTGAGCACGAACAGCGCTTCGTTTTCCTTGTACCGATAGACAGCGCTGTGTTTCGCTGGTAACAATGGACAGCATTCAGTTTGACTTGCAAATATAGATAGCGCTTAGCACTGCTCGTAACTTTGAACAACACTTAGTTTTTCAATAATAATTTATGGGGTTTTACGTGCCAAAACCACTTTCTGATTATGAGGCACGCCGAAGTGGGGGACTCCGGAAATTTTGACCACCTGGGGTTCTTTAGCGTGCACCTACATCTAAGTACACGGGTGTTTTCGCATTTCGCCCCCATCGAAATGCGGCCGCCATGGCCGGGATTCGATCCCGCGACCTCGTGCTCAGCAGCCCAACACCATAGCCACTGAGCAACCACGGCGGGTGTTAGTTTTTCAAGGAACAGTACTGAGTTTCACTTGTAACTATTTACAACAACAAGAATTGCTTGTAATCATTCTCAACAAGTTTTGCTTGTAAGAACCGCACTGAGCTTTTCTTGTAAGCTCAATGTCCTGAGTTTGGCTTTTAGCCATCAACAACATTGAGTTTTCCTTGTAACCATGAATACCACTGAGGTTTTTTTGCAGCCACGAATAGCACTCAATTTCGCTTACAACCATCAATAGCACTGAATTTTCTTTGTAACCATGAACGGCACTGAGGTTTGCTTGTAACCACGAACAGAGGAGCTGAATCAAAGGGCGAGTGCTCTCGCGACTGAGGGGCTGGGTGCTTTCGCCACCACAAGATATATATATATATATATATATATATATATATATATATATATATATATATATATATATATATATATATATATATATATATATATATATATATATATATATATATAATATTGCCAGATGTGTAGTATAACTATTCTAGCCCTACAGCTCATAGAGTCGCGCATGCCAGTGTATGACTGCTTTGAGGCGGCTGAAGCTCACCCACGTTGGTGTAGCGCTCGGGGAAATACAGCGCCCGTGAACTTCTCCCACCGGCCTTTTTACTTGTCGCAGCTGCACCAGACGGCTGTGGCAGTAGGAAATAAGGGTGGCAGGCGTCTTTAAAGCGCTTGCGTCAGTGGCGTCAACATCCCAGCGACAAAGCGAATTATACATATAGGAACCTATACTACGGCTACAGATTTGCTGTTTAAAGGCTGCCTTACCTATAGGAATTGCGCAGTAATATAAACGCTCTTCAAGCATCGCCAACCTCGAACATAAACCTTTTTACATGTACTTTCAATACGAAACATTTTATAAGCGTTCGTCTGTTTGTGTAGATTGACAATCATGAAAGATGCTTTCTATGCAGTTGTTCATGCCGGGCAACAAAACAAAATACTCGTCTTTGTGTTCATGAAAAGAAAGCATCGGAAATAAAGGAATGGTCATCATTTTGGAGGCGGTATTTTATAAACAATTGTGATGTCTCTGTCTTGAAATGAATTCCTTCTTTTAAAGGTAAATTATTTTTGCAACTGGGGGCAGCGAGGTCACAGACACAACAACTTAGCTCCTAACATGCACAACGACATCTGCAACGGCGAGTCTACATGGGACGTCATCAGAAGGAACAAAGACTTCATCAGGTACGCACCCTTCTTTTTTGCTGAAATGATCAGTGAAGCAGCAACCTGCAAACTAGGCGCGTTAGAATTAGCCTTTTTTTTTTAATCAGCGGGGCAAGCCACGTCAATACAAAACGGGCAAGGTGCTCCTCCTGTGTTCTTTTTTTCTGCTCATTCAAAATTAAAGCTTGGACGCCCACGCAAATCCAGCTTTAGCCTAGCGCTTTTGGGACCTCGTGGTGTCACACTTTAGTATAACTCCAAATTTGTACACGTGTGAGTTTATCACAGTGAGTAGAGATTGTTATTGACTGCATATTTAGGTGCCCTAGGTATCATCCTCAAAGATTTACGAAAGGACTCATAATCACTCGCGAAAACGAGCAAGTCTATAATACTTCGAGCAAAGTTGAGGAGCCGCCGTAGTCTCCAGCATCAGACATACAATTTGAAGTAATTAGCAGACCTTCTATTTGTTCCGATTCTTGAGATAAGATTCAGGAAGTTGACACTCGTAACAGACGTGAAAATAACATATTTGCCTCACGCTTTCACCACGTGAATATTTGAATGCCACCGTTAGCTAGAAAACCAAAGTAATGTTGTTTGCCGTCGCTTGGAGATACTGAAATTATTTTTTTCATTCCGCCTAATTAAATCAGTAGTCTGAATTAGTTAGTCATCTTCCCAAATAATAAAATTAGATAAGTGTCAAATAGAAAATTGTAGGGCGACACAAAAAAAAGCATGATCCAGCTTTACGTTGCACATTACGTGCTACATAAAGTGTTTTCCGAGCTTAAAAGAAACCTGCAAATGCACGCAAAATTGGAGCGCGACTGGCCGGTCAAGGCATTCTGCCTGTATACGCGGGCTTCCTTCAAGCTCGGAAAAAATACTTGTGTTGCACGTATTGACACAAGGCAGAAACTTTTAAACAACGCGCGCAGGTTCGTACGCCCCCTCAAGACGACAACGGTGTATTGGAGGAAAAGACGACAAAATAATGGCACGTGTTTTCACCGCACGCACTCGCATCGCAGGTGGCCGTTGTCGGCATCTACAAGAAGAAGACGAGGTGAAGCGACGCTCGAGAGTGAAGGCCTTCCTGATCTCCCGTTGAGAATGCAGCAGTGCTTTTTATTTAGCCCCAGGGCACAAGTTCAGCCACAATAAATAGTTGTACCTGGATTCCCTTAACTGTCCGTACAATTCTGGTTGAGGTGCGGGGTAATGATTTGCAGCCCAATTCGAGTTGGAAAAAGCAGCCCGGAACCACGCCAGCTCAGACGCAATGAGCTTACGCCCGTCCACCAGCGCACGAGCCGTTGCCTATGTGGCGAGCCGCCTGAGTTTCCTCTTTTGCCGGAGCAGACTATAAGAGTAGAAGCAGACAATACTGAAATGACATCCCAGACAGCCTCAACCCGCATCGTTGTTGATCAGCCGCGAACGCCCGAGCCTTTTCACTGCGACAATGAAATCCAGCATGTTGCGAAGGGAACCATCATCGCCCGCCTTAACGATTATGAACAGATCAGGGATTTGAGCTCTTCCGATGCTGTACTACTGCAGTCTGACAACGTAGACTCCATACTCGCATCTTTTAACATCGAAGCAGCACTATCACCGAGCCAGAAGCAGCAAATAGAGAACCTTGTACGAGAATTTAGCTCGTGTTTCTCAACGACATCGAATATCCAGAGAGCACACATCGCCAAACACCGTATCATTGTCGACGAAACTGTGAGGCCTATTTGCGAGCATCCCTACCCAGTGTCGCCGAAGGAGAGAGAGATCATCAGCAAACAAGCCGAAGAAATTCTTAGAGACGACGTAATTCAACCATCGACCACCCCGTAGGCTTCGCCTGTGGTGCTGGTAAAGAAAAAGGATCAGACCTTGCGCTTCTGCGTTGATTATCGGAAGCTAAACATCGTCACAAAGCGGGATGTCTATCCACTTCCGGGGATCGATGACACCCTCGATAGACTACGGAGGCGAAATTATTTTCCTCTCTCGAAATCAAAAGCGGATACGGGCAAATAGAAGTAGACGAACGAGATCGTGAGAAGACAGCATTCGTCACACCAGACGGACTATACGAATTCAAGGTACTTCCGTTCGGCCTCTGTTCCGCACCTGTCACCTTTCAGCGGAAGATGGACACTGTGCTCTACGAGTTACAGTGGCAGTCCTGTCTGGTTTATCTTGACGATATCGTGATTTTTCCTACCACCTTTGCTCAGCATGTGGAACGACTACGAACTGTGCTCGAAGCTACTAGTTTAGCAGGGCTGACGATAAAGCCACAATATTGTCACCTCGACTTCCATGAGCTCCTTTTCCTCGGCCATGTGATTAGCTACGAAGGCATCTTCCTGACCCTTACAAGACCGCAGCAGTAGAAAAGTTTCCAAGACCAACCGACAAAAAGGCCGTTAGGTGATTCCTAGGAAGTTGTGCCTATTACAGGCGTTTCGTCAAAAATTTTTCGAAAATTGCCGAGCCATTAACACCATTAACGAAAGAGGATATGCCTTTCGTATGGCACAGTGAACAAAAAGATGCATTCAATGAGCTGCGACGGTGACTTCAAAACAATCCTTGCGCACTTTGATGAGGAAGCGGAAACAAACATCCACACAGATGCCAGCAATTTAGGACTCGGTGCCGTCCTCGTTCAATGGCAAAACGGAGAGAGAAGAGTGATTGCATAGGCTATCCGCACTCTTTCGAGGGCTGAAACCAACTATTCAGCCACATAAGAAGAATACCTCGCAGTAATATGGGCCACAGGAAAATTCCGACCATACTTATACGGTAGACCGTTCCGGGCAATCAGTGACCATCGCTCATTGTGCTGGCTTGCAAACCTGAAAGATCCTTCTGGAAGACTTGCTAGATGGAGTCTGAGGCTGCAGGAATACGACATAACTGTCGTGTACAAGTCAGGTCGCAAGCACAGTGGCGCTGATTGTTTATCACGTGCTCCGGTCGAATCTGCTCCTGTGAAAGATTGATACGAATTTCCGTTTCTTAGAGCCCTGACCACACCTGAGATGGCCAAACACCAGCAGTCTGACGCCGAATTACTTTTACTCATCAGGCACCTCGAGGGACACACCGTTCATGTTCCACGAGTTTTCTGCGGGGGATCGTCATCGTATCCGATGAGAAATGGCGTCCTGTACAAAAGAAATTTTGAGCACAGCACAGAGAAATTTCTACTCGTCGTTCCTTCTGCTTTGCGATCGGAAATCCTAGAAGCCTGTCATGATGACCCATCAGCAGGACACCCCGGAGTGAGCAGAACGTTCGACCGAATTCATGCTAAGTACTACTGGCCAAAGCTGTTGAATTCAGTACAGCATTATGTACGAACATGTCGGGATCGCCAAAGACGCAAAACACCTCCATTAAAACCCGCAGGCCTCCTTCAACCAATAGAACCCCCAGGAGCCCCATTCGCACAAGTAAGAATGGACTTGCTTGGTCCCTTTCCGACATCACCAGGTATACGATGGATTGCAGTAGCGACCGATTACCTAACCCGATATGCCGAGACATCCTCTCTAATCAGTGCAACGGCCGTTGAAGCGGCTGAATTCTTTGTCACCAAGAATGTATTACGACATAGTGCCCCTGCAATTATTATCACGGACCGAGGTACTTCGTTCACAGCCGATTTGACACAATTCATCTTGAAATTGACTCATACCAGCCACAGGAAAACAACTGCCTATCACCCTCAAACAAATGGGTTAACCGAGCGATTGAACAGGACGCTGACCGATATGTTGTCAGTTTACGTAGACTTAGAGCACTGTACATGGGACAAGATCCTACCCTATGAGACATTCGGCTACAGTACCGCATTGCAAGAGGCCACTCAAGTAACGCCATTCCAACTTGTTTTTGGTCGAATAGTTACCACACCCTTGGATGAAATGCTGCCTGTCAGCGACAGTACAGAAAAGAACGCTGACATCAGTGACTTTACACAGAGGGCCGAAGAAGCACGTTAGGTGCAAAAGCAGCGCATCGACCCGGACCGTTACCACCTGCGGTGAAGAGACGTCGAGGATGCACCAGGTGGCAGAGTATGGGTGTGGACCCCCGTGCGGACGCCCGGCCTGCCCGAAAAGCTTTTGCGCCGTTATTTCAGCCCCTACCGAGTACTTCGCCGCATCAGTCCCCTGAACTACGTAGTTACGCCAGAAGGATAAGTGAGCTCATCAAGATGCCGGCGTCGCAAAAGAAACTGTACATGTGGTCAGACTGAAGACATATTATGACAGGCAGTGAATATTCGACCAAACATTTTTTTCTGTGCCATATACCACTTTAGTATGGACAACTGCTTGTGAACAATTTCGTCGCTTTACGCATTGGGACGGTGCGTTTGGGAGGGGGGATAATGATACAAGGCAGATACATTTAAACAACGCGCGCAGGTTTGTACGCCCCCTCAAGACGACAACGGCGTATTGGAGGACGACGAAATAATGCCACGTGTTTTCGCCGCGCGCACTCGCATCGAAGGTGGCCGTTGTCGGCGTCTACAAGAAGCTGAGATGAAGCGACGCTCGAGAGAGAAGGCCTTCCTTATCGCCCGTTTCGAACGCCGCAGTGCTTTTTATTTACCCCCAGGGCACAGGTTTGCCCACAATAAATTAGTGTATCTGGATTCCCTTAACTGTCTGTGACAGTATTGAGACAACAGAAAGCTGTATCGAGAATTTTTTATGTTGCTGTATAATTTTCTCTTTAACACCAAGAAAGGTTCTCGCTGTGGCAAAAATTTCCCACAACTGTTAAGGCACCATTTACCAAACGTGCATTAAATGTCAGTGGCTTAGCTCGGCAATGCCAGGACATACGCAGCGTGAGCTGAGGCAGGTTGCCCAGCCTCCTGGCGAAGCCGCTTTGCTAGACGTTCCTCCCTTTGCTCTGGTCTCTCCGTAGCACCTTTAGCCTTGTTCTGGTCGTTCGTCCTACGCTCAACCGCTAATTTCCTGGCAACTACTTCGGGATCCGATCAGTTAGGCTTCTCCGCGCTTCTGCGCCGCTGAGCAGCAATTTCGCTCTCCTTTTCCATGCCTACACCACACTGGCAAACGCCCCGTTATATGTGTACCCCCACTGGTACCTCTGCGCAAGTGCACAACATGAAAGGCGCTAATAAGTAGCTCCGGTGCAGCATCAGACTGGTATACTGCGCAATGGAGGCGCACAGCTGGGCACGCGTCGGCGCCAGTGCCTCTGCCACGCCTATGACGTCTCAGAAATGCGCAGACCGGCGAGGCTCCTCGCGCTTGCGCAGCACGGCTCTCCAGGAGCCACGCGAAGCCGCTCAAGCTCAGCCAGTGTAGCTCACGCTACAAAATTAATATTCTATGCAAGGATGGTACCTTATATTATTTTCAGTTTATAAGCATTACTTCTTTGTTGCTGCCGTTGTCGACGACCTTTAATAGAACTTGAGCCATAAACCAGAGCCGTTATCCCGGCAACTTGCACGAACAGAGGTCATTCAGGCAGCCAGTGAAAAGGAAACGCGCATTCAAGCACCCATCCCTTATTACAGAAGCACATTACATACCCTAGCTGCTGCACAAATAAGCTAGAAAAAATATTGCTTCCGAGTTCTTCCTAAAGTGTGTTGACCATATCGCTCAAGGTGTACCTTCTAAAAAGCTGATGTTTTATTGTCATTTCCATTAGCGACATTCAAGAAGGATATAGAGAGAACCATACACTTCATTCCAATCTTTTGGCTCATTATTATTCTCTGTTCCATTGAATGCTAGCGGTTTGTGAGTTCCGCGGCGCATTTTCTGCATCGCGTCAAAAGGTGGCGCCACGTTGTGTGGCGCATTCCTGTTTTTGACTTTTCCTTCGTTTTTCTTTTTCTTCTTTTTTAATTTTTAACCTAGGTAGGACATTAGGCAGTATTAGCCCCGCGAACGAACTACAGGGGCGCTGCGAGCGCCGCTCGCGTGACGTCAGGGCAAGGACTCGCGCCTGTCGTCTGCTACAGTTCGGGCGGTGTCCGGGCGCTTTCGGCGGTGTTTTCGTTTGCGCGCCCTCGTTCTCTTTGCTTGTAAACTTATGGCGGTCGTCTAAAATATATTTTTACGATGTCTTCATTAGTGAAAATTTATTCAAAGAGCTTATTTCTTAGACGAAAATGCAGCTCTCGAAGGCAACGCCACAGTGCCAGCGGACGGAGCGCAGACCAGCCCATTGCGGGTTTTTCAATCGACAACTGCAAAAATATACAAAATAAGAATCCATTTATGATACCATACCTGCCGCGGTGCAACAAGTATGTCACAGACACCGGCTATATATGACTTCTGCAACAGTTACAATCCGCTAAAACTGATCTGCTCATGACGAGTAGTTCATGGTGTAATATCGAATTTTTGCGTTTCTTTACAGAAACGCTCGGCGGTAACACGAGGACTTAACTAATACTCCAGTCAGGTTCTACAAGTACAACTTGCTTCTTTGACTGCTTCTTAAAATTAGGCGGTTCTTCACGTGCTCATTTTAAGCGGTGGCAATTTGAAGTAAAGCTAATGAAGGCTTACGTCTATTTACAGTATACAAAACGGAATGTACCAATATATATTCCCTTTTCTGTGCTACACGTTCAACTCACTTGAGAAATTTACTGGTGCTTGTTGCTTGAGGAATATGCATGGCGAATTTGTTTGGCGAACTGACACACGCTACTCGGCCTCAATTGTTTAGTGAAATATGCCTGTTGGACCACAAGCTGCAGCCAGAAAGAAGTCGAAGCATCAATCCTTAGTGGTATGGTACATATTGAAGATATAATTCCCCCGGGGAGGGTCAAAAATCAAGTGAATAATATGTAAGTCTTGTGTTTTCTTTATGAATGTTTGCGATTGGATTGGAGCAAACTTTATTTTGCCTGCAGTTGGGCGAGGTTCTCTTTTATGTACCGACGAAGCGAATAGTTCTCCGTTTGCACATATAAACAACGCTGGATCGAGACATGGTGGCAGAGACTAAAAGTGCTTGAATTTTGCTTTTGTGGGCAATCTAAGCTGCGCTGTAATAGCTCGAGAATACTTTAGCCATTCCAATTGGAGCTGTAAAAAGATGCTTTATGGTTTCAAATCGAAATTGTAGTGAACTAATGGGTTTCATGAACAAAGCGTGCCTCCCCATACCGACAGTCGGTTGCTACCGTTGTGTGATGGGTGTGCCATACTATCGATAAAGCTACTGAGGGCCACTATGAAACATTTCATCGCTTGCAATTGATTGGCTCTCGATCTTAACGAAACTTTTCTCTCAGGTGATTGCTACTGTGGTATTTGTGAATTAACTGCGTAAATACTCTACATGGCGCGCCGTCGTGTTAGAGTCGAGCGATTCGTTTCGGATTGGAGGCCTGTTTCTGAGAGGCGTGAAACTAGCAGCAAACTTTTTCATGAAAAATGGGCGCCTAACTTTTTCTTTTACGTATTAATAAATGGCCATATTTGGCTAGAACAACTCTCCAGAGTAAAATAGAATCATGATGGCAGCTTCACTGGGCAATGTCTTTCTAACACGGATAACATGCATGCTGACGCCAATTACCAAGATTCCTCTTTCATGTAAAATGCAATGTCTCTCATAGCTAAATTCTAAGGGAATGTTACGTGTTTAGCCAAGCATCGTACACAACTTTGGGTATTGAATTTGCAGACATTCATTTTACGCAAAATTTATGGACAGACATGGCGCATACATGCATTGTAAAACCAGTAGCCCCGTTCAACGCTACATAGTTTGCGATATCCAAGCCCCAAATTTTATTGACTGACGTGCTTTAGGAGAGAGAGAGAGAGATTCTTGTTGACGGGAAGGAAAGGTTGGGGTAAAGTGCAGCGCAGTAACTGTCTCTCAGCAGAGGAGACTTCAACCGCGCTGCACAGGAGGTAGGGAATGAAAGTAGAGGGAGAGAAAGTGCAGCAGGAACTGTGGTTCAGGCATGGCAGCAGAAAGAAGCCGACATACCCTTGAATAAGTGCGGCTCGAGCCACCCATACCCCAAGCATACACGAAGGGAACGAGCGCGCGCGGCCGCCGAGCGAGACGGAGCGAGCGGCGTCCTGGCCGTGACGTCACACGCGAGAGGGCGCCACTCCTAATTCTCGCCGCTAATAATATCAAGAACTTGGTGGCGCAATCCACCACCCCGTTCCAAAGGGGACACTCATAAAATCCCTCCATCCATGCATCCATCGTTCAGGCGCTTTTCTTCTTGCAGCCGGGACTGCGCTCTGTCTCCTTGACGTTTTTCGCTGCTATCCTGCCATCTTCAGCCGGTTTTCTTCTTCAAGCTGGACACTGTAGATGGGTGCAGTGCGTTATGGTGAGGCGTGTCGTTACGAACATTCTCGACACCCATTTTAAGATGGTGGCTAGTGTCATCCCCAACAATTTGCTTTGCCGATTGCCACTTCATGCTTACATCTACTCTCGATTACGGGGGAGCCAGCATTTCTTTAAGAGAATGCTCGGTTCGTCGGTCAAAGTAATGCGAAAAAAATTATGCGCATCCAACCTGTATCTTAATCGACGAAACATGAATTTAATAAGAGTGTTTAAAGCATGAGAAATCTTGAGCATTATATTATAATGTACGCTTCTGCCACACAAACTATGTGAAATAAATGCTTCAAATACACCTTCCCCCACATAAATTGAACACCATTATGTATATATATATATATATATATATGCCATTGATATTGTTGGCAGTTCTTGTAAGCTATGAAACGGTATATTCTTGAGATAGACAGCCTGAACCCCAGCTATAATTTAGTCTGTGCTGTTTCATTGCTTTATTACACTGGATCTTACCTGTAGTTTTGCTTCATATGACTGAACATTTATCGCATTGTACACTCTGTAGGGGTTATGCTTGAAAGCAATCCTATTGTGGTAATATGCGCACGCGGTTATTATTTTTTCTCACTAATTGGTAACCTAAGGGTGTGTCTCAAATTTTTATGCCTACATGTATGAATGCAATATTCGTTTATAGATGCGTGTCCGAAGCATGTTTTCAACGTTAAGCTCCATATTGCTTCCAAAGAACTTGCCGGCCGCCTTTGTCAAGCTGCTCATTGAACTATATTTTCTATGCACTCGCTCCCCACTTGTAATAAAAGAATGATAGAGCGAAAATAACTTTAATATGTTGAAATATCCCAAACACCACGCTTTTATGAAGCAGTTTAATAACCACAATAGAACAGATTAAATATCTGCGCAAATTTTGCACCATCGCGAGTAACTACCTATCTGTGAAGACGGCCAGAGGCAGACCCCTACCACGTGACCCATGTGACCACGCATTACACCAGGCACGTACCCAGGATTTTTTTTCGGGGGGGGCCCACCACCACCACCACCACCACCATCATCATCATCATCATCATCATCATCATGTTTTATGTCCACTGCAGGACGAAGGCCTCTCCCTGCGATCTCCAATTACCCCTGTCCTGCGCCAACCGATTCCAACTAGCGCCCGCGAATTTCCTAATTTCATCGCTCCACCTAGTGTTTTGTCGTCCTCGATTGCGTTTCCCTTCTCTTGGTACCCATTCTGTAACCTTAATGGTCCAACGGTTATCTAACCGGCGCATTACATGATCTGCCCAGCTACATTGTTTCCTCTTGATGTCAATTAGAATATCGTCTATACCCGTTCGCTCTCTGATCAAAACCACTCTGTTTCTCTCTTAACGTTATGCCTAGCAATCTTCGTTCGATCGCGGCGTGGTCCTTAACTTGCTCTCAAGTATCTGCCCCATATGCACTGGCAAAATGCACTGGGAAACGCACTAGCAAATGCATTGGCACTGGGCATATTGTACTGGCAAAATGCACTGATTGCACACCTTACTTTTCAATAATAATGGTAAGCTTCCAGTCAGGAGCTGGCAATGCCTGCCGTATGTGATCCAACCTATTTTTATTATTCTGTGAATTTCCTTCTCATGATCAGGGTCCCCTCTGATTAATTGACCTAGGTAAACGTACTCTTTCACAGTCTCTAGTGGCCGACTGGCCATCCTGATCTCTTGTTCCTTTGCCTGGCTATTTATCATTATCTTCATCTTCTGCATAATAATATTCAACCCCACTTTTACACTCTCTCTGTTAAGGTCTCCAATCATTTGTTGTAAATCGTCTGCATTGTTGTTGAATACAACAATGTCATAGGCAAACCAAAGGTTGCTGAGATATGTGCCGTCGATCTTTACTCCTAAGCCTTCCCAGTTTAATAGCTTGAATTCTTCTAAGCACGCAGAAAACAGCTTTGGAGAAATTGTCTCCCTGTCTGGCCCCTTTCTCTATAGGTATCTCCCTGCTTTTCTTGTGTAGAATTAAGGTAGCTGTAGAACCTCTGTAGATATTCTAACGCGAAAGACGAGTCAATAAGACGAGAAACTATTTATAGATTATATTTACAACAGCGGTTGCAGCGCTGACCGGTTACATTCACAGGGCGAGCCCAATTCGTTCTTCCTCCTCTTTTCTGGAGTGATGGCGCCTACGCGCCTCGTTCAAACAAACCAATACCTCACGCATGTAGCAATATTTTCCAAGCTTTTTACGTAAGCGTTCTGTACTCCTTGATTACGTAGTGCCTCTACGATTGCTGGTATCTCTACTGAATCAAATGCCTTTTCGTAATCTATATAAGCCACATAGAGAGGCTTATTGTACTCTGCAGATTTCGCGATAACCTGATTGATGAAATGGATGTGATCCATTGTAAAGTATCTCTTCCTAAAGCCAGCATGTTGCCTTGGTTGACAGAATCCAGTGTTAACCTTATTCTATTGGAGATTATTTTGGTAAATATTTTATATAATACCGGGAGCAAGATAATGGTCCCATAATTGTTCAATTCTTTAACGTCTCCTTTTTTGTGGATTAGTATAATGTCTGCATTCTTCCAGTTTTCTGGGACCCTTGCAGTCGATAGACACTTCGTATAAAGAGCCGCCAGTTTTTCAAGCATTATGTCTCCTCCATCTTTGATTAAATCGACTGTTATTCCACCTTATCCTCCCTCTCTTCATCGTTTCATGTCTTGCAAGGGGCCCTTCTGACCTGATCGCTAGTTATAGGAGAATTTCTGTATCCTGTTCATTACTGTTTCTAAGTGAACAATCGTGACTCCTCTGGGTACTGTATACAGGTCAGCTTAGAATTTTTGCGCTGCTTTTTCCGCATCATCAGCAATCTCGATCTTCGAGATTGCTGATGATGTTATCCTTCTTGACTTTTAGTGCATACATCATGGTTTGTCCTATGCCAGGTTTCTTTTTTACTGATTTCAGGCTGCGTTCATTTTTACGGCTTTTTCAGTCTTTCTCATGTTATATATATAGTTTCGAATATCAGTTATTTTCGCCTTGTTGATCAGTTTTGACAGTTCCGCGAATTGCGTAACTCTGTGCGGCCGCTAGTCCCATACAACCACGTAGAGCGCAGGACTCTGCGATTCTAGACGTACTGCGCTCACTGCAAAAGGTTAGAAAAACGCCCACATAAGCACAGCAGAGAAGTGGCTACGTGAGGCGGTTCGACCGATAACTGCAGAAGCGTCATTCAAAGCACGTAATTGTTCTCCTCTTCCGGCGGCGTTTTCTCTACTTCCTTTTTAAATAAAAAGATGTTGATCCATAAATACTCCCATTAACAACGGTTAACTTTTTTATTATTCGCTTTTGCTTGCAGTTTGGTTGTTGCCTTGGCTCTCTCCCTTAGTAGATCGCTTAATTTCTCAACCCCTTGCGATTTTCGTTTCCAGTTGCCAATTTTGCACGAAAAGTGCTATGCAGTTAGGGAAAAACAGACGAGGTAACGGGTGACAGTCATCTTGCTTATGGGTTTAAGGGTTATTGCAGGGTTCCATGATGGACGCTCTTTCACATTATTCCCCACCTTATCTAACCCATATCACGTGTATATGGTTCCGGGCATCTGCCAGCGTTGCGGCGAGCCGTAACTCAAGGAAACAATGAAGCAAAGGGATAAGTTAAACGCAATTGGTGTTTTCTTCAGCCGCAACTCGTTCCGTGAGAGTACAGACCAGCTGAGTAACAGCCGCATCCCTTTCCTGGTCCCAGGATCAGCCTAAACAAAGAAGGTTGAACTAACATAAGCAACATGCAGCTATGCGCGTGATGGTTGAATAGATGGTGACAACTGAATGCACCTCGACTTAATCGCGTGGGTGTGGAAATCTACGAGAAAACGGTCCTTCACAATACAAGAGATGCCGATAACTACCGCCATCTAAAAGGAGTGAAAAAGGCAGCATAATGTTGACCGATGAACCGCTGCGAAGTCTCAACATTGATCTGGCGGCGCTTTAGGAATGTGTGAGGAGTGGTGGCGTGGGTGGGGAGGGAGGGGGGGGGGGGAGGGTATGCCACTTGATTTCGGGGGGGGGGCCCGGGCCCCCCCGGGCCCCCCCTTGGGTACGTGCCTGCATTACACCCTCGCCTCGATCGGCCTCTTTGCTATGACGCTGTGCTTGGGAGTCTAATTGCAATCTCAAGAGTAGCATGTAGGCTCTCTGTTGTATCCAGGGACAGCGCGAAGCGTAGGCCATGCTTATCCTTGAAATAGTGCAATACTACGCTACACCTCTTTGCTCGCCAAAAAACTAAGCACATTCCAGAAAGCTCATACCTTAGAAAATGTAAACATAAACCAAGCACATGCACGAAACCTTAAAAGTTAAGAAAGTAGGCATAGGAACGCTTTCTTTATTAACGGAATTGCGCTCTTAATGACGTACACTTATTGCACTGAGGATGTGTAGGAATCATTTTTTGTCGCTGCGTAATTCCGTAGATAAGAAAAAGTTTTTCTTTAACCGCAGAAATTATACCCGTGGGGCTCTCCATATGCCCGCCCTGTCTTCACCTGTGTTTGCACGTGGCATTCCTTGACAATATCCACATATTTCTTTGAAAGTGACAAGTGCGCTGTGTCTGCAACCTTTCCTTCAGCCTTCCTCCGCCCGACCTGTCCAAGCCCATACTGGTGGAGTTTAATGAAATTCAGCAGAAACCTGGCAAAAGCATGCGAACTGTTCTTGTTCTTGACGTTTCCATGAGTATGAAGGTAAGAGCCCCTGCTTCTTGTGCAGTTTCATAATTCTAACCGGCCAGAATATTACGCGAATGAAAAGAATTGCGTTCGAATCTCATAACTGACATATATGGGTAAGCGATGACAGAGCGGTAATTTCACGTCATGCAATTCTCTGCTTATATGCAACAATGAACAGCGAAGTTTATTGGGCAATCTTCTTTTGTGAGAGTATGTAAAGCGGAGGCTTTACAAACCTACCTCATAGAATATTGCTCTGTTCAATACACTACCAAGTTATACGCGCTGTGAGATAACTTGTTCTTTCTTTAGCTATCACAATAACGTCTACGCAGACAAATGAACCGCACTCATCGGTACCAGGAATAGGTAGAGCAGTGGGTCCTAAGTTTTGCGACACCCAGCCAACCACTTTAGAACGCTGCAACAAGCGCGGTGAGCCGTGGTCACGTGATCTTGCCTACGACCTTAATCTCTGTAGCGCCGGCCTCCATAGTAGAGCAATTCTAGGCTAATTATACCGCTCCGAGTGAAAAAAAAAACGAAATACGTCCATGGACTTCGACGTGAGATAGCGCTCTAGCCTAAAGTTTCGGAAAGTTCACAAACCTTCTCGGGGCTGACGGAAGGGCATTAGAGGCTCCTATGCGCCCGTGCTTGCGTTGAGCGATAGCGTGCCCCGTCGGCGTTCTGCCTCGTAGCCGAGCGAACGAGCAGAGCGAAACGTGAAAGCGAATGCAGAGCGTAGCGTTGAGTATGAGTGCAGAGACAAAAATGGAGGAGGAGGGTATGGTGAAAGCAAGAAGCTTAAAGTGGAGGACGAGTGGATGGAAAACAGCCTACGCAGGAGCTGAGTTGCCGGCGTCCACGGCATCCACCGCTACGTGGGCGATCCCATGTACGCTTGGGAGGGAGCGTCAGGGTGGCGTGGGGTGGGGAGGGCTACGCTCGTCCATGGCGTCAGCTGCTCAGGTCAGTCCGAAGTTCAAGCATGTGAACGGGGATCACAGTTCCAGCAAGGGGCGGAGGCGAGCGGCGACGAGAAAGGCTCGGCATGGCATTCCCGACGGTATTGTCACCGCTGACACTGGCAGCACGATTTCCCGTGATCAACGCGTCGTCTGTATGAAAAGAAGAGCGCGACTGACAGCGTGTTGTCTCTATTATAAACCACGTATATATAATCATAATGACAAATATCGACACGCGACATGAAAATACATATATAGCTGCGCTCAAATTCTTTGCATTAGGATTGTCGCATTCGTCAGTGATTTTTTCCGTACTATACTCCACGGCCCAGGGAAATAATGTTTGGAGGACGCCTAATCTTCGCGTTTAAAGGGGCTTTGTACCACCCCTCAGGCTTGGTGAAATTACACAGTCCGAAGATAGCAAATGCTGTTGCGAATGCCTGGACCAAACTTTGCAGGCATTCGCGGTGCGTGGAGCTAGCAAGCGGCTTGTGAAGGGGCCTTGCCCTCAAACGCTCTTTTCTCAACAGAAGGCCCTGTACTTACTATTTTCTGGACATCTTATGTCGTAATGGGGCGTTTTATTTTGTCGTTCTGTTAGACGGCTGCTCTTGGTAGCTGCGGTCGGCTACGTAGCCTAGATACCGCAGCCGTCAAGAGGTGCTGCCACCAGTCCACTGGCTAAGCTCGCTGCGGCTCGCTGAGGCCTACCACGTTTAGCTAATGTATAGCGCGTCGTTGGCACTAAAATAAGATGTTTGGGCGCCTAAAATGAAGTTTGAATAGTACGCCATGGTGACAATCAGAAGGCGGAGTGCTGTGGGCCGGCTCTACTGCGCAGTAGCCTTCGGTGCAAGGCACTGAAGAAGGAACGGGAAAACAGCGGATGCCGTGTTTGATTGACAATTACCCGGCTTCTCCTGAACGCATTGAAGTAGTTTTTGCAGAAACGTATTTCTAAAAGAGCAATTTCAATTCAAATTCCTTTCTGCACTTTGATACCAAGTGATTCAGATTAGATTATGGGGTTTTACGTGCCAAAACCACTTTCTGATTATGAGGCACGCCGTAGTGGTGGACTCCGGAAATTTCGACCACCTAAGGTTCTTTAACGTGCACCTAAATCTAAGTACACGGGTGTTTTCGCATTTCGCCCCCATCGAAATGCGGCCGCCGTGGCCGGGATTCGATCCCGCGACCTCGTGCTCAGCAGACTAACACCATAGCCACTGAGCAACCGCGGCGGGTTACCAAGTGATTCAGGGCCTCTTTATGTGTGGAACATGATAGCATTCCATAATCCCTGACTAGTTCCGACGCTTCCCCTCAACTGCAACTTATGTAGCCGTCACGTTTGCAGGGATACACTGGCGCCAAAAGCATTGAACGAAGGCGAACTTCCAGTTAAAAATGCGACCTCCTGCTTGCGCCGTGATGCGGCGGTGGTGAGCATCATCTGAAGTTGTTTCAAGGAAGTGGGTGCGCCGTTCCGTGGCCTCCGCGATTTTCGCGCGCTGAGGCCATGAGCGCCCTATCAATTGTCGAAACGTTGGAAAAGGGGCTTGTGTTCGAGTTTCCGCGTAACAAAATTACGTTTTCTTGTAAATTCAAACTAGAATCCGACAATATCCTGTCTTTATGTTGATTTAAACAGTACTTTACCATTTTCTGATGCATGGTACTTTGAGCATTTCTATTAGTTCAGTAACCCCTCCGCGACACGCGCAGAGCCGGCGTGTAGGTGGTTCGGAATAATGTTTCGCCAAGCAACGTCGGATCGGATTTTTTGCAACAAGGAACCCTTAGAAGTGCCGCTGAAACAAAGACGCCCGAATGCACCTGCCTCGACTTCACATTTCTCTTACTCGTCTAATGCTCCTCCGACAACAGCTGTTGTCAGCATTATTCAAATACCAGCAATCTTTAAGAGACACAACCAATCTACAATAGATGAGTGCTTGGTAGCATAGAATGCGTCATTTGTCTTGTATGTAAAAGTGAACGGCTGGCGGCTGGTTTCACGATAAGACATCAAGAGACAGAATACCTCGTATTTACCTATACTACGTAAGAGGGCTTAATTTTCACGCGCAAGCTTATATAGCACGCCAGTGAAAAAGGCCACGGGCTCTTTGAAGCCGCGAAGGAAGCTACCGCAGGAGGAGGAAGTTATCTGTAGGTAGAGAGAAGCAAAGCGGGAAGGAAAAAGAGCGGAAGCGTCGCGGGGGAGGAGGGTAGGCAGAGGCGCGCTGGGTTAACCTGCTCTCCCACTTTCTACGGGTGCTGTGAGCTGTGTGGGTCAGGAAAAGCCTCCGAGAGTGTCGCGCGTGCAAGGGAGGAAAGCTGAGAGGAAGCGGCCCCCATCAGGGGGGCAGGGTTGGGTGTTCTGCTCCGATGGCTGCTGCGTATTGCGTGGCCGGGATAGCACTATCTTGAAAGCGATCAGCGATGCGGTCAGTCTTGGTGTCTGGGCGCATCGAGGGCCAACCGTTTAGTGTGCGCTATGGCACCCATATGCCTGCATGTCACTCGAGTTCACTACAGAAATCATCACCGACTTTTTCTGTTCCCATTTCACTTCTTTTTAGTGGTACATGATAAACATGGTCACAGGATTCTTGCTGTGCCGGAAGCGGATGAAGCGTGCATACTTAGTGGTTACATTGAGATTACAAAGAACAAAGCTTTACAATTATCGAGGCAGTTATTATGAATTTAAAAAGGCTCGAAAATATTTCCGCGGTATTGTAACTACTGCTGATGAAGAACGAACTGCTGTTTATAGACATCAGTAGGAGGTAGCGGCCATGCATTTTGTGTCATGGTATTCACAGAGAATCGAGCACGTTTCTATGTAGGTCTGTGAAATATTTTTTTGTAGTCTCGTCAGCTGCGTCGGCAAGCATAATTTAATGGTAATATTTAACATTTCCAAACCGCCTTCTCTTTAGCTAGGCATTGTATTGGAGGTCTCTGCAAATATTTTTGCCAGCTGCGATTTATTCACCTGCGTCCACATGATTGATGGCACACATTTTTGATTGCCAGCGAAGCCATACTGGCACTATTGCTATGGGAACTTGTTCGAATACAGCTCTCTGGGTACATGGTAAATGACAACGACCACCGGGCATCGTACACACGGCTTCATTCTGTGCTGATTTCGATATCGTGACTACGAGCCCCCCAGGCTGAAGAACGGTGCTTAGTCATGCCTCTACAGCGGCGGTGTTCGGTATCGTGTTCGCACAATGTTGCGCATTATACGTGACGTTACATTATGCGAAACTAATTAATGAGCTGTTTGGTTCGAATGTAGGAAGCTCACACTGGACCTCTTTGAATTTTGTAGTTCTGGCAGCCTGCTGGCAGCCAGACCACCGCTATTCCTGTACTGATAAGAAGTTACGTGGGTTGGGATTCCATATCAACCCGAAGCTGCTCAATATTTGCAAATTCAAACGCCGTGGCAGATGGCTGCGACATAAACGTAAACAAACTATCAGCCCTGGCAGCGTCCAGCCTGGCCGGCGCATGCTCGCCGTTTTCAGCCCCAAGGGCTGCCGGCTCTAATATATATAGTGAATATCGGGAATACAATACCATTTGCGAGATTTCGCACGACTAGGTACAGGACGCGTACAGGGCGCGTCAGCTTGCACCGCGCAAGAAGCGCCCTCCGAAGCGTCCGATGCCAAGACGAGAAATCGCACGCAAGCGATTAGTCGAGGTTGCCTGCTCGCAGCCATAACCTCCACTACCGGCGACACTGATGAACTGGCATTTAGTCACCAACGGGCAAGACGCGCAAAAAGAGGATATCAAGCAGGTACGTCTTAAAGGCTTAAAATTTCTTGGCGGTTTGTTTGAATTCGTATTCAGAAAGTTTTCTTTTTCGGCTGATGGTGCTTCTCTTGATTCACGCTGCCTATTACCATCAGAACGTTTCACACAACAAATAGTATGGGTTGAACATAAGAGCAACAAGATATTTAATAACAGGGCTTAGCAAATTAAACGCGATACTCCGAGCGCAAGGCCGACGGCGCTTCTTGCGCCGCCGGTGAGGTCTCATCTACACGAGCTAGTGCATTGTGGTATACGCTGAGGGCGACAGAGTTGGTGTCACAGGATATCTGCGTCCGGCTGACAGTCATTTGTCTGGACTTCGCGTTAGCTCCACCGGAGCGCTGAGAGCCGTGGTTTATACGGTTTATACGACGCGCTGCCCTGCCACGGCGCTCAAAGAGGATATGCCGCTGTCGTACTTTGGCGGGAGGCTGGTTGTGCGTGCCTGACGAATGATTTTAATTCCCATTTACGGGATATGCTACCATGGCGTCATGTTTCGGTGCAGCGCTAAGGTGGTCACAGCATATTGCGTTCTAAGGATAACGATAACAATTGAGGCAGATAAACATTTGAGGGACATCAAGTAAAAAAACAGAAGAAACGCAGAAGAAAAGCACAAAACGAATGCAAAAGGTAAACACGAGACGCTGAGCGCTTTCAGCATTCGCCCTTTTGCACACGGTTCTGTTGCTTTCCACTCTGTGGGTAGCCGAATACTTCATTACGTCGGATCGACCACTCACCCCGGCCAACATCCGCCGAGGCAGGACTCAACAGGAACGCTGGTGAACGAGGAGGCTGTGGCGTTGCGCTGTTGGCTTCGAAGCTCCGCTCCCCTCATTCCCGTGACAAACGTATCAGTGACGAACGTAACTTCATTTTCATAGACGTGAAGGAGGAAATATTCAGCGAGTGGATATGACCAGACGGTTTTCCATCAGCGTTTGGAGAGACATATAGAGGGCGCACTCGAACAGGAGAGTAGACAGAATAGGCTAAACTGAAGCCCTGTCCATGTGGCAGTGTCGGTGACTCATTTTCTGGAGCAAAGATGTATTATGGCACTACACTGGCCACTGCAGGGCACCTACATGAATGTGATGGAAAATGTCTGGGGAGCCATAAACGGTCCGGGTTTCTTAGACCGCTTCACGGAGCCTCCGTAGATCAACTTTCGGCGGCCATTGACGGCGAGAGAAATTGTCTGGCGCGTACTGACCTCGCCATCCACCTGTTCCGACAGCTTGTCCCGACGGAAGGTGGCCGTCATGGCTGCTTGAGGCCACATTACGAAGTCCTAGCATACCAGAAGGCCGAAGCCAATTGGACAGATCTAGCGTGCATATAGCCACCACTGAGGTAAACCTTCCTACAGCGAAGCTGTGTATAGCTACCCTCTGGCGGTGGTCGATGTACATCCGTCTACGCGTCACGGTAACTCGAAAAAAATTTTTGTCTCCTGTTTCTCGCGAATGGCCTTTAGCTCTCAATGAAATTTACGTATTTGGAAAGAAAGATCTTACCGCATTTGTTTGCAACGACGTATCTATCATTACGCCAAGCTTCATCTGCTTGTCATCATTATAAATTCAGAGTGAAGTTCGAAACGTTACAGAATTCCCGTCTGCTATCTATTTATTACTTTACTTACATTACCCCTGAAGGCCATCATGCGAGGGTTTTACATTGCGGGGGACAAAAACATGAATTATACAAAAGAAATAAAACTACATGAAATAAACACCACATGCAAGGAACATAAAATTAATAGATATTTACAAGAGGTATATGCACGTAGTCAAGAAAACAATAACTTTTTTACATAATATGTTAATATGTACATACAATAATTAGTAATAACTAATCTGCTACTACTAATGTTCTTGCAATAAGATGATCGAAAGCCATCGCGAAGCGTGGAATGGTGATTAAGTTTGTGAAATAAGGCTGGGCGAGCAAACTGGCGTCAACGTGATAGTGATTCCAACTCAGCAGGTTGTTTTTACGATGTGACGCTGGTGAAGCGTGAATATACGAAAAAGACGAAGCGAACAGCATAGTTTTGCAGAGGTTCAATGTTGTTGATTATGTATGCTTGATCTTGATCCCATATGGCAGAAGCATCTTACCTTTTGGGCGGATCAGCGGGATATAAGCAAGTTTCTTTAAGTTTGAAGGAGCGTGCTTGAGGTTACGCTTAAGAAGACCGACTGCTCGGTTAGCTGATGCTAAGACGGTGTTAATATGGTAATGTCAAGGTAAGTCAGACTGAAGATTAAAGCCTAGACACTTGTAGGTTGGCGAAAGTTCTACTCTAGCATTATTGAGAAAGTAGGCGGTAGAAGGCCGCGTGGACTGGTTGGTAAGTGACATTAGCTTGGTTTTAGACGTATTTAAAGACATTAACCACGAGGAGCACAAATCGGTCACCGCATCAAGATCAGTTTGTAAGGGAAGTCGGTCAATATCATTACTAATATTACGATATATAACACAATCATCAGCGAATAATTGAATTCGAGATGAGACACATTCGGGTAGATCATTAATAAAAATTAAGAAAAGTAGAGGACCGAGTATGCTGCCTTGGAGGACTCCAGATGGTAAAGGTACAGAAGAAGAGTTACAGCTTTTAGCACAGGTGAATTGTCTGTTGGAGAGGAAATCTTTAATTCATGCAAGAACGTTTGGGTGAATATTTGCGTTAATTTGATTAGCAGCCTGTGATGAGGAATGCGATCAAAAGCTTTAGAGAAGTCAAGGAACACTCCGTCAACTTGGCATCCTTTGTTAAATGCTGAAAATATATCGTTAGTAAATCCGGCAAACTGAGTGTCGTACGAATAACCCCTACGAAAACCGTGCTGGTACTTGAAGATTATATCCTGGTCTTCTAGGCAGTTGATTACTTGTGTTGTTTACAGTTTACATATATTGATAGTTAATGACATAGGATGATAGTTAAGTGGGACAGAGCGATCACCCGATTTAAAAATTGGTATAACTTTGGCTATTTGCCAGTCGTGAAGAATAATGCCAGATGATAACGAATGTGAATACAGGGCTGATAACACTGCAAAAATGTTTCAAGACGTTTTATGTATCTTATTATTGAAACGAAGGTGATCAGAGCTATTAGTACTTTTGAAGTTATTCAACAGGGCAAGAATAGCAAATTCAATGATGACAATTTCTTCCATGGAAAAGTTAGGCAATGGCTCTAAAATTGGCGAAGAGGTTATATCTTATTTGGGGAACACTAATGAAAATGCATCGTTCAGAAGCTGCGAACACCCAGTTTCAGTGACTGGTTGTCCGTCAGCATTAATTATTACTATATCAGGACAGGAACTAGGATTGATAATGCACAAGAATCTATGAGAATTATTGGTTAAGATAGTAGAAAGGTCGTGATGAAGAAGTTACGACGGGTTGTTCTAAGCAGGGACTGATACTCTATATCACAATTCTTGTACTTGTTCCGTGATGTCATGAGACGTGTGGTCATTGGTTGGCGATGCAAACGCTTTGTCTTATTATTAAGATGATAAGGACAATGTGTGAACCAAGGTGAATTTTTATCATGTCGGATAGTGATGATTGGCACATACTTATCAACAAGATTAGACAAGGTGGTTTCGAACGACACCCAGTTTAGTTCAATTGTGCGTGATGAACACTGAGCCAGGAAGTACTCAGAGGCGTGTAGTTCCTAGGTAATCATGTGAAAATTTGCGCGATTGTAGCAATGAATTCGCTTAATGGTAGTTTTCTTTTCAGTAAATGGATGCGTGATGCACCGGGTGATAATGTCGTTATCGGATAAACCATTTAAATGCAACAATCAATAAGAACGTCCGGGTTATTTGTTACGACAAGATAATGGATATTTGCCGTGGTAGCGGAGCGACGGGTAGGAGTGTTAATAAGTTGAGCAATCTGGAATCTCTGGAATTAACACAGAGAGTGGGCCATTGAATGTTTGAAAGATTAAAATCGCCAAATACGAGAAAAATGGAGTTAGGAAAACGCACATGTAAGTCACTGAGTATTCTAAAGAATTCACACGAGAATGTATCAGACATATCGGGCGGCCGATAGAACGCACCAATAATAACAGCAGTAACTCTGAATTTACACCATATCCATACACATTCGAGGAAAGTATCAACAGTGAGGGGAACAGCAGATAATTGTTTGTTTGTGGCTATAAGGACACCACTCCTTTTTCTATTTTTTCTGTCACACCGGAAAAGGCGAAATTCGAATTCACTGAGAAGAATGTTTTCAGCCGGTACGGTATCGTCCAGCCAAGTTTCAGTCAATAGTAGAAGTGAAGCGCCCGTAGAATCTACAAGCGGAGAAAGGATGACAGTTTCGGAAAGAACACTTCTAATGTTTGTGAAAAGGAAATTGGTATTACTCTTTAAATTAGGACCCACATTAGGCAAAAATGACGCACTCTTTGAAGGTGACTTAACAGTCGGCACGTGTCATACTGTGGTGGGATAATGAACTGGCACAGCACGGCTACCCGCGACATCCCACATATAGGTATCGTTAATGATATGCAGCTTGTCGAACGTTAGACGCACGCGGTCACCTTATTCTTTTTAATTGATCGAGAGAATTGCAGAAATTTCCGGCGTTTATCACGAACGCCTTGGGAATTGTCACGTCCTATGCTGAAACCTGTTTCCCTCACCTTGCTGCCTTTACATAAAAACGCCTCAAGTGCTTTATCGTTGAAGAACTTACCTATAATGGGGCGTTTTTTCACAGTTGAAAAATGGCCCACATGGTGTGTTTTAGCTGCGGAAGTTACAGTGACACCAAACTTATCACCGCAGAACTCATGCACAAGTCGCTCTGAACTTTCCCAGCTTTCGGATTCGTTAGTATCGGTAACACAATAAAACAAAACAATTGATCTACGTAACTAGTTTTCTAGATTATCAATTTTGTTAATGATGCTAGAAAGTCCACTTTCGAGAGCTATTGGGGCATCGACAGCTGAAGCAGATTCTAATTTGTTTTCCAGTTCCTGTACACGTTTGGATAGGCTTTCGAGGTCTGTTTCAAGTTCTGTGTGCATATTTAGAACTTTCTTCGTTTGATTCGAGAAGACTTGCATTGGTGGCTTCAAGGCGCTTTACAGCTTCAGCCACACCATCTAACTTCTCTACTTGAGCCTTTGTCATAGCTCCGGGGCTTTCCTCAACATCCCCACTCAAAAGCAACAGTCGCAAAACATAAACAAGAGAAGTGCAAGACCGTTTGAAATAGTTGAGTGGCCGCGACACCGCTAGAAGGCAAACAGTATTGATTCGGTAACAGCGAGTTTGATAGTAACATACCTCTAGAAAAGCAGTTGCTGACTGCAGAAACAATGTGGCAGTGTCGTGGCCCGAAGCTTCGTCGAAATGCGCGCTTTTGAGGAGGCGGTGTAAATATTGCCGTCCCATGTTGTCCGACGAGCAGCATGTAGTTGTCCCGAATCGGCGGCTGGTGATGCAGCAGACCCGATAAGTCACAGCATATTTGCGGTCTCTCCATGCAATGGACAGTACTCCTGCCCTGCGCTGTTCATCGCTAAGGGTATCAGTCATCTGTACTACAGGCAGCGACAGCTACTGTCAGGACCGGCAGCAGCAGCAGCATCTGTATAAAAGCAGTTGGTGAGCGCCGAACCATTGTGGCAGTGTTGTGGCCCGAAGCTTCGTCCCTTAATACATGGAAGTCTACGGAGGCAGTATGGTTACAGAAGGGGCGGCTGTAAGTGTTGTTTTAACCATAATATCTTGAAAGAAATTACGTGACATTGAGCCGCTAATACGACTCTAACATTACGTCAAGCTTCATTTACTTTTCTCGATTCCGTAGTTCACAGTGAAGTTGTCAATATTGTGCGATTCCCGTCTGTTGTCAATACATGGGCATGTCCGGTAGGGAAACGGACAGCCCTGTATTTGTAGAGTAAAAGTCTAGTCCGTCCGAGTTTCATTCTGCAAATTAACTAGGAAGTATGCTCAATCGCAAATGACAAAGGAACGTGTTTTGTTTCGTGCGCTCCTTTCACCGCACCGCCGTCAACAACTATCGTCGCTCGCTTGGGCGTTGTGTGTTGTGGTTACGTCATAGTCATCTAGGCGACCTTATCGGCAGGTTTCACGGAACCCTGGCACGGGCCAAACGCGTCTTCAGAGTAATACCTATCTATACATAAATTCGTTGATTGAGGTAAAACACCACACAGCTTCGCTGCTCGTCCTTCCTCACAGAGCAGAAATGCTGATGAATTATTTTCTGTGCTAGTTCATCACTTTGTTTTAGGGAGCGTGCAGTAGGCCTCAAGCACCTTGGCCCTAGTTTCATATCATGAGCCGTGCTAGCACATTGCGAAATAACAGTCAACGAAGTGCTTTGAAACGCGGGCGCTGTGAGTTCCTGTCACCACGTTAGCGTGGTGCAGAAACCACGGCTTGTAGCGCTATGGGCGGCGCCACCGTGAAACACACAGAGAACCATTTTCCGCCAGAACAGCTTACCTCCGTCACGAACCCTTTCGCCGTCAGCGTATACCATAATGCACCAACCCGGCTTCACGTGACTTCACCAGTGGCGCAACAACCGCCACAGCCATGCGTTCCGGGTATTGCGTTTCATTTGCTCAGCACTGTATGCGTGGCCATTGCTCAACAATTCCTTTAACATATACGGCCTATATTTAGCACAGATCAGTGAAAACCAGAGACAGATTAACCAAATAGGCACAACTTCGTGGACTAAACTTGCGCGGAACACAATGCAGATAACATGCACGCATGATTGAAAGCTCCACATACCGTCTAGCTCTATCTCTTTCTCCCTCCCCCACACATGCATATACATATATTTTTTTTATTTATTTACCCTGAAGGCCAAGCTTGGGCATCACATGGGGGGGGATAACGATTGATATACAATATACAATGATATACAATATAAAATATCAGTCGAATATCCTTACATGAAGTCGTACAAGCTATGGAACCTTTACATCACTTCTAATTCGACAAAACAAGCCAATACTTCCTACAATATACAAACAATAATCTGACATCTGGAATGCAGGAGGAAATGCCAATGTTATTATTTCCGAATATATTATTAGGTGCTTGTTTAAATATAATATGGTGAATTATTTCGGCTATATTACTTGAGAGATGATTTCATTCCGGAATGGCTAAGTGCAGACATCAAAACTGGAATACTTTACTACGTGCAAATGGTTGTTCGAACTCAAATTCGTGATCAATTCTTGAGAATTTCCTTTTGGTTGGAAAGATGTGTGCCTGAGAGAAGATATTTGGGCGATGAAATAGCTGATGGAATAAGTTAGCCGAGGTACCTTTCTTCTAGTCTGCAAAGGGATGAGTCCTAGGTCATGTTTTATTTTGGTGATAATTGAATGTTGTAAATAGTTGCCTGTAATAAATCACGCTCCTTTGTTCTGAAAAGATTATAGTTTGTTAATAAGATGCGTTTGGTGCGGGTTCCACATAAATGAGGCGTACTAAAGCTTTCAACGAAGTACGGTGGCATGTGCGAGCAGCTTTGTATCGCTATTAGCCTGACGAAGCGTTCGACGAATGAAGCCAAGAGATTTGCATGGAGCGGAAACAATACAACCCACATGATTGTCCCAAGACAAAGTCGGGGAAAGATCAACACCCAGATATTTAAATGATTCTGCAGTTTCTAGAGCCTCACCATTAAGAAAGTATGTGTGATGTATAATTTCATTGCAAGTATAAAATCTCATAAGTTTAGTTTTAGAGATATTTATGCTCATTTGCCAGTCTGAGCACCATCTTTTGATACCTTCAAGTGATTTTGTAATTTATCACAGTCAGCCTTACATTTTAGTCACCGATACAGAACGCAATCGTCGGCATATAACCAGAATTCGGAGTCTATACCCTGATGCATATCATTTGTATAAATTAAAGATTGAGTGGGTTCCAAAATGGAGCCTTGGGGCACACTGGACTGAACAGGTTGAAATGGCGAACGGACATTATTAATTACGACAACTTGTCGTCTGTTACTTAAATATTCTTTAACGCAGTTTATTACATTTTCGTCAACTTTAATCAGCTTCATTTTATATATGAGGCGGTTCTGAGCCATACGGTCAAAAGCGTTAGCAAAATCTAGAAATGTGACATCAGTTTGTGTAAGTTCGTGAAGGTTAAGGTGAATGTCTGTAGTAAGTTCAAGAAGCTGGGATTCACATGACTGACCTCGTTAAAAACCACCCAGGTTTGCAAATAGAATGCGGTTGCTAGCCATGTACTGCCTAATTTGAGAAGATAACACGTGTTCAAATAGTTTGCATACAACAGACGTGAAAGATATAGGCCTATAGTTTGTTAGCTTGTTTTTGCCGCCAGTTTTATATATTGGTATCACATGTGCCAATTTCCAGTCGTCTGGAATTTCGGCGGTGTCGAGAGACTGTTTAAAGAATAGTGTAAATATAAGAGCAGAATTGTGCTTTGTCATTTTTAGTAGCTTAGTACTAACACCGCCAGGGCCAGGACTGGAAAGCGATGGTAAACCCTCAACAGCTTTCAAAATACCGTCATTTGTCACAGTTATACATTCCATAAGGGGAGAACTATCAGAAAACAGTGTTGACTGATTAAGGGCTTTTCTTCAATACATACACTACAAGCGGATACATACACCGTTGAGCAACACCCATGACATCAATTGCAGCACCAGACTCAGTGGAAATACAGGTAACTCTTTTGCAGATGCGGGAGAAACGACCTTCCAAAATTTTTTTGGATCTGTTTTTAGAAATTGCGAAATATCCTGGTTGAAAAACTTATATTTGGCAACCTCAATATGTAATGTATATTCTTTAGAAAAGGATAAATATTCTGACTTTGCTTCAACAAATTTGGGGCTTCTTGCTTTTCGAAACAAACGTTTCTTTTTATTCAAATATCGCTTAATCTCAATAGTAAACCATGGCTTGTCTGCTGTTTCGTAAATCCATCTTTTTGGAATTTATCGCTCCCGGAGACTTACCTCTGTATTCAGAAATGCAACTTAAGTTGTAGTCCATGCTTGACTTGATTTAAATGACTCCTGGAGTTGATGTGCCCAAAGACGCTCACTGGGTTTCCTTCGGCGCGTTTACGATATAGTTAACAACTCGTCACGAAAACGAATCCAGTTATCTTGCAATGAACAGTTTTCATACGTTTGCACGAATGGCAGGTAAAATTCAAAAAGCTCAGGGTTGAAGCCTTCCGGATCTGCTTTAGAATAGTCATAGATCTTTTTTGACGTGGTTTCTTCACAGTTTTCGTTTTAAAGTACAATGTATGACACGCTTGTCACTGATACACTCTAGTACATCCACGGTAGCACGTTTGGGATGCGTTGTTAGAAACAGATCAAAAGAGCATTGTGCCGCGTAGGGATTACGATAAGTTGAGACAACTGAAAATATTCGAAAAGTTCAACAAAATCTGCAGAATCGGGTGTGTGGCGTGTGCTAGGGTATTTCAGGTTGAGCACTCTATGCCTGAAAAGTTAAAATTGCAGGTCAAATTTAAGGGAGAGTTAACATATTCGGATTAGATGGAGCCTAATACGGATTGCAGTTCCTCAAAAAAAAAACTTTGTAGAATGTCAGGTGGCCTATAGCATGCTCCAGTAACCAAAGTTATAGCTGGTAAATAGCATGTAACCCAAATAGTTCGAAGGATACTGTCAGTAGGTATGTGTTTTACCTTTATATGCTTTCTTATTGCTACTACGACACCGCCTCCTTTTCTATACACACGGTCTTTACGAAAGCAGTGAATAAATTTGAAATTTGTAACTCAGATTGCTAGCTTCTGGAGTTACCACGTTGCGGTTCCAATTATAACATCTGCATTACAAGCGTGAATGAGGGAAGTAAGCTGATCTTGTTTGTTAAGGATGCTACGAAAGTTGGCGGAAATTGTAGAAAATATAGGTGTCCCACTGTCTTTCTGCGCTTGGCGACTGCGTCATGGGTTTGCATTTCGATGGACACATTCCACGACCCTACCCTCGGAATGCTGGTACCGATACAATTTCCTGCGTATCGGTAGCTTATCGAAAGATAGCTTAAACCTTTCATCGGCTTGACAATTCGCTCTAGCAAAGTCGCGAAGTATTTTGCGCACGAATTGTGTTCCAGCTGAAAAGTCATAATCTATCCAAACCTTAAATTTCAAATTAATTAGCTTGTACGAATGAGCCGAAATACTGGATTTTGTCTTGTAGTGTAGAAACCTCACTATTACTGACCGGTGCTGCCCTTGCCTGTGAGATCCAATGCGATGCGCACGGTCCATATCCGTTACCTCGAGGCCAAGGTGATCTCTGCAGAAGCTTTCAATGACAACTCGAGAAGCCTCGTAGTCTTCTTTCTCTGCCTCAGGCAAGCCTTTGAATATCATTTTTTCTGCGCATGCGTTTATTGATGTCATCAACGAGTTTAACTATTTTAGGTTCAGAATCCCGCCTATCAGAAAAGGATGAAATATCGCTTTTGATGTCATCGACACCTTTTTTGACTTCAAGTAACACTGTGGCATTTCCCAAACAATTGTCTAGCGAAGCTGCCACTTTCGAAAAGCGTTTCTTAAGGTCAGTTATAACTCATAAAATGTCCTTCATCTTACGGCTAATTTCTTTTTGAAATTTTTCACGCGCAGATTCGGCATTCTTTAGGGCATCAAGAACCTTGTCTATCTTTTCAGGGCCGCGATTGACTTCAATGGCGCGGCAGCAGATTAGGAGATGAACCACAGAAAATATAAGAACAATCAGTCGCCCTCTCGGGCACCATGTAGCAAAGAAACCAGCAGCGGCTTTAAAACGAAGCCTCTCACTGCAGCTACACTGTAGTCGCTGGCTATGGCTACCTATCCGCTGTCGATATGTGACAATGTCAACACGCATACTGTACGCATATAATCATAGACACTGGGCTTGGGATTTGCGGCGTGCACTGAGGTATAGTTTGCAATGCTATGAACCTGCACTCACCTATAAAAGGCAGAAGAACGATGTTCAGCGCTTTTCACAAACGCCGCAAATCCCAACGATACACAATCCACAGGGCCCTTTTTTAGCTGATAGCCGCCAGCGGGTACCGAATCAGGTATCACGTGACCCAGAAGCCGACGCAAGCACCATCCGTAGGGATCACAGTTGACAGCTGCGTCGATGCACCGTGGTTTACGATGCGTAGAGCACAGCCGCAGTACGAAGCTCGTGGCCGGAGATCCCAACAGGTTCAGCAACGACGTCAACGGTATCGCTATAAAAAACAGAAGAACGATGTTTAGCGTTTTTCACAAACGCCGCCAATCCCATCATACGTACGCACGCATTACGTACATACGTACGTATGTTATAACCTTAGATCCATAACGCTAGAAGTGACGCAATCCGATTGTCACCGTAGTCAGTTGGCCGAGCGAGGTAAAAGTTCTCAAGAGCCAGCCTTGCAATCCGTCAAGTCCCCCAATTATGTGGCGGCCATCGCTCATCACCTCCTTTTGTCGCCTGCTGGCCAGAGAACATCCAGAGAGCAGCCAGACCAAGATCACCCTGACTGGTTACTGCATGCAGCCCGTGGTATCAAAGGAAAATCAGAGGTTCACTATCGAGCACTGTGTTCTTCCTGCAAAAAGCAATCTGAGAAAATTATTTGAGTTTTTGTAAACAATATATATAGTGAACTGGAAATTGTATATGTCGTGCTGCATTCGGTCTGCCATAACATTTTTATTCACCTACTCACATAAAAACATATTGCGTTCTAAAGATTAGTCAGACTTCTTTGTCTCATTGTGTTTTTACTGGAGCTATTTTAACTACTGTATTTGGAGCCTCCCCTTACTAAGTACCCCAAAACTAAGATCCTCTCGTTAAGCCACAAAGAGTTGTCCCCGCTTTCGCGTATGTTTTCTAACTTGGCATTGCAATAAAGAAATCCAGCTGAACTCAGTGATTAATTACTCCTGCATTTCTAGAGCACAGCCTATTTTGGATCATTTCTTCATGCCATGTCTTCTGTATTTCAGGAACATAAGCGACTAGAAACACTAAAAGAGGCGCTTGACGGCTTCCTTCTGCGTTCGCTCGACAACATGGTGCAGCTCGCCATCGTCACATTCAGCACCGCCGCAAAAGTGCAGCACCCCATGATGGCAATCAATCACGGAACCATAAAAGGCTTTCGGGAAGCTGTCAATAAGTTGACGCCGGATCGCCGTACGTGCATTGGCTGTGGCCTTCAGCGCGCTCTAGAGGTGCGTATTTTTGCGTACATGCATTAGCTATAAAAAAAATTTGTTTGTCCAGTTTGAAAGTTTTCCTTAACCATTTTTAAATATCGCGTGTCCTTTTATAGGTCGCTTCTACATCGCTTGTGCTTCTAGCGATAACTTCTAATATCAGTTTCGTAGACGCTATAATTCCAAATCCTAAAGAAGAAATTACGTGTTTCCTCTATTCAGCGCGTGCAATAGCTAGCCTGACGTAACAGTAAACACAGCGAAAGCCTCATTGGGTTATTTTGGATTTCGTGATGGGTATGCGAAAAGTGCCGTCCGAAAAACCAGGCTACACCAGGCGGAATTTCGTAACAATTGTTTAGTTAAGTAGGACCTCTGCACTATTATTTATGTATCATTCGGTCCCGATGCCAACAGTCGAATCTCCTCTTCAGTTTGTAGATCTGCTGATTCGAAGGACAGCCCCTCGTTCTATTCTTGGAACGTGTTGTGAATGTGTTCCAATTGCAATACCTTGTATTACAAAATACGCAACAGTAATTGCTTTCTGCATCGTTTGGGTGGATATTAACTCCAGATTTCATAATTCTAATCTTACGTTTCGGAGGGCGCACTACGTGTTGTTAGTATTTGTTCCTTCCTTCACTGCGAGTTTTGTTTTTCTATTTGGTCATCATGCGACCATAACTTATCATCCTTGCCATCTCACTTTGCAACGCAACAATTTTAGTCAACGCATCCCCGGAGTAGCATAACTTTTTACAATGTAGCGGTTATGTTTATTATTTATAACGTTACCAGTCTTATTTTGAGTACATAGAACGCGGGCATATGCCTGAATTATGCTTTATTTATTAAAATAAGAATGAAGCATGTACACCCGTCAGAAAAAGTATACAGACCGCGGGTAGCGTGATAAAACCAAGTTATTTAATCTGACTGAGAACACAACTTGAATTTAAGTACTGCAGTCCAGACATGGTACTGCGAACTTTACTGTGGACTCGTTAATTCCTGTCTATGCTTGTAAATGACGATGACATTCAACCTTTACGGTGACCTTGTGAGCCGTATACGTTTGCTCACGGGTGGGTTTATGTATGTGTAAAAATATCTGAAGACATGCTGTTTCCGCAAAAATGGTATATATATATATATATATATATATATATATATATATATATATATATATATATATATATATATATATATATATATATATATATATATATATATATATATATATATATATATATATATATATATATATATATATATATATATATATATTCTGTAGACTTAATATGAATAAAATATTAAAGCTAGCGTCTTTAGTACACAGGGTACATAGTAGTAACCAGCTTACCGGTGCCATAAAAAACAAATTATATAACCAAAACATGATAACTGTGACGATTGTTTATGTAAGAAAAAGTGCAGTACCATTGCAGTCTTCTAACGTTCGCTGAATTGGTGTCAAGAATGGCCACAAAAATCAGCAGGTGGTGACGAATTTCTGTTGCCAGCGGTTGGCAAGAGTCAGCATAATGGGAACCCCATGGCGAAGTTTACGACGGCGCACCTATATTGGGCGAGCGAACCCCCAAGGGACGCTGGGATGGTATAGGAACTCTTGTGGTACATCGTAAACTTTGGTTATGTGTAGCAGTTGTCTCCAGGCGTATGTTTGATTGCGGTATTCCATGACATGTAATGCGTGTGACTGGTTGAATCTTCCTCTACCAGGCCGCGTGTAGTCGTTGGTGACTCATTAGGCCCAAATTGAAGTAGGTTCATTACTTGCTTCGTTGTGAGAGACATCTTAGAAAACATGCTGCGTGTTGTACGCGACGGACGTTGTTGATTGCCGACGTGGAGTCTGGTACAATGTAAACCATGGTATAGGGCCACACTGCACGACCTCCATGAAACGCCGCAGTGTTCAACTTCTCCCATTCCAGCACAACCAATGAACGCAATGTCTGCTGCATGTGTTCGTCTCGTATTTATTTTCAGTAGCTTTCAGCACGCCAGTGATGTGGGCGCCATACGGCTACTAAGATGCAGATTGAAATATGTCGGAAGTATATTACGATCTTGCATGTCATCGGGGCTACAAAGCCTGGTGTCCACTCCCATTATTTTTTGAGTGACAAGGCAGGTGGTCATGTGCCCTGTTAATTAGTTGCACTTGATGTCGCGCAAGTAATTCTGTTGCCGTAGCAGCAGATTTAGGGCACCATACATTTTTCTTGTCGAGAGAATACAACTAGGACCACAATTGGCAGCTTCAGAGTGCGACAATAATGGTGTGTATAGACTAGCTGATCAAATGTAATATCTCTGCATTTAACGTCAGAACCATATATAATGCGACGAAGAAAAATATCATGTAAAATTATATTTGCAAGGTATATAAAATAAAGTCACAACCAAGCATGAACAAAAAATGAATGAGCTCTCTCGAGCGTCGTCTTCGTCGTCATGCGGAGAACCTTCTTTAGAATGCCGAAATGGCGTTTCACATAAACTCCGGAGGTCGGAGCGCCGTCTTGGCGCTTAGACAAGGGAAAAGCTGTAGACTAAAACTTACGGCTTGAGATGGGACACATGCAAGACAACGGTGGGGGACACTGACGATGACGAGTGACCATCCAACGGGGTTAACTCGTATTACCTCGTTAACCTCGATGAGCTGGCGTAAAAAATGTAGGGCCCAGAGTAGTGGGCAAGAAGCTTCAAAAACAGGCCGACGTGGCTGCAAAGGGTTACAAGAAGTGCCAAGGAGCTGGCTCGCAATGAACGGTTCTGTGGTGGCTATCATAACGGGCCCTTTGAGTCAGCTGCGAGGCAGAGAGACGGTACAGGGTAAAATTACCAGCCGTTTGAGCGCGTGCAATAGCGTCACGTGCATAGTCTGTACGAACGTGTTGAGCTCATAGAAATTGTGTCTTTAGGGGCAGCAGGAGCTCGCGGGCATACAAGCGATAAAAGGGGGGAAAGTCGGCAGTATCGTGGCGGGACGAGCTGTATGCGAATATCACATAAGGCAAACTTTGTTCCAATCACGTGGATAAGTTGAAACCTACATGGATAGCAACTTGATCAACGTGCTGTTGATGCGTTCTGTAAGTCCATAAGTCTCCCAGTGGTAGGCGGTGGTTAGCTCGTAACGTGTGAAACTAGAGTGAAGAATACTGTCGACAACGTGTGAAGGAAAAGACAGACCGCGATCGGTGAGCAGCTGCCGTGGAGCGCCGTGGTGGGGGATGACGTCGTGAACGAGGAAGCCTGCTACGCCCGTTGCTCAGCTGGTTAGGTGTGCCGGTGTGACAGCGTATTGTGTCGCGTAATTAGCAAATACGGCGATCCACTTGTTTCCACAAAGAGAAGTCGGAAATAGCCCAACGAAATCATGGCCGATGCGGTAGAACGAACTAGCTGGAATGTGTATTGGCTGAAGTTGGCGGGCGGGCTGCAAAGACGAAAGCTTGCGATCTTGGCAGGACTCGCAACCAGAAAGGTACCAGCGTTCAGATTAGTAAAGGCTTGGTCAAAAGAATCGACGCGGCGTGCGGTGCTACGAACGGTATATTCCAAGGTGGCTGGCTGTTGGGGCATCGTGCAGACAGCCAGGATAGCAGACCGAAGGCCGTAGCTACTACGACCAGAAGCTCGGGAGCATCGAAGTTGATATTGCAACGGTGGAAAATATTGTTGCGCAGCAGAAACAGGTGTAGTGACGACTCGGAGGGATTCGAGCGTAGGCGATCGATGACGGTCCGCAAGTTTCCATCACTGAGACGCTGACTTCGTATATCGATCAAGTCAGAGATGGCGAGGACGCAGCTGTCGCAATCTCGGGTGGTGGAATTCGGAGGATCAACGGGATCATGGGATAGGTAATAGGCGTACTGGTTCCTCACGGCGGACTTTTATGGGACATCAAAGCTGTCTTATTGCAGCTTTAAAACCCAGCTACTAATGCGTGCAGTCTGGTCTTTGCAGGACCAGAGCCAGTACAGTGCATGGTGCTCCATGATGACCGAAAAGGTGCAGCCAAACGAGTACCGTTGAAACTTTGCGACTGCCCAATTTAGAGCAAGGCATTCGCCTTCAGTGATGAAGAACTTGCGCAAGAAGGCGACTTACTTAGGCGATGGTGCGGCCTTGGCTTTCTTGCTGCTATGCGAGGACAGCGCTGGTGCCGTGTCTGCTTCTGTACGTTTATAGCTGTGTAGACACTGCGGGGTCAAAATTCGTCAACATGGGATGAGTAGGAAGCAATCAGGTGAACCTTTAGAATGCATCTCTACGGTATAGACCCCATCAAAATGCATTTCCTTCTTCAGCAGCTGTGTCCTAGGACAAGCAGCGCCGGCGAAGTTCTTGACTAAACGTCGGAAGTAAGAACACAAGCCAACAAAGGTACGGACATCTTTGGCCAAACGTGGCAAAATAAAATCTTTCGCAACATGAATTTTGCCGGGATGGGTCGGGATGAGGGTCGATGGATGAGAAGGGGTGGACCCATGAGAACGTTCGAAGGTGTCGTCAATCTGCGGCAGTGGGTAAACGTTCTGATGTGTGACTTGTTTAAGCAACGGTAGTCGACGCAAAAGCGCCAGCTGCCATCCTCCTCCTTTTTTAGAACAACAGGTGATGCCCAGAGACTACAGGAAGGTGCAGTGGCGTTTTTGGTGAGCGTCTTGTCGACTTCGCGCTGTATCACTTAGCACTCAGCATGACACACGCGATAGGAACGTGGCGGTTAAGGCTGGCGTCTCCGGTATGAATCCTCCGAGTTACGACTGATGTCTGGTTCAACGACCTTTCATCAAAGTCAAAAATATCGTGATGGAACATCAAAGGAGTTCTGAGAGCGGCAGTGGGGGGGGGGGGAAGGGGTATGAGGTCAGGCGCTATAATAATGTTAAAAGTGACATCGGTTGAACTGGACGAGGAGGTCGCCGTAGCGGAGGACGAAGAATTGTCTCCAGCGAATGCGGGAATGGCGTACTTATCGACAAAAGATACGTTGGCCAGAGCTTGGCGATCGGGATACTTTTTGTGCACCATCTAAAGTTGAAGCTGGGCTCCGACACTCAGTTATCAGAGAGGGCAACGAGGGGGGGGGGATAACGTTAATATTTGGTGGCAATAGAAGATGGGATATTGGACTCAAGTTTTCACATTCGGAAATGGAAGGTCAGGAAGTCAAGTTCGCGTACATAACAGATTGAAGTGGCAGTCCAACGTGATCAATGCAGCACGAACGTGGTTGACGTGTAGGCGAAGCATCAGATTGAAGGGTCTGCTAGAACCGGGGCACATCACTTTCACAATCAACCCAGGCGGAATTGGCTGACAGAAAGTGAGCTCATGGGAGCATTGGATAAGCACACAGCAAGTACTACTCTCGTGAAGCGGTAGGCGACACTGATGGGTACTGGGGACATGGCTAAGGTAGGAAACGTTTAACCATCAGCAATGGTTCACAACGTGGATTATGTGAGGACTTTATTTAAGCGATGACGATGCTCTGAATATATCACAGATTGAGCCCTTCTCAACGAGATCAGTGACGTGTACGCCCTCTACTTTAACATCTAATATGTTAGGTCTCGTCGGCAGTGTGGTCAGAGGAATTGGCGCCCAGTCATTATTGTAGCGTCACCTGCATCGTCTAGATCGTCTAGATCGTCTAGATTTCCGAAGGCAGACGTCCAACCGGCGACGACAGGGCGCGGAATTGGGGCAAGCAAGATGGCGGACATCGAGAGAGGGGTGAGCGGGACTGGTGCACTTGAGGACATGGTGAGTGTGGACAACGCCTCTTTTATCTAGATGCCAGACTAGGGTGACCACGCTAGCTAGGCAGGTGGCTCAAGTAAAGCTGTTGCTTGGCCAAGTTCATGCTTGAAGTAGAAAAGGCAAGGCGCAAAGACCAGGACAGAAGAAGAACACAAACGACGTTTTTTTTGTTGACGATGTTCCAGTGGCTCTTAAGCTTTTGTTGCATTCTTTTTCGCAGACGCTGTTCTTTAGACTTTTATGGTTTAACTCTTCTGTCCATTTCATTGTTTGCCACGTGGTTCATTTTTCGCGCGGTCACGTGTTTTATGAATTTGTTGATGAGGGACGATTAGAGATTTGTTTTGAAGCAGACTCTATACTTAGATGCCTTTTTCATGTTTTTCCGTGTTATTCGTCGGTCATTATTCCCATAGTCGTGCGGCTTTTATCACTGACTGGGCCTTAGGTGTTGGAAGTGTCTTATATTTTAAATAGTTTGATAATGAATCGTATACGGTACTTTCTATGTCTTGTTTTTTGCCCCCGGTGGCTTGGAAAAGACTATATTAAATAAATTGCCCCCCATGCTGATCCACATGTGGTTCTTGTTTTCTCATTCGATATTATGTGCCAGGTATGATTCCTGAGTGGTCCATAGATTGCTGTTTTTACTTCTTAAGTTTCATTTGTGACTCGGCGTGTATAGCCTACATAAGGCAGGCTTGTTGCGGAAATAAACTTTGTTGTGAGTGGCGCCGGTTCTGTCGTTTGTGTTCTTCTTCTTGTGTCCTGGTCTTCTGCGCCTTGCCTTTTCTACTTCAGGCGGCTCGCTCTCCCATGGGTTTCCCCGCGGAGTGGCTTGCTTTCACTGAGGGTTGGCGTCACGCTCTGACACTGTCTCACGCGGTGCTTCTATGGCTCGGGAAGGGCCTTTCCAATGGGCGCGGCGCAGCAGCGACTTCTCGTTCAACATTTCGGGCATTGAAATTTAAACACTTGCTGTGGCTGTTTGCAGACTATCGCATGTAGGCGTGAAATGTAATTCACATCAGTGCCAAGTAAATCATAAAGAGCTTGTAGTACCGCCATGGCGCGTAGCAGGAAGAAGAGGAATCGGTCTCCTTCTATAAACATGAAAAATGAAGGACGCCGCATAGTAGACACGCAAGTACGCGTGTAAACTGTGTTTATTTCACCCTTGCTGTGGGCAAGTAAAATTATTACGCATTGGGTACTTCCTCATGACGAACAACATCACGGCTTCACAGAGTTGGCCAGCTATAGCTTCAACACTTTGCGGGAGAATGGTTTCCGCTCAACAAACTTTGTCGCCCTGTTTCTGTCCATCACTCCAATGGCATAGTTCGGGAAAATTAGCTTCATAAACGTCTTTGCTGTGAGATACACAACCATCTTTGTTTGCTTTTCGTCGCACTTTTCGCAACAGAGCACAGGAAGTTCTATGAGAGCCCGGACGCTGCTTTCAAAGCAGCCTTCTAACGGCTTAGCAATAGAGCTTCTGTTGTTGAGCACATCAGCAAATCTCCGAAGCCCTCTCAGAACATTTACCACCTCCTCGCTCGGGTGATCCTGGTGAGCGATGAGACCATGTAGGGGATTTTATCTTTTAGGCGCCTGCAGGAGCGAAATGCGATTTCCGCATGGGATTCACTCACTTCCTGCGCAAAAGGTCAGCTCTCCTATTAAAGCTACACTGGCCACATCCGGGTTTGAAACGAGCGGCATTGTGCTGACGCATTGGCCATACAGTTTCTCCTCTGCTACATTGAGAAGATTCTCCATTACTTTATTGAGTGCATAGCAGCGCTGGTTAGCTGGAGTTAGTTTTTTCGCTGAGAAAGAGGATGAACGCTGCACGTTGCTATCACTCGAAGTAGCAACAATTCCAGTAATGAGCATCTTCTCCAGCCTGTATACAGCACTTTTCGCATCCAGCTCATCATCGCACCCGGCCCTGCTGCGCAGAAATCCAAACAAGGATTCAACTGTGTCACTTGTCATTTTTCTCGTCAAAACAAACTAGAACTTTCTGGCAAGAAGCAGATGTCGACGGCACTCGACATTCGACTTCGTTGTTATCACGAGTGTATAGTAGGTTTACTCTGTGAAAAAGATCTCAGGGTTGCTCTCATTTCTGAGTTCCTCCATGTAAGCAAGGAGTTAGAATTCAAGTCATCTCAGTGTCTCATCATCAACTGATGTGAACTGACTTGCGTCAGGACCATTTCGATGAATGTGTGTTTGACAGTTGGTAACATCCATGCGATTAAACCACTTCTGTATGGCTTTCATGAAGTATGTTACTGGCCCTGCTGTAGCGAACTCTGCATCACAAGTACGGCCAGCCTCATCCTTCATGTAGCCTAATGCTGCTCTTACTGGAGCACTCAACAACTGCATAGCTGACCACGCATTCATTTTTTCAATGTGTAAATACAAGTGCTTGCGCAGAAGGAACCGTAGCGGCCGTATTTTCGAGTGCTGTTCCATTCTGTACAATGTCTTGAAATAGTTGGAAGATATTTCTTGCGATATATCTTTCCCCAGGAACTGCAATCTTATAGTTTTCACACTGTGACTTTGGTCAAAGACAACGAATTGAGTTTTCGTGGGATTAGAGGGATGAGGAGCAAGTGCTTTCGCCTCCCCTTTGCGCAACATATCCATCGCAATGACTATGTTCTGGTGGTTGTCGGTGACAAAACGCACGACATAAAATCCCACATCTACTCTTCGCATGACGAGGCGAATGCAATTGGCGAGCTGCTCACCGGTGCATACCATTGTAAATAAGTAAGCAACTGGTATTTTGAATTTCCCATGCATGCCGCAAAGAAGAAGCACAAGAGAGAGTTAGCCAGAGTGCAGTTTTCTGATTCAAGAACAAGCTGCTGTAGGCCAAAACTCAGATCAACTACCCCAACAAAAGCGTCTCCATGCCTATGCTGTTTCAGTTTTTGTTGTATTCTCATTTGAACCAGAACAAGTCCACATGTTCTAGCTTCCGGAGTTTGTGGCGATTCTAGTTCCGCTTGTAGCCGACAGCACAGCAATTTACTAAATCTGATTTCTTCATGTATTCTTCCAATATATTTCTGCAGTGTATTTCTACATGAAAGCTTCAGCCGCTCCTCGGACCTTAGATGGTCATTGGCCTTGGCAGACAAGTTTCTTCGAATGATGCAATGTCTCACTGTTGGCACTGACGGCGCTGGCAGTTCCTTGTGTTTTATTCTACATTTGAGACGCACCTTGAGCGCGTCACAGCTATCCTTGACGTCTTCCGCAAGGCTGGGCTCCAAATAAACTCATCGAAGTGCCACTTCGGGCGCCGACAGATTACAGTGGTAGGCCATCGTGTCGATGCTTCCAGAGTACAACGCCACCCGGAGAAGGTTTGAGCAGTAACGGCTTTTCCTCTGCCTGAGTCTGTCAAAGACGTGCAGAGATTTGTGGGGCTCTCTTCTTATTTTCGACTGTTCCTGAAAGATTTCGCAGCAATCGCTCGACTACTCACATAACGTCTCAAGAAAGACGTGCATTTTACTTGGCGTTCCCTTCAGGCTGCCGAATTTGCACGCCTTATCACGATTCTCACCAATCCACTGGTCTTGGCCCACTTTGATCCGTCCGAAGTGAGGTCAGTTGTTATGGGATGGGCGCCGTCTTGTAGCAACGCCAACATGGACACAAGCGCGTTATAGCCTACTCTAGCCGGCTCCTGACAACTGCAGAGCGCAACTATTCGATTACCGCGCGCGAATGTCTTGCTCTCGTCTGGTCTGTTTCAATGTTCCGCCCATATTTACAGTGGAAGCCCTTCTCAGTAATCACAGAGGATCATGTGCTCTGTTGGTTTTGGTCGCTCAAGGATCCTACTGGCCGGCTTGGTCGTTGGGCCCTCCGACTTCAAGAGTATCCCTACCCAATGACTTACAACTCGGGACGCCAAAACCTGGACGTAGATTATCTATCTCGCTACCCAATCGAAGATGCGACCTCTACGTCTGGTACTGACACCGACGCCCATGTTCTCCCTGTTTTTCCACTGATTCGTGTCACCGACGAGCAGCACCGTGACCCGTCCTTGCGTGTCACCATTGACCGCCTGGAATAGTGACTTGCTGAAAGTTCCCTTCGCTTATTCACACTTCAAGATGGCGTCGTCTACCGCCGCAACGTTGACCCCGGTGGTTCTGCATTACTTCTTGTGATCCCTAAACACCTTAACTCGGCTATTCTCCACGAGCTTCAGGACCTCTCCACTGCCGGTCACCTAGGTGTGTCACGTACGTACGACCGGATGCTGACGCTTCCTTTTGCCCGGGCTTGCTCGTTCCGTTAAAAGATATGTAGCTGCGTGTGAGAAATTCCAGCGACGCAAGATACCGTCGACGCTCTCTGCTGGCGACCTTCAACCACTTGACATTTGCACGGAACCATTCTTTCGAGTTGGTTTGCACTTAGTTGGCCCACCTTCTCTGTCTACCTCTGGGAACAGGTGCATCGCTGTGGCCACGGATTATGCCACGCACTATGGCATCACCCGAGCGCTGCCTACAAGCTTTGCCACAGATGTTGCCGATTGTTTTCTACGCGATATGACTTTATTACATGGCTTTCCACCACAACGTTCCACAGACCAAGGCGGGACATTCCTATCAAAAGTTATCGCGGACATACTGCAGTCCTGTGCCATGATGCACAAGCTATCCACGTCATACCATGCGCAAGCAAATGGCCTCACGGATCGTGTCAATCGCACTCTCACAGACATGCTCGCGAAATATGTTTCTTCAGACTGCACGGAATGGGACCTCGCTCTACCGTTTGCCACATTGGTTTATAATTTCTCGCACCACGACAGAGCCAGTTATTCCCCATTTTTCCTTCGGTTCGGCCGAGAACCAGCACTGCCCCTCGACCCAACTCGCGCTGTTAACTCGGCACCAACCAGTGAATACGCACTAGACGCCATTGCCCGCTGCGCCCACGCAAGGGAAATTGCCCGAGACCGCCTTCTGAAATGCAAAGAGAGTCAAAGGCGTTTATACGACTGGCTACACCAAGACATGCAGTTGCCGCTTGGTTCTTTGGTGCTTCTATGGTCTCCGTCACGTCAGGTTGGCCTGTCAGAAAATACGCTGTGTCGTTACACAGGGCCATACTGTGTGCTTCGTGCCGTGACTGACGTCACCTTCGAGATCGCCCCTTACGCCCCTTCTGCCTCGCAGTCCAGAGATATCGTCCGCGTTATTTACACGACTGAAGCAGTATCACCCACCCAGTGGTGGCTATTAGACTCTCTGGGACGTCGCTACCGTCGCCAGGGGATTATGCAACGCGCTTGTGATATTTGATTGTTTGAACGAGGCGCGTAGGCGCCATCACTAGAAAAAAGAGGAGAAAGAAGGGAATGGTCTCGCGCTGTGAATTTAACCGCTCAGTGCTGTAATCGCTGTTTTAAATATTACCTGTAAATAGTTGCTCCTTTTACTGACTTGTCCTTCGCGTAACAATATTTACCTTAGCAGTGTGTTCAATGGGGCTGCTTGGTTCATCTTTAGAATAAAAACAGGAATAGCGCAAAAGAGGACGAGCGAGTAAACAGGACAGCGCTCTGTACTGTTTACTCGCTAGTCCTGTGTTGCGTTGTTCCTGTTCTTATTCTAAATATTTTCCTCTTCCGCATCAGGTGCAAATTCCAAAAAATGTGTTCACGTAGCTTTGCTCTTTGTGTTCTGGAAGCTCTTGTAGAAATCTACAGTGCTCTGAAGCATTTCATTCCTTTCTTTGAGTGCGCGCTCTTTTTCCTGCCATCGTTTCTGTTCGACGAAAACGCTTGAAGAGCATGCTGTCGTGGACTTTTGCACACCATAGGTCTGCGCAGCATAAACTTTGATCTGCGGTAGTTCCATAAGACTTCAAAAATTTGCATCTGCCTAACCTGTTTCTTTGTGACTGCCTTGAGCGTGTACCGCTTCCAGAGTCACTACGTTGATTAAGGAACACCAAGCTGCACTTTCAAATGCGTTGTTCAAGGCACAGTCATACCCAACTTGCCTTCCGTTGTTGTGAGTACGCCCATTTCCCTCCTCCTTAGAGAGGCAATTCTTGATGTAGCCGTTCTGCTGGTACTCCTGTCGACCGAGCATAGCTTTGACGAGCCGTCGGTTGAAGGCTCTGCCTTACGTTTCTGAATGCTGGCATCAATTCTTGAGATTGCGGGACCTTTCCTTATGTACGAAGGGTTGCCAGAGAAAACGCTCGGCACAACGCCTGGTTTCAGCTGCCGGTTCTTGCAATTATCTTTGTAGTCCGACGCGTTGAAATGCAGGCTGCACACTACCCAATCATTGGAAGCCGAATTCGGCTGCCACTACTTCCTGGAAATCGCTTTGAGCCACCATGCAGGTGCATTGGACTCTGTGAAACGAGACGCCTGGCTGCTTTTAAAGCTGACTCTGCGTGCACATTGTTACCCAGCAATACCACATAATTGCAGTATTTAGCGTTAGAAAATCCTCGAGAAGCTTTGAACAAGCAAGCGCGCACCATGTGAACACCGAAGCACCCCGAGGGAGCGTAAGTCAGACCTCAGCGCCTCTAGCGGCCGCCCTGAGAGGGTGGTAGGAAAAGGTGCGGCAGTGCTCTCACCCCCCGTTTGGCTGGCATATAGTTACAGGAGGCGTTGCTGTCGATATGACATGGTGGGATTGTCATTCGTTGTGGTATGCGAATGTGCAAAATGAGGTTCGAAAGAGTCAGGATTGCTCTCATTCTGACGGTTATGGGTATAGTGTCCACGACGGGGCCTGTATTAACGCCAGTTGCAATAGCGTGGAACGTGACCTATACGATGGCAGCTAATGCAAATAGACTAACCATCATCATTCCTCCATTCGTCTGCATTGGGAAGACGTTGCACGAGCAGGTGCATTGCGAACAGTGCGGGGCATAGGAGACTTGGGGATGGTCATTGGGACGGGAAAAAGCGACGGCATACACAGTCTAAGCCAACGCTGGACAGTTTCAGACGAATAATGGCTTGGAGAAGTGGTATCATCGGTGACGTAGACTAAACGGCGCGGCACCATGTGGAAGCAGGAGACATGGCCTCAATTTCGCGTGGAATAATCTTGCTGACATGCTCCGCGGTTAGCGGTAACTGTGGTGCAAGTACGTCTTCGCACGACAATGTTGCTGTCATGGTGGGCAGTCGCATGAACTGGTTAGCTATGCGTCGGCTTTTGGCATTCTCAGTACGCTCACACTCCCGTATGGTGTTGTCGACCATCTTGCACTCTTTGCAAATTGCCAGATTGAATGCTTCATCTGCTATCTCTTTTAAAACATGTCCCCATTTGTCTGACTCCGTCACGTAATCGTCCGCCTAGAGACAAAGGGACAGCACGTCCTGTATGTAAGAAAAATGGGACTCCGTATATGTTTGGGCACATGTCGCCAACGCCTTCTTTGCCACAGCCGTGTGACCAATGGTCTTTTCAAGCAGATCACGCATCTTGCATCTTGCAGGAATCCCAACTTCCGATTTCAGCTTCGTGATTCCGGAACCCGACCTTTGCTTTTTCTTTTAAGTAAAATATAACATGCGCCAACATGGCCGTATCGTTCCATTGGTCGTGTTTACTTACACGCTCATATAGGGCCAACCAGTCGTTAATATCGACGTCATCCCTTCCGGAAAGCGTGCTCGGACCTCTTTGCTGCGGAAGGACAACCGTTGCCGTTGCAGCCGCTCAGGAAAATGCCGCCTGTTCTGTCATTTGGGAAAAAGCCAAGCGACGGTCGCTGCGGAGCTCAGTCGTAACGAGTTTTAGCCCACACTTCCACCAAAAATATGACCTAGATAAAGCTTAGGCAAAATCATATTTACACTGTATATACAGAGAACTCACAGAGCCAAGCTGGCAGAATAACCACAAAAGAAGAACGAGCTCTCTCGATCGTCCTCTTCGTGGTCCTGCTGAGCACTTTCCTCAGAATTCGGCAATGGTGTGAACCAATATGCATGGCAGCTGTTTAATGGCAAGCTATGCTTGCCAATTAGGGACTCAAGATGTAGTCATTTTGTTTTCACAAAATGGGGTAGTTGAACTTGGCACGCGAAACGGGGCTGAAGTTGTGGCTTCCTGCGCCATGTACAGTGCCCTTTTTGACGACGGTTGGCTCGACATTCGGGCAACATCAAGTCTGAGGTGTAATCACCGGTGTTGAGCGTTTTACTGTACTCTTGACCCATACGGCAATTTCAAAGCCGAGAACCAGTTTATTGCACTGTTATATGAATCCTTAGATGAAGCACAAGCGACTTGCACGGCTCGAAAGAAGACGGCATCCACAATTATTTCGTACAGCTTAAGGTCATTTGAACCGCCTGTCCATAGCAGGAAATATCAGCGTGGATATTCGACAACTAGTATTATGGACATAGTCATTAGATGTGTGGTATCGCCGTCTAGTGCTTTGAAAGGCGATGTTGCAGACTATTGTGCGTACTCACGGAGCCGTGTTCACTACTATTGTGTTATGTATAAGTTCACGTGCACTTGAAGGTGTCTACGCAAAGGCACAGCCCTCTAGGGTGCTAAAATGACAGTATCATGCCGATTTTTTCCGACTCAGACTGCCGCAATCTTAAGAATGCCTATTGCCGGGTTTGAATCTGTTGATATTGACTTACAAAAAGCAGGAGGTAAAGCCACCCAAAGGGTGTTAGTTTCATTAGTGTGGACGACATTCAAATTGAAACAAGAGTTTTGGCATTTCGTGCCAATATGCTTAAAAGGGTACTGTTTGAGCTACTTCCGAAACATGTCGCCAGCATAGTCTTCACTTTGCGCAGCAACAAAGTTTGAAATCAAGGCTTCAAATGAAGAAAATATTCGCGCTAGGTCATGATACCCATGGAATATGTATCCGAAGGGACTTCTCAAAGTCGTAATATTTCTGGTGCTTCTCGAAGGTTGCAAAGATGAACTGCGCTTCGTTTGAGAACTACTGGTACGTGGGCTGAAAAAAATATTGTAACGGCACGCATATTGGAAACAAGTGCTTCGAAACTTAGAATAAATATAGAGTTTTTCAAATCAAGCTTTGCTAATGAAATTCCTCGGCTAATGGAACACCCTCCTCACAAGCAGAGGGATAATTTTGAAGCTTTTCTTGTATAATAGGGTGTACAACAGCTCGAATTGAACATAAAGATTCAGCTGATATTTAGAAGATGAATTTCAAACAATCGACGAATTTATGGTTAATGTAAACGGGTCTTCTACATCATTGATTTGGGCAAGTTACTACCAAAGTGCCTGCCTAATATGTCACCAGGGACGTAGAAACTGCTGTGACTCACGGAGCGATGGTCATAGATTCCGCAGGTGTCCATCCGAGTAGCAACATTTATGCAGCATTTAATATCAGCGCCGGAAATTCCGCGCAAATGGGCCAATTTGTGATTTGTATGTGTAAACATCGTGCCTGAACCTCTCCCACAAAATTTTTCGGCGTATCAAGCTACGTGGCAATATAGTTCCATTCAGCTTGAGACAACAGTTAACATGTCCGTTATTGTTTCTTTGTTCTGTCGCCTTGATATATATATATATATATATATATATATATATATATATATATATATATATATATATATATATATATATATATATATATATATATATATATATGCATGCTTGGTTACGATAGTCGAAAGTTCGAATCCCCTTTTCTTTCTTTTGTTTGCTGATGGTGTATTTGAGTGAGACATTCTCTTGTACACTACATCTGCATGCTTGGAATGACGCCTGACACTGGCGAAAGATGCTGAGAGCGAGTGGCGCTATACTACTCAAGCTACAGCCACATTAGGAAGCCCCACTAAGGTTGAACAACGACACTCCATCACCAGAACAGGAATTGGCCTCCCTGGTGCAGTATTCGGCCACAACCTCCTTGATTATATCAATGATTAACCCACGGCCCTCAGTACCCAGCAGCTGCCGAACAGCCGACCAAGGCGGCGGTCAGACCTGTAACGCAGCACAGGGTGCTAAAAAGCTCTGGGTCCGGACAGGCCGCCAATGGCAACTCAGCCTGTCAACCTTTCACAGTCAAACTCTATCAAGTGAGGCTAGCTTGGCAGGACTCTTTGAGGAACTATCACACATTGTTTGGGATATTATCGGCTTTAGTGAGATTAGAAGTCCTGGTGAGGCTTATACATTGCTGAATAACGGCCATGCCCTCTGCTATAGAGCCGATAAGAAGCAACATAGGATAGAATTCCTAATCCATATGGACATAGCGGGCAACATTGACGAATTCTACAGCAATATTGAGAGGGTAGCAGTAGTCGTAATGTCTGTCGAATACCAGGGTCCCAGAAAAGTGGAAGAATATAAACATTATGCTAATCCACAAAAAGGAATACGTAAAAGAATGGAAAAATTATCGGCCCGTTTGCCTACTCCCTGAACCATATAAAATATTCAGCAAGATAATCTCCCATAGAATAATGGCAACACTGTACCAACCATGTGACGCCCCCTCGGGGTTAATCTTCGTTGGCCCGCCAGGCTTTGTGGCCTGCCAGGCTCGGTAGGCAACACTGGTCACCGCCACCAATAAACACCGATGAGAACAGCTCCTGGGCGGTCAGTCATCGTTCATCACCACCACGCTGCGGAGCGCCTGTCTAACGGAGGGTACCTCGAGATCTCCCTTTTCACGAACCTGGGCGGATCGTGACACTGGCAACGAGTACCCACTGATCGTTCCACGCCACCTTAAGCGGCGATACACCGCCCCCTGTTGCTGCCGCCATGCCGCTGTACGAAAGAGTCGAGTCGTTGGAGGGAGATGGGTACACCTGGCCAATTTACGAGGGACAAGACCACGTGTTCTTGCCGGCCAACGACGACACACCCAATGCCAAACAGGGGGTCATTTTCCTAGCCAACCGCGAGGCACGCGTTTTCAGTCTTCTGCTCGACCTTCTCAAGCCAGCCACGCCGCATGTTGAAACGGTGGGTGAGCTGCTCGCGATATTGCGTTCGCATTTCAACCCAGCGCCGTCTGCACTAATGGAGCGTTTCCGCTTCAACAACCGGAGCCGCCGAGAAGGAGATACCCTCGCCTGCCTGCCTTTTTGGGGACCAGCTGGACTCGCTACTCCTGGACCGTTTTGTGTGCGGTATCAACAACCCCACCATGCCGACGCGGCTCCTGGAGCTTCATGACCTCTCGCTGGACGATGCCGTAAAGGCAGCGCTGGCAATGGAAGCTGCCACCAAGGACGCTGGCGAGATTGCCCGTGCGACCGGCTCATCTTCGGCGGAAGTGGCGGTCAACAAGTTTGCTACAAAGGGCTATGGTGGTGCCCACTCCCCCTCACAATGTCAGTTCTCTCAAGCGCAGTGCACAGGGACAAAACTGGGCCCCTCTCACGGGTATTCCGAAGGAGGAGGAGGAGCAACGGACAGCAGCAGCAGCAGCCTGGTTCAAGCCCAGGTACCACACAAGCTCGCCGGCAGCGTAGCCGTCGTAAGGGTAGCAGGCGGGGGCGTGCGGAAGCTGTCTCGGGTTGCTCCGCGGCAAGGCCCCACGTCGTGGCCAAGGTCCCACCGATTTTCGACATGTGGCATACAGGCCTTGTACCGCCGTCTGTACCACCGTACATGCTGACCATCGAAATATGCGGGCGCCCCATTTCCATGGAGCTGGACACAGGGGCCAGCGTGTCGGTCATGGCCGCGAAACTCTTCAAGCGTATTTTCCCCGGCGTGTCCGTCGAGGCTTCGGGCATGTTGCTGCGCAGCTACTCCGGGCAGCTCTCCCAGGTTAAGGGTCAGGCACAGCTCAGCGTTCGCTTTGGCGACAGGGAGGCAGCCCTTCCACATTACTTAACCAAGGGGTCGTCGCTGAGGCTGGGGGGGCGAAATTGGATTCATGCACTGGGCGTTTGTCTGCCAAAGTAGCAAGAAGCCACCCTAAATGCCGTTAAATACGACCCCAGCCTCCTTATCAAGCTCTAGTCTACTGGAGCAGATGGATCATCTATAGCAACTCCATCTGCTTCGATATGGTCAGCAATGGGTCTGGATGACGAAGCAGGACAAGGCTTTCCAGTACAGCAAGGGGCGAATCCCCAAGGCACCAGATTTGCCGCCAGGGGGCCGTGGAGTACTGACGTGCCTCTAATGGGCTCCTGCGTCCTGCGCTCATCTCTACAGAAAGGCCACTCACACCTTTCATTTTGCACAGTTAGCATCGGCAAGATTCAAGGAACCAGCGGATACCACCTACATTAAATGTGAGTGCGTTTTGGTCAAGATTTCTAGCTTCATGTTCGCCGACCGCCCCTCGCCTTGCTACGCCTAACGCCCCTCGAGACCACGGCGGTCCGCCGGGGAGAACACCTGTCCAAAGTGCAGCAGGCACACGGCGCGTGAAAGGAGTCCCACAGCGCTCGATGCCGCACGAGCAACAAGCGTTGCACGTGCACTGTGAGCCGAAGCCGACGCATCCAACGCCGAGGGTCGTTTGGCGGAAGATATGATAGTCTGCGTGTCGCTCTGAAGTCTCGGGCCAAGATGGTTTTCGCTTCGCCCGGAGAGCGCCCGCGACGCGTTCGCCACCGTCGCCATGCCAGTTTGAGCCTAGTGACCCTCGGCCCTGCATCCCTCGACAAACTCCGGGCAAGGGAGGACCTGGAACTTCTTGCCACTCGTATGCTGGACCAGTGGCTCAGTCAACGGGCCGCCAACCTCGATCTCCCTGTGGATCCCCCCCTGCCTACTAGCGCTTCGCAGCCTCTCCAGGACGGCCACCCAGTACAAGAGCCCCATCCTTCGGTCCCGCTCCCCCCCTCCGACGACGAGAACATGGATATGTCCAGCTCCCACAAACGCGCCCGCGAGACGGAGAGCGAGGACGAGGAGCCAACCGGGCGACGTAAGCAGCCGTTGAGGTCTCCCCCCAGCCCGGAGCAGCACACGGCAGCCAGCTGCCACGTGCAGCAACCGGACCACGGCAGTGCCATTTCCCCACACTCGGGCGAAACAGCCGCCACCTCCTCTCCGCCTGCCGCCCAAGACGGAGGCCCTCCAAGAAGGGCGAGCACCACCTCTCGACATGCAGCCAAGTCTACAGCCGCTGCCTCCGCGCCCCCTCGGAGCAAGGACGCGCCCGGAACTATCCTCGACGTGTCGTCTGCTCCTGATGGCGGCGCGTGCCCTGCAGCTTCTCCTAGCGAACCCGCTACAAAAAGCAAGCGCTGCCGACGAGATGGAGCTGACGGACGTAACACCCACTGTTTCGTCACATCAGGGCCCTGATCACCCCGCGGCGCGGTTCCTGAAGGACCCACCATGCCATCCTGCTTCGCGGCCGAAGCCAAAGGGGCAGAAGAAGAAGCAGAAGAAGAGGAAGGATCCTGCCCATGTTTCCCGTTCGTCTCCCGGGGCAACGGACGACTCGCGGCGACCACCCGCTACCCTGGTCACCCCCAGTGTGCCTACAGCCGCTGTACAGAAAGTGACACCATCCGCCCGCGAGTCCACCACGTACCACTTCACGCTGGTGCAGTCAAAGAGGGACCGGCGCCGTGCACGAGCCCTGGAGGCTGCTGCACTCCCGGTTGACCCCGCGGTCATCGGTACGGTGCTCTTCCGTCCCTCGGCGCCCGGCGGAACCTTCCGAGGAGCACCGCGCCTCTCACTCGCTGCAACCCTCTCTTCGCGGCCCGGTGTTGCAGTGGTTCGCGTTAACCATGAGCGCAACATCGTGGCCGCCGATACTACCACCCGGGAGTGCCTGGAGGAGCTGCTGGCAGTCACTGAGCTGCACGGAACTCCAGTGACTGCCCGACTCCCAGCCGAGCGCGGCAAGAGCACCGGCTTCCTGCACGGGGTGGTCGGGTTAACCGCGGACACAGACCTGCTGGGAGCCATCAAGTCGAGCGTTCCCATGCTGTCGGCAACGAGGGAGGAGAGCACCATCACCATCCAATTCGCGGGACCGGTCCCCCCTGAACACGTGCGCCTTTTCAAGCTCGGGTTCAGTTTGGGACCTGCCAGGCCCCGTCCAGTGCAATGTCGGCAGTGCGGCCGCTTCGGGCACGTGCACTGCACCTGCAGATGGCCGACCGACTGCATCTCCTGCATCTCCTGACTGCAGTCCTGCACCCAGGCATCCGGTACCAGCCCCTCATGCCTCTCAACGCCAGCAGACACAGTTTACTGCTGCTCCACCCGCCCAAATTACTATAGATCAGCTGTTAGAAAACCTGCTGCTCACCGTGCAAGCAGTCAGCACCTTCATTATTCAAAAGACTAGCGCAATATAGCAGGGACAAAGACAGAGAAGACGACAGGACGAGCGCTAAACATCAACTGGTTTTTTACAGCAAGAGAAGGTACATATATACATTTCGTTGGTGCATGCGCACACAGTGTTAAAATAGTACAAACTCATTCTAATCAAAATGTGGCAGACTGTTCTGTAAGTACATTTTTTTCTTTTCTGGACAAGGCAAGTGAAGCCGTGCTGACACAGTTATTACCCTCCCTGTCTATGTGATATGCCTCACTAATCTCGCGCCCCCACCTTGTGCCTCCCCTACCAAGCACAAACGTGGCGTCAAACGCAGGCACGCACCCGCATCGCTTACAGTGCATGGCCAAATGGCCGCCCCCCGCTAATGAATCTACTACCGTTCGGTGCTCTCGTAGCCGTTCATTTAGGCAGCGTCCAGTCTGCCCCACGTAGCATCTACCGCATGAGAGAGGTATGCGGCATACGACCCCAACCGATGGGGTCGTATACCGCAAATGAACGGCTACGAGAGCACCGAACGCTAGTAGATTCATTAGCGGGGGGCGGCCATTTGGCCATGCACTGTAAGCGATGCACTGTGTACTGCATGCACTGTACTATTTTAGCACTGTGTGCGCATGCACCAACGAAATGTATATATGTACCTTCTATTGCTGTAAAAAAAACAGTTGATGTTTAGCGCTCGTCCTGTCGTCTTCTCTGTCTTTGTCCCTGCTATATTGCGCTAGTCTTTTGAATTATGATGATACACCAACTAGCCCAGCTTTCTGCTTTGATCGCTTAGTCAGCACCTTGCTGCCAGCTGACCATCCGCTCCGGGCCATCTGCCTGCAGGCAGTGGCATGTCAACAGCCACACAATCACCATGGCTAGTCGCACAGCAAAACGTCGGCCGCGCATCCTGCAGTGTAACGTGCGCTCACTGCGCCGACGACACGCCGAACTTTCCCAACACCTACTTCTGCACGAGCACGACGTGCTCGCATTGCAAGAGACATACACGCGCGACGGAGAGTGCAACTTTCCAGGATTTGTGGCATACCACAGTGCGACCACCTGCGAGTTACGGACTTGCGCCAACGTGCAGTGCTGTGATCCGCTCCATCCACCCGGTCGCTGCCGCGCGCCTATTTACGTCCGTGCGCGTCTTGCCCAAGCCGTCGTTCGTGTGGCCGACATTGTACCCACCTCCGTAGAGTGTGTGGCTGTGACTGTGCGCGTTGGGGGGGGGGGGTGACAGTTGTGTCGCCAGCGTGTACGTGCAGCCCGTACGACAGTGGGATACGACCTTCATTGAGCGCCTCACCGCGCGCATCGGTGGTGACTGTGTCGTGTGCGGTGATTTCAACTCCCACCACATGGTGTGGGGCAGCGCCCACAGTGAGCCGAACGGCAGGGACCTGCTGAGTTCCATCCATGCTTCGGGCCTGCTAATCCTCAACACCGGAAGTCCCACTTTTGTGCGTCGCAGGGTACACGGGAGTGCGGTAGACTTGTCGCTCGCGAGTGAGCGATGCCACTACGAGTGGGTTCGCAGCCCTGACACGCAGGGGTCGGATAACTATCCGATCTCTCTCGACCCGCTCGGCCTGAACCGCACGATGACATGTACGTACCGCGTCACAGACTGGGCCCATTTTCGGTCCCTCTGTGCCATACCCCCTCCGGCAAATACAAACATTCTTACGCATCTTACGAGGTGTTTGAATGCCGCTACAAAATTGTGCGTGGTGCCTGCTGGAACGCCGGTCCCCGATATCAAGCTTCTCAATCTGTGCGCTGTCCGTCGTCGCGCCGAACGCCGTGCCTTCATGAGCGACAAGGTGTAGCATTGGACTTTATACAACCGCCTGGACGCTGCGTGACGCCGTCACGCCAGGCAGCGCCGCAATCAGAGCTGGCAAAGTCTCTGCGTGTCATTGGAGGACACTCGCAACAAGTCGCGCCGTTGGCGCATTCTCGCTTCCCTCCTCCGTCCCAAGATTCCTCGCCATCCTGCACTCTCCATTGCGGTGGCTACGGGCTTGAGCCAGAGCAACTGGCCGAACTCTTCGCCGATGCCTTCGCTCCACCGCCACCGTCTGTGCTCCCCGCCAGTGAACCCTGCGAACTACCGCCGCACAACAAGGCTGAACTCCTCGCTCCCCTGCGCTACTTTCCTACGAGGGCAATCTTGGAGCACGTTGAGGTGCTTTGCTCGGCCGTGTTTACCCTCAGTGAGTTGCGCATTGTTTTGAACACGCGTAAACGACGCTCAGCGTCTGGTGCCGACGGACTAACTCATCAGGCCCTCAGGAACATCAATGCAGCGCAGCTCTCTTCCCTACTCGAGGCCTTCAATGGCGTCTGGCGCAGTGGCATTATTCCTGCTGACTGGAAAGAGGCGATCGTCGTCCCTATTCTCAAGCGCGGCAAAGCTGCCACGAGCGTCAGCTCCTATCGCCCAGTGTGGCTTACTTCGGTAGCCGGCAAAACTCTGGAGGCTATGGCTTTGCGCCGCCTTGAGTGGATTGCCTCCGCCCTCGACGCTTTCGCCTCTGAACAGAGTGGTTTCCGGCGACTGCGCTCAGCAGCTGACTCGCTCGCGGACGTCGTGGCTACGCTCGAGCACGCAGCAAGTCGCCAAGAAGCCGGATATCTCGTGCTGCTCGATGTGCAACGCGCATTTGCTAATCTACCTCACACCACCATCAATCAAGCCTTCCGTGAGCTACGTGTCACCGGCCGCCTCTTTGACTACATTGCGGCCTTCCTCAGTGACCGCACGCTCAGAGTGCGAGTTGGCGACACGCTCAGTGCCCCTCGCAGCGTGACCTCCGGGGTTCCCCAGGGCAGCGTGATCAGCCTATTTCTTTTTAACTTGGCTCTGGCAAGACTACCTGACTACATCCCCAAGATGACAGCCCACGAAGTCCGCGTGGCGATCTACGCCGATGACATTGCACTGGTCGCGTGCGGGCCCACGGACCTCGGCTTCCAAGTGCGAGAATCCCTGCAGTCGGCGATCAACGCCGTCGATGAATATCTCGCCGGAATAGGGCTCCAGCTCTCGGCATCAAAAACTCAGGCGTTGTTAGTACACCCCCGTGCTCGTGCGCGCTTCGAAATGCCTTGTCTCACGCTGCGCGGAAGCCCCCTCCCGTGGCAGAGAGAAGTGCGCTATTTCGGACTTGACATCGACTGCCGGGTCAACTTTAACACCGCCATCTCCCAGCTCTGCAAGAATTCTAAGAAGGTGGCTGGCGCCGCACGCTCCCGGCTCGCCCGTGGTCGTGGTTGTACACCGCAACTTGCGCTTCAAGTTTACAACTCTGTCGCAACAACGCGAGCACTCTATAGGCTTCCCCTCACGAACGCCAGAGCCACAAACTGGAACGCCATCGACATGGAGCACCGCACCGTAATTCGCCAACTTTACGGGCTTCCTCGCAGCTCGCAAGTAGGAGCAACTCTCGTAGTCGCCGAAGCGGGAGACTGGCCGCCCTCACTTTGCGCACGGAAGCAAGCGATGAACCACATACCACATCGAGTGCCTTCAACGTTCGCCACAGGGACAACGCCTCGTTTGTCGCCTCCACACCCTGGAGGGTTCGGGCATGGGCCAGCGTGCCACCGAATTCAGCGCACTCGTCGCGTCGACGTCGCAACTACTGCCTCTGCCGGTATCGCCGCACGCCTCCGCGCTACTCGATGTAAACACCACGGTGCCAGGCGTCAAGTCCAAGCGTCAAACAGCTGTTTGTGCTATGCAGCAGGAAACGGCCGCACTGCTACACGAGCGCCTAGGGGGCCGGCTGCTCGTTTACACCGACGGCTCCGTGGCGAGTGATGGTTCTGGTGCTGCAGCGTGCACGGCGCCGGATATTTGCGCTACACGGTAGTGCCGCCTTCGTGTTGTGTGGTCGGCGACGGTAGCCGAGCTTGCTGCGATCGACCTAGCAGCTGATCTCCTGCTTCAACAGCGCAGTGTTGTTTCTGCCGCGATCCTTTCGGACTCGCGCGCCACACTGTGTATGCTGGCGAAGGATTCCCTTGGACATCCGTTGGTGCAGCGCGTCGGCTCAAAGCTCCGCCATCTCGTCAGCCAGGGCTGCTATTTGGCGTTGCAACGGGTTCCAGCGCACATCGGCCTGCGAGGGAACGAAGCCGCGTACGCTCTCGCAAAGCAGGCTCCCTCCCTGCGCTTCCCCCTCGCTACCTCGGTCAGCGGCTTCGACGTGGCCAAAGCAACCATTCTGCGAACGCTCCGCGCGCAGCACCCGGACCAGCGCGTCGCCGCGGGTGCGTCACTTCGAATCCTCCCCCGCCTGGGCTTCTCCCGGGCGGACCGCTCTTTCCTGCTTCGCCTGCGCGTCAGCTGCTACAGGACGGCTGCTAGAACACACAGGCTGTAGGGAATTGGCGACCCCGCGTGCAGCAACTGCGCCGATTTGGAGACGCTCGACCACTTCCTACTTCGCTGCCCTGCCTTCAATATGGAGCGCTCGGATTAGTGTTCAGCCTATCGGCGACTGGGACTGACTTACGATACGGCGACCGCGCTGATACTCTCTGCAGCCCACTCGTCCATCGTGAAGCACGCTCTTTCGGCACTGCTAGACTACTGCAGGGCGACGCACTTGAGAGCGCGGCTCTGAGCCCCGCACTCACATTTTTTTTCCCTAGCCACGTTCGTCCTGTCTTTCTCTCCTTCATCCTTTTCTTCCCATTCCCCCTTCCCCGTACAGTGCTGTTGAGGTGTCCTCCTGTGAGAGACAGTTACGGCGTTGCACTCATCTCTTCCGTTTCCTTTCCTAAAATCACTTCACACACACACACACACCAAGGCTCCAGTGCTGGTGCAATTCGATCCTGCCAAGCCAGTCGTCCTAACCGTGGATGGGTCGCCATAAGGCGTTGGAGCCGTCCCCGCCCACCGGGACAAGTATGGCCGGGAACACCCTGTGTCATTTGCTCCACGTCGGTCATGCTGCCGAGCAACGCTACAGCCACCTGGACAAGGCATGCCTGCGCCTCATGTTCGGTGTCGAACGCGTCCACCAGTATCTGTGGGGCCGGAAGTTCGAGGTGGTCACTAACCGCAAGCCGCTGTTGGGGCTGCTGGGGTCTGACAAGACAGCTCCAGTGCAGGCATCTCATAAAGTGGTAGCCTGGGCCTTGAGGCTGGCAGCTAACAGTTACAAGCTCATTTACTCTCCGGGAAAAGACCTGGGACCTGCTGATGCCCTGAGCCGCCTGCCCCTGCCAGAGGTGCGTGATGCTGTTCCGGAACCTGCTGACGTGTTCATGCTGAAGCACGCATAGCCGGAGGTACACTCCCGACCTGCGGTATCCCAAGCGACCAGCCGACACCCCGTCCGTTCTGAGGTGGTCAAAGTGGTGTCCCGTGGGGAGGAATTGGTTCAGCAGGCCTACAGCCACAAGGCCGCTGAGGTGAGCTTGCAGCAAGGCTGCCTACTGTGGGGTTCCAGGGCGGTGATCCCACAAATCGCCGGTCAATGGTCTTGCAGTTGTTCAGTTGATGCACATGGGTCACCCTGGCATGGAAATGACCAAAATAGTGGCCCGGTCCTATGTTTGGTCACCTGGCCTGGAACAGGGCACAGTTCGCATTGTGCAGAGTTGCTGCTTCTGCCAGGAGCAGCAGCGGGCCTCACGTCATGTAGAAACCACCCCCTGGCCGTTCCCACAGAGGCCCTGGTCCCGCCTACATGTGGGTATTGGGGGGCCCTTGAAGGGCCATTACTTCTTGGTAGTAGTGGACGGCTTTTCGAAGTGGGTGGAGGTTTTACTTGTCCCCACTCCATCACCTGGCGCGACGATTGCAGCGCTGCGACAGGTCTTCGCCACCCAAGGGATACCGTACGTCATCGTGTCGTGACAATGGTCCTCCTTTCGCCAGCACAGATTACCTGGCCTGGCTGACGAAGAAAGAATCCCCCCGATGATGGTTCCGCCGTACCACCCTGCTTCAAACGGTTCAGCCGAGGGAGTGGTACAAACAATCAAGAACAAGCTCTAGAACGGGCGTAGATTGCCTGGATTATGTTCCAGTACAGGAGCACGCCCCACGATGTCACTGGCCGTGCCCCCTGTGAGCTCCTGCTGGGTGGGATGGTCAAGACACCCTTGGGCATCTTGTATCCAGACGTCCGATCCAAACTGCTCCTGAATCAGCTGAAGCAGAAGCTGGCTGCTGACCGAAGGAGCCGTCCCGGGCCTTTGCCGGAGTTGGGAGCTCCAGCTTTGCCAAGAACTCTTGTCTTGGCCCACCCTGGTCCACCGGAAAGGTGGTGTTGGAACCTCAGTGCTGACACCCGTTGTTGCAATCGGACCGCTGGCACGAGTTGTTGAAAATGGGTCGCAAGCCCCAAGGGTAGCGTTGGCCTGGTGGCCTGTGGCATAACTGGAAGCATCCGAAGGTCCGAGCAAAGCATGAGTCGACTGCTAACAGAACAACTTGTTTATTCTAACATCGCAAAAGAGCGATGTTCGGTCAGGTCGACCGAAGTGGAGAGACGGGAGAGCACGTTACTCAACAGAAGAAATCGGAGCCTCTCTCTTCGCGTCCGGGGGCAGCTGCTTTAGGCGTCGCGGCCAAGAAGGAAGGTCACGGGATGAGACCACGTGACGGCGGGGCACGGACGAGCTGAGAGACAAGTTGAGACGAGTGTAGTGACGCATCAGCCGGGCTGGCGCCTGTCAGACCTCGCTTCACACTTGGGGAGCTCCTCTCCCCGGCTGCCGCGCTTTGACAGGCGTGGGCACGCACACACATACGCACACACGAAGACACGTGTCACTGAAACAAGCCTGGACCCGCTTGGCGGGGATGCGTTGCGGCAGCTCCGAACGGGCCAAAATGTCTGCCGCTTTGAACGAAGCCCCGACGGCCGTTACATCCTCGCCGGCTATACCACGTGTCGTAGGCGAAACGTAACAGACCACCCCGCCGGGGGAAGGAGATTCCGATGCTCAGGGGACTGCATGCGCTGTCCGGAGGGATGTCGCTCGATGATGCTCACAACCGAAGTCGGTCGTCCCTCGGCGTTTCTTGAGCGCAGCGCACTGAGAAGGCCTCGTTCTCACGTTCAGGTTCGCACAGGACACTGCAAAGTGACTTCGGGAGAGTTGTCATTTTTTTCTTGTTCCCAGCAAGCGTTATAACTACGCCGAAACTCAGCCGCTCAGTCAGCAAGCACGGCACAACCCTCACTAAGCCATGCCAGGCTCTTTCCCCTTTTATACTAATGCCTAGTTCCTTACAGTAGTCTAGCAGCACTCAGAACGCGTCCACATATCGGAAAATTGCACTAGAAAGCACATCATCACTTTGAAACACTACACAAAAGCAATATGTTAAAACTCCTGCCTCAGGAAGAAAAACATCAGTAACAAACAATTTTGAGGCTAATTCCCACGTTAGGGGCTTCGACTTAAGCCATCGGCGTTACCGTTGAGACTCCCCTTTTTGTAACGCACGTCAAAAGAATGTGGTTGCAAAGCGAGGCTCCATCGCAGGAGGCGGAAACTTGCGAAAGAGATGATCTGCAGCCATTGGAGAGGGCAGTGATCCGTTTCGAAGCATGCGAAGCGGAGATCGCAGCGAGTGACCGTACACTAGCTCAGCTGGCGAAAACCCCGTAGCCGCATGGGGCGCGCTCCTCAATGCAAACATCACCCCAGGCAGAAACAGCTCCCAGTCAGTTTGTTGTTCAAAACACAATGCTCTCAACACGCGCTTCATGACGAAGTGGAGCTTCTCAACGGAATTCGACTGAGGGTGGTACACTGAGCTGTGTAACAGCTTTACCCCGCACCTTTCGGGAAAGGCTGTCGTCAAAGCGCTAGTAAACACTGTGCCCTGATGTGATTGGATTTCCGCAGGAAAACCAACTCGCGCAAATATGGACAGTAGTGCATTGACTATCTCAACTGACCTGAATTCTTTAAGCGGCACTGCTTCAGGGAACTTTGTCGCTGGGCAGATCGCAGTCAAAATGTGTCTGTACCCCGTGGCTGTTACCGCCAGAGGTCCCACTGTATAAATAACGAGCCGTCTAAAAGGCTCCGTAATGATAGGTACCAACTTCAACGGCGCCCTCGATTTGTCCCCTGGTTTGCCCACCCGCTGCCAGGTGTCACATGTCCTCACAAAGTGGTCTGCGTCCCGAAAACACCCTGGCCAATAGTACTCTTGCAAGAGACGGTCCTTAGTTTTCATAACTCCTAGGTGTCCGGACCACGAACCCCCATGGGACAAGCGCAACAGATCCTGACGGTAGCACTGAGGCATGATCAGCTGATCGAACTCCACTCCCCTGCGGTCTATATACTTCCGGTACAGGACCCCACATCTTTCCACAAAGCGAGCATTTTTCTTGGCGATACCTTCCTTGACAATGCAGCGAATGTTTTGTAGGCTGCCATCCTTCTTTTGATCGTCTATCAAAGCCGCCCGGCTGACTTTTAGCAACCTATTATGTCCGTCTGACGTAAGCGCGATGAGCAAATCTGCAGCTAGCTCTTCCAACTTTCCCGTATCGGGCATTTCCTCTCCAGTATCTGGTGCCTTTAACGCTACAGGCTCAATTTTATTCATTTCGGGCATGCTCTGAATATCAGCTTGCTGCGCCTCTGACCCTTTCTCATTGTTCGACAACGTCGGCCCCGCAACTACCGCCTTTGCAGCGAGCTCCCGAACCTTCGATCTGGTTAAGGCCTCAACGCTAGCCTCACCAAACAAAAGCCCGTTCTCGCGCAGGAGGTGATCGGACCTGTTCGAAAATAGGTACGGGTACTGGGGGGCCAGCATAGATGACACTGCAGCCTCCGTCTCAAGCGCCCCGAAAGGTCCTTCAATAAGCACTTTTGCTACGGGCAGACACACGCTATGAGCTTCCACGGCTTGCTAGATCCATGCGCACTCGCCCGTGAGCATATCGGGTTCTACGTAAGAGGGGTGAACTACATCCATCGTAGCTGCGGAATCGCGAAGCACACGGCACTCTTTCCCGTTCAAGAGGAGGTCTTGCATGTAAGGCTCGATAAGCTTCACGTTCTCGTCAGCGCTGCATAATGACAAAAACACGAGTTTTCTTTTTGTTTCCGGACACTGCGCCAAAAAGTGACCCGGCTTTTGGCACGTATAACACACGCTCACTTGCCTCGTCTCGAACCGCTTTCTGCGTTCGGATTCGGCTGCCGCCGTCTCCTTACGTTCGGTCGGACTGCTTTCACTCGCATCCGCACTACGTGTGTACCCCTTTTGAACTTCGGCCTCTCAAACTTGGAGCCAAATACACCCTTTTGACAGTCCTTAGCTCCGCGAGCCCGACGCGTCACAAACACTTTGGCTAGCTCAGCGGCTCTAGCCACCGTACTAACGTCTGGCCTATCCAAGACCCAGTACCGCACGTTCTCAGGTAGCCCACTATAAAACTGTTCCAGCCCGAAACACTGCAGAACTTTCTCGTGGTCACCAAACGCTTTCTGTTCTTTGAGCCACTCCTGCATGTTTGACATTAACCTGTCGGCAAACTCTGTATATGACTCACTTTTACCTTTCTCATTTTCCCGAAACTTCCGACGGAACGCCTACGCTGACAGCCTGTACTTTTTTAGCAGACTCGATTTCACTAGGTCGAAATCCTCTGCCTCCTCTGTATTCAAGCGAGCGACTACGTCGGCCGCCTCGCCGGGTAACAAAGTGAGCAAGCGCTGCGCCCACGTTTCCCGAGAGAACCCCTGCTTCTCGCACGTTCGCTCAAAGTTAACCAGGAACAAACCAATGTCCTCTCCAAGCTTAAACGGCCGCATTAGGTCAGTCATTTTGAACAATACTCGTTCTCCTGCACCGTGTGCCTGACTTCCATTACGAGCGCGTTCCATCTCCACCTCGAGACGCTTCATTTCCAAAACGTGCTCGCGCTCTTCTTTTTCTTTCTCTTTTTGTTCTTTTCGTTCACGCTCATGTCTTTTTGCCGTCTCCCTCTCCTCAATAGTCTCAACGCATTCCGACAGCACGTCATCATCAGCTTCCAACTCAATAGCCCTTAGCAGTTCTGGTTTTCTGAGTTTGTTTGAGACATCCAGACCCAACTCTCTTGCAAGCTCCAGCAATTTCGGTTTGCGCAACGACTTCAAATCCATGGCTGCTCTGAATGCTGCTTTCTCTACTGCCTACTATTGTCTTGCCGCAAACTAACCCGGCAGGAACGACAACCACAATTACCAGCTCTGTTTCTGAAACTAACAAAAGCCTGGCAAAACTCAGAAGAAGAAAGTCCCGCACTCACCAAACCTCGCAGCCAAGAATTCAGCGCAGTCGTTCCGCTGCAGGCAACCAGTCATCAAACAGGGCTCGTTGCACTGCTCCCGGATGGTCGTTGTGCTTCTCAGCATACAGTCAACCGCATATCTTCGCTGTTGGCCTCCATTGTCGCGATCTCACCGCTGGCAACCAGCTCTTGGAACCTCAGTGCTGACACCCGTTGTTGCAATCGGACCGCTGGCACGAGTTGTTGCAAATGGGTCACAAGCCCCAAGGGTAGCGTTGGCCTGGCGGCCTGGGGCATAACTGGAAGCATCCGAAGATCCGAGCAAAGCATGAGTCGACTGCTAACAGAACAACTTGTTTATTCTAACATCGCAAAAGAGTGGCCGGTCAGGTCGACCGAAGTGCACGTTACTCAAAAGAAGAAATCGGAGCCTCTCTCTTGGCGTCCGGGGGCAGCTGCTTTTATACTCTCGGCGTCGCGGGCAAGCAGGAAGGTCACGGGATGAGACCACGTGACGGCGGGGCACGGCCGAGCTGAGATACATGTTGAGACGAGTGTAGTGACGCATCAACCGGGCCGGCGCCGGTCAGACCTCCTCGCTTTACACTTGGGGAGCTCCTCTCCCCGGCTGCCGCGCTTTGACAAGCGTGGGCACACACACACACACACACACGCACAAACGAAGACACGTGGCACTGAAACAAGCCTGGACGCGCTAGGCGGGGATGCGTTGCTGCAGCTCCGAACGGGCCAAAATGTCTGCCGCTTTGAACGAAGCCCCGACGGCCGTTGCATCCGCGCCGGCTATACCGCGTGTCGTAGGCGAAACGTAACAGTGGGGTCTCCTGTCAGTGCCTCATCGCTGCTCATGCGCATGCCAGATGTGGCCACGCGGCAGAGACACGCCGACCATGTTAGGCCTCGCCTCGGGACCTCGCCAGCACCCTCGACTACCACTTCAGAGTTCCAGCCTGCAGGAGGAGTAGCGGCAACACCTGTCGCTTTACGCGGAGCACCACCCAACTCAGACAGGGCAAGCGTTGCCAGTGTTGCGGGGTTGCCAACCCGGCACCACTCACAATGCCAACCACTGCGGACCTTCCGGATGGGGCGAGGATGGCTCAGGCAGCACCTGGCATTGCCACACCTTGCCTGTCAACACCAGTGCCCAGGCGGAGCACTCGACAGCGGAGGCTACCGGACCGGTTACTCGCCTGGGTAGCAGGCTCCGTCGACTTGGCTAGGACGGAGGCGGAGCCTCGTACTTTGAAAGAGGACCTTTTAACGCGATAGCGTTAAGAAGCTCGTGTCGCAGAAAAGCCGGTGTCGTCGGCGTCGGCGTCCGTGGCGTTGACCGTGAGCGATAAATCACGGCAGGCACTTCATAAATAAAAAGTAACTTCCAAGATGGGCTGGGTGGGAATCGAACCAGGGTCTGCAGAGTGTGAGACGGAGACGCTACCACTCAGCCACGAGTTCGATGATTGAAAGCGGTACAAACGCGCTTCTAGTGAACGCGGTGTTGCCTTAAAAACGTGCCGTAGAAAGTTATACTGTGGTGTATATCGGTAATTATGAGCATGTAACTTACACAAGTCGCATTTACACGAGTAGCGAAGTACGTTTCCGCTAAATTTCTTCCGCGCTTACCGCACACGCAGAGCCATCTTGCGGCAAACACAGAAGACCCCCTCCTCTCAATGTACGGCGCTGCCCCGACAGGTGGCGCACCATGCGCGCATTGGGGCTGTGCGCGGACCGGCGCCGACTCACGCGGGTTGCAGAATCAAGCGCCGTTTCCTTCTTTAGATTACTATCTATCTATATCTTTGCCCGTGCCGATCACGACGTTTGGCAGGCGTAGATCGTTTCCCCCTCCGAGACACCGAGTTCTTTGGTTCGTTTCGTTTGCTCAGGCGCACGTTTCGTTGCCGCGCTGAACGCTGCGTTGCTGGACGCTCTCCATGTGATAGGTGGCCGCAAAGTCCGATGCGGGGCGCCTCGTAAGTGATCCCTGCGCCGTAGTGCATTGTCTTACACCCCTTGGCGGGTCAATGGGAACGCTGTCGCGTTGCACTCTTGAAGGCGAACCTTAAGCGTCCTCCATTTTTTTTGTTGTCGACAAACAAATCGGCGGTAAGGGGGTGTGACAAGCATCTGACGCCTCCTCAGGCATATTCTTCGTTGGCCCGTCATGCTTCGTGGCCTGCCAAGCTCGGCCGGCAACACTGGTCACCGCACCCAATAAACACCGACGAGCACAGCTGCTCTGTGGTCAGCCATCCTACATCAACACCACACTTCGGGGTGCCTGTCACGCGGAGGGTGCCTCGATCCCTCCCTTGTTTACGAACCCGCGTGGATCGTTACACACTGGACTTTAGTCCAGTGTGTAACGTGTGTAAAGTGTAAAGTGTGTGTCCAGGTAGGATGTGGTAGGTAGGTAGGTAGGTAGGTAGGTAGGTAGGTAGGTAGGTAGGTAGGTAGGTAGGTAGGTAGGTAGGTAGGTAGGTAGGTAGGTAGGTAGGTAGGTAGGTGGTGTGTCCAGGTAGGTCCAGGTAGGTCGGTAGGTAACGTGTGTAAAGTGTGTGTAAAGTGTGTGTCCAGGTAGGATTGAGGAAGAGATACTCGGCAACGGAGGACATCCAGGTCGTCAATCAGGTAATCGAGAAATCAGCAGGGTAGAATCAGCTATATATCGCCGATGTCTATATATCGCTTTCATTGATTACGAAAAGGCATTGGATTCAGTGCAGATACCAGCATTCTTCGAAGCATTGCGTAATCGAGGAGTACAGGCCACTTACGCAAGTACCTTGGGAAATATCTACAAAGATTGCACAGCCACTATAATTCTACATAAGAAAAGTAGGAAGATACCTTTAAAGAAAAGGGTCAGGCAAGGAAACACAGTCTATCCAATGCTATTTACTGCATGCTTGGAAGAAATATTGAAGCTAATAAACTGGGAAGACTTAGGAGTAAGGATCGATGGTCAATCCCTCAGCAACCATAGGCTTGCCGATGCCATTTTTCTATTCAGCAACACTGCAGACGAGTTACAACAAATGATTGAGGACCTTAACAGAGACAGTGTAAGAATGGGGTTGTATAATAAGCAGAAGACAAAGATAATGATGAAAAACTAGGCAAGGGAAGAATTCAGGATAGCCAGTCTGCCTATAGAGTCTGTGAAGAAGTACGTTTACTAAAGTCAAATCATCACAGGGAACCCTGATCACGAGAAGGAAATTAACAGAAGAATAAAAATGGGCTGGATCCCATATGGTAGATATCGTGAGCTCCCGACTGGAAGCTTACCCTTACCATTGAAAAGAAAGGTGTACAGTCAGTGCATTTTACCCGTGCTGAAATATTGGGCAGAGACTTGGGGACTGACAAAGAAGCTTGAGAACAAGTTAGAGACCTCGCTAAGAGCAATGGAATGTAGAATGCTAGGCCTATCCTTAAGAGACAGAAAGAATGGTTTGGATCAGAGAGCAAACGGGTATAGATGATATTGTAATTGACATTAGGAGAAAAAAATGGCGCTGTGCCGGCCATGTAAATACGTAGATTAGATAAACATAGGACAATTAGAGTGTCAGAGAAGGGAACAGCAGTAGAGAGAAGGGAAGAGCAGCAGAGGACAGCATAAGTCTAGGTGGTGCGACGAAATTAGGAATCTCGCGGGTGATAGTGGGAATCGGTTCGCGCAGGACGGAATTATTGGAGATCGCAGTGGACATATATATATATATATATATATATATATATATATATATATATATATATCCGTTCAACACTCGTTAATACAACGGTTTTCTTCTGATACATTCTAAAATTCGCTAAATACGGATACATTCATAAGGAACGATGGCAGTGCGGGATCAGGGGACAATTCGCAGTAGTTCACCCTACCTGACAAAAATTAGAAATATTACTGCTTTCTGTTCGCTACTCTATGAAAGCCGGTTCTTAGTAGATTGGTTGGTCGAGCCAGTTCATCCGAATTGTCTTTCTTTGCACAGCGACGAACGACGGTCGCAACTGTTTGCTAGCCAAACAGGTGAAGGAAAGAATGGGAATATTTATAATAAACTCTTGCTGACCAGTGAAACACGGAGTAAGCTCTAGCGATCTGCCGCAACTGCAGGCGTTCTCTCACTATTGAAGGCGTTGCAGCTTTGTTGAGTAGTAACACAGAAAAGATTTGCCCTAATGTTGAGGCTTTGCTGTTATCAGTAGCAGTAACAAAATGGGCATATTATACTTAAACGCTTATCTTTCACGAGTGGGCGTGCCTGCCAGTAGCTGACCGTTTTGAGCACGAGCAGATAAGTTTTGCGTGTTTCTTCGATGCGATAATCGGTGTTTGTCTTCGTTAATTCTTGCAAGTATTTGCTAACACAGTGGTCTTGCCATAGCAATTATCCCTATCGAACTTATCGAGACGCAGCTTCAGAAAAAGTGCCTTTGCAAAAAAAAGACCGCCGGGTAAGTTTTGAAAGTGTCGGCTTATCAGTTGCAAAGCTAAAGTTTCCAAACTGCCGCTCTCGCAGTTTAGCAAGCAACCACATTTTGTAATGCTTTCTCTAAAGAAAATGCATCTCCCGTGGAAACTTTGTACACACATACCAAATGCGTGGGAGTGCTGTGTAAGCTCAGAATATTACTTCGAAAAAGTTAGGGCCAGTGGTGGGACGCTCAAGGTCACCCATTCTGCCGAAGGAGGTCCGATGTCCATCTCGTGGGATAAAAGCTTTATTTTGTGTCCATGCTCTCCATGTGCTTTTTATTCACTTCATGTATTTTTTTACTTCAAAATTCATCTTTTATTCGCAGAGTATCTGTAGAAGCTGAGGCTAATTTGCTATTTGCTGCATGTTATCCTTTCAGCAACCTACATTGATATTCACTCTGAATATTAGTAGAGAGTGCGATAGAGAAACTGCTCATTGAGGAATACTATTTTTAATCGCGTTACAAAGGAGCGGACGAAGCAGACTATTACTATATGCGTATTCTCCTAAATATTTGTAGAATTATATGCATGGCAGTCGTCTTGGTGCGGAATATATTATCTATAGCAATTATGTGTGCAGCGGGTATGCAATTGCTTTATGCGATATGTATTTATATTATTCTTTCTTGGGCGTCAGATGCCAAAACCGCAATATATTTCAGTTGTACTGACGGTGAAGAACACACTAGCAAAATGGTGAATCACGGAATTCCTTGTTGGGCGAACTTGTGCCCACGGAAGCAAGTGATACTCAAAGCTCGGCGACTGCGGCAATCGCAAACGCCGGTCGGAAAAATCTGTTCTGCGGGTGAAGCGGCGGAGTTTATGCGTGATTCGTCAAAGCTTCTAATGTAAACGCAGGTGCCCGCATGCTTTCAGGAAGTACGTCGCGATTTGCGTTAAGCAAACCATGAGAAATCGCAAGGCTTGCTCGGAAGAGACAATGCATAAAAATATTAATAAAGTTCGAAGAAATTCCAATACGTGCAGATACGCCCTGCGCCGACCGAATACGTTTAACATTTCTTAGACGGTGAAAAGTGGTTTCTGGAGAAAGATAATCAACTTCACGTGTCAATGCCATCCTCTTAATTAGGCATCGTGCCGATGCTGCAAACAAGCAGAAGAGCCGAAAACATAGGCACCCGTAGTGAAGAAAAACAACAACAAAACACCCATGAAACAAAGTCGCAAAGTTTGTGAAGGGGAGTACGATGGCTTAGGTCATACCTAGGGGATGACTTTAGCTCATGCACGTCGCCGCTTTGATTGCTACATGGCATCTGGCACAACCTCATAGTCCAGTGTGCCAATACGTCGGATGATCTTGAAGGGGCCGACACAGCGTAACAAAAGGTTCCCTCAATGGCCTCTTTCGCGTAGCGTAGTCTAAACCCCAACACGGATACTGGGCTTGTGTTCCATGCAGCGTCGTCGAACATTGTAGCGTTCGCTATGCGGCCTTTGCTGGCTCTTCATGCGCAGGCACGCAATTTGCCATGCATCTTCAGCGCGCTGCAGAAAGGCGGTGACGTCGAGATTCTCTTTGTCGGTAACATGTGGGAGCATGAAATCGGCGCTCCACGTTGGATTCCTTCATTGACCTAGCTTAGGCAGCGTGATCGGCACTGTTTGTTGGATCGCCTTATGGTAAGCGATGGTTACATAGGGAAAGACGGTGTCGCAGATTTTATGGCGGACGTCAAGGTGCATGGATAACATGTCGGCGAGGGTCTTAATCTGACGTTCCATAGGACCATTCTTCTGACGATCGTAAGCGGTTGTGCTGTCGCGATTTGATTGCACTGCAGGATGGCTTGTGTAAGCTTCGCCCTAACAGCAGTTCTTATGTCGGTGATCACGAATTCTGGGACACCATGTGGTAGCAGCGTGTTCTCGACAAAAGAATTCTACCTTGCGATAGCGCTCTTGTTTCAGCGTAGTAGGTAACGTAGTCGTTAGCCATGATTATTCACTTATTCCCAGTTGTTGACACCGGGAATAGCCGAATTAACACGATTCCGGTCTACTAAGTTGGTCGCAAGATGGCTGGATGGGCTGCAGCCATCCCGCTGCTCTTGTATGTGGCATCTTCTGTAGTTGATTAGTCTTGGCATGTACTTCGGTAGTGGGCAATGTCGCCACTCACACGCGATCAGAAATATTGTTTATTGTATCCTCGATAGCGTACAATAGAATGAGAGATGCTCAGCGCTTGCATCAGCATGTAGGGCGTGCAGAACCTCAGGACGCGACGCTTACGACAGAAGAAGGTGGTTGGCGCAGTTTGGTCGAAATTCAGTTTTTATGAAAGTTTCTCTTTGCAGCGAAAACAAAGACTATCTTCGCCAAAGTAGCCTAGGGACAACGTTGCTGATTCGTTCCAAGTACTCAGGCAGGCTCTTTAGCTCCAAGCCTGCTAGCTGCTGTGCAGCGAACTCTTCGGCACTGATCCCAGAAAATTGCCGTCATCATCGTTGTCTTCCGGTGGTGGATCAATGGGGACGCATGAACAACAGTAGGCGCCAAAGTGCTTCCTTCCGCCCTTGCAGACGAGGATGCTGTCAAATTCCTGGAGTTAGAGACTCCGTCCGAGAGACGCGTCTTGATGGTTCCTTACATTTTCCAGGCAACACGTGGCATGGTGGTCGCGTATGACTAATTAAAGCTAAGGACAAAATTTCGTGGTCACCCAAATGACGGAAGGGCATTTTTTTCCCCTCGCTGAATGAGTGGCTTCGGCCTTCGAGAGTGACCGGCTAGGCGAAACAGTGACCCTTTCAACTCCTTTTTTCCATTTCACTTGGACGGCGCCGAGACTTGTTGCTTTATCACTTCTCGTTCCGGCGTCGAAACACGGTAACAGTCTTGACGGAGTGACTGAACGCTAAGGACGTCGGTGTTCAATCGATTTGGGTGAGGACTGACCGTGATGCCAGTTGTCGCTGAAACTCTTCGAATGGTTCGCGGCGTTTCTCACTTGAAAGTGACGTCGTATTTTTTTTACCTATTTGAATGACTCGCCATGCGTCAAAAGCCTGACGAAGCGCCTCTTATATAGGCACACATGCCAAGAAATCAGCGCAGTCCTTTCTTGTCGGCGGGCTGTGGGAAGTCAGCCATGGATGATTTCTTCTGCGGATAAGTGCAGACTGTAGACCATGCGAAGGGACAGCTCAGAGCGTGCGAAGGGCACTTTTCCAGCTTCATTGAAAGTCCTGATTATTGGATGACGTCTAGTACCAAGCCGCCCAAGTTGGTTGTATGCGTTCCCTGAGAAGAGAACGATGTCATCCAACTAGACGAAACAGGTATGCTACTTTTCAACCCTGTCAGTACCGTGTCCACCACACGCTGAAACGTTGCCACTGCCGAGAGACATCCCAATACCATTACATTGAACTCGAAGAGGTCATCCGACGTGGTGAAGGTAGCCTTCTGGCGGTCCCTCTCGTCCACTTCTATTTGGTAATTGCCAGCTTTTGCCTTTATTATTGCGAAATAAAAATCATCGTAGAGCCGGTACAATGCATCATCTATCCGTCCGAGCGAATATACGTCCTGCTTCGTAATCTTGTTCAGCCTTCGATAGTGAACACAGAGATGCAGGGCTCCGTCCTTTTTCTTCAGCAAGACCACAGCAGATGCACGCTGGTCTTCCGAAGGCTGGATCATTTCCTCGCGTCGCATTTCATCATGCTGCTTTATGACTTCTCGTTCCCGCGTATCATCCCGGTAAGAGTTTGACAGAGTGACCGAGCACATTCTTTCGTTATAATGCGATGTTTAGCAACTGGAGTTTGTCGAATGCTTGATGACATCGAAGAGCATTCTTTTTATCCCCAGAGAAGACTTTTGAGCAATTGTGGCTTACTCATGGGAAACTCGGATTGATCTCGAATGTCGGTTCATGAAATATGGCTGTTGAGCCCGATGCAAAAGAATCCGAAAGAACAAGCACATTGCTGGTTTCCGCCATTTGCTCGATTAACGCGGCCATCGTATGCTTCCTGAGGTCTCTGTACCCGTGGTTGAAGTTTGTGAGCAATAGCTTCGCTTTTTTCTCCAAACAGTCGAGCGATTTGTCTTGCGACATGAATTTTGGCGCTGATGGAAATTATGAAGCTGGAACGAGACGGAATGCTGACTGGACCATCATGCACACTCAAGGCCTAGTGACTCAAAGATCTCAGCGGCGATATCAAATGGTCGTTGAATGGCGTTATTGACTTGGATCTTAATTCGATGACTGCGTCGTGTAGGCCTATGAAGACCACGTTGAGGGTTACGGCCATTAAGCATTGTGCATGATAACAATCGTCGCAGGGTACGTTTGGTTATGCACTGTAATCCTTGCTTGCAGATTCCAGTGCGCGTTATCGGGTGCCCTTCAGCTGACTGGAATTGAGGGCCATCTCACGCATTCTTAACCTTCTTCAACTGGGCAGCGATGCGTCTAGTCATGACGGAGTAGCCAGCTCCTGTGTCCACTACCACGGTAACGGCATGGCCATCGAGAAGCACGTCGAGCATAGTAGTCCGTGGTCTTGCGTTTCGGTTTGGTCGCGGCCTCGGATAACGGCTGCGCGGCCTTGTCTCTTTTCTGTTACGTCTCGTCATGACAGCTTAGACTGCCGATCTGTTGAGACTGTTGGACTGTTGGAGTTCCTCTCCGACTACGTCAGCAATCAAATTCAATTGGGCCTGCGACGTTGGGAACATCTGTCGTAGTTCTTCTCGCACAACTGCTCTTGTATTCTCGCGCAACTAATTGAAGCATAATGATGGGACGGCTTTGCTATAGGTACCAGGCAGAAATTTCACTGTATAGAATGAATTTAGAGATTCTTATCAATTATGGTTGCCTCTATCGTAAATTCTCACGTGATCTTGGGAGGGTTTCACAAAAGTCGAAAGCGTGTCAGTCGAAGTGTTCTTGCTTTGCCCTTGGCATGGCGAACCGAATTTGCTTGTCCTCAGGCATGCCGGGGTCCGCGCAGCGGAAGAGGCCGCTAATCTATTACGTGTAGATAGCGATGGTCTTCTTCGGTAGCTTAACTCGCTTTCCAATAGAACGTAAGGCACTTCCTTCCATAAAACACGAAGGTCATCAAGAATGTTTCACGAAACCAGCCCCACGTAGTCCGAGCAGCGTTATCCAGAGCAAACTAGAGACGGCACAGCTTGTCCTCCCTGCTCCAGTTGTTGAACGTTGTGATCGTCTCCTTCGCCTCCACCACGAATTCAGTGTTCACTCGATGATTTACCGAATGTCAGTCTCTCGCTTTGCTGTTGAATTACGAAGACGATCCTCTATCCGCCGTCAAAGCTCTAAACTTAGTCTTGGCCGTTCTGGTCGTAACGGGCAGAAGCCCGTGCTCCGGAGGCCAGGTTTTGTAGTATGGGGCTAGCTCGTTGGTCGAGGGCAACGTCGGTGCTGTCTAATGGGTTCTGGCTTGGATCATGCCTTTGTGGAGGAGTCGGGCACATGAAAGCAAAAGCGACTCCAACATATGCCACGTTGTAGTGAAGGTTAAGAACACAGAAGCAAAGCTGCGAATCACGAAACGTACTCTTTATTGGGCGAACCTGTACCCACAAAACCAGCGAAAACGAAAGTACAACGACAGTGACCAGCACAGTCAGCGATAGTTGAAGTCTCATCAGAGGGTGAAGCACGTCAGCTTTTATACATTACCTGTTGAACGTTCCAGCATAACCACTGATACCCGTGTGCTTTGGCAATGTTTGCCAAGTATTTGGCAATTTGCGTCGCGCAAGAAATCAGATTACACAAGGTTCGCTTACGACAGGCAATGAATAGAGCTACCGAAAACATTCGAGAAACTTCCGACAGATGAGGTGCGTCCTGGGCCTACCAACTGTGTTTAGCATTTGTAAGCCGGCGATATGCGGTCGTTGGAGAAAGATGAGCAAGTTCACGCCACAATATGATGATGAGGCGCACCGAAGTGATGAGACTCCGAATCAATTTTGACCACCTGAGATTCTTAAGTAGGCGCCCGATGCACACACGTTCTTTCACTTCGCCCCCCTCCATATGCGGCCACCGTGGCTTGCATAATATGCTGCACCCTCGTGCTGATCACTGCAATACCGTAGCCATTACGCCACCACGTCGGGTATTATTTTCATACACACGTGAGAAATACTAGCAGGGAGATAGGCATAATTAAATTGCCGAACATAGATTTGTCCCGGTTTAAAACATCCTCTCGTCTTGGGTCCCGCTTAGTCGCCTTTCACGCTCACTAGCAGGCTATTTGCCGTAGCGTTCCATCTGCTTGCTATCGCCCTTCCGGTACCGGCTTAGGCATTTGTCGCCTAGGTTTAACGCCTACTTTCTTGTTTCTAGGTATGGCGCAGGTGAAAGGGCGAAATCGACAGGATTATAGGATCTGTTTCAAAGGCGCGCCAAGTGTTATCGCGGACAATAGGGCGTGTGTGTCTGTAGTCCAAATGACAGCTATAAGGCGTGCACGTAATGATTTACCTGCACATTCTTTCTCTGTTTTGCGAAAAGTGTTCTCTTGATTGACAAGTTTCTGAACAACTCGCGATATAATGCTAGGCATCAAAAGCTTCACAGAAGCCTCGCTAGCACTTCCTCCCGGCAAGGTGTGGCAGGCATGGCAGAAATATTACTTCTCGTGGTAACACAACAAGTCAAAACCGCAGCGCACAGATTTAGTTAGAAACAAAGTATTGAATTCGTCTTTGATGCATCAAATGTTCTTTGCAACTATTAGTCACGATAAGTAGACAAAACCATCTAGGCGTTTTGTACAAATATAGCACATCACAAAGACACTCTTTCCTGTCTACGCTCAGGTAACACTTGGACTACCCCATCAGCGAAGCCTAATGTAATCAATGACCCTTAGAAGTACTCAGCTGCGTTACCTTCATTCCCGCGATAACCACCCATTCAGTCAAGGATATATATACGCACGAACCATAGCATGCCTTCTAGCATAGGCAAACATTTATTATGAGAAGAAAGAGAAAAAAAAAACGTGCGACAAAATTCATGCAACGCACACAACACTGCATGGCAAATGCTGAAAATGATGTTGAACAAATTTTGAAATAGTTTTTTTTTTGTCTGGTGGCGATTTATCCAGCGGAAATACCAACATGGTGTTTCCCCACACGCACAATGTCGATACCAATTTTTTAATAGTGGTAAAACGTGTGTTATTATTACACCCAGAGAATGCTTAAGCTGTATTTATTACGCGCAGGTTCTGAATACTCCCAGTGAGAGTCCTGAAGGAGCAAGTATTGTTCTTTTGACCGACGGTGTGGAGAATGAGCAGCCCTACATTCATGACGTCTTGCCTCAACTATTAGCGGCAAAGGTCGAAGTAGTGACAATGACGATGGGTGACAAAGCTGCTGAGAAACTTGAGAAGCTGGCCACGGAAACCAAAGGGCAAAGTTTCTTTTTTCCTGACTGCCTTGAAAACCTGTCGAGAGCCTACATCGAAGCCAACAGCTCGGCGCATGAGCTCACACATCATCGATTGGTCAGTATCCTCTTATCTAGGAGTACCCTGTACAACGAAAACAATATAGCAGGTCCTCACGCTTCATAGCCTTCGGGATATGTATTCTGTAAAGGGATAGTTATATATGTTCACAGAAGCTGTCACCCTCCTTATAATAGTTCTCTTTGTGTACAAATGAATCAAGTACAAATAAAGCACAAAGCTACACCAGGTAACGTAACAAGGGGAGTTAAGGATGCTATAGATGTGGAGAGGGGCAATGATTCTAGTGTTCGGTAAATCAGAGTGCTAAGTTAATACTGATAAATCTCCTTGTTCTCTCTGTCTACAGTCCTTATGTCATGCGAACTCCCCTTGCAGAAGCAATTTTGACAACGAATGTATACGTATGAAGATGAACGCGTGCCGTGGAGTGTACAAGTTCTTTATCGGTTAACAAATAATTACAAAATGTTCGTTTTCATTTCAGCCCCGGCAGGGTGAAACGAAACGCGTACTTTTTACGGTATCGTGAGATTATTGTCACGCAGTAGTGACGGGGAGGAAAGCAACGAACTATGAGGGACGAAAGTAGCGTTCTTTTTCTTATTTTTATTGTTTGTACCCTCAAGACTCAAATATCGCCGAAGGGATTGAGTAAAAGCATGTGCATGTAAATAACGAAGCAGCAAAAAGGGTTAGTTATTACAGCAAAACTGATTATTCAATTGTATCTGGGAGTGATGATGTCTCATAAGGCTGAACGTATCTGAGTTATCCGTGATTGCAACAACTGCGCCGGGACGGTGGTTCCATTTCTGAAAGGTCCTAGGAATAATTGATTCGTTACAGGTTCTGGTGCTGCATTGAATGATTCCAACCTTATGGCTATGATCAATGCTAGATGAAATATGGTGGAAACACAGTTTACGAAATATTTGGATGTCTATAAATGCCTAGGCTTCCACATAACCTGGTCACTTTCCAGGTCGTTGCACATCGATAAGACAAATAACAATATTAGACGCATGCTTGGTTATCTTCACCAAAATTTTTCTTCTGCTCCTACATCGTTAAAATTATTCCTATACAAAATGCTTATTAGGAGTAAAATGGAGTATTGCTCATCCATCTTGGACGCGCTCCTCGAAACCCTTATTCAATCATATCAACTAATCCAAAATAATGCCGCACTTTTCATTCACAGCAATTAAACCGCACATCAAGCGTAACTGCCATGAAAAACTCTTTGCTAATTGCACCTCTTTCAACATGGTCTAAGTGCATTATTTATGTTGAAAGAGGTGCAACTAGCAAAGAGTTTTTCATGGCAGTTACGCTTGATGTGCGGTTTTAATTGCTGTGAATGAAAAGTGCGGCAATATTTTGGATTAGTTGATATGATTGAATAAGGGTTTCGAGGAGCGGGTCCTAGATGGATGAGCCATACTCCATTTTACTCCTAATAAGCATTTTGTATAGGAATAATTTTAATGATGTAGGAGCACAAGAAAAATTTCGGCGAAGATAACCAAGCATGTGCCTAGTACTGTTATTTGTCTTATCGAAGTGCAACGACCTGGAAAGTGACGAGGTTATGTGGATGCCTTGGTATTTATAGGAGTTTAGCACCTCTAGGGGAGCATCACTAGGCTTATAGGTCGGCGGAGGAATATTTCTGAGAGTTACACGCATACGTTTACAAATATTTGCGTCAAGTTGCATTACCCAACCTCACACCAGTTAGAGATAGCGTTACATCGTCTTGTAAGACTTTCTTATCAGATTTGTCCGAGATTTCACGGAGGAAAATACAGTCATCTGCGAAGATGTAAATATTAGAGAAGAACGTCATTTGGTAAATCGTTAATATATATTGAGAAGAGGGCCAATAACTGATCCTTTGAGTAAATCAGGGTCTACAAGATGAAATGGGGACATATTGTTTAACACAACATACTGTGACGGATTAAGGAGAAAATGCTCAAGCCATGCAAACAGGTTAGCATCAACATTATGTTTACTAAGTTTTAATAGAAACAATTTATGGCGCACTTTGTCACAGGCCTTGGCGAAATTAAAGAAAAGACAGTTTGCGTGTTAACCTTTGTCGAGGATAAGATGATGGCTGAGTAAAAGAAAGAAGTTGAGTTCCACAAAAGAAATTTATTACGAAACCAAGTTGGCTTTTGGGAAAAATTGATATATTGTCTAAGTGACTTTGCTAAATGTTAGTGCAAAACATCTTCTAGAACCTTGCATGAAATGCTGGTGAGGGGCATGGGGCAGTAGTTGAGGGGCGAATGTATGCTACCGGACTTGTACAAAGCGACCACTTTCCGGACCTTCCAATTTGCAGGTAGCTAACAGCCATCTAAGGATTGCTGAAAATTTTATGAAAGCAGAAGAGATGAATAAACAACAGTGTTCTTCAGAAATTTCGCGTTCACTAAATCAGCACCAGGACACCTTCAGATCTTTTTTTACACGTTCGATCCCAAGAGGTTCCATGATTATAAAGTCTATAGGTGCGTAATTGCAGCACTCAAGAGTGTGAAGCACAGGGTCATTACACACGACAAAGTTGTTACAGAATACATAATTAAGAATATGAGGACACGCATCTTCGGGTACCGGTGAGCAACTGAAATCGATCGATGTGACCGAATTATCTTTGGAAGTGTTAATAACACGGCAAAACATTTTTAGGCTCATTCGCAAGTAAATTAGGCAAAGTGTGTACTTGGAATGCATTCTTACCAGCTTTTCACCTTCTCTGTAAGTAGTGTTCGCCACCTTCTAAGCGTTCCCATTCGGTGTCAGTCAACATTTATTTGCTATTCGATACGGTCATTCTTTTTTTGGTTGGCAAGCCTTCTTAAAATTGGAGTTGGACCAGAGTTTCTGAATATTGAAGGATATTACACTTCACGGAATAAGCTTGTCGGTGAGCTCATGTGTCTCATTTTTGAAAACAGTTTAGTTCAATTTACAACAGTGGCTGCCACACTGACCGGTTAGATTCACAGCGCAAGCCCAGTTCGTTCTTCCTTTTCTTATCTCGAGTGATCGCGCCCACGCGCTTCGTTCAACAATCAAATACCATGCGCGTGTAGCATAATCCCACGGCGGCGTATGCCCAGGAGCGTCTAAATGTCATCACTGGGAGGGTGATACTGCTTCAGTCATGTAACGTGCACGTTGTCACTCGACTGGGGTGCAGATGGGACGTGAGTCACGGCACGAAGCACTCGTTATGGGCCTGTGTACCAACACAGCAGTTATTCTGACAGGCCGACCTGAGGCAACGGAGACAATAAAAGTACCAAAGAATCAGGCGGGAAGTGTAAGTTCAAGCACCGCCGGTCGTACAAATGCCTTCGACTCTCTTGCGATTTCGGAAGGTGGTCACAGGCAATTTCCCTAGAGTACTGATGCGAGACCAGGCAGAAAGAATAATGGGGATAACCGGCTGTGTCGTGCTGCGAGAAATTATAAGCAAATGTGACAAATGGTAGAGCGAGGTCCCAGTCAGTGTAGTGTGAAGAGAGATCTTTCGCGAGCATGTCTGCGAAAGTGGAATTGAGACGCTCCGTGAGGCCATTTCATTGCGCATGATATGCTGTGGATAGCTTGTGCCTCGTGGCCTCGGACTGCAGGGTGTTCATGATAACTTTTGATAGAAATGTCCGGCCATTGTGGGACAGAAGTTGTCGTGGGGATCCGTATAATAAATCACGTCGAGCAGAAGAAAATCGGTGACATCTCTGGAGCAGCTTGTAGGAAGCGCTCGGTGATGGCGTAGCACGTGGCGTAATCTGTGGCCACAGCGATCCAACTGCTACCTAAGGTAGAAGGCGGAAAAGGGCCAATTAGGTTCAAACCAATCCGAAAGAATGGTTCCGCGGAAATGTCGAGTGGTTGAAGGTACCCTGCAGGGATCGTCGATAGTGTCTTGCGTCACTGGCATTTCTCACACGCAGCTATGTATCTTCGAATGGAATGAGGAAACCCTGGCCAAAAGAAGTGTAGCGGGATCCGGTCGCAGGTACGTGACACACCCAGGTGACCGCCAGTGGGGAGGTCAGGAAGTTTGTGAAGAACAGCCGAGCGAAGGTATTCAGGGATCACTAGGAGTACCGCAGGGTCATCGGGGTGAACGTTGTGGCGGTAGAGCACGTCATCTTGAAGCGTGAATAAGCGAAAGGCAACTGTCGGCAAGTGACGATTCCAGGTGGTCGATGATTATACGCAAGAACGGGTCACGACGCTGCTCGTCGGTGACATGGAGCAGTAGAACACAGGCGTCGGTGTCAGTATCAGGCGTAGAGGGCACGTCTTCGAGTGGATAGCGAGAGAGGCAATCTTCGTCTTGGTGCTGACATCCCGACTTGTAAATCACTGTGTAGGGATATTCTTGTAGTCGGAGGGCCCAACGACGGAGCCGGCCAATAGGATCCTCGAGTGACGAAAGCCAACAGATAGCATGATGGTCTGTGATTACTGAGAAGGGCGTGCTATATAAATATGGGCGGAACTTTGAAACAGACCAGACAAGAGCAAGACATTCGCATCCGGTAATCAAAAAGATACACTCGACGCGAGTCAGGAGCCGGCTAGCGTAGGCCATAAGGCGGTAGTGTCCGTGTTGGAGTTGCGATACAACGGTACCGATCAGATAAGCACAGGCAGAGGTTCTGGCCTCTGTAGGTCCAGACTGGTCAAAGTGGGCCGAGACTGGTGGATTGGTGAGAATCGTGATAAGGCATGAAATAGCGGAAAGCTGAGTGGAACCGCACGTAAAAGACACGTCTTTCTTCAGAAGTTCAGAGAGTGGTCGAGTGAGTACTGCTAAATCTTTCACGTACCGTCGGAAATAAAAAGAAATCCCCCTAAAGCTCCAGACGATTTTGACATATTGAGGTACAAGAAAAGCCGTTACTGCTGCAACCTTGTGCGGGCCCACTTGTACAGCGGAAGCCTCGACCAGATGACCTAGCACTGTGATTTGTCGGCACCCAAAGTGGCACTTCGGCGAGTCTAATTGGAGGCCAGCCTTGCGGAAGACGTCAAGGATAGCTGCGATGCGCTCAAGGTACGTCTCAAATCTAGGCGAAAACATAAGGACGTCGTCGAAGTAACAAAGGCAAGTTGGCCATTTGATACCTTGAAGAAGAGAGTCGATCATCGTTAGAGCATGGCGGTGGCATTGCATAAACCGAACGACATGACCTTGAATTGGCAGAGGCCCTCTTGAGTGACGAAAGCGGTCTTTTTTTCATCTTGCTTATCGACGGAAATCTGCCAATAGCCAGACCGAAAGTCAATGGATGAAAAGTATTTCACACCGTGAAGAGAATCAATAGCGTCGTCGATTCGTGGTAAAGGGTAAAAGTCATTTTTAGTAATTTGGTTTAGGTGGCGCTAATGGACGCAGATATGCCATGTGCCATCTCTCTTTTTGAAGAGCCCGACCAGGGACGCCCAAGGAGTCGACGAGGACTCAACAATACCTCTGGAAGGCATCTTGTGTACTTCCTGCTAAATAACTTGCCGCTCTGCTGTGGACACGCGGTATGGTCGACGGTGAATGGGAATAGCATCACCAGTGTTTATCTGATGCTTAACAAGGGACGTCTGACCAAGTGGTGGCTTGACAGTGTCAAATATGTCGCGGCCTGAGAACAAAAGGCGATATAGGGTGGCTCCTTGGTCAGGTGCGAGGTTCGGAGCGGCTATAGGAAGTAATCGGCCGTCGAAGTTCAAGGCATCCTGCGGGTAATCAAGAGGATCTGGAGACGCGTCGGCTGCAAAAGCATTGACGTGGTCGTGTCAATGGCCACCGCTATGGTCACCGCTATGCCTACAGGTAAAACTTGCTTCGTCAAGCCAAATTTATTAGCAGGGAGACACATCCGATTAACGGCAAGGGTTATGACGAAGTGTGGAACAGAGATGTCATGCTCCAGGAGTACATCACGAACACGTGCGACGACAGAGTCGCCATCAGGCACAGTTGCCGTTGAGGCCAATTCGACGAAGGTTAGGGCTTTTGGAGGTAAGCGAACACACGATGTAGTGCAGAGGGCGTTCAGGGCGAACGCCTGAAAGAAAAGGAAGCTCGATGCACAGGGTACCGATGGAACAGTCGATGAGGGCAGAGTGTGTCCTCAGGAAGTTGAGCCCGAAAATTAGATCATGAGGGCAACTGGTCAGAAGGGTGAACAGGACTCGGACTTGGCGACGAGCAATTCCTAAGCGAGCAGTGCAGATACCCCTGACGACAACAGTGGCGCCATTGATGACGCGCACGTCTCGAGTGATGGCAGACGTGAGAACTTTTTTGATGCGACGACATAGGTCAGCGCTCATTATGGAAACTGAGGCTCAACTATCAATAATGCCGTCAACGGAACACCATCTAAGTCTACTTCAATTTGGTTCGTGTTGGTGAGGAGCGTCAACGGAGGATTTGGACAGGACGAACGCGATGCAGCAGTGTCTTCAAGAGCTGCATGGCCTAGTTTTCCGGCCATTAAGTTGGCGAGGAAAAGCGGTGAGGTTGGGGTGACGGGAGGCGATTGCGTTGAGGCGACGGCGATCGCACGGAGGAGCGGCTGTCAGGGGCATCCGAAGTGGTGTAGAGACGGTGAGGTGAATAGCGGCGAGCGTCAGCGCATGGGCGAGGAGCAGGGAACGAGCTCGAGTACGGCGGTATCCAGGTGGTGCGGCAGGGGCAGGATACATGACCAACGCCGTGGCAGCGGAAGCAGATCGGTTTGTCGTCTGGGGTTTGCTATTCAGCAGGATTGCGTGGCCTCGGAGGTAAATACTGCTCATTTTGGGGTGTGGACATGGTAATGGGTGTCGAATCAATTCGGGAGACAGTGCAGGTGGTAGGGATGCCAAGGTTTGCAATCTTTTCCGCACACCTGCTTGAGTAATGGAAATAGTGGGAGCCGCTTCGTCTAGGGTACGTCATGGGGTCATGGATGAAGGAGACCGGAGTCATCGCTTCAATCTCACGGCGAATGATACATGTGACGTTCTCTTGAAATCGTCGTCTGGCGGTAAGAGCGGAGCAAGAGGACGTGGCAGGGGTGTTTGGGAACCGGAAAAAATCGGGACTACGCGGCGGCTTTTGGCTACCTTGAAGCGGTGGAATTTTTTGACGATGGCGTCGACGGTAGAAACGTCGTTATAGACGAGCAAATTTAAGGTGTCGTCCGCTATGCATATTAGGAGATGGCCTACCTTGTCAACCTCGGTCATGTGCTCGTCGACTTTCCGCAAAGCGCGAGCACTTCCTATATGTAGGAGACATACGATTTGGTCGACGACTGGACACGAGCAGCAAGCTCGTTTCACGCAACTTGTCAGTGACCTGACGGGTTGCCAAACAGATTGCGAAGGTGCTCTTCGATGTCCGAATTGGAGAGCCCTGCCTCATGAGTGTGAAACGAGACACGCGGTGCCCCATAGAGATAAAAAAATCACATTGGCAACCATGATGGTGTGGTCTCAGTGGTGGCTTTGGCTAACACGCTCGTACTACTGAGCCAGTCATCGATGTCAACGTAATTTCGGGTGGAGAATGTCACAGGATCCCGGAGACTAGGGACCGTAACGCGCGTTATGGTTGGCACCACAGGTGTAGATGGTGAAGGGGTGGTTCCATCCGAAGCCGTGGCTGAGAAGACGACGGTGCGGCCGCTTCGGAGCTCTGTGGCAGGGACGGGGGACGTTCCACCTCCACCACAATATTACGCGAAGGACGGGTCAGTAAGACCAGCGATTATTTACAGGTTATATTTACAAGAACGGTTGCAGCGCTCGAGCCGAGCCCAGTTCGCTCTTCCTCCTCATTTCTCGAGTGATGGCGCCCACGCGCCTCATTCAAACAGTCAAATACCACACGCCTGTAGACATAATATTAGCTTGAAATTTCGCCCAATCATAGTGATGAAATACCATTATTTTTTTCATCTATTGGTTTTACCATGGGAGATATGTTGAAATACGGACCCAGGTGGTCGCTTAAGCCCGGTAAGCGTGAAGGAGAGGTAACTATGTCAGGATGAGAGCATAAGGTTACGTCAAGGAGGTTAGCAGCGTTTTATGAGAGCCTAATTGGTTCTAATAACATTTGTGTTAGGGAAAACACAGAGCAAAGATGAAGAAAGTTGTTTGTTAGTAAAGAAAATGGGTAACAATGCAGAGGTTCAGTTGCCCAGCATATCTTGGCGAAGTTGAAATCCTGCAGTCATATATTGGGGTTGGGAGGATGCCGCGAAGTAAGGGTGTTAAGCACATCGTGCAGCTCAGCGGTGAAAGTGGATGGGTAGGATGGAGCGCGGTAGCAAACAACGATCGTAATTTTACTGGAACGGATATCAACGCACGCGTACACAGCTTCCAGGTTGCAGTGAACCTGGACTTGATGACATTGCAGGGACTTTGAAATAGCGAGTAGTACGCCTCCCCCTTTCGCAGCAGTGCGATCGCAACGGTAGATACGAAATCAAGACAAGTCGAAGATTTCACTATCTTGCACAAGAGGCTGTAGCCACGCTCCCGTCAATGCAATCATATCACCACTACGGCTACCGATGAGCGATACAAGTTCGTCGTGTTTGCGAAACACACTTCTAGCGTTTGCAACGAGCACGGAGGCTTGTGGTGTTAAGGATACGCCATTGCCCTTCGCGCATTGCTATGTATTAGGATGATGACGCAGATTGCCATGTAGGCTTCCGTGATCTGGAAAACCAGTTTTAACTCCCTTAACACTGTCACTTGTTGGTTCATACATGAAAGATCGTTTATCAATGAAAACCTTGTTAAAATTGGGTTTAGGTGAGGGGGAATTAGGCTGGTTTTTACCAAATTTGCGAAGCTTTTTTCGAGCGAGCCTCCTCACAGGCGAGAAGTACTCAGATACTGAAATGGTACTACCTTTAAGCTGGCTGCGCGACGAAAATGTGCTCTCCTTAATTTTAAAGTTTCATAGCTTCCTTAAAACCAGACGACAATTCGTTTTTGAAAAGTCCCGATTCGATGCGCCCGTTCAACTGAGTTCAGTGGTAATGCATTTCTCATCGCTGTCGACAAGGCATCCATAGTTTTCAGTTAAATTTGCCACCATGACACATCGCAATCGAGTATGCCGTAAAAAACCAAGTTATTCCGTCTTGATCTGTCTTCGAAGTCGTCTAAGCGCGATACTCTGGTGCCCGGCTGCTTTTTCAACAGGTCAACACTTTCTTGAATTTTGGTGAAATTACAGCAAAATATGTGTAGTGCTTCAGATTTATTTTCTAGTGATTCAAGACGGCGTAAAATATTGGTTTGCTTGCCTTCAATTAGGTCTTGGCTGGTTTTCACATGCTTCATATCTGATTTCAACATGAAGTGAGCTTTAGTAAGCTCGACTGTCGTCTTCTTTATGTCTTTAAGGATTTATAAGACGCTACTCATCTGATCACGCGGTGATTCGGGAAGACTACTCGAGACAGTCATCTTGCGCTGACCTCTGCGCCCTTGAAGGCCCCGGGTTTTTCTCAACATCACGGAATTGCAACAACTGCGCCACGTCGAGCCAATCACGCATAGTAGCCTATAAGACAAGTGAGCATGGGAGTAGCAAAAGTGAGCGATTGTCACTCCGTTTAGCATGCAGGGTGAAATTGTTACGCACCTGTGGAGCAACGAATAGTTGCGCATGAGGCATAGTGCAATGAGTGCTACACGCATGCCCAGTGAATAAGTAGCAACTCAGCAAGCGTCTTTTGAAGGGGCTGGGAAAGGGCGGTAAATCAGCCGGTGACGTTGTGCCAGAAACGATGCGGTGTCCTTCTAGCGGTACATCCTTATACGTATATTGAATTTTTTCGCGATGTTTTCTGTATATGTGCAGTGAACTTTGTTTCTATTGACACTCTTCTGCCGTTTATCAAGCTGCATCTTCGCATTTCTATATTCCATTGTATCTTTACATTTCTAATGCACTACGGCGATTAAAATGAAAGTGATCCAACCCACCCCGCGCAATTATGGTCTGTTACTTATAAGCGAGGTATGCTGCTAGCACACAAGCATCTCTCATTTACAAAAGTGACATGCAGTCGTAAGGAATAATGATCTTTATTGCTCTCATGCACTGAATTGAACATAATTACGTGACCTAATCGACGCCCAAAAAGTTGGGCAGCGCGGTGTAGTGATGTGTTCGACACATGAAGGTACCTCCCGAAAAGAAATTAGAAGCCGTATGGCTGCCTTTTACGTTTTACATTGCATTTAATTGGTCACTGTGAAGGGTGGAAGCAAACGGTTCGAGCAAGGACGTTAAAGTTGCAAATACATTGGCAAGACCGGGCTAAAGCCACCATGCGATTACTCCCAACACTATTTCAAAGGTTCATTAGCTGATTAGACAAGAGCCGAGCATAAGCATCAATGAATTGGCAGAGCGTGTGAACATCAGTCACAGTTCGGTTCACACCATATATTTATGAATATCTCGGTGATTGGCTCTTGTGTGCGCAGTGGATACCCAAGATTTTTAACCACCGCCAGAAGACGGAGACGTTCGGCGCTGCCCTGACCCGTCTGATCCGGTATCACAATGAGCGTGATGACTTGTGATCTGCAATTGTCACCGAGATTGTGCCAATATTACGAGCCTGGAACACCATGGCAAAGCTTACAGTGAAACATTCGAATTCACCACCCCCAAAGAAAGCGATGGCCGCCATTTCCTCCTGAAAGGGACCACTACCGATCGAACTGGCTAAACCTGGAGAGTCTATGAATTGTTCCTGGTATTCTTAAATGCCTGATCGGCTGCATGGGGCAATGAAGAACAAACGACGGGGAAAATTGACGAATGGATTCATCTTGCTCCAGAACAATGCCCATCCTCACATCGCTGGTGTGGTTCACACAAAACTGCAAAGTTCAAGTTGGAAACGCAGTAACGTCTGCCATAACGCACATACCTGTGTCCCTGGGACTTCAGCATTTTGGGGCAGTTGAAGAAACAGCTGAAGGGAACCTGATTCGTGCCGGACGATGGTGTGAAAGGGTCAGGTACAGACTTATTAGGCAGCAACCCAAGGAGTTTTAGCAGACGGGAATCACGCTTCACATTATTTAGTGGAACAAATGTATAACTTTTGTCATTTGTCTAACAATTGTCTAACAAATGTCTAAATAAAGCACACGATTTGTTAGCGATTCGCGTCGGCTGACTTTCATTTGCTTCGCCTTCGTATATATTGCACAACTACTGCTTTTTATATATTCTGTCATTTGAGACTATAATTTCGGTGGAGTTACAATACACGGCCGCTCACAGCGCCTGCGCAATAAATTCGAAAAAAGGATAGCGTCATTCAGATTTTTTCTCTGGTCATTGCATATGTACAAAAATATAAATAAAGTTCTTGAATGATAGTTTCATTTAAAATATTTGACCTTGTTTATTTCATGGCCCTTACATTTTTTGTATCAGCAGCATGCACTGCTACGCTGGTTTCGAAACAATATGTTTCAACAGTTGGTGTGATATTTGTTTTTCTTATTAAGTAGACAAAACAACATAGAAGCATTGATATCATTTATTTCGGGTACAATTTTGGGGACATACAAGTATATGGTTTTATAACAAAATACGTGTTTTACTTGTCTTTACAGTGCGTAGCTTTCAAGAATTTGTTTGCAGCATCTTTGGCAATGACAATGCAGTTAACGTTTATGTATTTGATCCAGCAATGAATTCTATAAGGAGGAGGCCAAGCTGGAACGTGAGCCCCCTCAAACCCCCCCCCCCCCTCTAACGACATCTTTAGCAACGCCACTGATGAAGGAGTAGTTGGATCGTTTGTATATCCTAACCTTTCATCTCAGTGCTTTCTATTGAGCGTGACGGTCAATGACGCCTTCAGTTGTCTGTGTAGATGCTGGACCATCCCACTACTCTGTGGGTGGTAAGCCGTGGTGTTATGAAGGCGCGCGCCCAGCAGTCCCACCAGGGCTCAAAAGAAAGGTGCTTTGGAATTACCGGCCTCGGTCAGTAGTTATGTGCACAGCGCAACCGAACCACAGTGCCCACTTGGCACCAAATGCTTCCGCCACTGTTTCGCCCTTGACGTCTTGTAGAGGTCTCGCCTCAGGCCACCCCAAACACTAGCTGACACACATAAGGAGGTACTTGAAAACTTGGTAGGGCGGAAGAGATCCCACCACCTCTAAACGCACGTGATTGCAACGGCTCTATTATGGTCGAAACGGCTGTGCCGCTGAAAACATGTGCCAGGCCACTTTCACAGCATGACAGGCTTGCAGCCTATTACCCAGCTTCGAACATCGCTGTTGAACCTTGGCAAGATGAATCACTCTGCGATAAATCTGTCTTGCGGTGATGGCGAGATGGCTTAGCCCGTGCAGTGAATCGAATATAGGCCGCCGAAAGTGTAGGGGCGCAAGCAGGCTAGGAGCTGCGTGCGATGTGTCGTACATGACAAATTGTCTTGTGTAGGGAAGCGGCAACTTCACATGCTGAGGCGGCGAACCTTCTTCCCACAATTGGTGGAACTCAGGGCCGTTTTGCTGGGAAGTGGCTAGAGGTTGGAAATTCAAACCGCCAGCCGGCAAAGTGCTGATGTACGATAGTGCTTACCCTGGCCCATTTCATGTCCCAGAGATGTGGCACATGTCCGCAGAAAATTGGAAAAAAAGGAAAGTTGTTGAATCATATGTTCTGAGTACGACGAACTGTTGTTCTTTAAAACGAAGGCTAACGGCTTTAAAACGAAGGCTAACAGCTTTAAAACGAAGGCTAACGGAATGCAAATGTACAACCTTCAAGACAAAGAACAAAAATGTTTGACACCACAATAGATGGCCAACATCTCCCTCGCCAAAGACAGTGCTCTCATGCTGCTGCAGTACTGCACTCACTGAAATGGTCGACGTGTCTGCAATAAGGAGAGTGGCGCGTCGAGCAACGGATGAATCAGCAACGCTGTACTCCCCAACTGCATTTTCGCTTGCTCGAAGAACTGTTTATGCTCCTAGGACCAGTGGATTGTAGGCGGTTTCCAAGTGTCGCAAGGCAGCAGGTCGGTAAGCGGCTGAAGAACTCGCTCACAGGATGGTATGAAGTTCCTGTGAAAATTAATGAGCCCGAGAAACTCGCGCGACTTTTGGAAGGAAGTTGGACAAGGGAAGTGCTCGATTGCCCGCAGCTGTAATTCCAGTGGCTTGATGCCTTGGCGTGAAATGCGATGGCCGAGTAAATCCCAGGCTCTAATTCCGAAAATCCATTTCTTGGTCTTTAGGATCAGGCCGTGTTCATCCAGTCACGCAAATAAGAGGCGAAGGTACTCTTTGTGTTCTCCGGTTCTCAAATGTCCGCAAACTTTGCAAGTTACATCTCTGTATAATTTATTGTTCAGTGAAGTACATCTTACCTGTTAAAATTTTAAAAGGGCCCGAATATGCACAAACAAGATCTTGGCACAACAGAAAGCTGAGATTGTTGGTAAGGATTCATTATGCAAAAAAAGTAAGGCGTCAAGACAGGACACAACAGTAGAGAAGTGGACAACACTTCTCTACTCTTGTGTCCTGTCTTCACGCCTCACCCTTTTTTTCCCATAACAAGATCGTGGCATTTCGGGTAGATTGCACAGGAATTTCTTGGAGGTGTCGTTAGCTGTATGTTGTTGCGTGGTTTCTCGCTTACCAAGGTATTCTTGAAGTGACTGTGGATTGTTCGGTAGAAAACATTTTGGAACGGGAATTATTAGCTCAGCTGAAATTTTTTTCGCCTTTGTTTCTGAAGAACAGATGCTTGAAAGCATTCATTGGCTGCAGTCATAGTATCCAGGAAGAGTTGGCTTTTCGCATGCATAACTTCACAAAAAGCACACCCATTTACCAGCACATCTGTAATGGTGTAAAATTCACGGCTGTGCATATAAGCCGACCGCTCACATGTGCCTCGACTACAGTGGCATGAGCGCAAGCGCAGATCGGTTATGCGAATTTATGTCCGCCTCGACGAGCAACACTGGTTTGCCTTTGCCGACGAACGCATCCTGCAATTTGCTTGCGCGATAACACATCGCGCTTCGATCGGAATCTTTGTATCGGCTTTGAATGTCCCACCACGGAACACCGCTTACTACTGTTACTACCACGAAAATGAGCGAAAGAGCCAAATAAACGCAGTCACTTGAAAACACGCACTTTTGCTCCTGAAACATTGAAAGCAAGTGAAAGAAATTGAAAGCTCCTCGAACGCTGTTTCAGCGATAAGCGCGCTGTGCGCCCTGGCACCCGAAGCAGCTGCTCCTTTGCAGATGGAACATGCATCAGCTTTGGGTGCATCAATGTGTGCACCATTCATTGGTGTAGCGGGGAGAAGGCTAAAGACAAACTGGCTGATGAAATCCACACACTCATTGACCGTAATTGCAACATACACATCGGCAAAACGCGTTGCTATTTTGCTATTTTGCTATTTCTCGGTGAAACGCGTATTTATTGGCAAAATATGAAGTTCTGCATTACCAGATCAGCAACGGAAGAATGAGCGCTATTTATAAACCTGGTATCTATCAACTAGGCGATTCACAGCGCTGTCGTAATGAACAATGGCGACAGCAGCTTTCAAGCGTCACACTTCGAAGCTGCAAGAGATGAGACCGTGTCGTGTCAACGTTACGTACCGGAAAGCAGTGCGCATAATGGCCGCAATGCTGACAATGCGCACAAGCACACGATGGTTTAACCTTGCGCGAAGGACGGATGCGCCGTCGTCGGTACCGCGAAAGCACGATGGTGGGATGACAGCGCCAACTGCTTGGGCACGGTTCATGTTCCCGCATAATTTCTGTCGAAAATAAGGGTTGCAACCGAGAAGCGAATATTATTCATGTAATTCTGTGATTTTGTGCGTGGAAGTTCGTAATCGTTTTCACAACACTATAAACAGTGTACCGGGTTTGTGAAATTGCAAAGAATCAGCTGTGGTTAAGAACATTTGCGGGGTTTGTAAAAAATTTAGGTTCGAGTAATTTTCAGCTGCTGCTCAAAGGCACGGGATGGTATTTCGTACGCCACTGTTTGATGCTAATATTATTGCAGTAATTTCATTTGATATGCAAACATAGGAGCGGATGTGTCCATTGATTGCTCGCCACCTGCGTCTGCTCACGCCATATGAAGCGCAGAGAAGAGCTCAGTAATAAAGTTTACTTCTTGTGGTACCTATCGCTTTCAGGGGCTCATTACAACCAGTGAAACTGCAAAAGGTAATGCCACTGAACCACTGGTTTCTGGCCAGGGTTCTACGCTGCCCAATCTCTATGAATTGGCACCACAAATAGCAGCATTCAAAGAAGATGCAGAAAGATCTCACCGTAAGGCGAGAAACGAGCTCAAGAACCTAACTAAAGCTACAAAATTGGCCATCTCCCAGTCTGCTGACGGCGAGTGCTTTCCAAAGGATGGATACGATCCCAGATTGGACATTAGGAATATCTTTAAGGATCATCTCACCTGGGGCGAGCGCTCCAAGGAACCTATGTATGTAAGTACAGATTTGCAGCGTTCAACTAAGAATATTCCGAGAGGCAGCAAGAGTTTCTGCATCTATTTAATATCCTGGTTATTCTCGCCACCAAAAAGTGCGATACCGCGTATTGGAGAACTTACAGAAAGGTTTAGCTCGGAGTCATCCTCAATTGACCTATTCAAATGCACGTAAAATGCACTTTTGAAACGATTACTCGACCCATTTCACCTATCTTTATTGCATTGACGAGAGAAAGCGAAATTCCAGTCACTCTACAAAAACTCATATATATGACTTCCCATGTTTTCAATATTGGTAATATTTGGTGTCTTTAACAACAAGCGAAGCATGTTAAAAGTTAGAATTCCTAAACTGGACAGAAAACATATATCGCTATTCTGTAAATAGCGACGGTGTTCTCATAGGAAAATATCTTATATTAGCCTAATATTTACGTGAAGCGGGTAATATGCTTAGGAACGTTTTCCCAAAGCCCTACTCGCAAATTAGCGTGTAATGCAAATAGGTGGATAACACAACAATTTTGTCTGCTTTATATATATTACCCAGGTGGTCATTTAGTTCCTCTCCAAGTTTCCGTATGTTTCTTTTTTTGCTTTATTTCGCGCTTTGAAAAAACGTGTATGTAGGATGTATCGTGGATCGGAACGCTAGGTCGATAGCTATTCAGTATGGCCGACTGCTACCACCATTGGCCGACTACCACCATTGATGTTTGACAGACTACCTCATTACCCCTTGTTACTCTTAAATTTAATGCTATGTATTGTGTAATTTATGCATGCCATTTGTTCACCTTTGTATATTTTCTGGCTTTGATTACCTGTTGCTTTTTTTATCAACATTATTACTGAGTATAACGTTACTTTTATGCCTACTACATTGTCTGCCTCTGCTAACTGCATGTTTAATATGTCTAACCTTATTATTGCGCTAACTATTATTGTTACACTGCAAGAAAACTATGTATGCCCTTCCTGTTATGATCCCTGATGGGATCGACAGTATGAATAAATAAATAAATAAATAAATAAATAAATAAATAAATAAATAATACTTTCACTCTGAGCATAATATGTGACAAGCATATTAATAATAAATGAATAATCATTGATACGCAATCGAATAATCTGAGTTGCTGCAAGCCAGAGCAAAACAGATTGACTTTAGTTCTGTCCCTCTACGGGACACTTGCATATTTTTAAAATGTGGCACAACGAGGTACGCGTAGTATTTTTCGTCATTTCTTGTTGATTCTTCACAAGCACTGCCAACAGCAACACTGTTGGTCCCGAAAGTATAGCAAATAACACTAAATAAATACGTGGCTTAGGTACGTGAATCCCTAGAACACAAATATAACACCGGCACTTCGCACACTGTGGTTGGGTGGATGAGGCCCTTCCGTTCGGTGTAGCACGCATGGAAACGCTTGCACGGAACACTCCAGAAAGTCCTCTTTATTTCTCTTATTATTAAAACATTTAGGCATACTTCAGCACTGTAACGACTATTGCAGAAGTGGGTATAGATGAACGAAAAAAATGAAAGAAATACATAAAGATATAAATAAAGAGATCTATCAAGACTGGAACAAGTACAGCAAAATTAAACCTCTAAACACATTCTTGTGGTCGCTAAGTGTAGACACATTGTTATCGAGTGGCACACAATGAGTACCGCCACCTAAAGAGTTCCATAGTTGAACTGTCCTTAGAAGGAAGCTGAATTTGAAGGTGTTTGTCCTTGGAAGTATGGGGGAGGTGTTAAGTTGATGGTGAATTCGAGTTGACAATTCCTTAGCAAACATTGAGAAGGTGTTTGCCAGATGATAGCAAGGATTGACAATACAGTGTAACATTTCTAAAGAATGGGTACCCAATGTTGTCCTCTGCATTACACAGTGCCCACGGCATTGTTCTTGAGCCGTCGCCAGAACTAGGAATTCACATCTTCCGGAATGACTAGATTGCGTCACTCACGTGAATAAATAAGTCGATCGCCTACTATTACGTAAGCAAACAACTTCGCAAAAAAACTAAGGCACAGCAACCATTTTTAGGGGAACGCACAAGTTTATCATATAATAAGAGAATTGTGCCTTGAAAACTTACTTCTTTCCGAACAAATATTTTTTTAATTAGGTACCCCTCACATCATCTGTTACCAGTGCACTTTTATAATAGAAATGTTTTATCGCATGTGTTTGTCCTTTATAGTATTGTGGCTCGCTTGCTGGCATCACCAATCCCTTTGTACAGAGGTGGCTGTAGCATGTGCTCCTTTCAAACCAATCTGTTGAGCGGCTTTTAGCCACCAACTTTTCCACCTATTTGACAAATAGATCTGTTTTCATCGCACTGTGCAATAAGTGAACAAGCATTTCTTCATTTCGCAGATTATGTACATAACGAAAGGCTTCAACGGAACTGTCCAAGAAACATTTATTCTTGATGAAGGCCTGGGAAACAACACGGTTGTTACAATCATCCGTCACCCTGCTGAAAATTACTCCCTCATGGCCTGGCTGGTGGATCCCACAGGAAAGAGGTGTCAGAATTGTGAGGAAGTGGAGAACGGCAGGGAAAAATCACTAACCATACCAAGCCCGGCCACGGTATGACTTAATCCTTAGAAACCAGGATTTATAGAATATGCGGATTACTCTTGTTCGACCATTTTTTTTCACCAGCCACTTCTCATCATCTACCAATCATGAAAATACTGTAGATGCAGTTCTGTAGATGCAGAACTGAATGAGTTTTTTACACTTGCTGGAAGAGGACCGACAGAAGTTTCAATGCCCCAGTCCGCGTTCGAGTAGCATTTCAGTTTAAACATCTCTCTTTAAAAGTCTGTCCTAAACTGTGCTCCTAATTTGTTTAGTATCTCTATCACTGTTTTGCCTGCCTTCTATTTCTTTATTACTCTCTCTCTCTCATACACACCGCTTAGTCATCATCATCATCTGCGGGGCTACGCCCACTGCTAGGCAAAGATCTTCCCATACTTCTCCAACTACCCCGGTCATGTGCTAATTGTGGCCATGTTGTCCCTGCAAACTTCTTAGCCTCATCCGCCCAACTAACTGTCTGCCACCGCCTGCTTCATTTCTCTTCTCTTGGAATCCAGTCCGTAACCCTTAATGACAACCGGCTATCGTGCCTCCTCATTACACGCCATGCCCATGCCCATTTCTTTTTCTTGATTCGCACTGAGATGTAGTTAACTCGCGCTTGTTCCCTCACCCAGTCTCCTCTCTTCATATCCTCTTAAAGTTACACCCATCATTCTTCTTTCTATAGCTCGTTGTGTCGTCCTCAATTTAAGTAGGACCATTTTCGTAATCCTCCCGGTTGCTGCACTGTACGTGAGTACTAGTAAGACACAGCTGTTGTACACTTTTCTCTTGAGAGATAATGGCAACGTGCTGTTTATGATCTGAGAATGCCTGCCAAATGCACCCCAGCCAATTTTTATTCTTCTGATTATTTCAGTCTCATGATCCGGATACACGGTCACTATCTGCCCTAAGTAGATGTATTCCCTTACCACTTCAAGTGCCTCGTTAGTTATCGTTAACTGCTCTCCTATTCAGGCACTGTTGAACATTAGTTTTTTTGCAGAATAAGGTCAGTGAGCATCCTATGGAATCGTTACCCTAAGTTACTAAGCAAGGAAATATCATCAGCGAGTCGCAAAATACTAAAGGATTCTCCATTACTTATTACCCGAATTCTTTTCAATCCAGGTCTCTGAATACCTCTTCTAACCACGCTGTGAATAGCAATGGAGGGATCGTATCTCCCTGTCTGACGTCGTCCTTTTGGGATTTTGTTGCTTTCTTTATGCAGGACTACGGTGGCTGTGGAGCCACTATAGATATCTTTCAGCGTTTTTACATATGGCACATCTACGCCCTTATTCCTTAATGCCTGCATGACTATTGAAGTTCCGACTGATTAAAACGCTTTCTCGTAATCAATGAAAGCTATATATAAGGGTTGGTTATATTCCGGACATTTCTCTTTCACGAGATTGCTAGTTTGATTATGGTCTATGATTGAGTAGTCTTTACGAAATCCTCCCTGGCCTTTTTGTTGACAGAAGTCCAAAGTGTTCCTGATTGTATTTGCGATTACCTCAGTAAATACTTTGTAGGCAACGGAAGCTGATCGGTCTATGATTTTTCAAGTCTTTATCGTCTGCTTTCTTATGGATTACGATTATTTTGGCGTCTTTCAAGGATTCTGGTACGCTCGAGATCATGCGGCGTTGCGTGTACAGGGTGGCCAGTTTTTCTTGACCAATCTGCTCACCGTCCTTCAACAAATCTGCTGATACCTGATCCTCTCCAACTGTCTTCACCCTTTCAATAGCTCCTAAGGCTCTGTTTATTTCTTCCTTCGTCACTCATGGGGATGTCAAATTCCTCTACACTAATCTCTCTTTCATTATCGTCGTCTGTGCCACTGATACTGTATAAACCTTTATAGAACTGTTCAGCCACTTGAACTATCTTATCCATGTTAGTAATAATATTGCTGGCTTTGTATCTTACCGCACACATCGGATCCTTGCCCATTCCTAGTTTCTTCTTCACTGCTTTTAGACTTTCTCCGTTCCTGAGAGAATGCTCAATTCTATCCGTATTATGCTTCCTTATGTCAGCTATTTTACGCTTGTCGATTAACTGGGAAATCTCTGTCAATTCTATTCCAGCTCTAGGGTTAGAGGGTTTCATGCATTGGCGATTCTCGTTTAGCGCATAAATGCTGTATTTATGAAATACTGTACGACATGAACTGCTTGGTATGGTTCGAGGCACACTAAATTTGGCTCTCACACTTGGTAACGGGCAAATCGCAGCATTACAACTCGTTAGAGTCTGCCAGGTTTGAAAATGATAAAAAAATTACTTGATTACAATAACTGTAGCGAAGACGAGGTAGGCCATAGCGGGCCATCTGCTCTAGCGCTTTCTAGTGGTTCAATATCTCCAGCGCTTTGTTCGGGAAACCCTACATGTACTGAAAGTCCATGCCATGGTCTGACGATCAGCACAACCGCTGTCGGCTAATCAACACCTTTAGAAGTAGTCGAGTTTGTTTCGGCCTACAATGTAAATCCTCGAACATCGATTCCATGCCCTACGCTCAACCATGCCTGAAGACGCATCCCAGCCAGCACCTCCACAGTCGCTCATGTGCTGCGATGTGGCTCGCCAGAAAGACCCTGCCATATTCAGTGGAGCGCACGACACCAACGTCGAGAACTGGCTTGCGACATCTGCTAGGGTAAGCGCCCACAAGAAATAGGACGATCCCGCCAAGATGAGCAACGTGCTCTTCCATCTCGCGGGTGTCGCCAGTCTCCAGTACAACAACCGTGAGACTGCTTTTCCGACGTGGCCCTCGTTGAAGACCTTTTTAGGGGCTGTGTTTGGTGGCCCTGCTTTGCGCAAGCAGTGAGCGGAGTCGTGTTTGCGAGAACCTGCACAGTAGCCGGGTGAATCATTTACCGGGTACATTGATGATGTACTGAACTTGGGTAAGAAAGTCAACGCAACGATATCGGAGACCGACTGAATTAGAAATGCCATGAACGAGATAGAGGACGCTGCATACAACATGCTACTTGGCACGAATCCTCAGTACGTGGCAGATATTGTCAATTTATGCCAAAGCTACGAGAAGCTACGCATGCAGTGCTAGCTGCCACGTCGCCCTTTTTCGTTCGACGACCTTGTGGCTGGTTTGGCTATCATCTTCCGCCAGTCAGCGCTGCTTGCTGAAATGAACGCGCTAGTTCGGGTGGAATTTGCACGCTAGCTCTCCTTGATGTCCTTGGCTCAGGCGCCTCATCTACGACAACCTGCATCGCATTTTCTGCCTCCGTTCCCTCGCACAATCGAGAAAAAATCACTGAGGCCTTGCCAGACCATCGCCAACATCTTCTTGCGGCTGTTCGACTACGCTATACGGGACGTCGTTGCGCCGCCCCAACAGATCCTTTCGGCAGCACCACTCCGATTCGCTGAAGTCGTCGCGAGGACTCAACCACTCTCTCCAAGCATGGCTCTCCACTATGCCGACTTCATGCCTAGGCCCGGACTCCAGCGTTATCGTCGGTTGACGTTAAACTCAGCTGGGATTTTCTCTCGCACCACAATGCCGTTATTCGTTGCACGCGGGCCGAACTAAAAGTGTCGCCATCCTTGGATTTGCCCCTCACTGATAATTCTTCGCTTTCTGGGAAACTACTTAACGAAGTAGACACCCATGATCCTCCGAACGCGTCAACTTTCGCGCCCACGTCCTGCAGCGGAGACTCAGACGTTGTTACACTACTGTCTCCATCTGAGGACTTTGTAACTGTAAAGGTCTGCAGCAATTTTTTTTGCCACATTGGACATCACACAGGGCTACAGCACAATTTTCCATGGCAACCTGTTTTCATACTCTGTATTGCTGCTCCGAGGGGAATTTCTTGGCAATGTAGAAACGATCGACGGCGTTCAAGGTATAGACCTGTCTGACGACAATGACTATACTAGTTCCAGTACCCTCAGTGCTGTTTCTGTGTCCCTGTCATCCAGCGATGTGTTCGATTCTTCCGATTGCGGATGACCTTACACCGGCCCAACTATCTCAGCTTTTGTGCCTTTTAGAAAAATTTCATTTTCCTTTTGATGTAGGGCAATCTTCCCATGGTCGGACACTGGCGGTTACACATTGCATAGATACTGGCCCGCAACGGCCATTGCAGCAACGTGCTTACCATGTATCGCCTGCAGAACGCCGTCTATTCAAGGAACAAGTTGAAGGCATGCTGCGACTCGAGGTGATACGACCTTCTAACTGTTTCAGGGCATCTGCTGTCGCCCTAATTACGATGAACGATGGTCACATGCGTTTGTGTTCCGAATACCGCCGCTTAAAAAAAAAAGATCACTCACAAGGACAGCCACCATCTGCCGCGAGTAGACTTGAATGACCGTCTACATAGGACCAATTCTTTTTTTCATTTCTAGATTTGCACTCAGTGTATCGGTGAGTACCCATGGTAGACGCCGATCGGCCGAACACAGAATGCTTATACGAATTTAGCGCGTAATGCCTATTGGACTTCGTAATGCACCCGGAAATTTTCAGCGCATGATGGACACAAATCTGCATGACTTCATGTGGCACACGTGCTTGTGCTTTCTCGCCGACGTTCTTGTTTTTGCTCATTACTTCACGCACTTCCTGACGGATCAGGTCTGTTTTAAGGTGTCTAAAAACACTGGGCTGCAGCTAAACCTCAAGAAGTGCCGATTTGCAACTCGGCAGCGGACAATGCTTGGTTATATCGTACCCAAGGAGGGGAATTCTCCCTTATGCAGCCAAACTTCCGGCCATCAACAAATTACTCCACCAAAGTCCTTAAAAAGATACGCAGGTTCATCAGTCTGTGCTAATACTTCAGACGCGTGATTCGCGATTTCGGCGCCATCACATAGCCCCTGACAAAGCTACTTAAAAGCAACGGGGTCTCTCACTTCATTGCCTTCCAAGTGCGGTGAAGTCTTCAGAATGCTCGGTCGTTTGGTAACGTATCTGTCAATTTTACGCCATATCTCTCCGACAGCTCCTGCCGAAGTGCACACAGATACCAGTGGTGTCTGTCCCGCCTCTGTTCTCACCCAGCACAAATAGGGGTTTCCTTAAATGTAGTGCTTGATGCAAGTCGTTCGCTCACAAAAGCTGGGACAAAGCACACTGTGATAGAATAATAATGCCTTGTCACCTCATCTGGTTTCTCACAAAGTTCAGGCCTCATGTATACGGCCCTCAATTTGATGTAATAACGCACCACCATGCACTGTTTTGGCTATCGTCCTTGAGCGATCCCTCAAGCACTTCGCCCGAGGGGCACTTCGCCTGCTGGACTACCATATCCCTGTGCTGTGCCACAACAGATGCCAGCATTTTTAGGCTGAAGCCTTCTCACCCTCACCCTTGCCTGACGGCAATGCCTGCTGCTCACTATCCCACTATGGCGTTTCTGCACTCGACCTTGCTACTGTCACGTCTGAGCAGCGCAAATACCATTCTATTACATCCCTTATAGACTTGCTTTCTGGTCTACCAGCACATCCATCTCACACGTTGCGTCGTCAAGCTCACCATTTCACCATTCGCGACAAACGCCTTCCCCGACCATTTATAGCCCCAACGGGCACCACGGGTTATTAGTTATACCTCACAGCCTCCGTTCTTACATAAACGCAGCATTCTACGCCGATCCACAGTGTGCACACTCAGGAGTTTTGAAAACTTATCAGTGCCTTCAACAGCGAGAGTACTGGCAAGGGATTTGCAACTTCGTTCAGAAGTTCGTACGCCATTGCCCCGATACTATGCGCCGGAAATCTCCACAACTCTCCTCGCCAGCCAGTCTGCAGACTTTGCCCTGCACGGCCGTCTCGGCGCGTCAGCATCAATTTGTATGGGCCTGTTCCACTAACATCGGCTGGAAACCACTGGGGCATTGTGGCAGTTCATCACATCACGCGATAGGCCGAAATTGCAGCGCGCGAGAGTGATGTTGCGTCCTTCCTGCTTCTTGATTCATCCTGCATCATGCGCCACCTCACGAACTGCTCAGTAATCTCGCACGGGTATTCCTATCCGAAGTAGTTTTATCCACTCTTAAAGAATGCCACTATGTTCATCGTACAGCTACAGCGTACCATCCTAAAACCAATAGCCTTACAGAATGCTTCAACCGTACACTTGGCGACATGCTTTCAATATACGTCGCCTCCGACCACACAAATTGCGACGTCATTCTGCCCTTCGTAACATATGCGTACAGCACCGGTACTCAAAGCACCACCTGGTTTTTACCCTTTTTCTTAGTGTACAGCCGGCGCGTGTCGCACGCGATTCACACAATTCTAGCATACCGCCCGGTTGCATCTGATTGTGCACCCATTTCCACAATGGCAAATTTTTCTTCTTCTTGCGCGTCACCGATTTTAGACATGAGCCAGTATTCGTGAACGCCTAAAAAGATGAGGAAGAGGAGTTCAAGGATGGAATAGATCAAATGAAAGGACATCCAAATAAAGCCGCTGTGCTCTTAGCTGTGCTTGGTGGTTAGTGGTTAGTTAGTGCTTGGTTAGTGGTTAGCCGGACAACGAATCGCCTGCAGAATTTCACGCGTTGCTCATCTTCACTAAGGAATGCTCCTGAAATATTTTTTGGCGTTCTCTTTGTTTGTTTTGTTATTACATCTGCAGCGGCACTAAAGTTATCTCAGGGTGTGTGTGGGAGAAAATAACTGCGTTGTAATGTACTATCAGCTCTCTGGCAATAATGTCGTTACGGAATGTCGCCATCCTTGGTCCTGGGACCTCAATGAAGAATATTGTTTCGTGGCTGTTGGGGCTAGGAGAAGACCCTGCGTAGGGCAAGTCAAAGCTGAAAAAATTATCCATAGGGGATTTCTTGTCTTTAATGTACTAGGTATCCGTCGCTATCAAGTCTCAGAAGCGTCGTTTCCATTTTCTCGCCTTTATCAGGTAGCCACTTAGCTTGATCCCGGCCATGATGGCGCATTTCAATTGGGACCTAATGAAACAACGGGCGTTTACTTAGATTTTGGTACACGTTAATGAACTTCATGTGGTCCAAATTTCAGGAATTCCGGGAAATTTCGTGCAATCTTGGTTTCTGCACGTAAAACCGTATAATCTGATTTAAATTTTTTCTCCGTTTAGTGATATCCGCGTAAACGTCTGACTGTAACAGGCACCAGCGAATTCTCGCGTTCCATGAAAAGGTGCAGAAATGAGTTAGGTAATTGTTATGTAAAACTGCATATTATTCAGCTGTAGAAATACTGTCCGTGTGTTACAAACCAAAAAATAGGTCTTACGCATAAGTCAGAGAAACAAACATTCGTTTAATATGACCAAACATCTTTCGATATGTGATAATTGATACAGACTGAACATAGCTATGCAGCATTCAGCAACAGCTCTCCCCACCTGTGATGGCGCTGCCCGCTGATGAGGAGATAAACGTATGGTAAGAGAAAAGCTAAGATGCCCAGTTTCGAAGAGAAGTGTGGAAATGTGCAATCCTTTTACGTTCAGGTGATCCAGGAGTAACTGTAGGACGCTCAACAAAAGAGAGGTAATCTATTTATCCATATGATATCTTTCCTATTGACTATATATTTCGCACCGAATGTATGTGCTCAAAGTTGATGCACTTATTATTGCTACGTGCGCCAAAATGCACCTTATTATATGCATTTTGGTACTGCACAACCTAATTTCAAAGCAGTTAGCGTTTCGAGGCAAAGGAAAATAATTGACAAAGTGAAATACCAGCAGGAAGAAAGTAATTGATTAAAATTATTAATTAAAATGTAATGTGTTAGGGACAGGTTCTTTGCTTATAAAAATAAATCAAGAGAAAACGATCGAGACCGATGTTGTGACCTGAAAATGAGAAACTAAACCTACAACCGGTTTCACGTATGGCCGCAATGTATTAGCCATGGGTGATCAGTGCTTCGCAATCTTTGGTCGCGTTCCGCTAAGATGCACTATTTCCCCGACACGCTCAATTTCAGTAATCGCGTGTCCAGGCCGGATTGCTTTGTCGTGTATTATCGCTCTCCGAACACGCTTGCAATAATAGTATACCGCGTGAGAACATCCTGCAAGAAAAGAAATTCTTTTCTGAACAGGCGGCAAAGAACAATCGATATTGTCCCTTCCAGGAATTGTAACTAGTAGCGAGCACGTAGTGTAATTTGTGCGCCCGCTCTGAAGTACTATACGCTGAATTGAATTGATAATAAAGTCAGGTTTCCTAGTTCCAGTACTCGGACTTTCCGTGCATAGAAAAAGCAACATACGCAGTTTGGTATTTTAAGGAACAGCTTTTAGTGGAATAACCCGATCTTCGTATTGTTCGATTTTACTTTCATTATTCATCGTATCATCGTTTTTCTAGAGTTTTTGTTTGAGTAACGCTTTTCGATGTAAGCAAGCAAGTAAATATTTTCTTTTATGTAGATGATGCTATAGATAGGACTTTGAAATGTTGTACAATTTTTGGCTCTAAACATATATTTTTTACCTCTGCTGACGCAGCTACTGCAGAGCCTTTCGCAGAATAGTAAATTAAGCGTTTATTTATTAATATTTCCCTTTGGAAAAATTGAATGCTGAGATGTGAACCCGGGTTTTTCCAAGAGAACTTCGTGTTAAGTGCACCGACCTCTCTACTTGCCATGAATACCTCCAATTGAGCTATGCAACACGGTATGCTTACTTAGGTAAAGAAAAAATGCAGCAAGCCCGATGTGCCCTATTGGAACCCATATACAGCGAAGCTTTCCGTAAATGCGTAAGGAGTGCTTATGGTTTGTGTTTATTCAATGGGACTGCAAATTAAAACCTGACGAGTTATTCCAGTTGACGAGAAGTGCAATACACCTTTGAACGTAAACAGCGTTATGAGATTTAAAAGAGGCGAGCTGGCTTTCTGCGCCAATTGTTAGGGATACCTGGTCTCCAGAAAGTGGGTGAGATTGTTTTAGCGCGGTTATCTGGATGGTAGAGCACATGCGCAACGTAAGGACATCTCTTTCAATGCAATCTTTCCCGTCTCATCGCGAGTCCTTGCGTCGCGGCCTCCTTGCCCTCCCCACCATCGGCCAACGACCCACATGCGCAGGCCTATACGCAGGCCTGCTTCCCTCTTTATCTTCCGCTGGTGAAAGGAGCTACTTATGAACTTACCACTAGAGTGTACTAGATAATAGTCGAGAGGGCGGAACGGCGCACTCCCGCTGAGGAGCTGCGTGTGGAAAATTGAGTTCGCGAATAGCGAAGGCCGTAATGCTTTTCTCTCCCTATTCCATTTACTGATAAATTTATTGATTATTGATTCCATGATTTACTGACTGGTTGATTGATCTACGTTTTAAGCCCGGCACATGGACGCTTCAAGTGGAGTGTTCAAGGAACGGTCGAGTCGTTATCACCATGGAGGTCACGTCCCAATTCAGAGATGTCAACAATAGGCCTATAGCGGCTAAGTGTGAGGCGGAGGACGAGCCGGTCACGGAACCAGAGGATGCAATCATATACGCTGGTGTTGGTAAAGGAGGCCACATTGTCCTGGACGCAACCGTAACAGCCGTGGTCCTTAACACAGAGGGACTTAGTTGCCCTGTCCGACTGCGTGACAACGGCATAGGTAAGGACATCTCGGCAAATGCCTTTTCCGTTTAGATTCGATGGGAAGCTTCATACATTTTAAACGTGACTATGGTATAATACATGTCGTTCCATAAGCGTAAAATGCAACCAGCTTTCTTAAAAGGAAAGGAGCATGTACACGTAGGAGCCCATTCACTTACTTCCAACGCCATTAGAAATCTTCAGCACTAATCCATGCGTATACTGGACAACATTGATTGTGTTAAACGAAGTTATCAAGGAATGCAGTAGTGCGGCATCGTGCATTTAAACTAACATTTCTCAAACCCGGCAAGGTAGCGCAGTGTATGGCTTTGCGCTTCTGAGATCGAAGCCGTTGGTTCAATCCGGGCCACGGCGGCCCCATTTTACTATGGGCGAAGTGCAATAAAGAGATAGCAATTACGTAGAAACTCCTGTGGGAGTTGTCTAAGCATGCGTAAGCGCAGTGCCGCTTGCTAATCTCCCCGCAGCCAGGTTTCATTGCCGATTTTGTGACGCTTGATGCGGCCGGTACAAACGGCAGCGCTGCGGAGGCACGAACCACTGCGCGCGGCGGTTCAAGGTGCGATGCCGACGCAAGCAACGTACTGCACGTGGCGGGGCCAGCTACGCTGATGCTCAAGCTACGCGATCATTATAAAACATATAACTTTTTAGCACCTTATATATCCGCGTCAAAGTATTTTGCAACTTGACCAGTCTCACTCCACCGGCGGCTGCTCCACGCGGTCCGCACAAACGCGCGAACCGCGTGTATCTTGAAAGCGATTCGCGATGCCGACAGAGATTGTCGACTGCTGAGTGCTTGGTGTGCTGTGTTCACGGCACTTGCGTTGAAGAGAGACGCGCTGGTTCGCATATTGAAAGCTATCGGCGAAACATGCAGGGTGCGAGGTGTGCTGAGAGCTCGGTGACTGCGGTATTTTCGCCGCTTCGTTCACGTCGAAGCGACAGGCCGCACGGAAGTAAATCGCTTCCTGCTGCAGGCTCTCGCTTGAAAGCGATCGTTTTGCATGGCGGGCAGACGGACGGGCGGACGGTTTTCTTGTTGGGTAAACGTATGAATGCTTAACGCATTTAGACAACACTTATGTACTCAGATTAAGGTGCATGTTAAGAACCGCAGGTGGCAAAAAGGATTTGTCGAATATGGTGCGTATCATATTCGGATATTTGTTGAAGAACGTATACAGCGAAAAATAGTTTTTATTTTCTTTCTCGCACATTTACCGAAAGGTTTCTCTCTTAATTCTCATTGCAATCTCTGTATAGAAACAAAGCATCCTAGCTCCTATAGCGACTCCTTTTAGTTATTTCCATCTTTTTTTTTATCTAGAGAGCAGCATTGAATTATGCCTTTAAAATAAAATACCTTCAGTGTAGTACATTGTCAACGTATAAATTTGATAGCAATGCTAAGAATAAAAAACAAGAATGGAAAACAAAAATTGGAGGACGCTTAAGCTTCGCCTTCAGAAGTGGAACGCGACAGCGTTCCCATCGACCCGCCAAGAGGTATAAGATAATGCGCTACGGTGCAGCGATCACTTACGAGGCGCCCGCATCGCACTTTGCACCCACCAATCACGCGGTGAGCGTCAAGCAACGCAGCGTTATGCGCGGCAACGAAACGTGCCCCTTAGCAAGCGGAACGAACCAAAGAACTCGGTGTCTCGGAGGGGGAAACGATGTACGCCAGCCAAACGTCGTAATCGGCACGAGCAGAGATAGACAGCTAGTGATCTAAAGAAAGGAAGGACGCTGGATTCTGCGACCCGTGAGGGAGCATGGCGAAGCGTCGGTCGAGGGAATCCGGGCCGCGACGCGCCTCGCCTCAGTCCCAGCCGAGCTCCAATGGGCACGTGGCGCGCCACCTGTCGGGGCAGCGTCGTACATTGAGAGGAGGGGGTCCTCTGTGTTTGCCGCAAGATGGCTCGGCGTGTGCGGAAAGCGCAGAAGAAATGTAGCGGAAGCGCGCTTCTTACTCGTGTAAGTGCAACTTCTGTAAGTTACTTGTTCATAATTACCGATATACACTGCAGTATAACTTTCTACGGCTCGTTTCGAAGGATACACCGCATTCGCTAGAGTCGCTTTTGTACCGCTTTGAAGCATCGAACTCGTGGCTGAGTGGTAGCGTCTCCGTCCCACACTCCGGAGACCCTGGTTCGACTCCCACCCAGCCCATCTTGCAAGTTGTTTTCTTATTCATGAAGTGCCTCCCGGTATTTATCGCTCACGGCCAACGCCGCCAACGCCGACACCGACCACACCGGTTTTTCTGCGACACGAGCTCCTTAATGCCATCGCGTTAAAACATATCTTCTATTGCGCTAGCAAGCATATTGTTACGGTGATGTTGCGAGTATAGAAATACTCTATTTACATTATATATAAAAGATGAGTGAGAGTAGTTAAGATGGCTGACCAACAACAACCCGCAGCAGCCAGCGTCTACGATCTTCTTCTTCCTGTCTCTTCTTTCATCCTTCCGTAACAGGACCCCCGTATGGTAAAGCGCCGTCTCGGCGCATGATAGGCGAACAATTGCGAGCGAAGAATGGCTTTAGCTCTAAAACGCGCACGACATCAACAGGTGTTTGACTTGAGGATGTATCAAAGTGTAGTAGCGAAGTCTCGTATTTACGTCGTTAACATGGCTTAGGAATTCATAAGGCCCTGTGCAGCGAGAGGGAAGCTTCTGGGAGAGGCCAACCCTACGACATTGTGACCAAAGGAGCACCCAACCGCCTGGCACAAACATAATATCGCGATGGCTGCGGTCGTAACGCTTTTGTATATGCTGCGAGGCTAATAAGCGAGATCGGGCGACATGAGTCGCCATGTGAGCACGATCGATTACATCACGTGTGTGTATTCTGTGGGAACATGCGGCACAAAAGGAAGGATGGTGTCAAACGGCAACGTGGGGTCACGACCATACAAGATATAAAAGGGCGAACATTTTGCGGTGTAATATCGGGACGAATTATAGGGGAAGGCTGTTCCAGTCGCGGTGATCGTTGGAGACGCACATCAACAGCACCTCCGTGATTGTCCGGTTGAGACGTCCAGTAAGACCATTCGTTTGTAGGTGGAAGGTGGTCGACAGCTTGCGATCAGTGGCACAAGAGCGAAGGAAGTCGTGGACAACACGAGATAGGAACTGTCGAGGTTTTATTGCGCAGGTACGGCGCCTATTATCCTAGTGCCCTATTATCCTGGTTATCCTAGTGTAGGAGTGGCCACTGTGGCTGAGCGCCTAAAGAAGTCGGTTTCGAGGATGACGGACGTGATTGCAGAAAGCAGTAATAGCAAAAAAAAAACAGGAGTGGCCATTCCGTGCATTCATTCAGTGTCGCACAGGCTTAAATAAGTTGCAAGTAAATATGACGTTGATGTTGCTTTCACTGCTCCCATTAAGCTAGTTAAGATATGCGCTGCCATGCAGAGGAAAAAGGAGCAGTTAAAAGGCAAAAAAGAACAGATATTTGTTCAGTGAAGCACAATAAGAACAACAGGTATACTGACTGCCGTATGGGTGTATTTTATAAAATTCCCCTTACCTGTGACCCATTCTACGTAGTGCAAAGGAGGCGGTGTATCCATCAAAGGCTAATGGAGCCTAAAAGGTCGTTAACCAGTGGATCGCCTTCTAATCGTTCCCTGCGTTGCCAAGATTGTCACTGCACGCCAGAGTTAACTTAGCGATATTGTACAGGTATAAGAATGAAGATACGCGTCTTACCTAGAGGCATGGTATATCTATAAGGTGGAAGTGCGTGCGTGAGTCAGCCTTCGATTACCTTACATACGGAAGCGATTAAGGGCCTTAACAGTTATCTCTCACGTAGACCGACACATGTACCCGACTGACACGTGATGATACCATTCCTGAGCTTGCGCAGATGAGTTTTTTGTCTTCTTTCTTTTTGGCCTCAGTGCTCCCTTCTGTTGATAGTCGGAGTTCGTGTTGTCCACTTCTCTACTCTTGTGTTCTCTCTGCACGTCCCACCTCTTTTTTGCCTAATGAATCCTTACCAACTAGCTCAGCTTTCTGTTGGTTTAAATTTCAAAAGTTGTGATTGCCACAGTACAGTTTCATTTATATTACAGAGGAGCTGTTGGAACCTCGCTGGGGTTCTCTCGACGTCCGCGGCATCGCCGAGCAGAGGGAGATATTGCTGAGAGAGTAGAAGCACAGCATAAAGATAGCATTGCAAAGCATAGCAACGCGGCGAGTGTAGGTTGAGCCTAGCAGGATAACAACAGCATCGTGCAGCAAAGCGAAGCTGCGAGGACGGGTGGAGCCTAGGGTGTACAGATATAGCATCGCGCAACAGAGGAACCCGGAGGGGGTGGGCGGATTCTAGGAGTGTAAAAATAGCATCGCACAGCATAGCGACGCAGCGAGGGTGGGTGGAGCCTAGGGCATAGAGAAAGGAGAAGACTAGAGCGGACACTCCGAGAAATCTGGCCTCAGGATCTACGTCACGGCTACGTAACGAACTAGTGCTCCCACCAAACGCCAGAGGACGCAGGCGCAAAAAAAGAAAATGTAATGAATTCTGCTCGATCATTTTACAAAATAATAATTATACGCCCAAATTTGGCGCTTTCTTATGCATAAAAAGAGAATTTATTCAAGACACCTACCGTGGTTTTTGTTCTTCATCCGTACTGCCATCAACACCAATCACCATTCGTCCATCGAGAAAAAATCAACAAATTCGTGTACCAGCGGGGTGCCAGCAGGAAGGTTTCGTGAACGTCGGCTGCGGCGGTGTTTTCATGTGTGAGACAGGTGAGTCACGTTTTCAAGCGAAGCCTGGAGTAACTGACTTGTGAGGGCGATGAGGTTCGCTAAAAAAACCAGTTTGCGGCTCTAAATGAGGTGGCGAGACGCGAACAATGCGAAAAGCATGCCCCCTCAAGAAACGCTTAGCGAGAGGGCTGTACCATGTACTTTCTTGTTAGCCCCGCCGAGAACGAAATCATCTTTGTTGGTTCCGTTCCGTGAAAATCATAACAACGCTAAGCTGCCATTAACTGGCACCGGTTCACGGCTGTGCACTGCACTGACTCTCAGCTTGTCAGACAATATCCAGACGCTGCGTCTTGGTTGGCGAGGGTAAACCGTTCTTGCCCAGTACTCTTTGCGATAACCACGGTATCGGCGTTCCATTGAAATAGTTTGTGTTGGCGGACTAAAAACGATCCGCTGAACAACGCTTACGGTCAATATCATGAATTGCACATTTCAGGAAAATTTCGGTTTCGAGAAAATTGAATTCCTAACCCGCGTTTAAATGATCGCGTGACAGTTGACGGTCTTTTCCTAGGCCCGTTCTCGAGGGTGACGAACGCTGGACAGAACATAAAAGACACCACGCCGATTCAGACGGCAAACGGCTTTCCGGGGACGGGCGCTACTTAAATAAAGAAAAGCAGGACGTTAGGCACGCTGTAGCAAAGCTTTGTTTGCTCGTTTCCCTTATAGAGTAAGGGCTCCTGAATATTTTAATGATATTTCTTGCAAATATTGGCTCCCCGCAGGGGCGTCTGCGCAAGCAGGCGTTTGGTGTGTTGCGACACCACGGACCCGAGCACACGAGGGTTGGACCCTCCCGCGTGTAGCCGTGCGTGGCTTAGCCGTGTCCGGGGAAAAGGGGATCCTGGGGGTTGAGCCGATGCCGGGTGTTTGGACCTTTACGGCCCCTCGGCGGCGGCAACACACCCCTTTGGCCTCGGCTTCACGTAGACGGCACCCCCGAACTGACCCACCCGGGGGAGATCGGTAGTTGCCTTTTCCTGTCTCTCTCTACCTACAACCTTCGTCTTTTCCTTACTTTCCACCTTTCCTGTCTCTTTCTCATTTCTTTATTACTTCCGACCTTCCTGGCGGCGGGGGTTAACCTTGTGTGAGTGGCCAACCTTGGTTATATCATATTGGGTTATAGCGGCAGCGTACAGCTGGCGTTTGCAGGCCCTGTTTTTCAGGCCCTGCAGCGTCCCCTTGTTGGACTCCATGGTGGGTGGCTGGCGTTGCTGCCGAAATTTCACATATATTTATGGATAGCTCTTTTCCTCCATTCCCTGATCGCCCTCAGAAAAGAGGGCGCACCGATGAAGTTTTTCAGTTTTTCGGACGCCAAGTCCACAACTTCCCACGTTTTCACGTAGTTCACTCGGAAAAACCCGGCAAACCAGTGCGCACTATTTCACCGTTCATTGTATCAAAGACTTTGACTGATGTTTTTGGAGCCGGATATAAGGCGACCAGGATGGCAAGCGGTGATCTCCTCCTTGAGCTCCGCGATAAGAAACAATACGAGCAACTGTCTAAGCTTGTGTCATTTGGGCATAACCAATTACCAGTAACCCCGCACCGTTCTATGAACACCACCCGGGGCGTTGTCTCGGACGATGATTTGCTGGAGCTCACTGAGGTTGAGCTCTTGGAGGGCTTCAGTGAACAAAATGTTATAGATGTCAAAAGAATTAAGATAAGGCGAGATGGAAAAGAAATCCAAACGAAACACTTGATAATCACCTTCGGTTCGAGTGTCCTGCCCGAGTCAATCGAGGCAGGATACATTAAGCTCCGTGTTAGGTCATACGTGCCAAACCCCCTGAGATGTTTCAAATGCCAACGTTTTGGTCACAGCTCGCAGAGCTGCCGAGGCCGCCAAACGTGTGCAAAATGCAGTGCCGATGAACACGCGTCTGACGCTTGCACGAACTCTTTGCATTGTGTGAACTGTGATGGAGAGCACGCCGCGTACTCGCGGTCGTGCCCATCTTGGAAAAAAGAAAAAAAGAAATTGTCACGATCAAAGTGAAAGAAAATATATCATTCAAGGAGACACGTAGGCGGGTGGCATACCTGCCTAAGAACACATTTGCCGAAGTGGCGCGTCAGGGGGCAGCGCCACAACGGCCTCCGGCGGCTGTCCGACCCACACTCAGTGAGGGGGCAGTGACGCCATCCGCCCCCTCGGCGGCTGCAGCTAACGCTGCTACGCCAACACAGCAGACGGGGCCATCGATCCCGAAGGTGGGCGCAGCCGAGGCTGCCCCAACCTCCCCGGCCCCATCCAGCGCTGGCAACAGCCAGTGCAGCCAGACCCATCAGGGAGCCCCATCGACCTCCGGTCTGGTGGGCGCAGGGATCTTGCTTTCCAAAGCAGGACCCTCACAGAAAACTCGCTCGCAAGAGCATGTGTCCAGCGCCTCCCAAGAGGCAATGGACACTACAACTGTCCTCATGGCGCGCCAAGCGCCTAAGGAGCGGCGAGGCTCCCTCGAACGCTCCAGAAAGGGCAAAACCCCGATTACAGGGCCTCGAAAGAGCTCCGTAATCTAAGACATCTTTCAGTTTCCGTACACACAGCACCAACTTACTTTAAATATGGATACACAAATCATACAGTGGAACGTCAGAGGTCTTCTTAGGAACCTTGATGACGTGCAAGAGATTATACACAAACACAATCCAAAAGTGCTGTGTCTACAGGAAACACACCTCAAATCACAACACACAAACTTTCTCCGACAGCATGTTACTTTTCGCAAAGATCGCGATGATGCAATCGCATCATCGGGAGGTGTTGCAATTGTAATCCAAAACAGCATAGCATGTCAACATTTACAGCTACGAACGGCCCTTGAAGCAGTGGCGGTTCGAATTGTTTTGCTGAACAAACTTATCACTATTTGCTCGATTTATATACCTCCACACTACAAACTAAGCAAATATGAATTTCAGTCCTTCATAGATGAATTGCCAGAACCGTACGTTGTACTTGGGGATTTCAATGCGCACAACAGCCTGTGGGGCGACTCTCGTATAGATGCGCGAGGTCGTCTTGTTGAACAGTTAAGGTAATAAAATGAAATGAAATGAAATGAAGTTCCTCTTCTCTTCTGGTGCATGCCTGCTGAATAAGAAGGCACCCACATATTATTCTCTCGTCAACCGAACATTTTCATCAATTGACCTCAGCCTAGTTTCCCCGTGTATATTGCCTGAACTCGAATGGGAAGTTATGAAAAATCCTTACGGGAGCGACCACTTCCCCATACTAATAAGAACATCTAAAGAAAACGAATATCCTCCACAAGCTCCTAGGTGGAAGATAGAGACAGCGGACTGGCAGAAATTTCGAACTCTCTGTAGCATCTCATGGGCTGACCTATCTTCTTTAGAAATTGATGCTGCTGAGGATTATCTTACAGCATTCATAATAGATGCCGCATCACATTGCATACCCGAAGTAAGTGGTTTGGCATGCAAACCACGTGTACCGTGGTGGAACAGCGAATGTCGAACCGCCCGTAAGAATCAGAACAAGGCGTGGGGGTTGCTGCGAGCTTCTGCCACCGCTGAGAATCTTGTCAACTTTAAAAAAATAAAATCCCATGGTAGGAGAACCCGCCGGCAGGCCAGAAGAGAAAGCTGGCACAAGTTTTTATCGAGTATTCACTCGTTCAGAGATGAGGCCAAAGCCTGGAACAGGGTTAATAGGATTCGAGGGCGGCAAACATATTCACTCCCTCTAGTAAATACACAGGGCGATGCACTGAAAGATCAGGCCGACTCACTTGGGGAGCACTTTGAGAGTGTATCAAGCTCAAAACATTATTCGCAATCCTTCCGAAAATATAAACAAATAGAAGAATGCAAGCCACTCATCAATAAATACCGACAGAATCAACCGTACAATTGCCCTTTTAGTATTGCCGAATTGAAAGTTGCCTTGAGCGCATGCAAAGGCTCCTCACCGGGATCCGATCGAATCATGTATGAAATGCTCAAAGACTTACACAATGACACGCAAGAAACACTACTTACACTTTTCAACACTATGTGGGACGCAGGGTACCTTCCAACGGCATGGAAAGAAGCCGTTGTGGTCCCTGTTTTGAAACAAGGGAAAGACCCTTCTTCAGTGGCAAGTTACCGCCCGATAGCCCTCACAAGCTGCATGTGTAAGGTATTTGAAAAAATAATAAATCGGCGACTCATCCATTTCCTTGAACAAAACAAAATGCTTGATCCCTTTCAGTGTGGCTTCCGAGAAGGGCGCTGCACAACCGACCATCTTGTACGTATTGAAGGACATATTCGTGACGCGTTTGTACACAAACAGTTCTTCTTATCAATATTCCTCGATATGGAGAAGGCGTACGATACGACCTGGCGCTACGGAATCTTGAAAGATTTGTCAGAAATGGGCATTCATGGTAATGTGCTAAACATAATAAAAAGCTACTTGTCCAATCGTACCTTCCGGGTGAAAGTAGGCAATGTGCTGTCACGTCCTTTTGCACAAGAAACCGGCGTACCCCAGGGTGGCGTGCTCAGTTGCACACTCTTTATTGTTAAGATGACAACACTTCGTGGTTCCTTACCACCGGCTATTTTGTATTCCGTCTATGTGGACGACATTCAAATCGGTTTCAAATCCTGTAACCTCGCAGTGTGCGAGAGACAGGTACAGCATGGTTTGAACAAGGTGTCAGGGTGGGCAGAGAAAAATAGATTCAAAATCAATCCCTCATAAGAGTTCTTGTGTTTTGTTCACAAGGAAGAGAGGCGTAGTTCCGGATCCCTGCTTGGAAGTGTGTGGACAACAGATACCTGTAAACAAAGAACATAAATTTCTAGGTGTCATACTTGACTACAGGCTCACTTTCGTCCCCCACATTAAACATCTTAAAGAAAAATGTCTGAAAACACTGAACATAATGAAACTTCTTTCCCAGACTACGTGGGGTAGTGACAGGAAGTGTTTAATGAATCTATATAAAAGCCTCATTCGATCACGACTAGACTACGGTGCCGTCATTTATCACTCTGCCACCCCGAGCGAACTAAAGATGCTAGACCCTGTTCACCATCTGGGTATCCGTTTAACCACAGGAGCTTTCAGAACGAGTCCCGTACAAAGTTTATATGCAGAATCGAATGAGTGGTCACTTCATATCCAGAGAACATACATCAGCCAAACATATTTTTTGAAAGTCCACTCTAATCCGGAACATCTCTGTTTTAACACCATTAATGATATGACATATGCTACACTATTTCGTAATCGTCCTTCCGTAAGACAGCCTTTCTCGCTGCGTGTGAGGGAGCTTAGTCATGAAATGCATGTTCCAATCCTCGAACTTCGCCTAATGCATCCAGCCAAGCTGCTACCTCCTTGGGAGCGGCAGTTCATACAATGCGATACATCTTTCATGGAAGTTATAAAAAACGCTCCAGAGATTGAAATCCAGATGCATTTCCGGGAACTCCAGCACAAACACTCCTGCACGGAGTTCTACACAGACGCATCGAAGTCACACGACGGGGTGTCCTATGCAGCCGTCGGGCCATCCTTCTCGGAAAACGATGTACTGCATGCGGAAACTAGTATCTTTACGGCTGAGGCTTACGCACTATTGTCGGCTGTGAAGCATATAAGCAAATCAAAACTCCAGAAAGCAGTCATATATACGGATTCCCTTAGTGTTGTGAAGGCCTTGATGGCTTTCTCTAACGACAAAAATCCAGTAATTAACGAACTTTATTCTGCTCTGTGTAAAGCGTATATAGGTAATCAGCATGTCATCATATGCTGGGTGCCAGGTCATAGGGGCATCGAAGGTAACGTTCTTGCGGACCAGATGGCCACGTCAGTTACATCGCATTCTGCTAATCCCACCGCTGCAGTTCCTGTCACAGACCTGAAGCCCTTCTTACGGAGGAAACTACGGAACCAGTGGCAACGGCTATGGGACGCGGAAACAAATAATAAGCTCCACGTGATAAAGCCACAGTTAGGATTCTGGCCTTCAGTAACAAAATCACGCCGGACAGATGTCCTATTCTGTCGTCTAAGAATAGGACACACATTTGGCACACATAACTTTTTACTCACCGGAAACGAGCCTCCAACCTGTGGTAGATGCGGGGAGAGGCTGACCGTCCTCCACGTCTTCCTGGAGTGTCGGGACGCCGAACATGAAAGAAAGAAGCATTTTCCCTTAGCATACCGGCAGCGCATCCCCCTTCATCCAGTAATGTTACTAGGCCCAGAACCGCTGTTTGACTCCAGCGCAGTCCTGGGCTTCCTGAAAGATGTTGTATTACATGTTATAAGCCCCACACACTCGGAGCGTCTCCTCTTTCCAGAGGATGCCGCTGTGATAATTTTTTTATGTAGCACATGCCTCTAGGCCCTTGTGTCTCAAGGGCTCTAACGAGGCAGTGGTGCTCTAGTGAATTTTAGAATCTTATATATTTTCTATTTTGCATCATTCTTTTACGATGAATTTTAATGTACATAGTATCCGTCATTAGTCATCGCCATAATTTTATAGCACGCAGATTTTACGCACTTTACAGCGACTATTTTTAGGCCACTTTACAGCCAAGTCACATCTCCCATATTACATCGTTAACACTACCACTTGTCATGGCGCTCTTTGGCCAAACCTGGCCCTTGCGCCATAAAACACTACACATCATCATCATCATCATCAAATATTGGCGCGTTACATCAACAGCGAGCATAGCTTATTGCGTTTTGTACTGCAGCGAGGTGTGTATCTACGGTGCACGGACGAACGCTGGTGTATTCGTCCGCGCGGATTGTTTATACAGAAAAGTAAGGGTGGGGAAAAGTGTGACTACTGCATGTACTTATTGCGGCGGCTGTGTTGGGAAGTACTGCGCATTCTAGTAATCTTCGGTTCCCTGTCATTTTTTCGTGGCGGAAAACATTGCACAACGTATTGTCGCGTAGGCGTGGCGTGGCGCGCATTTGAACAAAGGCCTTGTATTTGGACGTTACGAATGTATCTTTCTCACGCTCATGTGTATCGATAACTATAGACAGCTGGGCTAGTTGGTTATTATTAGCATTAGGAAACATCGTTCCAGCGCACAATTGAACAAGGACGAGGAGAGAAAGACAACACGAACGCTGGACTGCTAAAATGTTGACAAGGGTCGAGGGAGTGTTTGCACATAAAGGAGGAGGGGAGAAAGGGCCCAATGTACTAGAAAATATATCGCTAAGTATGGACAGCTGCGTTAGTTGGTTATGATTAGCATTACGAAAAATCGTTCCAGCGCACTATTGAAAACAGACGAGAAGAGAAAGGCAACACTTACGCCGGACTGCTAAAAGGTTGACAAGGGTCGAGGAACGGTTTGCACATAAAGGAGGAGGGGAGAAAGGGCCCAATGTACTTCCTCGACCCCTTTGCCTTCCTCGACCGTTGTCAACCGTTTAGCAGTCCGGCATTCGTGCGGTCTTTCTCTTCTCGTCCGTTTTCAATAGTGCGCTGGAACGATGTTTCATAAAACGCTTATGTGAACTGCTAATTTGCCTACCAATGCACTCCTTATACTGAGTACGTACACGGGTGTCTAAAAGTTCACAGGCCGCGATGCCATGGGATTGCATAGGATGGCGGCCTGAGAACTTTTGAACACCCTCGTACGGTGTCTTAACATTTATCCTTGTAAATCGGAGTTATATGGGTCAGAGGTCAGGATGTGTCGGTGATATTATATTGTGCATCAGTTCGCTATTCCTTCAAAGCAGTTTCCTTGTACAGTTATGACGTGTACATATGTTTTTGTTAATTAACGAAGCGTGCACTTATTGACATTTTGAGACCGTGCTGATGCCATGCCGTCAGGCGGTCCAAGCTACGGCAGCTACAGCTGTGTGTCGTGGTGCTTGGACAACGATAGAACCCAGAAAAAGCCTATCTTGACTTGGAACAAGAACATTGCGGGAACTCGGTCTCTTTGATACATATGAGCATTTGTACCAAAGCCCAGAAGACAAGCGCGATGGATAAAGCACTAGTGAATTATGATTACCTCTATCCCCATTTGTTATAACTAAATCGAAAGAAAAAATGGCGTGACGACCTCAATTCACACCAAATATTGAACTAGACAAAACAGTGAATCGCTAAATCAAAACGACAAATAAAAGCGTTGCCATTTGGGTGACGAAAAGTGGTACGAAATGACTAGCTTCCGCTACAGCCCAACGTCGGTTACAACGGGTAATCCAAATTTCGCGTCAGCGAAACTGAAACAGCAAGTACAGGCCAGTTACTCTCATCAACCACCAGGCGCACTACGGTCGATTGGGCCGCTGGGGTGTATGGGGGTGTCCACTCTTAACTTTTTTTTCTTTCTCTATGCCTAGGGGGCGTATAAATAGCATCGCCCAACGTAGCAACGCGGCGATGGTGGGTGGAGCCTAGTGGGTTATAGACGAGGCAACCTAAAGTTTGCCCGCGCGGCACCAGCGCCGAATGCTCCCCTAGAGGACCGATGGAAGTTTCGGGGGTCGTCGCTGCGCTAGCACGCGCCCGTGTTCTGTACGCCGTGAGCGCTCGTGCGCGTGGTTTTTGCGTTGCCGAGTGCGACCTCATCAGACCGGAAAGGTGGCACGCAATACTGATGTGTTGTTGATTGCCATAGCAGCCTCGAAACCACGAATGCTCGTACGTCGCCCTTGAAGTTCTACAGATTTCCTGGGAAGTGGTACGAGAAGTACGGACGACAAGCATGGATAACTGCAGTGCGCCGAGTCAAGTAAGTCTCATACTTTCGCATTCGCGTGTAATATCTTGAAAGCGGAAAAGTCATATGCCTGGTTTTAGTGCACGGCCGCTTGTTTAGTCGTGTCGCGTTGTTGAATTGTGGTGGCACCCGCCGTTTGTTAGCGGTAAATGCATGCATGTTGCGCCGCTAAGCTCTACGACGCGTGCTCGATTCCCAGCCACGGTGGCCGCATTTCGATAGGGGCAAAATGCAAGAACACCCTTGTTACCATGTGCTTTGATTTTTATGCACGTTAAAGAACCCCCAGAGGTTAAAATTATTCCTGAGACTCCCCATTACAGCGGGCTTCATAATGATTTCGTGGTTTTGGCATGGTTTTGATTTGATTGCAATTTATTTGATTGCACTGTGCCTTCCCTCACGATCGGCATGGATGTGCTCAAGAGAAGTGTTTCCCTTTTCTAAACGCTGCAATTTAAATTACAAGTTGTGCAGGTAACGAAAGGGCCCGCGCGCTACTTTTGTGTGGTAGCAGACCGTATTTAATGCAAGCCGCAGTCGTCGCGGGCGTCGGGAAGCGGCAGATCGGAAAGCAGCCGCTCGAGACGTGCTCGGTATGTTTGTTCTTTGCCCATGCTTTCTAAGTATCTAAGTGTGCAAGTATCATAACTTGTAGTGGTACCATTCTTGCAGCATAATATATCCACACAATCACAGGAACGTTACCTTTGCAAACATATTATTGGGAGTAATTTAATCCCCACAACAAATAGGCACACATACTGTTGCATTTAAATGCGATGCAGATGGAAGCGGCGCCAAACATACCAATGGCAATCGCAACAGTCTTCTCAGCAGTAAGCACCACCGGGTCATGTGCTTTCGTACTGCAGCGACACAGCTCTTGAGCAGCAGCAAGACACGTGTGAAACAGACTCCAGAACACGCTTCGTGAAGTGACGGAACCGTCAAGAAGCACCCCAATCGATCTGCAGTCATCGAGTAGTATGAAAACAGAAGTTCCTGCTGCCAGTGTGACTTATGTTGTAATTCAAATAAAAGTGGCTAAATTTCTGAACATGGTGCATACCTCTAACTCGACATCGTCTACGATCTTGTGGGACACCTGTGACACGCACTTGGCTTTCACTCTCACATCACAATTTGTTCAACGCCGTATACGTTCGGAAGCAGACGCTCCCCTATCGTGAGGTTGCCGCCAGGAAAAAAAGCTGTCGGCGTCGGCAACAGTCTTGAAACCGCACGGCAATCTTTGCATCGCTGTGGCACAAGCAGGCGATCTGCCGCCGTAAAAAACGGAGCGCCGTGAGAACGAGCAGCGAAGAAACGCGCGGACGGCACAATGTCAACTAAGCGGAGACTGCGCCACGACGCGACCGCGCTGCTTGGCGTTTCCATATTGGGGCGCTCTCAGGAGGCGCAGTAGCGCCGCCTGGCCATGGTTTTCTCGTCTATAGCATCGCGCAGCATAACGACGGGGCTAATGTGGTTGGAGCCTAGGGGTATAAAAATAGAATCATGAAGCATATTGACGGGGCGAGGGCGGGTGGGGCCTAGGGAGCATAGAAATAGAATGGCGCAGCATAGCGACGCGGCGAGGGTTGATAGAGCCTAGGAGTATAAAAATTGCATCTCACAGCATAGCGACGTGGCGAGGGTGGGTGGAGCCTAGCAGGTTAAGAACAGCATCGCGCAGAATAGCGACGTGGCGAGGATGGGTGGAATCTAGCAGTAGCAAAGTTGCATCGCGCATCATAGTGACGTGGCGAGGGTCATCTTTAGTTGTCTTGAGTTTACCCCTGTACTCGTGAGATGCGATCGAGCTCCACACAGCATACACTCGGGATCACATGCACAGAAATGTGCAATGACCGCTTCTGCATAGTTCTGACAGGCCTAAGTGTCCTACGTGAGGCACACATTGGCGTAGTGGCCTGGCTGGTAGCAGGTCTAGCACAAGTGTCGTGTCGAGAGGCGAATACAAACCACTTCAACAGCGTAAAAGTGAATGAACCAAGTTCCCGTCTTCCCTGTGAAAGTGATGACCGTGCTTTTAGGTTTTCCAAGCATGCGCGTTTTCCGATGTTCACGTGCTGCTGACGCGCTCATGTGTGTCATCAGTTCAGTGAGAATGAGTGCCGGGGACAATGCTATGTTCCGGTCCGCGGCAGGCGTAATCGGATGCCACCACCTGGATGGCCACTTCGTAGTCCTTGTCGCCGAAGCGCAGTCAGGCAATGCCTTGAATGGCGAAGGCTCGGCGTGTAAGCTACTATGAAGTTCAACCCGTTCCTGAGTCTTATACGTAAGTCTTCCTTTTAAGTGATCCCGCAAGCATAGGCGCTGGCCTTGGTTCCTGATGTGTGCTGAGTTTATTTACCTCCAGTCCATTCTACTGTCTGAACACTACAATAAAGCATATCTCGCTCTTGTCGAGGCTTGGACACTCTACTTCTATCGGTAGTCATCTTATCGAGAGTGTTCTCTAGGATATGGGTGTGGCGATGCAATACCCCCACTCGTTTCATTCGATCGTGGAACGTGTTCCAGGATGGTGATAAGTAGGAACAAGTAGGGAACTGTGAATCTTTAGAAGGCGGGAAACCATCCGCCTGTATCTAGCTTCATCTCCTTCTCTGATACCGCCTAATTCTTCTGTACAAGAGCATTCTTAAAAATATATTCACGTGGATTCTGTAGCCGTTCCGGCTGCTGGTGCTCCTCCACTTGTGGAAAACAAAGGTTTTTCTTCAGTGTCGATTGCTGTCTGATGTCGTAACTCAGCCTAGCTTCGCCTTGGCATGGCGAGTCCCGTCTATAGCTGCCCATCGATGAGCGATGGAATTTGTGTTAAGCTCCGCTGGATGGTTTCCACTGAAAAACCTAAAGACTGAGAAAACCAAATGCAATGCACTCACAGTCGATACAATGGTAACAACGAACTGTTCTCGTTGATATTTATTTATTTTATTTAGTCATACTGTTAACCCTCACTTGAGGGTCGTTACAGGGAGGGTCAGTAATACATAGAACAATATTGAAGATCATTTGTAGTAGAACATTTGTAATACATAGAACATTTGTAGAAAAAGAACACACAGCTACATGCAAGGAACAAATACAAGCTATACAGTGTGAGAGAAATACTTGTCAAGGCCAACCTCAAAATCACTCATAGCATTTTTTTGTACCACATCATTCGGTAATTCATTCCACATTTTAATAGCGTCAGGAAAGAAAGAAAAGCGGAATAAGTCTGTTCGAGCTGATATTGGTTGCACGAATGTACTGCGTGTTGTTCGTGGTAGCCTTTTGTGAAAGAGCGTCAGATAATCATCCTTGTTTATTTTCACATGTGCGTGTAGTATTTGAAAAAGCAATTTCAATCGCTGCTTCTGCCTTCTTACTTCCAGTGGTTCCAAGTTACATATTTTTAACATTTCAGTTACCGAGTCACGTCGTCGATATTTAGAGCAGATAAAGCGAACTGACATTCTTTGAATTCGTTCTAGTTTATGTTTTAAAACCTTTTGATGCGGGCTCCACACAGCACCAGCGTATTCTAGGCTCGGACGGATATATGTCTTGTAAGCAATCAACTTGACTTCTTTCGTCGCATGGCGTAATTTTCTTTGCAAGTAGCACAACTTCCTGAATGTTGATTGACAAATATTTTCAACATGAGGACGCCAGTTCAATTTGTCTGTTATGGTTATACCCAAATATTTGAAGCTACATACTTTTACCAGTATATTATCTATCCAGTAGTATATTATCTATTTATCTAATTATCTATTATCTATTATCTATATTATCTATTTACCAGTAGTATATATCTATCCTGTAGTAAATTTTTCGTTTCTCGATGGGTCAGAAATTTGGTAGTTTGCGTCCTCCAACACGTAGCCATCGTGAAGAGCCTCCCATGCACCTGAACGACACTCGCTGTAGTCGAGCACTCGCTTTGGCGTTGCACTGCGATTGCTGAGGGTGCCGCATCGAATCCCGTCCGTCGATGGGGGCGAAATGCAAAAATGGCCCCGTGCCGTGCATTGGGTGCTGGTAGTAGCAACCAAGGTAATCAAAATTAATCCGGAGTCCCCCACGTACTGCCTGCCTTGTGTCATATTGTGGTCTTGCCACGTGAAAACGCACTGTAATTTCTAACATCAATGACGTCCACGTTTCGGGCTGAATAGCGCAACCTTATAAATCTTCACGCGTACGTAGGTGAAACAGTTGAGATTAGTTTTCCAATCGCCTATGGCTTCCCCTCTGTTTCATCTCGTGCAACGTCAAAGCGGGACGCCTGAAACATCACTGTCGGCCTTCATCATCATGCTAGCGTCGTCGGACATATCGCAGCTGACAGGGCTTTCGTCCTACAGCCCAGCATAAATCCCGTCAATATTTTAATTAGGGGCATTAGCCCAGCAGGTGTTGAACGGCGTGCAGGCTCGCTCCACTAAGTCGCACCCTCGTATGCTTTTGTATACCATGCATAGATCAACTCTAAACTGTGCTATCACTGTTCGTCCTTCAGGTAAAACTGCCTCTGTTTTTGTGCCTGTTCCAGTGCCACCATTCTATGTACACTACGAATCTCCAACGCTATAGTTCGCGCGTCGACAATGTTCATAGGAGTAACAGAAAGATGAAGGCTGCCTTGGCTCCACTGCCGAGGCGACAGGAGGCTGCGTGCGCCTCCTCCTCCATTTGCAGCCAAGCAGTTCTTCCCAAAATTCCTTCCACCAAGCCACTCTGGAGCTCCAGTGCTGCTACCGACAGGCCACGATATGAATATTTTCAAAATTTTTGCTTCAAACGTTAATCTGTCGTTGTATATTTTTACTGAATTTCCAAAGAGTTATAGCTCTGTGGAAACGCAAGGCATCGTGATAGCTCCTTTACTCCAGTCATCGAGCGGCGAGTGAGTGACTCAGGGCAGCCCCTTTGCGCCGAAAGAGATTATTTGTGGCGATATAATGGACGACCGGTCGTTTTGCAATTACGTCACATGACCTCTGCAATTCGCCAGTATGAATAAGCTATTTGCAGTCTTTGCGATCGTGCGTAATGATTGCAAACTGCTGCATTTATGCAGCAATATTTTGCTGTTAATGATTTTTACAAATCACAAAGCGGATCGAACCAAGGGGGCCCACGTATAGGCACGTTCAAGCGCCACAAACACCATTCGCATGCTGACTCAACGGCCATGCATTCAGCTCTCCCGTAAGGAATGCTACCGCAGTATTGTATCGTAGTGTCTATAGGAAACTCTGTGGGAATGCTCGTCGCTGGTGTCCCAGATGGCATTTAAAGTAAGCTGCTTTGTAAACTACAAACCTCCTTTCTTCATCTAACCTCCTAACTTCTCTATCTCTCCCATGCATAGCATACCACATTTCTCCAATTTGTTGGTTCGCTGGCCGCTGGTATGCCCTCGATACCAAAAAGATTACCGCGGCCGGGAGCGATGGAACTGTAAAGGGAATGAATATGGCCTTAATACCTCTGAGATTGGTGGAGAAATAAAATTTAAAAAGAAAACTGATCAAGAATTTTCCCCTGGATGTTCAAAGCAGATGAGTAGTGTTTGTGCAAGAAACGGCATCCTATAAGTGCGGTATGTTGGTTTTTGTCAACTCTGGGGTCGTCACATCAATTTTGGTTCAATATATATTCTGCACTTCGTATGCAACATGTGTAAAGAGAAGGGATTTATATATTTTACGAGTCCTGCCAGCCTTGTTTCCAGAGAGAGAAAAAGAAGTTTAATGACACGAAATGCCGAGAGGTTACCAGGCTTTAGGCAGAAGTAGGCATTTGAAAAAAAAACATGAAATTGAATCAAGCAAGATAACAGACACTGAACAAGAATCTGCATGACAAACAACATAAGGGATTCCTTTCACAATCATAATTTGACTGGTAAAAACGAGGGATGAACGCTATGGTTTATTCACAAAGTGCTGAAAGCAAGGATGAAACCGTTGGACAGTCGACAGTCGTGGCAGGTAATGCGTTCCATTCGGAAATCGTGCGCGGGAAAAAAGAATTTTTAAATACGTTGGTCCTTCAGAAAAAGTCTCTAACCTTTCTGTTGCGATAAGAGCGCGTGCAACGGTGACTAGCTGGTAAAATATATGCTGTTTTACCTATTCCGAATTGATTGTTATACAGTAAGAAGAAAATTTGTATTCTGTCCCGACAACACCTCATTGCAAGGTTTTCGAGTTCTGCAGCTTCTTGAAGAGATGATTGGGATGTGCGCCAGCTGTACGAATTGGAAATAAACCTGGCTGATTTTCTTTGGACTTTCTCAATTTTAGTGATGTTGCTTTGTGTGTGCGGATCCCAAACAATCGCAGCGTATTCTAGAATGAGTCGAATGAAAGTTTTATGTGCTAAGAGTTTTATTTCAGGTGAAGCGTTTCCCATTGATCGCCTTAAAAAGCCTAGTTTCTTCATTGCTTCATTATAAATGTATGTTACATGTTCATTCCACCTAAGGTCTGATGTTATTACTACTCCCAAGTATTTGTACGTAGCTACGACTGATAAAGACTGGTTGTTAATGCTATAGGTAGGGGTTGAGGGATTATTTTTGAGAGTAATGGTCATTGCAACAGTCTTTTTAATGTTAATACTCATCTGCTATATCAAGCACCATGTTTGTATTGTAGATAGCGTGGTGTTTAAAGCTTCCTGACCATTTCAATTGCTAATGTAGTTGCACAAAATGCAGTCATCTGCAAAAAGCTTTATCTTGACGCGTATGTCACTGATGACGTCGTTGATAAAGATAAGAGGAGCAGCCCTAACACTGATCCCTGTGAAATGACTGAGTCTACAGTTGCGGCTGTCGAAGCTGCATCGTTGACCTGAACACTTGTTTCCGTAATGAAAGGCATGCTGTAATCCAGTTACCTAAGGCGTCGTTCCTTAAAATGGGTTTTAGTTTACGAAGTAATTTGGAATGAGAGACGCGGTCAAATGCTTTCTCAAAATCGAGAAATATTAGGTCTATTTGGCCTTGTCTATCTAAAGCTGTCGCTTAGTCGTGAACTGTTTATACGACCTGAGTTACAGTAGAAAAACCTCGCCGGAAACCATGTTGTCTTGCGTCAATTATTGCGTTGTCGTTAAGAAAGGCGGAAATGTGCTTGAAAATTATGTGTTCGAGGGTTTTTGCGCATGTACATATTAAAGATGCATACATAGTATAGATATTGGCCTGTATGATGTGAGCAGGGACGTATTCGCTGTTTTTGGTATGGGGATGACTTTCGCGTACTTCCAGTCGATTTGAATTACCGCGGATGACAGTGATTTCTCGAATATTAAGGATAAATACTATGGACACCATTCGGCGCACGGCGAAAGAAACGCATTCGGGATTCCATCAGCTCCGGGCGATATTTTAGTGTCGATGTTAAGCATAAGTGCTAACACACCTTCTTGAGTAATTGTGGCATCACCAATCGGCAGAATGTGTTCATAGCTAGGGAACTGTGGGCTGATACCGTCGTCACGCGTAAACGCTGTGCAAAAATATCTGATGAGCGCATCTGCGGTTTCGGCACTGTCGGTTAAAAACGTATCACCGATGTAGGGTTTGGGTGCAGCCTTCTTTTTTGGCGATAAGTGCTGCCAGAACTTTCCTGGGGATGAGACGAGAAAATTTTTAGTATCATTTTTTGATAGTATTTTTCTGCTTTTTTTATTTTATCAGCTAATAATGTACGCAAGCGAAGACGCCGATAGCTTTCGGGAACAGTCGGGCGCTGCTTGAGTTGTTTTCTTGCCTCTTTCAGTTTCCGCTCTCTTCGTACTATTTCTTTTGTCACCCAAGGATTGCGCTTCCGCAGCACTTTTCGCTTCACAGATACAAAATCACGGATACACTTCAGAACCAGGAACTTGAAGTATCCCCATATGTCATCAATAGAATGTTTCAATAGAATGTTGATTCACACATGGCATGAAATTCCGGAAAAGCGCCATCTAGGGCGTCTGATACATCAATATCACTGGCACGGGATAACTCATTGACAATTCTTTCTTGTATTTTTTATATATCGAACGAAATTCACTTCCAACGTAAGGTATACAATTTTGTGATTCGATATACCTTCGACATATACTGCCGCTGCGGCGGACTGCGGCAGTATACGTAAGAATAAGGTCCAGAATTGATAGTGTGTTGTTTTGAATACAGGGAGGTTCTTTGACAAGCTGTGAAAAGCTGTGAAGCACTACTATATCTACGCAAGCTTCATAAACACTTAAGAGGGGCTCAGGGAAATCCTTATTCCACTTTACAGAAGTAACAATAAAATCACCCACAAGTAGCATACTGCAGCGCTTATTCTTATAGGCACAAAAGAACTCGTTAAGATTTTGAAGGAAAGTGGTGTCGCAATTTCGAGGAAGATAGAACCCTCCTATGATTACATTACACTCGTGAAGAAAACTTTTCACGACAACAGATTCAATTCCTGTGTTATCAGGCATCCTAGAAACATTCAATGTTTTTTGGAAGAGAATTGCAACGCCGCCGCCACGGGAATCCCTCTGTCGTTAGATTCCGTAACCGCGAGGTGTTATTTCAGAGTCGGCGATATCATTATACAAGCAGGTTTCTGTTACTAGAACATGAGGTTTGTTGGCAGTTAAACACTCTTTCATTCGGCGATTTTGTTTGCTATGCTCCGAGAATTTATGTTTAGACACCGAAACATTTTTTTTTCTGTTTTAATACAGAAACGCGGTCATTGCAGTCCTTCAGTGTTTTCTCGACGGAAGGTGACAGGTATGCGTATCATCTGAGTGCTGTCTCGTCGATGCGTCTGATTGTCAGCTTTAAACTTGTCGTACTGAAGCCTTACTTTGGCACCTGCTTTCCTATCGTCAGCTGTGCTTTCCCAGAGGTGCTTCCTTATCTGCCGCGTCTCTGCTGAAAAATCTTCCGAAATTTATATATTTTCTCTTAGAGCTTGTGGCAGTTACTCAGCACGGTTGTTTTTTCTCGGTGGTCTATATATTTTAGAATGATAGGGCGGTGCTTCTTTGCCTGCTTACGGCCCATCCTGTGTAGTCTTTCAACAGAAGATACTTGAACACCTAAGTGCTTTAGAAATAATTCATTTAATGTGGTCAATGTTGAATCCGATGTTTTGTTCACATCTTCTTTAAAGCCGAAGACTAAAAGATCTTCAAAATCAATTAGTTTCTTTTCTAGATTCTGCATTGTTCTTTGCATGTTCTCAAATTGTGCTCCGAGTTCCGCATTATCATCATCATCATCAGCCTGATCATCATCATCATCATCATGCCCACTGCAGGGCAAAGGCCTCTCCCATATTTCTCCAACAACCCCGGTCATGTACTAATTGTTGCCACGCCATCCCTGCAAACTTCTTAATCCTATCCGCCCACCTAACTATCTGCCGCCCCCTGCTACGCTTCCCTTCCCTCTGGATCTAGTCCGTAACCCTTAATGACCATCGGTTATCTTCCCTCCTCATTACATGTCCTGCCCAAGCCCATTTCTTTTTCTTGATTTCAACTAAGATGTCATTAACTCGCGTTTGTTCCCTGACCCAATGTGCTCTTTTCTTATCCCTTAACGTTACCCCTATCATTCTTCTTTCCATAGCTCAATGCGCCGTCCTCAATTTAAGTAGAATTCTTTTCGTAAGCCTCCAGGATTCTGCCCCATACGTGAGTACTGGTAAGGCACACCTGCTATACACTTTTCTCTTGAGGGATAATGGCAACCTCCTGTTCATGATCTGAGAATGCCTGCCAAACGCACCCCAGCCCATTCTTATTCTCCTGATTATTTCCGTCTCATGATCCGGATCCGCCGTCACTACCTGTCCCAAGTAGGTGTATTCCCTTACGACTTCCAGTGCCTCGCTGTCTATTGTAAATTGCTGTTACTGTTACTAAAGACTGTTAAACATTACTTTAGTTTTCTGCAGATTCAATCTTAGACCCACCCTTCTGCTTTGCCTCTCCAGGTCAGTAAGCATGCATTCCAATTGGTCCCCTGACTTACTAAGCAAGGCAATATCATCAGCGAATCGCAAGTTACTCAGGTACTCTACATTAACATTTAGCCCAAATTCTTCCCAATCTAGGTCTCTGAATACCTCCTGTAAACACGATGTGAATAGCAGTGGAGAGATCGTATCTCCCTGCCTGACGCCTTTCTTTATTGGGATTTTGTTGCTTGCTTTATGGAGGACTACGGTGGCTGTGGAGCCGCTATAGATATCTTTCAGTGTTTTTACATACGGCTCCTCTACACCCTGATTCCGTAATGCCTCCATGACTGCTGAGGTTTCGACAGAATCAAACAATTTCTCGTAATCAATGAAAGCTATATATAAGGGTTCGTTATATTCCGCACATTTTTCTATCACCTGATTGATAGTGTGAATATGATGTATTGTTGAGTAGCCTTTACGGAATCCTGCCTGGTCCTTTGCTTGACAGAAGCCTAAGGTGTTCCTGATTCTATTTGCGATTACCTTAGTAAATAGTTTGTAGGCAACGGACAGTAAGCTCATCGGTCTATTATTTTTCAAGTCTTTTGCGTCTTCTTTCTTATGAATTAGGATTATGTTAGCGTTCTTCCAAGATTCCGGTACGCTCGAGGTCATGAGGCATTGCGCATACAGGGTGGCGAGTTGCTCTAGAACAATCTGTCCACCTTCCTTCAACAATTCTGCTGTTACCTGATCCTCCCCATCTGCCTTCACCGTTTGCATATCTCCCAAGGCTTTCTTTAGTACTTCCGGCGTTACCTTTGGGATTTCGAATTCCTCTAGACTATTTTCCCTTCCATTATCGCCATGGGTGCCACTGGTACTGTATAAATCTCTATAGAACTCCTCAGCCACTTGAACTATCTCATCCATATTACTAATGATATTGCCGGCTTTGTCTCTTAATGCATACATCTGATTCTTGCCGATTCCTAGTTTCTTCTTCACTGTTTTTAGGCTTCCTTCGTTCCTGAGAGCATGTTCAATTCTATCCATATTATACTTCCTTATGTCAGCTGTCCTACGCTTGTTGATTAACTTCGACAGTTCTGCCAGATCTATTCTAGCTGTAGGGTTAGAGGCTTTCATACATTGGCGTTTCTTGATCAGATCTTTCGTCTCCTGCGATAGTTTGCTGGTATCCTGCCTAATGGAGTTACCACCAACTTCCATTGCACACTCCTTAATGATGCCAAAAAGATTGTCGTTCATTGTTTAAACTCTAAGGTCCTCTTCCTGAGTTAAAGCTGAATACCTGTTCTCTAGCTTGATCTGGAATTCTTCTATTTTCCCTCTTACCGCTAACTCATTAATCGGCTTCTTATGTACTAGTTTCTTCCGTTCCCTCCTCAGGTCTTCGAGTTCCTACCATGCTGTGGTCACTGCAGCGCACTTTGCCGAGCACGTCTACATCTTGTATGATGCCAGGGTTAGCGCAGTGTATGAAGTCTATTTCATTTCTAGTCTCACCGTTCGGGCTCCTCCACGTCAACTTTCGGCTATGGTGCTTGCGGAAGAAGGTATTCATTATCCTTATATTATTCTGTTCCGCAAACTCTACTAATAACTCTCCCTGCTATTCCTAGCGCCTATGCCATATTCCCCCACTGCCTTGTCTCCAGCCTGCTTCTTGCCTACCTTGGCAATAAAGTCGCCCATTAGTATAGTGTATTTAGTTTTCACTCTACCCATCGCCGATTCCACGTCTTCATAGAAGCTTTCGACTTCCTAGTGATCATGACTGGATGTAGGGGCGCAGACTTGTACACTCTTCATTTTGTACCTCTTGTTAAGTTTCACAACAAGACATGCCACCCTCTCGTTAATGCTATAGAATTCCTGTATGTTACGAGCTATATTCTTATTAATCAGGAATCCGACTCCTAGTTCTCTTCTCTCCGCTAAGCCCCTGTAGCACAGTATGTGCCCGCTTTTTAGCACTGTATATGCTTCTTTTGGCCTCCTAACTTCACTGAGCCCTAATATATCCCATTTAGTGCCCCCTAATTCCTCCAATAGCACTGCTAGACTCGCCTCCCTATATAACGTTCTAGCGTTAAACGTTGCCAGGTTCATATTCCATTGGCTGCCTGTCCGGAGCCAGTGATTCTTAGCACCCTCTGCTGCGTTGCAGGTTTGACCGTCGCCGTGGTCAGTTGCTTCGCAGCTGCTGGGGACTGAGGGCCGGGGTTTGATTGTTGTGTTCATATGGGAGGTTGTGGCCAAGTACTGCACCAGGGTGGCCAATCCTGCTCCGCATATTTGGCTGTTATGGTTTCCACGTTCTCAAGTTTAGACTCAATGGTATTTAATCTCTTCTGCATACGCTTTTATCCATCAAGAATTTCCCTCAGAAACTGTTCAGTAGTGGGCCCAGGATTTGGTTCAATATCCCTACTGAGCAGCAGCAACGCGTGAGCAAAAATTGTTTAAAGAACATGCATACAGTACTAACGCTGAAAGGGCACGCCAGCTGGACTAGACAGCGGTGAGACGTTTTGACGGATGAGTATGTGTTACTAATCTGCGTAAACAACATGAGCGGGTTGGTCATGGCTCTGACGGATGACCAGCTGGCGTGCCCACTGAAAGTATCCCGGGGCAGGAGGGTGTCTAAGTAGTCGGGTGAAACGGTAGTTGAGTGCGCTGGTTTCCGGTGAAGGCTTGCCCAAGAATCCAGCTGAGGCAGTGGTTCATTTGCGCAGTCTCCACAGAGTATGAAAGGGAGTCCATGGGTGAAGCTGCCGGTCGTATCTTGAAGGGCGCCGGGCATCGCTGTCACAGCGGATAGAAGAGCCTGCTTAAACAACATGAACGGGTTGGTCATGGCTCTGGCGGATGACCAGCTGGCGTACCCACTCAAAAAGGTTTTAAAATGCGCCGTGTCCGCACTATTGCCGACACTCAATTACAGTGCGACAGTGGTAGGCATCAGTAAAACATTTGGCAAGCATAAAATCTTCCAAACAAAAGATAGCGGAATCGCCACTTACGGGATCCAAAATTTTAACACGTAAGGAGCATTCCTATTAATGTTACAAAAAGAAAACAAATACACATTTCAGAAATTTGCAAATCAGCCATATTACGCGATAACTGAAAAAAATTATTTTCACGTCACTTTGGCTCATCTCTAGCGCAATTAAACCACAAGAAACTGATTGATTCAAATGTGTCCGTAATTGATTGCGTTTTCAGCAGCCCTTGGTACTAATATTGCAGATCCTGATGTCTTGGCCAACGATGGTTGGTACACCGGCTACTTCACCCAGTTCACGGGCAAAGGAAGGTACGCCGTCAGGGCTTATGTTTACGGGGACAACAAGACCAGCCATGCGCACCGTAAGCCGGGATTCCCTCCTGACATCTCCATTTCTTCGGCGGGGGTAGCGCTTCCTCGTGAGTTGATCAATCGTGCATCACCGTGCAATGCGCTGTCTCTCTCGCCGTGCCTTTATTTAGTCATATATGGTAAAATGACCACTGAGACATTTCCATAAATGTAGGTGATTTTATTTCGGAAGAGTCTTTGTGCAGTAAGGAGCCTAAGGAAAGCAAATGTGGTGCTGTTCAAGTTCGATAACAAGAATTGTTCAAAATCGAAATTCATGTCAGCAGGAGATTGGCACATAATGCCTGGAACTTGCCGTGTTCATCTTTATTGCGACACCATATATATAGGCGTCTCTCTGGTGTAGTATCTTCGTGAGCTCCCGAATAAAGTGGAAGTGTGATGAAATCGTTGTCGCGTACCGTATGGTGTGTGTTCGAGTGAATAGAGTGCGAGGGAAGCCGGCGAATGCAACCCAATCTTGCTGGAGCGAGAGAAGCGCGCCCTTATCTGTCGCGCGCGAAGCTGGGGAGTGAGACGAGGGTGGGATGGTTCTTTGCCGGCAGCTGCTGCTTACAGCGCAGCTCTGCGGGTGCCGTATCTTCAAAGGGTTCTGCGACGTGACCAAAGTGCGCGCCCGCGCAAGCCTCATGTTCAAAGCGATCTGCGATGTTTGCAGTGTCCGCGGAGTGCCGGCAGCTTCTTCTGCGCTGCACTTTCGGCATTTTCTTCCCGTTGAAGCAAGACATACAAGACGCTCAATGCGCTCACTGCTACTGCGCTTTCAATAGGCATCCAAGGTTAGAGTTATCTTATTCATCTTCAACAGCAGCATATATTTCTGCCACTTCAGGATGGAGGCCTGTCCATGCGATCTCCAGTTACCGCTGTCTTGCCCTAGCTCATTCGAATTTGCACCTGCGAATTTACCGCTTTGAATCTGTATATCTAATCGTCCACCCTTTATCTACCTGCGCACTACATGACCTTCCCAAGTCTATCTTTTTTCTCTTCATATCGATTAGGATATGCGCAATCCTCGTTTGCTCTCTGATCTACACCGACCTCTTCCTGTCCCTTAACACTGCGCCCAACATTTTTCTTTCTGTGGCTCTTTGTGCAGTATTTCACTTGTTCTCCAGCTTCTTTTTTAACGTATAAGTTTCTGTCCCATGTATTAGCATCAGTAGAATGCAGTGGTTATATTCTTTTCTTTTCGACGACATTTGTAAGCTCCAAGTCAGGATTTTGCAAAGCCTGCCGTATGCACACTAACCAATTTCTATCCTTCTGTATATGTGCTTCACATGATCAGGGTCTCCTGTGTGTAGTTTACATAGTTAACTACTCCTGTACTCCTGTACACACTCTAGAGGCCGACTGGCGATCCTGAATCCTACACTTACCAGGCAGTTGAACGTTATCATTGTGTTCTGCATTTAATCTTTAACCACACTCTTATACTCACTCTCTCTATTAATGCACTCTATCATTTTTTTTCTAATTCGTCCCCATTGTTGCTGAACAGGACAACGCCATCTGCAAACTGAAGGTTGATAGATCCTTGCCGTTGATCCTCTCTCCCGAGCCTTCCACAGTACACTGGTTGAATACTTTTTAAAGCAAGCAGCGATTAGAACTGAAGAGATTGTATCTCGTTTCTTGGCCCCTTTCTTGACATGTAACATTCTAGTTTGCTTGAGCGGAACCAATTTAGCTGTGGAATTTTTATAAATATTTGCCAAGGTCTGCATGTATAATCTCAGTTTTAGAAATGAGTTCGCTGACGATGACCGCCGACAATTCATAAACCTTGACCCCTCAATGCAAGGTTAATGCGTTATCGCCAATCTTTTTCAGTCTGTGCGAGATATCGTGGATGTACGGTATGATTGCGCGTTGCTGCTTCACTCGCACATTTTCCGGTGAAGTACACTGCTCATCCTGTCGCCCGCATTTCGCAGTCTTGCAGTCTTGCAGTTTTGCATTTTGCTGTGATGATATGCTGCGGAAAACCGGCCTGTTTCAGGCGATTACGCAAAACCTCTGTGACTGGAGTGATTGAATAAAATGGTTTCTCATAATCCGTGAAAACCATATCGAGTTATTTTATTTTGCGCAAAAAAACAGTGGTTGTTAGGAAGTACATATTAGGAATGTGCTTTAAAATGACAAAACGAAATCGCACTAATATTTATTAGATTGATGTCTCCATGAAAACTTTACTTTCGGCTCATTCTTGTTCCTGTTATAGCGCCTGACCATCGAACATGTTCGTTTTTTCGGCCTTGTATTTTTAGCACTGTTTATCTTCGAGCATGTCAATGAACAATTCGATGTGCAGCGTAGTGGCGCATGCACAGCAGCGTGTGTTGCACGTCGATTGCACTGCACCGTTTACGTCTACCATTGAGCGTGACCTGTAAATTCAATTGCCTAGTGGAAGCGCTTTATGCATATCAATAAGTTGACAATGTTTCGATTTTTAGGTTCTTTTATAGTAATGATGTCTTTCAACCTAGCACTTTTCTACTGGGTGGAGAGTGGCGTAACTTTTACACATGAAAGAGCGTAGGTTAGGGCGTGTTGGTATTCCATAAGTGAGGTTTTTTAGCGCACGAAAAGGGACGATAGACAGTGGCAAGACGCGGACACAACGCTAACTTCCAACAATTTGTTTTATTCAACAAAGCGGTACATATGTGTGTATATATATATATATATATATATATATATATATATATATATATATATATATATATATATATATATATATATATAGGTAACAGACAGCAACGCGACATGTGTAAAGGAAATTTAAGTTGATATCGAAGATGAGAAAACGACCGTGCGCGGCAAAAAAAATGTAATTGCAAGTATAAAATGTCATCTCCATCAGGCCGCCCTCTGTGTCACGTTTAGAAAACCGTGTTCTTTTTTTTGAAAGATCGATTGAAGGCGCGCTAACACAAGCGCTCCCCAAACTAGCGATCTTCGCCGCTTCAATAATCTCATGTGTTGTTTGCGTTCGGCTTTTTCCTATCACCGTGCACTGTATAAGAACGGTACTGCACCCATGCATTCTGCAGTGACAAGCCAGATGTCCCACTCCTCCAGTTTGCACAATATTTGCGTGTTCACGCAGCCTATCATTTACGTACCTTCCCGTTTGGCCGATGAATTTTTGCCGCACGACAGGGGCAGTTCATACACGATGTTGTTGTCACAAAGAACGTAGCATTCCTTGTGATTTGTCCGGCAACTGGGCTTCTCAGAACCACAGTAGCTGGCCTTGCACAAGTTGGACAGCTTCAACGCTGCTGAGAAGATGAAGTTTACATTTGCGTTATTGCCAATCTTCTTCAGTCTGAGCAAGATATCGTGGATGTACGGTATGATGGCGCATTTCTGCTTCACTCGCGCATTTTCCGGTGAAGTACACTGCTCATCCTGTCGCCCGCATGGACAATAGACAATAGTTCAAGAAACCCCTGTGAAGATATTGTCACGTGGTGGTGACGTTGAATAAGACAGTAGCAATACTGTGAACAAGAAAACTAAGTTTTATTGGGCGAACCTGTGCCCACAAAACAGGCTACACTTATAGCGCAACGATAGCGGCGAACACGCTCGGCGATCGTCGAAAATCTGATCAGCGGGTCAAGCGCGTCGGCTTTTATACAGCAATCATCGAATGTTCCAGACTAAACGTTGGGACCCGCATGCCTTCTAAAATGTTCTACACCATTCGCGTTACGCGATGAAATCAGATAACACAAGGTTCGGCGACAACAGACAACGGACAGAAGCATCGATAACCTTCCAGAAACTTCGGATACATGCATGCGCGTCCCGCGCCATGCGATAACATTTGTTAGGCAAAACTTGTCGCCCGACAAACATAAGTACACGTGTCATTACCCCCCTCTTAAAAAGCATCGACCCGATGCTGCAAACAAACGAAAGTAATAAATAAGCACTCGTAGCAAAGAAAAAAACAAAATAAGAAAAGTTCGTTAGCGTCCGTAAAACGGTTTAAGACGCACCACGTGGACCACTTCAGGTCGTGCGCGGTGCCGCTGTGAATGCGAAATGCCGTCTGGCACGACCTCATAGTCCAGTGCGCCAATACGTCGGATGACCTTGTAGGGTCCGAAATAGCGTCGCAAAAGCTTCTCGCTCAGTCCTCGTCGGCGTATAGGGGTCCAAACCCAAACACGGTCACCGGGCTGGTACTCGACGAAGCGTCGTCGGAGGTTGTAGTGTCGGCTATCGGTCCTCTGCTGGTTCTTGATCCGCAGGCGGGCGAGCTGTCGGGCTTCTTCGGCACGCTGGAGGTAGGTACGGACGTCAAGGTTCTCCTCGTCAGTGACGTGCGGCAGCATGGCGTCGAGCGTCGTCGTCGGATTCCTGCCGTAGACCAGCTTGAATGGCGTGATCTGTGTTGTTTCTTGTACCGCCGTGTTATAAGCGAATGTTACGTACGGCAGGACGGCATCCCAGGTCTTGTGTTCGACGTCGACGTACATCGCTAGCATGTCGGCGAGGGTCTTATTCAGCCGCTCCGTAAGACCATTCGTCTGCGGGTGGTAGGCCGTTGTCCTCCTGTGCCTTGTCTGACTGTATTTCAGAATGGCCTGGGTGAGCTCCGCTGTAAAGGCCGTGCCTCGGTCAGTGATGAGGACTTCTGGGGCGCCGTGTCGCAGCAGGATGTTTTCGACAAAGAATTTCGCCACTTCGGCTGCGCTACCTTTCGGCACTGCTTTTGTTTCAGCGAAGCGGGTGAGGTAGTCCGTCGCCACGACGATCCACTTATTTCCAGTTATTGACGTTGGAAAGGGTCCCAGCAAGTCCATCCCGATCAGCTGAAATGGTCGGCAAGGAGGCTCGATTGGCTGTAGTAATCCGGCTGGCCTTGTCGGCGGTGTTTTGCGTCGCTGACAGTCTCGGCATGTTCTGACATAACGGGCGACGTCGGCGGTCAGGCGCGGCCAATAATACTTTTCTTGTATCCTCGATAGTGTCCGGGAAAATCCGAGGTGTCCAGCGGTCGGATCGTCATGGAGGGCGTGCAATACTTCTGGACGAAGTCCTGACGGGACAACAAGAAGGTAATTGGCGCGGACTGGTGAGAAGTTCTTCACGAGTAGACTGTCTTGAAGCGTGAAGGAAGATAATCCGCGCTTAAATGCCCTGGGGACAACGTCGGTGTGCCCTTCCAAATAATCGACGAGGCCTTTAAGCTCCGGGTCCGCTCGCTGTTGTTCGGCGAAGTCTTCCGCGCTTATTATTCCAAGGAAGGCGTCGTCATCCTCGTCATCTTGCGGCGGCGGGTCAATGGGGGCACGTGATAGGCAATCGGCGTCTGAGTGTTTTCGTCCGGACTTGTATATTACAGTGATGTCGTATTCTTGTAGTCTGAGGCTCCACCGTGCCAGCCGTCCAGAGGGATCCTTTAAATTCGCTAGCCAACACAAGGCGTGGTGGTCGCTGACGACTTTGAATGACCTGCCATATAGGTAAGGGCGAAATTTCGCTGTAGCCCAAACGATGGCGAGGCATTCCTTTTCGGTCGTAGAATAATTGCCTTCCGCTTTTGACAACGACCGGCTAGCGTAAGCTATCACGTGTTCATGTCCATCTCTTCTCTGGACTAGGACGGCACCGAGGCCTAGGCTACTGGCGTCAGTGTGAATTTCGGTATCGGCGTGCTCGTCGAAGTGCGCAAGTACGGGCGGCGACTGCATGCATCGTTTGAGTTCTTGAAATGCGTCGGCCTGCGGCTTTTCCCACTTGAACTCGACGTCACATTTAGTTAGCTGCGTCAGCGGCTCAGCGATGCGTGAAAAGTTCTTGACAAATCGCCTGTAGTAGGCACACATGCCAAGAAATCTACGCACTGCCTTCTTGTCGATGGGCTGTGGGAACTTTGCTATGGCAGCTGTCTTCTGCGGGTCGGGGCGGACTCCAGATTTGCTGATGACGTGGCCTAAAAATAGAAGCTCCTCGTAAGCGAAGCGGCACTTTTCCGGCTTCAGAGTAAGTCCTGATGACCTGATGGCCTCTAGTACTGTTGCCAGCCGCCTAAGGTGAACGTCGAAATTTCCGGCGAAGACGACGACGTCATCCAAGTATACGAGACAGGTCTGCCACTTCAATCCTGCTAAAACCGTGTCCATAACGCGCTGGAACGTTGCAGGCGCCGAGCACAGTCCGAATGGCATAACCTTGAACTCGTAGAGGCCGTCTGGGGGGATGAAGGCGGTCTTTTCGCGATCTCTTTCGTCGACTTCTATTTGCCAATAGCCAGACTTGAGGTCCATGGACGAGAAGTATTTGGCGTTGCAGAGCCGATACAATGCGTCGTCTATCCGTGGGAGGGGGTATACGTCCTTCTTTGTGATCTTGTTCAGACGACGATAATCGACGCAGAAACGCAGGGTTCCGTCCTTTTTCTTCACCAGGACAACAGGGGATGCCCACGGGCTTTTCGACGGCTGGATGATGTCGTCACGCAGCATTTCGTCGACTTGTTCTCTTATAGCTTCGCGTTCTCGCGGCGAAACGCGGTAAGGGCTCTGACGGAGTGGTCGAGCGCCTTCCTCGGTGATTATGCGATGCTTGGCGACTGGTGTTTGTCGAATCCTCGATGACGTCGAAAAGCAGCCTTTGTATCGTCGGAGCAGACTTCTGAGCTCCTGTTGCTTAATCATAGGGAGATTTGGATTAATGTCGTAGTCTGGTTCGGGAACCATAGTCGTCGGGGTAGATGCGGCGGAATCCGAGAGGACAAACGCATTACTTGTTTCCAGAATTTCCTCGATGTACGCGATCGTCGTGCCCCTGTTGATGTGCTTGAACTCCTGGCTGAAGTTTGTCAGCAACACTTCAGTTTTCCCTTCATGCAGTCGAGCGATCCCTCTTGCGACGCAAATTTCCCGGTCTAGCAGTAGACTTTGGTCGCCTTCGATGACACCTTCTACGTCAGCGGGTATTTCGGTGCCGACCGAAATAACAATGCTGGAGCGGGGCGGGATGCTCACTTGGTCTTCGAGCACACTCAAGGCGTGGTGAGTACGAGGGCTCTCCGGCGGTATCGCTTTATCTTCCGACAGCGTTATTGACTTCGACTTCAGGTCGATGACTGCGCCGTGTTGGTTGAGGAAGTCCATGCCGAGAATGACGTCTCGAGAACACTGTTGGAGGATAACGAAGGTGGCAGGGTAAGTCCGGTCATGAATGGTTATGCTTGCCGTGCACATTCCAGTGGGCGTAATCAGGTGTCCTCCAGCGGTGCGAATTTGAGGGCCTTCCCATGCAGTCTTAACCTTCTTCAACTGGGCGGCGATGTGTCCACTCATGACGGAGTAATCAGCACCGGAGTCCACTAACGCAGTAACTGCGTGGCCGTCGAGAAGCACGTCGAGGTCGGTGGTTCTTTGTCTGGCGTTGCAGTTAGGTCTTGGCGTCGGATCACGGCTGCGTCGTGTTGAACTGAAACTGGAACGTCGCGTCGTCAAGTCGTCTTTCGTCGGTGTAGTCTTGGCTTCCCGACTTCTTCGGGACGGTGGCGTGTCGTCATCAGGTCGTCGAGATGGTTTCTTCGTCGTCTTCGTCGGCGGCGGATGATCTTCGTCAGTTCGACGAACAGCAACCGCACCTCCTTCGGTTGCTGCTTTTAGTTTTCCGGATATGGGCTCGCAGAGCGGCCCCGGGCTTGGCCGGTGTACGGTCGGCCCTGCGGCGACAGGTAGCGGCCTGGTGACGGCGAACGGGACGGTCGTCGAGGGCTCCACTGAGTGGCGGCGAGGTAATCGGCGATGTCACGTGGGCGCTCTCCAAGCTGTGGACGCGGCGCGTTGACGGCGAAACCTCGCAGTCCCATCTCTCGGTACGGGCATCGTCGGTAGACGTGACCTGCTTCTCCGCAGTGGTAGCAGAGCGGGCGGTGGTCAGGAGCACGTCAAACATCTGTCTTCCTCGGGTAGCTGCGCTGGGCGACGGGTGGGCGTGCTGGCGGCGGCGGTGGTGGTCGACGGAATTGTGGCGTTACGGGGTCCTGGCGCGGTCGTGGAAGGGGACCTTGACGGCGGGCGACGGCGGCGTAGCTCATCGCTTGCGGCTGAGGCTGCGGCGGTTCTGGTTGCACTTGAGGAACTCCAAGCGATCGGTGCACCTCTTCTTTTACGATGTCGGCGATCGAGGCGACTTGAGGCTGCGACGAAGGCAAGACCTTGCGCAGGTCTTCGCGCATGATGGCCCTGATGGTCTCGCGCAGATCGTCCGTGGCCAGTGATTGAATTCCTGCGTAGTGGGTAGAGCTTGTACGGCGGTTGAATTGCCGGTTCCGCATTTCGAGTGTCTTCTCGATGTTCGTCGCCTCACAAAGAAACTCTTCGACGGTCTTCGGTGGGCTTCTTACCATCCCAGCGAAAAGTTCCTCCTTTACCCCACGCATAAGTAGGCGAACTTTCTTTTCCTCGGCCATATCCGGGTCGGCGTGGCGGAACAGACGTTTCATTTCTTCCGTGAAGATAGCAACGTTCTCGTTTGGTAGCTGCACTGGGGCGTCCAGGATAGCTTCAGCCCTTTCCTTGCGCACGACGCTTGTAAAGGTGCGTAGGAAGCCGCTACGGAACAGGTCCCACGTTGTCAAGGTCGATTCCCTGTTCTCAAACCAAGTTCTGGCGGTGTCTTCTAAGGCAAAGTAGACATGCCGCAGCTTCTCGTCGGAGTCTCAGTTATTGAATGTTGCGATTCGTTCGTAGGTCTCCAGCCATGATTCCGGGTCTTCAGTCGCTGCTCCATGGAAGCTTGGTGGGTCCCGAGGTTGTTGTAGGATAACAGGGGACGCTGGGGCAGCCATTGGGGTTGTCTTGACCACGATCTTCTTTGTCGTCTCAGGTAGAAGTCCGTGCTCTGGGGGCAGTCCTTGCAGTCTGCGGCTAGCACGCTGGTCTTCGGCGATTTTGGTTCTGTCCTCGGGCTTCGGGCTTGGGTCGCGGCTTTGCGGGGGCGTTCGGTACATGAACGCACAAGCACCTCCACCAGATGTCACGTGGTGGTGACGTTGAATAAGACAGTAGCAATACTGTGAACAAGAAAACTAAGTTTTATTGGGCGAACCTGTGCCCACAAAACAGGCTACACTTATAGCGCAACGATAGCGGCGAACACGCTCGGCGATCGTCGAAAATCTGATCAGCGGGTCAAGCGCGTCGGCTTTTATACAGCAATCATCGAATGTTCCAGACTAAACGTTGGGACCCGCATGCCTTCTAAAATGTTCTACACCATTCGCGTTACGCGATGAAATCACATAACACAAGGTTCGGCGACAACAGACAACGGACAGAAGCATCGATAACCTTCCAGAAACTTCGGATACATGCAGGCGCGTCCCGCGCCATGCGATAACATTTGTTAGGCAAAACTTGTCGCCCGATAAACATAAGTACACGTGTCAATATGCAGATGGTGTTTACAAACTTCAGTTCATCGTAAGCATCAACAGCCTCTTGAACACATGGTTATAACTCATCATGTGGTAGTGAATAATATAGATATTTTACACCTATAGAGAAAGCTTTCAAATTACTGCCTACATGCGTCTTCAGGTAACCTACTACTTCTTCTGAGTTCTTGGTCAGAAAAGGATCCCCCATTCACTGCTAGCAATTTCAACTTCCGTTGAAAAAAAAAAAAAAAACCTACAGACTTTTGCCAAGTTCCACCTTCCGACACTCTAATACGCTGTGGCCATTCTGGTTTATGGGTTCTGATCGAAAACAAGAACTTTTCCAGGCTCCCAGATTTTTTATATTCGATTTCGTGGACCAGTTTACTCAGGTTTAATTTCTGACAAAGCTTCTTAGCTTCTGATTTCACTTTCGCATATGAGACATCATAGCACGAAAGATGTCTGCTACCTATATATAAATATGTTGTGGAATAAAACAAATTGTTGGAAGTTAGCGCTGTGTCCGCGTCTTGCCACTGTCTCTCATCCCGTTTCTTGTGCTAAAAAACCTGAGTTTTACAAATGAGTTTGCTGACGACGACCGCCGGCAATTCATAAACCTTGACCCCTTAATGGAAGGTATATGCTATCATGTATGACAGACACAGAACAACTGCTTCAATCTCAATAAAACCGTAAAAACACTGGTATGGCTACGGGAAATCGATGCCTTATTTAGCAATGCAATAGATAAAAAACTGTGAGTCTTCAAATACATTCTGAGTGTTCTCAAACAATGTATGGCCGAAGCTTGTCGTATTACATAAAAAACTTCGTAAATTAGCACTGTATTTCAAGCAGGTATTACTGAAATAGCCAACGTATACCTGATACACATCTCAGTCTGATGTTACTGCAGTTGTGTGCAGGTAATTCAAGAACATTCAATGCCACGTGCAGGGTTGGCGTCAAATGAAACCTTAAATGTTATTTCCTTGGAAATCCTCCTATTCCACCTATGCTCGCTAGATTGCTGTGCTTAAAATGGTCGTGGTAGTAATACTATCGCTATGTGTTTTGCAGCGAATCGACCAACCCTACATGCGCCAGGCAACTACACATTCGTGGATACCCTCCTAGGAAAAAAAACGCCGACGGTCCCATTCGAAAGAGTCGCCTACTGCGGCTACCTTAACGTCAGAAGGGACATGCGGCAGACTGATGTTCCTCCTGGTAGAATCAGCGACCTAAATAATTTCGACGGATACGTCGAGAGCGACAGAACAGCCGTCGTCATACTTACTTGGACTTGGCCTGGCGCACACATGACACACGGAAAGGGTGCGTATTGGCTATGAGCTGCCTTGTCGCACTCAGGAAGATTACCTCAGAAAATCCAACAAGAGCAGTATGACTTCTTATACGACTGAGGAGAGATTTATTTCTTTTCATTGTAATTAGTGTTTGGAGCACTGCATTCTTACGTAAACTGTGGATGCAAGGTAACGTTTTGCTGTCCAGAGGCTCTATAACGTAAAACTATTCCAAACTTTTCTATTCCAATTCTGCTGTCAGCCCTCCACGATTGGTCAAAAACTTTTTTCGACCACGCCCACTTCACCTGTCTGTCACGCGACGTCACGAAAACCGCGATACCTCCCCATCTGATATGATATGTACAGGCTGATTATGCATGATTTGACAGAAGAAATAAAAACAGTTATTTCTTATTCGACACCTTTTCGCCATTAGCCCCCGGCTATTGGTAAAACGTTTTCGGGCTGCACCCACTTCACCTGCCTGTAACGCGACGTCACAAAAACGCACAAGCTCACCGCGTCAAAGTGACGTGTATGCGATAAAGCTGCATTAATATGCCGAACAAAACTGAATTTTCTTTGGAATAGCCGCAGGGTGCCCCGTTCCGAAAGGAATAAACGATGGCTGCCGCCGATCGCTGAGACGCTGGCTACCCGCACCTGCCGGAGAGCATGGGTGTGTTTGCGTATAATAAAACCTCTTGTGTGGCCGTGTAAAGTTTTCGAGCCCTTTCGGCTCATTTACCACCTCATTCTGCCAACTCTTCTTTGCTGAGGGTCAGCTTTAGCGTCATTTTTATGCTTCCGTTGCATGCCGCCATGATTTTAAACCAGCCACCACAAGCTAAGTAAGGGAAAGCCGACCAATCGCAGACGCCGGCACAACCTTCTTCAGCAGGTTACCGATTTTCAGTGCATTGGCTCTGCCCCAGTGAATCCCTCTCCACTTGAGCGTTCTCCTCGCCTCTTGTCAGCCAATTAGATACGACAAGCCACTCATTGTAGGCAATGTTATTCGTTTTTCAAGCAAACAACAATGACCTCCTATGAACGAGGAGAGCGTTTCATTGGTCTGTTCAGACAACCCTGTGGGTGACCGACCGGTGCTTACGTCGGTGGTTACGCAAATTTGACATCTCGAGATTGGAATAGAAACATATTGGAATAGTTTTACGTTATAGGGCCTCAGAACGCGTAAATATTTCAGTCGCTCGTCAGTCAAGTGTCGCATTGCGTTTTTCAGATGTGTTCCTAATCATCGATAGTAGCGTAAGCAATAAGGATGTTAAACTCTATGAAACTCCGTGAAAGAATCAATCCACATAGAGGCTCAGCAAACCGCATCTCAAAAGATTAAAAACAAAGTACGCCAGCCCATGGGAGAAGTTGATGGTTTTTTTCTTTATTTTCTTCGTTGCACTCATTAGACTCCCGCTATAGCCGACAAAACTTTGTCACAGATAGAAATGCACGGCTTGCGTTTACGTACTCTGTGTACTAGTAAGCAGAGTGAATTAACAAAGATTTATTTGTATGCAACCGTATTTTTCTCATAGTTGATATTTCATGGGTTCGTAATACATGGAAAGTAGCAATGATAACTTGTAGCAGCTGATTTCTGAATTCGTGACGTATGGAAGAAAAAAAATGCTAGAACAATGAAGCACAAATGGTCAGCACTAAGTGGTAAAGGAGAATTAAGGGGTTAACCGAGGGGCCCAATTTTTATTAGTATTATCATAAGAAGCTAACAATCACTGACACCAATGACAACATAGGGGAAAGAACTTCTGCTTAAAATGTGAAATTAAGAAACGACAATGTAGTGGAAATTAAAGTGGACGAAAAAGCAACTTGTGCAGGCGGGAACCGAACCCACAACCTTCGCATTTCGCGTGCGATGCTCTACCGATTGAGCTACCACGGCGCTGTTTCCCCATCCACTTTCTTGGGTATTTATGTTTCCTAGCAGAACCCTAGGACTGTTAGCCAGCGCCACGACTCACAGACTTTGGCGGCGGTCGTGGAACGTCCTCTTTGCCGCAGGCATCGCGAGAACGGGATCATTAGTGGTGAAGGCATCTGGTCAACAAACCCTTCATGCTACCCGAAGGCATCAATGTGGCCGGATTCGAGACCCTCGTTACGTTATCTTGCCGCATGCGAGACCTAACATTAGCCATGCAGTTAAAAGAAAAAGAATGATTAAAGAACAAACCGATTGATAGAACAACTACAGTGTTCGATAGTCAGGCTTCTGAAGACGGCATGCCGTAGGCCTTAAAATCATATCTCGCACAGTGTGTTCTCTTTCTTATTTTTTCAGCACCTTTGATGACTATAGATGGGACAGCCTAAATATATGTACTAGAAGGAAAAAAACCTGATCAACAGGTCCAATTTATTTCCGACGTTTCTACCGGGGACGAAGTTGATCAATGTTATTTTACACACGTAACGGCCCAGTATTTACACACTTCTGGTGGCGTCTTTGTGAAACATTTCCGAACTAGACTTCAACAAGCAAGCTGTAAATAGAATTTAAAGAAAACAGGGGTAGGGGGGATTGCCAGCACAGTGCAGAGGTTCCATCTTTTTCTTTTACAGCGGTGAAAGTGGAGATCCGAGGCAGCACTAGTGAAACCAACCTTGAAAAGCACTTCGATAGCCAGCAGCTTATGTCCAATGTCGTGAAAGGCAACCTCGACCCCCTCCCCGCCGGTTCGAAGCACAACGTATCGACCGCACTTCCTCGCGAGTGGGAAACGTCGAAACCAGGCGACAGGGACTTCACGCTGGAGGGGTACGTAGCGGCGCGTGTTATCAACGCAGATGGACTCAAGGGGAAGCTGTCCAGGAGCCTTGAATTGTCGTTCTTAGTCGAAAACTTTACCGCCGAATCACTCACGACAGGAGCGTCCATCACCACGCGGGCAATGCGGCAGACCAAGCCTGGACCAGCAAGAACCACGAGAGCGCCGGAAAAGCCGTTCACCAAGACAATCCAAGCAACGACCTCAACACCCCCGGCCACAGGTGAACCAGCTCGTGATCCGTCGGAAACACCCACACCAGAGGCGGGGCATGGTGGAAAAAATGACCATGCATCCGTCATAATTTGGATTCTGCTAGCGCTAGTTGCCGGAGTCGTCATGACAGCCATCACAATTAAACTGCTGCTCAGGGCGCAGTCCAGCCCCATTGCCGAAAATCAGGCTACCGCCACGAGCACGGCAACAATGACAACTATGTGAAGCCACGTGGTATAAAGCGTTTTGGGGTCCACCAATGCGTGGCATTATTTGAACGTCTGGCAAGCAGGTGCATGTTTCTTTCTTTTAAAATTTACCTAACTACTCCTTTATTTACATGAACCATTTGATTATTTCCTTTCACAAACAGTATCAAATCTATAGCAAATCTAAAGCAAATATACAGTGGTATTTCTTGTGCTGCTCTTCTCTGCAAACCATCAGAACAAATAACTGTATTAAATCTTACAGTACCAAGAAGGTGATGTCCATTGCCGCTTCCACCTCAGTGGCTTCGCTCAACATGGCCAGGTGGTCGACTCCAACCTATCGCTCATACCGTAGATTTTGCAGATGCATATTTAGCTCCTTGAGTTATGAATTATGATACTTTGCAGGAAAGACTTTGAAACTTGTAGTTAATAATATTTTAGGTGTCCTGAGTGCGAAGAAAACAATTCTCCTCTCTCGGACCATTGTTATGCACATTCGGTCGTGTCCTCAAAGGAGATATCGTGGCTCAACCGTGCTTTTTTTTTTGCGAGTACGCTGTGGCAGTTTGCAGAAAAGTGGGAAATAATTTAATCACGATTGTGTGAGTAGAGCATTAACGGGTTCACTGGTTGTATTAGTTGAAGAAGTCCTCAGCGGCAATGCAGATGAAAACCCGCAGTGACCCTGGTTTTCGCCACACACTTCTCGTCCTTCCAGAGCTACGGAATTGGTGACAGGACGTGTTGATGCTAGTGGTCCTTCGCATCATACCTAACAAACTCGCATTAGGTATATAGTGACACGTGTACTATCAGCGTCAAATGAAATGTGAACAGTGGAGCGCGCGGCCCAAGCATAAGTGGAAGATATAGTGCGTGCCGTCTAATCATCACCATTATTTACAGTCGCATACATCCGGTTTAGTTGCACTCCGCAAGTTTGCCGACCGAAAGAATGAATTTGGCGCAGAAGCCGCAAACCGCATGGGCGAATTAGTCTCTACGATGGTGCAAACCGCACCACGCTCACCGTTGTTCGCGTTTCATTTTGACGCCGATGGCATTTATGGTTTCGGCGCACTGTGAGACAATACTCGCCATGAACAGCAATGTTTTCTCTTGTTTCATTTTCTCCCTTCCAAACATAAGAACCGAAAGAGAGGCAACGCTAAAGAAAAGAAACTAACAAGCTAAACAAAAGAAACAATGCTACATTTAAGCGTAAACAACATTTTCTAATATAAAAAACAAAACTCTGTTCGTTCTGCTTTTGCGGGTCCGCTTCTCTCGAACGATATTCTATTGATCTGGCCTCGAACCACCAGTCAGTGGGATCCGGACAACCAGTCGAGGAGGCGACATAATTGCCAGACCGATGTCGTTCACTTGATCATCCGGAGACGTCATCGTCTACCATCTTCACGATTAAAAATTGCGATCTGCGATCGTTGTACCAAGTTGAAAAATTGCCGCAACTAGAAATTTAACGGAACAGTAAAAAACTAAATTTACTTTTTTGATAGTGAACTATAACGGCGCTACAAGTCCAAGGAGTTTCGGTAGATTAAATCTTCGAGCGGTGCATATGGTTCGCCAGTGTAGTAAACAAAGTGTCACAGTGTGTCCGTGTGCAGACGTGGTTGAATACATGGCCGACACCATTTAGTAACAAAGCCCCTTTATTGAGTAACTCTTTTCAATAAAATGTTACTGTTCTGAATTGCTAAGGTTGCTGTAAACGAGTAGTTTGAGCAGCGACAAACCATACCTTCAGTAAAACGTTGACTCGTTCGTATTGAACAATCTTTCTTTTTTTTTCACTTGTGTGTCGCCGCTTCATATCAGATGACGTTCATTACGTCTATATCTCGAATATTAGCAG